>NW_026521936.1:4800000-6177500 GCF_021234435.1 Artibeus jamaicensis
ACATTCGGTTTGCTTGTGTCTCAGGAGTGGGCATCGGTGCCCCGCCTCGGGACCTGCCGGGAGTCAAAGCTCCCTGAGATGGTGACAACTGCCATCCCCTATGACTCTACACACACACAGAACTTGGGGCCTGGTTTTGAGGGCTCAAGGACCCCTAGAATCTTGTCTCCTCTTCTCCAGCCTGCATTGAGAGCACAGAACTCTCGTTTCTCCTGTTGAGTCCTCTGAAACCAGCCGGACCCGTGTGCCTGCGGTGACGTGTGGTGTGCAGGGCCCAGTGCTGGCTGCGGCCCTGGGGCGGGCTGGCCGGGCTGCCGGAGGGTCCCCCTCGTGCGTCTGAGTGAAGGCCCGCGCCGCAAGTGTCCTCTGCCTGCGGATCCGAGCAGGAGACCGATGGGTCTCTTCCCTCTTCCTGATCTTGCGTGGGAATGACAGAAAAATGCCTGCTTCTCCCTAGTTAGAAAGAAATGCCTTCCCCTGAGATGAATCCAGACAGCTTCATTTAACGAAAAATGGCCTTGTCTGTCTCTAACTGCCGTCTTCCCCGGTGGGTGCCGCCCGGCAAAAAGAAAAATCCGTCTCCTGGCTGAGAGGCATCTGCATCGAGGTGAAAATGAAGGAGGGGGAGGAGGTAAAGGGGAAGAAAGGCCAGAAGAGGGAGAGTGGGGGGCCAGGCGATGTGGGGGGTGCCACCCCCTGGAGGAATGCCCACCCGCACAGCAGTTATACTGTGTGCACGTGTGAACCTGCGAAACACGGGTTCGAGGGATGCTGAGCGGCCGTGTGGGCGTTGGGAGAGGGACCACCCAAGGCTCACGGCTGGCTGGACTCGGGGACATTACATTAGCAGCCTGAGCCTCGGTTTGTCTGTGCACGGGAATAACGCCCAACGTGTCTGTCAGAGCAGCTGAGGAACCGTTCACTCGTGGGCGTGTGGATTACCGCAGAGACACTGCCGTTTACCAGCTCCTCTTCCCTCAGCCGTGAATCGAGCTGCGGAAGGCCTTCCCACGGTGAAGAGGGAAGACCCCGAGCAAGAATCAGGGGTGCACTCGATGGCCGGAAGGGTGTTCCCAAGAGCTGCTTGTTTCCTAGGAAAGTCTGTCTACAGCCGGTGTGGAGGGCGCTGACCTTCGGAGCAGGGGCTGCTCGGGGAGGAGGGAAGGGACAATGGAGCAAAGGCACGAGGCCAGGACGACCCTGGCCAGGGTGGCAGGGAGTTGACCAGGCAGCTGCGCAAGTTTCCTGGGGGTCCAGAGGACACAGGGTGGTCGGAACAGGACGACAGTACTCGTAGGGTGACTGACGTGCCCAAGACATTGGCCTGCCACGGCACAGGGTTGTATTCTTGGGTGGAGATGGAAATGACTGGCTGATGGGCTGGACAGGATACCGTCCAGCCAGTGCGGGGTGAGCAGACCTACCTACTGCCGTCAAATCGAAAACCAAGGCCCTGTAGTGCACCGTATCACACGCGTGGGTGCATGAGTGTAGTGGAAATGGGGGAGGGACGTTTGAGATGAAGCTCATCTTTGGTGATAGCATCCCTTCCACCCAGTGGGGAAGCAGGGTGGGCAGGGGGCGGGCATTCGCGGCCCACACCGAGCCTCCCCATCCATAGTCAGACCTGGCCTGCTGTGCGGTTTCTGTCCACAGTGTGCTTCCTTATTTCCCATGCCTAACAGACTTCTCCCCCCCGAAACCCCCTTCTACCCCCCACCCAACCACACACACTGCACCATTCCTGCCAATGGCTGACGGACACATTTCATAGAACCTGTCCCTGGTCAATTTGCCAGTCCATCAAAGGAGGCAAATTTTTAGTGTCGAGGGTTACACCAGATTGAACTCAAAAACCATGAAGGAAAGACTTCAGTGCCGGGAATTTCTGTGCTGGTTAGAAAGCTGACACCATCCAAAACCAGAGCAGGAGGCTGGTCCGGCTTCCCCGACCCTGGGGCACAGTCTGCTGAGACTGTGGTCAGAACTGTTCCTGAGGCTCGTCTGTCCCCAGACGTAAGATCCTCAACACCTAGGGGACAGCTGCTGGATCACTCCAAGTCTTCCCCTTCTGTCTCGGGGGATTGCGATCTGTCCCAATCAACACAAAATGGAAGTAAAACAAAAACTCAGAATACCTCCAGGAAGAAGCCAGGCTGAAAGAAGAAGAAGGGAAAACTCCGGGAGCACAGGGCGAGCAGCTGTTTGGCGGCGGCGGCAGCGGCAGCGGCAAACTAATCTCAGGCATTCTGTGCCGCGTAAACCAAGCCCACAAAATAAACGCCAGGGAGGCGGGAGTGAGTGACAAAGAGGTATCAACATCATTTTCACAGCAACCGGTTTCTGCCAAGAAAAGAGCTGGTAATAGTCTCATTTTTCTTGCAGATGAGTTGCCTGAAAAGAAAGGGAAGCGGCGGGGGAGGTCCCCGCGGAGAGACTGTTCTGAGAGGTGGCGGGGATGTGCCACTCTGTGCCTTCTCTCAAAGACGCTAAAGGGAACGCAGGTGACAGAGACAAGCACGGGGCAGCAAGTTAAAAAAGCAGGAAGATAACACAAATTATTTAAATAGTGTTCCGTGTAGTCTGTCTTCACTAACCTTAAGCGTGAAGATTTCTTTCCAGTTTGCCTTTGCATGCTGGTTGAAAGTTGGGAATGAGTTGCCCTGGCCGGGCGGCTCCGTCGGTTGGAGCGTCGGCCCGTATAGGAAAAGGTTGGAGGCTTGATTCCAGGTGAGGGCGCACGCCCAGTTTGCAGGTTCGATCCCCAGTCGGGGCACATATGGGAGGTGAACGATCGTGTTTCTGTCTCACATCAAGGTTTCTCTCTCCCTCTCACTCTAAAATCAGTAAATATATTAAAAATTTTTTTAGGTTAGGAGTGAGATGGGGGGGTTATCATTTAGAAAGATATTTCCGTTTTTATAGGACTGTATACACAGGGTTTGGCAGAAGTGAGGCCTGCTTGAGTGTGGTTGGTAGGGTAATATTATGGGTGTAATACTTTGTAGTTTTAATGGGAACATTTCACCTGAAATGTCACATGGAGTGCTTGAGCATGATAGCGTGATGTTACAGAATGACATGCTTATGATTTTGCAATAAAAAAGGTGTGTTATTTGTGCCGGACCCTGTCTGTGACTATAATTACAGGCCATTACCCTCCAGATAACAAAAACCATGATGATGATGGCGATGGTGATGGTGATGGTCATCATCATTTGCTCTCTGTGAAGAGGAACAGTGTTTCAGCTATTTTGATATATTATCTAATTTATTCATTAGGACAGCCCTTCCCGGCAGCTATGATTATCCCCTTTCTGTAGCTGAAGAAGCAGAATTTGGAGAGGTCAAGGAAATTGCCGGAGATGACAGCCTCGCCCTCCGTGGCACCCAGCATAACCATTGTGCCCTGGCCCCTCTTGCGGTTAGAAGACCTCCTTTACACCATCCTTTGCTTTTTCCTGGCACAAGCTTCACCCTAAAGACTCTCACTGCGACTGTGTGTGTTGCAGGTGTGATGAGAGGTAGGCTTGCTTTGTTCGTTTATTTACAGGTTTGGCTCACCGTGTGGTCTAGGAAGTGATGGCCGATGTCTGAGCCCATCGCGAGTGTTCATAGCACAAGCGTAGCTGTACTGAGTTTCTCAGAAAAAGCAAAGCGGGCCCTCGGAGTTCTGCAGACTTGAATGCACTGCCGTAATTCAACCACCTGGTGCCTCCCGGGGCCATTGTGCGTGTCCACAGGGCAGGTGGGGGGCAGGGTCTTCATTTCCTGAGTGGTTCCCAGCAGGACTAGCCCTGGTGCTTGAGAAGACCTCGGAGTGGCAGCGTTAGGGGAAACGTAGATAGGTTTTCAACGGGTTAGGAAGTAAAACAAAAACTCGCACCCCAACGCAGGAGAACTGAAATCACTTGTTTTGTGGCACATGAGGGCTTGAGAGCATCTTAGGGCAGGTTTGCAGGAAAATTCAAAAGCAGGACCGTGAGGCTGTTGGAAGCTAAGGAACGAGGGATGTAGGTAGGAGAAGGCATTATCTCAGAGAAGGGGACAGGTCATTGCAGGCAGGGCGGTTAGGAGAACCGTGTGGGCCAAGAATCAAGATGTGCGACAATTCCTGGTCATTTCAGCTCATGAGTAAAGATCCACATTCTCGGTTTGCCTGGGGCGACTAGTCTGATCAGGTGGGTGAGCGAGAGAACTATTGGGGCGTCGGGGACAGGAGGTGCCAGCCCAGGGGGTGTGGTGGAACCTGAATGAGCTCCTGCCTCTGTGTTAGGCAAGGAGAGCTCAAGGTCACGTTCTGGAATTGGAAATCCATTTCCTGGGGGCTGGGGAAATGGAAAGGGTTTATGACATGGAGCACCTAGGCAGACAATGAGAACTATTTAAAGGCTGACCAGGCAGCAGGCTTCGGTGACTTACGTAAAAATGAGGAGGGGAAAAAGCCAGCAGGATGTGAAATTCGGAGAGGAGGACCCTCCACTCAGAACGGTGAAGGGGGGGGTCTGGGGGTGGGCTGAGCATGGAGGCAGAAGGGTCAGGTGGGTCTGGGGCCTCTCACCCCTCACTTTCCCCACGCCCCACCCCGGGAAGAACAGTGTCCCCTCATTCCGTTTCCCTTGTTGCCCTCCCTGACGAGGACACGGTGGGTCTACCCACCAGAGAACAGAGGCTACATGCGGCCGAATTTGCAGGCCATAGCACTTGAAAGCTCTTTGGTTCCATGGCGCTTTGAAGAGACAACATGATAAAGTAAACCTTTGTAACAACATGGAACACCCTTGTCCAGCGAATGAGGACACCGGCTTTCTACACGTGACAAAGAGTTGCCGTATTTATTATTTTATTCACTCCTCTCGCTGCCTCCATGTCCGTGTCACCGCCTGTGAAATCAGAACGGGGTCATCTGCTGTCTTGGCCAGTTTTCCTATGGACGGCAGGAGAGAAATACGAGGCCCGCGCTCGGGGAAGCCTGCAATGTTTTATAACCCGTGGGGAAGGATCGAGCAGAACCGTCATTGTGTCTGGAACCTGAGGATTGATAAGGGGAAGATCTGTTCTGCTGTAGATGCTCACACCGGGTAATTAAAGTCCGCCTGCAAGAGGAGAAAGCACTTCCTGACGAGTTGTGGAATAAATTATTGGCCCAGATTTTTTAGAAGTTCAATAGTGGTAATAATTTATCTCGATGAGCAGAAAGGCTTCATAAACGGGAATATGCGAAACATCAATCTGCTCCATAAGCATGCCGGGCGGGGCCATTTGCAGGAACTAGACACCATGCACCAGTGGAGGGTGGCTCACCGGCGTGGCACATTGTCACAGTCGTGGGATGAAAGGAGCCGAGCATTGCCACAGAAAACGAGCATCCTGCATTAGGGGCGCTGAGAAATGAAGCATGACATTGGAAAACAGGTTTCCTGCAAAGATCGAGGAAGGTATTTGAACCAGAGCTCACCCACAGAGCTGTCCCAGTGTGCCGTTACAGACTTCGGGGCTGGCCCCCTGGGGCTTTGCCGACTCTTGCTTCTGTTTTATTCTATCTGCTCAGGCCAGAACCCAACCACAGAAAGAAACTGAGAGGGTACCATGCTGTGGCTCAGTCCCCAGTGGAGGCATCTTTGGGGAAGGAAGAGGAAACTAAGGACCTGGGTTCTCAGTAGGCCGTTCCCGGGGAGCACTCGCGAACCCTGAATCGATCGCACCCCACAGTGCGGTTCTGTGCATCTCCGGTGCAGCCGCAGGTTCCGGTGAGGCAGTGGCCAGTGTCTCAGTGTGGAATTGCCACCACCTTTCTCTCACACCTTCTCTTTAGGGAGGTCACGTGTGTTCAGGAAATGGCAGGCTGAGTGTGAGGGCATGACGCCCTGCTCTCACTTCCTTAACGGGACACACCTGATGATGTTCTCGCTCTTTCCAAAGAATCTTCCCTACTGACACCTGGCCAGACCGTGCCCATGGGGCCACAAGCTTCCCCAGCAGGACTGTGTCATCCAGGGCCACCTGCCTCTTGTGACACAGACTCACTGTCTTCCGAAGGCAGAGACGCCCATGGGGACAAGTCAGCTAAGGCCTCGGGTGGTTATTGCGGCCATCGGCAGAACACAGCCACGCACAGCAGTCGGTGGCAAAGCTGGAATGACCTCATCTGCTGCCATAGTCAGGATCCCTGACAGAAACCCTGGCCCTCAGCTTTCTTGAATTGTGGCTTTTCCTCTCCTTGGTTCCCAAGAACAAACACCAAGGGGCCAACCTCTCGGTCTGTTCTAGCAGTCATTTCCCGATGCAGGGGTCAGGTCCTAAAGGCCCAAAGCCAAAGCCAGTTTTCTGAATGTACCTGGCATTTCATACAGATACATTCACGTGTCAGCAAACACCAGGTTAGCTGTATTTAGAAACAAAACCAGTGATCATATTCCAGGGTCGTATTTTGCATCTGGATGTCATTACTGCATTCTAGAGTTCCACTTTTAACACATGAGCATAAATAAAATAATTAAAAACATTGATGTCAATACCAAATGAGTACTACCCACATATAATGCACATCTTTATTTTTCCCTCAAAAGTTTGGGCAAAAAAAAAAGTGTGCATTGAAAACAGCAAAATAGGGCACATGAGATAGTCAACACTTCATTATAAAACAGGCTTGTGTTGGATGGTTTGACCCAACTGTGGGCTAATCTAAGTTTTCGGAGCACATTTACAGCAGGCCCAGCTAAGCCACGGTGCACAACTGATTAGGTGTGTTAAGTGCAATGGCCACCGAGGGCATTTTCAGCTTGCAGTGGTTTTATTGGGGTGCAATCCCCACTGTAAGTGAGGGAGCCTCTCTCTGTGAATTGCATGGAGCCAAGTCATATTTTCAAAACGAGCGTTTTAGCAGAACTGATCGCCCACAAGCCCTCCCTCTGAGGAACTGGGGATCTCGTTCGAACGAGATAGGGTAACCAAGAAATGCTGACTCGCCAGGGCCCAACTCGACATGTTTGGTCCCTTGGAAAGCGCTCAGTGGGCCAACTGTGTGGTTTTCCTGTAGGAGACGGGACTTAAATAAATGCTATAAGTGGTATCACAGGAGTTCAGGTAAATATGAGGGGGTGCGGAGGGGGGACGAAGGGGTCCCCCACCGGGGGGCCTGTGGAGGAATTCCGCCCTGGCCTAGAGCTCAGCCCAGTCCCAGGCACGCAACCTGGGGGCTGCCAACCCCTGCCCACACGTGCCCCTTATTGCCACCACTGCACCCAGCTCACGAGGTTCAGGGCTCCTCTGAGGGAGAACCTCCCACTCCCCCCAAAAGGGGGTTTCTTAAACTGCGTGGAATCAACATACTACGGTAATAATGAGCTGGAGTCAAGGGCGGGGTTCATGTACAACACTGTAAGCACCTTCCATGGGAACTTTCCCAGGATGTCAGTTTTCGTTCAACTGTGACACCATCCCCGTTCTGTAGATTTTTTTATTATGTTTGCTTTTATTAATAAGCAGCAGGCTTTAAACTCCAATTTCAGAGTAAAATACACATTTTGGTGGCTTCTTTTATAAGAGATCGAGTGGAAAATGGTTTGATCCTCAGAATGACTATTTTTTTCCTGAAGTGCAGAACATTCTAGTTGGATTGGCACAAATAGAGGGAGGTAGTCATAGCAGCACCAGCAATTAGAAGAAAACCTGTAACAATTCTAGGTGTCTCACCACAAATGATTGTCTCAGCCTTTTTCACTCTTTCCAGAAACCTGGGAAGCCAGATAAGATGTCTCGTTAAGAGTTGCTGTGCCACGTGGGAATAAGGAACATGCAGCGGGAGGCAGGGGAGTTTGCGCTCTTCTTGATTTAGGGAAGGTCTCAGGGTCCTCCACAGAAAATACATGGGTCAGCATTACTCTGCAAGGACCTTTTCAACTATACAATCAGGTCTGCAAGGGCCTTTTCAACTGTGGAATCAGGTCTGCAAGGACCTTTTCAACTGTGGAATCAGGTCTGCAAGGACCTTTTCAACTGTAGAATCGGGTCTGCAAGGACCTTTTCAACTATAGAATCAGGTCTGCAAGGACCTTTTCAACTGTGGAATCAGGTCTTCAAGGACCTTTTCAATGTGGAATTCTACAGTCCTGTCTTCTCAGTCCCTTTCTCTGTCCACAGCTCCTCACTGTAAAGTAGAAACATGAGTTCCGCCCAGCATTTTGAGGGCACTGCTTGGCTTCTCTAGCCTAACACTATTCTCAGTCCATAAGCAGCACCAACGAAATTATTACACATGCAGACACGGTGGCCAGTTTCCCCACAACAGGAGACGTAGGAGCCGCTTCAAACTAGAACTGGCCTCTGTACAAGTGAGCTGCCTCGGAGAGTTCATGTCCAGTCGTCACCCCCTGACCATCAGCATGGCGCCGACAACCCTGACCTGCTGACAAGGGAAGTCCTTCGCCTCTTGGCATTTGGAAGTGTTACATTCTAAATTCTATCCTCTACTGAACTGGATTCTTTCCTACTCATCAGAAAATTTAATTCTTCAGTAAGTTAAATCCAGGCCTGTTTTGTTTCAGATCCTCCAACACCAGTTACCCAAATCTGCAAATCTGTCTCAGTTTTTAACTTCTCTTCCTTTAAAAGCACTTCCCCGCCTCCGTGTACATTAGCTTCCAAACCCAGCTCTGGGAGACCATGAGCATAATTTTAAACCGAGTGAGTTGGAAGGCACTGCTTTTCTTACACCTCGTTGCTAAATGTCAGAAATAATTTTTTTAAATTAAAACTGCACCTTTGAAAACATATATACAGCTCTTCCCCTTACCTTTCTTCAGACAATCACAGGATCATGGACCAGAGTTCTGGCCAATGTGCTCACCCCAGCGTTGGGGTCAAGGACCTCGGTAGAAGCCAGACACGCTTTGCTGACTTGACCTCAGACCCCTGGGCTGTCCCCAGGCACGCCTGCCCCTGGTGTACTTTCATGGCCAAGGCCATTAGCCGTGTCTCCAGGTGCAGACCTCTCAGAGGATGGACCCTACGAGGGAGTTTCCTGATTTGTTTTGGAAGTTGTCACAGCTGTAACCGAATCAATGACTCCATCCCAGTAAATGTTAAAATTTCTAAAAACGATGAAGCCAGTAAGGGGGCCCGCAGGTTCCTTGGGAGTTGGCCCGATTGTGGCCCTGCTTACCCCCTGCCCCACAGCCCCGCCCGCCCTCCCCATCCTCTCCCGGCTCCGAGTTCATAGTGCAGTTTGGAAACTCCCAGGAAGCTGGACTCTTCTCCTCCCCTGTGACTTTTGTGCTTGAGATTTGCAAGACCTTCCTCTGGGAGGCTATGGCCGGGCTGGGAATGGAGATCGATTCGAGGTTGAATGGACGTGTAGGAGGAACGCTGCCAGGCTGAGCTGTGACGATGACAGGAGGGTGGCGATGGTTTTGCCAAAGCGGTGAAACAATTTTACTGGTGATGTTCCCATGTTGTTTCAAACTACGCATGTCATCTTAGAAATATGTGTGGAAACCCGGCGAGCAGGTGGTTATTAGTCCCGTTTCAGAAACCAGGCCCCGGTGACAAGCATCGCTGACTGGTTTTCCCCAGGGCCACCTGGACAAACATGGCAAACTCTGAATTCAAGTTTGGGTCCCCTGACGGGAATGTCCTGTATGGCTCCCAGTAGTCAACATCCCTCAGAACCACGGTGGGCACGGCATCACAGATGATGGCCTGGGCACACACAGCAGTATTTTGAGCAGGTGCCAGCTCGTGGCCTGGAGAAAAAAGGGCAGTGTGAACAGGGAAGGGCCTTTCTCACCTTGGTGCTGACCATCTCTGTGCTTAGATCGCTGTCTCATTAGCCTGACTTCCAAATCCAAGATAAACTCTTACAAAGGGATCTCGGTGCACTCGCTGAACTTGAGGAAGGTAGTAATGGAAACAGAACCTTTTTTTCATTGTGTCTAGGGTGCCCGCGCTGCCTCTTTAAAGGATTTGCTTGTGGATGAGCGTGTTCCAGGCCCTGGGCATTGGTCTGAACCTTAGACCCGCAGTCCTCGGGCAGACTGAGCTCTCAGCAAAGAACCCCACGCCGGGAACAGCTGAGGTGTCAAGCTCTATAGATGCAACCCTGGGAGCCCCGGAGCAGGCCCTGCCTCTTCCTCCAGGGATAATAAGCATCCTGACTACCATTTGGAATAACAGCATTTATCTCTTATTCAAAGCTCAGAACGTTTTGTAACTCCTGATAAATGTTGAGAACAGTCAGCAGGATATTTTGAAAGAGTGTTACATTTGGCACGGATAGGAGTATACTTGTTTAACGCCCCCCCCCCAAACCTCACTCAAATGGGCTGACAGTGGGAGCAATCGCCCTGCAATCCGCTACAGTGTGACACACCCTGCAATCCAGCCTGGTGAGACATGCCCTGCAATCCACCACAATGTATCATACTCTGCAATCGGCAACAGAGTAACATGCCCTGCAGTCCGCTATAGTGTGACACACCCTGCAATCCGCTACAGTGTAACACACCTCACAATCCACTACAGGGTATCACACCCTGCAATCCACCACAGAGTAACATGCCTTACAATCCGCTACATTGTAACATGCCCTGCAATCCGCCACAATCTATCAAACTCTGCAACCTGCCACAGTGTAATAGGGCCATCATTACTGTGAAGGATGTAGTTACCACTCCTCTGTGTACTCCAGGTCCCAACCACTGAGCTCTCTAGGCAGACTCTGTGCAGGTGTAAATTGCAACTATTTCCTTTGGGCTTTGCAAAGACTTGAGCTAAGAACTCAAGATATGCCACTTGCCCTGACCAGGTTGCTCAGTGGATTGGAGTGTTGTCCCATGCACCAAAAGATTGCCAGTTCGATTCTTGGTCAGGGCACATACCCAGGTTGCAAGTTCTATCCTCAGTTGGGGTGCGTATAGGAGGCAACTGATTAATGTTTCTCTCTCACACTGATGCTTCTCTCCCTCCCTCTCTCTTTCTGGACATAAACATATCCTTGGGTGACAATTAAAAACATTAAAAAAAAGACATGTACTTTCCAGGAAACTTCTTGGAACCGCACTCACCTCTGGGGCTGAAATCCAGGTCTGCTGCTGGTGCTTAGCTTGTGGTAGCCATTCAATAAATGAAGGCCCGGATTATGCCTATTAATAATTAGTCACACATTCAATTTGCATTTGGGTTTAATTAATATGGTAGTGAGAGGGTTCATTACCACTCCCAAAACAACATGGTTGCAGGCTAATGATGATGCCGAGGAAAACCAGCCTGTGGGTGCTTTTCTATTCCCTCGCACTCCCTGTTCGATGTCGCCGATTGTTGTAAGCACGCCACGGTGTTAACACACGGGGTCCTCCCAGCCACCCCACTAGGTGAAGACAGTGATTGCACCGTTTTTACCAGTGGGGAAACTGAGGCGGGGTAGGTAACTTGGCAAAGGTACGCAGCATGGAGGTTGCTATCAAGTGGGATGCCTGTTTGAGAGAATTCACACACGGTGCTTTATCTGTGAAAGCTGGGCGTCAGAACACAGGCCGTTCTCCCAGCCCTCCACTGGAAAACAAAACTGGCAAACCCCAACGTGTGTTTGGGCAGGTAAGGATAGGTCTGTCTTAAATGCTCAGTTTGGAACAGGAGGGTCAATGAGTGGGGTGGGGGCTCTGGAGCCACACCCACACTTCCCTGGACCACCCACTCAGGCCTGGATCAGAAGACACAGCACTCTCCCCCTCTGGTCTCAGGGGCATCCTGTTGGCCTAGTCTCCAACCGTGGGGAGCAGGGGTGACAGGCACAGCAAGCCAATCACTGGTGGGGCCCAGGCTCCTTCTGCAGACCCCAGGTCGTATCCCACCCTGCACCCCCACCTGCATTGCCTCGACCCTGCCTCTGAGAGGCCGATGGAGCGCACGTCCGTGCATGAACTTTGCCACCGGATGCGAGTGACTTCTGCTTTCTCTGCCTCCATTTCCCTGCCTGCAAAATGAGGACAGTGATTATCTACCCTGTAGGTTATTTTAAGATTAGTTTGGTTCATTTGTGGGGACTATAAGAAGGCCTGGAATTTGGCATTGGTTGGTAAGGCTCAGCCTGAGCATCATCACGAACAATAGGGACTTACTGAGTTTCTAGTAAGTCGATGCAGGTTTCTTACTGAGGACAAAGCAATATCCTTGGCTCCATGGGGTCTCCAGCACTGGGCTCGGCATGGCTTCTTTCTTCAGGGAATTTCCTCCCCACTCAAGGCAAACAAATGATAGAAGAAATACAAACAGCCATTATTGCAGCACTCACACCACGTGAGCTACTGAGGGCCCCAGGGAAGCAGAGCTGTGTGGAGAGGACTTGAGCATCTTCGATGACCTCAGTGTCTCGCCTGAGGGCCGCTCGGATGGTCCAGCGAGGTGCAGGCTGAGCCCCGTGCAGCCTGAGTGTCCGAGAGCATGACGGGCAGATGTCAGCCACTGCAACATGGACACAACTGGACATTACACCCTCCGGCACGCCTGCCCCTGGCTTGTTAGTCTGACCTCACGAGTACAAGGGCACCGGTGCTCCGGACCCAAACTGTTTCATTCCTCTTTGCAGACACACGGCATGGAAACAGCTGCAGGAGAATAGGAAAATACTGCAACCGTCCTGCAGAGAGCTTTTGTACTTCCAACTGTTTTCCAGACTTGGCCTCGTTGGAGCTCTACAGCAATTCAAGTTGGACCAGGAAGGCACGATGCCTTTCTCTGTGGGACCGCTGGGGGAGCCGAGTCACAAGAGGGTGCTGATCACAGCTGTCGGAGACTCGGGGAGTGAGTCCAGGAACCTGGACCAGCTCGGGACCAGGGGACCATGAGGTGCCCATCGTGGGTGGGACTTCGCTGACTTGGAGACCAGCAGGGTCATGGTGACCAGATTCCACCAGGACGAAGAGACAATTTGTACAACCCAAGTGGAGCAACCATAGAAACATCAACCGATTAACTGTATCTCTGAAATGAAAACCAGCAAAAGTACCCCCAAATATTAAAGACAGGGACCCATATACTCTATGCCAATGTCCATTGCAGCATCAGTCATGATAGTGAGAAGGTGCAAACAGCCCAAGTGCCCATCAAGTGATGAATGGATGTTAAAAAGTGTGGCATTTACATACAATGGAATAAAAATGGAAGGGCCTCTGACACATTCTGTAACATGGACAAACTTTGAAAAAGTTATACTGCATGAAATAAGCCAGACAGAAAGGGCAGATACTGTATGGTTCCCCTTACACAAAACATCTAGAATTGGACCAATTCGTCCAGGAAGAAAGGAGAGGCAGCCAGGGGCTACAGGGGACAGAGCAGGGTCTTATCTGAGCTCAGTGGTTACAGGGTTTCTCTTTAGAATGTAGACGGTGGCGGCAACGGCGACATTAAAACCGATACAGTGGCAGACTTCACGATACATAAAATTTATGTGACCACACTTTAAGAACACAGCTACAGTAACTCTCTGCGAGGAAATGGTTTGAAAGAGGGAGGCGACAGCAACGGAAGGAACATTATAAATTATGGGAAGGATGATCGGTTCCTACATTTTCCGAGAGAAGCACGCTCTCACAATGCAGCAGTATCTTAGTTTAATTTGAAGACTGATTATTACCGCTGCGCATTTATGACCTACGTGCAGAATCCCGATGTGCTCAGAATACAGAAAAGAGAGCCAGTGAAGAGGCGGCCATGTAACTTTTTGCAGATGATCGGTGTGATTTCATTCGGACAAATGAACTGGAGGTGAGAAAGATGAGGGCCTGTGTTTGTAAACTCCTTTCTCCTTCCCTTCCCCAGAGCCCATCTGTCACCTGTGTTTCCTGTCACGCTGCAATATACCTCTAAGAAAACCCTCCTAATTCCTCCCTATTGTTTTTTAAATATATGTGTTCTCGGGCAGTGTGCTCGATAGTTGGTGGTTTGAAGCTGTATGTTAGCGAAGAATCGATCAAATTTTCTGAAACTGGAACCTGAGAGAGCGCTCACATGGTACAGAATGGCCAGGGATTTCCCTGAGGCAGAAGGGTTTGGTCTCGTCCCACGGAGAGAGGAAGCAAGCCCAGGTCCTGGTCCCCGTTCAGCCTGGGGCAATGTCATCACCTGTGTGTACCTGGATGCAGCCACGAGTATGTGGTTCCTGATGTTTAACCCCGGCTGTGTGTCGAGGGTGGTGCTGAGCCCAAGGTGCATGGGCCACTCAGGGTACCCTGCCCTGGGCCCTGCGGAGCAACCAGACCACACAGCACCGCGGGGCGCTCGCTTAGGGGAGGGCGGGAGGTCATCCGTCCATCAAATTGCCTTGTCTGCCGAGTGCCTGCACAAAGCACACTGCCCTGCAGAGGAAGGAATTATTGAGAATTCCTGAGCACCACGACAAGGCGCACCAGGTGGCTCACGGTTTGTGGCCAGTCCAGACCTCCCAGCCCAGACTTCACCATGGCCTTGGGGACTGTCCTGCCGCAGAATCGGGAGCAACTCCTCTCTCCTGACCGTTCCTGGCCTCTCCCAAGGCCATTGTCCCGTGGCCCCCAGCATTGCCAGCTCTGCTCCTGGAGTTTCTGACTTGGGGAAAGTGAATCACTCATAGTGAGTGTCTTCGGAGAACACTGGAGTCTCCCGCCAGCGACAGGCATGTTGCAGGGCTGAAAGGAGGGAAGGCATGAACAGGAGGAGAGGCGTGTGTTTGGGGGGTGTCTGGTCTCCCCGGGGGGCCATGTGATGAGACTGCTCGCAATGATGGAGAACAAAAAACCTGGCTTCGCCGACCCCCGAGTGCGTTCCGTTTCCGAGCAGACGACCCGGCCTGTGCAGAGACAGCGGGTCGCGGCGGGATTTCATGCCTTGGGTCTGGAGAACGTCCACTCACAGCCAAACGTCTCCTAAACTCACAGCTCAGTCGTCCGGTTCAGGGAGGTGTCCTGTTGTTCTGCAGATGGACACATCTCAGGTGAGCCAGCCCTCTGCTGTTCTCACCTCTCATCCAAGAATAATTGCATCCCGAGGGGAAGAACAAGGAGCGAAGGAGGCAAGTGGTAGACGGGCACTGGAGGGGTGGGGGCTGGGGGGCAGGGCATGCCGTCTGCTTCCTGCAGGGCCCATCTGCTTGGTGGCCGTGACCACGGCCCGGCTACACTTGTGAGACCGGGACTCCCTGAAGGGCCAGCAGAAGGGGCTCTCGTCACTTCCCACCTCCTAATTAAACAGCAGGTCTGGCAGGGCAGGAAGGCAGGGCCAGGCGTCCGGGGGAAGAGGCAGCTGCCCCACCCTCCGTGGGAAGGCTGTGCAGAGATGCGCCTGCTATTTATGTCCCCAGGTGACCCAGGTTCTAATGGTAATGACATGGCAGAGTCCACTCTGGTGGCGCAGAGTCCACCTGCTGGGCCACCACCCGGGCAGAGACGCTCTTGCCCATGCAGTCGGGTGAGATGGGGTGAAGTGTGCATTCCAGGAGCACATAGCGGATCTTCTTCACCCACCACGCCTGTGGCAGGGCCCTGGCCACTGTGCATGTGGGACATCTGGTCCCCCTCCAGGCCACATGCCTCCCTAAACGTGTGGTCTGTGGCCATTTGAACTCCTGTGACTTGGGGACTTTGCTTTTCAAGGGGACGTGAGACGGAGGGGGTTGCCCCTTGTCTACTCCTCACTGTCCCTCAGCAGCGGAACCAGTGACTTCTGCTCTGTGACCTTCTTGCCCAAGATTGAGGAGAGGAGTCGGGTGGGGACAAGACACAAGGCAGGGCCAGGTAAAGGGACTTAGAACTGGACACGGGACACAGGGATGCCGAGATGCCTGCTGGCAGGTGCTGTCAGTGACGGGCGTCACCCCCGCTCATGAGGATGACATGTGTGCATGGCCCAGAATCTACCAGGCACACGGGCCACCAGGGTTCTCTGTGCAGGGACCGCACCATGTCCAGGGGACCCCCGTGACCTGCGGGCAATGGTCTGTGGACCTGCCTAAGAGGTGCACTGGTTTGCAGCATCGAGACATCAACATCGAGTCAATAGGTCTAATAAGACAGATGAGCTGCTGTCCTTCCTAATTTAACCGGCTGTCATGTCACGGGGCTGCTCTTAATGTGACTGCTAGGAGTAATTCAGAGGAGTTAGTACCGTGCTCACTTGCGCTCAGCCTGGCGGGGCATGCCAGCAACCGAACTTCACGGGGACTCGTGTGAAAGAGGAGTGTGTTTCCTTCTCCTGTACTTGAACACGGGGGCGAACAGCCCAGGGTTGCCGTGGCAACTCATCACGGGACCCTCTGGTGTCGGGGTTCCTGCTGTGCCCCCACAGATGGCCTCAGCCTCATGGTTCATGTCTGTAGCAAGCATTCCAGGTGGAAAGATGGGGAAGGCAGGGAAGAGAAGGAGAGGAAACCAAAAATGTCCACTGACCAGTCCTGCTCCCAGTCACTTCCATGTACATCCTGCCGTAGCCAAGTTCAGGTGGCAGCCGGGCTGGGCCAAGCATTTGGTCCTACCAGATGTCATAGGAGGTTTCCTGGGTATCTCTGTCTGCATGGAATTAACGTTTAAATCAGTGGACTTGAGGAAAGCAGATTACACTCCACTATATGGGTGGGCCTCGTCTCATCAGTCGATGGCTGTAGGAACAAAAAGATGGACCTCTACCCAGGAAGGGGAAATTCTGGAAATGCTGCCTCCAGACCACCTTGGGACTTGACCTGCAGCCTCTGCTGTTCCCTGGGTATCCTGCCTGCTCTCCCGCCCTGCAAATTTTTGCAGGCTCCCATAACCCAGTACGCCACTTCTTTAATATAAATCTCTCTCTCTCTCTCTGTCTCTCTCTGTTTTTCCTTCTCCATGGACTCTTACCTTGCTGCCCATATTCTTTTTAATGTTTAGGGAATTGTACATTGGAAGTAGCTTTTCTTGTAGATGGTTAGTGGTAAAAAATTCAGAATCTCCCTGGGCCTACTCTAGAGGCGTTTTGACCATAGAGTAAGAGTAACAAGGCGGCCAGTATGCCCGTGTCCTGCAGGCGGTTTTGCCATCCGCACCTAGCAGGTGCTTGGTAGAGACTTCCTGGTGGAATGACTGTCCGAGGGAAGCTGATTGGCTCCCCAGGGCCAGGGGTGCGGGGACAGGTGGGGAGAGAGGCCT
This sequence comes from Artibeus jamaicensis, assembly GCF_021234435.1. Classification (NCBI taxonomy): domain Eukaryota; kingdom Metazoa; phylum Chordata; class Mammalia; order Chiroptera; family Phyllostomidae; genus Artibeus; species Artibeus jamaicensis. Next base: position 4,817,148 of record NW_026521936.1, read on the forward strand.
CCAGCTGCAGGGGGACCCAGGCTTGCCTGTCGGCAAACCAACCTCACCGGCTGAGCCTGTGCCCACGACTCTTGTCACATGCCTGGAGCCTGGAGAGAGGCACTGGGCGAAGCCCCCAGGCCCACCAGAGATTGTCCCTCTCCAAGAGCACCTGCCAAGGACTGTCATGCCTCATCCTGGTCAGGGGAGCCCCTGGGTCTCAGAGGTGTGCCGTGAAACTGCACAGTGGGACCCGTGACAATAGGAGGTGGGGGACATGGCGAGAGGAGCCACTGGCCACATCCCCGTGGGCAGGCTGGCCAGACCAGCCACCAGCGTCTCCTGGCTCAGGGCTGTGGCTGCTCTGATCGCGCTCAGCCGTGAGCGAAAGTCCAGCCCTGGCAGCCGCCTCTCTCCTTGCGCCGCAGCAAGAGGAGCGCTCACCTCGGAAAGGCAGAGATGCGGAGAAGCACCTGAGCTCCTCCAAACGGGGATGGGGGGGGTTCACCCAGAACGAGGCTCTCACGAGCCCCCTCTAGCTGCCTGCTGATGAGCAGAAACAGGGTCCTCCCTTGGAGAGTTAAGGAATCGGTCCTGGGCGCTAGGACTCCACAGGTGTTTCAGGAGACGCAGGGAGGGTGCGTGCCCGCGTGCGTGTGCACTTGCCATGAGTAGCAAAGGGTCTGATCCGCAGAACCGGACCCAAACCCCAGTCCTGCTTGTTACTGCTACCATACGACTTTGGGGGCGCTTCTCAGTCGTTTCAAGCTCAATTTCCTCCAGAGTCAAACGGAGCTAATAGTCAGAGTTACAGCTGCATTGTGTCCTTCCCCAAACGTACGTGTTCACGTCCTAACCCCAGGACCTTAGAACGAGACTGTATTTGGAGAGCGGGGTCCTTTAAAGAGGTGATTAATAATAGACATTTCTCCTAAGAAGGCACAGATGGCCAACAGACGTGTGAAAAGATGCTCCACACCATGAATTAACAGAAAGATGCAAATGAACACCGCACTGAGGTATCACCCACATACCTGCCGGCATGGCCGTGGTCAGTAAATCAACAGACAACAAGTGCTGGTGAGGACATGGAGAAAAGGGGAACCCTCGTGCTCTGTTGGTGGGGTTGCAGATGCCGTAGTCACTGTGGCAAGCAGTATGGAGTTACCTAAAAAATTGTAAATGGAACCGCCGTATGATCCAGCCTTCCCGCTTCTGGGAATATATCCAAAGAAAACAAAAACACTCATTTGAGGAAATATCTGCACCCCCTTGCTCCTAGCAGCATTATTTACAGTAACTGAGACATGGAAGCAACCCGAGTGTCTGTGGGTGGATGAAGAAGATGTGGTGTGTGTGTACAATGGAATATTACTCAGCCATGAAAAAAGATAAAGTGTCGGCATTTGGACAACGTACATAGTCCTAGAAGGTATTGCGCTAAGGGAAGTAAGTCATTTTTATGTGGAATCTAAAAGAAATCCAAAACAAGTAAATAAACCGACAAAAAACAGAAACAAACGCATGAATATAGAGAGTAAGCTGATGGTTGCCATGGGGAGAGCGTAGGGCACTGGGTAGGAATAAATTAATTTTAACAAATAAGGAGAGTTTGCCAAAAAATAGAGGGGGGGAGGAAAACATCTACGTTGATTTCAACAGATGGTTTACTGAGTAATATGAGTAGTATCTGGAAATGGTGCCCTTCTGTTTTGTTTTGTTTTTTTTTAACTGATTCACTATAGGTAAAAATAAAAAATAAATGGAATCGAGAGGTGGTTAAGGTAAAATGAGGCCATATGGGCAGGTCCTAATCCAATCTGACTGGTGTCCTTATAAAAAAAGAGGAGATGAGGACACAGACAAGGACAGAGGGACGGCCACCTGAGGACACAGGGAGAGGACAGCCGTGGCGAGAGGCCTCAGAAGGAACCAGCGCCTTGATCTTGGACTTGTAGCCCCTGCAATTGTGAGAAAGTGAATTTCAGTTGATAAGTCAGGAAGTCTGTGCTACTTTGTTGCAGCAGCCTTAGCAAGTTAATGCAATATGTATCTAAGGGATTCCTCAGGATTAATTAAGGTGCTATAGATATAAAATGCTCAGTGTGTTCCTGGCGCCGAGACCAGTTAACTAAGTTCCGTCTTCTCCTCCCCGGGCATGTCCAAGGCAGCAGGAGGGCCCCGGGCGCTTGCCCTCTGGAGGCTCGGCTACTCACTGGCTGGGTCACTGCAGGTGTCCTGTTTTCATTCTCTAAACAGCAACTAACTTTTGCCAAATGGGGGAGACAGCAGAGCCTGCATCACCGAGTGGCTGGGGATTGGACAGCCATTGTCATGTCATCGTGATAGGGACACGAAAGCATCGCCGGTCCCCTTCGCTAAGCGTGCCTGTTACCAGTTAAGTCCCCACAGAGGAAGGCGCAGGAAAGGGGTGCAGGGACCCTTTTTTGCTACACTACTGTCCCTGGCCACCTCCCCCCAAATCCTTCTCTGAGCCGCATCTGTGCAGCTACAATGATTGAGGCCCATACTATTGCTATATGCTGTTTTCCAGAAACTGTCCATACGTTTTTTGGTTTTTTTTTTCATCTGCACAGCCATGGTGGTGGTGGGGGGGGGCAGGGTATCACATCCTATACTGTAGCTGTCGCTCTTTCCTCTGCTTGATGAGTTTTAGACGACAGTGCTGATAACACTCAGGAGAGTTTAGTTCCTGTCGCTCCCAGGAGGCGGGTATCTCCGTATCCATAGTGACAGTCACAGGCCTTTCATTTGAAGGGTAAACTTGAGCACAGTGTTTGTCCTCTGGAGGGACCCTGACACATTCTCAAATATGGGTGAGAGGCAGCCCTTTCCAGACCTACCCAGGTGTACAATGCGGCATTGTTGGGTTTTTTAAAAAGATCTTATTTATTTATTTGTAGAGAGGGGAAGGGAGGGAGAAAGAGAGGGAGAGAAAGAAACATCAATGTGTGGTTGCCTCTTATGCGCCTCCTGCTGGGGACCCGGCCCACAACCCAGGCTTGTGTCCTGACCAGGAGACGAACTGGTGACCCTTTGGTTCACAGGCCAGTGCTCAATCCACTGAGCCACACCAGCCAGGACAAATGCAGTATTGTTAACAAGAGGTGCCGCCACGTAGAAAGCATGTCTAGAATCACGTAATTTGCATGATGGGAATCTCACCCCCAGTAAGCATCACGCCCCTGTCCGCCTCCCCCCCCCCGGCCCCCTGGTGGCAGACACTCCACTCTCTGGGTCTAGGACTTTGATTACCTTAGATTTTTCACAGCAGTGGCGTGTCCTCCTGTGACCGGCTTACTGCACGCACCCTGGGTCACGTCCTCCATGTGCCCTGTGTCACCGTGCTTCCCAGGAAGTCCTGCCCTTTCTCTTTGAAAATCTGTCAAAGTCAAGTGTGCTGAAAAGTTGGCCGTGGGGGACCTGGCACCAGAAAGCCCCAGGGAAGGGTCTGAGGGGCGCCACCTTCCTGTCCGTGAACCAGGTCGCCTCATGCATCCCCCCACCCGTGGCTCCTGACGGGCAGAGGTGATGGAGGAGGGTGCGGAGGCTTTGGCGGGGGTTGCTAGTCAGGTGAGCACCCCAGGGAACCAGCGATCAGATGCCGGCAGGAGACTCCTTTGAAGTACCAAGTAGAACCTTGCAGACGTGTGCAGACTGTGCATGATCTCCACGTTCATGTTAGATGCGAAGTCACGCAGAGGTCTTTACTGAGAAGCGAACCAGAAGGAAAGGGCTCCGCGCTGTTCCCCAGCGCGCACACACCTGGGCACCCTGGGGCCCCCGCCCCTCCCCCCCGCCTGGGGTAGCATCAGTCCTGGGGAGCGGCCAGCCATGGCCTTGGTCGGACCCTTTGGGGATGTTACCAGATGGTGGTTTGAGGTCTGACCCGGTCCAGAGGCTGTGATGGGAAAGGGAACCGGAGGAGAGACCAGTTCTGAGATGCCCGGGAATGAGACTGGCTGTAGAGTTTGCAGAGGGCCGGCGACCTGGTCTGTGCCCCAGGTCCTCCAGGGGCCACTGTGGCGCAGGTGCACGAGGGGACAGAGGCCGCTCACTTCGCTGCCTGGACCTCCTTTCCCAGTCTTTGTGGCTGAAGCCTGCATGGCAGGGTTGCTTGGGGACCTCGGTGGCCCCACTTTCACTGGGAGCCTGTCACTAGCTGCGGACAGAGCCCCCGTCCCCAGCACCTGAGTGGCTGGCACAGGCCCTTCCGCCCACCCTGTGGATCACCTGGGTTCCGCACGCTCCAAGAGAGGAGCCACGAGGGCCGGCTCCACAAGGGTCCTCAGCACTCCCCATCCAGCAGGGGGTCCGGGCAGAGGGCACAGGACAGCAACCGCAGCCTCTCTGTGCAGAGGACTGTGCAGGGGGCTGCGCCCGTGCTCCTTGTTTGCACTCTTGGCAGCATGATGCATCTCCCAGCCTTGCCGAGGAAAGGCTCCGACCAGATGTCCTTCAGGCTGTGAGGGGGGAGGGGGGAGGGGGGAAGCAGGCAGCTCCGCCCCTCTCCCAACTCACCTGTCAACCCCTGAGACATGGCGCCCTGGGTTCCGTCAGTGTGTGTTTTGTAAAATGCCTGGGGGCCGTGGGCTTCGGGGAGGAGCCGCAGGGAGAGCCTGCCTTAACCCGCTCCGTCTGGTCCCTGCGAGGAGCTGCCGGATGGAGTCTTGCAGCAGAGCCAGGTGAGAAGCAGAGGTGCCCATGGAAGGACTTCCTCGCTGAGACCCTTTGCTGGCACAGCGAGCCGGGTGGTGCGGGGCTCCCAGGCCACCCTGTGCCCCACCTGCAGCCCTTCTGCTGGAGGGAGTGGGGCGAGGCTGGGAGGAGATGCAGTTGCGTTAAGGGGGGGAGGGGGCATGTAAGGCACAGAGGGGCCGGACCAGAGCCCTGCCCAGAAGACAGTTCACATTTCTGGAAGACCAGCAGCTCCCGCCTGCAAACTATCCGGAGCAGAACCGCAGGGAGAACTCCCCGAGGTCCTTCTCCTCTCTCCGCCACCTGGGTCCCGCGGGTCAGCACAGGGCAGCTGGGACCTGACGGGGAGAGGAGGACCCCATCTCCAGTGTCTGCGGTGTGGGGGGGCAGGGGGTGGGAGCCCTGGTCTTTCCCTCAGGCCGCCCGCAGGCCCTCTTTTAACCCTGGAGGCCCCGGGTGACTTTCAAAGGCACACGGGAGAGTCTTCGAGTTGCAAGATGAGACCTAAGTTTTTGGAAATTTAAGGAAAAACAAAGGCCAAGATTGCCGCTGCTGGCTTCCGGCACGACCCACCCGGCACGCAAAAAAAAAAAAGATGCTTTTCTTTGGTGCACGCAGAACTCCTGCCTTCTCGAAGGCCCGGGCACCTGGCTGAAGGAAGAACAAACACCTCCCTCCAGAGGCCCCTCAGTGCCGCCGCCCAGGTGCGCCCTGCCGGCCGCGCGGCTACTGCGGCTACTGTGGGGCGCAGGTCCGGCCACCTGGGCCCGGGCGGAGAGGGCGGGGATGCGTTCCGGGGGCTGTGTGTGGGCGCACCCGCCTGCGTTCCTGGTCCGCGTCCTGCCGCTGTCCCAGCCCCTGACACCCCGTGGTACCCCATCTTCAGCCTCCTGTCACACGGCGCGCCCTCTCCTTCTGACTGTCCCTCTCTCTCCCTCGTGGCCTTGTCCCCAGCGCCCCCTCCTCCACCATGTCCCATCCCCGATGCCCCCTCTCCAGCCTCCTTTCCCAGGGCGCGCCTCCTGCTCCAGTGTCCTCTCGCACCCCGCACCGGGCGCCCCCTCCCCATCCCGCCGAGCCGCAGCCGAGCATGCGCTGTGCGCCCGGAGGCGGGCAGGCGCGGCGCGCACACTCGGGTCCCCTTCCTGCACCGCGCCGCCAGTTGCCGGTTGCTAAGCAGTTATCGTTGTTTCTGTGGCGATTGCAGAGGCTGTTGCTAATTGGAGAAGCCCCACTGAAGCCGCAGCATCTCCTTTCTTCGGATCCGCTTGCTGGTCTTAGCATTGCCAGGGGAAACTAGGCTGGTCTGCCCACCCGCCCTGCCCTCCCCCCAGAGCCGTGCGGTTCGGGAAGTATGGACTGAACGCCAGTCCTCCCCGCCGATCGCGCTCCGGTGGCTCCCGACTCACCGTCTGGTCGCACCTGCCCCTGAGCTGGTGAGCACCGGCAACCATGACCACTGCCAAGGAGCCCAGCGCCTCCGCGAAATCCGTGCAGCAGCAGGAGCAGGTAACGCTGCCGGGACCGTGCCCGTGTGCGTGTGCGCGCGCGTGTGTGCCCGTGACACCTCGGAGAGCGGGGTTTCTCGGGGGGGTTGTGTTTGTGGTGACGGCGACCACCTGAGCCTCAGAGCGGGCAGGTGAGAGAACGCGCCCAGCGAGCGCTGCGGCTCTGCCTTTCCCTCCCGCCGCCTCCCCCGCCCCCCTGTATTTTTAGAAAGATTCCCCTGGTCTCTCCGTCAGGCGGCTCAGGGGGCATCTGCTCAGGTCGACTTGGTGCTAAGGGACTTGGGGCAAAGGCCTGTCTGGGCAGAGCTGCCTGGTGAAGCATGTGTCAGGGGTGAAGGTTTCCAACTACTTACAATTTGGGGGGATGGTTAGAGAAGGTGGGTAGCCCCCCTCAAAGTTCAGCGCCTTCCCATCCCCCAGTCGGACTTTGCTTTGCTGCTAACGTGAAGTCAGAGGAAGACATGTTGAAAGGACTTTTCCTTGGGGAACTGGGTCCCCTTTCTCCTTTTTCCCAGAGGGTTTCTGAAGGAATGAGCAAGCTGCTGCTGCTGCTCACGCCGGGCGTTTAGGGAGAGCAGGGTCTCCCCCACCCCCAGAAAAGCTGAAGGATGTGGCCTCTAAGCCACGTGGAACCCCCCTCCCCTGCTCGCAGGGAGCAGGACCTACAGGACTGGGCAGGAAGGGCAGGACTACCCCGGGTCCGCAGGTGGCTCTGGGCAGCCGCGCCCACCCTCAGAGTCTTAGGGAGTCGCGGGGCCAGCAGCCGGGTTGTGGGCTTGTATGGATGTCATGCCTCCTTGGAAGACCAGGGCGCTGCTCAGCGTCTTAGCACGGCCCCGGTGTCCTCAGCGGGCCTTTGAGGTGGTCCTGGGGGGCCCTGGGAGACTCCAGACGCTGCTGGTGAACCAACAGCACAGGCTCATGTCCCCTCTTCCCTTCAGGGCTGTCTGTGCTCCCTCGGGTCGGGGCCTGGAAAGGAGAGCCCTCTAGGGCTCAGGAAGGCACGGCGCCTCGGTGGGGAGGGCACAGTGTGACAGGTTCATCACCAACTGTTCCCACACCGTCCGAAGGCCACTCAGGATCTGTGTTTCGTGTGAGCTGCGGTTATTTTGGGGGCAGGGGTCATTACCTGAAAGCCCCTTTTTTAATTAAAAAAAATAAGACCATCTTATTGCTTACTGTCCGCCCCTCCACCATCAGCTAAGGAACGCAAATGCAGTTCGATTTGCTCTGGGAGGAAGGGGCGGGACACACGGACGTCCGAGGGCACTGGTGTTCAGGGCAGAGCCTGTGTGAGGGTTCACCCTCTCTGCGGCAGGGAGACCCAGCGGTGCCCAGTCTGCATGCTGAGCCTCCTCCTCCGCCAGCCGTCCACCGAGGGTTTATCCGGTAAAGAAGCACGTGCACCCTCGGCCGGGGCCCTGGCCTCCCTCACTGGCTGCCACCTGAATGGGACCTGGGCATGCAGGCTGTACCAGGAGCTCAGGGAGCAAGCATTTCCAACCGTAGCTGCCAACCAGGGCCCCGTCTATGTCACATGAAAGGGGCTGTGGCTGCTGTCCCATTTGGGTCTTCAATACCCCGCAGGCCCGGAGAGTGGGGGCCATTTGGGTTTGAGAGGATGCGTGAGCTCCTCTTTGACGTCATACCTTTGGGTCGTTAGATGTTCCCCCTCCCCCACAGGCACCCACTCCAGTCCCGGAGGACATCAGCAGTGACGGCCAGGGTGGCCGCAGCCCTGGGAGCAGCTGGGAAGGCCCTTTCCCTGACCCCAAGAAAGGCACTGAGCCCCCTGCCCCATGAAGTGAAACAAACTTGGAGGGTCAACAGCCAAACTGGGGCAGGAGAAACCAGACGGGGTGGGGCTCAGAGATTTACCCCCCCCCCCAACTCAAACAAATGCACCTACAGAGGGTCATGGTTAAACCCCCAACAAACCACTCAGAACCAGACCGGTGAACACCACGCTCAGTTCTCCAGGGCCGACCTTCCCTCTCCCGTGCTTGGCTCTGAAAAGGCGGTCTCCCGGTTCGCTCTGGGTGTGACCGTGCTCACGGATTCTGCACTTGGGTTTGTCCCTGCTGCTCTGGGGGTAGCTCCATGCCCAGGCCCATGGGGGTTTACGGGGAGACCAGGATACAGGGAAAAAATGTTCCCGTGTTTTTTAGGGAAGAGGAAGAGAGAGATGCCAGTTTGTGGTTTGGCTTGGTTTTAAGTGGAGATTGTTTCATCGGACTAACTTCATAGCTTTCTCCCAATACCCTTCCTTCCTTCCTTCCTTCCTTCCTTCCTTCCTTCCTTCCTTCCTTCTTTTTTTCTTTCCTTCCTTCCTCCTTCCCTACCCTCTCTCTCTCTTTCCTTTTTTCTTTCTCCCCACCCAAGAATATGTTCGTTGATTTTAGAGAGAGGAAGGGGAGAAAGAGAAAGAAGGACAGACATCGATGTGAGAGAGAAACATCCATCAATTGCCTCCTATACCCGCCCTGACTGGGGATTGAACTCACAACCTTTCAGTTTACGGGACAAGGCTCCAACCGAGCCCCCGGCAGGGCCACGCTCGATTCCATCACAGAAACTCCGTGGTTGCGGCATTTTACGCCTCACATTCGAGGCATTTGTCTGAGGGTGTGGGTTGGGCGGAACCAGACTCTGATGTCCAGTGTCGGGGAACAGGGCACGGGCCTTGCCCAGGCCTGCGGTCGGGTCCTCGCCCGGCCGGCAGCAGTTGGGGGGGGGGGGTGCTGCTTCTTCCCGGCCTTGGCAGTCGGGAGCCAAGGATGGGGGTGACGGCTGAGCACCGTGCGTGTTGATGAATAAATCCAGGGAAAAGTATAAAACCAAACGATTTTACCTGTTAATTACAGAGCGCTGGTTCTCCCCGCAATTTTCTTGCTAAAACATGTACTAAAAATAGATGAATAGGTAGAGGTGGGTTTTTTTTTGTACTGTGTGAACACATGAGAATAAACCACAGGGAGAGCAGACTCCTGGGAGGCTACCGCTGCTCCTTCTCTTTGGAGATGCTTAGTGGACTTTCAAGTGATGTGTTAACAGCCCAGAAATGTTTGGAAACAACCTCTCTTCTGAGCTGAGCGAATCAGCTAACAGGTTGCTCCGTGAAACCTGAGTAGGCATGGGCCCTCCTGCAAGAGTTGAGCCCAGTTGTCCAGGGGGGGAAAGCAGAGGCGAATCTGATGTAAATTTAGAGTGTCCCCAGCAACAGCCTGAACCCCCCCTCAGCAGACCAAAGCAAGGGACGTCCCCCCTTCAAGTCCACAGCGGTACAGACTTGCTTTAACACCTGCTGCCCTGGTTTTGTGGGGCTCACTGTTGGGAAGCAGCGGTCAGTAGTGCTGGGGAGAACGTGCGTTCCGTGGCTCCCAGGAGCCCCGAGGCAATTTTGGTCAGCACTGAGCGGAGGTCTGTTTCTGGTGGCAGTCTCTGTGTGTGTCTGGTTGTGGACACACACACAGGTGGGACCTCCTACACCCCCGAATCACAGAGCTGGACGAGGCTTCCCGGTGCACCTGCTCCGCCCTGGTGGGCTCAGGAGTCTCACAAATTCGTGAGAAGGCACCTTTCCTTAAAAGACCTCCAAGGCGCCTCTTTACACACTGGAGATACTGTGTTTTATCGGCCGACTTGTATCCTTTTCTCTATGTTACCAAGTTCAGTTCCCTCTGTAACTTCTTTAGACCCAAAAACCAGCTGATACTTGCTGCGTAGCAACGATTTTTTGTCACTTCTCGGTTTTCTTCAAGCCGCGCACTCCCTGACACACAGCCGCGTCTGCACTCCTAGGAGACCGTGGGCCCCAGGCCCCCATGCTGACGGACAGGGTGAGTTATTTAGCCGAACCATTGCAATAATAGCAATGCCTCCACCAAAGAGCTTTCCGAAGCGAGGGGCAGTGCCACAAACAGTGCATTCTGCAGAGTGCACATGGAAATGCACGGAGATGGGATTTCCGAGTGGGGACAGACAGACCTTCCCTCGGGCCCAGAGGTGACCCCCCAGAGCAGGACCTCTGCCAGTCCCTGTGCAGCGCCCTGGGCACTCGGCAGTGACATTGAATCCTGAAGCAGACTGTGTTACAGGAGAAGGCGGAAAGGTCTCTTCAGTGAAGAGGAATGTGGTGTTGAATAAAATCAGAAGTGGAAGGCCCTAGCTGGTGTGGCTCAGTTGGTTGGAATATCGTCCCATAGACAGAAAGGTTGCAGGTTCGATTCCCAGTCAGGACACATACAGGAGGCAACCAATCAATGTTTCTCACGTCGATGTCTCTCTTTCTCCCTCCCTCTCTCCTTCCCCCACCCCTTTCCTCTCTCTCTAAAAGCTATGAAAAATGGCCTTGGGGGGAGGATAAAAACATTTTCTGAAAGTGGAAGGAAACCTTGGAAAACAAGATTCAACATTATGACTCTTTTTGCGTATCCCAAAGGCGAGGGGGGCCTCTTGTGGTTCAGAAAGTGACCTTCAGAAAGGCGGTGCGTGCACTCGTGCGGATCGACCTCTCTCCTGTCCGTGATCTGAGTATCTAAGGTGGTTCCAGTGAGACAGGAACTTGAGGGAACCAGGTGAAGAAAAGGGACGGCAGATTTTAAAGATGCTGTACAAATGCGTCCAGTGCTCATGAACTTCAGAGCGGGGAGAAAGACACTCTGTGGCTGCAGAATGGGGTGATGTGAGCAGGATTTGAGGAAAAAACTCAGATCATGGGTGCCGTAGAGAGGGTGTATGCAGAACCGGAAAGAAATCCATGCCTGGGAACTCCAGGTGGGTCCTCGGGCGGAGGGGGGAAGGGGCCTGACCAGGGGAAGATTGGGCAGGGGCCAGCAGGGTGAAGCCTTTGAGGAGAGGACAGAGGGTGGCCAGTGTGATGCTCTTCTTAGAGGAGGGCACTGAGTGTCACAACCAGAGCCAACAACCTGGTAACGAAGCAGGTGCCTACCTGGAGGCCATAGTATGTTGTGGTCTGGTGTCTACAGGTAGTTCCCAGTCTTCTGAGAGGCAGGTCATATATGTTCAAAGAAGGCAGTAGGCAGGTACCACTTTCTAGACTAAATGAAAACCTAAACAATCCCGGGGGGGTGGGCTGCATGCAGAGCCCAAATTCAGCACCAATGGAAGGCAGCTGGCTTTCGTTTCTGAAAAATGCTCTCTCTGCACCAGACCCTTCCTGGGCTATGCTGACATTCCTTTGAACTCCTTTTTCATACTGGAGTTACCATGGGAAACTTAGCCAAGACCTTCAGATGCTCCAGAGAAACCTCGGGGACTTGGAAGGGCTGGAAAGGGCTTTCCATTAACCTTCACCGAAACGTCTCTGGCTCCAGCATGCCCATGGAGAATGTCGAGATGATCGTCACTTGTAGTAATGAGCGGGCACCATGTTTCCACCTGGCCAGGGTTTATCACTTCATTATCATCTTTGGAAATGAGCCACGTCCGTGGGCAACGTTGACGGGTTTGCTTTTGCAGGCGACATTGTGCACCCTCTCTCCATGGGAAAGAGAGGGCAGAAGGAACCTGTGGGTGAAGACGTCTAAAAATGGAGGAGAATAACATAATTTGAGAAAGAAATGGTTCTGCAGAAGCTTTTAGAGATCAATGGTTGTTTGAAGTCCTGGCTTTAAAAAGATCAGACAAGTGAAGGTTGTGTGTTCTTGTATCTGATGTGTTGTTCTGTTGTGTGCAAAGCCCAAATGGGCTACAGTGTTTCTCTTCCAAGGGTTAGGTTTGGATACATTGTAGCCTTCACCTTTGGAAAGCTGAAATGAACTACAGTGTTTGTATTTCAAAGGTTAAGTTTGGTTACATTGTAGCCTTAAACTTTGGAAAGCCCAAATGAGCTACAGTGTTTCTTATCCAAGGGTTAGGTTTAGTTACATTGTAGGCTGAAACAGGGGAGATATGAACCATGGTAATTTGGGTGGAATTTAAGGCTAACTCCTCTTTGTTGTAATTCTGCATGAGGCTAGCTGGCATTGTCAAGTCCATCACGGGCAACCTGTATTCTTTGAAGTGAGGAATTCAGCGATCGAGGGGGGCAATAGCAAAGGTTCAAGAAAAATTGCTTGGGTGATGCGATCAAAGCAGAAAGTTCAGGGCCAGTCCTCCTCCTCCTCCTCCTCCACCTGTTAGGTGTTTTTCTGGACTCTGCTGCCCTGTCCCATGTAGGCCTTCTTTCGTCACCACTAGCTAGCACCTGTGACATATAATTATTTGCTCATAGTTGACTCTTATCAAAACCTTTCCAGGTGCCGCACACTACCTGTCCTTGCTAATTAACAGAGACAATCCAATCTCTAAAAAGCAATACATTCATCTCCTCCAGAGCTTTTGTAGCAATCTTCACAATTAACGGTTGGTAATGAATCATTAGAGTTTCTAATGATTGGAGTTTCAGGTACAAAGTTACAGCAGAGTGGATGGAAGAAAAACAGGGGGTTTAGTCACAGTCATTAACCAAAATATGAGGTGAGGCTCCAGCAAGGATCACTTGAGTCCACCTGAAATCACCCGAGTCACCCCCTGAAATCAGGGGGTGGGGTTGTGTGTGCCCAAGAAGTACCTGTTAATTCTGCGTTCAGGTTGGTGCTGGTCTTGTATCAGGCAAGCAGGCCTCTCTCGGCTCCCAGGTCTGGCAGGATTTGATGGTAATGGAGTTGAAATGTGCAGCAGCCCCTTCTTAGGAGAAGTCGCCGTGAGTACAGTCACAGACTCAGAGCGGGGGGCCCACTTCCATGGCGGTGTCTGTGTGTGTTCATGGCAGTGGCCAGGAGGCCACATGACCCAGAACACAGCCCTCCACGGGTGGCTCCGCATAACACGTTACTGATATAACTGAGTCTCGATAACAGAATTTTTGTGGCAATTTATGTATTATTCCCTTACCAGTACCTGATCAGTTTTTAAGAGATTTAACTTTCCTGCCAGAGCACAAGAAAAACTGCCCGTGACGCTAAGCATCATCCACAGCAGTGAGGTCGTTTGTGGGGAAGGCGGGCTTCCAGGGAATGTCCGTGCATGTGTCCGCCCACACGCGTGCCCGCCCATGTGTCTGGAGGTGGTCACCAGCCCAAAGTCGGCAGCAGGATCAAGTGCAGGGACCGGGCTGTGAGTAGGGGCCTCTTTCAGAACCTTTCCAAGGTCAGGCTCTGTCTCCTGACCCCTGAGAGGCACCCACGATTCCTCTTGAGGACAGCGGGAATCTGTGCTCGGAGAGGAGTAGATCTGACCCCCACAAGATGAGCAGCCCGAGCAAAGAACTTGAACCTGTGCCCCGTTTCCTCCTGTAGAAGTGTGTGTGCCCCGGTGACCCCCCTGGGGGGTGGTGATGGATGTTTTAAAACTCACGGAAGACTTTCACTCCTCTGTTTTGAAGAGGCTAGTTTATCCTCCCCATCAGAACGTCCGAGGCTCTTCCAGCGTTCCCGTGGGGATTCTAAAACGGCGGCACTCGCTACGGGGCCTTGGTCGGGTCCCAGACAGGGAGAGGCACGGCAACACATCTTTAAATGTTAGGGGCCTCCTGGTACCCTGTTCACTTCCTGCATGGACATGAGATCAGAGGGGCATTTTTTACTTTGATGAGTGGCTGCCAGCGTCTCAGGAGAAGCAAATCGGGGGAGATGCAGGGCTTACTGGGCGGGCTCCTGGCCGGAAGAGCAGTGGGGGTCCCACCTGGGCCGTGGGGTTCAGGCCAGGCAGAGGAGGATGTGCCGGAGGGTGTGGACAGGACACAGGAAGCCAGGTACATGCTGACCCGAGAGGGTTCCGGCGACACCATGGCATGGAGGGTGTCGGAACACCAGTGGCAAAGGGTCAGTCACATTCCAGAGAGAAGGACGGGAATTCGGGGGTTACAGGAAATGGGGCCGAGGCCCAGGATAGCCAGTTCACACTTCGTGAGTGGGATTAGTTCATTGGGGTGTGGCTTCCTCAACTGAAAAGATCTGGAAGCTTCCGTTTGTCAGAGATCCAATGGCCGGTGAGGTCCCAAATAAAATTCCACTCAGAAGCAGCAGGGTATTTTAAGGCGTCCTGGGGTGCCTGTGTGAGAGTGTGTATAGTAGTATTTCTTGAAATAGCCTGAGAACTTTTTAAGAAGGCTCAAGGCGGATGGAATTTCTGGCCCCGGCTTGGAAAACCGAAATAAACGCCGCAGTCTGTGCCCTGGTGCCAAGTCCCACGGTGCACAGTGAAAGAGTGAGATTCAAACCGCTTCGCCGTGAGCATCACCAAGCCCCGAGGCACCCAGGCTGCCATCCTGCATCTTGTTCACGTCACCGGCTCTTCCAAAGGCGGGCAGGGGCGGGCACTTCATCCCTCACCTCGCCACGGCCCCTCATCCTGGGAGTCAGGAGCAGACACGTGCCTTGGCCTGGACGTCCCTCCGACAGGGTCCCAGGCCCTCCCCTGCTAGCCCAGGGGCCTCGGGCAGGTCCGGCTGGTTGCTCATCTGAAGATAATACCCGTCACCCCGGGGGGGCTGTGAAGACACCTTCGCTCAAGCACAGACTCCCAGCCACTCCTCGAGGAGCACCGACTGCACGGCTGCCGCAACACGGGTACCTGCACGGATCTCCTCACCTTCTGCGCTCAGCAAAGACTTACGTGTCCCCTCTGAGAGGGGCTGTTCTATGATGCCGGGGCGTGTTTGATGGGAAGGCGCTTCGTGGCCCATCTTGCCCACTGATGTTTGGACGTTTGCATTTCACCGCAAGGAAATAAGGCCCATCTGACGGTGGAATGGGGAGGGCAGAGCACCAGCCCGGCGGCCCCGAGACCGGCCGGCAGACCGCCGAGCTGCGTGCAGACCTGACAGCTGATTCAGCGGGAAACGAGGCTCCGAGAGGCCGAGCCACAGCTCGGACACGTTGCACACTCACCGCACAGGCCCACTTTTTTTCTTTTTTGCACAAAATCCAGCAATCCCTGGTTAGACCTCCTGAGTCATATCATACTAAGAAAATTAACAGGAAAACTGCTCTTAACTGGAAATTGCAGGGGAAATAAAGGAATGGAACGCCAGAGAGGCGTTGAAAAGTCCTCGTCTGGAAGTCTGTTGGGAGAAGGCGCCAGCCTCAGGCGGACAGCAGGTCCCCGCAGCCCTGTGGCTGACGCAAGGCTCTTCTCCTGCGCCCCGCACCCCATGTGTTTTCCACGGTAGCTTTTTGCATTGAAGTCACTCAAGGAGTGGCTTTCGGAACAAGGAACAACTAGGATGGGTCACATGCTTTCTCCCCCCGCCCCCGCACGTGAATGACCTCCAAGGTGGCAGGGGTGGGCGGATGGGAGTGACAGAGACCCCCCCCAGGCCTGCCACCTTGCATGCCCTGGGGATGCGGCTCAGTGAGAGGTCAGGGGTTGAAAATCCGGGCATTTCATTCACTCACAGGCTGGCTTTGACTCTGTAGTGGGTTGGTCTTGACCCCTGGGTTATCAGGACCTGCGGATGGCATGAGGCTCCCACACACCATCTGTCTGTCTGTCTGTCTCTCTGTCTGTAGACTCCTGGCCCCGGGTCTCTGTTCTCTGAATGTGGTCTCCTAGCTAGTGAACCCAGTCTTCAGATGCATCAATCGAAATGTACTCAAACCACAAGGAAATCCTAAGTAGTTGTCACATCGGGGTGCTTTGTGGGGTACAGCAGAGGCAACAAAGGTGGCTGGGGGCAAATGGTCGGGCCAAATGGCCCAATGCCCCGCAAGTGGCGGGTAAAGGACCGGTGAGCCGTGTGGGTGACGAAAGTCTAAAGGAAGCACTCGTAGAAGTCGGAGGAAATAAACTAGGTCCCGATATTTTTAATTACTGTCTAAGGAGCTATTTCACGTTATTAGAAGAAACCGCATTTTTTATTTCTGAGTTGCTCTGCGAGGCCAGCTAAGGATTTATGGATTCCCGCCCCAGACAGTGGATTTGGCTGGATGTCATCAGCACAGGCTCTGCCCGTCCTGGCCCACTTCGCAGCCGTCCTCCCCCCACCAGGTCCACTCCAAACAAGCGCGATGGCCGTCACCACAGATGCCCACCTGTGCCCTCCCTCCAAAGGGGGCAGGTTTGACTGAGGGCCCTTCTCCTTAAGCGTCTTGATCCACCGTCCTTGACACACAGCTGTGAGCCTCTGAAGGACAGAACCACGTCTGTCCCTCTTGGATCTGCAATACCCAGCAAGCACACTGCCGCGCACGTGCAAAATGGGGCAGTGGACCAATGCGTGGCTTCCTACCCAAGCCTCCCCCGGGCTGCAGTCCTCAGAGTTCAGGGGTCTGAGGTTCTGTACATGTCTCCCTTCAACAAACGGATCAACTCTTCGGAGTCTGGAGGGAACTGAAACCCGAGCCCCGATGAAGCAGCTGCCTGACTCCCTCCGCCACGCCCCTTTCTCAGAGCTCCGCCCACACCGACCTGCCTGAAGCCTCCTCCCTGCCGCTCGACATCAGCTGTGTGTCCTGGGCACGGGTCCCCCACAACATTCAGACTTAAGCGACTCACATCTGTAAAAGAAGTGAATGTCCTCTCATTTACCCCCTGGGTAGACAGAAAACAGACGGATGAGCGAGCACACCTGTTGAGAAACAGATAGTCTGTGTCCTCAAATTCTTTTCTTGTGTTTTTTTTTCTTTGATGTTGGACCCTAAGCACGAGGCATTTTCATGCACTGAAGTGATTTGCAGAAATGAAGAGACGGGAAGAGCCCAGCTGCACTGTCTTCTCACAGGTGACAAGGACGTCAGCTTGAACACTGGGGACTGTCCTCCCAAGTGCAAGTGGGAGAAGTGCTTTGAGGGAAGAGAGAAAGAAAGTGGGTGAAGGTGAGTGGGAGGAAAGGGTCTTGCCGATTGGTGCAGATTGGCCAACTTGGTTGAACAAGTAGATTTATACGGGGACTTCCGGTGGGGCGAGGAGGGTGAAACAGTTTCCTAAGAAGAAATAAGTGAAACACTGAAACTGTGGCTGCTGGAGCCGAGGGCGTGGGGGCTGGAGGAGGAGGAGCAGCCCCGGCCTGGGACTCAGCGAGGTCTGAGTTCCAACCCCAGCTCGGGCAACTCAGCAACAAAGTGGCATTGGACCAGGGCATGACCTCTGTGTCCCCACCCCCACCGGTCAGGCTGTAGGAGAGAAAAAGACAGATGGATACAAAAGTTGATTTCGAAGAAAGTGTGTTTGCCTCATGGCATGAAGCAGTTTATTCTTCCTTAACTGCCGCTCTGCTAGAAATTGCACAGATAATAAGCTGCATTCCCAGCAATTAGTCTGCGGTTTTTGACTCTATTAAATTCACTTAGGCGTGTGGCTGAATAGTCACGCTAAGGTGCTCAGAGCTCGGCTGTGGTTTATTCGTTATCAGAAACGTATTTGTTTGTAGCTTAGATCCCTGTCCGACTTGGTTCAGTGGTGATACTGCTGCAAACTCGGGGTTTTCAAATAAATCGTCTGTGGCTCTGCCTGCAAAGCACACCCTGTGTTTAAAATGTATTGAATATGACAGTGTCACAGGGTGGCCGGGTTTTAAGGGGACCAAATTTGGGTTCTGAAGAATCATGGTCTTGGCAACAAGTGGATACATGAGTGGGAGTTTCTGATTAGTTTACCTCCGTAATATCCCCGCTGACATTTTCAGGGTCGTGTCTTGTGCCGAGGTTGCTCACATGAGGAAATTATCCTTAAAGAAACAGACAGTAATTGAGTCTAAGAATAGAACTGAAGAAAATAGAGATTTCTGTGCACCCAGAGGGTGGCCTCTGCCTCCTCTGGAGCTTCTGGCGGCTCGGAAACTGCCGTCGAATCAAGAGTAAGAAGAGGGAAACCCTGGGCATTTCACTTCCATCTTCATTTCATGAAAGAAATGCAAGAAGCTTTCTAATTCTGTAGTAGCTTCGGAGGTGGTTTAATGCCTTGAATTTAAGGACTCTACAGGAAAATTGAAAAAGCATTGGGTTTCATATTTTCCAGAAGTAGCATTTTATGGGGGAGGAGAATTTTCACTCCCCACCGCAACCCCCCTGTGGGTGGGCACTGAAAATATTCACGGGGAATGTGGATTTTTGCCGTTGTATTTAGAATGTGTGGGTGAGATTTTACTGTGGTTGGACTCGTTTCTTACCTTCTTTCACTCACTCTTCCTATGCTGAGGAACGGCAATTACTCTGTGATGTTGTCCTATGTAGCAGTTTAATGAATTTCCGGGTGAGGAGAGCCGTCTTTGTTGACAAACAAATCAGTTCTGCCCATATCCACCCTCCTTCCTTCTGGGTACCCCACCTCTCTTTTCCCGCCTCCTGGGGCTCCCCACCGAGTCACTGAAGGTTCTTTGCAAACAATCTGTACACTGATAAAACTCATACGCTGCCTCTCCTGGCCGGGCATCTGTTGGATCCTCCCAAACCCCAGGTGGGATGTGCCATCTCCGTTTGCCACCTGAAGACCTGGAAGCTCAGTGAGAGAATGTACCCGGGGCCATGGTCACTGAGTGGGGCTCAGCCTGGGCTTCCTCGCTCCAGACCCACCCACCAGCTCCCTGCTTTGGGCCCCTCAGGGCCTGGGTAGCACATGACAGTTCTCAGGGAACCTCCTCACACATTTTCCTCTCCGGAGTGTCCGTGCCTGGCCTGGGTCGGCTGGAGCCCCCGCGGCCCCCTGCTGCTTCCAGGACGCACTCACAGCTTCATTTCTCACCCAGATGGGGCTCTCGTTATTCCTCAGCAGAGTTGCTCTCTCTACACGCTGGCCTCGGAATCGTACTTCAAGTCCACTGGACTAACCCCGGCCACCTGGCTCCGTGGGTTTGAGCATCCTTCTGTACATCAAAAGGGTGCAGGTTGATCCCTGGCCAGGGCCAGGCCTGGGTTGTGGTTTGGTCCCTGGTTGAGGAGCACACACAGGAGACAACTGATCGATGCTTCTCTCTCTCTCTTCCTCTCTCCTTTTCTCCCTCCCTCCCTTCTTCTCTCTCTCTCAAATCAACAAACACGTTAAATATTTTTGAAAACAAACAATCCACAGGACTTTAGCTGGAATCTCTCGTCTGGCATGGAAATTCCATCGGCCTAAAGAAAGACAGTGACATTTTTTTGAATGAGGTATTTACTCTAATGATTGAGAGAGAACACACACCATTTGGTCCTGTTCGCTTTATTTTCATTATAAACTGAAGATTCGGACAGTGTCCTCACGCTGTATTGAGAACTGTACCAAGGCTGTTGGTATTCAGTAAATGTTATTAATGACCAGAGTAAAGACACTAATATTTCCGTCATACACGCATCCCCAAATGTGTAGGCCAAGCGCTCATTTTTTAATGAGCTCAAATGACAAATAGAAATGTTGCCTCTCTGTTACCTGAATCGTGTATCTGTTTGGGGGCTTTGCTGTCAGGCGCTGCCAAACGACAGGCATGCATCATTGTAATTGAGCCTTAAGCCTGGCACTTTTATTGAAAAAAATAGAATTCAAGTGATTTTTCATGCATATACACTGCTAAGCCTGCACTTCCCTGGCGGAAGCCGCCTCAGGTGAGGAGAACCATTCGTGCCTGTGTCAAGGGGAAAAAATAAAGACACACTCTCCCCTCTCCTTGAGATTTGGCACAAACTGATGCATCAACTCTCCAACGACCTGTAATAAAATGAATGTGTTGTGTCCAGTTCAGGCCAGGGAAATATGTGTGTGTGGCCCTGCGCCAGAGACGTGAGTGGCATCGAGCCCGGGGTCCTCTCTGTCTGTGGTAATGTCACCCTCAGGGGGCTTCAGCCCCGACTGGAAATGGGACAAGGTTCCTAATTCACGTAAGATTGGTCTTTCACATCCTGAAGTCGTCCCTGGCTTCTAAAACAGCTCGAACTCTGTGTGTTGAGGGAACAAGAACGAAGATGCAGTTAATGGCGGAATCAAACTGCTGGTGCAGGAATGTGATTTGGAAGGTCTGAGAAGTGGGCGTGGAACCAGGGCGTCCGCTGGTATCCCTCGTCCTGGTCCCGAAAGGCTTGTCCGTGTTTACGGAGAACGTCCGACCCTGGCATCTCTTGCATTGTTAATTCTGGCCTGTGCTCGTAGCCACAACTGAGCGCATCTGCAGGCTACTGTCTCCATCATCATATCATCTGTGTCACTGTTGCGTAGAAATAATGCCACTTTGTTTCCCTGTCGTGACTTGTCCTGGTGAGTTAGCTGCTCGGCACGGAGTCCTCACCTCCCCCAGGGTAGAAGGCAAATGAAATCACCCCCCAGTTTTCCACAAGGAGGGAATGTAGGAGGGGAGGTGGTCTTTCCCTCCAGTCTGGGCTGCATCCAGTGAGTGTCCCGGGGTGTGGGGGGGAGGGGAGCTTAGCTGCCGATGCAGAAATGCACATGGGTCAGAATTCTGTTCCTGGAAACTCACAATGTTTTCACACAGAGAAGAGATCTGTGGACCTGGGTCTCTGTGGTTCAATATTAACATGTTGCTCGGAGTCTGCTAACCACAGATCACTGTTGGGGTCTGTAGGAAGATGGGCATTTCTGGGGAGGGGATGTTTTAGGCTTCTCAGTGATGTTGAGAATTTAGAGCAGAAACTTGGAATGATGGGTACCAGGAAAAAATAGAAGAATCAATGCTTATTAGAATTACGAGGATAAAAAGCAGTTTATAGGGTTTTTTGTTTTTTAAATTTATTGATGTAGGGGGAGAGAGAAACATTGATTTGTTGTTCTACTTATTGGTGCATTCATTGGTTGATTCTTGCATGTGTCCTGACTGGGGATCAAACCTGCAACTTTGGCGTTTCAGGATGATGCTCTAAACCTACTGAGCTACCCGGCCAGGGAGTTGATCGGTCTTTAATAAGTGTTTTGTGGGTAGGATGACCATGTTCCCCAATTTTCACAGGACAATCCCGGTTTATGCCGATTGTTCTGGCTTGAGTTTAAGACTGTTCTCTTTCATCCTCACCGGTGCTTGGTTTGGGCAGCAATTAACTATTCTCTGTCTGTATTGACACAGAATTAATGTCTAGAACAGCATTGGGTTGGAAAGAAGACTTTGGTGACAATAATTTTGAGGTCCTTTTACTATATTTCTATCTGGTATATATGCCCATTTCTATTTTATTTGACTACTTATTTTTTATATAAGAAAAGAAAGAGTAAGAAAAATGACCAAACTTTGCCCAAGCTGTTGGGAAATGTTCTTTCCACGGTAGAACTGGACTTCAGAACCCAGTGACTTCGCTGTCTGTCCTCACACCCACCCGAGAAGGCAGGGGAGGTGGGCAAAGCCAAGGACGTGACTGGGTGTGAAACACACGCGTGCCTTTTCTCCCGTGTGAGTTTGCACCTTAACTCTCACCATCTGCACCAGCTGTGGGATCTGCCTTGGCCAAGACAGCAGAGAAAAATGCAGATAGTGTGAACCTTGCGATAACTTGCCGAAGAAATCTCATTTGCCCAGGCTGTTCCATTTCTGTTCTGCCTTCAATGAAAATACGAATTAGTATAATACTCACACTCAAATGCTCTTAAAGCAGGGGCCCCTTCTGCATTTCTTTCCTGGGGTCCCTTTGAGGGTGGTGGTTATTCTTCATGTTTGCAGGAATGACCTTTGTGAGGCCCATGATCTCAGGGCGGCCCCGGGCTCAGCACCACAGGGTAGGGTGCCTGCCTGCTAACAGACTGAGAGGAAAGGGCTCAGTGTGTTCCTTGGCTTTCTGTGCCCCTTGGCTCCCTCTCTCGGAAGATTGTATATGACCCGGTCAGAAAAAGCAGCCTGTGGGAACAAGGGTTGCTTTGGGGGCCGGGGAACCCCCCCACCCCTGGAAATAGTCCGTGAGAGCTGATGAGGTCACGGCGAGGAGGTGATGAAGGCAGGGATGCACAGTAAAGGCTCCTGAGAGCCGGGACCCGGAGCCATCCCATGCCACGTCCCGCAACCAGAAAAGGAAACCCTCCGGGCAGGGAAGGTGCTGGAAGAGGTTCCCGTTCAGTTAGAGGAGCAGCTGCCCGAGCATTTTTTCTGATGAACGTCACTGATGACGTGTCTGCAGAGTGTGACAGGGGGAGAGGGGAAGCAGGGTGGGGAAGGGGTTTACTTGGGCGTGGACGTGGCCTTGAAAACGCGCTTTGCTGGTCTGCCTGAAAGAGAAGGGAGTCCTGTTGACTCCCAGTTCATAGCAGGGAACGGGAAACGTTGATTACGGTTACGTTGATTACGTTGATTCCCTGATTACGTCAGCAGGGAACCTTAGGGACCCCCCCGCTCACCCTGGGAAAGCCACGCCGCAGGAGTGAAGGGTTTTACTGAACTCGAGAGGCTGCCCAGGCTCACACCCACACCCACTGGGTCCCTGGCATCAACCCCGTCCCCGCAGAGAGCAGCAGGGAGTCTGCGGTCACACTGGGGCAGTGTGGGCAGGGCCAGATCCGGCACCTGTCACCTCACGGGCCTGAGCGAGGCCACAAACACGCATTAGTCATTTCTTCCTATTTCTCATCCCGGTGTTACTTCTCAATGTCCTGTGGTTGCCCAGCTGGGGTTGTCTAGGAACCCCCAAAATATTTCTGAGCGTAGACAGCCCCAGTTATAGGATCTTGCATCTTTCTAACACCTTTGACCGTTCTTTTCCCTTAATGGTATTTTTAATCCTCACCTGAGGACATGCTGATTGATTTCAGACAGAGAAACATCGATGTCAGAGAGAAACACTAATGGGTTGCTTCCCACGTATGCCCCAACCGGGGATCGAACCTGCAACCTTTGGGTGTACGGGACGACACTCCAACCCACTGAGCCACTTGGCCAGGGCTCTTATAACAATTTTGAACGGTTCATTAAAACCATCCGTTTTAACCTTATATATCACATAGGGACGCATACACGGGGGGAGGGCACTGGCGTTTCGTTGGTTTTGGAATTGACCGAAATGCCCCCGTTTGTCCGACTTCCGCGCATCCTTCCGAGCACCACCTAGAGCATTTTCCAGATCGGCGCGGTCCGTTGGAACTCAACCCAATGACAGTTGTCCTGTACCCACCCTGCCCCGTATGGGTGCCCCTAGGGGTGTCCCCACTGAGTTCTTAAGAGGTGGCTAGTGTGGCTGAGACATGGGCTTTTAAATTTTATTTTGTTCCAGTTCATTAGAGTGGACACAGCCACAGGTGGCTAGTTTGGGGCCACTGGTACAGCCTGGTTTCAGGTCCTGGTTTTGTGTGGAGGGGGGGGAAAGATGAGCTGCGACCCCTGAGGCGGGAGATGGGTACACAGACTGTCACTAGGGAGGGACCCCTGTTAGTAGGCTGCTGGTCAGAACCAGGCCCTGGTCCTGTGGCTGGGAATGTGAGCACCAGGAAATTCTGACATTGAACTGACATTTGAACCTTGAGGATGGAGCTGAGCCTACGCCGGACCTCAGTGATGAGCGTAAAGGGGAAGGTGCTTTGAGCCGTGGGGGCGATGTTTGCAAATTTGCTGGGGTGTCGGGGACTGAGGGACCCAGAGTCCCCACCGTGACAGGTGAATGAACAGCCAGCTCAGGGGAGAAGCCACCCTAAGCTATGTACACATTTTAGCACCTTTTCCACCCTAACGTGGACCATTTTGGACTTTAGCCTCCCTTCTGGATGGGAGGAGTCAGGGCTTAAAGCCTGGGGCTGGGAGGGGACAGTGGGGCGAGTCCTTCCCACCCTAGACCTTGTCACTGTGAGCCTCCCTCCGGTTAGTCTTCAGGAGCACCCTCATTCCCGACTTGCTGTGATACTTCCTTCAGCCCCCCGGGAGAACCTCATAGTGTCGTCATGGCGACCCCCCGAGGGGTTGCATCCGTTGCACCATTTCCTCCTCCTCCCAGTGTCTCAGACCCCAAAGATAAACAGCTTTCTCCAGGCCCCACGCAAAGGCCGGGTGGTACCGGATCCGGTGCACTGAGGGCTGATTTCGGAGATTCATTCATCCCCCATCACTTCGCCCTGCAGTCCCCAGTACACGGGGGCCGTCTGTGTGGCTTTTTTGTGAGGAGAACAGACTAGTTTTCTGACGCCCTACCTGCTGGCAAGGCACAAAAAGTCTCCGAGGAGCTCCCTGGAGCTTCACTAATAGGCAGGCACGTGGCTGGTAGACCAGAAGACCGCAGCCGGGCAGCTCGGGTTTGCTTTGGTCAATGAAACTCTCAGGCTTTTGATTGTGCGGCACTTGAACCCCCTCTTCATCCAGACAGTCACACTAACCCGTAGGGAAGCTGATTTGACAGGACACAGAACAGGAGGGAGTGGTGGCCAGGCGAGGGGGGCCCGGCTTTGGAAGACACTCGTGGGGGAGGACGGCTGGCTGTCGCTTTGCCGTTCTCTCGGTCTCTGCTCACAGCGGGCTTCGAACCTGTCGTCTGGCGGGCTGGACACAGCATCAGAGGCGATGGGACTGTGAACTCGGCAGGTGCGGCCGAATCCCGAGCTCTGCTGAGAAGCGAACAGCCAACTAACAGAGCCATGTTCTCCGGGTCCATAAAAACATAAAAACGCTCTTTCACTTTCCCGAAATAGGGCTGCCATCCAGGTGCCGCACAAAATACCCGCCCTTGTGTGCGTGTTTCTCTGGGAATGGGCTCAACGTACAGCTTTCGTGTGGCCCGCTGCTGGCGTGTGGGGCCCGGGGTCACAGAAATAACGACGAAGCGGTCAAATACGTGTTCCCCGTGATGTCTTCATCTCAGCTCTTCCAGCGTGTATTGCACAGAGACCACCTGGAGACTTCGGTCCAAGTGCAGGTTCTGGCCCTGGCTGGGGGGCTCAGCCGGAGCAGCAGCCCACACACCGGAAGGTCACAGGTTCAAGTCCCACTCGGGGCATGTACCGGTGGCAACTACTCTCTCTCTCTCTCTCTCTTTCTCTCTCCCTCCCCCCCTCTCCATCCCTCTTCCTCTCTCTCTAAAACCCATAAATATATGCTCGGGTGAGGATTTGAGAAAAATGCAGGCTGTGATTCGTGGGTCTCGTTTGGGTCCTCATAGTCTGCCTCTCCAACCAACTCTCTTATGATGAGGCCACGACAGGCCCCCAAGTAAGTGTGTGGGCAGCAAAGCCTGGGGTCGCTGTCTGTGTGTCCTCACACTGTGTGTCTGTATACTGTCTGTGTGTCCACTGCAAAGCTGTTGTCCAAGTTCAGGCAGGAATCTCTTAGAGTGTGTTGCATGAGGACCGGCGGAATCTGAGAAATTAACAGCTGGGGTCCTTCGTTCCAGGATTAGACACTCAAACCCCCGGGGGTTCTGGGCTTTCCCCGAAGAGAAGCGGCAGGAAGTCTTCCTTTGCCACGTCCTCTGGATGATCTGTTTGATCTCAGGACGTCGCTGAGAGGGGGTGTCTGGCCCTTTCCCACTCACCTTGTGCCCCACCAATTCCTTGTCGCTGACAGCACTTCGCTGGTATCATCAGAAATGGCCGAAAACTCTGGCCTCGGAAGCAGGGTGCAGCTCAGGGGCAGGGGCGCCGGTGGAATGCGAGGCTGGGGGTGGCAGACCGCAGGCTGGGTGTCCCCGGGCAGCTGCCCTGTTGGTTCCCGACGGAGGACCACCTGGCATCAGAGCACCTGTGACCGACTAACGACCAGCGCCATTCCGTCAACCCCTGTCTCATTAGAGACGAGTGCTCCAGGCTGGCACAGAGCGGCCACAGATGTTCCCTCTTGGCTGTTTAATAGTCCTGCTCGAAGCCTGTTTGTCTTTCCTTATTTCCCAGCGTCTTTGAGGAAAATCTGTCTCATGCTGTACAGCCCAGTGTGCGGAGAGATGCCACGTCGGCTCTGGGAGGAAGCAGACACGCACCTTAGCCTTTCCCCCGTGTTTAAACCTCTAGCCTGGTTTTGCCAGCAGAGCACCTCAGTGGCAGATTCGGGGCTATAATTCCAGGACGGACGAACGTCGTGAGCAGATGAACGCTGAGACCGCTCCGAGGAGGAACTCCCACGCTGAGTTTCGAGGGTTGAAAGCATCGGTTTCTCCCCCCTGAGAACTCCCTGGGGTGGGGGGAGATGCCGGCCCCACGCGGGGGGAGGCTGGCGAGGCTCTGTGAGAAGGCGCCCAGGGGTGTCATGGGTGCGTCGTCCCATCACTGCGAGGCTTGGAATCCAGAAGGCAAAGCTCGTGCGTTCAGTCAAGCCTGGAGGAGCCAAAACAAACCAAAACTAACAAACAAAAAAACACCTGGCTTGACGTTCGGGCGTTTATCCAGCATCTGACGTTCCGTAATTTTAATGATTCACGTCAGTCATTAGCCTTAAGTTGCACTTTGTACGGATTCCTCTCACGGTTTTTAGAAGCTCTCACTCGTGCAGACCGAATATCGCGGAGTGGAGGAGGGCACCACTGAGTTCACGTCCCCGTTACCACCTCCTGCTGGAGGCAGAAGCCGGAGCTCAGTGGGCCGTTTCCGGATTCGGTTCCCAAGTCATGTTTACAATGTAACAGAGTAAAGACAAAATTACGCCAGTGAGGAGGGTCATGAAGGGTCAAGTGAACACTTCTCTTTGTCTAGTGCGTGCTAATTTAGTAACTTATTCCGGTCCTGGGCCGACTATCCACACCTCATCTTCAGCGTTTTAAATATGCGCTGACTCAGTTTACAGGTTGTTACTTGTGTTCCTACGGGGCGGGGAGAAAAACTTCAGGAAAGGCTCTCTGTGGGGTGCTGCTTTTGCCTCAGCCCTGGGTGTTTCGTTTCGCCTTCCAGTGGAGTTTCTCCCGCGCTGCCCACTCAACAATAGAAAGCTCGGGGAGCGAAGTGGCGGGGGTGCAACGGACCGAAAGAGAAGTGACGTCCACGCTCAGAACAGCAGCTGTCACGTGTCCCTCTGACAGTGATGCAGGGACAAACATGCCAAGTACCAGACTGCAACATTTGAAAGCCCCCCCAAACCAGTGTCCCTTCCACCCTCAACCACAAATTCAGGGACCCCCCCCCCGACACCGCCCTCAGGTTCAGTAATTCACGAGAAGGACCCACGGAACTTAGCTGTGAACTCACGGTTACGGTTCATCACGGCCACAGGACAGAGGAAGAGACATATGGGCCGGGGCCGGGGGCTGCCTTTGTCACCTCGCAGGGGCACTGTGGACAGTCTACCTTCTCCTAGCAACAGTGTGTGACAGTACTGCCACCAGGGAAGCTCCCCCAAAACCTTGGTGTCTGGGTTTGTACCGGGACACAGTCATGCGGACATGGTGGAGTGAGTGTCTACGGAGCCGACCTTGGTCTACAGCTCTCCCAGAGGTCAAGCTGATGTCCACGTGACTCAAAGGCTCACCCTAAATTGTGCTGTTAACACAGACTATTGGGGTGGCCCAAGACTCTGAGGTACACAGATTCTTTTAAAAATAGCTGATTTGTTTGTGTTATTGTAGAAAGACATTCTTATTAAGCAGCTCATCTCAAGGGCTCGGAGATGCTATCTCAAGAGCCAAGGGCAAATGCCAGACCTGTCTAAGGGCCATGTTCATTCTCAGTGGCACACAGGGGCCCTGAGCGGTGGTGAGAGAGGCTGGGACCTGGTCGATAAGGGACAGCCCTCCTCACAGGTGTGAGGACACGGAGGCCCAGCAAGAACAACTGGACACCTGATTCTAGACCCGTCAATGAGGGGCAGGTTGGGGTTAATGCTGAGGGGAAATGGAGAAATGCCCCTTAAAAGTATTCACACAGAGCCCTGGCCGGTGCCGCTCGGTTGGTTGGAGCATCGTCCTGTAGACCAGAAGGTGGCGGTTCGATTCTGGGCAGGGCACGTGCCTGGGGTGCAGGCTCAGTCCCCGGTTGAGGGGCGTGTCGGGGGCAACCAACCGATGCTTTTCCTCTCATGTCGATGTTTCTCCTCTCTCTAAAATCAATAATCACTTTTTAAATCAAATTAAAATCAGTTAACAATAACATGGGTTGTACCTGAGCGACGCCACCTTGCCTGTCCCCACAGTTGGGAGGTCACAAAGGCGTTCAATGGCCGTTTGGTCTTTGAGACAGGCTTTCACATTGAACTTCATTTTCAGAGAGTCTCTAATTGTACCCTGACCTACCAATGCTCACCGGCTCACCCATGCTTGTGTGCACCTGTCTTCCTTAAGTCTGGAGGAGAATATTACTAAACTGGGGTGCGTGGTGTCTTTTCTGAGTCTGGCCTTTTAGCACATTCTTCTGTAGCATCAATGGTGGCCTTTGCTGAGGGGTCCTGCTCCCCCAAAGGAAATCCACCAAACGACCTAATGAGAACCTGCCGCGAACCCCGAGGCCGCTCCTGGGTTGGGTCAACATCCAGACTCCACCGGCCGGCAGTTCTTCTCCTTGTGACTGAAGCCTGGGGTATAGTCACATGTGTGACTGCGTTTATGTGTGACTAAGGGTGTTCACCGCGGCCTCGGGGACAGACAGAGAGGGCCTGAAGAAGTGGCAATGCTCTGCCTTATCTTTGAAGGAAGCAGACGCCGACTTAGGGATTAGACGTGGTGTGCTGGCCAGGTGTCTCAGTTGGATGGCACGTCACCCCAGACACCAGAGGGCTGCGGGTTCGATCCCTGGTCAGGGCACATGTCTGGGTTGCGTGTTTGATCCCCAGTTGGGGTGCATTTGGGAGGTGCAATCGATCGATGTTTTTTTCTCACATCCATCTCTTTCTCTCCTCTCCTTCCTCTCTCTGTAAAAATCAATAAACATATCCTCGGGTAAAGATTTTTTTTTAAAAAGCTACTTCCTTAAAAAAATTAGACATCGTTAAACGAGAAGGTAGCATATCATGTACAACCATGAAAAATTATGTCCAAAAAAAGTGCCCGAGGATGCAGGGAAATGCTTCTGCTACAGCATGAAAGTACCGCGAACGGAGACACCAGCATTACTTCAGTCGTGTGTGTGTGTGTGTGTGTGTGCGCACACGTGTGCGCACTGGGCTGAAATTAATGTTAAAAATGAAACATTGTTTCGACACCTTCTGGGGTTAGGTTTGTGGGGTGGGCGGAGGAGGAGCCATAGGGGGACCATCCTTCCCAGTCCCCAGTTCCTGGGTGGCTGCCCCCCACAGCTGAGCGTGGGGGGACCCCTGACCACGTTCCTGTTCTGGTCAGAGGGCGTCCCCGAGAGTGGCGGTGTGGGGGGCCAGGCCGAGCGGGGCTGCGAGCTGAATTTCCCTCGGGGATGAGGGGAGGCGCGCCGCCTTTCTCAGAGCAGCCAGCAGGCAGGACGGCCACCCCGGGAAGGGGAGAGCGGCTTCGCCTGCCGACTGTGTCGTCTCGGGCGGTAACCGCATCAGTCGGCAGCCGCGGGTGTTCACTACGGCGCTTCCGTCCCGTTTATCCCGGCGAAGGGCACGAGACACGCCCTTCCCTACCTGCTGCACTGTTGACTCAACCTGTCATGTGGGAGATTTCTTTAAAAACAGTCCCAGTGACACACCCCTTGGTTGTGAGTATGCGTTTCACCTACCAGATATCAACACTTTGCCACCTGCGGGCTGTGTCGATGGCCATCACAGTGACTCATTGGACACAGCACACACCACTGACCTGTAAGCCGAGTGCCACAAACTGTGACCGTCCACTTGTGAGGGAAAGGTTCCCCATCTTACTAAAAAGTACCACAGTGGGTGAAGAACACAGTGGACCCGGGAGGCTGATGAGGTGAAATTAGGTCCCATGTTGTCTCCGCACGGCATTTGCAAGGCACAGCGCATCCAAGGCCACAGGCCAGCACGGGGTCTCCAAAATCGCGGATGGGGTAGAATTTCAAGCACCTGCTGTAAGGGGCTTTCTGTGATGACCCCGAAGGATTTGTTGTTTGGGGACTCTGGTCTGGCACCCGAGACTGCGCCACACGAGAGCATGGACCCGTCCTACTCCCGACGCCGGGGCCGTGGGGCCGGTGCAGGTGAGTCAGGACAACACTCCTGCTGATGGTGTTTCTCAGTGCGCCCGGCAGCGCCTCCTGGAGGCGTTTTTTGATCCTGAATTCAAGCAATTGCCTGCAGACTGTGCGATTCCCTGCCCAGACGTCACAGGGAAAGATGGGTGACCAACTTAGACGTGGCTTAAATTTCTCCAAAGGGCCACGGGGCACGGTTTCTCCCACGGATGGACCTGTTCTCCAGACCTTGACTCCCCCCGTGCCCTAGAAGCCTTCTCCCGGGAATGCTCCCGGGCTCCGAGCCCCCCGAGTATTTATCCCAAAAGGCCGGCCGGATGCGTGAGGAGCTCTGAGGTCTGGACACGATTTCTCCACCCGGAAGACAGGTGTCTGCTTGGCGGTGCGAGTGGGCAGAGCAGCGAGAAGGAAGGAGTGACCCGGGGAAGACCTGGGCGACATGCGTGACTCACAGACATTTGCTTTTCCTCCTTTTTATCAAATGTATCAGGGGACACAGTTATATGAGTTTCAGGGGTACAGTTCTATGACGCACAGTCTGTACCTTATAGTGTGTGTTCAGCACCCCAGTGACCTCTTCTTCCATCACCACCGACCCCCGTACCCTCCTCTACCTCCCCCCGGCCCCCCTCTCCCTCCGATGATCGTCCTGTGTCTGTGAGGTGTTGGGGTGCTTTGTTTTGCTTTTCTTTCTTTCTTTTGTTTTGTATCATTTTTGTTTTTGTTTTGCTTATAGTTCCTCCACCTTTTTCACCCAGCCCCCGACCCATCCCCTCTGACAGCTGTCCGTCTGTCCTCTATCTATGGGCCTGTTTCTGTTTTAGGGTTTTTTTGGGGGGGGGTTAGTTTGTTTCGTTCACAGACATTTACAACCTGAAGGTACACAACGAAGCAAAAGCAGCAGACGCAGTAACTGGATGAAAGACCGAGACGGCGTCAGGAGAGACAGCTGCCGTGCTCAGGGCCGCGGCTCGAGTCTGCGTCTGTCCGTGAGGGTGTCTTGCAAAGTGAGCGTGCCTGGCACCGTCATGCCCCTCCTTCCTGTAGCATCAGAGGGTGGTGGCTCCGTGGTCTCTCTGTCCCATTAGCCCTTCACAGACGCCAGGACCCACAAGGAACAGAAGCCCCGTTGACTCAGGTGCTGCTTGGTCTGGCCTGTTTTTTTTTTTTCCTTCTGAACGTGATCGGAAAGCAGGTGTCTGGCCGTCTTTGCTGCTCTGGCTCTGCCCTGCTCTCCTTGGTTTCAGCGTCCACAACCCCGGTCTCTGCCTTCGGGAGCTGCCCTCCCTGTCCGGCGGAGGAGCGATGCCTGCCGCCCCCCCCGAGGCTGTTAACATCTGAAGCTGCCAGTGAAACTCTTGATTTCGAGACTTGCCCTGGACCAGCTGTGATCCGACTGCCCTGTTTGTTCCCTTTTAAATCAAGTGCTTGATTGCTGGGCCGTGCGGGGTCGGCTCTCAGTGGTTATACCGCCAGCGTCATGAACATGCAGTGGCCGTAATGGGAACGGGCTTTAATAAAACATTTCACTGCCTTTTCTTCTCTGTGTTCAGCCAGCAGCGAGTCATGGGCTGCACTGGAAATGCTGCTCATTCAGAACATACAGGGGAAGGGCGGCAAGCAGGGGCTCAGACCGCCGTGTGTGGTGACAGGGCCTTGAGCTGACTCCATGGACAGGCCGTCCACCTAGCAGCCGTTCCCACAGAGCTCCCAGGACAGAAAGCCCTCACTTCCCACAAGTCCCCAGGAAGCGCCTTGCAATCAACAGGCGTGTGGTGTGTACAAACCCATTCGAATTCAGCCACAACTTCTCGAGTAATTCATATGAACAGATGATGACCCAGCCTGCATCCAAGGCATGGTTGCTCTGACGCACCAGTCTTCATCTTCCTCGTTGCGCTGGGT
Organism: Artibeus jamaicensis; assembly: GCF_021234435.1. Classification (NCBI taxonomy): domain Eukaryota; kingdom Metazoa; phylum Chordata; class Mammalia; order Chiroptera; family Phyllostomidae; genus Artibeus; species Artibeus jamaicensis. The sequence continues at coordinate 4,849,124 of NW_026521936.1, forward strand.
GGGGGATTTCACACCTGGCCAATTGAAATGGCCACAGTTGGTCCTCTGTGATCTCCCTCGGGATGCGCCCGAGACCACTGACCCCATGTACGGGGTCAGCAGCTCCGCCGTTGCAAGCACAAGCTTCCCCTTTCCTTGGAGCCACCTTAGTGGGTCCAGATGGACATTGGCACGCATCAAGCTCTGTTGCAGATACAGAGTTGCAAAGAGGTCTGAGAGCCTCCCTAGGGCAGAAATGGATACATTGTCTGCGCTCCTGTTATTTATATTCTGTGAAGCTTCGCAATGAGGAGCCATTTAACGACGAACTAAATAAATCAAGAGTCCCCAAACACGGCCTCCTCAGAGCAGCCCACGAATGCCTGTTCGGGGCTCCGGTCTGGCCCCCTCCTAGCTCTGGCGGGGCTGTCTTCAGTTCTCCTGACCTTCATTCAGCTTTCCTGGCTCACCGGCTCTGGTGAATAATTTATTGCCCCTGATTTTAATGCAGTATATATTCTGGTGTTCTTAAATACTGAAGACCCAAACTGCTGGCCATGAGATCTCGCTGTTTAAAAAATGCGTTTAAGAAAATATTTCCTTTCATTGTCCAGGCATCAGGAAGTACGGGTGATGGGTCCAGTGGCCGAGGTGTATTTATCACGTCCTAGGTGCCGATTGGTTCACAGGGTGTTTTATCTTGGTACCTCCGTTGATACCACAGTCAACTTTGTTACTGTTGTTAATCCCACTTTACCATTGAGAAAAGCAACCCCCCCCATGGGCATTTCCTGCTCGGGGTCTCCCAGGCTGCCCAGACACAAATGAGCTTGAAATCCAACCGCAAAGCCCACGTACCCCACCATCCCCCACCGTCCCCCACTGTCCCCCACCGAGAGAGGGCTTGCCAATATTCCCAGTTTTTCAAAGAGTTGGAGACTTCTTTCAATTTCCTGTTATGTAAACACGTCGATTGCATTCTCTCATGAGTGAGTTCGCAGCTGTTAGCGTACATGCTCACCCTTTTAAGCTTTGATAGCTAGTAACAAATTACCCTTGAATACTACCAGTTCATCTAAATTCTAATAAACCATTTTCCTTCTGGTGTTTAGAAAACGCAGAAAAGTCATGTTGACGAACTAGTCCAGTAGAACATCCCGGTAACAGGTGAAGCAGTGCAGGTGCGAGAAGGCAGCCAGGCGTCTGGGGAGCGACCAGGCCCTCTGCAGGAGGTCACACCGGCTGGGGGGTGTCCCCACTCTGTCCTCCTCACCTTGTGTGCTGGCCATGGTCCACCCGGAGGAAGCGGTTAACTCGGGACTCGGGGAAATGGGTCACCCTGAGCATTTCATCTGGTGCCTCTCTACGCTCCACCCCCAGGGCTCTCGTGAACAAAGGCGGAGGCAGGGAGCCAGGGAAGCACCTTGTCCTGGGGCTGTGATTAGCCCCTGGTTTTCTCACCTCCTGCCCCCAAAAGTACAGACGTGAGTTTCCCTTCCTCCCCGAGAGCAGCACTGCCCCTGAAGGGGCAAAACGTCCCACTTCTTCACCCACTCTTCCCTCACGTCTGGTCGTGAGGTGCGGGTCCACCTTTTTCCCCTTAATGACGTACAATTTTGCACTCGCTTCCCTGCCCCAGGCCTCTCAGATCTCACCTCTGAGACGGCTTATTCCTCAGTCGCCTCCTCCTATGACGTAAGTAGACAATCATCTTCGAATTTAAAAGGGCAGTCACTTCAGAGCCAACGAAAGAGGACGTTTCAGCTCAGAGTGGTTCCGGAGCAGGCGGTGCTGGGGGGATAGGGTCACAGCCGACCTCCGTCCATCAGGAGTGTGACCTGTGATGGAGTTTGGGCCCTTCAGGGTCGGCACCTTCTCGGAACCTGAGTCCTCAGTGCTCGGTTCTCGTGTCCCACGGGAGAACCTGTCCGTGTGCATTCCATCTGCGAACACGTAGTTTCTATGTAGCTGATCGTTAAGGCCGGCATTTCACTGGGATGATGGGGAGGGGGAGTTGCGGAGCTAAGAAAGTCAAGGTTGCCAGCACAAGGACAGGGTCGGAGAGGCAGGTCAAGGTCAGCCCACTAGGCGCTCTGGAAGGACCTGGATGCCACAGAGAGAAGGTGGGCAGAGGAAGGTGTTGTGAGCCCACAACTGCGCCTGTGACGCCGCTGAAGGGGCTGGCCAGGGTTTGATGGGGGCTGGCCGCGTGGAGAAGCCTTCACCCCCTCTGGGGAGGGAGGACGCAGGAGGACATGGGGTGGGTGGGGCCTGTCTCACCCGCATGTTCTCAGCACCCCGTACTTGGCAGAGGAACCGGGTTGCACAAGGGACGTGAGAGCGTCCTCCGAAGCTCGGCCTGTCCACACCGAGCCAGGGACGAAGCGGGCTCGGGGGAAGAATGACAGATTCTTCACACCGAGGACTCTTGTCCCAGAGGCAAATCAGTAGGTCAGGGTGTCGACAACACTGTCGATGCTTCTCATCCAGAAATTGATGTGGTCCGCCCACGGCGGGTTTTGATGGACAGGAACCGTAAGTGAACAAGAGGGCTGGGTGCCCGTCCAGTTCTTAGAAGCCTTTTACTGGTGTGACCGGCACCACAACGGCAAATCGATCCCTGTTGGATTTAGGGTAAGCCGGGCATCTAAATTGACCCATGTGCTTACAACAGGATAGCCGGTAATTGCTCTGGCAAAGAATCCAACACAGGGCAAAGGCCGTCGGTCGTGTGGACCTAGTGAAGGGTTTCTCCTTGGAATGGGCTGTTCTGGACTCACCTTGTGCCCTGGCCGGGTGGTGCAGAGGGTTGGAGCTCCATCCTGTGCACCGAGAGTGTCCAGGTGTGATCCCCGTCAGGGCGCACACCTGCGGCGCAGCTTCGATCCTCAGTCGGGGTACGTATGGCAGGCAACCGATCAGTATTTCTCTCTCACAGGGATGTTTTTCTCTCTTTATGTCCCTCCCTCTCTCTCTCTGCCTTTCTATTTATCTCTCTGCCTCTCTCCCTTCCTCCATTTCTTTCTCTCTCTAAAATCAGTAAACGTATCCTCAGGTGAGGGTTAAAAATAAAAACTCACCTTGCTCCCCACTGAGACGCGCGTGAACTACTGAGCTTTGCCAGAATGGCTGAGGGCGCATTCGCCCGGGCGCAGGGGCTGCAAAGGGCCAAATGAAGCAGGTCTGAGTGCCCTGCAAAGAGGAAGGGGAGGCCTGCTCTGGTTCAAGGCCAGTGCCATGGCTTCCTTCCGTCACCACCACACCTGCCCGCGGCTCGTCCGACTTTAGGGACGAGAAGCCAGGGCTCGCTCAGAGACTGCACGTCGCCCAAGGGGGCTGGTGACAGAGGGGCCCAGCTGCAGACAACGGCTGTCTGTCCCCAGCACGAGCCTCTCGAGGTGCCCAGGAGGCTTCGTTCCGCGACACCGAAGTCGGCAGCCGTCGTGTCTGTTTTCGAGACGTGACGATTGTCGGCAGTAATCAGTCTCATCGGAAGTCCCAGTGGTGCGGGTGTGGGGTGTCTCCAGCACCTGCGGAGCCGCCCCCCTCGGGGGGTTGATGCTCCATTGTTTTTCCTAAGTTCTTATTAAAGAGCCCGGACGGACGTGGGAGGAGATGAGACCGAGGGCGGTAGGTGGCAGGCACATCCCTCCGTCCGTAGCCCCCTCCCTTCTCCCTGGAAGCCCACTCACTGCTGCAGAGGGGACTTCGCCTGGCAGAATCCCACCCCGCACTTGTCCGCTCTCCAGCACGTCTCCAGGGTGCACTTCTGGCCCCTGCCTTTCATCCGCCTTCTCTCCATAATGCCTGGAGTTTGTAAATGCCTGGGGTTAACTCCCTGTGAGTGGCAGGTTGTAAAATGAGCTCTGTTACCAGCTGTGCGGGCGCGCCAGTGGGGAGGACTCGGGCGGCACCGGAGGGCCAGTAGGGTCAGTCCCCACTGCTCCGAGCCTCGGCCTCGCAGTGACCACTCGGGGCCTCTGTCTCTCCTCAGACCTCCGAGGGCTAACCAGGCACTGCCTCAGCGGCAGTGTTTCAGGGCTACGTACCCAGCACCTCCACGGACACCAGTGAGGAGTCTGTTCAGGACATGCTGGTCAAGTGGGTGTGGGCGCTTCAGTGATGCGGGTAGAGGCAGATGTCCCAAGCATGTTGTGGGAACCGTCACCAGTCGACGGCCCTGCTGGGCTTTGCTGTTTCTTCTTCCGCCCCCAGGGGGCGTTTTTGTCATCGGCTGCCCCTCTGTCCCATGGTGGGGGGGGGCAGCAGGCACACTTCATTGCCAAGTTCATCTCGAGTCCCTTCCCGGTAGCTCCCGCACCGGGCGCCTGGGGGTCCTGCCCTGTCCCTGCTGAGTTGGGACAGGTAATCTGGTCATCAGAACCAGTCCCGTGCCTTCTCCCTCGCTACGTCACTTCTTTCCACGCCCAGCCCTTTCTTAAGGCCACAGGACGTTCCTTGCTGGGAGTGAAAGCGCACGTCTTTGTTCGCTGTAAGGGAAATACTTTGATCCAGGAGCAGGGCCAGCTGCTCCTTTCCATGAGTTCTCTCCGCGTGGGTCTCCACAGCGGGCTGCCTTCCTTTACCTCCGAGCTCGTGCCTCCGCAGGTGACTGCTGACCTCTGCCCACCTCCTGCCACCGACCGGCCACTCGCAGTTTCCTTACGCTCAAGTCTTTTGTAAGTCGGGTCCACCTCAGACAGGTGCCCCGATTCCCAGGGTGAAGGAAAGACCCCGTGGGCCTTCACACCTGAATTCTCTCCCCTGCCCAAGTCCTGGCGAGCAGGGGAAGGTGCTGGCCGGGTCTCCCTGCCCTGACCTGGGCCGGAGACACCTTTGCTGAGACCGTGAACTCTCCATTGGGGTTTTGAAAACCTCGACGGTTGTGTGTTAAATGAAGAAGTTCTGGCAGAACATCGCTGGATCGGACGGTTTGCCTAATGCGCCATGTTTTAAGCAGAAATTCGTTTCCAGGACATTAAAAGATTCCAGTGCTAATATTTGCAAATCCTTTCATATGCATGAAAAATTAGCCACCAAATCTGGCCATTAACACATAATCTTTATTTGACCAAAGCTTGATATAAAAATGGGATAAACTGTAATTTATCTTCACTGACAGCTAATTACCTGGAAGTCTGATTAAAGGGAAAACGAAATTTACTTAATTAGGGTTTTGGTGTTGAGTCTGTATACATAGACACATGCCCATTTCTTGCGCTGCACGAACATTGCTGGAAATAAATCACCAGTTTGATTTCGCCCATTCAAATGTTGCCAAACCGCGGGCAAACATTGGAAGAGGGGGTATTTGACGAACAATGAGAACAGGTGTTGGTAGATCCAGCCGCCTAGAGGAGAAGAGCCCACTGGCCCAGAACTCGGTCCTGATGATGAAGCCGTTTTCTGGTTTCGATTCTCAGCCGGAAGAGAGCCGGGCATGCGCGCTGAGCCTCCCTGCCCTTGGAGGCCACCGGGCTTGGGTGGACTGAGGGTGCCCTGAGCCTCGGCGTGACTTGCTGTCTGTGAGGCGTGTGTATCGATCAGGGCGCTGCCTGTTCACGGTGTGAAGAGTTGGGCAGTCAATACCACCGTCCCCTCCTTATCTGTGGGTTCATGCTCCAAGGTTTCGGTGACTTGCAGTCAAGAGGGGTCCAGAAACAGCACGTAGAAAATTCCCGAAATGATTCCAAACTTTCCCATTGACTTCCCTTCTGAGCAGCATGGCGATGTCGTGCACCCCCCGACCCGGGGATGGGGACCATCCCTTTGTCCAGCTCCTTCCTCGCGTACCCTCTCCCCACCCGTCCATCAGCCGCTTAGTGACCAGATCAGGGATCAGAGAGAGAGAGACCCCAGTTACATACCTTTCAGGAGAGCATATTGCTGCAGTTTTTGTCCTTTATGGTTATTAGTTAATGTTCACTTCCTGCTGTGCCTAGTGTATAAATTAAACTTTATCATAGGTGTGTGTGTTGAGGAAAAGAGAGAGTTCGGCGCCATCCGAGGCTCCAGGCATCCCCTGGGGTCTGGGACCGTGTCCTGTGCAGATACGGAAGGGACATGGGCGCAAGAAGAGGCGGAGGAGGGGCTGTCTCCGTCCTGGCCCCCAGAATTCCCGGGGAGACGCGACTTAAACTCACCTGAAGCGGTGTAATGACACCACCTCCGTCTGTGAGCCGCAGAAAGTCAAAGAAGCTCATTAACTTTCTAGAGCGATCTGAATGTCACGGGGGGCTGTTCTTAAATGAGGGAGCTCTTCCGGCTTCCAGCAGCAGCCCTGCCCACAGTTCCGTCCTCCATGCACAAATAATTGGACTAAAATATTATTTTTGAAGCGCATTTCGGGTTTTAATCAAAACCCCCGAAGAAATGAAAGTCTTAATTAAAGCCGAAACTATTCTTCCCAGGCCTGGTCCCCGGCGCTGTTTTTCATCCTCGCCAAACACCCTCTATGATTAAAGTGGAATGTAAGTGGCAAAATAGCCAATTACTTAAAGGATAATATCGTTGAAATGAACCCAAAGCAAAGGGAAATCACTCTGGGCTCAGGGAACGGGGCTGATGAGAGAGGCTCTGAGGGCGGCATCTTCAGTTCATTCCAGGGAGGCGCCGGGTCTGCGCATTCCATCATCCCCGTCCCTCCCCTGTCGCAGAATCGTCTGGCACAATTGGAAGTTCTCCAATGGAACGGCTTCTGACAACACTTCAGAGAAGGGCAGAGTGGAGATGCAACAAAGGGAAGGAGTCTTAATGATTCTGTTAGAGATTGCGAGGGGGGGGTTCTGAGAGCAGCGCTGTCTGCCGCTGCCCGGCCATCTCTCCCTCCGCTCCAGGCAGGCTTAGCCGGTCCTGGCGGGAATCCTCTCTGTTTACTGCGCCCCCGGGACGGCATGGGCCCGAGGTTACAAAGAGTAGAGGGATTCCCATGACGCTGACCAACACCTCCAGCCCTCACGATGCCATCAGCATTGCCATGGAGTTCTGCAGTACTTTTTAGAGTTTTAGGAAAACGGCATCACTAGATGATGGGGTTAAGGGTGCTCAGTGCCCTGGCCCTGACCGATGTGGCTCAGTTGGTTGGACGTCGTCCTGCAGAGCGGAAGGTTGCTGGTTCAATTCCCGGTCAGGGCACGTGGCTGTGTTGAGGGTTCTATCCCTGGCCGGAGCGTGCACAGGAGGCTACCAACTGATGTTTCTCTCCCTCTCTGTCTTCCTCTCTTTCTAAAATCCATAAACGTATCTTTGGGCGAGGATTTAAAAGGAAAGAGTCTTCGTGGTTTCGATCAGGTACTCAGTTCAATAAAAGAGTCTGTCCCTCCTTCACACGGCGCTGTAAGTTGGTGGAGGGCGGGAGAGCGCAGAAGCTGAAAGGGGAGGCCGGGCGCAAGGAGAGGACTGCGGGGTTCGCACTGGTTCCTTTTTGGTGTCGAGGACAGAGATGTCAGTGTTACTGGTTCAACCCACACACACTGGACTCACAAGCACACCTGGCTGACTCCGGGCTGCTGGGCTAAATCGTGACTTTGCCGGGGACACAGTGAAAGCGGAGCTGTGACGATTGCCTGTCCGCGGGACGCTGTGGTGAAAGATGGGGTTTTTAGGGAGTAATGAACTTGTGACATGTGCTGCCGGCGTCTCTCACAGCTGCCTGGGACGGAGTCTGCGTGCTCACGCCGATGCGGCCTTTACGGCTGCCACTCTTCAAGGGTCTCTGAAATTTCTCTCCCTCTCAATGCATTAGTGCGGGGGGGAAAAAAAGTGTGTTCATGAAAGTCAGAATTAGAACCTCAGCCATTTATTCTGGAAGTCGAATAAAAAATAACTTTTAAGATCGGCATGGATGTTTCCTCGTGGCCCGCCCTCGAGTCAGGGAGGTGGCAAGAACAGCCTTCGGTCCCACGCAACGACACTGGCCATAAACCAAGTGCCTTTCTCGGGAGACCAAGGCGAGCCACACTCTCTCTGCGCCCGGAAGGGAGACAGACAGACCTGGCAGGTGAGCTCTTAGTAAAATGTGAGTCAGACAGATGAAGTTTACAAAGAAACTACCAACCAGGGCTCCAGGGCCACAGACAAGAGGACCCCCACCCCCACCCCAGAGAGTATGGAGTGGGCTTCCCAGTGGGAATCAATCTGCCATCCCGGGGGCCGGGCCTGGGCAGGTGCACCCTGGTGAGCATTTGCTGCAGAGGGTGGGATCCAGTAGCTGAGCCCTGCAGGGGGTGGGACTCGCACCTGCACCCCACCTCCCTCTCACCTCCCTCCACAGAAACTGGGGCAGTGGCCAGGTGCCCCCCCTCAGGGGGGCCTGGCTGCCAGCTCAGAGTCCTGGAACGGCCCCTGCGCATTTGCACCTGGGTGTGAATTTTCACGAACAGATCCCTGCTCACAGCGGGAAGAGATTAAACAGCAATAGTTTTCTTCATTATGATCATAACCCACCCACCTGGTGAGCCCTGCTCTGCCCCGGACAAAACCCAGCCATGGCAGTGACAGCACCCGGGCAGGGCGCACCTGTGCCCAGTGTGGGGAGGTCTGGGTGGGGACTCTCTCAGTGCTGATGGGCCACGGTAAGGAAGGGAGGGTTAAGAGGCAAGTTGGTTGCTAAGGAGGCTTCTCACAGGCAGGAGGTGAGCCCATGAAGCCCTTCCAGGCTCCTGACTCAAGCAGGGAAGGATTCAAGTTCAAGTCCACATGACAGTGAGAGCAAGTTTTATGCAGGTGGGCGGAAAGAAGATACTGCGCGTGTTGTGGGAGCCAGGATGGGGGCGGGGGGCGGTAAGCCCGGGACAGACCACTGAGTGATGGTCCAACAGTCCCCTGGTCGGAAGTCGCACAGGGTGTCGCTGTGAAAGAAGCGTCGGAGTGGACGCAGGCAAACTCCCAAGAGAGCCGTGTCCTGCCATCGGGCTGTTCTCGGCATTTCCTGTGTTTCCAAGAGTTGGGTGGGTTCCAAACTCTGCAGCCCCAAATTCTGACTCCGACTCAGGTGGGGAGGGGCTCTTGCTCCTAGCAAGATTCCTTCCGGAAGTGTCCCGGCCTTCGTCCCCTCTCCGTCCCTGCTTACTTGTGGCGTCAGTTTTCACGATAAGGATGGGACAGTGAGCATGGGGGTCGGTCTCCAGTCAGTTTTTCCTCCCTCTCGGGTTCATCTGGTTTTAGCCTGATGACTTCTGTGACCCCTGCAGGGGGGTTCCTGCCACAAGCTGCTTCCCTCCGATCATGCACGGAGTGGGGACTCTGGGGACGACACCCAGCGGCTCATCTGCCCGGAGGTCTGCTCCTGCGTTCTCATGTCACATGTCAGGAGCCTTCCCTGACTTCTCTCTCTCCTGCCCCCCTCGCCGTCTCAGTACTCAGAGGGGCCATCTCAGTATCGCAACCCTGGTGTTTCCACCGCCCTGGCTGACCCGGAAGCAAAAGGGTAGTGATGCTGGCAGTTCAAAGAGGAGCCACCAAGGGCCTCCTTTCAGGGATAGGATGAGAGTTCTCGACTCAATGAGGCATTTTGTCATGTGACATCGTCACAAGAGGGAGGGCGGGTGCAGGCCGACAGGGTGTTTTGAGAGAAAGGGAGATGATATTCACATAACTTTTGATACAGTTTGTTTCACGTGTTCTATTCTAAGAGTGGTTACTGTTGCTCATCTCTTACTGTGCCTAGTGCGTAAATTAAACTTTAGGGTAGGGACGTGTAGGAAAAGACACAATGTATGTGTAGGTCACGACTGTCCGTGGTTCCAGGCTCCCGTGTTGGGGGCGGTGGCAGGTCTTACCCCACAGAGAAGGGAGGGCCGCATAGTGTGTTCGGGGACCATCTTTGTGAAGTTTCTCTTTTTCTTTCTTCCTGAACCGCATTTACTTTTTGGTAACGAGGCTTTGGACTGGACTTATTCCGAATTTTTTGAATTGACGTGAAGGAAAGGCCAGCATGTCAAGAGCTAGAATAAGATCCCCAGGAAGACAGAGGGGCATTTGGAGAGGGCGACCGTGCGGGGCTGACCCCGGCAACCGGGCACCGGCCCGTTATTCTGTCTGATTACAGACTCTCTATGACAATTGGCTCATGGGAGGGAGGAACTCTGGTTTCCCCCCATGTGGTCCTTCCGACAAAGGGACCCACCTTTCGATGAACCCCAGCTCTCATTACTAAAATATTACGGGCTCTCTCCTGTAGCAGACAGACATCTGCCCTATTACATCCGAGCTCCGTCCGAGTAAGGGCTGCTCATCTGCCTAAACCAACGGCCGAAATCCTGTGAACGGGGGTGGCGCCGTGCCAGTAGTGCCGGTTTAGGGGCAGGGAACCTGAGGTTAAAATGAGTCCGAGGACTTCTGGCTTTGTGTGACAATGACAGGCGAGTCTCTGTGGTTCTGGGAACAAATAATGTCCTAGCGTTGCCAGGCCCTTTCCGCAGGAGACAGGTCCTTTTTGAGAAAATAAATCCCATCAAGTTTTCTTTCACGTTCTATTCTGTCCCTTAGTATCCACAGGAAATTTCCACTGAAGTCCACAAGGAAGGGAATCATTTACTGAGCCGTCGCTGTTTATTAAGCCACCCAGCAGGGTGAGAGGCACAGGGGAGCAATAGCGATAAGCAGCCTTGGCCGGTGTGGCTCTGTGCCACCTCATGAACTAAAGGTTGTGAGTTCTATTCCCAATCAGGGCACAAGCCTCGGTTCTGCAGTTGGGGCTCGTGCAAGAGAGAGGCAACCAACTAATGTCCCTCTCTTTCTGCCTCCCTCCCTTCCCGCCTTTCGAAAACCAGTGAGCAGGTTCTCAGGTGAAGATTTAGCAGGAGCAGCGATGAGGCAGGCACAGTCCACGTGTCTGTGTGCACCAGCCTAACCTGGCGAAATTACCGACGCCGAATGCCCCCGGGGGCAAGTTCACCCCGCTCACCATCCACTCGCTGCTGTTGTCTGCTTCAGACTTTACCTAAATGGAGTCAGAAATGCGTCTCTGTTTGTGTACAATTTTATTTGTCCAAAATGGTGCCTGAGAGAGAGTGTTCTCTCCGACGTCACAGGTCCCCCTTTTGCGTGTTTGTGGGGTGTTGCTTGTCCGAGCACAGCTGCGCTTTCTGTGGCTGCACAGTCTGCCGCGAGCCTCTCTGCTGTTCCGAGGCTCAGTCCATCGGCTCCACGCTGTGAACATCCCAGTACGTTATTTCAGGGCATAAATGCGCGCGTTCCTCCTGAGGGCTGCGAGCCCTGGGGTCTGGGTCTGCCAGAGATTTCCTAAGGGGGTATTTAGTGTACGCGTCTGTGGGCGATGGAGGAGGAGGCCGTTGTCTTCGAGGATGTCCTGTGCTCGCTGACACCTGGAAACAATGGCTGGGCGGTGTCGCGGTTGGCGCTGTGGTTGACGTTCTCAGAAGGGAGACAGAATCTCATTCTCCTCATTTCCATTTCTCTGACATCTGAAGAACAAGAGTTTTTCATGTGCTTGCTTTCCCTTGCGTCCGGCTTCTTGCCTCAAGGGCCCATTCCCGTTGTTTGTCCATTCTTATCGAGTTGGGTTGTCTGACTTTCCCTGTCACTCATTGCTTTGTGAACGTGACTTCCCCGTTCTGGATACGAGGCCTCGCTCAGATGTGTGATTGCAGACATCCTCCCCCACAGCTTGCCTTTGTCTCCCGTGTTTTGCACAATAATATCTTTTGAGGGACAGAGTGTTAGATTTTTGATGAAGTGGACTTGTCAAGCCTCTTATGTAGTATTTCATGTTTGTTCTCATGTAAGGAAATACTTACCTTATTCAAGGCTATGACAACATGCTCTTTTGTTGTTGTCTGGGAGCCGCATTATTTTACCCTGAGGTCTGTGACTGTACGGTGTGAGGTAGGGATCCCGCTTTACTTGCTTTCCTAGGAATATTGGCTCAGGACAGCACCAGGTGGTGAAAACACCCTCATTTCCCACAGTAGCGCTTCATTAAAAGTTAGGGGACAGGCGGGTCTGTTTCTGGGCTCTCTGCCCCACCTCCATTTATTCTTAGACCAAAGTCATGCTGTTGAAATCATTGCACCTTTAAAAATAAGCCTTGTCAGTGGGCGGTTCAAGTGCTTTCGATATCAGCTTCCAGGTCATATTTCCTGTTCTTTGCCCTCTAGGTTTCCTCAGAGATTCTGGAATCAGCCTGTGGAATCACACACAAAGCTGCTGCAGGCTTTGGCTGAGACCGCATTCTACCCACAGAAGACGAAATTGCTGAGACGCTACATATTTACAATAGAACGCTTCCCAATCCATGAACATAGTATGCCCCTCCATTTATTGAGATCTTTTACTTCTCTAACAACATTTTACTGTTTCCTGTGTAGGCATCAGGCACATTTTTAGGAGGTTGTTTTGTAAGTGTGTGTCAAGTAAGTTATCGATGCTAATGTAGTTGTTTTCATTCTTTTTTAAATTTATGTTTCAATTATAGCTAACATGCCCTGTTATGTGAGTTTCAGGTGGACAACACAGTGGTTAGACGTTTATAAACCCTACAAAGTGAAGCCCAGAGAAATCTACTGCCCACTCGGCCCCACCCATGGTTAAGAAACTGTTACTGACTCTATTCCCTGCCCTGGTCTTTATACCCCTGTGACTGTTTTATGAGGAGCAACTTGAACTTCCCAATCCTTTCACCTTTTTCATCTGTGTCTCACCTCTTCCCTTCAAACAAGCATCCGTTTGTTCTCTGCCTCTATGGGGTTGTTTCTGTTTCATTTAAAATATAAATAACAGTTTATTGGACAAAAGTCTCACTCAAACCTCTCTCATTCAACAGGAAAATCACAGTTAAAAAATGAAAGAATTCTAACGCTGCCTTTTATCATCCCCGTGGTCTGTTTTACACGAACCGTGAACACCAAATGTCTGACCTTCATGTGTAAAGCAAGAGGTTAAAGTACAAAGAAATTCATCTAAAACTAATATATTTTTTAATCACATTTGTTCTCTTTGATATGATACCAAACAGGCGAAGTGCCTCCTTTGTTAACGCATTATCTTTAGAGAGTAGTCCAGGTTTGCTGGAATTAAAGTAAGACCCACTTAAGAAACCATCATAGTTCATCTGTTAAAGCACAGCTCTCTGCTCCCCATTAGTAAAATAATCTTCAAATGAGTGAAGCAAGGCTGACCGCGCGAAGTTTTCGTCTCGCCAAATCGCTGTTAATTGCATCAGAGGTGTGGGCGAGGTCAGTACATGTTGCCTTTTCACAGCCTCCCCTGAAAGTGGCAGAAAATGAGCTCCTGTTCCCTGTAACTCGTTCAGCATGGGGCCGTTCACGGTAGGTGCGCCGGTAAATTCTCATGGACCAATCTACACCCATTTTGTTTCAAACAAATGGAAAGCGTGATCGGCGGCCCCAGAACAGCTTTAGAAGGTGTACCGGTCATAGGTCCTCCGTTGGCAATGGCGGTGGTGTGTCTCCCACAGAGAGATAGGCTTCCACTGGACAACTCCACAGAGAGCGTGGACTTAGCCCTGGCCGGGTGGCTAAGTGGGTTGGAGCGTCATCCCGGAAACCCAAAAGCGTTGGGTTTGATCCCCAGTCGGGGCCTGTGTGGGAGGCAACTAATCAAGGTTTCTCTCTCCCTCCTTCTCGCCCTCCCTTCCTCTCCAAAATCAGTAAACACATTTTTTTAATTAAAAAAAAAATTGTGGCCTTTGCCATTTTCTACTTTAAGGCCGACCATGTCCTCACCTGGTCCCCCAACTTCTCTTGCTGCGAACAGTAGGTGTTTGCCCATCAACTCAACGCCGCTGTGGGTGGGAGGTGGGCACGCGGACAGACGGCGTGCAGAGCCAGGCAGCGCAGGCCAGTGCGACCAGGGGGCTGTCGCTGGACCCCAAGGGGCATTGGAGTCTCACACGGGCCTCCTGACTGTGCAGGCCTGACATGGCGCTCAGGACTTGACCAAACCTTCAGGGCGTCTTGTGCTCTAAACTGCCCATTCCTCTAACAGTGCCATCGTGTGACCTTCATGCTGTGCGTGTATGTGTGCACGTGTTTCTGAAACAGCACACACGTGTTCCCTGAGGTGTCCCACACAGTAAGCAGGAGAGGAGCCAAGACGGCGAGTCAAAGATGCCGTCGGGAGGGGAGGGAGGGCAAGAGCGTGCGATGCAGCAGTGACACTCGATTGAAGCTGTCATTTAGCTGCAGGCCGCGGGTCCCATGGTAACTTCACCTATTCCTGAAATGTTACCTGGGCGCCCTGGGCAGCACTCTGAATAGAGGGCTTCCCAGGGGCCACAATCTGTGGGGTCCTTGGGGACACAGGGTCCTCTCCGGGCCCCCAATCCCAAGCCCTATTTGTCCAGCTTCTGAACTTTGATCCAGCATCTTAAATGAACTTTCCTTAATGTCTTCTCACGGATCCAATTTCAGGCCCCCAAACCTAGTACAAGATGATCTTTTAAAGGCACAGACTTACAAGACTGAAAACTAACCTAGAATGAGCCCTGGCCAGGCAGCTGAGTTGGTAGAGAATTGTCCCGAGACACCAGGGTCGAGTGTTCGATCCCCAGTCATGGCACGTATAAGGAACAACCAATGAATGTGTGAGTAAGTGGAACACCAAATCAGTGTCTCTCTCTCTCTCCATCTCTTCGATTAACAAACACTGAAAAAATAACCTAGAACGGGCCTAAACAGAACAGCGCGTACCATGTACCAGTAGCTCTGGAACTGCCTCGATCACGGCTGTGCAGCAAAGCCTCCCTGCGCCATGCCAGTCAGTTCTGCTCCACATACTGAAGCAAAGGCACCAAAGGAAATGGTCGCCTTGTTTCCCGTCTGCCGGGCACAGTGATGCGTTGTTGCTAAGTGACCACACGTGCGATTCATGACTGTATTACAGAAAATTAAATTATGAGGCATACATAAGTAGCGTTCATAGGGAGCCTTCAAATCACAGGAAGCAGCATAATTAACACATTATCTTTAGAAAGATACTGCGTCTCCCACCAGGAGGTCCCCGGGGACGGCCTGGCTGGGCCAGCCCCGTGCTGGGTCTGCGTTCCTGTGGCGCGTGATGAGGGCCCAGGTGGGCCAGTGGCTGACAGAGGACGTTTGACTGCGTGTGTGGTGCCGAGTTACCCAACGGGATGCCCGGGTGGCCCTTGCAGGAGCTAGGACTGATTTTTAGTAATGATACCCAGCTGAGTCACAGCGCATCGTCACGTCACAGGCCTCAAGACCCCTGTCAGTGTGTATGGTCCTTACTGTTCCCGGTGGGACTCGGCCTGGATGGTCGGGTGGGAGAAAGGGACGTGTCACGGATCTTCCTGATGTATCTGCGAAGGCGACGGGACACCGGTGCGACCACGTCGCGTTGACTGCATCCGCACTAGCGTGCAAACAGGCTGAAAATAAAAATCAGCACGGCAGAACATACCAGGGATCAGTGCCGTCCATCATGCAGGTTAGAAAGGGAGAAGCCATGTCAAGAACACCCGAGCAGAGAGGTCTCTCGAGAGTCCTTGCTAGCAAAACAAAACGACAGACTATCGCTTGGCATCCTTGTGGACCTCAGGGGGATGGCCGGTCTCGGGACCCTGCCGCAGGGACAGCAGGAGACAGGTGTGATCACGTACCGCACCTTAACACCCGTTCAGTAATATTTGCTCAGTGAGCTATTGTTATTATGTTTTAACCCTCACTTGGGGATATGTTTATTGAGTGTAGAGAGAGGGGAAGAGGAAGGGAGGGAGGAGGGAGAGAGAGAGAAAGAGAAACATTGATCGGTTGCTTCCAGTGCACTCCCCGATTAGCAATTGAACCCACAACCTAGGTATGTGCCCTGACCGGGAATCGAACCTGCAACATTTTGGTGCACAGGACGATGCTCCAACCCACGGAGCCACCCGGCCAGGACTCCTCTGTTAAGTGCTGACCCCAGCGGGTGTCCTCACGCAGGAGGACAGACTCAGGGACATTCTGTCAGTGACTTTTCCTGGGTTTGATGGGGCTCAGCGGGTGGCCTGTTCATTTGGCTCCGTGTCAGGGCGAGAGAGAGCAGCTTGACTCTCCATCATTTCAAGAAATAGATTGACTCGGGCATGGAGGACATTGTAGATTTTTGTTGGACCGTGAAGGCCTCCCCGCACCAGCGACTTACCCAGGCCCGGCGGTGCCGCTCCCCACGGCGAGGGCAAACCAGGAACACAACGAAAATGAGCCTTGTCGAGCCAGGACCGGTTTTCACAAGCAGAATCATGATGTAGCAGCAGTGTCGCAGAGAGCATCAGATTCAGGGGCCCAGAAGGGACCTGCACATGAATTTGGCCAAAGCTCAGAGACAAAGAAGCGCGGAGGGACCGCCCTGCCGGGCCCTCTTCCCCCAGGAGCGGTGGACGGTAACTAGATCTCAAAGAACGCACCCGGAGCCGAGCGTGGCCCCCTGGGCCTCGAGTCCACAGCCTGGCGTGGAATTCACCGCTCAGGTCCCCGGCTTGCTCCTCCCAGCTGCGCCATCCCTGTTCATGCCTCTGTAAGCAGTGGGAACAAGCCTTTTCTCCTCTCCCGGGTGAGTGTGCCACCATGTGCTCCTGGCAGGTTTCCCAGCCAGGTGGCTGCTCTCCTGTCATGCCTGGAGGCCTGGCCCCGAGGGACATTACTCACACTGCCCGGAAATGCTCAGGCAGCTCAGGGTGGGAGTGTTCTCTTAGTGGAAGCTGGATCCTCTGGGTACCACCCCAAATTAGGGAGAGAAGGAAGGACAAGGACCCCCAAGCACTGATGTGATGGGCTTAGGGGACCCAGTGTGGCCCACGGACCAGGATTCCGGAACCCCAGCAAAGACGCTCAGCACCTGCAGCCAAATGCCTCACCCATCTCCTGCCGGAAGGGGAAACCTTTCCGCAGCTCTGGGTCGATGCCTTGCCGTAGCTTTTTTGTTAGAATCTGCCCCACCCATGGGCAGGGTCATGTCTTCCACCCAGCAGCGCTGGTCAACCTAGGACTCCTGCCGGGAGGACCAGGGAAGGAGCTTCTAAAATGCAGGTGCCCCCACACACCTGCAGAGATTCTGATGTGATTGGTCCCTGGGTCACTTATAAGCCCCGCCCAGCCCCGGTGGTTGGCTTGGGGGAAGGGGGGCGGGGTGGGAGCATTGTTCTCTGTGCCAAAGGGTTGTGGGTTCAGTTTCCGGTCAGACACGCACCTGGGGTGCAGGTTAGGTCCCCAATTGGGGCCCAAGCAGACGGCAGCTGCTCGGTGTCTCTCTCCCTTTCTCATCCCTTCTCTCTCAAATCATAAACATATTCTTGGGTAAGGATTAAAGAATAATAATAAAAAAATAAAAGTTCTCCCAGACGATTTTCACGTGCCACCATGATGGGGGGCCCTTGCCATATGGTTCCTGAATACACTGGGACTCTTTTAAATCAACAGGCTTCACGAGCGTGAGGAACTGGGAGAGTAGAACCCACCAAAATAATTGCAGGGGTCACAGAAACCAGAATCCAAGGTGCTGAAGGTCCGTTTCCTTCCCAGTCACGACACTCAGTCTCGTCTGCATTGTAGCGGGATTCACTCGCCAGGAAGCCTTATCGTTCTTCTCAGTTGTCTGTCGTAACGGAGATTGTCAGATTAATTTACGGGGAGTTTGGACGTGTGTGGGAAGCCGCTGATGGTATCAATCTCCCGGCGAGGCATGCTTGTACACTAGAGGGGCACAGGTGGTCGGTGCATTTGTCCTGTTTCCAGGGCGGGCTCTGCCTTCCCCGGGGGCAGACAAGGGTCCCCGAGGCCCAGGAAGTAACTGAGAGACAAGAATGGACATACCCCAGGATTGCCTCACACAGCGGAGCCCTTCTGTGTTTCCCGGGCTTCTGCCAAGGTGACAGGCAGTGACAGCTAGGGGCAGGGGCCCCAGCACCAATACCAGCCGCAGCCTCCCCACCTGCTTGGCCTTTAGACACGCATGTGAGGGTGAGAAGAAAAAGTGAACTGGGTCCGTAGTTACTGCCTGGGCAGCGCTCGCAGTTCACTGGTTAGAAAGTCGTGTTTGGTTTTGATTTTCTTTTTTCCCTGTTTAAACTCCACTGGTCAGGGTTCCCGCCCCCCCGCCCCCCCCCCATCCCGTGACTGACAAGCCTCTATATCTGGGCCCCCAGTTGCCTCTTACCCTTGGGAAAGCGGGAACCTGTAGCCATCTGGACACACAGTTGTTACAAACTTTGGGGCTTCGTAACTGTCAACTTCTTCCTGAGTCTCCAAGCCACACAACTCTGCTCCGTATGGTGCAGTTTCGTTTACCTGACTCCCCCCCCCCCAAATTACTGCCAGGATCTCATTTTAATGAAATGGAGTAGCAGGCGAAACAATAAAACCATAGAAAATATCAGAGCAGAGCCCGCGTAGGGTAAATCTTGTCTCCTAAAACCTTTCTCCCCGTGGCGTGTGTACGTAATTGGGTTGTTGTGGGGAGTTTATTTTATGTGGTGTAGTGTGAGTAAAACCTTGAAAGCTGTTGGAGAATGGTATTAGTTAATCTCGCTGCACAAGTCGTAAACATCAAGACAGTAGACTCATATATATATATAAACCTTTTAAGCCTTAGCCAAGGATATTTTTATTGATTTGAGAGAGAGAGAGAAATATCAGTCGCCTCCTGTATGTACCCTGACTGGAGATCAAACTCGAAACCTAGGCATGTGCCCTGACCCAGGATCGAACCCGCAACCTTTTGGGGTGTGAAATGTTGCTGCAACCAGTGGAAAATTGGCCAGTTTGCCAATTTTTTTGGCAAACTCAGGAACCAGGGCAGATAGTGACCCGCCCGGCTCATCGTTCCCACTCCATGCGCACCGGCCAGACCAGTGGTCCTCAAAGTGCGGTGCCCAGATCACCAGTATCAGCATCACCTGAGAAGCTATTGGAAAAGCGGATTCTCAGGGGTCCTTTCCCATGTCTGCTCCTCAGAAACTCTGGGTGTGGGGCTCAGAAAACTGCGTTTAACAAGCCCCTTCCCTGGCTGACATCCAACACACCGGACCGCACTAGCATATAAAACACTAGACTGTCGAGAAAGGCTGTTTTGCTACCCAAGTTTTAAGAACTGATTCTAATACTTAGAAATATGTATCCTCTCATGAATCACCGTGTGGTTGAAAGTGAGCTGGGTTATTTTTTTTTCCAGTGGCTAAACATTAAACACGATGAGACTTGAAATTTTGCAGCTTTGCTGCCCTGGCTGGGTGGTTCAGTTGGTTGGAGCATCGTCCTGTACACCAAAAGGTTGAGGGTTCGATTCCCAGTCGGGGCACATGCCTGGATTTCAGGTCCCATCCCTAGTCAGGGTGAGAACAGGAGGCAACTGATGGACGTTTCTCTCCCTCTCCTCCCCCCACTTCCTCTCTTTCTAAAGCCAAGAAATATATTCTCTGGTGAGGATTAATTTCGGGCAACTTCGCCCACAGTGCATATAGCAATGCCTATGAACATGCGAAGCATGTAAGAAATGTGTTTGGTCATGAAGGGAAACCTCCAACAGTTCTTTACGTGAACAAAATCCCCTGTGGCGGACGGCCTTGAAGTTGGTCGTTTCAGGCAGGTGTCCGCACGGGAGGCAGCTCACCTTCCGCCAGCCGCACAGCCGTCACCGGGCTGGTCTGCGTGCCTGCCACGCTCGGTAATCCAGAGAAATCATGTCCACACGGCAGGCTCTGGTTCTCCTGTTGGTGTGTTGTAATTCTGCTCCGAACTGGAGAATTTTCTCCTCCCATTGTGCGGTACGGTGAGAACAGCATGCTTTCCCAGCATTTGGCTTTTTGAGAAAGTCAGTAATTCTGTATGCTGTTCCTCGCCCCTGAAAGGAAATCCTCAGCTTCTGGGGGAGTCTTCCTTTGTCTTTCATCAAACCCCTTTGAGGACAAACAAATCAAATGAATAATAATAATTATAATCATTGGGTAACATCCACCACTAATAGGTATTGAATATGCCTTAGATGCCGAGCAGAGTTATCAGCCGCTTTATTGCACTAACGCCCAGTTTTCATCACAACCCCGTGAGGCAGGTAGTCTCACCCACATTTTGTACGAGAAGGATTGGAAGGCAGAGTGGTTGCGTTTCAATGCAGTGACTGAGCTGGGAGAAGCACGCAAGCTGTCAGATCTAGAGTTCAGACTTTTCGCAATTTAAAAAAAAATTTAAAGATTTTATTTATTTTTGGGGGGGTAGAAATAGAGGGAGAGAAATATCAGTGTGCAGTTGCTGCTCATGCGCCCCCTACTGGGGACCTGGCCCACAACCTAGTCATGTGCCCTGACTGGGAATGGAACTGGCGACCCTTTGGTTCTCAGGATGGTGCTCAGTCCACTGAGCTACACCCGCTGGGGCTTTACTATTTAATATAACTTGTAAAACATTCATTTAAATAAATTGTTCCTTGTTGACCAGAACCCTTAAGCCAGTGGTCCCCAACCTTTTGGGCACCAGAGACCAGTTTCATGAAAGACAGTTTTTTTTTCATGGACCAGGGTGGGGACATGGTTTTGGGGTGATTCAAACACTTGACTTTCAAGCTCGCCTCCTGCTGGGCGGCCCAATTCCTAACAGGCCCAGACCAGTTCCAGTCCATGGCCCAGAGGTTGGGGACCTTGTCTATAACCGTTTGCGCACCTGTTTTGGTTGCCAGCTGAGCAGAGCCGCTATGAAAAGCCAGGTGCCACTATCAACCCCCTTGTTGTGACTCGGAGAACATCCCCTTAATTCTAGGTTGGGACCTCAGGGGCGTGCGATGGAAGGATCTCTTAGCAATTGTAAATAACCTCTTCTGTGTCTGTGGAAACGGGGCATGGTGAGCTTTATGGAGGGTGGACACTCCCTTCTTCTTGCTTCCATTCCCCGGACCCTGCAAAGTGACGAGACCACACAGATATTTTTGAGTCATTTTCTCAGCGCTGCAGGGTTTTACGCATCCTCGTCTGCTCACGGGAAGGCACTTCCTTTCCAGATATGTCCAGACGGAGCACGTGAGGGCAGCCAAGTGAATAAGCTGCTGTTCCAGAGGGGCAAGCAAGGAAATTGCAGGTAGTTGTGTAAAAATAAACACACTACCAAACTACTATCAAAGAGTAAGAAACAGACGAGAGGAACTCTTGAAAATGTGCGGATGGGCCACCCCCAGTCCACACAGGGCCCCTCTCCAAGGTCACAGAGACACCCCCCAGAACCAAGCACTGCCTGGGTTGCAACTGAGAATTTTCCCATCTAAAGGGTTGCTTTAAGAATTTACCTCACAAATTGTGGGAAGTGGGAGGAGGATGGAAAGCTCTGTTTTTGTAAGAAATGTTCTCTAATGAATACAAGGAGCGTTACAGGTTCAGAAAATGATGATTTTGCACTTCCTAACATGGTAATGGACCCAGGCCACCTTCGCCCACGAGTGCCAGCATCTTTAACTGACAGGCTGTGGGGGAACAAACTATCCAGCAAATCTTCAAGTTCAATGCCATGGATTCTCATTAATAAAAAAAAATGAAAAAGGAAGTTAACCTTCCAATGGTCAGGTCTAATGAACACTACTTGACCAAGTGGCCGAACTCAGCATTGCTGATGTGGGGAGGAATAAGTGCTTCTCGATACAATGTGACCCGTAAGCAGTCCACGGCAGCTCTCTGTAATATTGTTGCCAACAGTGTTCACGTGACCCTCATCAGGCGACGATAATCCAATCCAATGAATCCAGGTTGCGGGACTTTCTAGAAGGCATCTGGTCTGGATTCATGCAAACAGGATAAACAGCAACATCACCGTGGAAAACAAAACAAACTCTAAAAGCTTGTTTTAGTGGCGAGGCAGGTGGGGGGGGCATATTAAATTAAAAGAGACAGAATAGAAATAACACTGCAAGCCACTCACTTTGATTCATTCTCTGATGTAAAAAAAACAAACAGGTGTAGAAGACATTTTGGAAACAGTCAGGAATTTGAATAGGGCTTTGCATCTGGGCTGAATATTTTAGGGGCTGCAATGCTTGGAAGGACCGGGCAGGTGGGGGTGGCGTGGGGAATGCCCTATAGAAATCCCTCCCAAAGTGTCTGGGGCGCTGTTTGCGAGTGACCGTCAGGGCGCATGTAACACAGGGCACACAAAGTTTACCTAACGATCCCTGCGTTCTTCTTCAATATTAATACACTCTGTGCCTTAAAGAGACGTTTCCGGCCGAGGCCTCCTAAATTGATTTCACAGCCTGCAGTGTGCAAACGGCCAGGCTCAGTGACATGGGTGACATGAAACAGTCTGACAGGTTGTTGAAGGGACGTTTGCGTGTGCTGTGTGTTCACGTGTGCGTGTGCCGAGCCCGTGTGCACACTCACATTCACATTCGCAGTGCGCACCATGTCGGGGCTCGTTCACCTGCCTCCGCTCCGACTGTCTCCCTCCGCCTTCAGGCTCCGCCCCACCGCACCCGGGCGGCCTCCGTCTCTGGGCTCCAGCTCCCGCGGGCTGTGTCCCCAGGGGATGTGAGAGGGCACTGAGGCCCTGCTTCACCCCCACAGGGCGCTGTGACCAGCCAGCAGCAGAGTCCAGAGGGCAGCTGCGCCTCTGACGTTCCTAGCAAACCCGGTTCAGTGCCCACGCGAGGGGCTTCTTCCTTGGGGGCGCTCATTCTTTCCTTCACTAACCTTTGCTGAAACGGCAGCAGAACGTGCCCTTGCGTGTAAAATATGCCAGGCCCTGGCCTGGTTGCTCAGTGGGTTGGAGCGTTGTCCTGTAACTAAAAGGTCACAGGTTTGGTCCCCAGTCAGGGCGCAATGAGAGGCAACCAGCCAATAGAAGTTTTTCTCTCACATTAACGTTTCTCACTTCTTCTTCTTTCTGCCTCTCTAAAAAAATCAATAAAAACACATATTCTTGAGTGAGAATAAACAAGAAATTTTGAGGGCACCAGGACTGCAGGCTGGTTACCAGTGACTCCCGCTGGCTGACGTCCTGGGGTGGGGGGCGCCTGTAGCGGAGCGCGGGTCCCACGCATCTGAGTCCGCTGAGCCTGCCGAGTCTGCGTCCGGTGCTGGGAGTGACCTCGGGCAGCCACACCTCCCTGTGTTTCAAGTTCCTCACCTACAGAATGAAGATCCCGTACTGATGGGGGCACAGTTCCAAGTGTCTCTGTCCAGAGTCCATTAAACTTGAATTAGTGGCTGAGGCAGCCTAGCCGGATGCTGGCTTTGGAGATCTCTTTCTTCACTCTCCCACGGTTGAAGATCTCCCCTGCATCCCTGACAACCAGCGAGATAGCGATGGCAGTCACGGCACCAAAAACCAGCAGCAAAACTCTTGCAGTAAGCCCACCTCAGTGCCACGTACATTGTGCCTCTCTGTTCTGTCTTCAGTAGAGACTAAACTCAACAGTCACTTGCTTCGGTGACATTTTCCCCACCTTTCCTGCGCAGGGCTGCTAGCACGCATCTCCATATTCCTCTCGAAAATCTCCAACCTGCCAGCACACGCGGAAGGGAGAATTATGAGCTCATCAGATTCAGTACATCGCCGTGAACTGGGTGACAGGCTGGCCCATAATTCATAGACTGCAGCTGTCATTAACACGTGCCTATTTCTGGCAAGGCCCCCAGCGCTAGGTCAGCCGCTGTTATTAATCCGCTCTCAGGCTGCCATCGAGAAGGTAAATGGGCAAGTACTTGAACTCCTGGTTCCCCTTGCCTTTCTGAACGGAATCCCGAGAGACTCACGAGACACCCTACTTCCCCGTCACCCACCTCGCCGCCTCCCACTCTTTGATCGTCTTTTTCGGATCCCGCCATGAATGGAAACCCACTTCGGTTTGCGTCTGTTTTGAAAACATGATTAGCTGGTCCTGAAGAGTGTGTTCTGTGGGTGATCCTCCAGGGCGTGCTGACGGTTTGTCTGTGCAACATGTAGTGACTTCTAGTCGCTTCGAGTGTGCGGAAGTGACTCTCGGCGGTTAAATGCAAACACACGATGGAGCTTTCTTGTCTCCTGAATATGTGACTCAGCAGTCTGGAAAAAACGTGTTAGTGAATCATTTAAATACAGGGTCCAGCAGAAGTGCGGCTGGTAGGGTAA
Source organism: Artibeus jamaicensis (assembly GCF_021234435.1). Classification (NCBI taxonomy): domain Eukaryota; kingdom Metazoa; phylum Chordata; class Mammalia; order Chiroptera; family Phyllostomidae; genus Artibeus; species Artibeus jamaicensis. The sequence goes on from NW_026521936.1 coordinate 4,873,165, forward strand.
TAATAGGGGAGCGATGATGTAGAGTTTTCATTCGAACATTTCACCTAAAATGTCACCTGGTGCGCGTGAGTGTGATAGTGTGGTGTCGCAGAGTCAACATGCTTAGGATTTTGTAACAAAAGATTTTCTAATAACACGGGGGCGTCATTTGTGCCGGATTCTGTAACACCCTTCTGTCGGACCTGGGACAGGGGGCCCGCCCGCACCGCTGGACGATGGGCCTCTGGTCCTTCCTGACCAGCAAGCCTGGAGCGTCTGACCTGTACGGGCCACCCCCTTGGGACCTCCTCCTGCGCCTCACTGAGCTCTCTCCCACTCCCCGTAAGTGCTAACCAACAGCCCTGGCCTCCGGAAGCCGCTTCCAGCTGGAGCAAACACATACATGTTGCCACGTACGTAGCAATCGTAGCATTGGATAATGTAACAGTTTTCCATCTGTCCAAGGCTTCGGTCTCCACTTCCTGGGGATCTGTTTCCTCCCCAGGCGGACTCTACTGAGGGCGGCATTTCACATCCTTCCCCAGGGGCTCGGCTTGTTTCTGGGCAGAAGAGGCTGCTGGGGAAACTGTCCTTCACGCTGACAAGTTACCTGCCCCCCACCCAGGGTGAGCACCTGGCTGTGCACGGTTCACAGCCCCCTCACCTCGGTTTCCAATACGTGAAGAAACATCGATCCTTATGCAGGCGGGTGCCTCTCCCCATTTCAGTGACTCTGGAGGGACAGCCCTCACATGCAATGGCATTAAGATTTGGACCCTACAAGGATGCCACCGCCTTTGTATAGGATGTCTGTGCCTTGAAGTGTAGGCGTTTTTATTTTGGGATGAAAACAGTAGGCTGGCGAAAGGGAGATGGTTTAATCAGCCCGGGAGGTGCTTATGGGTTCAAGGAAGTTTTACTTAAATTCTCTGTCAGCACAGACATCAGGATCAAAGGAGGCTTTTATGATTTCATCATCCCGTTGCCATTGAAATGTATCCTTTTGTGGCTTGGAATTAGTGTCAGGCAATACTGTGCCCCATAGTATTGGGGGGATGGTTTATTTCAGGGAAGAAATATGAAGGGAACTGAGAACAGGAGGTTCTGTTTTCAAATTTTTGAGCTAGATTATGCCCTGGAGGTGTAAGGCGCCGTTGGTTTTCCTCGCATTCGGACAGTCCTCTGAACGTAATGGGCAAGTGTATTCTTAGACAAAATTAATTTAATCTCATTCCCCACGGTAACATTCCTATGTAGCAATTGGATTTTTTTCTAAGAGGATTAAAGAGCAAAGCTTTGAAGTCGGATGGGTGATTATTACAAAAGCAAATTAATGCAATTTGACCTAATTTCCAGACCGTAGCATCGTAAGGAGGACTTGCAAGAATAGCTATTGTTGGAAATATATTTGTTTACAATGCGTGATTATAAAAGAGTCTAATTTTCCCCCTCTGTACCCCCCTCCGTACCTGAAGGTATACGTCCCAATACAAGCCCTCCCTGGGGGCCGTTATGGATTGAGTGCTGCTACTGTGGAAGGAAGCTGGACTCTTCCGTTCATTTGTTTATTTATTTGTTAATCCAGCACATACTTTGCTGAGCATTTATCTTGGGCCAGTTCCCCTACAGGCACTGAATGCAAGCGGGGACAACAGTGACAAACGAGAGAATATAAAACACACCAAGCTGAGACGCAAAGGAAAATAGGGTGATGGAGGCCAGCACTCCATGGGGTGATCAGGGGAGGCCTGTCCCCTGCACGCAGAGGGGGCCCTGTGACCGGCCACCCGGTGCACCTTCGGGACACAGCGAGGCTTTGGGTGTGCTGTGCGGGGGGCCGCTGGAGAGGCTCGAGCAGAGAGGGAGGGAGACCTGCCTGTGCGTTGAGCACTGTCTCAGTGCGTCGTTAAGACTCTAGACCACGTCAGTGGGGATTTTGTCGGGGCCCTCACTGGGGCAGATCCCCAAGAGAGTGGGGGCTTGCCCCGTGCTGAGGCCCTGTCTTCTCCGGGACCACCCATCACCCCCTTGCTTTCCTTTTGGGTGGAACGCTTCCTCCCTGAGCCCCGACTGGGTTATCAGTGATGGGCCCACCCAGTCAGATGACATAGGAGGGTGCCAGTCAGCTGCTGCGTGCTCTGGCGGGACGGGGCCCCATAAATGCTGCCTGCCGCCACCTCTCATATTTGTATCCCAGCTCCTGTGTAGGCTGTTGCTTTGTGCATGAGATCACTTGTATTGTCCTCGAGGTCAGGGTCTTGTCCTTGAATCCCCCTGTTGCACACAGCACCACAGGCAGGGTGGGCCTGCCTTGTCCCACAGAGTCGAGTCACCTCCACCGCCCCACCTGTGCCTTCTCCCTCCCAGCCCGGCCAAGCTGCTGGCTTCACCTCCAGGTTCACGTCCTCAGTTCCAGACCCTCCTAGGCCCAGGTGGACATGCCTCTAGGTGGGTGTCCTCCAAACTCAAATTCGGCACCACTGACACCATCCCTCTCCTTGTACACATGTCCCCTGGGTTCATCATTCAGGAGCACAACCTCTAGCAAGCACCTGGCAGCCTGGTGAGGAAGCTCTGCAGACTCCGCCTCCCCGCAGGCTCCGCCTCCCTGCAGGCTCCCCCTCTCTGTCCCGGACACTTTGCCAGCCCTTGCCTGATCCACCCCTCAGAGCTCCCAGACCCCCGACGCAGCGCAAATGGAGACTCTTAGTGAGCAGAACTGCTGGCTCTCTAAGTGTGAAGGTCAAGTGTGGGCCTGGCTAAGACAGGCTGGTGACTTGATCCCAGTTAAGTCCAGCACAGAACCTCCATCGCTTCAGCTTTTCTTTCCTTTTTTACCTGCACATTGAAAAAGTAGCAAGTGGCAATAAAGTGACCCCTGTGAGCTTCATCCAGAGGCAGGAGTGTGGACGGACCCACTTCACTCACGTCCCCTCCAACTGGACTGTCGTTCGATGAGGGGTGGCCTTGGGCTTCCTGGGGATGAGACCGTCAGTCATCCAAGGCGGAATTTGTCCTACTGGACTTCACCGAGGGCCACGGTCGGGCCAACACCCATGAAGAAGGTTTCAATGGAGAGTTGACACCAAGCTGAGGTGGGGGAGTTTGTAGACCCTCGGTTAATTAGGAAATTAAATTAACTGCAGCCCTTGATCCTGGGGCCTTCCGGTTCATGGATGTGTTACTGTATTTGGATTAGCGAGGCCCCAGGAGGCACGAAGTTATGACGGCAGGGAATTGGAGGACCGAGGGCAGAAGGGAGCCCAGGCAGTGCGCACAGACTCCCGTGGCGAGGGGGGCTCGGTGGGAACGTGGGCTGGAACCAGGAGACGCCCACTGAGGGTCCACAGCCCCTAAACGGGGCCCTAGGGGGTGAACGTGGGCCTCCCACTCTTCGTCGAGAGAAAATGAATCTAAGGCCGGAACTGCACGTGGAGTTTTTATCACGCTTCCTGTGTGCGTTGGAAATGGAAGCGTGTTTCTTCCCTCTGTGCTCACAGTAGTCTGACGTGCATGAATAGGGACTGGACTGACTTAGAAACAAACAAAGTCAAGGGCAGGCTCACCTCAAGAGAGGCCAAGAGTCCAAGTGGCTGAGGGGTTTAGGCAGGACGTTATCGGTCCTAAGATCAAGCTTTTAACTGCCCCCAATGGAGAGAGACCTGCGCCAAAAATTAAGTTCCAGTCTGAGGGGTCCTTGCTAAAGTTTGGCGCATATCGGCGGGAACCATTACACTTGCCATAGCCGCGGCTGCCTCGGAGGCCCCGGTGCACACCCGCCGGGGCTGCTCTGCAGACCTGCTGTGCCCCTGACTCAGTGTCCCATAAACAAAGAGCTCCCCACAGCTGTCCTCAGGACTCCTGCCCTTGTCCCGCAGGGGTCTGGGGACTCTGGGAGGGGCGCAGGCTGGATGGGAGCGCTTTGCAGTCGGCCCACATGTAGGAAACCTTTCTGTGTCCACATCTCCTTTAGGACCTAAAAACTCTTCGTTTTACATCAATTGCTTTTTTAAAACATCTGGTACCTTTTGGTGGAGACTATACTTGGCCGAGCTGAATTTTTGACTCTACCGGATTTGACTGTTAAGTCATTGAGATCTAGCACAAACCAGAACAACAACGGCTCCGCCCTGGTCAGAGCATCGCCCTGGGCACCAAAAGGTCATGGGTTTGATCCCTGGTCACATACGGGAAGCAACTGATGGATGTTTCTCTCTCACCCACTTCCTCTCTCTCTAAAAATCAATAAGCATGTCCTCAGGTGAGGATTCAAAATAATAATAATAATAATAATGATGACTATGATCGCGTGTGCACCCTGTGCATGGCTCTCTGCTAAACAAGTTGCGTTCGTTGTATTCTCCGTCCTCAGGCCACCCTGTGCAGGGGGGGACGTCACAGTCCCCACCCTATAGATGAGGGACTGAGGCTCACGCAGCTGTAGCAACACGTGCAAGGCAGCCAGCCCGCCAGTGGCAGAGTCTGTCTGCCCAACCCAGAGTCCGCCTGTGCCTGCCCTTCTTCCGGACTGTTCCGGGGGTTCTGCTGGTGTGGGAGAAGGAGGGAAGCAAAGAGAACACCACTCATTTCCTTGTAACGTCACAGAGAAGAACCAGACAGTTAGCACCTTGCTGTGCACCAGGAGACCCTCGGAAGCTCCTGTGGGCACAGGGATGAGAATGCAGCCCCTCGGCAGACTATAGCCACCACGAATGGCGGACCATCTTCCAGAGGACCCGGGGGCAAAACCTTGACCTTCTCCAAGTCCTGGGACCCACAGTTTCCAGGGTTTGGAGGGAGAAGACAAAAGATGTCCTCTGGTGCAGAAGCAGGACATCACGCTAAACGACAGAAAGTGCAGAAAATGGGAAGGAGGCAGGGCCTCCTTTCAGAACTGTCTCATTCTCTTAGGACGCAGCGAAGCTGCGCCTGAGGGTGGTCCTTGAGTGCCAGTGAGTGCCCGCTGAACCCGGGCTGAGAGCGGCCCATCAGAGTGAGGACAAGTTTGCGCGACACTGCATGGTGGCCTGCACCGTATAAAAACTGTGGTGGAGGTGGGAATCTGCTGGGAAAGGAGAACAAGAACCCTCTTTCAGTTTTAATTCCCCATTCGTGAGCTTCATTAGATGGGGACAGGGAGTTCTAGTATCATCAAATTAATGGGAAATGATATTTCCATTAATTAAAAAAAAAGAGGAATGCCTTTTGTATGAAATAGCACCTGCGTTATTGAATAAGATTGACCCACGCTGCGTGTGATGTGGTTTCTGTGGAAGAAATTATAAGCAGATGAGATGACCTGTAATAAATCATACCCCACCATGGCTCACGGCTCCTGTCGAGGTTAATTCTCTTCTGATGGGGATGCAGTGTAGATTCTGATGGAAATGATGATGTTGCTGGATGTTGGATGAGTAGGAATGTATTTGTTTGTTTTTAAACACTCCTCAGATGCGGAGGAGTGGAAGACCAGATAGGTGCGTGACCTTGATTGGCTCTGTCTTGTCCGTGAGGAGAGGAGACCAAAAATAAACACACACACACACACAAAATTTCTAATAAACAATCCTTTCTCTCTTCTAGGTTTTATATATTTCTGGCGTGGCTCCTGGCACGTGGCTCTTTGGGCTTTAGAGTCAATCTTTTAAGCAAAACAGTTTTCAGGGAAAATATTTATTTCAATGAAATCCTTCTCTGAATGCGCATTTCCAGATTTTCAGTCGACAGTGGTGATACGGTGAAGCGTGCGCTCATCCTGGGCACGGCCGTGGAGGCGGTTTGTTGCGTGTCTGGGGTCCGCCCGGCAGTGCGCAGAGTTCGTGCAAGGGGGACTCAGTCTTGTTCCCCAAATCTCCCTTATTGACTTTACAAAGGGAGGGCCTGTTGGAGCAGCTCACTTCCCCAGCTTGTCCCAGGTATCTCAACTAGTTCACAGCGAAGTCTGGGTCGAGCCCCAGGCGAGCCAGACGCCCAGAGTGGCACTGTGCTTCCAGAATGCTCTCTCTCTCTCTCTCTCTCTCTCTCTCTCTCTCTCTCTGCATTCACAAGTCATTGCTATGATTGTGTCCCCTTCTCAAAGACGTCCTGACCCAGCTGAGCACCCCCAAAGTGACCGGGGCAGGAAGAGAGAATGTGTTCTCTGTCTTTATCTCACTTCTTTTTCCTTTCTACATTATGATCGTGATTTTTTTTTCCTCCGTTTCAGGTGACTGGCTCACCTTCCTGTCTCTTTCTTTCTCCATTCGGGTCATTTCGACTTTGCCAGGTGGAGCTCCCCCAACCAGAGAGAATCAGGTGCCTCCCCGACCCACTTGTCACTCTTCTTCCGAGTACCCGGTTCTGGTGTCACGGGGGCGTGGTTCTCTTAGGGAGAAAGCTTACGTTTTGCAGACCTTGTTCATTTATCGCTAACGTCTCATATGTTGCCTTTTTGAAAACAGCAAGACTTGGGCATGCCGTGGGCCATGTTCCCCTGGCGGACGTAACTGACCAGGAAACACATGTTATAAGCTGCCTATTTTGAAGGGAGGCACCGTGTCTCCAGGTTAAAACATTTCAGCCAGATCCCTGCAAGGTCTTTTCTTGTTTGTAGAGAGGAGACGGGAGGGAGAAAGAGAGGGAGAGAAACATCCATGTGTGGTTGCCTCTCACGCGCCCCCTACTGGGGGCCTGGCCCACAACCCAGGCATGTGCCCTGACTGGGACTGGAACCGGTGATTCACAGGCAGGCGCTCAGTCCACAGAGCCACCCAGCCAGGGTACAAGGTCCTGTTTCCCAACCAGCCTCTTTGATGTGAGCTGCGGTAACAGGGCCTTGTTAATGGAAGAGTGGCTTCTGAGCAACAGATTTGCCTTAAATTTTGTGTTAAGCTTGAACGTTCCTCCATGGAGACTATTCGGATGATTCAGAAGGCCACGGCTATGGGAAACCGGTGATTGGCAGCTTCATCATGACAATGCACCTGCTCATGCATCACGTCACATGCAGAGTTTTGTGGCAAAACATCAAACCACCCAGGTGACTCAGTCCCCCTACAGCCCAGACTTGGTGCCCTGTGACTCCTAGCTTCTCCCAAAACTAAAATCACCTTTGAAAGGAAAGAAATTCCAGGCCATTGATGAGATTCAGGGAAATACGACAGGGCAGCTGATGGTGACTGGGAGAACTGTGTGAGGTCCCAAGGTGCCTGCTTTGAAGGGGACTGAGGCATCGCTGTCCTGTGTGCAATGTGTCTTGTATCTTGTATCTCCTTCAATAAATGTCTCCATTTTTCATAGAACATGGCTGAATTCCTTCGGGACAGACCTTGCAGATAAAGCAGTTAAGGCAAACCTGGCGTGTTGTTGAGTGTTCAAAAAGGGTCTGCTGTTACTGTTATTATTTATTGTCCGCAGGGCTGGCGGTGACAGCAGTAGTAACAGTTTTTACCAATGTTGTTTTTCAAAGTAGAAAAGCAAACGATGGATTAAGAAGCCACGTGTTTCAAGAAAAATGGGATGAAGTCAATTTCTTTTTTTGAAGCAAAGACTTATTTCTGTCTGTTTCATGTGTAAATACAGCGGTCCAGGACCAAGGAGACTGTGGTCCGATTTCATCAATCACCTGCCGGGGTGTGTGTTAAACTGAGATTGGAGAAACACTTTAGTTCTTGAATTCCTTGAGCCAAATCTATACTCAGTTTGAGTGGTTTTTGTTTGCTTGATTTTTTTAAATATAAACTTTTAAAAAAATTTTTGGTATAATTTTAGATTTTTTTTTAAAAAAGCAATAAAGACAGTACAGAGACTCCTTCCATGTCCTGTATCCAGTTTCCCCACCATTAAGAGCTGGCCATTCTATGGCACATCAGTGAAAAGGAAGAACCCGAGGTTGATCATTACTGTTAACGACCCCCCAGACCTTGCTGGGATTTTACCAGCCTTTTGCATTAAGAACCTCTTTCCTTTCCAGAATCTGGTCCTGAGCATCACCTCACATTTAGCCGTCACCTCTCCCCGGTGTCCTCTGGTGTGTGACAGCTGCTTCATCTATCCTTGATGTTGCAGACCTTGAGTCACTGATTTGGATCCGTGCAGTTAGAGGCTGAATCATACCCCCTCCCCTGTAGATGTTGGCATCTTACCCGCCCTGTACCTCGGGATGTATTTGGAATGAGGGTCTTTCATGAAGTAATTAAGCTAAAGTGAGGTCCTGTGGGGGTGGGGGGCCTTAGTGCAGTAGGATTTGGGTCTTTATTAAGAAGAGGAGATGAGGATGCAGACACACAGCACCAGAGGGGTGGCTGTGTGAGGCCACAGGGAGAGGGTGGCCCCAGGAGAGGGGCCTCGGGAGGAGCCAGCCCTCCCCACCCCTGGGCGTCAGGTTTCTAGTCTGCAGAACTTTAAGGAAACGATGTCTGCAGTTCAAGCCATGCCAGTCTGTGATGTATTTGTTTGGCAACTGTAACAATCCAACCCAAGTATGGACTTATGTATGTTTATTTCATACTTTTTATTAAACTTGAATTCTGTTATTTCTATGGCTGCTGAAACTGCCCCAGCTCCGGCCACTGGGAGCTCGTTCAGGTGGGTTTCCGCCACCCTTCGGCATGGCCCACACTCCCGATAGCCGAGCCCTTGTTTTCTGGTAGAATGAGCTACCCCAGGTTCCGTGTGCAGTTCTTTACCCTGGCTCTAAAATCGGACCTTTCTCTGAAGCATGTAGGGTATGCTCTCCTGCAACAGCACCAGCCAGGAGGTCTGACTCCTCCGGATCTGCCTGCCTTCTCCCGGTGGGAGCCTTGTCGCTCTCCATGGTGCTGACTGGCAATGGCTTTTGTGCTGGGGAAGAGAGAGGGGAAAAAAAAATAGAACTAGTATCACATTTCAGCACCGTGACAGCCGTTCTCTGTTCTCCTTCGTGATGCTAATAAAGGAAGGAAGAGATAACATTTGGGTGACATGAATTCATAAATCTGAGCATTTAATGAGCCGCCCCTGTCCCTGCAAATCCATCCCCCGAAAAGGGCCAGAGAGTCTCCTCAAGGAGGAGACGCAAGACGCTGTCCACAATCTTGCCTGAGAACAAAGATCACACAACGTCAGGTTTTCCTAACACTGTGTCATAGCAAAGGCTTCTGGGAAATGTGCAAAAGCCATTTGAAGGATGTTGTTCAACTTGTGCACTTCCTGACGGGTCACGTGAGTGGATTTTGGAGAAAGCAATCATGAGGCTTGCAGGTTTTTCTTCTAATTTCTGTGAATAAACAGATACAACCTGCCTCAAATGCCTGCTTGGATGAAAGTAGTTCAGATTCAGTATTTTGTAGGATTTACAGTTTGTTTTGATTTAGTTTTTTTTTTTCACGTGAATGTATTTGGTGGGGTCCCCATACTGTTGGGTAACTGATAGCGTGATGTATTTTTTCCTGTATCTTCCTAATATGTTCATCTCTCTAGGGAGGGGTAAGAGCTGGTGCTGGCTGTCATTAAATAAGCAAATATGGTTTTGCACTTCACAATCTTCAATCAACGGATGTAAGATTTTTTAGTTTTACTTGTAATAAGCATCATAATTCCATCGTGTGAGATATTTTGTTTCCTCCTTTAAAAAAAAAACACTAAGTTCAGTTCCCTTGAAGCCTGAATTATTTGCTAGATTAAAAGGTGTTTAACACCATTGTTGAACACATGGAAAACACCAACACCAAATTGGTCATTGCAGTTTTCTCTTTTTATGAAGAAATAAGTGTGCATCCAGTTCCCTGAGAAAACAGGTACTTTTATTTTTGACTCCTAGGAATTGAGACAGATGAGTCTATAAACCTTACCAGGGGGCATATTGGTCTGAGAACATCTCCTGCTCAACCCTGGTTTTTTAAAAAAAAATCAAATTAGTTATTCTAGGACTGGACATAGCCTTAAAGAGTCCCCGAGGACATCTCCCTCTGTGTTTGGTTGAAGCTGTTCCCGAATGACCTTTATGAAAATAACGCCTCTCGATGTTGAGGGGAAATGTCAAAATGTCACAGAGAATTATATTCGGTGCCCGTAAACGCCTTCTTCTGCTTTTCATCCCTCACATAGTGTCCGTCTTCTTCTGTCCTTAAAAGCCGTGTGGGTTTTCATCTCCCTGGGACATTTGTGACAAGGCCTCCTGAATGAAGGCTGAACTTCTGGACCTGTAGGGTAACCCGCCCTCCAGAAGGTCAACCATTTCAGCCAAAGTCAACTGTCCGCAAGAAGACATGCGGGAGTTCTCATTCTTCTCAGTCAACAAATCCTTCTCGGCTTATTTCATGTACTTGAGTCTAGGCTGTTCTTCATTTTGAAACACCTGCCTCCCCTGCTTTGAGGGGAAGAAACTTTGTGTTCATCATCTGCATTTGAGTAATTGTAACTATGTGGTTCTGGAGTTAGTGATACTTAGATACTTAGTGACACTTGGATACTTAGTGATGCTTCGATATTTAGTGACACTTGGATACTTAGTGATACTTGGATACTTAGTGACACTTGGATACTTAGTGATACTTGGATATTTAGTGACACTTGGATACTTAGAGAGTGAAAGCTGCTGACATAGACAGGGCTCGAGAATCCACCTAGTCCGTCCTCTTCACTCTTAGCAAAGCAGGTAGATGGGACTGCTCAGGCTGCCGTAACAGAACACCGCAGACCAACAGCTTCAATGGGAGCATTTGGTGGTAGAGTTCTGAAGGCTGGAAGTCCAGGTCAGGGTGCAGCAGGGTGGGTTTTGGGCCTGGACCCTCTGGCTTGCAGATGTCCCTCTTCTTACTGTGTCCTCACATGGCCTTTTCTATGTGCACGTGACCTCATTTCACCTTAATTACCTCCCTGAAGGCCCTGTCTCCAATTACAGTTGCACTGTGGGGTTCCAGCTTCCACACATGGATTGGGGGTGGGGTCACAACTCATCCCCAAACAACGGGTGTTCTGTTATCTCCATAAGAACATCTTCTCCCCATTTCCTGCAGCTCCCACGATCCAAGTGCAACAGCTTTTCTTTGTGCATCAAATCTTTTAAAAATGTATATTATAGACAATGCTATTACAGTTGTTCCATTTTTTCTTTCCTTTATTCCCCTCCACTGGCAGCTTCCCCTCCCACCCATATACTACCCCCCCTTAGTTCATGTCCATTGGTGCATATAAGTTCTTTGGCTTCTCCATTTTCTGTACTATTCTTAGCCTCCCCCTGTCTATTTTGTACCTACCATTTGTGCTTCTTATTCCCTGTGCCTTTTCCCCCATCCTCCCCACACCCCCCCACTCCTGCTGATAACCCTCCATGTGATCTCCATTTCTGGGATTCTGTTCCTGTTCTAGTTGTTTGCTTCATTTTTTTTAAAAAAGTTCCACTGTTGATACTTGTGTTTGTTGTCATCTCTCTGTTGGTATTTTTTGATCTTTTGTGCATCAAATCTTTGAGAGCTTTTCAGCTCTGTGCCCAGCTTCTGCAGGGCTGCCTCATCAGAATAACTTTATTCCCCAGTCCACGGCTTCCCTCACTTCTTCCATGACTGGTGTCTGCCCCACCCATGCCTCCTGCCCTGGAACCTCACGGGATGAGGTCTGGGGTCTCGTAGGCCCCCCTCTTCATCATAAATTCCACCCTAATCTGCATTCTGCGGGTTGCTGTTTCAAACATTCAAAGGGGAGTCTGGGAAACATCAGGGTGTCCCCTGGGAATTTAGCAGATGTGCAGACTCTGGCCCTGCCCCAGGCCCCTAGAACCCAACCCTCAGTTCATCCTGTGACTATATCAAAGTTTGAGAACCCCTGCTGAGGCAGCTCCTCGATCTAAGCGGGAAGCAGCTGCCCAGCCTGTCCTCCTGGACCTCGAGCGCCCCAAATCCCCACTCAGCCTGCACTGCTGAGTCTAAACAAGCCTAAGCCATCCCAGTGTCTTCTCACCAGGCTCCTTTCCCTGAGTGGTGCATCTGATGTCCCTGTGCTGACCAGCTCCTCGTTCAGCTACTCAGGGACACAGCTGTGTTTCTCAGGAGCCTGTCATGAGCAGGACGTGTGGCAGGACCCTGTTTGATGGTGAGGGCGGTGGGACCACGTGTGACACTGAAATACAAACAGGAAGGAAGGCTGCAGACCCTCGGGGGTCTGTGGCCATGTTTCTCCAGTGGGGACACTTTTTATTCATGTGCCCATGCTTCTAGAGAAAAAAAATGGGGGATATTATCAGAGTCTATTTCCCTGAAGCCACATGTTAACTAATGCTAGTGTTAGATATTTACTTTGTATTAAATACACAAAACATTTTATACAAAAGGGCTTCAAATACTAATTCCTCCTCTAGTTAATTTTTTTCTTTTTTGTCTATCATCGAACTTTGAGAAGTGTGAATACAGTTATGTGAGTCGAACGCCTTCTTTGCGGCTGCTTGAGAAATTCAATAAGCCAGTTATTTAAAATAATTGAAAAGTAAGTGAAAATCAAAAGGAGTGTAAAGCGAGTTTTTTTCCCACCAATCATGCGTGCTAGTGAGCCAAACAAAAAGAACCTGCTTTTCTTGTGGAAATTAATGCAGGGTTCTTCTCCCAACCACAAAATGCTTTGTGGAACATGTTTATTACAGCCTTACGGTCATATAGAACTTGAAAAATAGATATCAGTGGGACTAAATGAAGCATACCATCTATACATGTCCTAGGTTCTCGAAGTTGTTTTGTCCGATGTGTTTGCAGAGAGGAAAATGCGCTGGTAGCTCTGTGTGACCCCAGCATCCCACAGTCACGTCAAAAACTCGGCCTTCGGATCCGCCGTCATTAGGATGTCAGCATCCAAGTCTTAGGGGAGCAATCAAAGCGGCTATGAACTTTAGCTCCGGAATGCGACGACTCAGACTAGCAAAATGTAGGGGCACCGAGAAGACCTGGAAGAAAGAGCTTCTCTCAGAAAGAAGTGACTTTCCACTTTTGAGTTTCCTCCCCCATCCCTGTTACGTGATTTAAAAAAATAATTAAAATCAAAAAGGGATTTCTTCCTTTTGCAATATGCCCTTTGAGTCCATCTTCCCAAAGTCTTGTTTACTGAATCGCCTTTACAAACCCTTTAGTGGTTCTCAATTTCCAATAAGATAAAGTAAAAATTCTCTGTCTTGACATTTAAAGTGTCTTAAGATGAACCCCTCTTCCCATATACTTCTATCCACCCTGCCTTCCTTTCCTCCCTTTTACAAATACTCTTTCAAATAGCCTGCACCTCATATAACAGCAAGTCTTTCTCACTCTTCAGTTCTCTCTCTATTGCTGAGAAACAAATCACCCCAAAACTTGGTGGCTTAACACGGCACCAGTCCTTAATGAGCTCCCCTAGTGTCTGTGGGCCAGGAGATTGGGGGTGGCTGGCCTCTTGGTTCTGACTCGGGTTCAGCCCCTCTGAGGGGCTGCAGCCACATGTCAGCTGGAGCTGCAGGATCATCAGGGGCTGGCCTGGGGCCAGAGGACCCACTGCAGCTCACCCACGTGGTCCCCATGTGAGTGCCGGCGTTTGGCTGGAAGCCCCAGCCCTCTGCACGGGGCCACTTGAGCATCCTCATGGCATGGGACCGCCTTCTGCCACCGGAAATCGCCTGGCTCTGGGCCCAGGTTGACACTATCATGGCTTTCATAACCCAGCCTTGGAAGTCACGTTTTTGTCCCTTGCACCATAATGGATGGAGCATAATGCATTGGAGCATTATGGATGCACATGCCATGTAGCCAGGGCTGATTTAATTTGGACGGAGAGTGTGTGGACTCTGAACAACACCAGGTGTGCATCCCACGTTCGTCTTGGAGGCTGGCTGCCCTGGACCCCGTCTCAGACCAGCAGTCCCCACCACATGCCCCCTCTCCATACTGTCCTCCCCCACACAGCGAACCCCGTGTTCCTCTGTGGGCCCTGAGCCAGCCCAGAGGAAAGGAACCCTGCGGCAGGTGTTACCTGTACCAGCCAGGCACCTCCGCTACCTCTGCATACAAAAGATTTCTCTCTCTCCACTTGAATTATACTCCAGACAAATAACTCAAGGGCAAGTTCTAAGCTGAGAACACCCTTCCTGTGTTCAGTACTAATAAAGATGTCTTAATAATCATGACTCAAATTAAGAAGGCAGCTCTCCTGGGTCTAATATATTTACCCCTTCCATGCTGTTTGTCTTTGGCTACGGTTGATTTGCATTTCTCTGGCACGTTTCCATGGGATGTGCCGGGGCCATGAGCCACAGCGGGGCCGCGTGTTGGGAGAACTGGTCTGATGTGGCAAATTCTCGGGTCATGAGATCCGAGACACATTGCAGGTGGGAGATTACCCCGTCGTTAATACTCCTGTGCAATTTTGACTCCCTTCTGAATCAGTAAAAATTATTAAAATTAAACGCAGTATGATTTGATTGTTAATAGAGAGGGGTAGGGAGGGAGAAGGGGAGGGAGAGAAGCATCAGTGTGTGGTTGCTTCTCACACACCCCCACCTGGGGACCCGGCCCACCACCCAGGCATGTGCTCAGACTGGGAATCGAACTGGTGATCTTTCAGGTCACAGGCCAGAACTCAATCCACTGAGCCCCACCAGCCAGGGCTGATGGTTAAGTTTTGACCCAGTAGTTGAACTTGGCTAGTGTTATAAATGCATGAACAGTGGCATCCAGTTCCCTGTCTGGGCCAGAGAAACACACCTTCAGTATTGGAGACACTGAGCCGCTTTCCCTGTTAGAAGCTTTATCTCTTTGACATCCCCTCCCCAGGGTTGAAAAACCACAGTGATGTTGGATGGAGCCAAGCAAAGACCTGTGCTGAATGGGCTTGAGAGGGGACCCATCCCTTCTCTGCCACACCCTCCGCCCTCACAGTGGAGCTGATAACTCTTTAGGGGGAATTAGGGGGAAATAGGCCTGTAGTTATTTTGCTGCCAAATCCTAGCCTGTTGATGTAGCTACTAATCTGAATAAACGAGAGCCAAACCCCTGCTTCCATGAACAAACAGGAAGCCCAGGAAATCAGTCTCATTCAAATACAGCTTTTGGGCATTGGGCGGGGTCCCTTTCACTCCCCATCTCCTTGCAAACGGTGAATATACGAAACCTCTTAAGTGACTCATTTGTCAAGTGGGCTAAGCAGGCTCCTCACAGTCACGTCTCCCGATCAGCTTGTTCACTGCGCCTTCCCAGTCACGGGTTCAGCTTCAGTTATGACCCAGGTCCAGTTACAGCGCGCCACACCCCCGGCGGCCGACCTGAGCGATCGTTTTCTCTGTGTGTCCTCAGAACCTGCAGTCTGCCATCAAGGATGCCAGTGAAGCAAGGCCAAGGTGCCCTAACTCCTCGGTTTTAGGAAGATCCCCAGGTACCTCCCAGTGAGGCTCCATGGCACCTGGAATTCCTTAGTTAGCCCTTCTTCCCAAGCCATGAGCTGATGATGCTTCTGCACGGCCCACCTGCACACAGCTCCCCCGGGGGTCCGGGTCAGTGCCCAGTCGGGCTCTGTGGATCCGCCGGGCAGGCCCTCCAGCCGGTAGTGCTGGTGTCCTCCACGGTAGCCAAGGAGAATCACCTCCTGAGGCTGAACAGTTGTCATCAGAATGATTACAGAAAACTGGGCCCTTGTTAGGGACCCGAATTAGACACTCCTCATCTAGCTCAGGGGACCCCCAGGTCAGGCAGGCAGGACTGCTGGCAGAGCTGTGGCCAGGGTTCAAGGGGCCATCGGGGAGGTGTGACCCCGAAGAACAGCAACACTCTAAAACTGGCAGCTGCCCTAAACTAAGCCTGAAGGGGCAAGGGGAGCCCCCGAGGGGGTGGTTAGGAGGGAAGTTGCCCCTGCCAGGGAAGCAGGGCAGATCCAGGGGACCCCAACAAAGAAATCCCTGCACCTCTGGCCTGCTTCCCGACCAGCTGCGGCCAAGGCCTCCTGTTGGCCAAGCTGAAGTCCCCAGCAAAGGCAGACCGGGGGACACAGTTTGCAGGGGGTCAGGGCTGGACCCCAGGACACGTAACAGGGCCGAGGACAGGACAGAATGACATTTGGGAAGGACCATAGAGAGAACACCCCGCACGGGCCCCACTGCGCTTTCCTTTGGAAAAGAGGAGAAGGTGGGGAGGAGGGGTGGTCTGATGAAAACCCACATCTGAGGGCACTGGAGACCCCGCACTGGACATGAAAACTCTGGTCCCTGTCCCAACACGGCAGTCGTCCTCTGGCAGCCCAAGCAGTCCACACGGGAGCCAATTCCAGGGAGTTTGGGAAACCAATTTCTGGGGAGACGCAGGCATAGGGTGAGCCCTGACTGTAGATGGGTGGGGTTCTCACACCTCAGTGTCTATGTGCACTGCCCAGGCAGGTCTACACGAACCTTCTCTGCCCCCCACCCCAGAGTCAGCAGGTCAGCAGGTTACGGAGGGCCCAGGAATCTGCATTTTGACCTGTTTCCCCAGGGGATTCTAATCAGGCTTCCATCACGTCATTTCACGAAATACATGAAGTTGTTTTCTGATCCTCTTTCTTGTCATGTCCTTTAACTTTTTCCTTCTGTCCCACAGACTAGAAAACTCTTCTTACTTATGTCCAAAAATCTTTGGCTTATTCTCCATGGAGGCAGTAATTAAGTTCTGGCCCGAGCCATTTTTCTTCAGATAAGTAGACTAATTACCTTGACATTTCCTTGTAGGTCCAATTTCCCAATAAAATATTTACTGTGTTCTTTTTCCTTGCGGCTCCCTACCAGTTCTCTTCATCTGTTACATAACAGCCAGAGTGAAATAAGTATTTCTGTTATTCCCTTTCACATTGCACATTGTTCATCCACATGCCTCAGGTCTCCTTGGTGTTACTATAAACTGTGGTTATTTTTTTTAAGTCAGTGGTAGCTATAACAACAATAATGGTGTTTTTCAGTGTTTTTTTAACAGCAATATTTAAAGACATTGGGTTATAAGATGATGACTTAAACTGGACTGATAAAATCAAGGTAACAAATTAATTTTAATTTAGTTTACACTCTAAACTTACCCAGCTTGTTTCTGGTCTGGGCCACTTCCACATGACCAAAAATTTGCTACTCCAAGTGCAGAATGTGTGTTAATGTTGGGGGAGCCAAAAAGGCCGTGTGATTTTTCCCATATAATAAAACACGCATTTTTTCACTTTCACCAGTAACTTAATTGGTTTCCATATTTTGAATATGTTGGTTCTCTCCTGCATGGTAGAATAGTGATTGCTCTCAAATAATGTCTCAATTTGATCACTATGAACTTAAACTGGTCTACCTGACCATGGAACATCATCCAGCAAGAAATCTCCAGCACAAAACTTCACAAACCACTTTTGACACATTCGATCAGTTACAGCATCTTCTCCATACAGAGCACAAATTTTCTCTTGTGTGTGTTTCAGTTGCGTATTTACCTTTCTTGAAATAATAGAACATGATACACTGAAAATGTTACATATATTCTTCCATTTTCAGTATTGAATTGACTGCATAAAAATTTACCAATTGTGTTGTTTTTTAATGCATACTAATATGGCAGCTGTCACAATACAATCTAAAAAAATTGTTTTAAGTGATGTTAAAGACAACTAAGTGCTACTAGAGCCATCTTATGGGAAAAAAATGAGCCTCTTAGCCAACCTCAATAGTTTCAGGTAGAAATTATTTGAGAATGTGCTAGGTAAATAGCTGCTCTAAAAAGGCGACTATATTCCACATTTCCCCTTTTCTTACTAAGGCAGAGACATAATTCTGCACATACGTGTGGTGCCCACAAGTGCCTAGATGTGTTTGGCTGTGTGCTCCATCCCAGAGACCCAGACTGTGGCCCCTTCAGATGAGTCTTCCTCATAAGTTGGGTGTCACAGGTCTTCTCACTCTCCCTGCATCTGATGTTCCCTACTGTTTTCCACTCAGTGCCTTCTAAATTTTTTTCTCCATGTTTCTTTTTTATCTTACCTTTAGTTCTGAGCTCCTCATACATGCTGGGGTGCTAGGGTGTTATTTAGATCATTTGCACCTTGGAACCCAAGTGTTTTTACTTTCTGGTCTGAAAATTAATTCATTACAGAAATGACTGAATTCCCCTCTGGGTATTTGCATCTCTTCAGCATTTTTGATCAGTGCTTGTGTAGATTCTGAAGATTCTTTTCTGTTAATGCTGATTTTGTGCTCATAGCTATGCCAAAAGGGAGAGAATTTCATTTAAATCCTGGATTTGTGGGGTGTTCAGTTTGGAGACAGTGGTAGAGGCATTGTGAGAGACACAGAGAGACAGGACACCAAACCCACGGAGTGTCTCCAGGAGTCACTCCCCATTAATGTCACTGGTAGGGACCAGCTTCATTGGTGTATTACCACAGTCTTCTAAGGTAAGGACCGCTCAGAGTTCTGCTTTCCACTGGGGGCTCCTCTTAGACTCCTCCTGTCGAATATTATCTTTGAAGTGCTTCAAATACCTTTATGAAAAGACAAGAGCCACCACTAACGAAGATTAATTAAATGAGGCAGTAACACAGAATCAGAGTATGCGCCAGGCAGGCTGACATGATGAATACTGATGAGCATGTGTCAGCTGCTTTAAATGTTATTTAACATTTGTTCTTCCCGTCTGCAAGTCATTTGTTGTCCTCCTGAATATGGACACGCGATTAGGAAGCTGCTCCACCATCCTGAGAGAGAGGCACCATTGATTTTGTGATTTGCTGCTATCTTCTACTTATCGTAAATGGCCCATGATACATAAAGTAAATTTATGTCAGAGCTTCTCGCAGCGAATAAATATTAGAAAGAAAATACATGTAGGACAGAGACTAGAGCGACATCGTGGCCAATCCTGGGGTTGAGTTGGTGTAGTTTATTTTCTCCCGAACATATTAGTAGTTGCTGCATGGGCATTGTCCTTTTTAGGGTGTCTGATTCCAGCTTGGACTGATATCTGACACCTTTTAAAGTGCATTGGAAGGAGTGGCCAGTACTGGTCTTTCTCTGGGCATTTTTTCTGATGTCGGTAAACGAGTGGAATCATTAATCAGTGCCTGCCTTGTTCCAGAAGTCATCTGGGTGGCTTACAGACTCCTGCAATGCCTTCCCACACATTTTGGATTAAATACAGAGCACACGACGTTGCCCGAACAGTTGGCTTGGTTTTCCCTGTGCTTTTCCCTGCAACCTCATCATGAGACACAGCCCTGGGGTATCTAAGCCACACAGGCACCAGTCTCTCACCCTCCATGCTGAGCTCTCTCTGAGCGGAGAACCTGCCCAGCTGTTCACCTGGCTGGTTTCTACACATCTTTCAACAACCACATTGAATTTCACTTCCTCAGAGAGCCCTGGCCTACCTCCGTGCCCCCCGACCCAGCATCAAAACTGGCACCCCCCCAGCCTACACTCCCTCCCAGCACCTGGCTTGCTGCCCATTCCTCCTGCTTCATGGCATCATCTTTGGCCTGATGTCCCTCTCTCCTGCCCTGAGGGTGAGGGCAGGAGAAGTCTCTCTTCACTTCACCACTCCTGGCCAGTGATGTCACCGGTTGTTATACACAACACATGCCTAATTGTGGTCATTTCGAACTCTGCAATGCATGCAAGCATGCAGTTCAACAGATTGGTACAGCCTGAAACAGCCCCAGAATCTCCATGCAGGGCCTGCACCCCCGGAGCTCTTGCACCTTGCTTCTTCCTTTCCAATAGGGATTCCTCTGTCCTCACCAAGGTATGCGACATCCTGTATTTTATGAAAAAAAAAAATTTTGGGCTTGTCTTTATAGACTTAAGTATGAGCCTGAAGTTGTAGTTGCCCACTGGTGAGCTCTCTATCAGAGGAGTCATTCAGCGTATGTGATTGGGGTCTGACCCCTGTCACTCAGCACTGGGTCTATGCCGCTCACCAGGCTGTGCCTGTTGCTGTCAGCTGTTATTTTCATTGATGTGTGATAATACTACATCATGTGGAATTCACCACTCACTACGGTCAGCAAAACAATGGCTCCCCTCCCTCCCTCCCTCCCTCCAAGATGTGTGCACCCCAGTCTCGGAACCTGTGCGTGCTGGGTTGCATAACAGGGCAAGTAAGGTCTCGGGTGCCATGAGGACTGCCACTTCCTATGATTTTTAATTTCTCCGTCACCCGTGGTTGGTAATTTCTCTGATGCCATATGTCTTTCTGAGACTGAGTGACATGAAAATGCCATTGTCAGACCCTTCTTGATGACAAGAATAGCTGTGTTTTTTTTTTAAGTTGATTTATTCTAGGCCAGCTAGACTTTAAATATACTAGAGCTTTCTTTATTTTTTGAAATTCTCCCCCAAGGATGTCAATTGGTTTTGGGGGGGGGGGTAGAGAAACACCTATGTGAGGAAGAAGTGTCCGTATGTTGTGTCCCAGACACGCCCTGACCAGGGACCCAACCTGCAACCCAGGCATGTGCCCCGATATAGGAATCAAACCCAGCCAACTGAGCCACCTGGCCAGGGCTGTTTATTGATTCTAGAGAGAGAGGAAGGGAGAAGGAGAGGGAGAGACCGAGAACGTCAGTGTGTGAGAGACGTTGATCAGTTGCCTCCCGTAAGGGGCCTGACCAGGGATCGAACCTGCAACCTTTTGACGTTCCAGCCATCTGAGCCACTCAGCCAGGGCAAACATACCAGAGCTTTCTTCTTGAGTCGGTTGGCACCTACAACAGTGACCGTCTCAGGAACAGCCCACAGGACAGCTGCCTCGGCGGCATTTGCTTTAGCTTGAATTGGCCCCTCCTGTCACCGAGGGGACTCTACTGCAACACTGATACATGATGGCAAGTGTGGGTTCTTGAGGGTTCATTACGGTAATTGCTAAATTTCACTCAGCGTTTCTCTGGGTGGGAAAAATAACTGTATATACAGGTGGAAAACCGGTCTTCCCAAAGACCCGGAAGGTCCAGTTAGCAATGCTTGGAATTGTAAACACAGCCAGTAGTCCAGATTTTCACCTGGCCTCCGCGCGTAGGTGTGGCCCGAACTATCCCAGGAAGTACAGCGGTGCCCCTCCCTGAGGAATTCGGACACCTCCTCCGGGAGGGAGCCCTGGCCGGAGAGCGGGCCCCACGTGGGTACCTTTATGTGCCACGGCATTGGCATCTTTGCTCTCAAGTTTCAGAAACCAACTTAAACTAGACAAATGAAATGCAAAACACAATATTTCATCCAGACACAGGAGCATCTTCTGAAATTGTAGGGGAAAATGCCTTCAGGCCTCTGGAGGGGAATTACGTCTCTTCCCGGCCTTTGCCTCTTGCCTCTTTGCTCCCTGCCTCCCTCCTTTATTCCTCTGGGTCTGCAAACCTGCTCTATTTTCTTCTGCGCCCCCACGTCGGCCGTGGGAAGAGGGTGTGCCCTCGGCCACCCTCCCTCTTTCTCCTGTGCTTTGTGACGATGGCCAGGAGTCAGTTGGAATAGTTGAAGTCCCAGGTCGGCCCCACTACTCCAGGCTGAGGGGGAGCAGAGAGGGCTGGCAGGACGGAAGTGTGGCCGCCGGCACCCATGGGTGGGGGAGGAGGGCAGAGGATGCCACGCCGGAAGGTGGGAGCCGGGCAGCACACCCTTCGGAAACACTGAGCTCACATTCCTTTCCTCTCTGCCATGAAATCGTTGGTGGTTCTGGCCCTTAAGAGTTGTTTGTCAGCCACTTAATCTTTATGGAGGGTCTTCCGGGGGCTTCTGATGCTGACCAGTGATGGGTGGGGCTCGCCAAAGAGCCACCTGGTCTCAGACCCGCCTGTGGGTCTCAGTGCAAGTATGAAAAGACACCCATTATGTCACGGTGCTTTTTAACCATGGCAGCCACCAGCAGCCACGCAGGAGGTACCCACACTCGTTTTACCTTCTGCCACTTACCTGCCTTTCCTGCTTCCACGGAGCGGATTTCCCAGGGCGTGACCCGTTGTGGAACGTCTTCTGACCAGGACACGCTGCTCTTGTGACTTGTGAGCCACACGATGTCTTTGACACCGTCCCATTACCGTGGATCTGCATCAGACTGAAGGGACGAGCAGCTTCGGTTTTGAATTCATTTCATAAAGAAGCTGTCGGGCACCGTCCGTTAAACTGAAGACCTTCAAGTAATGTCAGGCCTTGGGCTGGGCTTGTAGGTAAAACATGATGGAGATGAAACTTAAAAACATATATAATTGCAGTTGGTAATTTGCCCAATCTGCGTTGGCAGTCACCTTGGTGATGGGAGGGGGTGTGACCTCAAAGGGAGCGCCCCAGGCAGGGGCAGGGAGCCCTGTTCTGTGAGAGTCCCCTTCAGAAGTCTCCGAGTCGGTAGGGACGGAGCTCGGATCCGGGTCCAGTGTCTCAGGCAAAAATATAGGAGGGGGTGGAGACCCCCCAGGGAACCCCAGTGGGGACAGTCATCAGAGACAGGAGGGAGGGACACCCGTGGGTGTGCCTGTAATAACGGGGAATGTCAGCCCCTCTCTGTCACGAGGAGAGAGACGGCTCCTAATTAATCACCAGGCCGAAAAAGCGCAGCTGGTCCGCTGAACTTAATTTCTAATTAGTGACATCAGCGGAGGGTTTCCGAGGGGTCAGATCCCATTCCCTGCCACCTGCCACGCACTCGGCAGTGGCCGCCCAGCCGAGCCCCGCCCTGCAGTGACTTCCAGTCACTGAGGTCCCATCACACGAAATCAGATCTTGTGGCTTCAGCTCTCATCTCTTCCTTACACTCACAGCCAGCAAAAGCAGCCCAAAGTCCTGAGGAGACCAAACAGCGTTGGACGAAGGGCAGGGAGACATTCGGGGAGCAGGGAAATGTCCCAGCTCCAACTGCGCGCTCTGCTGGCCGGCAAGCACCAGCTCCGCCGGCAGGCCCGGCTGGTTCACATGTACCTTCTGGACATTTACAAACTTTCTATTGCCTAAACTCGGGTCTAGGTATACCTGAGAAAAGGCCCCTTGCAGTTCAGGGAGCCAGACTTGGTCTCCTATCTCCCATCCTTCTGAGAGCCTGCCTGGTGGGAGAGACTGACTGGCTGAACCACAGAATGTTGGGAGAAAAATAATGGAATCCACAGCCTCCTTCCCGAGTGAGGGGCCCATCTGGTTGACCCCTCTGCCATTAGTGAAGGGAAATAATATGCAGAATTGCCAGCTGTCCCCATCGTGGCTGGCAAGGCCCGGACCTTCACTGCTGCTGCAGGGCTGGCCCCTCCCGTCACCCCGGGCACGTCTGTCTCTGCAGCTTCCTGGGCTCCAGTCTCCCCCAGCAGCTGCCGTAGGAAGAGGCCTTTCTTCCCTGCAAAACTGGTCTCCTGCTCTCGCTTCTGTTCAGCTCACCTTGTACTGCACACCTTCCGTAGCTTCAGCCGTGAGGGGCCGTATTTACATGACATGAGACAGACCTGCCATGTGCTACATGCCTGAAACATTCCAGGGGGCTGTTTGCTGTGGGGGAGTAGAGCCCCTCTTCCCTGCGGAGTCACTGACCTGCGGCCTGGGCCTCCCCTTTTTGGAACCCAGCCAAGGTTAAAACTCCAATTTCCCTGACTGAGAGCTCCAACGCAGCAGTGACAAGTGACAGAAGGCGTGCGGTGCCGCCGTGTTCTTTACTTTCTTTAAATAGAGCCGGGAGTCGAACATGCTCTGGAGCTCTTCCCGTACTGCACAGCAGACGTTCCCGAAACCTCAGGGCCCAGGGAGAGCAGGAGACAGTAAGGCGGCATCTTACGTTTGCTACAATTGTTACAAATCTTAGTGTGCTCCCAAACACATTGGCACTTAGTGTAACAATTTGCTACAATTGTTACAAATCTTAGTGTGCTCCCAAACACATCTGTTTACTGAGCAAACAGATGTCTTTTGTCTCCCATGCTTCTTGCACTGTTTTAAAAAGTGTGTTGTTATTTTTTCCAATCCTCACTGAGGACATGTTTATTGATCTTAGAGAGAGAGGAAGGGGTGGGAGGAGAGAGAGAGATCAGTTGCTTCGTGCCCTGACCGGGAAGTGAACCTCCAACTTCTTGGTGAACAAAACAGCTCCAACCAGCTGAGCCACCTGGCCAAGGGCAGACTTCTTTTCTTTTTTCCACTTATCTAGCTTCCAGTTTCTCTAATTTTTGAACTCAGCACCTCAGAGTTTGCATTGCAATCTTCGCTCCTGATCATAGACATAAGGCAGGAGGAGAAATCCTGGGGTACGTTGGAAGCTCGGGCCAAGATAAGATGCACCATTAACCCAGAGCGAGAGGGCACACATATGTGGCCCGATGTAAGGGCATGGGCGGGCAGGGACAGCAGGCCCGGGTCACGCTGGCACCCGAACACTGTGCTGTCTTTGTTATGTTACTTTATCTCTCCGATCCCCCTGCACAATCCCACACCCAATATCATGCTGTCATCACGCATTACTGAGATAACAGCCTTCCGCAAAGATGAATTTAATATTTCAAACGTCAACCACCTCGGCGAAAGGTTGAGTCTGTTTTTAGTTCACTGTTTGCTGTCTTTTTTGCCTGTGTTAAAAATAAACATGAGCATCAACCACGTCGCTGGGGACAAAGCGATTGCCAGCTCTGGATGTCAGCTTGCATTACCTTGCTCAGGACCAGCTGCTCCCTGTGACCTCGTTAATGCAACTGGGCTGCTAGTGATGCTCGGCTCTCTGCGCCAATCACACGATTGCTTTCCTGCCAGACGGGCCAGCAAATAACAGCTCCTTGCTAGGCAAGTACTTGCAGATTCGGTCGTTCAGCAGACAGTCCCTGAGCACGACCGTGACCCCAGGTTTGCCCCAGGCATTGGGAACAGATGTGTCTAGGCAACTGTCATAGAGTAGCTTGCAGTCTGGTGACGACACAGGCATTGGATACATACTTTAATGGCGCCATAATGTTGCCAAAAAGCATTTACAAAGTATCGCTCTTGTGTTCAGATGACAGGACAATGAACTCTGCCTGTGAGACCAGGCCAGGCTCCCCAGAATGTCCTGCTCGGTAACTAAAGACAGCAGATGCGTTTGCCCGATGAGATGAAGAGGGAGAAGAATATCAGGAAGGAGAGATGGAATAGTCAAAGTGGGGAGGGGCAGGGGTATGGGAGGGGCAACTCGCTGCAGGAGCAGTGAACTGAGTGGAGGGTGAGGAGGGCTCAGGCATGGCTCAGAGGCAGACCCCAGGGGCCCAGACTTCCGTGTAGTGATGGGCAAAAGGCTTTGCCTTTGAGGACAAAGCCGAGAGCCTCAGAGAGGGCCCTGAATGCAAAAGGGAGACGCGAATGTGTGACAGATCACACCTGTGTGATCTGTCCCAAGGAGTACCAGGGACTCGGTTTTTCTGTAGTGTGCCCAGAATCAGCCACTTCTCACCACCTCCCCCCGGGGCAGACCTCCGTCGTCCTCTGCTCACCCTCCTCTTCCTGCCCTCGCTCTCGCATTTGGTGTTCTCCACGTAGCAGCTCCCACCGGGCGATCCTTCTGAACAAGAGGCCCAGCCATGCGCTGCTGTGCCGATGTGCCCTGCACTCAGAGAAAAGCCGAAGCTGGCACCGTGGCCTTTGGGCCCCACTCTCTGGCCCCCACTCCAACTCCGCCCTCTCGCTCCGCTGGGTCCCCTCACTCAGGACCCCGTCTCCGCGCTGGCCCCTGCCTCCTCTCTGCCCCCCACTGCAGTCCCACCTGGGTGTGTGCTCTCTGATGGCCACCCGGGCTTCACTGTGTTCAGGCTGGGACAGTGAAAGGCCATAGGTGGGCAGCTCGGACCGTGGAGATGACCTTCTTGCAGGTCTGGAGCCTGGAAGTCCAAGGCCCAAGTGCTGGCCGTGGTGTCTGGGGACTCGGCTCCTCACGGAGCCTTCCCTCGATGCCCGTGGGTGGGAAAGGGAAGAACACCTGCTCCGGCCTCTTGTCTCATAAGGGCACTGACCGCATCAGGAGGGCCCCACCCTCCGGCCTCACCGAACCCTAACCCCCACCCCAAAGCACAGTCTCCAAATGCTATCACATTGCAGGGCGAAGCTTCCGTGCCTGAATTCAGGGGGACGCAGCTCCGCCCTGACGTGTCTCCTCCCAGCTGCATCTCAGTTCCGGGTCAACAGTCACTCTTTGGGGAGAGTCATCTGGCCTGCTGACATACAGGCAGCTCACAGGACCCTCGTCTTGGTTCTCCCTTCCTGTCTTCATGGATTTACTGGTTTGTTCCTTGTTCCCTCCTCCCTGCACTCGGATAAAACGCATTTGACTCGTTGGGTTGATAACAGGGTCATTGCCTTGTTTTTTTTACTGTGGCATCCAAGGGTCTCAGCACAGGGTCTGGCAGAGTGAGCCCTAGGTGACTAAGGGAAAGAAGGAAGGAGGGAAGGGAGGGAGGGAGGGAGGAAAGAAGGAAGGGAGGGAGGGAGGAAGGACAGACGGATGGAAGGTCTGTCCACCTTTGTGGAGCAAAGGGTTAGCCATGAGCAGACCTTCCCCTTTGGTTGGCTCTCTAAGGCTTGTGCACACCAAACAGAACCGGGGAATCTATCACAGCCTCATTCCTACCATCCCAGGCAAAAATCTATAACTCTGCTGAGAAATGCATTACTGAAGCTCCACATTTCAGGGGACCATTTATTAACTTCCTTTGCCCTTCATGGGGAGCAGGGTCACTTTTTGACTCAAGTTTTTAATAATTCAACTCCGGCAGGTTAAGAGGAGAAAGTCTGACTGCCTGAAGCCGCATTAGACGTTCAAACACACACACACGCACACGCGAACCTGCCTCCGGTCTCCAAAGCCCCATCGGTGTTCTGGTCCCTCCTACTGAAAATGGAATGTGCAGAGAGAGGAAGTTAGAAAAAAGGGAAAATTGTGTTGTCTGGGACTAGCAAGATAGTCTGTGATGTTTTTCTTTTTAAATTGTTTTCCTATTATTGTTTTTCCAATATTGCTTGTGCGGGGAAAAAATTATCTGCACCCTGGAAAATGAAATTTGGTGAATGAAAACACAGTCTGATAAAGAGGTTCTGCTTGCCCGTGAGTACGGAGACCCCGGTTTTTACCATGAGAAATCTCCTGGATGGCGGCGCGCAGAAACGGCACGCACAGGCCGGGACCGCGCTGCTCTGCTCTCCCGGTCCGTCTTGGTTCCGCCGCTGCGCCCCGCCCCCTGCGGTGGTCAGTGCTGGCTCGGCTCGGCGGGCGCCGTCCTGTCGTAGTCCAGGGAGTGTGGGGAAGCGGTCCCTGTCGCCTTTCCCACTCACGCTTCCATCCACGGTAGCAGCTTCCGTCTCACAGCGTGCATCCCCATGCTGCACGTGTCTGCAGAACCTGTGTTGCTCATGTTTAGGATGATTCCTTCCCACCTTCCCTTCCCTGGGGGGCTGGCCTTCCAGGGCCCCCGTCAGGCGTTCCTGGGGAAGCCACCCTTGTCCTGCCGGGCAGTACTGTATGGACAGTTAGAAAGAAGGATGTTTTACTGGTACATGATTCTGTCTCCAGCCCTCACTCTACCTTCAGGAGCTGAACAGAGGGGCTTCTCTCTTCCACGTGATCTTTCCAATAGATGGAAACTGAGTATTTGGTTTTCGGGACTGAACACTCCCTTCAACTGTGCCTCATGTGGTGTGTTTTGCGACCATCTGTCTTCTGGTCATCCACATGGGGCAGAAGCAGGTTTACCGTCATGGGTGTGTGAAACACAGTGTTCATTCCAGTGTGACTATTTATCAGTCAGTGTGTTGTTTTCCATATGGACGCCTGCAAACCTCCCCCCACCCTGTCCCCCTGTGTCTGTGGGCTTTCTACCTCTTTCCTCATCTCCCGCCTTGTCCTGGCCATCGGTCCTGGGCGTGGCGGGCCAGGCAGGGGCACCCTGGTGACATCCGAGGGCTGCCTCACTGCGCATTTACAAGTCCATTGGTTACACTGTTGCAGAATCGCCTCTCCAAGTTCGGGCTCACGTGCCCCGTGCACAGGAGAAACCAAAGCATTGATTTAACACACTGGTGTTTGGAGGTGGAGAAAGGTTCATTCGATTGGCCAAGATGAGAAGAGAGGGGAACAAGATCTCTCAGACCTGACCCCCCCCAAAAGCAAAAGGACGGCGTTTTTATGTAGCTGAGGAGTACGAGAGGGGGCGTGTCAGGGAACTGAGACAGCAGTCTGATGCTTTGGTCACATTTTTCCACACCAAGCGCTCTGTGGCCCTGCAGCTGTCTCCTCCTGCCTGTGAGTAGAAAATTTTGTGCCCAGAAAACTCCACTGTGAGAATGGGGGGTGGGAGGAAGAACCAGGATTCTGCAAAATATCTCATCATTGTGCGTCAGTGACGTGATCCTCCCAGCAAAAAGCAGAAGGTAGACACCTGGTGACTGTTGTTCATGCAGCGTCACTGTGCTTCCTCGGCCAGACCCTCCTCCCCTCCCCTCCCCTCTCCTCTCCAGAAAAGTGTGCGTTCAAACATTTCTCCTGGAGCCTGCCGTCCAGGCCTGCAGACCGCAAAAACACTCCTTCATCTTTGACTATACGCTCCGTGACAAAAGCAATGGAAACATTGAAAGCCCCTGTGTGTGTCCTAATTAAGAATTTGATTACTTCCAGCTGCCCCAAAACAAAACAAAACAGGGGTATGAAACTCTCAAGGGGCTCGGCTGCAGTGCTCCTCGCTGGTTAAGAAAGTGGCAGAAAGCAGAAGTCCTCGGCTGGTTGCCTCTGAACGTCTGATAGACGGGTTTAAAGTAGAATTTAGAACTCCAGGTTCTTCTTCTTGGGAACAAAAATTCAAAATACATCACTTGTTTGAGCTGATGAAGCAATAACATGAACCGTGTCCTTCCAGATCCGGAGGAAGACTTGGTGTTGAGTATTGATACATTCAGTTTTGCAGACTAGTGAGTATCTATGTACTAGGTTTTGGTTGGTGACCCTGGCATTCAATCTGATCAGTGTTTGAGAAATGTCTGCAAGAGGTTGTCCACGCTATGTTGGTTTAGGGATAGAACTGCTTTGAGATTTATGCAATTCACGAATTTGAGGGAAAGGGCTGATTTTCCTTGTAATTGCGGGTAAAGTGAAAAGCTGCCAAGTCAGCAAGATCCTATCACTTCCGGGTATTGGCGTTCTCACGAAAAAACCTGATCCAGTAGGAAAGGAGATTGTCTCTGTATAACATGGTGTCGGGATTCCATGCCTGTATTGAGTCTTATTTTTTTAAATATTTTATGTATGTATTTTTAGAGAGAGGGGAAGGGAGGGAGAAAGAAAGAGAGGGAGAGAAATATTGATGTGAGAGAGAAACATTGATCAGTTGCCTCTCACACGCCCCCTACTGGGGACCTGGCCTGCAACCCAGGTCTGTGCCCTGAGCAGGAATGGGACTGGCGACCTTTCAGTTTGATGAATGAGGCCCAACCCACTGAGCCACACCAGCCAAGGCTAGAAGTGCAAAAAGTCCTTTGTAATTGATCAATTAAATTGTGGATGGCAAATAAGAATACTGCTAGGAATTTCTAAGCAGGTACAGAACTATGTCTTGCTCAGACTGTAACAGCTCTCAGAATATTTATTTAACAACGTAGGTAGCAAATGTTTGCTGCTTTGAGCTGAATTTTCCTTAATTCTCTAGCCTAATTAAGCCGGCGTTGAGTGTTTGGAGTCTAATTTTTCTTGATTTGATCATGTGGACGGTCAATCTTAAATATTTAGATGTCCGGTATTAATTATTTGCCATCCCATAGTCAAGTATCAGCTTTGTTTTGATTTGTAGCCATTTGGTCTAAGAACATGTAGTCTTTGATAAAGAAGTATTTAGGTATCACCTTCTCTGTTTTAGAGGTCGCCGCCATTCAGTTTCGTCCTGACTGGGGGTCAACACGTGTCGGAGTGCTGGGCTGTGACGGGATATTCTGTGATCTGTGTGCAGGCAGAAAAACTCCATCTGCAGTGTGACCATCTGTCTCTCTTCACCCTGGGGAGTCCCAGTTGCCCTTGTCTAATTAATAATTATAATTATGAATACATCAGTATTACATTTCCAACTTACTATTAATCTGCAATGTCACTTCCTTCGCCTCTCACCGGATCCCAGTTTGAACTGCAAATTACGTAATCCCAATAATTTGACAGGGACTAAAGTTTTGGTTCAGCGGGCAGCATGCCTGATTAAATTCCTAGATTGATTCCCCCTTTAGCATTGTCTACAGATGTCACCTCCCAGCCCCAGTCCCTGCTCCAATGCAAATAGAACTCCCAGCAGGGGACGGAATCCCAGTATAGGGACAGGTGCGTCACCCCGTGAAGATGGTCCTAGGGTGCCTGGAAGCCTTGTCTGGGGAACCGTAGAAGGAAGACAAGGCTCAAGTTAACAAACAGTGTGGCGTCAACCAAGACAGATGAGAGAGGACTTAGGGCTGGAAGATGGAGCACACTTGGCTTTGACTTTCTGGGGGAGCACAGGTGGGCTGTAGTGAAGAGAAAACCCTACTGTCCTTACCCTGCGCTTCAGGACCAAATTTATTCAGCCAAGAAACACCAAGTTCCCACAAAAGCCATGAGCGTAATGGAATATGAGATTCTTTCTTCAGGTTTGGCCACAGTACAGGGAACACAGGAGACTGAGGAACGAGCTGGTCACGGCCTAGGGAGGAGAACACGCCTCGTCCCGCGGTTCCGTGACCTGGGTCCTAACTTCGACGGAAGGCGTGGCGTGGGCGTGTTTTGTCTCTTTCCTCTGCTCACCCAGTGTCTCCTCTATGTTGTCGCTTTCAGGAGCTGGTGGGGAGCAACCCTCCGCAGAGGAACTGGAAAGGAATCGCCATCGCACTCCTGGTCATCCTGGTCATCTGTTCCCTCATCGTCACCTCGGTCATCCTGCTGACACCAGGTACTTCTGTGTATTCTCGGAGCGGCTCGTCCCTGCAAGGGGGAAACAATGTCTTTTTCCCTACTGGTTGTTTAAGTCACTACGTATGATACAGTTTCCATTTCCCAGGTTCCAGTTCTCCAGGTGCCCCTGGTGAAATGATGGTGTTATGCTGTCGGCGAGGAAGGTCCACCTTATATTCTTTGGGTTTGTTTGCTTGACTGCTGACCAGGGGGAACCCTCCGGTTAAAATTCACAATTACTTATCCATGTTTGATGAGCTTAAAGCCAGCAGCCTGATAAATCTAATCATTGTAGATACCGCACAGCATGCTGGGTATTGTATCAAGGACGCAGTAAGAAAATTATTGAGACAATGTACATGAGTGTGTGGGCTAAGGCTAAAGTATGTATTAGATGCTCCTGACGACATAAAAGAAGGGTGAACACAGTCGGAAGTCTCTCAGGGAAGGAAAAGTACGCAGAAATTGTCAGCACAAAGCCTGCAGCAAAAACGTGTGTGTGCGGACGTCATTCCCCAAAAGTCAGGGGCACAGAAGCTTCGAGGAGAGAGGGGCCCTGAGGAAGGAAGTTCTCGGATGAGTTCGTGGAGGGGCGATAACAGAGGCGTTAAGGTGAGGGCGACGGGAAAGCGTCCTTCTCGACGGCCCGAAACCCTGGCCAGGCGTGGACAGTGTGTAACGACTCCCTCCATGCGTGTAGTCGTTCCACCGCCTGTGTGTGGGGGCGAAACCAGGTCCCCATCCTTAGTAAACAGACTGGAGGTCTGTTACTGGCCTTTCCAATGACAAAATACAATGTGAAAAAAAACCTTCCACAGATACAGAAAGTGAAGACCATGGCATATGTTTAAACTGTCATCACAAAACTTCAGTGAAAAGATGCCGAGCTTCACCCTGAAACCCAACTAGATACAGTTTTGGCCACAGAGGGACGCCGTGGGCCAGTATTTCGCATGAATTTGGACGCACACACGCCTCCACCAAATCCTAGGAAGCTGAACCCAGCGACCTGTGAAAAAAGGACCAAAAGGGGTTCATCCCGGGGAGGAAAAGTTGGTTTCACACCTAAAAAGGCACAGGCGGCACACCTGCGTCGGTGGAATAAGGCGGGGAGACCATTGTTTCCACGGATGCAGAAGGTTGGCGGGAGCACAGAGGCTGGACCACGGCGCCCGCAGCGCGTTCTCCCCAGGAGCCAGGAAGCGGAAACAGCCCGAACGCCCTCCGCCCGTGGAGCAGGCGAGCAAGTGCGGCCTCTCTGCGCCGTGGAAGATTCCCCAGCGGAGAAAAGGGGAGAGATGCTGCTACACCCAGCAGCACGGGTGACCCCGGAAACCGAACAGGAAAGCTGACCGGCGGTTACCAGGCAACCGAGGCTGCGGGCAGGGACCCCAAGAAGCGGCCGCTAATAGGTACGAGCTTTCCTTTTTTTTTAGGACATACTGCTTTCGGAGAAGTTTTCGGGTCACAGCCACTCTGAGAGGACGATGCAGAGATTTCCCATGCGTGCCCCGCCCCCGCTCAGGCGCCCAGCCCCCCGTTACCCACCTTCCCGCCGGTCGGCACAACCCACGCGCCCACACTGACGCGCCCAAATGAGGCTTCCCTGCGGCGCGATGCGAGTGTTCCGGAATCGGGCGTGGGGGGAGGAACGCACACGTCTTCCTGAAATATGGGTTTTATTTCTGTTAACCTGTTCGTGTAAACGATGTTGCGAAAGTGGTGTAAAAAAAATGTGGAGGTGTGACGGTCCCTTATAGACGAAGGAGCCCCAGAACCACATCAGCGGCAAATCCGAAAAAAGCGTGTAGCCTCATCCCGTGTGGGGGGGTTGTGAGTAAGCCGGGGTCGCCTGAGATGTTTGGGTGCAGGGTTCTGTACGGTGTTGAACACACCCGGCCGACCGGGAAAACCTGGACTCACCTGCCGGGAGGTACAGGATGGAGCTGCGAGGAAATGGGGAAGGAGGGAGGCAAACACGGGGGAGGGGGGGCGGCAGAGCAGGCTCTGAAAAGTAATCCAGTCGCTAATGAATAGCAACACAAGAAGAAACCCGGCTTTGCACAAACACTCGGCCATGAATCCCCCTCGGCCCCACCCGGTACTCGTCCTAGTTCCTGATGAAGCTGCTGAGGATTTAGGTCAGCTGGGAACTGGACTGACTCGCATCGTCTGTGAATAGGGAGGCAGCCCGGGTCCCTCGGCTCCAGCGGAGGGGGCCTTTGTGCCTTTCCTGTCCTTTGCACAGAGCGGAACCCTCTGTAACAAAGTGACTAGCACAGGTTTGACTCTGTGGTTGCCCCGCACTCACGCTGGGACGCGGAAAGGAAGGTGGCTTTAGGAAGTGTGGCGTGACCCACCCTCCCGAGTCCCCGGGAGCATCGGTGGCCTCTGGCTGTCATCATTTTAAGGGAGAAGAGGTAGATGGCAGCAGCTCTTTCCATAGTGGCCCAGAGCGGCAGGGCTGGGTGGGGTCTTCTGGCCTGAGGACGGGGACTGGGAACCACATCTGGGTCGCTTCCCACCATGTGCCCATCTCCGCGTCACATGGGGCTGTCCCTCTGTCTTCTCCACGGTCTGGGGACCTGTGCCAACTGCTGTCTCCCAAGGGCAGCCCCGAATCCTGGGAGTGTTGGCATTCATTCCGGGTGCTGCGGGGGGCAGTGAACAGAGAATACAGTCGTCTAAACCGCTGTCTCCAAATGCGACAGCCCGTTGTCAGGGCGACAATGATCCAGAGCAGCTGGGCGGTGAGGCTCCCACGACGACTCTCGCAGTTCCAGAAAAGTCCGGGAAGAGCGCCATTGCTCCTAGTCTTCTGTTAAAATTCAGGGCGGCTCCACCTCGGCACACTGAGCCTTTGGTTCTGTCAGGTTTGTGCAGCTTCAATTTCTCTGTCCAGGACGCTCCTCTCCGGGGCTGCCTGTCCCACCCACCTCAGGCCTTTCACATCCTCTCTCCTTTCTGGATGGAGCAGTGGCTTTGCTTCAGGGTCCAGGATGCTGGGAGGCAGAGAGAAAGTCGGATCATTCCCCGGCCCCAGTGGAAGAGCCTCCTCACACGGTGCCGTAGCACCGTCCATTTGATCAAATATTAATGATCCCTGGTAGGGCCGAGCAGCGCATGGAGCTCAGTGCTGGTGAAATGTGGGGAAGGACGAGACACAGGCCCCCCAGGGGGGGCGAGCGCACTTCCCCAGGAGGATTGCATGGGAGTGTCGCCACCAATCACGTGCCAATAACTGAGTCGTTGACCTTTGGGCCGGGAGTGGACTTCAGGGCGGGAGCAGCGTCCACCGGAGCAGGAAGGCTGAAGTTTAGATCTAAAGATGGACGGTCCTCAGAGTCACAACTCCGAGGCACATTTGTACCTCGGTGGGTACCTCCCCACCGCATCTAGCTCCTCCCACCCAGGCTTGCTTCCGTTTTTCTTGCAACAACTTAGAAAGCAAATTGTTGTACTTCTTAAAAGCAAATCCTTTCTCCATTGCTACCTATTTCTGGTCTTATGTTCCGGTTCATTGAAACTCAGATCATAGCATCTGCTTTCCCCTGCTCCCCGGAAATCTGTTCTGAGCGCACTGGCTTCTGTCAAATGTTTCCAATCACCTGTGGGTCCCGCCTCCCACGCGTGTGCGTGGCGTCGGGCCGGGTTGTGCCGCCGATGGGCCCCGCAGCAATCATTCTGAGCAACAACCGCCTTGTTCCGCGGTCCCGTCAAATTATCCCCACTTACGCACGATGGATGTGTTGTAAAGATCAAATTAAAAGTGTGTGAGGCCCCCTCTGCTGCCAACGGTTGATCCCCGATGGGGACGTGCCCTTTTCAGTGTTGCCGTTCATTTCTCCCTTGCTGGTCCGTGCTCTTTCCTAAATTTCTCTTTGGAATAATGGAGTCAAAGTTACCTTTTTTAAAAAATTCTTTTCAGCGATACAATGGGAGCCTCTGCCAGGTCACAGGCAGTCCAGGCCCGCTGCGGCCGGCTCCCGTGCCAGCGTCCTGGGGAAAGAACTCTCCTAGGTCTCCTCCGCAGCCACAGTTACTGGGGCGGCAGCTGGGAAATCAGCAGAATCATGTTTGCAGTAACACAGCCCTGACCGTTTATTTTCTGTGGGTTTTCACATTCCAGATGGGGAAGGGTGTGTGATGGAAAACGCTAGAACACCCCCCAGCGGTAGAGCAATGAAAAAAGCCTTGGATACTTGAACGTCATCTGGAAGGGCAGATTCGGGGTGAAGGCCACACAGAAGTTAGAGGCAATGACGACTCACTAATCTTTTGGGGAGGAGCGTAACGCAGAGATTGTTTTTATGCCATTGAAATTGCATTCCTGGTTGATCGGGGTCTCATGTCTATAATGGCATGGCTAGCTCTTGGCTTATCTTTATTAAAAAAAAAAACAATAAATTCAACTGGACTCAATAGGCTTCATTGAGAAGACAAATCTAGCAAATTGGCAGTCACAGCTCATAAATCAGATTCCCCTGCAGGGGAGTCTCTGACTAGGCTTGCGAGGCCGGAACTCAGGCAAGTGTTCCGAGCTTAGGCTGGAGTCAAAACACCAGCATCATGGGTTTTGGAGGGGGGGCAGGGGGCTATATTATAATTACACTTGAGAGAATCCCCCCCACCTAAGAATGGTTACTGCCAGTTACTAGAGCATGTTCTGCAAATAACACTTTCAAGGATGTTTAAAATGGCCTTTATTCTGTAGAGCAATTTTAGGTCCACAGCGAAATGGAATGGAAGGGAGATGTTTCCCGTGGAAAGTCTGCCCCCAGACGTGCCTTGTCTCCAAGATTATGAACATCCCTTACATAGATGTTCATAACGTCTGGATCCAAAGATCCAGCCTCGTCATAGGCCACCTGTGGCCAATGACTGTGACCAGCTCGGCTGTCCGAGGAGGCACAGCTTGCCCGACAGGTCTCGGCCGGGGTTCCCCCGCCCTTTGGCACCGTGGTTGTGCTCCCCAACGCCACGGCACCTGCTCACACTCCCCTGCCGCTTGTTTCCGGGGTGAATGGTGTCCCCTGTAGCTGTGAGATACCATTGCGTATTTGCAGACTGAGGTCAGCCGGCAGATGCCCACGGAGACTGCGTGCTTCTGATGGACAGATAATTCTCACTGGGACCGTCCGGAAAATGGGGAGATGGCTGAGCAGGGGGTGCTCTGGTGGGCAGCTGCAGGGCGGCTGAGGAGCTCAAGGCTTTGATAAACACATGCAGCAGAGATGGAGAGAAATCCACAAGGATGGTCAGCATGAACCATAAACATCCAAGGTGCTCAATGGACCGAGGGTGCCTGGTGTGGGAGCCTTGCAGGAACACCTGGGTGTCAGGAGGTGAGGCTGCAGGTCGGGGGTGGGAGCAGGTTGCGAGGGTCCCAAACCCCAGGGATGGGATTTGACACCGTCATCTAAAGGCTCTGGTGGTTGTGACAAGTTGTACGTCATAACTAGTTTCAGAATCTAGTGAAGCTATAGGCCATCTTGTCATTGAAGAGGGAAAGTGCATGTGTGTGCTCATCCAAACTGGGGTACATTTGGTGAAGTTCGTGGCCCTGGTCCACCCGACCATGAGCATGCGTCTAAACCCAGACGTTGCTGTGGACCCAACAGAGGGCTTCTGTCGCAGTTACAAAGCGCCCGGCCGCCCACGTCCCCACTGCCCACGCCGGTGCCGCTTCACACGAGGACGAGGAGTCGAGGTGTAAATAGTCCCGGAGAACTCGGCGGCTCAGCGCCTGTCTCCTCTACCATCGCCGTCAGCCTGTTGGCCAAGCCTGCGGTCACCGCACATCCTGTCTCCTGCCATCTCGGGAAGGAAGGGAACCTCCCAGAACTTTCCTCACGGATCCCGGTCCACCCTGGAAACAGCTCCTCTTTTGCTGTAAAAAATAATATCGTAGGGCCCCCCCTTAGCCATGGGGGGTGGGTGGGGCACAAGGGTTTCCTGGCGGTCAGCCTGCGCCGAGGCAGATGAGCCCCAACAAGCACGAATGCGCGGTGTATAAACTGCTTTGGCGACACCATCCGGCTCCTTGAACGGGAGCGGAGAGCTGGCACGGTTCTTGAAACTGAAACCAGGCCTGCGAGGGAGTTCTGACGGAGTCTCCCCACCGAGGCAGTTGATTTACACCGCTGCTCACCGTGTAGTTTAGTGGTGAACTTCCACAGCTCTGAGAAGTGGGCCTTCACCGTCTCTTGCAACTCTTCATCGTTAGTTCTAGAAGGAGAGTGAGTTGCATCCTGCTTACTTATGGATTCTCACCCCCAAGAGCTGTTTATCTGGAGGACGAATGGCCTCGGGTGCTTATTATTCACGCTTGCATTTGGCTAAGGCAAGTGCATGTACATATTTATCCATTAAAGGGCGCTTTTCAAGGCAATGCTGCGTTATGCAGCCATGAAAAGCAGTGAGTCTCGTTCTGGCACCGAGCCATTCCCGGAGTCTGGCGCCTGGTCTCTGCGAGAGCCTCTCAGTAAATTCTGAGTGAGTTTTGGGAGATTTCGGGACCCCACAATACAAGGGGCTGGCTGATCGAGTTGTTCTTATTTCTGGGGACTCTCTGACCCGTTGGGAATCAATGGCATCCATTCAGGAGTCTCGGGCCAGTTACCAGAGCAGGGACAGGAACAAAGAAATCGATGATGTGATAAAACCGGAGGCCTGGAGAGAAATTGTGCAGAAAGAACTGGGCGGGTCATGGGGTCGGGGTGGGCTCGCACTCTGGGCTGGGATTGGCCGCCTTCTCTTGTAGGCGGGGCTCCTCTCAACAGCCTGTAGGAACAACAGGGATCATCTGTGCAAAAACGGTATATGAGGGGGCACCCCCCAAAAATCAGAATTTATTTATAAAAATATTGCATACTTATTCTTCCACGTGTAAATTTCAGTCACTTCAAAGTACTCACCATTCGAGGCAATACGCCTATCGAGACATTTTTCCCACAGCTCACAGCAGTGTTTAAACTCGTCAATGTGGCTGCCTTTTGGTGCTTCTGCTCTGTTTTGTTTCTTCTCTTCCACACGGGCCACACATTTCCCTTGGAGGATTTTTTTCATCTGGGAAAACAAAAAAAGTTACTGGGGTGAGATCGGGTGAATAGAGAGGGTAGGGTGTGGGGGTCCTGCCATTTTTAGTCAAAAACTGCTGAACACTCAGTGCAGTCTGGGCAGGTGGGCTCGTAAATCACCCATCATGCAATGGGCAAACACGTTGAAAGAGTCTTAAAAAAAATTCACTGCAGCCAAACACAGCCTCTCACAACAACGCCAGCTGGTGCACGGATCCAGATGGGTTCCTAGAACACTCACTCAGCGGGGAAGCCTGTCCCACAAGGGCCCCGCCCTCCAGAGAATAATTCCGGGCTTTTTTTTTGGGGGGGGCCCTCATACATGTGCACTTTCTCACATTGTGGTTTCATAGTCCCTGAACCCCAGGATATTTCTAAATTGGCTCAGTGCTTTTATGTGAAGTATTACAATCACCGGCGATGAGGTTAAGTGATGATTTTCAAAGCCTCAGATTGAAGCAGCCTGTTCTGCCCCTTGGTGTTCCTTCATACGGGTCGTTTATGTCTTGTTTTTAACTCCATATACATGTGTGGTTACTGCGTTTTCAGAGAAAGTGGTGGCATAGTCGGAAGTGGGAGGGACCATCACGAGGGGTGTGGTGGGCGAAAAAACGCCTCCTCGAGCCCATCATTGTCCTGATGTCTGGAACCTGGGACTGCCACCTCACAGGGCGAGAAAATGGTTGTCACAGACGTGTGTCAGAAGCATCCGAGATGGGGGACTCTCTGGATGGCCCAGGAGGTCCTGCACCCCACCCCCTGCATCTTTATAAGCAGGAGGCAGCGGGCGATTTGGCCCAAAGAGAGAGGAGACAGCGAAGCGTCTGGGGTGGGGCGCAGCCACCAGAAGCTGGAGGAGACAAGGAAGAGACAGTACCCTAGAACTTCTGAGAGAGAGCAGCCCTCGTGATGCAGAGATTCCGCCCGACGGCCCCGATGCTGGGCTTCCAGCCCCCAGAACTGGGAGAGGACACACTTCTGCTGCAGTGAGCCACCGGGTTTGGGTCTGACAGCAGCCGCAGGGAACCGAGGGGGCGGGGGGAGTGAGCACCTTTGCCTGTTCTGGCACAGCCGGGACTCAACCCAGGAGGCGTGACCGTGGACTCACGGGGAGATCAGAGCTGGAAGAGGGGCAGGCGCTTTGGGGATGGGGAATGAGGTGATGGCCGTGGCTGAGCCTCATCTTCCCGCTTCTCTGCCCCCACTCACCCTGGGGGCCTCTCCCTGACTTCCACCACCACTGCAGGGCCCCTCATGGCTTCACAGTGGGGTTCTTCATCATCTCCGCTCCCGGGGAAGGAGCTGAGACGCAGCCACGACGGGACACACGTGTGGTCTGCAGCCTTGGGGAGGGAAAGACCCCGCCCGTATCCCTCACGGACCTAATTCTTTTTACTATTTTGCGAACCTACATCAAACAGATAAAGCGCACTTACGGGTCCTACGAAACGAGCAGAAGGAACCGAGTGAAACCAGAGCAATCCACAACGTCGTAACAGTCCAATGGAAAGTGTACATTTTGTGTGACAGGTGGTAGCAATTTCGGAAATTCAGTCACCCCTTAAAGGGCGTTCGAGTGGCACTGGCACTTGTGACGCAGGTGTTTTGGGGTTTCCCACGCCCACCCGAGGTGCACTGGGGGAGAGTGGTCTCCCCCACGTCTCTGTGGGGGGCACCATGCTTCCTTGTCCACACAGCAAGGGCGCAGTCATTTGGGACGATGAAAGCAGCTGACCGGGTCACTGGTGCCTTATGAAGATACGTAGCCTGGTTCAGATGCTAAGTTGTGGTGTGACTATGTGCTTAGGGCCAGAATACTACTTTATTCACATGTACTGTCCAAGTAATATATATTATAGGGATATATATATATATATACATACACACACATACACAGTAGGAAAAGACATTAAATCAACAACCCAAGTCACATAAGATAGCATTAATTTTCACAAACTCTCAGTTCTACAGCCAGCGCCTGGACACCGTTCCTTTCCCCGTGTCTGACTTCAGGTTTCCCGGTGTGCGCCCTGTAATTCTTCACACTACGCTCAGAGTCAGGATTCACAGAACTGCCTACCCACTGCCCTTTACACTGGTCGTGTTTGAAGGGTCAGCAACAGCCAGCAAGGTGGATCCGTGATGGTTTATGCTTTTAAAGAGTCTTCTGGGCCCTGGCCAGGGTGGCTCGGTGGGTTGGGTGTCATCCCGCAAAGCAAACCGTCACCAGTTCGATTCTTGGTCGGGGCAGATGCCTGCGTTGCAGGTTCCGTCCCTGGTTGGGGGCGCACAAGAGGCGGCCGGTTGATGTTGCTCTCTTGCGTGGATGTCTCTCTCCCTCCCTTCCCCTCTCTCTAAAAATAATAAATAAATTTTTTAATGGAAAATCCCTTTAAAGCATTCACAGTTTTAGACACAAATGCACATTTCTGTCGGAGAGCCTGACATTGGCCAAAGCCAGGGACAAAACTGTAAAACCCTGTCACCAAAGAATTGTCTGGGGAATTTGGGTGAAGCCAAGTCTCATTTCTTAAAATCCTTCCGGAGCCACAGTGCGTTCGTTGTTATTTGGACCATGACTTTTCTTTAACCAACCAGCTTTCTTAGCCTTCAGTGTAGGTGCCGCAGTCCCAGAGGTAGCTCTAGGGATTCCATTCCGGGATTCCATTCTGAGATTATTCATTCTCGTTTTGTTAGGTGATCCCACAGACATTGGCATCGATTCCCAACAACCAGCCACAGATTTTGCCATAAAAAATTCCAACAAGCCCTGTGTGAGCCCAGGCCGTGGGAGCTGGCTGAACAGCCGGACGTTAGGGAGAGAAGTAGAACACAACACCCCAATGTACAGACTCGCCGACCTGACCCCTCCTGCTGGACGCATGGCCCGCACACCTCCCGCGGTGCCGAGGGTCGCTGCGCACAGTAGCACAGCCCAGAACCGGGGGTGCGGCCCCGAGTCTCCCAGAACAGTCGACTGCCTGCCTCCGCCTTTCCCTCTGAGAGGGCAGGGATGTCGCCGGGCACCTGGGTGCGTGATGTGCCTCCGAAATGGTTACAATTGAGGGTCCCTCATTCACGTAACAGGTGGGGCCCTGGGAGGCACCACTCAGTGCGTTTACGCCATGAGCTTAGGCTCACGGGCCAGATGCGGGGCTGGCCTTCCATCCTTGAAAAGGAGACAGTGGGTTTTTGTGCCTTGTGTGGGCGAAGCCTCTTCAGGGGCAGGGCTGAAAGCCCCCCAGGCTTTGGGGTCGGGACATCAGATAAAAGCCGTCCAGTTTCTGGGGCCTTCTAAGCCCACGCCATTCGCGACACGTCTCTGCCGACCTGGGGGGTGTTGGCCAAGCGCCGTCAGGGCTCATCCCAGGAGCCAACTCCCAAGCACGGAGATCAAGGGGACACAGGGCAGCACCTGGCCACTTGCACCCAGACATTTGGGGTGTGCTTCCCTCTGAACAAGCACTGACCCCGCCCCCCGGCCACACACAACCAGGGATGTGTGAGGCGTACAGAGAATAAATACCCGAGAAACACACCCGCTGGGTTTGAACTCCCAGCAGCCCCACGGCGGCCAACAGTTGGCCTTTAACAGATGCTGAGTGAACGATGGATGACATGGTGCAGCCAAGTGTCTTTCTAGACTTTGTTCCTTCCTCTTTCGCCGCCCCCGCCCCCACTGCTCGTCAGTCAGCAGTACTCAGACCTAGAAGACGTGCTTCGTCGGTGTATGTAAGGCATGGGGAAGGCGTGACACGGGCCACTGCACGGAGTCCCAGACCCCTTGCCATCATTTTTGATGGTTTAATTTTTTTTAAAATAAAAACTGTGGCTGGCTTTTTTGTTCAGCGTGTATCTGTAGAAATTACGTATCACCACCTCTCTTAGTTCTGAATGGCAGCTGAATGTTGATGTTCCTCTTTTACCAAGAGATAAAAAGTGTAACTCTCTGCCTCATTTTTGTTCCCCCAGCGGAAGATAACAGTGTGTCTCAGAAGAAGAAGGTCACCGTGGAGGATCTCTTCAGTGACGAGTTCAAAGTGCACGACCCCGAGGCTAAGTGGATCAGTGGTGAGTCCTGCAGCCCCCGACGCTCCCCGGTGGCCACTGGGGGCAGCGAGGCTCTCCTGGCTGCCCCTGGTGGTCTCTCGGTCTCCCTCAGGCCACAGAAGCAGACCCTCCGCCCCCACCCCCAGCCCCAAGCTACTGCGGCGATAATCTCATTATCGCTCTAAGAAAACCCATGTCTGGTAAGATGGGGCCGCTCCTTCGTGAGAAATGAGTCCTCCGTGTGGCCTCCAGAGTCATCCTGTTTCCCACGGAGATGGGAGGTGTTGCTAAGCAACCAGCCCTGGGAGAGACACAGCTGAGCTTTCCTTCCTTCCCTGGTCTCATTCTTCATTGTCCCACTGCACAGAGGGGCCAAGGAGCTGAAAGACGCTTCGAGACTGTGGCCAGATCCCCGAGACTGTGCAGCCCCATCCACCTTCTGCAATCTGGACGGCGTCTGCTTTTCTCGTTTATGGGGGTTTTTGAAACAACAAAACAGTGGACGTGGGAGCAGAGCAGGGAGTGGTCCTAAGGCCATTTCTGGTGCAGGGCAGGTGGCCCGTGGCCCGTGTCCTATCGCTGGTCTGGGTCTGCTGTAGGCACGGTCACAGCACAGAGACACAGGCCATGGCACGGCCAGCCCTCCAAAGTGCCGTTCTCTCTGGAAGTGCCGTTCTCTCTGGAAGTGCCATTCATGTTTGGGCTGAGCCCCTGCGGGCACACTTTGAAGTGCTTCTCGGGCCAGAGAATCTTGTCCAGGAACGCCAGAGATCTGGTTCGAATCCTGGCTTGTGCAGGAGACGAAGCCCAGAGGGGCTCCGTGACTTTCCTGAGGTCGCGTGGCTGCAAGGCTGTCCCCTGGCTCTGTGGTTACTGCTCCTCCGGCGGCGGCCCTGCCACGGGACACCCTGGCCTGACGTCTTCCCACCGCATGCTGCTCCCGATGCTTCGCAAACTGTCACAGACCAACCGGCTGCTCCGTTGTCCTCCCCTCTGGCTTCAGATGAAAGAGAGAGAGCGTTCTCAGAGAGAATGGATATGATCAAGGGAGACCAGAGGCGAGAGGGTCAAGGAGAGAGCCGAGGGCTCGGGGGTGTGACAGAGGAAGCGAGTGTACCTTTGATCTGGAGGCAGACAGGACGTCTGTGCCCCGTGCATCACCGGCCCCCCACACTTGCTAGAGGTGGCAGGACAAGGTTGCAGTCACCGGACTATCGAGTGACGTGGAGCTGGGGTGAGCTTTAGAAACCATCCGGACCCTCGTTTGTTCTGCTCCTCTGTACCGGGGACCTGGTGCTGGGGGTTCCTGGAAGGCAGGGAGGCCCATGAGGATGGGGCAGCGGCAAGAAAACGGGGGTGTCTGGCTGGACCCGTTGGAACGGAAGGTTTCGGAGCAGGGCGTTGGCACAGTGGAAGTTTAAGCTTGTGCCTCAGGCGACATTTTTATTACTGTGTGTTACATATTTACGAGAGCGGGTTAGGAGACAGAGTTGGACACTGTTTCAAAGGTAATGAGCATCGCCTGTAATTTTGCCAGCCGGAAATAACCAGCATTCGGTGTGTGCGCTTACGGTTCGGGTGGTGGGAGCCGTGAGAGAATACTAAGGGGGTCGGGGGGGCATTTACAGCCTGAACCCCAAACTCATTTCCAGGGGACTCCATAAACGTTCTCATGTAGCATTTCGGTGTCTCCTGAGAATCTCATCACACACGTGTGCTTTAGTCTGGCTTCACATATGGCAAGTTTGGGCAACAAGTAGACACGAGGTGACAGGTGTGAAAGCCACGGTGACTGAGAAGGGAGTGAGAAAGGCCAGCCGTGCAGACGTGGGGAGGGGTGGGAAGAAGCCAGTGGAGGGTGGCTGGAGGCCTTCAGCCCCGTTAACCGGACCAGCAACTCCACCCACAAGGCGTCGGCTCTGTGACTAGGTGATGAGTTCCCAGTAGGAGCCGGTAAAAGATAAATAAGCAGAAATGTTCTTTAAGTCTCAAAACTGGGCATGAGGCTCCGCGGGAGGTCAGAGCCACTTGGAGGATCGTGGAAGGTGAGGATTGTTCTCGAAAGGGAAGAGAGAGGGCAGGGTCCTGAGGGGTCCGAGGAGGCCGGGGAAGCACGGGAGGAAAGGACTCTGCACTTTGTAGTGGCAGGTGAGGAACGCACGGAAGAGCAATCGCCCCTCGGTGGCCATCTCCGCACGGCCCCCGGCCCAGGGACAGGTCTCCCGCAGGCAAGTCGTCTGGCCGTTCCAATCACACCTGGGCTGTGGGTCTTTCCAGCCACACCATCACAGCACCCAATACCCTCTTCCTGACCCTGCTTCGGACGGCAAGGGGGGAGTTCCTCCCGGAGGACCGTTTGTATGTGGGCAGCTCTCTGCCTTGCACACAGTGCATTTGCAGA
Source organism: Artibeus jamaicensis (assembly GCF_021234435.1). Lineage (NCBI taxonomy): Eukaryota > Metazoa > Chordata > Mammalia > Chiroptera > Phyllostomidae > Artibeus > Artibeus jamaicensis. The sequence continues at coordinate 4,917,498 of NW_026521936.1, forward strand.
CAAGGAACCCGCCTGCTCTGTGTGTCCGAGGGGTCAGGCCCTGCACACAGGGGGTCCAATGCCACAGGCCCTGGCAAGACCCCCGGGAGGCCCCTCTCACCAAGGCAGCCTGGACCAACCCTGGAAATGGTCCGATGAGCCCCCACACACCCTTTGGGGGGCCCCCTGTCCCCTCCCAGGGTCGTTAGGGTACGGACAGGACCTGATTAGCTCACCTGCTGGCTCCGTCCGGGCAGGAGACCCGGGGGGGGGGGGGGCTCCATGACCCAGACTGTCTGAGTTTATTTATGCTCATTTCCACGAATCCCGCCTCTTGTGAGCCAAGAGCCCTCTGTGTCTCTCCCATGAAATACTAGAGAGACTGTAAAATTGGAGAAAATTGCTTCCTTTGAATGTAAGAAAATATCAGCTGACTGGTTGATGCTGGGAAAGTATATGTTGTAGATTAAATTGGCGGTAGGGCTCAGAGCTCAGAGCCACTTGACTTCCGTGTCTGCTTTGTCCTCTCCCCTTTCGTGGCCCCGACGCCCCAGATGGGTCTCTGCGTGGGGCGGGTGGGGCGGGTGGAGGGGCCCTGGTGTGTGAAGCGGTGAGGTGTTTCCTCTGCAGGCCGCGTTTCGTCCGGTCGGAACCACTGGGTGTTGGGGGGGGAGAGAAGGAGAAAGTCCCCTGGGGAGCACTTCTGCAGCCCACGGCCGCTGGCCACCGGTGACTGCAGGGAAATGCCCGAAAGGACAGGTTTGGAAGAGGAAAAACATTCCCCGATGGCCCGGTGGGTCCTTGGGCGCCACAGTAGGCATCATGGGAAGTCACGGCACTGAGGACACACCTGGGACAGTCACCAGGCCTTACTGGAGCTCTCAGGAAGGGGATGGGTAAAATTATGTCACATGTCAGTGTGAACCGCTGATTTGTGCCCCCCGCCCTCAGTGCGGGTTTTCAGGACCCCCTGTTCTCAGGAGCAGGGAAGCCCCGGGGTCTGTCTGGAACCAGGAATCCGTCCGTGTCTCGGGCTGCTGCCCGCCCCGCCCCCCACGGCACCCGGAGGCCGAGGCGGCTTCCTCACCGCCTGCCGGCTCTGCTCCACCTCCGTCTCTGAGCACTGTCCACCTTCCCGGCGTCTGAGCGCAAATGTCACCCGGCTCAGGTTCCCCCAAAGTTTTCGGTCGGAGTTCCCCACAGGGGACGTTGGAAAGCCAGCCGGCCACCGTGCAAGTGGCTGGGAAAGCCTTACCTGCAGTGACAGAGCCACAGAACTACCTCGGTTACTTCGCTTGAACCTGTGCTAAAACCCAGGCAGGTCAGAGGTTTTCATTCTCACCTTAGAAACGAGGAAACTCTGACTCCAGGGAATCAGTCACATTGCCGAGGGTCCCAGGATGGCTGTAGATACAGGGGCGTCCAACCTTGTGGTGTCTCTGGGTCACCCTGGAAGAAGAAGAGTTGTCTTGGGCCACACATTTGATACATTGTGACATGTGATCACACGCAAGAAAACTCGTCATGTTTTAAGTAAATTTACGATTTTGTGTTGGGACACATTCACAGCCTTCCTGGGCCACACGCTGCCACAGGTCCAGGTTGGACACCACATTCCCAGGGCCCCTCCTCAGCCCCACCGTGCCCACCCAGTTTCCCCCAATCCTCACCTCCCTCCCGCCTCCCTGCTGCCCGGACCTCAGCCTTCCCGGGCATGTCCCCGGGCCGGTCAGCTTCCTGGCGGGCCAGCACCTGTTCTTCTCTGTTTCTGCACATTTTCCCTCTCTTTTCCTTCTCTTTTTCTTCTCTTTTTCCACATTTCCCTGCATCAGTAACTGGGGCATAGTTTTCATGGCCCATCCCCCCCCAATTCTCCCCATGGGCTTCCCCAGCGGAGTCAGGGCCCCCCTGCCCAGGCTGCGGTGGAAACTCTGCCACACACATCAGGGTGCCGGGTGGAGCCTCAGCTGCAAGTCCCAGCCTCGGGGACGCCTCTCGGGGCAGAGATGGTGGCCTGCCACGGGCTCCCCCCCTCCACTGGACACCAGGCACCGCCCCCAGCCCCCTAACTGGTTGCAGGATGTGGGACTTGTTTAGTGAAAGATCCGGGGCATCCAGTGGCTACGGGCTCAGCGGGGCCAGCGGTTCCCCGGGAAAGGGGGTGTGTCCTGCATCTTTCCATCACTGTCCCTCTCTGGCAAGCACCCCTCTGCTTCCCTGGGAAGTGGGACGTCTGTTCTCAGACCCGAGGCAGAGCCAGACCGGGAGGGAGACCCCGTCTACCTGTCTGTGTGCATCACAGGGACAAGGGCTCATGCATCCCCCTTTGGGTCTAGACAGTGTATGTGTGTGTGTGTGTGTGTGTGTGTGTGTGTGCTCGCGCACGCGTGCGCCAAGAAACGTCCACGCCTGTGAGAAGTTTCATGCGTTTATTTGAGCCAAACTGACACTTGCTGGGAAGCCAACCCTGAATGGATTGAGCAAATAAATGCTCCGGAAAATGGCAGCTTTGCATCTTATTTTACCCACCACAGTCAAAAGAGGTGGTTCTGTGAAACCCACTGGTGGTAGATTAGGGAAGCGGGAAAAAGCCAAACGGGGAGACCTCTGGGGTTGGGTCACAGTGAAATGAGAGACACACGCTTCCTTACACAGGCGAGCACAGGGCACAGGCTAGTTAACAGTGACCTCCACAACAGTAACAATGAGGGGATTGGTGCTCTCTCTCTGGTGCGGAAAAAGGAAATTTCCCTGACATCCCGGAAGTGTGTTTATTCTTATAGACGCAGACGGACAGCAGACAGGCTTGGTCAAGGTGAAGATCGACTTTTGCCCGGGAAGATTCTAGCCGTGACCCGCTTCTAGGTAGAGAGTCTCCCTTCCAGACTGTGCCCTGTGGCTCCTTTCAGTCTCTGAGTGTGTAAGGCTGCCACGCGTCCCCTCTGAGCCGGTCACTTTTGCAAACGGCCCCTTTCCATCCCCGAGTGCAGATACCGTGTTTTCTTGACGTGGGATCTCAAGTGAGATCTATGTGTCATTTTTCTTCCTCCGCAAGGTTGGCATTTTCCGGGATGTTGTGGGGTTGTTCTGGGCCTCCGAGGCTTTTCGGGAATTTTCTGGAGGGCCCGCCCCAACACTCGGCCCCTCTGTCTTCCCACCCAGCAGGGCAGACAGCGAGACGTGCCCTGAGGCAGGACTCGAACCTGCGGCGGGTGTGGCTTCAAGGCTCCATCCAAGTGTGGGCAGGGGACGGCCCGCCACAGCTGCGGGATCTCCCAGGACACTGTTGCCCAGCAGCCCCCCGACCAGCACTCACAGCCTTGCTTTATTTTACCTTCCTCCGAATTAAGGGACAATCCGCAGGTCCCCACCCCGAGGGTGGGCCATCTCTGAGCGCTCTTCTTGCTAGAATGTTCTCTTCAGTGCCGTCCGGGAAGTCCCGGGCCGTAGGCTCTGCCCCGCAGAGGAACCCTGACACCAGTCATGGTTTCCATTCAGTTCTCCCGCCGAGTCCGTAACCACATCGGCCTCAGAAAGCCTAATTAATCATCATTGACACCTTTTCAAACACTGATCGCCTTTGTAATTAATGAAAAATGAGTCTCTTGGTCTCCCGTAACTGAGTCTAATCCCTGACCACCCGCAGTCGGTGCCCAGAGTGTATCTGATTTTGTGTCCAGGCACCCGATCCGATCTCTGTCTTGCCCTCAATAGACAGATGGATTCTCAGGGCCGTACGGTCACCCAGGTGGCCCTTTCTTTCCTTCACGGACCTGAGCGAGGGTCTGGCTGTCATGAGGTCGCCATGAACATTAACTCACCGAAGGAGTAACTTAGCAACGGGCACCCTGAGTGTTCACAGACCAGGACTGAGGGTCTCACGTTTCTGGCCAATAGAAGGGCACCTTGAGCTGGTGTAACTCTTGGCAGTTTGCAAACGTGTGCAAACATTTACAGTGATAATATGTATCTGATAATATGTATCCGGACATGTGCAAACACCTAGATGATAATAAGTATCCAATTTCCTTGTCCTGTGGGCATAGGGAGAATCTCACAGTCAGTGAGGGTAGCTCCCGTACTGTATTTGCTCACTTAGTTCTTACCTGCCAGGTATGTTTCCATGCAGAACGTGCCTGAGGCCAGACTGTGCTCCCCGATCTCAGACTCACCCCGTTTCCCTACGCCATCCACCCTGTGCACCAACATGACCCTGTCATAATGGTGTCCTCTCATTCCCTCCCAGCGTGGGGGGCGGGGAAGTCGGCCAAACCTCAGACCTTAAACAGGAGCACAATGCATCCTGCAATTGCTAGTGTTATCGACAAGGGTACCTAGGATCAGGGAGGGTGACTCGCTGGCCCTGGGCCCCACAGCCAGCACGGTTGTGCCATGGAAAGTTTATGCTAAGTCCCAGGGCACCAATTCAGTCATCATGAGGTCCAGTCCTTTGTGCAGCGAGGGTCTGGGAGTGTGTGTGGTGACAAATGACACCCCTGGGCAGTGGCTTTCCCCCGTCGCAGGGGCAGCCAGCCCGGCACATCTGGTGTGGCCAGTCCAGTGGCCACTGTCCTCACCCCCTTGTTGCTGGTCTCTGGGGGGTCTGGCATCCTGAGGGTCCCAGCAGAAGCCCAGGCCTTGAGGAACAGGTGGGTGGGCAGCCCCCCACCCAAGGGGACGGTGAGCTGAGGCCCGTCACCGGGGGCTGTTCACTTGATTTGTCTGTTGGCCTTCCCTTTCCGTCAGCTTCTCTGCCCCATCTCCGACACCCCGGGCACAAACCCTCCCTCACACAGCTGAGCTCTGCCCACAGAAGTGCCCACGAGATGCTCAGAGAAGCCTGAGAGGAGCGCAGTCGCTGGATGAGCATCTGGGAAACGTGGGGGAGTTTGTTTCTTGTCTCAGTCCGACCCTTGGCCAGTAGGTTCATCCTAAACCCACGCCGGCCGCGTGGGGGGTGGTAAGCTCTGAGTCAGGAGTCCGCTGGACCGCATTTACACTGATCCACCCGTGCGCTGTCTGGGTCCCTCGCCTCTGGTGGCAGTTCACAGAGTGGCAGTGGAGACCAGGAACGCAACGTAGAAGTCATGTATGAGGACTGTCCAGAAAAAGTCCAGCTATTGTTCATATAACCAGAATGGTTTACCCGACTTCAACGTCACCTGGCAGCCAAGGAGGGTGCACTGGAATGTGCAGGTGTGAGCAACGACAAGGTCACTGTCCTGGTCAGTTCACACTGCAGACGCTGCTGAGTGAGCGTGTGCACTGCGTGGCCGTCACACTCAAAGTGACTGAGCGAGTAGAGCAATGAATCTGCATCCAGTTTTACATTAAGCTTGAACATTCCTCCATGGAAACTATTTGGATGCTTCAGAAGTCACAGCTCTGGGCAGCTGGTGATTGGCAGCTTCATCACAACAATGCACCTGCTCATGCATCACGTCACATGCAGAGTTTTTGGTGAAACCTCAAATCACCCAGGTGACTCAGCCCCCCTACAGCCCAGATTTGGCACCTGCGACTCCTGGCTTTTCCCCAAACTAGAATCGCCTTGGAAAGGGAAGAGATTTCAGACCATTGATGAGATTCAGGAAAATACGACAGGGCAGCTGATGGTGATTGGGAGAACTGCATGAGGTGCCAAGGTGCCTGCTTTGAAGGGGACTGAGGCGTCATTGTCCTGTGTACAATGTGTATTGTATCTAGTATCTTCTCCAATAAATGTCTCTTTCTCATAGTGCATGGCTGGGTACCTTCTGGACAGACCTCCTACTAATCTGCTGTCATGTTTAAGTCACCTCAGACATGAGACCCACCTTGGGCCGCACTGCGCAGTCCACCTGTTAGTACGCAGGTGCCCCGGAGACACAGGTGCACCACGGTCATCCCAGGACAGCGCCCCCTTTTGACTGAAATCAGAGGGGTCACGGGACCACCACACGGCGCCAACCTTTCCTGGGGTGTTTTCTTTTCCGACTTCTTTCTCGGTGACACCTCACATTCGAATAGGTGTTCGCTGGACACAGAGTGCCCGGGCTCACAGTTTCTCCTTAAGCCAAATTGGTGGGTTGTTTCCACGGATGTCGGGCAAAGATCCCCCAGGTACATAAGGGTAGACAAACACACCCAGTTGCAAAGAGCGTTAGAGGCTGTTCATTGAGCCGCAGGCCAGAACACAAGGGCCACCAGAACGGTCCCTGCAGCTCTCAGAAGCTTCCAGAAGCCCCTCTCCCAGATGGGAACAGGCCTGGAAGAAGTCACTAAAGAGCCTAAGATTCAGGTGTTGGCAGCCAAATAGAGGTTTTTCGTCCCACTGGCTCCTCTCCAGTAAACCCGGGTTCCCCTCTATCTCCCTCTGGGCATCTTTGCCCTCAGAGCCTCCCAGATGGCCAGGAAGGACCTTAGCCACCATCCTCTTTCGAGTGGGCTCTGGGGGGGGTTGAGAGTCACACCTCCACCTTCTCTCGTCCACCGGACACGCAGACTCAATGGACAGGGGCTGAATTGGACTACGGAGCGAGGCCCATCTGTAATTTTTGTTTGGAAGCTCAGATGTTTAACTAGCACCATTGATACGATTCTGTGATGTGTCTATCGCAGGTACCGTGGAAATGTCCTAGGCAGAAGCGGGGGATGGTCATCTGGGCTCCCACAGAGAATTTGGGAAGCTCCCTCTCTCTGTTTGCTCGTGACCGTAGCAAATCTCTTAGAAAAGTATCTTTCCAGAACGTTCCTTCTGGGGTCTTGACTCTTTAAGAGATCTGTTTTCAGCCTCAGCAGCTCAAGGGTTCCCCCGGAGCCCCAAATAATACCGCGTCTCTGTGGGCCGAACCCCACAGAACGGCATCCTGGGAGCATCGCCAGGTGCTGGAGCTTCGATTTGCAGGGTGATTTGGGGTCACAAGGAGACAGAGGTGCCGTCGGTACCGTGCAGAAGGAGAGGCGTCGTGCACACGGCCACCTAGAAAGCGCCTGAGTCTTTTCACCTGCTTGGTTAGCCCCCCGCACAGCACCGCGCCCAGGGAGGATTCCTGACGTACTTGCACGGGTTCCAGAAAGGCCTGGGGGAAAGCCAGTACAAATGTCAGGGGGTGACAGAGTGTCCCAACGACAGCGACCAAAGGGACATCACAGGAGAGACGAGACCAGGTGCACAGCGAACGTTGATTTCACAGGAATTGCTGGTGTCCCGAGGGGCTGCCTGCTTCTGGCCTCTGCTGCGGCTCCCTCCCCGGCCCTCATTCCGGTTCTCGTCTTCCCCGCCCACCTGTCCCCTCTCAGCTCACACATCACACAGCAACGAAATGTGCCTGAACTCATGGGACACTCACAGCAGTCCCATGACTGGTCCTTGGTGACCGGCGGTACCCCCTTTTACAAACAAGGAAACTGAGGCTCGGAGAGGCAGCGTGTCTCTCCAGTCACGGGGCTGGTATCGTAGCTGAGGAGATGCGGCTCCAGGGTTGTCCCTCTGACACCCACCAAGGGGACCCTACACCCCACCGCCAGGTGGCGGTCCTCAGAGCAGGAAGAACATCATCTCACTTTCCCCTTTCCTTCCCATCGGAGGAGACTTCGTGCGGCAGGTGGGCTGCAAAACCCCACCGAGGGGTTGAGAGTCATTTCCGACTAGCCCAGAAATAAGCCGTGGCCCAGAAATGGCCTTCCCCCCTCCCTGCCCCCGCCGCTGAAATCCACCACATTCTCCCCGCTATTGCTTCCTCTGAGCCCCAGGCCCCCCCGATTTGCACATGAACCTGAGATTCCTCCAGGAGAGGGCGCACTTCTTAGTCGCTGGGGTTGTCAGCAATCAGCCTGGAGCTCCATGCAGAGTCCAACAGGGGACCTTTCAGGAACCGCCTTCCAGCCGAGGACAGTGCCCCCCAGACCAACGCAGGACCGGAGCCGAGGGGCAGCCAGACCTTCTGGGGGGCTCAAGCTGCAGTAACATTTTCAACCCCCAGGATGACTTTGGGTCAAGCATGACTTGAGGGAACAAAGTTAGAGCTTGGGCAGGGGTCCTTTCACTAGAACACAAAGTGAAGACACGAAGCACACTGTCAGTTTGTCCTGCAGTATCAGCTGTAAGCACAGACCTGCGCCCTCTCCAGGGTCCGCCAGGGACCGGGGGCCTTGTTAGTGAACAGAAAAGGAACGCCCGCTGGAGCCGAGTGTGAACCCGCCTGGATTGAACAGTGATTCCCAATCGGTGATTTACAGGCAATGTCTTCAGTTTTCCGAAGGAGGATCTGATCGGGTTTGGATGTTGCGGGTACACAGGTCTTCATTTTTAATGATATCCCCGTGATGTGTGTTTAAGACGTTTTTCTCTCTGGGATAAACATTGGAAAGTATAATTTATTGCAGGAAAAATACTAATGTAAGTGGACCTCTTAAAGCCTCTGAACAGAATCCCTTTTCTGAGAATCAGAGCCCACAAGTGTCCTGTCTGGAAGGATTGAATTAATTTTCAAAAAGCAGCACGCAGATGTTACGAACATTAAAGCTCTGAGAACCCATTTAACATAATTAATTTGACCCCCAGGCGGGGTTGGGGGGCCTGGAGACTGGGGGTTTCCACCATAGGAGAGCGTTTCCAGGTGCCCTGTGTTTACCCCGTAATCTCCAGCGCTGTGACTGGGGGGCCCCCTCAGCACCGAGAATGGCAGGCACAGGGGGCAGACCCCCGGGAGAGGTGTGTTCTCGTAGACTCCCGGCAGCAAAGGGGTCTGTGACTCCATTATGAGCTTCGGGAGGGGGGCTAATTTACGAAAACCAGGAAGGGTCCATGTAGACCCAATTCATTGCTACCCAGTAGCAGCCTGAGCCAACAGGATGGGCTAATACATACTCTTCCATTAACTCCAAGTGCGTGCTGGAAAAGGAGGCCTCTCTGATACCACATCAGAATCGGGAAATGCAGCCCTGGCAGGGCTTCTCAGTGGTGTGCAGCGGCATCTTTGCACTGGAAGGCGGCAGGTTCAGTACCCGGTCAGGACACGTACCGAGGTTGCAGGTTCGATCCCCAGTCCAGACGTGTGTGAGAGACAATCGATCCATGTTTCTTTCCCATTGATGTTTCTCTCCTCTTCCTTCTCCTTCTCCCTCTCAAATCAATAATAAAACATCCTACAGTGAGGATTAAGAAAATTGGAGAAATGTACACGTAGCCCCCAATGTTCTTTATATATCCAGCGCCAGTTTCTCCACCACAATTAAAGCTAAAGAATGTCGGGTACCTTTTCATGGCTGAGCCTGTTTCCCAGTGAAAGAACAGCAACCGAAGGTGCGTTCTCGGTCTTCAGGGACGCAGCGGGCTTGCTAGGTCAGCCACCCCGCCCTCAGCCTTGTGCCCAGGGCCTGCCAGGGGCGGGCCCCCCATCCCCCATCCCCCACCCCGGTGAGGTTGACCTTGGCATCGGTCCAAACGGTCTTTCTCCAAGCGCCCAGCCTGGGACAGCCGAGAAGAACCTTTGTGATCCTGTAGTTAAACTCCTCCTTTGGTGCATTCAGCTGCTAAGACGCCAGGGTGACCTGTCTGGTAGGAGCCTCCTTTGCCCCCTTCTGAGACCAGGGCCATGCTGAGGGGGTAGGGGGCTCCGTGGCAAAAACAGGAGTGGGTGCCGGCTGTCTGAGACTGTCCCCACCCATAGAGAGGCGCCCGCAGCGGAGTGCCGAGTAAAAGAAACAGAAAGAGCATAAAATATGCCCATCGTTCGAGTACAATAGTTGTTCCTATTTAGTTTTAAAAGCCCCAGTAGAGTTTAGAGGAGTGTGTGAAACAGCGCCCCCCAGTGCCTGAGGAGACACATGGCCATCGCCCTGACGGCTGTTTTCAGTCCGGCGGAGTTAGAGGGGGGATTGTAAGGCCCACGATAAATACATTTATGCCCCAGCCGCTGCCGCGGGCACTCTGTGAGCATAGCAAACAAGCCTGCAGACAGATTCGATGTGGCTGGCTAACTGGGTGTGTGATTTCTTCATCACTGACCTATTCGTGTGCGTAGGAACGTAACACCTTCCCTTGAATGTAAATTTGGCTGCCTCTCATTTATAATAACCTGAGCAAGGTGGTGTGGGATCATCTGAGCAAGAAACGTGCGTCCTGCCAGAGACCAGAGCCTCGAGAATTCTTTTTTTTTTTCCTTTTAATGCAGTGAGGTGTGATGTGGAAGAGATATGAGTCCAGGAATAGATGCGTCGCAGGATCAACACACGGGACCTAATTTTAATGAAAAATGACTCGAGCCTCATCCGTCTCCTTCCCGTCCGACAGATCGTTACAGCCCAGAACCTCCGCACCATGTTTCCAAAAGTGAAAATTAAATACTGCCTCTAAAAATAGCCTTCCCGAGCGAAGAATGTCTGAGTTCATCTCTAAAAATTTAGGCAGCGTCAGGTGCAAAAGGCAAAACAGGAAGTGGGAACTACGCAATATTGATTTTTTTCTTTTTTGCTGGGGAACACTGTTAAAATGAGATGAGCCTTTACCACGTGCCGTTTGCGGGTTCCAAGCCTCTACCGTGCGTGGCCTGGGGTGTGGGGCCTGTGTCTCAGGGGCCGAGTGAAGTCGACATATTGATAAAGGCTTTGTAATTTGGGACGCAGGGACCACACGTGTTTGGTGAACTGAATTGAGAGAAACGGTTGCATTTTGTCATCGCAGAATGAGAAGCAGGGGACCGGCCAGGAATGTGGAAGTGTCTTTGTTGTTGCTGTTGAGAGAGGAAGTGGGAGGGTGGGGAGAAACATGGATGGGTTGCCTCCCATATGTGCCCCCACCAGGGTTTGAACCTGCAACCTAGTGATGCACCCTGACGGGGAATCGAACCTGCAAACTTTTGGTGCATGGGGCGATGCTCCGATCTCCTGAGCCATGCAGCCAGGGCAGGGACGTGGTTTTTCCCCTCTACGTTCTGGATTGTGGCATCTGAAAGGTCTCAACATCAGAGTCTTACGAGACTGGCAGCTCACATGTCCCCACATCCCAGGAGGGCGGTACCTGCGTCATCATGAACACATCAACCGGCCAATGCTGAGACGTCCTGATGAAGCCACGCCCTCTTGTAATTCACATTTTCTCTGCGCCGAAGTCCTTTCTGGCTTCCGGACCTCATCCCTGTGCACACAGTGGCCAGGTCTCCTTGCTGCTCTTGCAGCGACCGTTCCTCAGACCTTCCAGGTTTTGATGACCTTGGTAGGGGTCAGCGTCGGGAGTAACCGGCCAGGTCTCTTGCGGCATGTTCTCACGTTGCACTTTTCCCGATTCATCATTAGGCTGCGGTTACAGGGTATGGAGAAGGAGGCCACGGGAGGGAAGCGCCCTTCCTGTCAGGTCGTGAAAGGGACACACTGTCCCCACAAGCATCCAGGCTGTTGGTTGGTGGTGTCCTGCACGCTAACGAGTTTCCCTTTTCCCCATCGTTCCACCCTGTACATTTTTGGAGGAAGGCACTGCCACAGGCCCGCCCCCGAGGAATATCTTGGTCTACCTGCCCAAGAGCAGACGATAAATTATTTAGAATTCGTCTGCACGGGAGACATGTCTGTTCTCCGCCGCTTCTGTATTTGTATCAATAGAGACCCACAGATGTTTATTTTCTACTGTGTTATAAATCAGTGGTACTTTTTTTTCCCCCTCAAACGTGTCTGTGCCGAGAGGCATGTTCTGTCGTAGCGGGGAGCGTCTTTTTCTCGCCCTGTCTCCCTTCCCCTCCCTTTTTTCTTTCCTTTCTTCCTCCCTCTCTCCCTTCCTCCCTTCCTTCCTTTCTTCCTGAAACGACTCTAAGATACCCTGGGCTGAGCTTATATGTTCCCTGCCCCAGCCCTGGAATCAGCCGTTTCTCTGAGGGGCCCTGGTTCTTCCCAGTTGCTGTTAGAAAGCACATCTGCACTCACCCGTCCCCGCAGGTGACCTAACGAGGAAGTCTGTGGGTGTGTGCACGTGTCTCAACCTCTGCCTCCATCTGCACAGTGAGCGAAGTGCGTTCATGATGACGTTTCTACACAGGACACTGTAGCTGCCGCATGCCATATACACACGTTTACAGGGTCTGTCCAGAAGGTGTCTGGTCACGTACTAGGAAAAAGGGAGACATTTACTGAAGGAAATGCAAGATACAGGACACACTGCACATGGGACAATGAGGCCTGGTCCCTTTCCAAACAGACATGTTGGGACCTCACACAGTTCTCCCCGTCATATGATGGCTACCCCATCATATTTTCCTGAATCTTATCAATGGTCTGAAATCTTCTCCCCTTCAAAGGTGACTTTAGTTTTGTGAAAAGCCAGGGGTCTCGGGACACCACATCTGGGCTGTAAGGGGCTGTCACCTGGGCAATTTGATGTTTCTCTAAAAAACTGCAGGAGACATGATGCATGAGCGGGTGTATTGTTGTGATGAAGCTGCCCATCGCCAGCTGCCCAGAGCTGCAGCTTTCTGAGTCATCCAAATAGAGGAACATTCAAGCTTAACATAAAATCTGACGCAGATTCGTTGCTCTACTCACTCAGTCATTTTGAATATGACAACCACACAGCACACATGCTCACTCAACGGCGTCTATCACCCCCACTGACTAGTACAGTGAAGTCGTCATTGTTCACACATGCGCACTCCAGTCCACGCTCCTTGGCTTCCAGGTCACATCGATGTTGCACAAATCATTCTCCTTATAGTAACAATGCAGGACTTTTTCTGGAGATATAGATATGACATTATTCATAACAGTCAAACAACCCCGGGGTTCATCAACAGAAAATGGATAAACAAAGTATGGCACACACACACAAATTGGAATGTTCCTGAACTCTTAGAAAGGATCGGCATTCTGACCTGTCCTGCAGCTTGGATGCACCCTGAGAAGATTACACTAAGTAACGGAAGCCAGGCACAAAAGGGCAACTGTTTCATTACACTGACTGAGTTTCTACCGAACCAACCTTGTAGTTTGGGGATAAGTTCCCCTTCGTTGTGGTCTATAATTCTCTCTAACTTACTGGATTTGGTTTGCTGGCATTTCGTTGAGGATTTTTGCATCTGTATTGATAAGAGATATTTGTCTGTACTTTTCTTGTGATGTCTTTGGTTTTTTTTTTTCTTTTGTATCAGTGTAGTACTGGCCTCACAGAATGCGCTGCAAAGGGTCCCCTTCTCTTCTATTTTCGCCATTATTTCCCCAGATATAATCTCTGCTCTTTTCTCTCAAATTCTCCTCCGAGGCCAGCATGAGGCCGGTCTCCAAAATTCATTTTCCTTCGTTCCTTTTTCTCTCTGCTCCTCAGACTGGATGGTCTCTGTTACCCTCGAGTTCACAACTTCTTCCTCCTGCCCGACCAGATATTAATGTCACACCCTCCAGTGGCTTCTTCATTGCAAGTGATCGCTCTTTCATCCCCCGAATTTCTACTTGGCTCATGTTAAATCCTGTCTGGTTCTTTGTTGATACTTTCTACCCAGTGATACATAGTTCTCATTTGTTTTAGTTCTTCAGACGTGGTGCTTCTTTGGTTCTTTGAGCACAGTTATAATAGCTCATTTATTCGTTCTTTTTTATGGAATTGATCAGGATGACACTGGTTAATGATATTATATGCATTTCAGGGGTGCAGTTCTACGATACATCACCTGTATATTGTACTGTGTATTCACCACCCCAAGTCACATCTCCATCTGTCCCCATTTATTCCGCTGTCCCCTCTCCCACCTCCTGTGTCTGTGAGGTTTTGTGTTTGTTTGTTTGGGTTTTTCTTTTTTTTGCTTAATCCTTTCATACTTTCCACTTAGTCCTCCCACCCCCTCGGACAGCTGTCAGTCTGTTCTCTATATTTAGGAGTCTGTTTCAACTCTGTTACTTCACTTTGTTCATCAGAGTCCACAGAAAAGTGAAATCTTAACAGTATTTGTCTTTTCTCTGACTGGCTTATTTCACTTACATAATAGTTCATTTAAAGAGTTGCTTTTCTAATATGTCTAAGGTCTGACTATCGGCAGGAATAGTTTTTATTAACTGCTGGGTTTGTGTGTGTGTGTGTGTGTTTTGTTGCTGTTTACATGCAACAATGTAAACATTGCAAACAATGAACAATGTAAATAATATCCATGGCTTCCTGGACTAACGTAACAAAATCTGCGTTCTCTTCCTGGGCAGACCCTAAAATCTCTGCAGCATTAGCTTAGCGCTTGGATATTGGTTAGACAGCGATTTCCTTCTATTCCTTGAAGCAGCTTGTCTCTCACCAGCTAGCTCCGCATGAGCCACATGGCGCAGCGTCCGCACTCAGCAGGCAGGGTGCAAGCCTGCCAGGTCTTCCTTTGCTGCCTGCACAGAGTCTCAAGGTCAGCCCGGTGGAGACAAGGGCATTCCCACAGTCTCCCAGGCTGCAGGCAGTGGGCACATGCATGCAGCCTGCTAAGAGTCCCAGAGACCCGCTTGAGGTTTTCAAAGCCCTCAGGGGCCTCTCGTTCCCTGGCTTTCCCTTTGAAGTGTTTGGTCAACTCTCCCTTGACAGTGAGGAGACTGTTATCATCCCCTCCAGCAGCTGCTATTGAAAACAATTGTCACCGATTGTTTCAGACAAATGCCCCAGGGAAAAGGCTTTTGTAAGGAGCAAGCTCTGAGCTGGGGAATAAAGACAAACGCCCCGGAGTGCAGGCTGCAAGCAGATAAAAAGGCAGTCCCCTAGAAATGGGGCTTTCGGAGACGCTGAAGCTGTCCCTTCCCTTCCGGTAGCTTCTCCCCCGATGAATTTAATGACTACCTGGATTGCAAAGCCCCTGGTTTTCAAAGCTGCCTCGCAGCGGGGCCCAGGGAGACGGAAATATGACGGGTCAGAAGGCCACACGGTTCCCTGTCCTGACCAAGATTCTGCCTTTTTAAAGAACATAACTGTCCCCTCAGATGGTTGGAAGTCATTGGCTAATTGCCGGAGTCTGAACGAAGCTCATTTTGACAATGTGTGCAGCTTCCTGGCTTTCATAAATGAGCAGGGGTTTTTGGAGGTCCTTGGTCTACCGCCCGGCGAGTGGCTTTTCCTCCTTCTGTCGGATTTTGTGTGTGGTCCTTGCGTTGGTGGCCAGGACCACCTGCTTCTCCGCTCCAGCTCCGACACAGATACTCCAAATGATGCTTCTGGCCCATTAACCTTCCTAGAACTTCCAGGGAAGATTCCAGATGTTCCTGGGAGGAGGGTGTTTCTGTGGGGGGGGGGCGAGAGGTGGAGGAGGTTGAAACCCATCTTCCTGACAGGTTTAGTGTTTAACAACGTATTTTATAAAAATACAATTACCTGGAAAAGGTAGCCCTGCTGACAGATGGACTCTGTGGAGCCCATTGCCGACGCCTTCAGAGGGAATGTTCTTTGCCTAATAAAATGCATGCTGCCTTGACTGCACTGGATTAACGTGACACTCAGTAGTTAGCTAAATTCTTCCAAATCACCTCTTTAAAAGCAATTTCTCTTCATTCGTTTCTGCATGGAATGCTAAAAACACGTAACACCTGATTACCCACAACTCCTGAGAGAGAGAAGCGGCTTTCTCTTTTTTCTCTTGAAATTAAAATCTATGTTTATTTTTTTTTAAGATCTTATTTACTTATTTTTTAAAGCCCTGGCTGGTGTAGCTCAGTGGATGGAGCACGTGCCTGTGAACCAGAAGATCGTGGTTCAATTCCTAGTCAGGGCACGTGCCTGGGTTGCAGGCCAGTTCCCAGCCAGGGACGCATGAGAGGCAAACCATACATGGATGTTTCTCTCCCTCTCTCCTTCCCTTCCCCTCTAAAGATAAATAAATAAATAAAAAGATTTTATTTACTTATTTTTAGAGAGGGGGGAATTTATGAGTCAGCAGGAGTGTGGGGGCGACTGAACCACGACTCCCCCGTGGATGTCAATTCTCTGCATGTGGGGTGTGGAGACAGCGAGCAGAAGCAGGACAGGAAGGGGTCGATGGCGTGTTGCTACTGGACACAGGGGGCCTGGCCCTGAGCAGGGCTGCCCGGGGCTGGTAGTGTGTGGGTTCCTGACTTCATGTGGGAAAGATGTCACAACACGAGTCCAGGTGGCTGTGAGGGCACCTTTATTAAAGCGGGGACAGTGACACAAGGAAGCCTCGAGGTGAAGAAGCAACAGGCAAGAGCCCACGTGGGGCTGCCTTAACCCACTGGGAAGTCAGAGAAAAGGGGGCCTTGGGGACAGGTGCAGGGGGTCGGCCCGGGATGAGCGGCCGCTGCCCACTGCCGCCCTGGTGGCCAGGTGTCACGGGGCCCCTTAGATTTTAGGAGACGCCTGCCCGTGGGGGAAGGAGGGGGGGAATGAAAATGGCTGGGCTGCTCCTGAGAGGGAACGCTCGCGCTGGCTCCTTTTTCCTGAGGCTTTTACTTCCTCTCTCTCGTTCTCTCCCCCTAAAATCAGAAAACATATCCTCGGGGGAGGATTTTAAAAACTTGGAAAATGAATCGCCGTGACTGTGCTGTGACCACCAACCTGTACTTCTCAGTCCCTTCGCCTTTCTTACTCAGCCCCCCAGCCCACTGCCCTCGGCAACCATCCATCTGCTCGTCCGTGAGTCTGTCTCGATGTTGTTTGTTTATTTACTTTGTTCTTTACATTCCACAAAGTCGTGAAACCACGAATTTGTCTTTCTCTGGAGGACCGAGCTCACTCAGCGTGAGACCCTCTCGCTATAAATAAATTGCAGAAACTACAGTGCAGTATGCAGGTGATGTATTCTAGAACTGTGTACTTGAAGCCTCTCTAATTTCATTAACCAGTGTCACCCCAATAAATGTAATAAATGTTTTAGGATCTCAATTCTACCGACAAATGTGTTTTCTTCCTTAGCCTCACAAGCATGTGGCTGATGAGGTTAATACGGAAGAAAGCGTGTCGTTGGTTTTCAGTGAGCTTTCTGCAAGGTAAGCTGATAAAAAGTCTAACTGTGGCCCTATGGTGCCCATAAAAATGGTCCCCATAAGTAAGACTGGAAATTTAAAAGCCATTAAAAGCGACTGGGCAGCCCATTAGTCAAAGCCAAAAACCGAGCTGTCTCGGGCCCTGTGATGAAAACTAAGTGAAATTCAAAGCCACGCACGGCATCTTTGGAATGTAGCTACTTCCCCAGTAACTTCCAAGCCGAGATGGCTGTCAGTCCGAAGGCACTGGTCTGTGAAATTGCCCAGCCATGAGGACGAGTGAGAGTGTGGCATCGTTTTACCGTAATTTGAAGCCGCACAATCTCACAGCCCATCAGTCTCTCCATCAACCCCCATTTCCGCCCAGCGGCTCAGCTCTTTGTTTCCGAGAATCAAAATGTGGTTTTTTCCTGAGTCAACGCCTCTTCACACCGTGGGACTCAGAACACAATACCCTGTCTTCATTCTCGAAGGACAGAAAACACCACTGGCCGGTTGTCCTCATTTATTCCACTTTTCAAGCTGCCACAGGGAAAGTCAGACACAGTGACTTCCCAGTCAGGTCACCCTGACACGCATGCAGAGCGGAAGCAGAGGCAGCAAATGAAGCGGCTGGAGATTCTCCCGCCACAGCTCACCTAGTGGGGGAGGGAGGGTGGGCGGGGCCTCGACCTGTCAGTCTTGTCTCAGGACTGTCAGCCTGGCCTCCTCTCGGTCAAGTGCATGCAGGCCAGGCCCCGGGTGTTGCTGCTAGACTTTAAAGAATGTAATTGAAAAGCTTGTTCTTTTGAAAGATAAGAACCGTTGTACGTATTTCTTAAAATATTTTGTTTACTTTTTAAAATATCTTTTATTGATGATGCTATTACAGCTGTCTCATCCCCCCCCCCTTATTCCCCTCTGTCCTGCACCATCTTTCCACCTGCATCCCCTCCCTTCCCCCCTCCCACCCTGGCTTTAATTCCTGACAACTTTTGTGATGTAAGCCCGCGGCGGGGTGGGGGGGGGGACCCAGAGCTGAAGACACATGTTTGCAGACCTGCTCCCAAGTTGTAGACGCCTGCTCAAAATCTCGGCGTAGGTGTCATGAACCGGGCGGGTGCACGTGGGGTCTCTGGTGGTCTCTTGTTTCCTGTGCCCCCAGAGGGAGGCAAGCTGCCCGCCCCCCGAGCCTCTGCCCCCCATCAGCCCCCCTAACACATCTCCTCTCAGGCTCTGCCCGCCCAACCCTCTCATACGTTCCCAGAAGTCAGGGGCTGCGTCATTTTCTTTCTTTATTCAAAAGGACAGCCCGGGCAACAATTCAATAAGCACCAGGTGATGTCAGCTCTTTCATCCTGTGTGTGTCCTCAGTCCATACTTTTGCTGAAAACATTTAAACATACATTAATGCCGTGTTCTTCCATCCACACATGTCCACACGGGCATGTCCTCCCATAATCCACAGCAGCGTCGGGTCTACAAAAATGACGGTAATTCCCTAGTGCCATTCGAGTCCCCGGGCCCATTAGGGTCTTCTCCTTCGTTCTCAGCGTATATTCTGTGGCTTTTCCCTCCCATCGTGGATGAAGCCAAGGGTCACATGTAGGGCGGTTCATTCTGTCTCTGGGGTTGCTGCTGATGGAGAACCACTTGTCTTTCCCCTGTGAATAGAAGTTACCTCCCCGCATCAGGCCGGGTGTGCTGTGGGGTCTCCCACACCCTGGATCCGTCTTCCTGCTTCCTCGTGGGCCGTAGTCACAACCCCCACATCCCTCCGTTACAAACATGCTTTGCCTGTTCAGACTGGCAGGGGTTTCCAGGGGCACTGCCTCGGTACCTGGAGAACATCCCTTCAACTTTTCGCCGAGTGGATTTAGCACTTGGCAATGAGCCCGACCTGTATCAAGGGCTTCCGTAAGTGCCGTGACACGGTGATATTCTCACGCCGTCATTCCTTCTGCGCCCATGAGGCAGCTGTCTTCTGGCGGGAGGCACGCCCCCTCCTCAGTAGTGTCCCTGGGCTGCCGAAATCGCAGGGATCCCCGGAATGACTCATTTTTGGTGACCAGGTTCACAGGGCAAAGTTGGTGTAATAGTTGTCTCCCCCGGTAGACAAGGGAGGTAATGTGTGTGCATGTATGTGTGTGTATGTGTGTGTGTGTGTGTGTGTGTGACTACCGTTACAGACCGATGGGTAGTTTTCTGCACTTGATTAGTCTGATGAGTTTTAACCAATGGTAAGGTGCTTTCGATGCTCAGATGTTCCCGACTTTGCCCACTGGAGACCGCCCCGCTGGCTGTTTGGTGCCTGTAGCAGGGACCTGTGGCCCCAGGAGTGATGAGCCACTGCCCAGCTTCGAGGACACACAGAGTGTCTGTCACAATCTGGTGGTCAGCTGGTGCTTGGTTCCGACTCTGCCTATCTGTTGGCTGATTGGCTCACAGGATGGGACAACCAGCTGGCTGTCAGCGGATCTGGCCTGGCCTCGGGTCACTATGGCAACTCAGTTGCATCCACTTTTGTTTCTCCTCCCAGAGCCAAAGCCTACGTCAGACATGCTTGTCTGTTGGCCACAGTAGAAGCAAGGAGAGGGCAAGGTCAAGTCACATGCCTGAGCCCAAGTTCAAAAGGAGGTCCCGGCAAAGTTAGAGGCAAGGGCTGTGGACACTGTGGGGGGAAGAACTGGGTGGCTCTTGCAACCTACCATGGTTTCAGGGACACAACCCATCTCTTTCAGTGAGGAAGGGGCTGAGAGACCAGAGTCTGAGTGTCCAGGAGGGCCATACACCCAGCCCCCTTTTGGGGACAAGACCAGCAAATACATGATTTATGAAGTAAACATCTCTTCTTGTGGCTATTTCTTGCACAAATGTAACATTGTCAGGTTTTCACTTTTAACCAAACTTCACCATTTTCAGTGTGGATCTGTTTCTCTTGCTCGGAAAATCTTACTTGCTAAGGCATTTACGGAACGACTGGAGTGCTTGACGTCACGTGTGACGGGACCATGCCATCGTGAGCACGGAACTTTGCTGTAGCCGGCTGGCCACAATCACCATCTGATTGGCAATGTTAGAGGTAGTTTCGTCAAGTCAGGGAGCGTGGTGAATTCAAGGTGCATGCATGCCCAAGGTCTGGTAGTGAAGAAAAATACGGTGCATATTTTTTAAATGAATACAATGTCTCCTGGTTGGCTCTTCTCTTCTTTTCAATTTGGCTTCTTCAGCCCACCATGTATCTTTTCAGAAACTTATACCTTTCCGAAGCACATTCTCATGAAAATAAGTTACTTGCCTACTTTTAGTAAAATGCGCATCACTTCTACTTCCTCACCATCTCTATCGGTCCTGATGTTGCCCTGGTGTGTCGGAGGTCTGCGTGCAGTTCCTGTAAGTTCAGACAGAAGGATGTAGTTACCCCGTGGGGCCGTTTTTTTTGGGGGGGTGGAAATATCATGAGTGCCAGGGGTGTCCTTGGCACATTCTCCCCACTTGTCAATGAGTCAGTGTGGTGGGCACTGCCCCCCAGATCATTTGCAAGGCAGTGTGACAGTTGGGGTGTACTGGAAATATTTTTTACCTATTCAAAGGTTTTTTTTCCCCCACACCTGTCCTGGTGGAAAAGTGTGGGGACACACTGTTGAGGGGGATCACCAGCCTGCCGACCATTCTGGGTTTTTTTAAAGATTTTGTTTATTTATTTTTATTAAGAGGGGAAGGGAAGGAGAAAGAGAGGGAGAGAAACATCAATGTGTGGTTGCCTCTCAAGCGCCCCCTACTGGGGACCTGGCCTGCAACCCAGGCATGTGCCCTGCTGGGATCTGAAGCAATGACCTGGTTCAGAGGTCAGCACTCAATCCACTGAGCCACACCAGCCAGGGCAGCCGACCATGTTTCAAGGACACCCTTTGGTTTTCTCTGAGCATGATGGCCTGTGAGGGGTGGATTTTCAGATTGAAAGTACACAGTGGTGTGAAATAAGGCGCCTCTGGGACCGCCCCGTACCACTGTGAACTTCTAGACGGAGCACCCAAAGTGCTCTCTGCAATGACAGGCATGTTCTGCACCTGCCATGTCCTGCCCAGCACCCACTGCCGGGTACGCCTATCAAGTGCTTGAGCTGTGTCTCCTGCAAATTAGAACTTTTTAGTTTTACTTAATTTTAACTAATTTTCAGTGTTCATAGGAACGTATGGTTAGCAGCTACCTATTGGCAACACAGTCCCAGGTTATAAATACAATCCAACTAAAAACATTTGCACTTGGTGTACAGTTCCCCAAATAAGCATAATTTCTGACACCAGCTTTCTAATTGTTGCTGTCTTTGGAAGCCAAAGGAGAACTCCCTCTGAGCCAGAAGCAATAAATCCACACCTGGACTGAAAACTTCTCGTCTGTCACTGCCAATTCACATCCCCAGCTGCTGACTTCGGCAGGAAGGATTTCAGAATTTTAACTTATGGGCTGGCGGTTATCGGAGAACTAGGATGGGACCACCACCGCTCCCCACTGGCACCCAAAACACGAGACCAGTTCCGAACGCGCAAATCCGCACAAACCTGAGGAAGAGAGAGGAGGCTGGAAGGAGCTGACGGAGCTGCATTTTTCTGAAAGCTCCTGGATTTTCTTAAACTGCTCGAGCTTCACAATCAGTCCCTACCTTTTTATTGTAGAACATGTTGAGCATAAACAAAAGCTGGATGAGTAGTGATTGCCTTGCACGTGCCTATAACTGGACCAGACCAAGCACTGGCTGTTGGCACTGGCACCTCATTTGCATGCTGGCCTTGCTCTGGTCCCCGCTGCTGTTTGAAAGCACTATCCTGACACCGTGTCGTTTTACCCTCCCGTGTCTCACCGCACGCCTCTGAAACAGAAGGACCTGCCTCGTTGCGTAGAGAAGAACATGGCGGTTGTATTACCCTAAAAAAAAAAATAGACCCCCAAACAAAAACAGTACTTTCTGCAAGCACCCGTTATCCTGTGAACCCTATTCACAACCTTAATTATCCTACGAGCATTTAAATTTCCTGTCGTCGTATAAATGCCATTATTTCTTGGAGAAAAAAGAAACAGGTTGTTTTCGCTACAGTTTCTCTGAGATTTCTACTTACGGTGTTGGCTAGAATGTTTCTCTGTTCTCTGTATTTCCTGTCATGGCTAATGACTGGATTAGATTGGCGCTCTGATTTTTTCGGGAGGGGGGCATGTGGGTGGCACTCCATCAATAGTGTCTCTCCCCTCAGGAGGCATTAATGGGACTGCCTGTCACTCGGTCCTGTAGCCTTGGCCGATCACCACCTTCGCTCACCAGGCGCGGCAGAACGGCGGTACTCTGACCCCGTCGACCTTTCTGCTGGGTACCTTCCCCTATCTGATCCACTTTGAATGGGAGCGAAGGGACAGTCTCCTGATGTGTTTCCGTACCAGCTTTTAAATTGCGCCCTGACCCGCAAGCACCCTCTGACTATGGCCCATTTAATTACAATGGTCCATTTAATTAGTTGTTTCTTTTGTGTCATTTTACATTCATGGGCTTTACAAAGAGTTGATGACCTTTCACCTGTCGCCATCATCCCAATGGAGGCTCTAAATGTCCCCTTGTTGACCAGGGACACTGTCTTCTTCCCCTTGGTTTGGGAGCCGTTTTGACCTTAACACCTTCCGTGGTGTCCGTCCGGGTCCCGGACCAGAGTCAGCCGTTTACAGCAGGAACCCTGAGCTCGGCTGCCGGGCAGAGGCCTCGCCGGACTCACTGCGGGCACAGGGGCGTCCCACAGTAGGCTTCCTGTTTTCTGACCGCCATACAGGTGTTGATGCTCTTAGGGAACGTACCGTAGGCTGTGGGGTATCACACACAAGTGAGTTGTATCTGAGGAGAAGATAAAGTGAGCGACAATAGAGCCGTGCGCCTATTAGTGGTAATTAAAATTTAAAGGAGCAATCAAATTTACTGTTTATTATGTGCGCTCTTTGTTTCCAAAATTAAAATCCATATTTCACATGCAAAGGTGCTTTGTGATATCGGTGTCATGAAGGATTAATATTCTCGTCAAAACCAACCAGCATACACAAATCACACTTGTCAGTAAGAACCAAATGGTCTCAATCGGTTAGAAACCAACAGTACCACGGAATCCCACAGTGCTTTTAAACTGTTTCCCATGGGCAAGACTTCTGAACAAGCTTTCTAAAAAACACATTATTGTCAGGCAAAAATAAGCCACATGTAAAGTCAACTGATATATAAAACTCAGAGTAACTGACTGCAATTCTGTCTTATTTTTGGAAGAGCAAGAAAAGAATGGGTTGCTTTGCTATATCTTTTGGTATTACAAATTGAGGAAACAGCCTAAAAATGAACAGTAATCACTTTTGGGCAACTTATTTCTAGGTCTTTAATATTTTCAGCTTGGAAGCGTCGCTCGAGTACACAGAACAGTGAACCCAGCCATGTGCTTGCACGCAGACCGCTGTGTCCTTGACGTTAGCTGCCAGCAGGTGGCGATGCGCGAGATTGTCTGCAGGAAATCTCTTCCTTAAAGAGCCTCACCCTGGGTGCTTTCGAGAGTCCGCACGGAGTGTGGCTTTTCGGTTCATCTCCCCCGATCCCAGAAGCCCTTCACACCTCACCGCATCACGGCGCAGGCTGAGTAGCCACAGCACAACCTGGGAAAGCCAAACTGACAAAAAAAAAAAATAGACATCATTTTGATTCATTCACACTGGACCGCTCTTGTGTTGGCTGCTGCTATTTCTTTTATTGGACAATCTAAGGAAAAAGAGGCCTGCGCCCCTGACTAAAACAGGCAGGGAGGGCACACTTTAAACATTCTTGCAGCAGAGGGTACAAAATCGCAGCTCTAATAAATTTGCCGCAAAATATATAAAACAAAACTCCGAGCATCCGTGGGAGAGAATTAATCTATCATGATGGGTTTCAACGCAAAATTCTTGATCTGTCTTGGATTTCGAAATGTCGATGTCATGTTCTTACTGAAGGAAAGGTCAAGCATCAGCTACGAAAGAGGCAATTTGACAATACGACCGATTGGATGAACATGCACTTGGAGTAGATAAAGGAGCAGAAAAAAATATTTGGCAGATGGACGGCTAACGAACTGGTAACAGTGGGAAGTTGCAGGTACAAGGTGCTCAGCGAACATCAGACGTGAGAAACACAACCCAGCCCGGTCTGACAGGCACCGGAGTCAAACTGCCGAAAATGAACGACAGCCAATAAGCCTCAAAAGCAGCAAAAGGAAGAGGTAGGGAAGAAACAGCCCAGGAAAGAACGACCAAGTTCATTGTTGCCTTAGGGTTCCATCAGAAACCACAGTGGCCAGGAGAGAGCAAAACGAAGTTTCAGAACGCTGCAAGGGAAGAAAAAAGAACCCATCGACCTAGAATTCTCTGTTAAATAATGTCCTTCGAGGGTGAAGGGTAATTGAGGACATTTTCAGATAAAACCGAGGTAAAGGGACTGGGTACCAGTCCACACATACAACCAGGAACCCTAAAGAAAGCCCTTCATGAAGCAGGAAAATGACATCAGGCGGAAACTCAGATCTCGATAGAGAATAAAAAGCATCGGAATGGTAAACAGTGGGTAGGTGCGGAAGGCCGATTTGACATTTCCTTCTGAGTTTCTTTACAAGCCCTATTTTGTTCCAACCAGTCATTACAGCATCGTCTTGTGGAACAAGTAAGCCCTGTTGATGTCATACACTTAATTATAAAATCACGGGGCTGGAGATGGGCCCGCAAACGTGGCCACTTTCTGTGTGTCCGAGAAGTAGCATTGTTAACCCTTTGTAGGCCGTGTGACAGTGAATCCCCCGGACAACCACTGAAAAATAAAGGCAAAGAAAACACAGCTAAAAAATAAGGAAATTAAAATTCTAAAAATATTCAACAACAAAGTGAAAGCCAAGAAACAAAAAAAAGGGGGAAAGAAGTTGACAGAGAAGAAGAAAATAAGCCAAAGAAAAATGAAAGAGACTAAACCAAACTGCGTCAGTACTTCATTAGATGTGCCTAGGGTACATGTACCAAGACAGAGCATATTATGGGCCACAGAAATGTCCTAATGAGTTATAAAAAGACTGAAACCATCTGCAGGGCAATCTTTGATCCGATGAATTTAAATTAAACATCTATAAAAATAAGAGGGCCAGAGTAACTCTATATATTTAGAAATGAAACAACACATTTCTAAATAATCATTGGACCAGGCAGACGTTACAGGGAAAATTAGAGATAATTTAAAGTGAATAGTAATATAATTCAGCCTATAAAGTCTGTGAGATGTAGCTAATACCATCCATGGGGGGAAATTTTTAGCCTTAATAGTTTTTATTAGAAAAGATGGAAAGTGAAATGAAAGATCAAAGCTTCCACCCCAACAATTCAGAACAAGAAGAGAAAATTAAAGCAAGCAGAAGAAAGGAATAAAAAGGGAAAGCATGGAATTCTCTCAGACGGAAGAGAGAAAGACTAGAAAGGCCAGAACCACCGGAATCAACCCAGTCTGCGCACCGCATTCCCTGTGATCGTGGGAGATGCCTTCACCATCACACTGGTTCAGTGGGACCACCTTCCCCCAGAAAGATGTTCTTCCTTCTTCCCCTTGCATGTCCTGCCTGTCACCAACAGCCCTGTCTGCAGGAAGTTCCCCTTTCTGTGACAGTGTGTGGCCCTGCAGGCACACACACAGCTTCTACCCCTCTGCGTGCACACTGGGCTGCGCGCCTGTCTCATTCGTTTTCTAGGCAGTGACTGATTGTACAAAGTATCAGGGTCACTAAAGATACAGTGTAGACATTCAAAGATCTCAGAGGAACAGCCAGTTCTTGATGGAGCAACAAAGAAAACTTGTGGACAAAGTGAAAACAATTCCGCAGGCTGTGGGGGTCAGTATATGTGTGTGCCCAAATTCAGACATCACCCCAAAGTCTCAGATACAAGAAGGTGGTCTGGCCCCGGCCGGGCGGCTCCGTCAGTTGGAGCGCCATCCTGTGCACCCAAAGGCCGCAGGTTCTATTCCCCATCAGGGCACACAGCTAGGTTGTGGGTTCGCCTACAAGAGGCCACTGATCGATGCTTTTCTCTCATGTCAATGTCTCCCTCTTTCTTTCTCTCTCCCGCTTCCTGTCTCTCTCAAAGCAATAAACATGGCCTCAGGTGAGGATTGAAAAAGATGAAATTGGTCCATTTAGTGCCAATTATCTTCCATCCCTTATGGTAGCAGATTTCTTAATCTGCCATCTGTGTTCACTCTGCACGTCCTGCCCAAAAAAGATCTAGAGTATTCTAAAAAAATTGTGAGCACATGTGCTGGTGCTTTCTCTGCCAGTGTGTGGAACAGGAATAGGAGATAAGATTCAAAGAATAGCCGCCCATGAGGTTATGTTAAGAGGAACTAAATATACTTTTCCACATTGAAAGGAGCCTTTGATGAAATGCTGGCTGTATTTTTTCACGAGTAGCCCATTCATTTTACAAACTGTCCGTTGAAGGCTGGGAGAGTTCCTGAATGGCTCATGGTTCTTTTTTAATTTCCTCTCCTGCAGATAAAGAATTCATCTACCGAGAACAGAAGGGAAGCGTGATACTGCGGGATGTTGAAACTAATACGTCTACCGTGCTCATAGAAGGCAAAAAAATCGTAAGTACCCTCTGTGATGACCGGGATAAGTTCCGAGGCGTCTCCTGCAGGAAGTGATTTTCAGGTCCAACTTTCTGTACAGCCACGCAGAAGCAGTGAACGTGGAATACTGCGGGCTGAGCAACGGCAGATAATAAGAAATCGAAAGCACACTAATTTAATAAGATCAAAGCCCCGTTTCTGCTGGGGTTTGGGGAATTTCTCTGAGGTGTTGAAAACAAGTGTCGCAGATCACAGATAATTGAAAGATAAAGTCCCCAGGCTTCCCACATTTACAGGACAACGCGTAGAAAATAGTTTGGGAGGACTTGCTGTTGCTCGTCTTAAGAAACAAACTAACCTCGCACTGGCCAGGGTGCTCAGTGGGTTAGAGCGCCGTCCTGATACACCAGGGTTTCGGGTTTGATCCCTGGTCAGGGCACATACGAGAAGCAACCAATGATGTTGAATAAGGGCAACAACACATTCTCTCTCTCTCTCTCTCTCTCACATCAATTTAAAAAATAAAAAACGAGTCTCTGCCCACACTGGGGCCCTTTGCGCAGGTACCGACTGCACTCACACTAATGGCAGTAGGTGATATTGGTGCCTGAAAACCAGTGTGTTCGGCCTGTGTGCGCGCCACTGCTGCGAAATCCGTCTTCCCAACAATTCGAATGGCATTTTGCGACGTGGAGTTTCTGTGCCGTTAAAGGTGTTTCTCAAACACGTGGCTGAAGCTATACACCCAACATTGGTTTAAAGAGGTTTGATTTTTTTTTTTTCTCCATAAGTTCATTCTCACTGTTAGAAGGGCCGTATCTCCGAGTTTAGGGAGGGGGTCCTACTCTCGTCCGAGGCAGAGGAGGAACTGAAGGAAGAAACTAAGGCGGATTCTAAATCAGAATGATCGGAACGCGTCTCTGGTGTGAACGAGAAACCTAGAAGTCCTGGAATTCTACTACCTGGGGGTTCGGGGGTTCACAGATAAGCATCCTGAGCCCAGAGTTGCAATGGAGCCCCTGAGTGACTGGTGAGGGTCAGGCAGGCCCCCAGAGCCTCTGTTCCAAGGGCAAGAAAGGCGGGCTCCACCCTGGTCCCCCCACCCCAGACTTGTTCAAATGCCGCTCAACTTTCTTTTTCCTCCTCAAGAGCATTCTACGTGCTGCTTACGTACCTCTCGTTTCCTGCTGGGGTGATGATGACTTTTTCTTTAAAATATAAAGTTTGTATGAGGTTTAGGATGCAGTGAATTCTGCCGTGTACACAGACAGTGTGGGGGTACGAGGGGGGGCCCAGGGAGGCGGCCGGGTGGCATAGCTTCCAGAACAAGAGCTCCTTGCAATTAAACAGAGGTCTGCAAAGCCAGACTTGGGAAGAATGGATGTGCCTGCATTTTTGCATTTCGACAAACCAAAAAAAAAAAAAAAAATCAT
The DNA here is from genome assembly GCF_021234435.1 of Artibeus jamaicensis. Lineage (NCBI taxonomy): Eukaryota > Metazoa > Chordata > Mammalia > Chiroptera > Phyllostomidae > Artibeus > Artibeus jamaicensis. The sequence goes on from NW_026521936.1 coordinate 4,945,458, forward strand.
CTTTGGTTGAGTTACGCCCCTGTGGAACTCTGCTTCAACCCTCTCCTAAGTGCTGCCGCTGCAGAAATGGATTTCTGATGGGAACCGAGAGGGGCGAACCAGCAAGCGGTGGCCCGGGGTAAGTGGGTTTTAATGTCGCTGCAACGTCGATATTTCCTGCAAGGACGCCAGTTTAGTAAAAGCAGGAACTGGTGCACGCGGCTGCACTTAGCCATGAAATACGAGCCCACGAACAGCCTTCTCCCTCCCGGATCAATAGCTGGAGACACATCGTTTATTTTCACTGAAGCTGTTTTAGCCCAGCGATGAGGGAACTTCAGAAACCGAGTTCGAGAAGGAGAAAGGGAAGAACTTCCTCTCCCACATCGGCAGGCTGGCTCCGCAGAAGGCAGGCTTTGTCTTCTTAAAATGCCCTTTAGCCCCCGGCGTGATGAATGGTTATTGAGCGCCGAACACCGGTGGCCTGATCAGCCCTTGTCACCGCCGCGCCCAGAGTGTTCTGGCCTCACAGCTGCATTTGCTTCTGTAGGCGACCCCAGCAGAAAGGAAAAGGGGGGACGTGTGGAGGGGCTGCGTCCTATTTACATTGTAGACACACCCCCGGGGCTGGAGTCCCTCCGAGCCAGGGAGCCGTCCACACTGCGGGTCCAGCCAAGGGTGTCCGCCTCCTCTCTGCAGTTGCACGAGCAGGTGCTAAGAAAGAGGAGCCAGGGCTGTGGACTCCTCTTGCCTTGAGGCCTCGCCAGGGGCTGTCTTCTTATTTGACGTCCAGAAGCTTCGAGCTTGTCTGACAAAAGCAGCCTGAACGGAAAGTCCGCGCTCCCGGGGAGGCCGCCGGCCCTTCTCAGGCGGCTCAGTCTGTCGAGCGACCGGCAGCTAGAAGGGCGATGGAAGTGAAGCGGCCCAGGCAGTGCTCCGCCAGATTTTAAGACAGTCCCTCCCGCCTGGACCTCTAGCCTCATTCTCTTCCCCCGGCCACTAAGAGCAGACGCTTCCGCCCTCTGCTAGTGTAGCCCAGTGGATTGAGCACTGGCCAACGAGCCAAAGGGTTACCAGTTCGATTCCCAGTCAGGGCACATGCCTGGGGTGCTGGCCAGGTCCCCACTAGGGGGCGCTCGAGAGGCAACCACACATTGGTGTTTCTCTCCAGTGCTCTCTGCTGGGCTGGACCCATGGAAGAGTTACACGTGGATGCAAGTGCCGGGCAGGCCAGCTGAGAAGCTTTTAAGATAATTGATGGTCACGGAGGGGCGGACTAGCACTAGGGTGTAACCTGGGGACCTACCACCCACCCTCGGAACTGCACGGCGCTCAGCGGTGACAGGACCTTGGGCAGGGTGTACAGTCTCCATGCACCTCCACCCCACCCCTCTGGTGTGCTGGGGGGGATGCCAGCTGCTGGGACACGGGCGTCAGGCTCCTACGGCTCCAGAGCGTGACCCTGGGCTGCTGCGGCTCAGGCAGGGTGAGCAGGGGCGCCGAGCAGTGTCCGCATAGGAAACATTCGTGCCTGTGAGAAGTTTTGTGCATGTGTTTGAGCCAATCTGACGACACTTGCCAGCCAGCAAAACCTCAACAGATTGAGCAAATGCTCCAGAAAAAGGCATTTTTGCACCTTATTTTATCCACCACACTCAAAGGAGGAGGCATGAGGGGGTTTCATGAAATCCACGGGTGGTAGATTAGGGAGGCGGGAGAAAGCAAAACGGGGGAACCTCTGGGATTGGGTCACAGTAAAATGATAGACACTTCTTTACACCAGTGCGTGGAGGCGCGTCACCAGCCAACCACGAACACAATGACAGTGACAGTGAGGGATTTGTGGTCTGTCTGTCGTACGGTGGCTGGAAAAACAGAAGTTACCCTGACGTTCCAAAGGCGAGCTATCAGGCATGTTATTGTAGAAGCAAAAACACAACAGGCAGGCTCAGGAAAGGTAAAGACTGACCTTTGTCAAGGAGAAATCATGGCCTTGGCCATGACTGCCCACCATGACCTGCTTCTCATTAGCTTTCATTTCGCACCATCCCGTGGGGTTGCTTTCGGTGTCTGTGTGTGGAAGGCTGCCACGCAGGCCTCCCCTGAGCTGGTCGGGGGACCACGTGGTCCCTGGTCATCCACAGCAGGAAGGCCCCAGGAGGACCACGTCGGGGCACCTCAGGGCACAGCCCCCGCCAGCTCAGTTTGTGCGCCTTCCTCACAGAAGCCGGGGCCAGGCCGTCTCCAGAGCCAGGCAGGGTATTCGAAGCTGGTGACTATGGCAAACAGCAACCTCAGATCTCCACAGATAACGGGGAAAAATCAACCTTAAATGAATTTTCACTTGAATTACATGTTTGCTGTCCTAGGCATTCCAGGACATTCTATTTCATTCTCATTTTTAAAATAATTTAAATGTCAAACAATGTATTTCACTTTTATGCTCCTGTAAGACTCTTGTCAACAAATTAACAAATTAGAAAAGGGCCCTCGTTATATTATGTGTCCTGTTAGTGTTGCCATGGAAGGAAACACTGCCCGTATTTCTCGTGCTCAAACTGGGTCTTTGGATACTTGGGCAGTGGCTGTCTGCGTCCTGGAAAAATCTCATGAAATTTTTCTTAGCTGAGTAAGACGCTGTCTCACTTCCTGCCTTCTTCCTTCCCCCCCCCCCCCCCCTTCCTTCCTTCCTTCCTTCCTTCCTTCCTTCCCCTTCCTTCCTCCTCCTTTATTCTCCTTCATTCCTTCTTCCTTCCTTCCTTCCTTCCTTCCTTCCTTCCTTCCTTCCTTCCTTCCTTCCTTCCTTCCTTCCTTCCTGTCTCCTTCCTTCCTTTCTTTTTTCTGCCTGTCTGTCTGTCCTTCTCTCTTTCCATCTCTCTCTCTCTCTCTCCATTAGCAGCGATGTGGATTCTCAGTCCTTGACTTCATACAGAAGAGGTTTCACGACATGCATCCTGGTGATTTTGAGGGCACACTTATTCAAGCTGGGGACAGAGAATGGAAGGAAGGGCCTATGGTAGAAGAGGCCAGAGCACAGCCGCAGGAGGGGTCTAGGTGGTCGCGCTGCCTTGCCCATCACAGAGGAAGAGAGCTGGCTGGGCTGCGTGCACTCAGGAAACAAGGCCCCCAAGGGGGCCAAGGAAGGGCCCTTGGGGAACAAAAGCAAAGGTGCACGCCTTAGAAAAGAAGAACAAGACAGGTGTGAGCATGTTCTAGAAGGAGAAAGAATGCACTGGGCCCTTTGCCTTAAGGGTTTTTTATGTTTTCCAAAGGCAGGAATTTGAGGGGACCATCTCAGAAGAATGGTCATCAGCCTTCCCGGTGTGTCTGGTCAGGGTCAAGGTCTCTGCTGATTGGCCGGCACCAGGGCAGGGGCTCATTAGTCTTTGCAGCTGTTCCCGTGCAGCCAGGCGTCCTTTTGTCTGTCCTGCCTTCCTGGGTCTGTGGCCGAAACACAACTGAGGCCTGGGTGTCACCTCTAGTTTGACTGCAGCCGTCTCTGTGGTCAGCAGACCTGAGGCTTCAACCCCAAGAATAGGTGATGCGGGTCAGGACCTCATTGCCCTGAAGACTTTGTGCTTAAGGGGGTGGCCATGCCCCAGAGAAGGAGGCAGGCGAGTCGGGGTGCTGGGTGGGGCCCATGCGAATCAGTTCCCTGCCTCGTTTTCCCCATGCCTCTGGCCAGGGAATCCTCCCCATTTGGGACTCTCCTGCCCTGTTTCCAGTAGAAGCACATTTAAAACAGACTTCAAACGAGCAGCATCCAAGGTCTCACAGAGGCTGTCACTCTTACGGGAGCTTGGCACCGCCCCTCCAATCCGTCTATGACATGGTATCACAGAAACTCTCAGAAGGGCGGGCGGAGCGACTGGCTTGGGTTGAAGATTTGGGACTTCAAAGCCAGGATGGTCTCTGAGGGCAGTGCCATTCAGACCCTTCTTCCCTCAGATGAGGAAACCAAGTTCGTCCACAAACAGAGCTTGGCTTGACGGCCACTGAATGAGCCTCGACCTCACAGACCTGGTCAGAAGAGTCCACGGGGCTGCCCTGTGAGTGACAGTCATACTCCATATGCCCTTTTTTATTGCTAATGTAAGTGGTGACTGGAAAGTGGCTGGATGATTCCTTCCGGGTGGATAAGAATATTGATATACCCTGGCTGGTGAGGCTCAGTGAATTAAGCACAGGCATGTGAAGCAAAGGGTCACCTGTTTGATTCCCAGTCAGGGCACATGACCGGGTTGCAGGCCAGGTCCCCGGTAGGGGGAGCGTGAGAGGCAACCACACATTGATGTTTCTCTCCATCTCTTTCTCCCTCCCTTCCCCTCTTTCTCTAAAAATAAATCAAAATTCTTTATAAAAAAGAATATTGATGCATTTTGACTCATTCCAGGGAATTTTTCATAAGTAAATAATCTAAAAAGTACAGGAAAAAAAGCCCAAGTCTAAAGAAATAAGATAAATAAAAATAGATGAAATATGAGGTAGCCATTACAATAAGGAAGGTGACCTAGTAACGTACAAAATAGTTCTGATGTTGCACCGAATGAGCACAGAGGAATACAATGTTGGACTTGCCCTTCAGTTAACAGTTGCCAAATGCATCTGTGTGTCTTCAAAAGGCTACAAAGCGAACATCGAACCATGAGCCTTGTCTGTCTCGGTGGGTGGTGAGATTTTGTGTTCTCTTTTCCAGTGTGCTGGTTTTCCGTAATGGCTGTTCGAATGCCGCTTGTTCGATCATTTCAATCACATTTGTAAAACTTCAGCCCTGTGTTTTAGAGAGATTAGGCTTCCTCCCGTGATGAATGGGTCAGAGCTGTAGATAGTTAATTTCTGGAATACTTAGAAGGGAAAACCAGTAAATTAAAAAGAAGAGAGAAAGAGCCTCTTGTTGTTATGCTTGTGTGAGTTTTCCTCACTTTTTATGTCTGTACTTGTTTTAATTACTAATCTCCTTGTTTTAATTACTTATCGAAATGACTAAATTAACATTTAAATAAAGTGCTTTTGTTTCTCTGGTGTATGTTCCTGTATGATTTTACAGAATCATTACACTGCAGAGTTTGAATTTTTATCTTGGTCTCTAAAAATTAATGAACTCTGCCTGCTCAGAGAGGGACGTAATTACAAGTATGATTAGATGCATTCCAGGCTCTGGGGAAAAATAATGGGCCCAATTGTGCTGTGAACGAAGGCCAGGATTTGGCCAGGGTATGAACTAGAGACGACTTTTCTCCCCCCTACTTCATCCATTGTACTTGACTTTGTCTGCTAAGTTTCACCTTGCTTCCTTCCATTTCATTTCATCTGCATCCCGTGTTCCATGTCTCACGGTGGGAGGGCAAGAAGCCCGCCTTCCCGGACACGCCTGTCCTCAAGGCCAATGTGGGATCAATCGCTCAGGACTGGGGTCCCCCAGGGCCCTCCCTTCTTGGCAGCGGGAACCAATCCTGCCTCCTGCTTCGTGGGCTCTGCTTCTGTTTTCACTCCCGAGTGGACACTCCCGTGCGCCAGACCTGCGACCGGGACAGGGTCTGGGACAGCAGCAGGCAGCGTGGCCCGCAAGCACCCCCAGCCTGGAACCAGCTGCCTACAGCACACGAGTCAGCCGCGAAGGGGGGGTCGCCTTGTTTGTGCCCAGAGTTGAGAAGGCGAACCTGGAGCCTCGGTGCCCAGTGGGCTGCTCTGTGGGCATTTATAAACTCGAAGCCAGATTTCTGGCTTCTCCTGGGAAAGAAAAACAGGGAGACCTGGGGGAGGCAGGACCTCATTTCCTCGCAGACGGCAACCTTGGCCGGGGGAGAGGGCAGCGGCTGGCTCATGCCCGTGGTGACCGACCGCTTGCGGACGTCTTGCTGGACCGACCTCTGAGCTTCCAGGCCCGCAGTCCTGGACCAGAAGGAGGGCAGGAAAAGTGCCGTCTTCTGCAGGACTGTTGTCGCTTTTTGTTACTTTTTTCTCTCCTTCTTCTCTTATTAAAACAACAGAGCACAGCCTGGCTGGCGTAGCTCAGTGGAATGAGCATGGGCCTGTGAACCACACAATTGTGGTTTGATTCCCAGTCAGGGCACATGCCTGGGTTGCAGGCCAGTTCCCAGCAGGGGACTCATGAGAGGCAACCATACATTGATATTTCTCTCCTTCTCTCCTTCCCTTCCTCTCTTAAGATAAATAAATAAAATCTTAGAAAAAAAACCAACAGCACAAAAGTATCCATACCCACTGTTAGTCTCATTTTTCTTTTATAGGCTAGTCTGGTTTTCATTGTTAAGTAGGTGGGTAGACTCTGGTTAGTCTGTGTCTCTTAAACACCTGAATGGTATCAAGTAGCAGCTTACTCTTCCGGGCCCCAACCTGCGGTTCTCAGTAGAATAAGGGAAGTCCAATGTCATTTTTCAGTCAGCCCTGCCCCAGACTCTGTCATTTGACATTAAATGAGTGCCTTCCCTCCCCACCCCCCTCGAGAGGCCCTGGGCTGGAGCAGGTAGGTGGGTGGGGACAAGGACCAAGGAAACAGACTTCACTCTTGGCGCGCTTTCCGCCTCCACCTGAAGGTGTCGCTGTTTGAACAAAACATTCTGCAGTGAAGGTGCCACAGGCGAGGCGAGCAAGGTGAGGGAGAGGGGAGCAGGGACGTCCAGCAGACAGGAGGGCCAGGGAGGGAGGTCGTCTTCTGTCCTCTGGATCAGGTGGTTCACGGCGTCCCTGGCAGAGTGACCGAACGGCAGGATGGGTGTTTCACGAGCGAACAGGGCGGCAAGTTGGTGTGTCCTGCTGGGCGTAGGTTGTGGCGGAAAGGCCCTGGGAAAAGAACACATGGTCACGGACTCGCTGGTCGGCCTCCTGTTCACTCTGGGGCCTGTGCGCTTCATGAAAACAGCTCTGGACGCCCATCATGGAGGGGCTGGGGAAGGGAGAGGCCACAGGGAGGAGCCCAGGGGCTGCTTCAGGCCCAGGTGAACGGGGACGAGGGCGCCCTGAGTGGAGGCGGTGACAGGGAGGCAGGGAGGGGGAGCAGTTTTGGTCACATCCTGGAAGCAGAACTGAGACCTCCAGCTACGTTCCGGGTGCAGCTGATGACAGTAAAGCAATGTGCTATGTGTCTGCTGGCGTTGAGCCTTGTTAAGGGACGTGCGGTGGCCTCAGAGAGCTGAAGTGGGAAGTGGGGGGGACTGTGGTGGAAACCGAGGCTGCGGTGAGGAAGAAGAGGCCACCGCACTGTGCCGACAGCATGAAGGAAGGGGACCCAGGAGCTGGGTGCAGGCCATGAGACCAGTGCTGCACAGAACTCTGCACTCAAACCTCACTTGACCAAGATCCTTAGGAATCCTGTGAGTGGCTGTAACCTGTTGTTCTCATATTACAAATGAGAAAAGTTTGTGGAGGTTAAATAGCTTTTTCTGTGTCCACTGGTGCCTCACGGGCAGCTGAGAGCCTTGAGGGTGGAACTCAGCTTTGACTAATTCCAGACAAAACCAGGTCTAGATTTGCATGAGGGAGCCAGCTGCAGCCTCGGTCCCCGTGGTCCTCCAGACCGGGCGGAGGCCAGCGTTCCACACCCGAGAAGGGCGTCACAGCTGGCGGTGTGTGGTGCACACCTGCAACTCCCACACCGAGCGACACACAGCTACCCCCAGGTGCCACAGCATGCTGCAGGCGGCCCCACAATACCGACTGGAGCTGCCAGGCATAGAGTCCGGTCAGCCTAACACACACGCGCACACACACACACACACACACACACACACACTGCCAATGCAACTGTGAAGTGTGGAATCGTCTGTCCCCACAGTGAGAGAGAACTGGGCTTGCAAAACCACCCGGAAACGTCCATCACCCTCCGTTCTCTTGTACAGCAACGGCATTTTCAACTTTTCTCTGGCTCTCACAGCCAATGCTGGGCGTGGCACCGAGTTGTGTGTGGTGTGATCTTTAGTGCATTTAGGGCCCAGCGCGGGCGGGGGCTCCATCCTCAGTAGCCCAGCCAGGCCCCCGAGATCCTTCCTCACTGCTGACCAGGAAAGGGAAGAGTTCGATCATCCCTTTATTTTCAGTGTGAGGTGTCTTCCCATTGAGCTGCACACAGAGTCTCCGAGTAACTCCATCTTTCAGTGGCTTTATTTTATCATCACCAATCTTGTCCATCTAGTTCTTTTTCTTCTTCACCAGGATGCTGTTTTCATAAAACAGCCTGTGGACGTCTGTATGCTTTCTCCTCTTCATTTTGTTTCTCTTACTTGATACGCTGGGACGTTCTATCATTTTGTATCTCTCTCCCACTGACGCTGCTTTTGCTTCTCTGCATTTCAGTCGTGTACCTATTTATCTAGTGCTGGCAAATAAGACACCAACCCTTCAGATACGGACGTATCTCCCCAGAAACATGGTTACAATTTTATATGGATACTCGGCTTGGGAAATGTATCTTTCATTCAAATGGTCTTGGGGAAAACGTTTAGACGCGTGTTAGTGGTTTTCCCATCCATCATTTGCACCTGGTGACAGTGTGGACTGACAGACCATAATACCCACAACCGTGAGGGCCTGGGAACAGGGGTGATGAGAAATTTGTGAAACTGGACCCAGGAGGGGCAATGACAGCTTCTCAAGGAGCCTCCTGCGATTCCCACCGGACAGTCTCACGTGCCATGGGGCGCAGCTGGCCCACCACCGAGGCATGTGATCTGCGGTGATTTCTGAGTGTAGGAAGTTGCACTGTTTGCTGTCTCCTCTCGGTGTTCTCTTTCGATCAGAACCATTATTGCAACAACCGAGGGTGTGGTCCTTCATTTATTCAGCAAGCATTGCTGAAGCCCTGATTATGTGCCGGTCATGGTGGCCCACTAGGCGTAGAGATGAGATAGAACAAATACACATTCTCTGACCTTTGGTGCCGGCCATGAGAGTAGAAGGTCATCATCACCACCCTCCTGATATACACAGCTCTAAATGGGACAATTTAAGGGGGTAAAACAGTATCTGTACATTGGAAAATAGGCCATTTCCACTGGGGATTCCCTGAACAAAGGAGAATGAATGAGCCCAGCTCACCCCCCGAGCTTTCTGCTTGGGGGTTGTTGCTGAACTCCAGCACAGGGAGAAAAATTCAAGTCTCTTTGTCTTGCTGAGTTAAAGAGATATCAGATTTTTAAAGGGAAAAATTTTGGCTACAAGGCAGAGTACAAATGAGGAGGAAGCTAACTGGGTAAGACTTGAGAAATGGCATAGGGTTCCCTTGAGATTTGGGTTAATTGTTGTTCTTTATAGATACAGAGTAACACACCACAAGGCAGGAGAAAATAAAGTTCTGAGTAAAGAACAATGACAGGGTCTTATACAAGGAAGAATTTCCAGGGCTCGTGAATGACCAGGAATCATTTAAGTTTCTTTGAGCCGTGAGACATTAAGTGAAGACTCTAATTAGCTCTGCTATAATGGCCATTGAAGAGAAGCCTGTAAAATGTCTTTAAAACAAACCTTGAAAGAATCTAATTAATCCACAAGTAATTAACTGCCTGTCATAAAAGTCAAACCTTTTCTGAAGGAACACAAAAAGACTTCAAGATTCAGTAAGAGAAAATTCAGAATATCTGGTGTTTAGTTTGTTTTTTTTTAATTACTATGTGTATGAAGAAGCAGAAAATATGTGACCCCTAATATGGATAAAAATCGGTCAATAGAAGCAAACCCACGAATAGCTGAAATGACAGGATCAGCAAAAAATACATTAAAACTTTTAATATGCATGCCATATGTCCCAAATATTCAATGACATAAAATCACAGGCATGTAAAAAAAGAAATTGAAGGTTGTAAAGGACCCAAGTACAATTTCTAGAGATGAAAAGTAAAATATACAAAATTTAAATTCAAGATTAATAGCAGATTCGATACCACAGGGGGAAAAAACCCTTTAATTAATAGCAGTATAAACTATCCAAAATAAAAACAGAGAGAAAAAATACTTTAAAAAAAACTTGAAGCAAGCCTCTGTGACTTGGTGGACAATATAAAGTATATTAATATACTTCTTATAGAGTCCCAGAAAGAGAGGAGAAAAAAGACAAGACAAACACTTGAAGAAATAACAAAGTTGGATTTTTAGCAACTTCGATACAAGAACACAAAGCCCAGCCATAATAAAAAGGAAAAAAAAAACCCACACTGAAGTATATTATAATCAAGTTTTGAAAGACAGTGAAAAATATTGAGTTGCAGCCACAGGAAAGGGACCTGTCATTGGCAGAAGAGCAAACAGACGGGTAACAGCAAACTGTTCACCAGACGCCACACCATCCAGAAGACAGTGGGCGACGTATTTCAGACACTGGGAGAAAAATAAAGCTGAATTCTATATGCATCAAAAATATCTGTTTTTAAAAAAGATGTATTTATTGTAGAGAGAAAGGACAGGAGGGAGAAACAGAGGTAGCGAAACCTTGATGTGGGAGAGAAACATTGGTCGGTGGCCTCTCACAGGTGCCCCAACCCACTGAGCCACGCACAATAAAGATCAAATAAAGAACTCGAACATCTGAGAGTATTCGCTGGCCGCTCAGTCCATCAGCAATCCCATCCTTAGATATCTATCCTATAAAAAACTAAGCCCACACACACACAGTCAAGAGACATGGGTGAGGATCTTAACTGCAACATTGTGTACAGTACCAGCAGCCTAGAAACACGTCACGGCTTCTGCATTTGCTAATTCGCCCGTGTGCCACAATGTATCTGTGCCCTCACATGGAGACTCCTGGTGCTTTTGCAGTCATTCCCTGCCATGTGCAGAGTGACAAAAAATGTGACTTGTCTGCTGCTCTCTGCCTTCAGTGCACCTACTGTAGATCAGTCACTCTTTTTGTGATCTACAGGGTGTGGCATTTTTCACACCTTTGTTTTTTGTAGGTAATTAGGCTGATTAGAATGCACCCCCACCCCCAGAAATAATGTTCAGTGTTGTCTTATGTTTCCAAAGTATACGAAGGCCACACTGTGCCTTACAGACAAAGCACGTGTGTTCCATGAGGCTCGTGTAGGCACAAGTGATAGTGCCATTCACCATGAGTTCATGGTAATGAACTGACAGCATATGTATTCCGTAAGATGTCTTTAAACAGAAACACACCTAAGACGAGGTTGTGTGTGGGTTGGCTGACAACAATACTGTGACCAGAGGCTCGTAGGAACCTAGCCTTGAATTTGCCTTAGGAGCAGCATTCACTGATTCAGTGTTTTGGGGGATGTTGTCGACCACAACTGCTGTGAGTAACAGGAAGTGTAACCACCCTTTAGCACAGACTGAGAGAATAAATTCGGATGGAGCCGCACTACAGAGCACAGTGCGATGTTGAAAGGTCTCTAATTCAAGCTAACACAGTTGTTTTAAAGCTGCCCCTCCGAGTTATCGTCGCGTGAGAAAGAAAACTGCAGGGAGACGTGGAATCGATGTCACTGTCAGCTGTGGTCACACACCCGTGTGTTTGCTGGTGCACTCGTTTCTTTGAGCGACACACACTGGACAGAATAGAGAGCTCTTTCGACTGGTGTGGGGAGGTCTGTGTGGTGGGGTCAGCCCAGCAGATGAGGGGGTGTGAAGTCAAAGGGAAACAACACGTTCAATCAGCTGACTTGTGTAGAATCACCCGCACATGATGGAAAAACTGGTGGTCCTCTGCACACTGACCTGTGGGGTCAGGGCCCACCGTGGAGAGGAAGCCAGTCACCAAAGAGTGGGTGGAATGTGATTCAATTTGAGGGAGAGATTTGCTTACTTTAACCTTCGAACTATGAGAACGAACAAAGGGAAGTGTGTTTATAGTAAGGGATTGGGAGTCTTGTGGGCAAAGATGATTTGGTTTTTGTCTTTATTTCTAATTGACTTATTTTGATAGCTATAGCCAGGATTGTTTTTTTTGCTGAAATTTGAAAAAGAAATACAAATAAAAATGGGAAGCATCTTGTTACTGGGTCCCATGCAGTTAGCGAAGGGTTACAGCCCCTTTTAACAGACGTTAGGAAGTTGGCTGCCTGCTTGTTTTGTTAGCAAACTTTGGAGATGGCACCGGCCAGCAGAGTGTCCCTGCAAGACCCTGAGCTGTGTAGTCTCTGTGGTACATTAAAGCCTTCTGCTCTTTTTTCCTTTTAGGAATCCTTAAGAGCCATCAGATACGAAATATCTCCAGATAAAGAATACGCACTTTTCTCCTATAACGTGGAACCTGTGAGTACAGTGCCTTTCTGTCCAGGAAAGGATTGTTTCTCTATTCTGATACCTGATGAAGTATTTTTCCTCGAATGTCCATTCTCAGAGATCTTTGGGTCCGGAAATAGTGGGTCCTGTAATCATCTCTTTTTATGCCACACTGCCACCTAGGGGAGGGGAAAGGTATAAAAACCCCTTTGACAGAAAAAAAAATAGCCTTCCTTTTAGGGTTAGGATTTTCTCCGTGAGATGGTGAAAAGGTATATTTTTGTAGAGATTGATCTTAACCTGTATTGCAGGGTGGTTGGGTTTGGGGTGTGTGTGTGTTTTTAATTGTCTCAATCACATCATAAATTGTATCCCAAGAACAAAAAAAAATCATCTGGCAGCTTCTCCTGAAACCAAATTAAGATGCTCACTGTCTCCTAGTCATCCCCATCTCCTGGAGAAGAGGTGAAGCGTCACTTTCATTATTTAAATCCCTGTTTGGGGCACGTCACATAGGAGTCTCCTGTAAAATGTCACCAACAGTTTCCATCAACTCTCATCCTGGGCCTTAGCGGCCACCTACAACTGGGTATTCCTTCCATATTTTTTTCCTTTCAACTGGCTCATATTTTAAAATTAACTTTGGCTCTTTCATTTTAAGTGAGCCAGAAGGTAAAACTTACCTTGCATCCGCGAAGCCGACGTTTAGCTTATACGAGATTAGCGACTTCGGAAATGTGCCTTCGAGGAACTTTATTTTCTGGCAAAGAGCATGTTGACTTTCACAGACATTAGTTTCCCCCGAGGCCATTCTGATCAGAGCCCTGCTGTGGTGTCTCCGAGTCGGGGCAGGCGCCTGCCCTGCGATTCGGTCTGCACAGCCCTGGGCGGGTCAGGGAGGGGGGTCCCAGGCCCCGGATGGGCCAGCTTCAGCTCCGTCCCATTCCGGAACACGGAGGGTCGGTGGACATGGAGAGGCAAGTCCAATTCTAGTGTTCTTAGAACTTCTTCTAAAAGTGTTTGACACCTGGATTCTTTACTGGAGATGTTCAATTTCATTCTTCTTCAACGTAAGTCCTTTCTCTCTCTGGCTTTAGTTTTCCATTGTCTGGGAGTTTTGTTGTTGTTGTTCTTGTTAATATCAGTCATATAAAGGTTTTCATTTCCCCCATCCAAATTCTTTGGGATGACTGTTCATCTCAGTCTGTGGGAAGCCCGGTAGCTTGATAGGCTAAGGGGTGTCCAAACTTTGGGCGTCTCTGGTCCGCACTGGGAGAAGAAGGGCTGTCTTGGGCCACACGTTCAATAGACAAACACTAACAAAAACTGATGAGCAAAAAAAAAAAAAAAAAAGGGTTTTAGGTAAATTGACGATTTTGTGTGGGGCCGCATCCATAGCCATCCTGGGCCACATGCAGCCCACGGGCCTCAGGTTGGACACCCCAAGGTCACTTGTAGCCTCGGGGCTCTGCATGGCCTACCCCAGCCCCTCCCCTCCCCTCTCTGAGCTTCAGGTCCAGGGTCCTGGTGCGCAGGGATCGGGGAATGTTTCAGCCCCTTGGTCACCCTGGGGAACCACCCGAGATGTAACATCACTCAGCAGATGTTTGCAGGACTGTCACGGGGATGGGACGACATGTGTGTTCTCGATTGCTCAGGGGACGCGGCCACCACTGAGTGAGGAAAGCACAGAAGGGCAGGTTCCGGGTCATCTCAGTAGGGAATCTTTTCCTCGCGGGGGCATCCCAGCCGTGGGATGAATTACCGTGTTAGGCACCGAGCCTGCTGCTCCTAGAAGCCTCGCAGACCAAGTGCTACATCCGTTCCCCAAAGTCTAGAAGATTCTAATCTGTGATCCTGGGGGGCCGGGTGTGGTGGAAGTCGCCTCCAGCCTTCCTTCTCTTTCCCAGTGTTTTTGAGAAAGAGTCCCCTGGGATCTCGCTGCAACCGATAACTATTTGGTGAAAGAATATTTTGCTAAATATTTTGCGCCTTCACCGTGTAGAACAGGGACCTTTTCACTGGACGGCCTTCGGAGCCAGACAACGCTCAGCTTGTCCCACCTCGGGGAACACGGGAGAAATTTGGGTTTCTCACACACCAACCACAAGATGATTCAAGTGTTGCCCATGTGCGCTGTGTGGGAAATCTGTAGCGATAGCTATTTTAACCTGAATCAAGAAGTAGCTCTTCTGAGTTTTCAAGTCCTGAGCCGCTACTGTGCAGATGGCTGTCCAAGCCAGAGTCTTGTTCTTCTGGGGGGGGCGGACATAGAGCAGAAAAACCTCGAGATTCTGCAGGCAAACTTGGGGTTAAATGGCAGCGCAAACTTCCTTAACTGGATAAACTAAAACCTGGGTATTTCCAGAAAAACGGGGCAGGTCTCCAGGGAAGCGTCTTGGTCTGGGATCTGGGATGGCCCAGAACTTCCGAAATCTGTCTCTAGCATCAGAAGTATCCAAAAAAATAAGCTGTGTATTTATGTAAACTTGAGAACTCTAGTCAAACAAAGTTCAATGTTTTTGACTGCAGGATTTTTTAAAAAGCTTTGTATATTCTCATGAGGGTTATACAGTGCTTCCAAATGGGTATCACCACAGGTGATTTCTGTCTAATTGTAGAAACAAAAACAGCATTTTCTCCTGGGATCCTTGCTTATCCCAACCTTATGCACGCATTTCAAAGGCAGCTAGGATACCTCGTTTATATACACTCACTCCACTTTTCATTAAAAAGACGATCATAAAAAAACACTTTTGGGCTAAGTCACAATGTCCAATTCCTAAGCCTCTCTCATTTAATCGAATAAATGTTTTGTGCACAATAAGATCTCAGTGTATGAGGTTGCAGTTCCAGGAAAGAAATCTAAACATCACACACGGCCTCGGGAGTCCAGGACCATCCTCTCCCCGCCCTGGCTCTCCCTGCTCCCTGCTGCGCGCCCCCAGGAGTGGAAGAGCCCGGTGCCCATGCTCACCGGCACCCCTGACTAGAGTGGCCTGCCGGCTCTCCTGAGCTGTGTTAGGGGCCTTGCGTGTGGTCTGTGCTGCTGTGGACTGAATGTGACAGTACCAGGGGTCTCACTTGGCACCTGGCAGACAGCAGGTGCTCCATGAACTTCGTCCTTTTCCCTCCCGTGTCCCTCCCTGGGGCCTAGACACAGGGCTCACCCCCAGGAAGATGCCCAGCTCACTCTGGTCCCCAGGGGTGTTTGTTGCCCTCATTTTGTCATTCATGAAAAAGTCAGGCACCGATCTGTGTGACCGAGCTATACGCCCTTCCTGCCTCAAGCATACAAACAGTGTCTGCCAAGAGGTGAGCAGGAACTTGGCCCCTTCAGCCCCTTGGCACACCCTTCAGCCGCCCCAGTAGGAACCTCCTCCTCCACCCACACAGGTCAGGGACCCTCGTGGGCGCCCACGGTGGCCTGCACCCCACAGGACTGTAAAATCCCCAGATGCAGCCTCACACCCTGGCTGTCCCAGCAGGTCTTCCACTAACACAGGCCCAGTTCGCCAAGGCCGGGCCGCCCCACCGCCGCCCTCGGCCACTGGAGTGTGTCCCCGCCGTGTCCAGGAAGCCCTTTGCCGCAATGAGCCGCTTCAGCTCCCCCAACTTGAGTTGCTGAAGTGACATGCACTCGTGTTAAGCCGAGCATGTAAGAGGCATGTTCTGCTAAATAATCCTCTAGAGCCTTTCATGCTAAGGAGGCTTTGGGCTCCAGAGACGCGCAAGGATGCCTGTGGCGGCTCGTGGCCACTCAGCTGGGGAGGCGCGCTGAGGGGCTGGCTGGCTGGACGGTCATCACGGTCCCCTTGGCCCGTCTTATACTCTCCTTGGCTTCAGTGTGGAAGCAGATTATATACGGCGTGATGAAAAATTGAATTTGCCTTTATAGGAAAGGGGAAATTTCCCATTTATAGCTCTTTTTTTGTTTGGTGTCGAGTTCTCCAGGTTGTAAGACCTTCATAGGCTCATGGAGACGTCGCCACAAATCACCCCAGAAAATCGCTTCCTGTTGCCCCCTTGTAATCAGGCCTCCCCCCAGCCCTGCCCCCGCCCCCCCCCCCAAACTGCAGGTCTATTTGCTGTCTCCATAGTGTGGCCTTTTCTAGAACATCATGGCAATGGCAAGAAACAGCGAGCAGCCTTCTGAAAGTAGTTTTAGAAAGGACAGTATTTATTTAAGTGCAAACACGGAGGAAACCTTAGGCTTCTTTGGGACACGATCGGATCGCTTTCCCTGTGTGTGCGTTTAGGGTGCTTTTGCTATAAAAACTGAACTGCATTTTGCCTTGTCCCCTGTGACTCACGCTGGTGGAGTCCAGACCACACCCACCTCTGTGCCCCAGGGCCGTGTTCCCACCCAGCCCCCAGGCCTCCCTCTCCCTGCTTGGTGGGGGTCGGGGGTCCCAGGACCCAGGACCTGGCGACGATCGCCCGCTTGCATGGCCTCACCTGCTCCGTGCAGGGAACTGGCCAAGGCTCGGAGCGGATGCCAAGGGGGAGGACTGCAAACAGCATCCAGCTTTGCTAACGTACACACCCACCCGGGCAGCTGTCCTCAGCTGGAATGCGGGGGTTGGGGGCGGGGTCAGGCTCTGGTCAGTAATTTTCCTGCAGCCACATCTGCTCCCCGAGGTGATAATGGGGAGCAGCTGCAGGCAGACCTGAGGTCAGGGGAGCTCTGAGCAGCATCTGCTCCTGTTCCGGCCCAGGCTGCGTGTTCAATGCATCGGAGCGGCCGTGCACTCTCATTGGGCTCAGTCAAGGTCACCTCTCTGCCCCCAAGGGTCCCACCAAGGACGCAGGGGTCTGTCGCTGGTTAGAATGGCTCTTTAAGGTGCTAGCAGGGGACTTGTGGTCGGTGTTTCAGCTCCTGACCACAGGAAGGCCCTGCTTCTCCTGGGTCCCAGCGCCATCCCTCTGAGGGCGGGTGACGTGGGGCACGGGTGCTTTCCTCAGTTTCCCCACACCCACCCCTGGGCCCCCAGCACCCCCAGTGAACTTCTGTTCCAGTTAACACACGGAATTCCAGCGAGAAGCCGTCATACCACAGGTCTGGTCCGTCGTCATTGAGACGTCTCCTGCCTCGCTTGTTAGCACACGGCTCGCGTTCAAGGGCCTCTTCCATCACGGTACCCTCCGCCGTCCACCTCGGATGCCGGGCGTGTAAATCACGTTCAGCTCCGTGAGACAGGCGGCTTTCCTGCGGACACTAAGTCCCAGTGGGCCTCGCCGCATCAATAATGCGCGCATTTCCAGAAATGAGAGGTTTTATGAATGACGTGAAATGTGAATCATAATTTTTAAAAATCTCAGGCACTTGCTCTCTGGGTCTACTACAGGTCATAATCACCTTGTGTTTACTGTTGTGTGGCCCGGATGGACAGACAGACACTTTCTCTGCTCATTACCTGGAGGCTTGTTAACGGTGACAGATTTGCTGAGGCTCACGGAGCCCTTTATCAGTGGAAAACTGAATCTGGCTGTAGCCACTGCCCACATGAGTCACTTCACCCGGATCTGTGTCCTAACCTGTCCCCTGCG
The DNA here is from genome assembly GCF_021234435.1 of Artibeus jamaicensis. Classification (NCBI taxonomy): domain Eukaryota; kingdom Metazoa; phylum Chordata; class Mammalia; order Chiroptera; family Phyllostomidae; genus Artibeus; species Artibeus jamaicensis. The sequence continues at coordinate 4,963,179 of NW_026521936.1, forward strand.
TGCGTTTGTCCCTGGGTGTGCTGGCTCCTTCTGTCCCTGTTTGGGTTTCATTGACCTGTGGGGGGCTGGGTGGGGCGTAGGTGCCGGTTCTGTGTCCTTGGAAAAACCCCTTAAGAACTCAGATAGTCCCAGCCCTTCCTCAGCTTGCGGTGCGGTTTGTTAACCGACTGCGGGTTACGCGCAGGGGTCTCCTGACGCTCCTGGCCCCCACCCCTCCCCACACGCATGTCCACTTGCTGTGGTTCACAGAATCCGGGAGCTTGGAGACTGGGGGATGCAGGCAGGTGTGTGCGACCCTGTGCAGACAGATTCCCTGGGCACAGTCTTTCCTGTCACGTCATTGCCTAGTTCTGCTGACACAGAGTTCTTTCCTCAGAGACCCCTCTCTCCCGAGGCTGGATGGTTCCAATTGGTGCAAAGTCCTTCTTTAGACCGATTTAAGTCTACTTTTTAAATTACTGGTTTGAGAGAGAGAGAGGAGGAAACATCGATTTGTTCTACTTAGTGATGCATTCATTGGTTGATTCTTGCTCGTGCCCTGACTGGGAGCCGAACCCGTGACCTGGGCACATGGGGACGGCACTGTAACTAACTGAGGCACCTGGCCAGGGCCAAGCCTCCTTTCTCAGACGTCCTGTCTGCCGACTCTTCTTCCTCCTTGGATACAACGGTGGCCCACAGGACGTCCCACTATGATGGCAATGCTCTGTGTCTGAGTGAGTGTCCAAGGCAGTGGTGAGGAGCACTTGCAACGTGGCGGTATGGCTGGGCAACTCAGTCTGTGATTTTATTTCACTGTCTGTGACTTAAACCTAAATAGCCACGTACAGCTGGTGGCTGCCAGGTCAGAGGGTCCAGCTTCAGAGCAACGCTGAGTGACATTGCTTCCCCGTGTCATTCGGTGGCCTGCGGGTGCGGCAAGGTGGCTGTCACTGACGCTGAGTCTGTCCTTTGCCCGGGGAGCAAGTTTTCTCGGAACAAAGGTGCAGAGCCCCCACAGGTTGGCCACCCTGGTTCACCTTGTCCAGAGTCTGGATTAATGATGCGATTCGTGATAAACAAATAGGCAGGTAATTAGTAAACAAAGGAGTTTCATTCTTCATATAATCAGTGTCCTATCCAATCACTTTGTCTTCTTACGTAAACGGAGATTTCTGGTCCCTTGTCCAAGGGTGGGGAGGGGCTGTGCTAAGGAAAAGGTCAGAATCGAAGAGGGTCATGTTTCCTTAAGCGTCGCCCCGCCAAACGTTTAGCTCTCAGGTGCCATCAGCTCAGTAAAGCAGAACGTGTAAAGCGATGCCACTGACCCTGCAGGGACAGCTGCGTCTCCTTTGGCAAAATCTGTCCCTGTCCGGGGGTGGGGGGCCGCCGGCCACTACCACTCTCGGAGAGTGTTGAGGGGTAGAAACGAAGCGAAAACACACAGCCCTCCCCCAGTGGAGCAGCACCGCCCTGTGACGGACAGACTCCAAAGACCAGGCGCCCACATCAGAGGTCGAGGTTCAATTCTATTTTTAGTGACCAAACATGGCGTCCTTTCCAATTTCAAAGCTTTTTTTTTCCTTTGTCTTTTTCCATCTCATGAAAGCGCAAACATCCCTTTCCAGTGACTTTTTAGAGCCCCTGGCATCCCAGCACTCAGGCTGACTGGGATAAACAGCGTGTCCCACGGCCCGGCAGAGAGGCCGCTACGTCCCAACCAGGCAGGCACCATGCTTCACTCAAACCAAAGGGCCGTCTCAGCCAGTGGGTGTCTGTCGACCACCAGCAAAATCAGACATTGGGACAGCAGCTGCCCTTCACCGTGGAGCATCTTGGCACTGGTCAGCCTCACGGCGACAGGCCAGAGAAGCCGGGACAACAATGGCGGAGACCTCAGGGGCGGGGAGTAGAAGCGCTGGAGGGGGGGGCAGGAGGGGCAGCCACGTCCACCCCCCACCCCCGTGTGAGTTCTGCACTGCACACGCCCAGGGCGGGTCTTTAATTTTCAGAAAGGTTTTTGGTTAGAACAGAAAAGAGCCATTTCGAGAGATTAGGGTTAAGACTAAGGGCTGAATCATGGGTATCACCAAAACGATGGCTTCTGAGGACAGAGATGACTGTTGTGCCGGTGATGATGGTAATGATGATGGTGATGAAGAGAGAGAGAAGGAGAAAGAAGATGAGGAGGAAGGAGGAGGGGGAAGAAGCAGGAGGGAGGAGGGTGAGGGAGGAGGAGGAAGGGGAAGGAGGGAAGGAATAAGGAGGAGGGGGAAGGGAGGAGGAAGAGGCAATAACAGGACAGTGGTGGCGACTCTGAGGACCGTAGCATCGCCAGCGGGGAAGACAGTGGCCACAGGGATGATGATAACATCGCGGGGATGATGGTGACGTCCCAGGAGGTGCCATCATCATTTCTCGGGGCCTCTCTTCGGGAAAAGCGTCTGAGATAAAAGTCTGGAAGGAGCCGGGAACAGGGCGTCCGAGGAGGGTGAGCCGATCGCAGCGTGTGCCCCACTGCATGCTGGGAGCAGACCCCCGAGATGAAGGGCTTGCCGCTGCCCCCGGCAGCCCCACTAACTACATAGAAATGGCCCAGGCCGGGTCCAGCGGACAGGATCACAGCAGCCAGACCCGTGGCCAGCTGCAGGCTCTGAGGCTGGATGGCCAGAGATGGACAGATTCCAGCGGCCCAAGGGGGACTGGTGTCCTGGGTTCGAGGAGAAAACCTGGGTCTGTGCTGGGTCGAGGGCGGCCCTCAGGGTGGGGGATGGGAAGGAGGGTGCCCAACCCTGGTCTGTGCTCTTTGCTGGAGAAGGAGGCCTGGACGACGCACAGGAGGGGCCGGTCACATGCGGAGGAAGAGGTGGACAGAGGTCACTCCCGCCCTCCTGGAGGCGCCTGGCGCCCTGGCCCCAGACAGACTCTCTGCCCCCAGGACAGGACCCGCTCCCATCACCCCACCTGCCGGGCCCCGGGGATGGCCCAGCAGGGGGGCCTTGCACTGGATGGCCCGGGCAGGGTGACGGGAGGAACGCCAGTTCTGTTGCAAACACCGCTTGTCAGGACCGGGAGGGGAGGAGGAGGAGAAAGGGAGTGGCCGAGAAAAAAGCATGGGTTTGGAACATGTTACCGAAAATAACACAGAGAAAAAAGAGACCATCGGCCCCTTGGATTCACTTCAGATCCCTCCCGGCACCATTTGCTCATCTGAGGACGGCCGGTGGGGCCCGGAGTACGTGCCGGCCAGGCACTTTCTTACCAGCCGTGAGCCCAGCCGACAGTCTTTCTTTCTGCAGGGAAGAGACCTTCGGAAAGTAAACATTGTGTCGGGCTGGGTTGGGGGGAGAACAAGGAAGGTAGATGGCAGGGTGCAAAAGCAGAGCTCCCCGAAGCAGGGGGACCCATCCCAGGGAGGCAGGGGCAGCAGGACGTGTGGGGTGGACCCAGTGATCTGGGGGTGGGCCGTTGGGGGGTGGTGCCCAGGCTGCAGTGCTGCAGGGGGGTGGGGGCCAGTGTGGCTCCGGAACACGGGTTCCAGACGGAGCACACAGAGTGGCCTCTGCACGCGTCACTTTTATAAACACACGGTGACATGCATGACCGTCTCCCCAACTGACCTTCACCCCACGAACCACCCGAGACACAGCTTCCCCAGATGGACAGGACACCGGGCAGGGTGTGGCTGGTTCCGGCATCCGTGCTCACCTGGGACCAGGGGGCCACAGGTGCTGAAATAAGGGGACGCCCGTCTCCTGCTGACGACGTGATTCCGGCCCCAGACAGAACGGAACTCTGGGCGGAGTCAGAGCTGAGAATCAGCTGCTTGAACCAGGAGCTTTGAGGCCTTGTCGTTAGTCACATGAGGTCATCGTCGGCAGGGCGTGATGCTCACCACCAGGGCACCTGGCCGGTGTGACAGGCACCTCGGATGAACCGCCACTCCTCGCTGGGGGCTGCGTTCACATGAGGCGTGGATGTCATTCACCACACTCCGTGAGGACCTGGTATTAATAGCTCGGTCCAGCCAGATGCCAGGAGCCGTCTCGTTTGAATGATGATGTGTTGGGCATTGTTAGCAGTCTGTGGTGCCTACCACTCCATCCCCCAGACCCCAGGGGTTTTTCTATGAATCGTTGGAAAAAGCAGATACTGCCCTAGCTGGTGTGGCTCAGTGCATTGAGAGATAGCCTGTGAACCAAAGGGTCGCTGGTTCGATTCCCAGTCAGGGCATTTGCCTGGGTTGTGGTCCAGGTTCTCAGCAGGGGGCGCAGGAGAGGCAACCACACATTGATGTTTCTCTCCTTCTCTTTCTCCCACCCTTCCCTTCTCTGTAAAAACAAATAAATAAAATATTTTTAAAAAAAGAAAGAAAAAAAACAAATCCATGTGGTTTCACTGTAAAAGTCGGGTTGTGCCCCTTTGCTGTGCCCTTCCAACCGTGAACTGCTCTCAGACGATGGACCTGCTGACGTCAGCTCTGGTGAACTGTTGAGAATCTTAGGACAGGCTCATTTAAAAAAGACAACATTGTGCGCTGTGTCTCAGTTGCTGGTGACCACTGACGCGTGTCTGAGGGAAAACCAAAATAAATCAACGCACCCCTTGCTCACAAGAAGGGGCTTTGCCCGCGGCCCCGCCTTCAGGCCGGCTCCAGAGGGTGCTCCTGGCCGCGCCTCAGGACGCAGCCGGGAAGACCTGAGGCTGCTCGGGGCTCTGGGCGGGGCAGGCATCAGCCCCCAGTGAGTCACTGTGGACCCGAGTCCTCCAGGAAGCGATGCTGCTTATGGTCTGGGCAGCACCGTCCACACCTGTCATCTGCAGGCTCTGCAGTGAGGACAAGTGACTAGCCGAGAGCATGTCACCGGATAACGCGTGGGACCTGCAGTCTCAAAGCCTCGTCACCGAGACGGAGGAACAGCGAGGCCCCCCTCACCTTCCGAGGCAGTCGGTTCTGACAGGTTCCGATTCTTTCTCTAAACAAGAGGTCCAAGGGCGTGTTATTCCCAGGGGCTCCCTGGTGGAGGGGACGTTTTGGCGGGTCACAGTGCCCCTGTGAGTTTGTGCCTGGGCACCCGCGTTCCTTGCTGGCCTCGTGGACCTGCAGGGTAGGGGACGTGTCCTAGTCACCATCACATCCTTGGTGATTTGCTGCACTGGCGTAAACTAAGAATGAATGAACAGAAGTTAGTTAGTTAGTCAGTTAGTTAGTTAGTTAGTTAGTTAGTTAGTTAGTTAGTTTCCCCTTAGGGCTCAGTCATTGCCCAGGTTGCCTCAGGCCAGAAGCTGCTTGTGACAGTAATTCCGTAGTGTTCGCCACCTCTGACAGAGTCACGCCCTCTCTTGTGGTTTTCGTTTGCCTTCCTCAGTGTACTCCGTACCTTCCTCGTTCCCAGCGTTCCAGGTCCTGGAGGAGCACAGTGTGGTTTGGCAATTGGACAAACACGGACCTGTCTGTGGTGAGGCTGGAACCCGTGACGCTGCAGGGAGTGGCCCTGAGGGTCCCGGGGGGTTCTGCCTCTGAGCTGTGCCGAATGGCTCTCTCTCTGCCTGCATATCAGACGTTCCCAGAGTCTGTATAGGGGACCCCGCTGCACCCAGACCCCTGGGGGCTGCTCAGGCCAGCTCTCAGACCCAGGGTGAGTGCAGGGTGGGCTTGTAAAGGCCCCTGTCAACCTCTGATTGCATGATTGATTCCTTGCAATGGCAACAGTGCAGTGTGTATTATATGGTGCTGACTTTGAAAACAGCTGAGCAGTTGGGAAAGTTGCTAAAACAGCAGCGAACGGTTTCTGACATTGTCCCCACCTCCCCGCTGTCTCTGGTCAGCTCCTTCCCCTCCTGCCCTTCCTTCCTGGCCTCCCCTGTCCCCTGTCCCCAAGGACCCCTCATTACCCGTCGCCCGCCCGAGCACCTGCAGCTCCGTGCAGTCTCTGTAAGGCCCAGTCAGAGTGGTCGGTGCCGTAAGAGGGGGGCTCAGGACATCTCTGCAGGGCACCCCTGCCTGCACACCCCCTGCCTGCACACCCCCTGCCTGCACACCCCCTGCCTGCACCCCTGCCTGCACCCCTGCAGAGGAGGCGCTCTCGTCTCCGCTCCGTCCCTTGAGTTTTAGGAACGGGTCCCACTGCGCGTTCCTTTCCTGCCCTGGGCCCACTGTGTGCACAGTTCCTTGCACAAGCAAACCCTCACCTCCCCTCAAGATCAGCACGGGCCTCGCTTTTCCTACGCTCCGGCATTCATTTTAGTCACAGACAGGAAAGGGCCTCTGACCCAAATTATGAGAATCGTTGAAGTAAAACCGGCCCATTTTTCTCTGCGCCGAGAGGGAGGGGGGCCTGGGCGCCTCTCCCATTCACCAGCTCAGCCGCCTGCTCTGAGGGGGCAGGCGAGGGGCTGACTCCTGTGTGCCAGGAATCTGCACCTGAGCCGACAGCATGGTGCCTGCGTCATGGGGACAATATGTGAGCACAGCTTTGAGACAGCCTCCAAGGTGTCCCCGACATCTTCACATCCACTGCGCGTGGAGATGCAAACGACCTGGAAAGTAAGAGAAAGCCTGGCATCGGGAACCTTCTAGAAAGAAGATGAAATGGAGGCAGCTGAGACGGGTGGAACCCAGAGAAAGCCCCGTCGAGAGCGAGCTCCCTTCTGAAACGAGACTAACGCACCAACGTGCAGATCTCCGCACACAGACGCCCGGGGCACGGCGGAGCCGCTTGGGGGAAGTAATAGGATCCAGCTTATTTCAGACAAAATGCGTTTCTTTGGATTTTTGACAGCACAAGAAATTACCTCCACGGTCCATTTGTTTTATTTGAGGACACGTTAGAATGGAAGGTAAAAGAGGCCATGAATGGCAGAATTCGTGGCGTCATTAGTTGTACCGGCTGCCGGGTGATGTTCGTGTGAACTACTCACTGTCCTTAAATCACTGGGGGCAGCAGGGTGGCCAGGCACATCCCAGGACGTGGAGGCAGCGGCCCGGACGGGGGTAGCAAAGGCAGGAACCCCGGGGCCTTTCAGGGTGCGAGACAGGAACACGTATGCGAGACATGGATGGACAGAGGGGGTGCTGGTCTCATGGTTCACCACCCCTTGAGTCATGACGCCATCATTTGCTGGGACGTTCACCACAGGGTTCCCTGGCCTGGTTTCTGCGTGACAGAAGGGTGCATCTCCCAGTCTGGAGGCTGGGCTGTCCACTGTCAGGGCGGGGGCACTTCGCTCCTTCTCAGGCTGTGGGGGGACGCTGTGCCAGGTCACTGCCCTCAGCCTCACGTGGTGTCTCCCTGTCCCAGATCCCTGGGTCTAAACATCCCATTTTCACCAGGACACCCCCCCCGAGGGACCCCATTTTAGCTTGATTTCTTACTTCGGTAAATAAAGTCACGACGGGACATCCCGGAGGCGAGGAGGCCCATGCGTCTTTCTGGAGGACACCACAGCTCAGCCTGTAACCAATGTTAGGAGGGAACAGCACACTTGGCCATTGTTTTATGTTGAGATTCTCTCGAAACCCAGAAGAGATCACAGACCCATCCTGTCCGCTTACCCACATTCCACAAACACACTTGAATTTCAAGCCCTGAATTTTACACCAAGAAACAAGCTCACTCAGCACCTCCCCGCGAGGTCCGACCCTCAGTGCAGGGTGAAAAGGAACTGTACCGATGGGAACACTGTAACGCTGAGCTTGCAGATGCTTGCTGTGCAGAGCAACCATTTTTTGTCAGTAGGGGGTTATTTGTTGTACCCCTCCCCCTGGAGCCATGGCTCCTATCCTGGACACGGTGACACGGGCACCCTGATTATCGCCTGCGTTCCAACTGGCCACCCAAGGGCATTGTCGCTGTCACTGATTCCAAGAGCAAAACACCAGTGCATGAAATTAGCAACATTATAAATAGATTATCACCACTGTGACAGACCAAGGCAGCAGTTGTCCCTTGGAAACAATGGGACACGGTTCCAGCTGAGACTTGCCAACTCCCTCCGTGTTATTCAGAAGCCAACCGGCAGGTCAGGCGCCCGGCTTCCTTCTGTACGTCCTGGCACTCGGCTCTGGCGCACCGTGACTGAGAACAAGCCGGTGGAATCTGTGTGCGTCTTAAAGCAAACGAGGGTGCTCAGAATTCCAGGGGTCTTTGTGGTTTACAGAGCTTTGTCTGAGAACAGAAGTTGGATCGGAGGCAGAATTACTAACAACAATAGAGGCTTAGAAGAGAAACAGATTATCATCTTCAGAATGGAAGACAAAGAAACCTGATACTGTAGCTCAGCTAGTATCCATCCGGTGAGGGCTAAACCTTAAGCATCTGTATGTTTGTTGCAGCGTTACTTACAATCGCCAAGACTGGGAAGCAGCCCAAGTGCCCATCAGAAGGTGAGTGGATAAAAAGCTGCAGTACATTTACAGAGTGAAATAGTACTCAGCTGTGAAAAAGATGGAAGTGTTACCCTTTGCAGCAGCACGGACGGACCTGGCGATTATTATGCTAAATGAAAGAAGCCAGTCAGAGAAAGACAAGTACCGTGTGATTTCACTTACATGTGGAATCTGATGAACAAAGTGAGCTAACGAACAGAATAGACACAGACTCACAGATACAGAGAACAGACAGACAGCTGTCAGTGGGGAGGGGGCTGGGGGCCGGGTGAGCAGGGTGAGGGGATTAAGCAGAGAAAAGAAAGAAAGACTCACGGACACAGACAACAGTGTGGTGACCGCCGGGGGGGGGGGCAGTGGGGGAGGGAGAAGAGGGTGAAGGGGGCGAAATGGGGACCGAAAGAGACTTGACTTGGGGTGGTAAACACATGACAAACAGACGATGTATCATCATAGAATTGCTCCCCTGAAACCTATGTAATTTTATTAACCAAACTCACCCCAATAAATTCGATAAGAAAGAAAGAAAAAACACTGAAGTCGTCTGCCATCACTGACCGAGGCGCCCCCCCCCCACTCACTCCTGAAGAGGCCGCAGGTTCAAGAGGAGCTTGCCTTCTGCAAAGTCCCTTAAAGGTAAAATGTTTTTGGGGGACAGGCCCGTGATCCTAGGAGGAACGGAGTTGAGGTGTGGCTCCTGAATCCCACGGGTTTCAAATCACTTTTCTACCTGGAAACTGACAACCCAGCATCTCCTCTGCCCCATCTCTGGCCTAGAGCATTGCACCCGATCTCGGGTCCCACGCAGTTGGGAAGGAAAGCCATCCAGCCGGGGAGGAGAGGGAGACCGTTTCACTTCCGCTGAGTCTTTTCCTAGTCAGCTCTTACATCTTTACTCTTTCCTCAGTATTTCCATTTGTGCCTAGTTATTCAGGGTCCTCTAGAAAAATCGTTTTAAAAGTCATTACAGCAAGGGGTTTGACTTTGTGAAAAGGATCTGAGAGAAATTGGCAGGGTCTAAAGATACGTGTGCCAAGTTCGGTGATTGAACATGAGGGTGGCCGTGACCTTCTGCCTGAGAGAGGGGGACCCCTCTCCGGGAAGGACTGACTCATTCAGGAGATTTTCCTCCATCGTTCATCTTCCGCACCGGGACTTAGAATTCACCAGACCACCAGCAATGGGAGTGAGAACGGAGACAAGGCGGGAAGACACATCATTCGGGCCACATGTCTGCTCACCGGGACAGTGCCAACGACACCCAGGACTGAGACAGGAGATGAGAACCCAAGCAGGGTCCGGCTGTGCCATGCAATGAGATTTCTGCAGGGTCTCGGGAAGGACGGGGTGTCGAGGGACGAACGTCATTTCTGCAACAGCAGGGGCCTGTCGAGTTTGACCTGTGGAGGGCAGAGTGGCTGGATGCGGGATTAGGTCTCCGTGCCCTGCAGATAAACATAAACTCATGCACCTTAGCCCTGACAGAGGGCTGAGAGCTGGGGGCAGTCCTCGGTGGGGACCTGAGGGATTCCCTGAACAGGAAGGAATTTCAGTGGCCGCGAGGTTCTGTCCCTGCCTCCTCCCGATGCTCCAGGGGCCTCTGGGCCTGTCCTGTGTAAGGTGGCTTTAATCCCCCACCTTAGCCTCGCCGGTCTGAAATGATTTCCCCACAGCGGGTGCTGGCCAGTGTCCTCTTCCCTGGGAATGGCAGCTGCTCACACTCACTCATGAAGCTCTTTACACCTCCAGCAGGACCCCCGCTGCCCCTCAGCCCCCTCTCTCCCCGGCAGCCCCCCACCATTGCTCCGGGGTGTCTCAGGCAGCTTTCTCTCCAGGCTCCCGCCCGCCCGGCCACCTTCCCGGGAGTAGTTTGGCTTCTCCAGTTGTGAAAGGAATGAGTGTCCAAGACAAGATCTTGGTTGTGTCTTCCCAGAAAGACGTGACGGACCGGTTCACCCCTGTCTCTGCCATGCGATGAAAGATGCACTCGTTTATTTGAATTATGCGGAGAAGGACCCGGCTGGGAGGGGAAGCCCCATTGGGCCTCAGCTGCCCGCGGAACCATCTCGGGCTTCTCGGAAGCAGGGTAGCCCCCGGGTGACGGGCAGGGGGAGGGAGAACGTGAGAGTGAATGGGATTGATCACTAGCACCAGCGCGCGGGTTCTGTATAAGCAAGCCTTCAGACCAGGATTCAGGAGCCTTCGGTGTCCCTGTGGCAAATTCATGAAGTGTTTTTGCAAAAGCGAGACATCTGTTCCCTTGCTTCCTTCTCCCCACGCCCATTGGGAGCTGTGGGGACATGGGGTGCGGCCTCTGTTGTTCGAACTTCGCTGCCTTCTTCACAGGCTGTCAGGAAACTTGGGGCGGGGACATGTTCGTTACGGGGACCGTGACGATGGCATCGTAGGTGTTCACGTGCATCTGAACGCACCCAAGTGCATGCATGTCATGTGTGCTGTGTTGTGTCTGTCGGCGACATGAGGCTGCTCTCAGAAATGTTCTCAGGAAAGTATCTTGTCTGACGGGCGGGGCTTCCTTTCTCCCGGGGCCTGACTGCCCTGTTCACCTGCGGTACGACTGGGGCCATGTGCCCCCTAGAACCCACAGGACTGTCCTTTCCTATCCGTGGCAGAAGCTTCTGTGCCCTGAGGGGACAGGCCTGCTGGGTACCTGCTCTGTTCCCCCCGCCCCCATTTTTAAAGCCCAGGAACCACGCATTTCCCAGCTTCTTCCAGAGCCGTTTTTCTTTTTCCTCCTTTAGGTTTTATTGTCTTTCATCCTTGACTTCCCACCCAGGTAATTTTCCTTCCCTTTTTCTTTTTTTAACCATTTGTTTTCTAACCGTCACTTTCTTTCCCCTGCCTAAACGGTCCTTTTCCCATTCTTCTCTCCCAGTATTTCAGCCTCCGTTCACATCAGATTGCTGTATCTTATTTCTTCTCTCTCTCTAATTTGTCATTGGCAGTTGACATTCAGTATTATTGTGTGTTAGCTTCAGGGGAGAGTCTAGTGGCCTGACGGGCTTGTTCTAGCCGTGGTGTCTTTGACCCTGGCTTGGGGGAACTTGCTCTGAGCTCACCCACCCCCTGTGCATGCTCAGCCCCCTCTGTGGGTGCAGCACCCACTCCAATAAGAAAGGGACTGTAGACGCCTCCCGAACAGAGTGGAGATTAGACAACGCCATTCCATGTGGCAACAGGAAGTCCCCTTGAACTTGAAGATGTGCCAGTGGGTTAGAAGTGACCAGAGCCCCGGCTGGTGTGGCTCAGTGGATTGAGTGCCAGCCTGTGAACCTAAGGGTCACCGGTTCGATTCCCAGTCAGGGCACATGCCTGGGTTGCAGGCCAGGTCCCCACTAAGGGGTGCAGAAGAGGCAACCACACATTGGTGTTTCTCTCCCTCTCTTTCTCCCTCCCTTCCTCTCTCTAAAGATAAATAAATATATAAACTCTTTAAAAAAATAAAGAAGTAACTAGAAAGGAAGCTGTGCAGACTCTCTCCCAAGCCGCCGTGATAGTAAAATGGGGAGAACACCAAGGGAGTTGGGCCGGGCATTTTTTTTTTTTTTTAATGCAGGAGATTTCTGTCCTACACATTTGGGAGAAGGGACAATGGGGAGGGGCGAAAGATGAGGCAGGGTCCTGTGTGGCCGAGGGGCTAATGACATTCAGCAGGAAGCAGAAAGAAAGGGGCAGGGACCCCAGAGCTGAGTCTCGGAAGGGAGTACGGTGGCTCTTTCTGCTGGGAGGACGGACGGACAGATGGACAGACAGACGAGAAGGCTGCCCTCTGGCACTTGCTGGAAGGATGGAGGGGGGCAGGGCTGGAGAAGGACTTGGGTGCCTTCCGAGGGCAGATGGCACCAGAGCAGAGAAGGAGGAAACCAGGAGTCGGAGAAACCAGGTTTTCAGCTCACCTCACTGAGGGCCGGACGGACCACCACCCAGATCAGAAACATCCAAACCGAAGTGGGTCTCACGCCTGTGGAAGACTTTCTTTTGGAGAACGCTGGGTTCGGGTGCCTGTGAGGCAGGCGGTGGAGACCTGGAGGCAGAAACTGGGTGTGTTGTCTGCAGGGAGGAGCCCGGGCTGTAGAAGGCACAGTACCGTCCTGTGCCGTGTACAATGCACACGTTTTTGCCCAAATTCTCCAGGGAAAAATAAGGGACACACCCTGATACGTGGGTCGTCCCTGAAATACCTTGTATCCATTTTTGAGTTTTATAACAATTCACTACGTATAAAATTTCTTGTACTATAACATGTTCAAAAACAAATGCTAAAATTCCTTGATAATACAAAAAAAAAACAAGCATCTAAATATAAATAAAAAGTTGGATTGAAAAATTAAAACAAAAGATTTTTTTTCCTGAAAGTTGGGGCCAGAAATGTGGGTGTGCCTTCTATGTGGCAAAATACGGTATTTCGGGACCGAAGCCTCCAGACTACAGGGAGGGGCTGATCTCAAGAGGAAGAAGATGTGAGCGTGCAAAGCATGCACCGGGGCGGAGGTAGGAGAGGCCACGGGGAACTGGAGAGTGTGGCTCAGTGGGGGTGGGGGAGGGGCGAGTACAGGCAGCAAAGCCGTGGGCAAGGCAGGGAGTTTGGGAGTACGAGAGCTGGCTGATGGTAACTTACCCCGGGACACACCCGACTTGTTGTTTCCCCATCAACCCCCGAATATTGACGACCAGTACCAACCGTTTTGCACAATAGATCAAACCATAACAATTTGTCGAAATGGTTTTCCCCTCCCGTGAATGGTGTTTTGCGACACCGGTTTTCACAGGTTCACTTCCGGGGGGAAATCCAATGGCGTGGGAAGAAACCTAAGTACCTTGTACTCACCCGCCCAAGCACACTCTTAGAAACACAGCCAATCCTATGAACGCCAACGCTTAGCTTTTTTTTTCCCCCCACGATCAGAAGTCTTTGGGGCCTGTTTTAAAGAAAGACACATAAATACAATAGATACATAGAGACCACAAAGGAAAGACAGACTTTCCCAGGAACGAATCCTTCCTGGGAGGCACAGCTTCTTCTGTGCCTTTCGAGATGAGGCGTCGTGCAGATGGAACTGTGCACGCGCACACACACCCCGCGCCGAGGCTGGTCGCTCTGTGGGAGAGAATGTCAGACTGTTTCATCCTGGAAACGAGAACATGGTTTCCTCTTCCTTCTGTTTCCTCACTTTTCTTAAAGGGCAGCCTGCGAGCCATAACCGCACTTTCACTTTTAAGGTTTTCCATTTGCACGGAGCTTTTTCTGGAAGGCTCTGTGCACACCCATGTCGAACACATCCAGCTCTCAGATTTCCCCTCTCTACTTCTTGACTCTTTCTCATTTTTCTTCGAATCCTTGCAGTTTAGTGGTTCATTTTTTTCCAAATATTTTATCACACTTCCCATCCGCCGGGACATTTTTTTCCTCTTTGCCTGACCGTATATAGACAGAGAATTGAAAAATGGACAGTTTGTTCTTCTCCCCATCACCCTGCACAAGGTCATTTTAATTTGTCTTCCTTTTTCTCATTGGCTCCCCTCAGAAGACACCCTCAGAGCCCAGTTTGAGGGTCACTTGGCGAATCTAAAGAGGGACGCAGAGGGATGAGTGTTGGTGTTTGTTTGCGGATGGCATGAGCAGAGAATGACTTGAAATCGCGATGTCTGCATAAATTACAGAAATAAGCCTTTAACCAAGAGAGATAGTGGGCGTTCCTGACTTCGCCTAATGTATCTTATCTGTTGGTATCCTGGATTTTTCAGTCCATCAACTTGGACTTGCAACTTGAGAGTTAGGAGATGCACCCGCCGGTCGGGCAATTTCCAGTGTGTTCAGAGAGAGACAGCCTCAGATCAAATCTCGCTTGGGTTGTGGTTACATTCCCGAAGACTCAGTTTTCCTGGTACCCGAACTCATCCCCTCTGGGACACGTGCTTTATGTGAGATCTCTCTTCTTTGGTGTCCTGTGTGTCACCTCCTGTCCTTGGAGGGTGACTTCCAAGGCATGTCCCTGAGCACTCACCCACACTCGGCCCCAACTGGCAGCAGTTACACCGGGAAAGGGGGGAGAAACATGGTCTTCGAGGGATTCCTAGGGGCAGCCAAGATTGGGAGGATTACGGGACTCAGGGAAACACTCTTTGGCTATTTTGTTACCTTCATTTTGAAAGCTATGCCCCTCCCCCCACCCCCGGCCTTGCCATGAACTGTCCATTTATCTAAAACTCGCCGAACATCTGACTACACAGAAGCACAGCCACGGGCCCAGTAATCCCATCTCGGCCCATTACTGCCACTCCCCAAGGACACACTGTGGAATTTGTCATAATTTACAGAAAATTCCCCAAGTGCATGCGTCCCTGTCAGCCTCTGATGGCCACAGTGTCCTCATTAGTTCTGAACTATGTGGCACGGGGCTGGACTGTGGGCCCCTGATTTAATCGCTGGCCAGGTCGCCATGGAGATGACACCCAGCCTCCAGCAAACAGTGGGCAAAGGGAGAAAACAGAACAGGGCATGCAAATGAGCTTCCTAGGTAAACACAAGGCCCTGCTCCCAGGGCCTCCACTGCGCGTGCTCTGTTCCCAGTCACTGACCTGAAAACCCCCATCGCGCCCCCGGGCCCCCACCCTGCTCTGTCCCCACACTGTTTCACTCTGTTTGTTTGTTTTTTGTCTTTTTCAGATACATCAACACTCCTACACTGGATATTATGTCCTGAGCAAAATCCCTCACGGGTAAGATTGTTCTTCTGTTTTTCTTTTCACGAGAACCCTGCAGAACAGCGCCCAAGGCAGGACGCTGGCTGCTTGTTCAATTGTTGGGAGTTTAGGGGCGGGAAGCAGGGGCCTTGACTGTCACAGCTCGAAGTGGGGACAACGCATGGGGCCTCTGGGACTCCTCCCCAGGTCCCTTGAGTCCCGCACTTGGCCCCTTGGGCAGCCCCCTCCTAGACCAGCTGCGCCCAGCCCTACTGGGTCCCCTGGGCTTCGTCACCAGCTGCAGGAACGCAGGTGGGACTGGCCCTGAGACTTCCCTACATGACAGGGTGGCACCCTGAGCTCACGCAGCCTCTCAAAAATGCGTGATCAGGGACCTGTCTTGGGGGAGACCGTCTCTGGAGCCCAAAGACGGTGAGGCCTGGTTCAAGTTCGGTGAAGCCGTTGGGTGAGCAGGACACATGGAGAGAGAGATAGTCACAGAACCAGGGACATAAGGCAGGGGTGGCTTTTTAACCTTTTTGTTTCTATTATTTTTCTCCCGTCCTCCTCCTCCTCCTCCTCCTCCTCCTCCTCCTCCTTCTTCCTCCTTCTCCCTCACCACCTCCTGTAACCCCGCCCCCCACCTTCTTCTTCCTCAGCCCATCTTCCTCCCTCAGACCCTCCGTGGTTCCTCTCCGTGTCCCAGGACAGGTGAGGTGCTCAGGCATTGTCTGCAGTACTAGGCGGAGGCCCCCGCAAACATTTCGTACAAACAGCTGGGGTTGGGGTTCCAACGAGCACCAGTCCATGGGAGAGCGTCATTCCCAGACCGAATTTCTGTTCTGCAGCCTCCCGGTTCCCCCCTCGGTTCGGGCAGCTTGTGGGCGGAGCTTTGGGAAACACACAGGGAGGAAACCGCTTCCTTGGGCCTTCAGATGCAGGGCTCCCGCAGACGCGAGGCAGAACGCGGTTCCCAGGTCCCTAGTCTCCTTCGGACCACGAGAGCGATCGGGCCCAAAGGACTGGCGGCCGCCCACGAGACTAGAAACAGTGTCCACAGCCATTTTTCATCGAAAGCGTATTTCAAGTCGAAACTCCAAACGTTTGCCACGCAGCAGCGGCCCTTCTGTTATTTCTCAAACAGATACACATCTTCAAAGGTCACGACAAGCAGAGTGTAATTATGCCCCGAGATTTATCTGCCTCTTCTGGGAACAATACAATTTATGGTAGATGATGGCTCTTCCGTGCTGCCTCATATAAATTCGTAAAGCTCCAAACTATGTACCAGCATTTTACGCTTCCCATACAGTATTAGTGTTTGACTGCCCCGCCGGAATTTGGGAGAAGCAGATGCCGAGAACTCAGCTAAAGGGGTCACCAAACCAGGGGAGTGCCCGAGGATGAAATGACCTGTGGGGGGGACCTGGTGACAGTTACCGTCCCCCGTGCGGGACGCCCACAGATAATAATCACTTTGGGTATTTCTAAAATAATCATGATGATCATCGTTGCCACCGTTTTTATTGGTTGACATTCATGTACCTTCACCCCCGCACCCTGCAAGAACAGCGTCTTTATCTCCAGCAGCAAGGGCGCCGGGACATGAACTGCCCTCCTGACCCCTGCTAGCTGCCCCAGCAGAGCTGCACCCCAGCCGCTGCCTGGCTGGCTCGGAGCCCCGTGTCCCCAAAGCGGCCCCTTGGGTGACATCAATAAGTCCCCCACCAAGGACTGTCGACTGGTGTGCCACAGGAAAGCTTGAAACATGCAGTGCTAGGCTATTCAGTCAGGGGCACTGACCTCTTCTCCCTTAGATTGTCCAATGAAAAAACAGATGACAACAGCCAACACAATGGTGGCCGTCCAATGTGAACGAATCAAAAGGATACCTATTATTTTTGTCAGATTGACAAAAAATAGAATTTTTTTGGCACGCCACAGAATGTTAGTGAGTTGTGTATGTGTGCCTGGTGATGAGAGAGGCTGGAAATCGCTGGGTTACATTGTAGCCATAAATAGCAGAGTTATCCTTGAGCTCATATATTTTCTTTCCAAGGACTGGGGTGATTGAAAGATGTAGCGGGTGACCGGCTACATTGACCGGAAACACTGTCTGGTGGGTGAGGATGTCAGGGACCCTCGCTACCACCATGTAACTGACGCCGTGTATCCAGAAATGGCTCTTGATCCGCAGTCCCTGTCCCTCTTTGTCCCAAAATTGCTTTTGGGAGATGAGCCATTGAGTGATTCCCAAACATTGGCAAATCTTCTTTCTCTTGACGAGGCAAGGGGTTTCTGACCTGGGGGAGCCGCTGGTCCTCAGGTGTTTTTCACCGACCCCTCTGATGTCAGCCAGCAGGTGCTAAAGCAGGTGGCAGACAGGACAGGTCAGCATGGGGTACAGGGGAAACCAGGGAAAGAGAGAGAGAGAGAAACATGAATCAGTTGCATCCCATATACACCTCGACCGAGGATGGAACCCACAACCTAGGCATGTGCCCTGACTGGGAATTGAACCCCCAACATTTTGCTGTATTGGGATGATGCTCCAACCCACCGAGCCAGCCGGCCAGGGCTCCATATTTTAAGAAAAATGACAACAATGCCCACCTTATAGGCACATTTTAAGAATTAAGCAGAATGATATATCCGAAAGACATCAGAGAATTGTGCTTCTAGTGAACAAATGGGAATGTTAATTTTTAATATCGTGGTATGAGGCCAATGTATATTTGTGGTCTCGTAATTAAACATTATGTGGCTTTAGTTTCTAGGCAGCTCAAACCCTTTCTGTCACAAGGAAAGGCGTGATATACTGCGTAGTAAACCCCCTTCCTAATTCCTCAAAGCGAAGGGTTGTTCCATGACGCTCAGGTAATTACATGTGATTTTTCATGTCTCTCTTAAGAGAGCCATCCGCGGCCTCCACCATCCACAGTTCTCAATATTCACTATTTCTTGTCTCAATCTGACCTGCTGCAATTACGTTGCAAGCATCCCTGTCGAGCCAGCAATGGAAGCAGGAAAGGCAAAGTCAACAAATATTGACCAAAATGCTGTGTGGAATAGCAGGAGCAATGGTCGCCATCCTTCAGAAGTTCAAAATCTAGTTGGAAAGAGGAGACGCGGGTCTGTGCATGTCATTTAGGGCCTTGGAGGAGTATTTTAAACGCCGAGCGCAGAAGAAGAGAGAGCTGTGGTCTCCAGAACTCTCCTAAAGGCGCTCTGGTGTGCGCGGATCCTTAGAGGAAGTTTCCTCAGATGAGGTTGTTTTGTTTTGGTTTTTTAATGGATGGAGGCAGAGAGGAGATAGTTTGCATTGAGGAAATCATCAAACAGGCTTGGCCTTTGCCATGAGCCAGAGTCTTCCAGGAGGTCCTGGGGGGCCAGGCGGGAGCAGGGGCGTGCAGCTGGGACTACGGCTGGGTAGAGATGAGGTTGGGTGACCCTGAGGACAGAGGATATAGATGCCACCCCAGCGTGACCTGTCTTTGCAGGAAGAACGTGCTGAGCACTTGGAGCAGACGAAGATGGCAGGCTCAAATTAGTTTGATGCCTGTGTTCAGGGTAGGCAGAAGGGAAGGGGTGCTTAGCAGCGTGATTCAATTAGGAAGCCTGGTGGGGAGTCGTGGCCCCATGGGTCTGGGCGGCCCGTCAGGGTGGAAGCCACATGCGATCATGGGTAGCTGGCGTTGTCTTGGGAAATGAAGACTGATTTCAAGACTGCTTTGTATTGCACATCCCTGTAATTAAATCTCAGGCAGTCTGTGCCCTGTTGTGAGTTGAGCCTGGTGCAGGGGAAGATACAAAGTAGCAAGTTCACAGGAGGGGCAGGATGAGATTTCTCAGGCCCGGAAACAGCGCCCCGCCCAGGTGGAGTGCAGGTCCTTCCCAGCCCATTCTTCCTGCGTGACTCCCCCTGGGATGCTGCCTCTGGGCCTTGCACACAGATGGACACGCTTGGCCTCCACGGAGCGTGTATGCCTCAAGAGGTTGCGTGGACATGATGGTGTGTATGCCCTGGGGAAGTACCAAGGTGAAGCCCAGATGTAGAAGAAAGAGATGTTTTTAAAAGGTTAGTTCCTGTGTCTCTGGCTGTTACCGGCTCACCGTGTTTTCAGCACTCTGGACAGCGCCCAGGTCGCAGGCTCGGTCTCCCCTGCTTCTCCCTTTCCTCCCCTCCCCTCCTGGCCCCCTTCTCTCTCTCCTTCTGCCTCTTTGTGGGGCAAGGGAGGCGGACTCCTATCAAGCTTGACCACGAGAACATGGGCTTTAGAATCAAATAGATTCTGCAGTAACTTCCCCATCTGCCGATCTGCCTGTGCCATCTCAGGAAAGTTCCATTGCTTCTGTGGACAAAGTCACTTCATGTGTGTAGTGCATACGAAATGCCCAGCCCAAGGGGTTCACACAGAGGCCATAGGGAGCGCTGTGGGACACCGAGCTGGTGAATTCCAGCACCCAGGGCAGTGACTCCATCTGTGATGTCACCGAGACAGTGATGTGGCCAAATCGGACCCATTGCCCCTCCCCACGCTCCCCTTGCTTTTGGTCAGAAAATGCATTTCAACCTCAATGTCAACTCAGATGGATGGTAATGGCTTCCTGGGGCACAAAGGGAGTCCAGAGCCCGGTTTTGTGGGAAAGGCCATGCTCCATGCCTGGGGCCGGAGAGGAGGAAGACGCCTACTGGGTGTCCGACTGATGCCCCCAAGCAGGACGGGCCCCTGGGCATCCACACCTCCCCTCCCTCCGTTCTCCTCCACACCCCGATGCAGCCCAGAAACTCCCTGGTCCTGCATCTCATACCCAAACCCTCCTGAGCCTCCCGCTCCCAATGCTGAAGCCCCTTCTCCCACGACCTGACCCCCAGGGGCCATCCTTCTCAGTTCACGTTGTCACTTACTCTCGTGCTGAACTGCAAGTGACCTCATGGCCAAGGCACCGTTTTTCTGAACAGAATGTGCAGTAGTGTTTTCGACGTGTACTTGCCAGGCACACACCACTGTCCCTCATTCACAGTGTCAGGGCCAGGGGTCTCGGGGGGAGGGGCTTAGACAGGGCGGCGGGCGGCGAGACTGCACAACCCCCTCCCCCAAAGAGGCTGCACCTCAGGCCCTGCTCAGCCTCCCGGGGGACAGTCATCTGTCAGCCACACGCCCGGGGAACAGTCCCCAGCGTTCCATCCCCATGAATCACTTGCCGTCCTTGAGGACTCCTGGCGCATCAGGGAGATTCTCACACAAGCAAACTCGTTTGAACACGAGGTGAAAGCACGCATAACACGTCAGGACCCTCCAATGCTCGCTCCTGTCCCTGCAATGCCTGCCGCCCAGGGGACTTCCTGCGGGGGGTCGGTTGGCAGGTGGAGGAAGTGATGAGGAATGAGGCAATGATGAGCAGAAGGAAGCTCCCTCCTGCGCCTCGCCCCAGACCAACCACAGGAGGGTGTGAGGGAGGGACTCCGTGGGGCGCTCAGGCGGCCCTGGCCGGGTGGCTCTGCAGGTGGGAGCATTGTTCTGGAGCCAAAAGCTCGTGGATTCGATTCCTGGTCAGGGCACATACCTAAGTTGCGAGTTTGAGTCCCAGTCTGAGCATGTACGGGAGGCAACCGATCAAAGTTTCTCTCTGTCCCTTCCTTTGTGTCTAAAGGCAATAGAGAGAAGACAAGCATATCCTCTAGTGAAGATAGAAAAGAAAAAAACAGAGTTAGTTTGCAGCTGGGGTCAGCTGGCCCCGCCCCTCCTTAATTTACTGTCATCGCTGAGTGACACCTGGGCTTGTCATTGAAGCTGAGGAATAGCCTTCTGTCTGTGGGAACAGGGACAAAAGTTTCCCCCTGAAACATTAATTTCCACGTCCTGTCGACAGACGCAGTAAATAAGGCAGGCGACCACTTAATGGTGACCTCGGAGACAAATGTAACCATCTCCAGTCAGGGTTTGTCGTGTGGAAGTCCACAGGGAGGAGCCCCCCTGGGGTCTGCTCCTTCCTCATCAAAACGCACCCAGGAAGGGCGGTGGAGTGGGTCCCCCCTTTGCCCTGAGCCTGGGTACCAGTCTGCCCAGACTGCAGTTGGACTTGGGCTCCCCCTAGTGGGCTTGGTGGGGAAGTCACCCATCTGTGTGGCTGAAGCATCCCAGGGCTGTCTGTAAATCACAAAATTAGGCACACGTTTGCGGAGCCCTTTCCGCTGGGCCCGAGGTTTCCATCCCCTGAGAAGGACCTGTCTGCATCCCCTGAGGCCAGTGCTCACCTGTTTGGAGGAGACCCTTTGCTACACAGCAGTGCCCGTGCATGCTGGCCAGCACCCTGGGACACTGTACCGCCTGGGTGTTTGCAGTGTGGGCCGCAACCCTGTTCCCACTGTGACATCACTGAGCGGCCGGAGTGTGCCTGGACTCTGCTAGCCATCGAGTGGACAGTGGGAAGACCATCGACTCCTTCCCTTCTGGTTTGTTTTGCGTTTACATCACTGTTCTCTCTTCTCTGTGTCCCAGACGGTCCCTACAGAAAGCTCAACAGAAGCCCCTCCCCCCAGCTTTATTTACCCCAGGGACAGTGGCTTAGACTGAGCATCAGGGGTGGCCTTGACAAAGACACGGGGATTTGGACATGGGGGTGGGGGCTGGCGGAGAGACTGGCACCTGCAGATCGCAGGTGGCAGTTACAGGGTCCTTGAGCACAGCTGCCTCATAACACAACCCGGCTCTCCCCGACACATTTTCGGTCAGTGCCCAGCGATGGGAGCCAGGCCAGAAGCACCTCTACAACCAAGTATAGAAGCCACTTCCGTCTCCCCGAGATACTCTACCCTGCCCCTCCTCCACCCCCGTGGTTGTCCCCGGCAACCAAGGACATGTCTGTCCTTTCCTAGGATGTCTTCTAAGGGACCATGCTCACAGTCTCACGTGTGAGCACGGCTTCTTCATTAGCAGGATTGCTTTGCGAGTCACTCACGCAGCTGCATTTGTCTGTGGGTCGTCCTGACAGCGAGGAGTCGGTCACGCACTGACCATGTGCTGTAGGGGCTGTTTCCAGCCTGGGGCTGCCGGGGGGCAAAGCGCTGTGTCTGTCTGTCTGTCTGTAGGCAGGATGTCATGCAGGCAGGCGTTGTCGTTCTGGGGGTAAAACACCTAGAAGTGGAATTGCTGAGTGGCTCAGAGATGGGTGTGTAGCTTGATAAACCGTTGCATTGCTAGCCACCATGGTGGGTCCGTTCAGACCCCCTTCTTATTTTTTAAAGATTTTTTACTTATTCTCTTTTTAGAGAGCAGGAAAAGGAAGAAGAGAGGGAGAAAAAAAAGCAGTGTGTGGTTGCTTCTCAAGCGCCCCCTACCGGGGACCTGGCCCACAACCCAGGCCTGTGTCCTGACTGGGCATGGAACCAGTGACCCTTTGGTTTGCAGGCTGGTGCCCAATCCACTGAGCTGCACCAGTCAGGGCTAGACCCCCTTTTTGAAATCCATAGCCCCGTAGAGCTGGGTTGCTTAACCCCCGACATGCATCCATCCCCACACGTGGCTGGTGGCCTCTCCCGTGTAGATGCCTGTCCCAGGGTGCGTGTCCGTCTACGCTGGGCCGTCTCTCCCTGCCATCCAGCCTGACTGCGCATTTCTCGTCCCTCGAAGTATTCTCTTGGGAGCGCTGGTTCAGTGACAGGTCTGTGGAGGAAGTGAGTGTCAGCCGGAATGGGAACAGGAGGTGGGGGATCGGGGACAGAGCGGAAGGTGCTGAAGCAACGGTGAGCCTGCAGCCCTGGGCAGAGCCCCCGGGAGGGGCTCAGAGCTCTCCCACCTCCTACACTGGACAGATTTGTGGGGAGGGGAGGGGATTTCTTTTTGAGAACCATATCTCTTGGAGAAAGAGCCAGACCCCAAACTGCGTGTCCAGGGGGCTTAACTTGGTCCTATAAGGGGTCTGCCTATTGTTTCAAGGCCAGAGGAAGAGCATGGAGCCTTCCCCACCCAGATCACAGTCCAGGGTCTGTGCAGAGAAGCCTGCCTTCCAACCCTGGGGCTCCCTGCGCCTGGCTGAGGCCATCCGGCAACTTCTGCAGGCAGGAAGCGTCCCGGGCTCTCAGACTTTATCGTGACTGGACGACCACACCCAGAAGAGGAGAGGCAGGGGTGCTGGCCCCGCAGGGGAGGCAGTGGGCGTGCAGGATGCCGCGGGTCCTGGCTGCTCCCTGACCGCTGGGCGCACCACGCAGCTGCTGATGCAGGGCAGCACAAGGGACCATAAGCCGTGGGATTTCCCCTGTGAGAAGGGATGATGTTCAGCAGACAGGGCACAAGGGCTACTCACCCCCGCCCCCGCCCCGGGGACTCAGCTCGGTCAGCCGGCAGACCCCGGCACGCCGCCGCAGCCCAAGGAGCAAGGTCGGCACACTGCCGCCGCAGCCCAAGTGCCCGGGTTAAGAAGGAGCCACTAGAAGCAAAGACTGTGCCTCATCCCGACTGGAAGTTGGCTCATGTGCCCCAGCCTGGCGCTCTGCCCTTTCTGCCCCCAGCAAGGGGGACAGAGGTGCCCAGACCAAGGGTGAAGGGCTGGGCTCAGGAGCGCTTTAGAGGGCCAGACCCCCCTTCCTCACAAACCCAGACGTTGCGAAACCAGTAAATAGTAGCCAAGTCAAAGGCCACGTTCGCTACATCTTAACCACATCTCTGGCTACAGTGTGCACTCGGGCTGACCTTTTCAATCGCTCGGAGCGGCTTTCGGTGCACTAACACACCCACCTTCTCCCCTCCGGGGCCCCAGCGTGAACAGCCCAACAGTGAGTGTGAGATAACACCTCTTAAAGCAGAAAAGCCATCCAGTTCCAGGGCGGATGGGACTCTGGTGTTTAACCCCCACGGTACCAGGACTGGAATTCCTCAGCCAGGACGGAAGCTGACTGTAGACGTCTGCCTGCCTGGGGAGACCTGTGAACTTGGCTGCTGACCTCTGCCTGGTCAGCGTCTCCCTGGGTGTCTGGTCTGTGTCCTTCAAATAACTGCCCACCCCACCCCCACCGACCCTGTCCAAGAGGGGGGACCTTTCCCCAGGTCAGCCCTGAAAAATGCGGCTCAGAAACCGGACTGTTACGACTAAACCAGGTCGTCCTTGGCTAATTAGCTGGCAGATCTGACTCATTCTCACTCCGCAGGTTTTGTCCTCTCTACGGTTTCAGAGCAGTTGCGTTTTATAACGTCTCATTTTTGGTTCCCTACCTGAGCTGTCGCAGGTGTGATCCTGTATGGCTCCTCAGGGTTGTTCTCTCTCTCTCTCTCTTTTTTAAAAGAGAGGTTGCCTTCAAAGGGCTGAATGTAATTTTGGGACTGTATCGGTGTAACTACTCCTTAACTGTTAAGGAGTTGAAATTACACTCGGCCCTTTGAAGGCAACCGAGAGGCTGCTGTGGCCCCTGGTAAGAATGAGTTTGACGCCCCTGCCGTATATCCATCCATCATCCGTCCACCCTCCTTCCATTCATCCACCCATCCGTCTCTCTCCAGCATTCGTCTAATACGTATGCACCTCTGCCGTGCATCAGATATTCTGCCAGGACTGGCAGGGTCTTTCACATTTTCGTACTGGCCACCATGCTCAGAGCATAGGAAGATTCAGAAAACACGTATTATTTGACATTAAAAATGCTATTTTTTGGTGCCTTTAGCCATGAAAGGGTAGGAACCAGAAAAGCTTTTAGTTTTTCTCTTCCAAAGGCTGTGTTTGTTGGGAAACTTCTGGATCCCTTACCCCAGCTTAGGAAGATAAATGAGTAAACTTTCCAACATGAATTCACTGTTCAAAATGCAACATGATTTATGCCCTGTGTGTTTATTGCTCAAATAAGCACAATCTGAATGGATTGCATGATTATCTCAAGGCAGAGTTAAGTCCAGATAATTGTGTTTGTCCTTAATCATTTTTTTACCAATTCATCTCCACCCTGAGATGATTCATACAGAGCCTGTCATGGATTCTTTAAAGTAAATGAATAAATAAAGAGACACAGAAAGGAGGGAGGACAAACCAACACCAAAATAAATAAATACATACTTTCTCTCTCTCTCTCTCTCTCTCTCTCTCTCTCTCTCTCTCTCACACACACACACACACACACACACACACACCTGAAAATTTCAATTTGTTTGAGGACAAAGAACCACATTTTGGGCTCAGGGCCAAGAGCAGTCCTGGTGGTCTCCCTGGAGGAGGCAACTCCCAGGATTTCTTTTCTGATGGGAGTGCATGCTCCACAGAAAACACTACAGAAGCTCGGTGAGTGGCAGCAGATAGAACTCCCTCAGGTTTACTCTGACTGTCCTTTCCGTCCTGACTTTATCCCCCAGCAGTGAGAAACCTGGCCCTCTCTCTCCAGTGTACGCATCCACATGTATGTTCATTCACCCCAGCGCACTCCTGAAGCCATTTCAGAATGGCTCGCCCACCCCTTGGAGAAACTCACGGACTCACCAGACATCAGCAGTTCCCCTCTCTGCAGCTTTGTGGAATCCTGTCAAAAGACGGTTTTCAGAAATTTCTTAAGTTGGTTCATTTCTTCCTCCACCCCCCATGTGATATTATGCCTTGTTTGTAATAGGGTTCTGTCCTATTGCTAGGACTTCGACTCCATTCTGAGTTCCCCCACACCCCGGTTGTCTTTCATTGTTTCTCTTATTTGGGGGGTGTTTTAAGAATATATAAAACCCTATTATAATCTAAAACCGGATGTCATACCAAAACAATCCACCTAGAGAAATGGGACTCCTCCCTCCTTCCAGGTACCTCGGTCCCCACACCCCTTCTCTCCACTGTCCCCTGTGCATAACCAATTTCTGGTTTCTGGGTGGCACTTCCTGGACTTCTTTTATTCGCAAATGAGATGTGTGTGTGGTTTCCTATATCCCTTTCTTACGTGATGGATCTCACACTAGGGGGCTTTGCACAGCTCCGGCGTGGGAACCACTGTCATCCATTCATAAAGACCTCCCTTTCTTTTCACAGCTGTATAATATTCCATTGCATGGTCGTGCCATGATTTCCTCAACACACGTTGCTCCTGATACTTTGTAGTTACAAAGCTGCAATGAATACAACTTTCTGCACATGTGTTTCTGTATCAGGAGAGGTGGATCTTCTAGGGTGTGGTCTGGGTTCAAAGTTAAGTGTGTATTGAATCAGGTATTGCCAGATTTCCCTCTGAAAGGATCATACACCGATTAGCATGCCCACCAGCAAAGCATGAGAATGCCCATCTCCCACAGCCTCACCCCCCACAACGTCATACTGTTTCCTGTTTATTCATTTGAGAGAGACAGACAGAGAGACACATTGACGTGTTGTTGCACTTGTTGATGCATCATGGGTTGATACTTGCACGTGCCCTGACTGGGGGTTGAACCCACAACCTTGGTGTCTTGGGACGACACTCTAACGAACTGAGCTACGCAGCCACGGTCCATGTCGTCCTTTTCCTGCCGTCTTTTGTGTGTCTGTTTTTGGCAAGTTTCACAGATAAGAAGTAAGTCGGTACCGTTTCAATTTGCGTTTCTCCAGTTTTGCCTGCGTCTCGGACCTTCTCATGGGTCCCAGGGCTATTTTAATGTCCTTTTAGAGACTCATTTGTTCGCGCCTTTCCTCACGTGTCTGTCATTGTTTGGCCTTTTGCAACATTAATTTCAGAGTTCTTTACTTGGTAGAGACCTTAGCCAGTTGTCCACGGGACGTGCTCTGAATGTTTTCTCCCCATCCCTCAGTTGTCTTTTGTTTGTGATGTCTGATCATGCACTTTTTAAAAAATTTATATGCAGTCAGATTTATCGCTCCTTTATTTCCTCACTCCTGCATCTTGAGTCGCCCTTCGGAGCCCTTCCCCTGCACAAATCAGGGAGGATGTCAGCCTCACTTATGAAAATAACAGACGGTAAAATCATACACGTGGCAGGGTTTGCTCAAGTTCCTGAGGAACCTGGACTGTTACACATCCATTATTCCCCCAGCTGCCGGGGCTCTCAGCTGGCCCCTGCCCTTGTCACCCCTCACCCTGTGCTTCTCCCCCCGCCCACCTCCCGGTTTCCCTGGCCAAGGCACACCCAGGACACCACCATCTGAAACCACTGGGCAGTGCAGACTCTCTCCCTTTCCCCGGGCTTTCAACTCAGGCGGATTCCCTCTCGTCCGAGCAGGACCGTGAACCATATACTTTAGAATTTCCAACTGACCTGAGCCCTCCATCCACACGTCCTTACCCACCTCCCCTGCCTTCACTCTCGCCTTGTCTCTCTTGTTCAGCAACTACTTTCCCAAAAGCCGTCAATCACACTCTCTCTGCAGATGAAGGAGTACATTTGTAGCTGCGTCTCCCACTTAAGAAGCCTCATGGCCGCATGGCAGGGGGCTCCCTGACCGAGGCCGGCCTGTCCTGCAGAACACGGGCAGAGCCCTTTGTGGGGAACGCGTCTTTGAAAGCAACAAGAGCAGAGTCTTCTCTGTACATTGTAGACGGCCATGGCTACAAAGTATCCTGAATAGCTGACACTTATAAAGCTGTCGGTTATTTCTTTTTTATGTTTTCATTAGGACCCTTAAAGGACATAGGAAGGATCTTGTCGGCGTGGTATTTTGCGTGTAATAAATTAAGAATGAAAAAATGTAAGCGATGTTTGAAAGGAAAAAATATTTCTCTTACTTATGTATATATCTATAATATATAGATACTATAGATACAGATATATAGATAATCATTATTACTCTCTCTCTCTCTCTCTCTGGAGAGCTATGACACAAGCCAAAAGGTTGACTCTGTCCTCAAAGCCACTCATTTCAGAAAGTCACCAGGGCCTGGCATTATGCTTAGAAAACCAGAACAAAAACCCATCTTCCAGGGAAGCCGTAGACGGAGATCTGAATTATGAAGATTTATTGCTGCAGAGCTATGCATTTCGACTGTGGATTCGGACTGTTCTGAATATGTTCAAACTTGATCCACAGACTCCCCTGTGTGTCCTCTCGGTGGGTGTCGGCCGTGTGGGGGTCGGTGGATCTGGGCGCCGTCAGGTGACGCACACGCATCCAAAGGAACCTGGTGGACTTGGAGGCGGGTTATTTAACTACAGCCCTTGACTCTGATGCAGAGGAAGGGGAGGGAGCCACGCTCAGTGGGAGGGTTAAGTCACAGCCCCTTTAATTCTTGTTCCCCACCGTTTCGCTCTGTTTGTTCTGTTTTCCAGGGACCCTCAAAGCCTAGACCCCCCGGAGGTCAGCAACGCGAAGCTCCAGTACGCCGGGTGGGGGCCCAAGGGGCAGCAGCTGGTAAGCAGACGGCGTTCGGGGGGCCCTGTTTTGCGCTGGGTGCCACCGGCGTTTTACACCCCGAACTTGTCTCACACTCGTCGGCCTGTGGGTGGGCAGGACGCGTGGATAAGTGCACCAGGGCGTCTGCCCATGTCCACGTCTGTTTCATTCTGGGGGGAGAAGCCTCTTAATTCTGGAATCACCTTTGCTTTGGGGTCCACACCCTCTCTGCCCAAACAGCTGTGGGCACAGCTTATGGGTCTCTTGGGAGTTCTGAGCACCCCATCATTGAACACCCTGCAGACAGGGTTACCAGGCTCCTGGGGCCCTTGGAAGGGTCTTTGGTGTTGCTCTTGGAACTCAGGTGCTTTTTGGGGGGTGTTGATGAGGCAGGCAGCTCTGTGTCCCTGCGGAGCGCGGCCCCCCGAAGCGGCCTGGCACACGGTGTCACCCGCAGCTGCAAGGCCTCTGGGGCTGCGCCCCACACCTCTGCGGGGTCCTGCTCAGAGGGACAGAGCCCAGGTGCTTGGAGTTTTGGGGGGACAGGGTGGTGCAGGGGTGTCCAGCCTTGTGGCGCCTCTGGGTCACCCTGGAAGAAGAAGAGTTGTCTAGGGCCACACATTCAATACATTGTGACACGTGGTCGCAAAAAAATCTCATCGTGTTTTAAGTAAATTTATGATTTCGTGTTGGGCCGCATCCACAGACATCCTGGGCCGCGTGCAGCCCGGGGGCTGCGGGTGGGATGCCCCTGGTTGCCAAAGGCCTCTGAGGGAGGCGTCAGAGGGTGCGGGTTCTGATCCTGGTGCGGACTGACTGCCGGGGGAAGGGGGGACTTGGCTCACGCAGGGTTGAGGCCGCCGTCCGCGGCCCGCTTCTGAGAGAGAGATTTGGGGAAGAGGCCCTCCCACGCCTGTGTGGGCTCCACCTTGGAGCGTTTGAGACGCACTGTCCACCCTGTGCCGCTTGGTTTTACAGTCGCCGCCCCTCCCCCTGCAGAAAGTCTCCACTGTTAACTCACTCTTTTCTCCCAAATGTTTAAGCTGATGGACAAAAGCTGCATTTGAAAAAAAATTGCGTTTTTCTAAAGTAGCACAGACGTGATCATTTTTCTAATCTCGGAGCGAGATCGTACGGCCTAAGGTCTCTACTGCCCTAGACCTATTTACCTCAACCAGACGGTTCTATTTTCTCGGTTGCCCGTGAATTCCAGTGGCTCAAACTGATGGAAAGGAACAGAGGTAGAGAGGCCACCAAACTGTTGTAGCGGTCACTACATTGTCCCCTATGCTAAAAAGGCACATCGAGCTGCCTGAACTGAGAGTGTCCAGGAGGACAATTGAAGGAGGTTACCTTTCTTTCTGACACATCAGCGGCAAAAAGGGCGAGGGTCACGCCAGTGTGTCCCCCTCTACGCCCAAGACAGTGCTTTGCCGCCTTGTGCGTGAGTCGTGAAGGGTCCAGGACACTCCACACTCCGCACTGAGGGTTTTGTGCTCACACCGGCTCACTTCCAGAAAGAGAAAATGCTTTTTCTTTAAAGCGTTTGGGGTTCCGCCTTGCAGAAAAATACTTTTTTCAAATGTCCCGTCAATGTGGTAAAAATTCATGCTGCTGAAATGTCAACTGTTCGACCTGAGATATGAGATGAAAAGATTGTTCTGGAAACACCGACACGCTTTGTTCGGTGGGTCAAAGGGCAGAGGCCCCAGACCTGAGAGAGCCTCTGTGTCCTGTACCTCCCAGGTGTGGCAGCCCCGTGGGGACCGTCAGCTCCCAGGCGACAGCGAGGTGCAGACAGAAGGGCCGAGCGGGCGCCGCGCACCCTGCAGCCCCGAGCCAGGGGGGGCGGGAGAGGCGGGGGGGGGGGCAGGTGCAGCCAGGCCACCTGCCACCGTGTTGGGTTGGGACGGCAGAAACCAGGGAACCAACCCGACCGTGAACCCAGAATCCGGTCCATAACACCATGCCGCCCTCAGCCACATCACTGGTCTCAGAATCCAAAGGTGCCGACTTTGAACTTGAGCAGAAGAAGAAAGTTGTGTTGTGTGGCTTCTGTTTTTCCAGGGCCGTTAACAACCACAGATTCGGAGCCAAAGGGGAACATTCAGGTCTTGGTTCCTGCAGGTGCTGAAGGCGCAGTGGCGTCACGGGCGGGGGTGATACCGTGAACCACGCCGGGGCCACCGCATGGAATTAGCTCATCTGTTCAGACTCCGTGCCACGGGGCCACGTATAAGAAAAGTGCTCAGTAAACAGTGTTTTTTATTGTTGTTGTTGCTGTTGGGATTATTACTTGGCTGAACCCACATGTAGAGAATGAGGAGAAAAATAGGAATCGTATCCGATGACAGTTGGGCGAGGCTCTGAAGGGGACAGAGGCTGCCCTGGGCCACACAGGACACACGGCGGGGACTGGAGGGCATCCAAGGGGCTCGGTCTCTCCTCCGAATCCCCTCCACCTCGGAGGGGTGCTGTTCGGTAGGTGCACCGCCAAGCCCCGTCCTTCGAAGTCCTCAGCCTCCCGTAGGTCTGCATGTGTCTGTCCCTTTGGGTGACAGCAGTGTCCCCTGCTCTGCTGCCAGCCCCGAGAGACTGTTTCTCATAAACCGCCTGGACGTTAGACCCCAGAGCGTGCTCGTGTTCTAACTGGCAGCTCTGCCCTTGAACCAGCACCTCCCCCTTTCCCTTCCTCCGCTCCCCACCCCCACCCTGGTGACCTCCATTCTGCTCTCGGTTTTTACCAGTCTGGCTTTTTCGACTCCACCCGTCAGTGAGATCACACAGCGTTTGTCCTTCTCCGGCCGACTCGTGACGTGGTGACTACGTATCGGATGGAAGTGTCAGCTGGTGCAATGGTGGTGACCGTTTTGTCACACTTTCAACTTACCCACTGTTACAGTCACATCTCATTAAAGCTGGGGCGGGGGCCCTCCCATAAAGCAGAACACCCAGTCCCAGGGCCCAGGGGTCCGTCTCCCCCCAACCCCCCCGCCCCGGAAAGCCACCAGGGAACTGCGCCAAAATGGGGCGGACGAGGTTCCCTGGGCCGCACCGTCCCCAAGGGCGCAGCCGCTCAGCTCATTGGAAGTGACAGAGGGGGCAGGGAGCATCGTGTCAGCGTCGACAAATCCACCGACGGGGGCGAGATTGATTTTTCCAGCAAGAAGAGGTTATTTCATGAAACACCGCATCCACCGTGAGGCCCAGGCTGAGGTGGTGTCCCATTAATAACTTATAAAGGCCTCTAATCAGTTTGGGTTAATTTGGTATTCATTGTAAAAACATTCATCACGGCACTGAAGTCCCTGACAGCAGCCACAGAATTAATTCCCAGGGACGGAGACCGCCTCACGGGTCCTCCAGTTACGGGCAGAGCTGGGGTGGCCGCTGAGCTGATGGCCAGGGCGCCCTTGTGGCATGGACACAGCGCGGCACCAGCCTGGGGCCCTGGGGGAGTGGGCGGCATCCATGGTCCGCTGCACTCAAGTGGACACTCAGTTTTGGGGATTAACCTGGTCGGACGGACAGGCCGGCATGGCCCAGCCACCCGCCGCTCGTGGCTACGAAACAAGTGGAATTAGGGCGGACGGTGGGGCTCTCTGCTTCCACCCAAAGGCACTCTGAAGAGCAGGGATGTCACAACACAAAAAAGCAGCCCCGGCTAGTGTGGCTCCGTGGATTGGGCACAGGCCTGCGAAGCAAAGGGTCACTGGTTCCATCCCCAGTCCCTGGGTTGCGGGCCAGGTCCCCAGTCGGGGGCTCGAGACAAGAACCACACATGGATGTTTCTCTCCCTCTCTTTCTCCCTCCCTTCCCCTCTCTCTAAAACTAAATTAAATCTTTTTAAAAAACATGACAAAAGTACGCAGAAAAAGTCAGGAAGACATTCCTACACGGGGACAGACAAAACGACACGAAGAAAGACATTAGCAACGTCGCCTGTAATAATTCTGAAGGCTGGAAATTCCCTCAGGGCGTCTAGCGGGTGGTTTGGGGAAGTATCATGTGTCCGCAGGAGGAGCTATCACACAGCCCTCAGACATAGTGGGACGGCTGCCCTGGCCGGGTGGCTCGGTGGGTTGGAGCATCGTCCAGTGCACAGGAAAAAAAGGTTGCGGGTTCGATCCTTAGTCGGGGTGGGTATGGAAGGCAACTGATTGAAGTTTCTCTCCCGCCTCTTCCTCTCTGTCTAAAATCAATAAAATCCTCAGGTGAGGATCTCAAGCACAGACAGGCCACACAAACACAGGGGGGATGTATCCTCCAGCCAGTCACACTAACACCAAAAATACTCTGGGGTGTGATGCCGTGCGGGGGGAGATCACTGTTTTGGCCAGGCCAGACTTAGGGGCATTTCCCCCACCTCTGAAAGTTCCTTAAATACAGCCACCCTGTAGTTTCCTTAAAAACGAAAAAGAAAAGGACATTTGTCGTCGGCAATGAGTTTTAGGAATTCCACTCAACAGACATGTGCTCCAGCCACACAAGGGGGAGGGTGGGCTTTTGGGGGGGTCCAAGCGCCTTGCAAATGTGACCTTTCTCCCCATCTGGGCTGCAGCCCACAAGAGCTATTTCTCAGAAATCACTAGGAAGCCAAAGCCAGGCTGAGAAGCAGGTGGACTTAGGGTTGAAATTGGGACCCAACCTCGCTGCGAACGATGGTCTGAGGGTACGCTGTGCTCTCCACCTCCCAGCACCCCTAATTCGATTGTGAGGGAGCAGTGTATATTATTTCTTAGGAAGAATCTAATTTAGGAGGGTGCTCGCATCAGCCTGGGTGATATTAAGTTACAGAATTTCAAGATAATCTATCAAATGAGATTTAAAAACAGGACCAGAGTTCCCTGCATTAAGGAGCAGCGCCTTCCATGATAGATTCCTGGGATAATGTAACAAGGCAGTCATAAATTAAAATAACCTTTTTAGACACTGGGGCGGAGGGTGGAGGCCGCAGTTACATTGTAGCCCTGGGCAAAACCGACCCTGCCACCTGCGGCCAGAGCAGGTTCCAGATGTTTGCAGGTTTCTCCTGCAGCTGAATTCTCCGTAGTGCCTGCAGTGGGCTTTTAGGGGCTATTTTGTGCCCCTCTCCCATGTGGATGGGGGGAACACCTCTTTGTCATCCCCTGGTCTGTGTGGAGTAACCGTGACTCTTTCTCCCACAAAACGTCCGGACCGCTGTCGGTCCCTATTTCTGTGACAGTGCATCACGGGCCTCTGTTTTACCCTTCAGCTGGCTCGCCTCCCAGTAACTTTGCTTCCCAGACCCAGCTCGAGCTGCAGGAGGAACAGGAATGGTTTTCATTGCACTCGGCTTTTCCACGGCCCGGGCTCTGTGTTGAGCACAGCGACAGTTCGCAGCAAATAGTTGTTACATGGATGCTATCCAAGAGGGAAAATAAAATTAAGAACTGGATTTACGGGTGCCAGGTCCAAAATTCATGGAAACTGGAAAAACTCAATGTTCTCGCCTAGAAAACGTAAGATTTGACCATGTGTCTGATGCTTAAGTAACCTGGCTCACTCAGGTCCCGAACCCCACCCTGGAGGGGTTTCTGGACTTTTGAGTCCCACGATTTTTTTCCTGAAGTGTCTGTTATGCTGTTAAAGATCTCAGATGGAAGCTGTGAGGTTTGCCAGTCACGCCTGTCAGGAAGAGCGGGCCGGGCTGGGCATCCTGGCCAAATGGTGGGGACTTCTTTCCCTGGGAATTTCAGAGGACAAAGGCACCCCATCCCCATCCCACCCAGACCCCAAAGGGGGTCCTGGTCTGTCTGATATCAGAGGGAAGAGCGGGGCCTCACTGCCGGTGCCCCTCCCTCTTCCCGCCCCCTCCCCTGGTCACTGTGTCTGGGTTGGTGAACATCCCAGAGGGGGTGGGGAACCACACACGCTGTTTAGCTCCCTGGAAACAAGATGCAACCCAGAACTTTCGGCAACATTTCAGCAACCTCTCCATCCATCAATGGCAGGGGATTCCTCCTGCCTTCCTTTTTCGGCGGAGTTTCTGGGCAGGACTCCTTTGCTGCCTTTTGTGGGCCCTCAGTAGGTTTACAGGGTTACCAACCCGGGGGAGAGGCAGTACTTCCCCGTTTTAAACACACCTCCCCTGTCAGGATGTCTGTCTGCCCTCGGGCTCCGTGATCCTGCAGTCCTGGAGGGTTCTTTTTACCTGTGTGACCCCCAGGGTCTCGGGGACCACGGGGTCTTCCGGTGACAGGACGGTGCTACAAGTGAGCGAGGCAGTCAGTGAGGGAGATTAAAAAAAAAAAAAGAACAGACTCA
The DNA here is from genome assembly GCF_021234435.1 of Artibeus jamaicensis. Classification (NCBI taxonomy): domain Eukaryota; kingdom Metazoa; phylum Chordata; class Mammalia; order Chiroptera; family Phyllostomidae; genus Artibeus; species Artibeus jamaicensis. Next base: position 4,997,824 of record NW_026521936.1, read on the forward strand.
GTTTTATTTATTTCGAACTGCGTTTATTCTTATGTGCGTCACGGCTGCATTCTAGTTCAGCTATTTCCATTTCTAACGAGCAATCGGCAAATTAGCGCATTGATTTTTCTGTTTGTTCTTCAGGGTGGAAACCTAATCACTTATCTGAATGGTTTCAGATTTTAGCCTAATGGCTCCAACAGCGGTAAGGAATTATGATGTTTCACAGCGCCCTCAGCCGGGCCTGATGGGGAAGTGTCTGTAAAGCAGTGTGTCCGGGCCAGCACGACGGTTCAGCTCGGCCCCCTGAGGTGCCCGCCTGGGCCTCGGGCCCCGGGTGTGTCCTGCATCCACCCCCGAAGGTGCTGCACCTGCGGGCCCTCCACCCAGCTCCTCTGCAGCACCCTCCTCAGCCACTCCCTTCCCCGAACTCCTCACCACCTCCCCATGGAAAGCCCCCGTCTCTTCAGTGGCCTGAGTCCCCAAGCTGGCGTCCTTGACCCCTCTGCCTTCCTCGTCCCCACTGGACACAGAATCTTGAGACCATCGGCCTCATCTCCTCTCCACGCCGCCTCCCAGCGCCTGCCACCTGGGTTCCTGCTTGTCTCCCTCCCCGAATCTCCCCTGCGCCGGAATGTTCTCCGTTCTGCCACTGGCGGGTCTTGTCTGTGTTCCTGTGTGCGATCTGCCCCCGGCTGCCTGGCGCTGGGCAGAGTCGGGACTCCTTAACCCTTCTTCCTGGGGGACTGTCCCTGCCGTCTCCCCTTCCCTGGCTGAGGACCCGAACGTCCCTGGCCCTCTGTCACCTCAGTGCCTTTGTATTCTCTGTCCCTCCATCCAGAACACACTCCGTACCCACCGCCCTGAACCCCAATCTCCTTTGCCTGGTGGAAGCCTCCCTGCCTTCCCTGTCGAAGATCCCTGACAAACCCTCCCTGTGTTCGGGAAACGCCCCCCCCCAGGCCCTCCCCTGCGGCCAGGACCCGGTGGGCGGGCCCCGCTGGTCCACTGTGCGCTGAGCCCACAGCGACGACCTGTGCACTCACTCGTCTTCCCCGAGAGACCGGCACCTCTAGTCACTAACACCTTCACAGCCCTGTAGTGTGACTTGACCTTCAGGGAGCACAGGGTGAGCACCAGGGTCTACACGAGGGGCTCATTTACAGCGAATCACGGACCCGCTGCGAAAATCCGCTGCCTTTTCAAACAGAAATATGAACCCCAGACCCCCACACTTTTCCGCGTTCCCCCCTATCGTGGAAGCCGGCTGGCCTGCCGCTCGCTCCCACAGCTGGTGCCCGCCCTCCCTTAAATGTCACCCTTTCGGACACCGAGGGAGTCGCGGCCGCCTGTCACGTCCTGCTCGAGCCCAGGCGAGGCACGATTCCCGGAAACTTCCAGATTTAAAAAATTACTGCCACACGTGCCTGCATTTCCTTGATTAGCCTGATTTTCTCCACAGCCCACAGCTCACGTTCCCTCAAATTTGCTGAGATGTGAACAGTTAAGGACCCGCAAGTCCCCAACGTGTCCTCTGACATCACTGCTCTTTCCTATAAATCTGAACCCCTGGGACCAGCTTCGGGGGGGGCCTGCTTAGCGAGCCCGTCCTTTAAATGTCCCCGGTCTCTGCGTGACGAGGTCAGTTGACCCCAAAACGTTCCTACCTAAAGGCACTGTAAGAGCATAAATAACCCTCCGGTGGGGCAGTGAGGTGGCTGCTCCAGACGGACGCGTCGCCAAATTTTATCTGTGGCCACGCCCCCGTCCCTGTCACCGCCACCCACGTCCCTGTCCCGACAAATCTGAACAGGAAATCAGTGTCAGCCCGAAGCCGGCCTAGCGAGCTGCTGGTCGCCCCGAATCCGCTGTCCTGTGGCATGAAGAATGCACATAGTGGCATTATTTGTGACGTCCCTGCAAGGGGACAGAGTCTGTCAACCCCTTTCCCCCAGGAACCCCACCAGGACGCTGGCTGAGGGTTCCGCAGTGGGGATGCAAATTTAGTGCAAGGGGTTCTGTCGGTGGGTGAGAGTTTGGTCGAACACAGTCCGGACTCGGCGACACCAGCCGGTGTGAGGACCGCCGCCTGGGCCCCGCGCAGCAGCGGGTCCGTGCACTTGGGCACCCGTGTACGTCACCCCGCAGGGGCGGCCGGAGTGGAGGGGCAGGGCGCACTGGGCGGCTTGTGCAATTCACTTCCAAGCCTCGTGCTCACAGCTCCAGCTTCACACCACAAAGCAGCTGACGTGTTCTGCTTTCCGTGGCCAGGCCTGTGACCAAGGACTGTGTGACGTGCAAAGTTGCCGGTCACTAGGACACTTCCGGTGAAGGTGTCGCGTCCCAAAGGCAGTTGTGCCCCGAGAGGCCCACAGGCGAGACTGGGCAGCTAGTAGCAGCCAGGTACTGGCCAGTCAGTTACATTCAAAGTCAAGTTCAGGATGTGCTTTGGCCGGGTGGCTCCATTGATTGGAGCCTCATCCCATGCACCAAAAGGGTGCAGGTTCGATTCCCAGTCAACACACATGCCTAGGTTGCAGGTTCAAGCCCTGGTCAGGGCATGTCTAGAAGGCGACCAGTCGATGCTTCTCTCTCACATCCACAGTCTCTCTCAAATCAATCAGCATGTCCTTGGGTGAGGATTTAAAAAAAAAAGATTAAGATGTTATGAAGCTGTTTATCTTCTCCTCCCCCTAGCCCTGGGGGAGGAGCCGCTGCCCACCCCGATAGCTGTCACGTGCAATGTTAATGGCTCTTGTGTGATTTCCTCCCGTGGGACCTGTGAATAATGGACAGACAGCCCGAACCGGCAGGCACCGGCGGAGTTCGGACCGAGAGTCGTCCCTGCGTGGTCACCTCGGCTGGGACAGCACAGCCGACAGCAAAGCGGCCCTTCGTTTGGGGCTCCCAAGGCGCCGTCCCGGAGCCCAGGAGAGGCGTTGCACATGTGTTGTCTCTCTTTGTCCTCCACGTCTCCACGCACCAGTGAGCAACCGGGAGTTCAGACGGTGCCGACAGCTCCGCCGAGACACCAAAGGACCAGCTCAAGAGCAACGAGTTCGTGTCTGTGGAGAGTCTTTGAAAAATTTCTACAATGCCCTGCAAATGTGACTGCCATTTTACTCCTGTGAATAATGGTGTTCGCGTTCAAGGCCACCCGGAAGGGCCTTTTTTTTTTCCCTCTGCAGCATCTAGAAACTTTATCAGGAAAGATCTCTGAGGATAATTAATGTAACTCCCTTATCTCTCCCCCCTCACCCCCCCACTCCCGTCTTAGCATCCCTTTTGGAAAAGAGACACTGACCTCACTGTGATAGTCCCACCTGAATTCTCTGCAGGTTCCTTAAATGAACCTCCGATAACACACTAAACCCCTAGATGGGAATAACATGTTCCGCTCTGCAGTGGGGGAAGGCCGGTGGGGGGGGGGCTCAAGTCCTGCAGGACACCCCTCCCCACCTCCCAGGGCGTGGCCTAAGCATTTCTTTCAGCTTCCTACATGTACCTGTCTTTTGTTTCAATGTACGTTATAGGATACGAAATGCTAAGATAATATACAGAGTCCGGCACAAATAATGCCCCCCCCTTTTTAAATTTTTTAAAGATTTTATTTATTTATTTTTAGAGAGAGGGAAGGGGAAGGAGAAAGAGCGGGAGAGAAACATCAGTGTATGGTTGCCTCTCTCACGTGCCCCCTACTGGGGATTTGGCCCGCAACCCAGGCATGTGTCCTGACTGGGAATCAAACTGGTGACCCTTTGCTTCGCAGGCCTGTGTCCGATCCACTGACCCACACCAGCAGGGGTGTATTTTCTTTACATACACACATTTTGCTGCATTTTAAAAACTAACGTGTGTTAGGATTTTTGCATCTATGTTCATGAGTAAAACCGATCTACCAATGCGACCACTGACATTATCGAATGTGACTGGCATCACTTTATCAAAAGGTCACCTGAATGGGGACAAACCCAACACTCGGTATCCATCCATATGCCGCCCACGGCGGTCACCTCTCGCCAAGGACACCGAGGACCCGGCCGCCTGTGCCGCGGGGCTGACTGCATTGCCTGTGAGGTCTCGTTGCGGGACCCCCTGAGAAACCCTCCGTGGATACCACAGGCACCTGGTCTGTGCTCGCTCTGCCGGGCCGCGGAGCGCTCTCCCCGCTGTCGGACTCACGATCTGGTCTCGCTGGCCTGCGGACACTGGCGTGGGGCCTCCTGGCACCCAGGGCCTGGTCCGCACAAACTCGGGAACTAACACTGGGTGACAGGGGCTGGGTCAGGAGACAGTCTCCCCGGGCGGCGTAGAGTGCGTCGTGTTCACTGCGTTCAGACCCGTCAAAGTGAACGCCTGAGCCCTGCCAGGTGGCTCAGTTGGTTGGAGCATCATTCTGTACACCAACAAGTTACGGGTTCGATTCCCAGTCAGGGCACACGCCGAGGTTACAGGTTCGATCCCCAGCCTGGGCGCCTATGAGAAGCAACCGACGGATGCTTTTCTCTTCCATCAGTGTTTCTCTCTCGTGATTCTGGGGTTCTTCCCCAGAAGGGGCCACCAGTACGGCTTTGAGGCGCAGGTGATAAATCCTTAAATAGACAAGTCCCGCCTGCCCTGGGCGAATTCACGCAACACTGGACTTGCGCATGTCACGGGTTTTCACCCCGACTTCTCGGGAACTGTTCTCCGCCAGGAACAGAAGACAAAGGCAAGGGCGTCTGAGGGACCAGGGGGCTATCACGACCCCCATGTAGAACCAGCCCACCCTCTGGGAAGGCGGGAAATAGTCCTACCAGCTGGGACTAGCTACCTCCAACCGTCCCCGCCCTGTCGGAAGGAGCTCAGGAGGCGGCTGGTCTTCCTCCCGCCCGTCACCCCACAGACAGCCCTGAGCGCGTTTCTCCCCCGTGGCTGCCTCTGGGCTCCTTTTAACCTGGTTTGCACACAGGGACAGTGTTGAGGACAGAAAAAAATGCTGGTTTCCTGTTCTCTTCCCCATTGTGAGGATCATCTTACGCCCGATTCATTCAACAGCATTTGCCCGCCTTCAGTCCGCCGGCCACCGCCGCCTTCACCGGTGTCCCGTGTAGGGAAAAATAAAAATAAAAAAGGCAGTTTGCGGCCACTACTAAAAACCGAATGGTGTAAATAGAGGAATGTCATTTGTCCTCGAAGACTATCGATACACTAGAGCCATGCGCAAAGAATAATAAAGAGAGAGACAGTGGGTGGTCTCTGTAGGTGGTCCGAGCGGAGAGGAATTGAAGTGCACAGTCGAGAAACTGCTCCGTGCTCAGCTCTTTCAGACGCTGGCGTCCAGTCCGGGAGACAGTCCGACGGCCCCTAACCCTGCCCCTGTCCCTCCGAGACAAAGACAAGGGGCGCAGGCCTCAGGCCGGAAAGGTCAGCAGCAAACCCGGCAGAATTACTGACAGTGGTGCTTTTCCCCGTTGCTGACTCAGTGCCTGCCGCCCTGTCCGGCCGGGGCAGCAGGAGGTCCATTTAGACTAGTGAAGCCAGCGTCCCTCATCAGTGACAGCTGTTTATGTGCAAAGGGGTCAGTTTTATTTACAAGTATCCTTGCCCGGGGATATGTTTGTTGATGAAAGAGGGGGGGAAGGGAGGGAGGATGAGAGACAGAGAGAGAAACATCGATCGGCTGGTTGCCTCACCCAGGCACCCCAACAGGGGAGTGGTCCCAGAAACTGGGTGCACAGGACCGTGCTCCAACCAGCTGAGCCACCTGGCCAGGGCAAAAGGGAATTGTTTGGGGTTTTGTTTTGTCTGTTTGTTTGTGGGGGGCCTTTTAGTAAAATAAAAGGAGCAGTGATTCTGCAGCTCCATAGCCAATCCTGCAGCCGGCCGGCTGTGGCTGGCAGCCCCGTCCCGCCCTGGGAGAACCCACCCCAGTGGCCACACCCGGCCCGGGCCTCACAGGACATTCACGAGGCCTGAGCCTCGGTTTCCCCCTCTGCAGGTGGAGTGACAGGGCCTCGGGGACACCGCAGAGGTCCCCGAAACAGCGACCCCCCCCAGGCGGCCAGCCGGCTCCCCTTCCTGCCATTGGAGCCGGTGCCTGTCCTTGGCCGCTGACATGGAAGGAGAAAGCTAATAATATCTTGAGTCTGGGCCAAGATTTCATACTTTCTGCTCACACGGTGAGAAAAATTACAAATGGAAAACCATGGATGTTTGGAGCCAGACAACCCGGTAGCTTTTCTGACCTTGAACCTTCTGAGTCCACATCCCCATCCATCACGTGGGCGTGATTAAGAGACCTGTTCCGCATGCCGATCGGGAGACTCTGAGGGGGGAGATGTAATCAAACCACGTTGGAGTGACCACGTAAGAATATTGGGGGGTCGGCTGGGGGACCTCCACGGCTTCCTGGACTCCCCCTTTTTCTTGTAGGTTTTGCCCCCCTGGGTGGAACACATTGCCAGTGTCTGGGGAGAAGTCACCGAATAACAGTCTGGGGCGAAGAAGGACCGAGACCCTTCGGGGGCATTGGGAATTAGGATTTTCCGATCGTACCTCCTGTGACGTCAGGAGGAGCGGCAGGTTCTAAGGAGGCGCGCTCGCCTGTGGATTCGGGGTTCGTTTGGAATGCCGAAAGCTCATGAACTCACCCTCCTTTTCTCCTTCTCCCGTGTGGGGTGGCACTTTCCTTCGAGAACTCTCCTCTCTCCTTGTTTGCCCACTCCCGGCTACAGCCTACCTCTCAGGTCTCTTTTCGGGATTCAAGGAGGTAACTTGGCTCCTAAGGGGAGTTTTGGAAGGCAATCGCTCCTCCGTTTAGTGCAGACTGTAGCCCAGCCGTTTGGGATGTGGCCAGTCCCCTGAGAGCAAGGAGCGTCCAGGGCCTGGAAGGAAGGGCCCCCCTGCGGTCCCTTCTCCAGGGTCTCACTAAAGTCGCATTTCCATGACACGAGATGACCTTACGCGCAGCTTGCAGCTCAAAGTCTCCTGACATGATGAGGAGTTCGCGCCTTTGCCCTCTTAATTAACGCTTTTAGTTTGCTAAAATTTTGGAGGGCCCTGATTTTTCAGAAGTGCTAATTACCAAGCGCAGCAGAAGGTCTGGCTGCATATTGAACGGTTCCATCACAGGCTCCCTGCCGCGCCCAAAGATGTCCTCACTTGGCCCAGCCAGCCAGGCAGATGGGGGGAGCGCCTGCGCAGTGTGGTTCACAGAGTCAGAGAGCGTGCTGGGCAGTGCCAGGGCCGCAGAGCTAGACTCCAGAGCCCACGGCCCAAGCCACCGGCTTCCTCTGACCTGGGGTCAGAGCAGTGCCCACAGCACGCTCTTTGGAGTATCGACCTAGTGTTTGTAAGGCCGTGTTGACATTGTCGAATGACAGGACGTGCACCCTACGGATCATGGAGGAAGAGGGGGCCTGGGGTCCGGGGTCTGCATCCATGGGGCCGAGCCAGCAGCGATTCTGGTTTTGTCTCAGACATGGGGACACGGCAGGGAGAAGGGGCCTGGGCAGACCTGAGCCCAACAGCAGGGTGCCGCCCTCGGGGCCTACGGGGAAAACGGGATACGGGCTTCCAGAAGGTTCCTGACACTCTTGTCACGGAGCCTCATGAAGTGGGAGTTGGCGTGGGTGGCCCCCGAAGGCTCTGGTGATGATATTTAGGGACGAAAGGGAATGGGACTGGATGTGGGGTGACTGTCCACCGTGAACCGAGCTCTTCCCAAGTGCATTGCCCAGGCCACACTCGGTCCCCGAGGGACGGTCTTGGGAACGTCAGGTCCCAGCTGCCCGAGCCGCAAGCTGCCTCGCTGGGGAGGTTCAAGTGACCCCATGCATCAGGGCAGGCAACTGGCAGCAGCCAGGGCTGTGCCCGAGGGCCAGGGCCAGACCGCGTGTCCCCGGCTGGCCCCAGCGCCACGTGGAGGGCACGGCTGCCCACTCAGGTGCCCTCACTTCTCACCTGGTCCCTCCAACCCCAGCCCTGGGATGGAGGGCAGCACCCTCGGTCCATGGACTTCCCCCAGCAGTGGGGACCCGGGGCCGGGCTGGGGCCCTTCACTGTTGAGGACACCTTGACGCCCCAGGGCTGGATGCTCCTACATCTTCTGCACATCTAGGGACTGTGGGTTGTTGCTTTGGAGAGGAACTACCGTTGACCTAGGGGCCCGTTTGCAGACAGAGGCAGTAATGGACAGATACAGTCACTGACCACCAAAGGGGGTGTGTCCAAGTCAGACACCCCTCAGGGCTCCCGGGTTGGGACCCACACCTCCTGTGGCAGTGCCCCGTGGCTCCGTGGGCACTGGTCTCCTGGGGTCCTCACCGGCTTCCAGGTCCCCCCCACGCCCCGTGGCACCCCACCGGGTAGGACAGAGGCGTGTTCAGTACATCATCCCCAATTCCCAATTCAGGCACCAGGCTCACTTTACAGATTTAATTTCTTTTTATTTTTGATTGGTTTCTCCATTGTAGAAACACTACAGAACATAGAAAGTAAAAAACACAGAAAATAGGAAAGGAAACTTCTTAAGATAGTACCAGCACGCCCAGTATGTGTAGACCGGTGACTCCTGGTGTTCTATTTTGTCCATTTTTATATTTTTAATAATTAGTTTTGTATCTCAACCTCCCTACTTACTGATACGATTAGCATTTCAGTCAATTAAGTTCTTGTTGTTCACATACCTTTTTGATGGTTATATAACATTTCGTTGACTGGATTCACAAAAATTTAACTTACCATTTTCCTGTTGGGACTCTACGCTATTTGTGATATTCCGGCCTTGGCCCTAAACTGTTCCTTATGTGGAAGTGTTAAAAAAAATGTGAATTTCTTCTTTAATTCTCTTGGTCCACCTGTGCAAATTGTTGTCCATCCTGAATCACTCCTTATGGCTTCCTCCCCAGCACCAGGCTTGATCAGTTAAAAAAAATACATATATTTCTAATGCTGTGATTAAAAATTTTTTTGCTGGTATAATTCAATTGCCTCGTTACTTAAATCAGCATCGATTTAATTACATCCCACGGTTGATTACATTAACATGTATTTAATAATACATCTATTCTTTTCCATGAATTAAATAAGGCCCATGATATCTTTCTCGTGAATTCCCTGGCTTTGTTCTTGGTCCACCGGCCTCGTATTGGCTTGGTGTGGAGATAACAGAAAAAGGCAGGCCACGGGGGGTGGGGGGGGCAGAAATAACTCAGGAGCTTTACAGTCTAGCCTGGAAACAAGTGCCAGAGGTCACAGACCTCTAAACTGGACATGCCTTTATCTCCCTGCTCACCCTCTGGCGAGGTGCTAATGAGAGCAGCCAGCTCCAGAAATAAAGACCCCAAGGAGACAGACACTTCAAAGACCCAGAATAATCTATAGGCCAGGTAATGAGCCCCCAGTGGCTGGAGAGAAGGGGGCTGTTTAACCTGTCACCTTGCAGATTGTGGATAGTCTGAGACCCAGAGTCTGAGACCCGTCCCCCCCAAATGTCGCAGGCCAGGCACCTGCATGGGATGAGCTGGCATGGTCCCAGAAAGGCATTCCTGGCTTTAACAAACCCCGCACCAAGCACCACGACACGTCGAATACTGCGCGAAACTTCGGAGATCCACACGGGGAAACCGGTTGCTGGGAGCGAGTCCTGCCTCGCAGGCAGCAGAAGCCGCTCCAGTTTGGTCCTCCTGCGGCGATGCCCAGAAACCCACAGGGGGTCACCGCAGGAAGATGCCCGGAAGTCCGTTCACCGCAGCGTGAAGGGGTGTGCGGGCTCAGGGCGGGCTCAGGGCGCACGGTGTCTACCAAGCAGTGAGTGTTCTGACGGCCTCAGCGCTTTCAGGGAGGTTTCAAGTCCAAATCCGTGCGTTTTGTTCAGACCGTCCCTCGCTCCTGTAAAGGCCCAGCTGTGTCTGTTCGAACCGGTCGCCCTGCTCGACGTCATTTCTTGTAGTGCAGCAGTGTTCCATAGACCTCTGTGTGGTATCAGGATCTTGATAAAACAGGGTTGACACCTCCATTTTTGTGGAGTCGGGACAGTGAGGGGCCGCAGGCCGCGGGGTCGGGGACAATCCGGGCTCTAGAACTCACGAGGTGCCTTGTCATGGTAAGTGATCTTTCAGAGCCCAGGTTTCCCTGCCACCGGAATGGGGTAACAACTCCCAGTCACACGCACCCCAGGAGGCTCAGGAAATTAGCATTTGGAAAGTGCCCAGTCCTAGCTGGTGTGGCTCAGTGGACTGACTGCCAGCCCGCGAACCAAAGGGTCACATGTTCAATTCCCAGTCAGGGCACATGCCTGGCTTGTGAGCCAGGTCCCCATTAGGTGGCGCTCAAGAGGCAACCACACACTGATGTTTCTTTTTCTTTCTCTGCCTCCCTCCCTCCTTTCCTCTCTCTAAAAATAAATAAATAAAACCTTTATTAAAAAGAGAAAGAAAGAAATAGAAAGTACCTGGAACAGCCTTCAGCAAACATCAAATACCATTTGAGTAGGAACCAGCAACTGGACCATACAAAGCATCTATCCATGCGTGGCAAGCTAGTGCGCCCTCAACAGGCCAACTTCATTTTTGCAACCATGGGTGTGAATGCACCAACCAACCAGTGTTCACAGCGTGTGTCTGCAGGGCTCTGACAGGTCAGAGAGAGGAACACAAGGGCGGGTCTCTGCTTTCTAGGAGACTGTCACTTTGGGGGGGGGGGCAGCAGACAGAGAGAGTTCTTATTCAGATCCTTCACTTGTTGCTGTCATTGACTTCTTAATCACACTGATTGCGGTGACGTTGGCTGATCAAACCACACAGGTTTCCCGTGTAGAATTCTACTTCACAATAAACATGAACCAGGGTGTTCACTCGTAGGACTGTCCTGGGCAGATGTCAGAGGTGCCGGCAAAGCTCACTCTGCAAAGATACATGGAAGAGCCTTTTATGGCTGTAAAAGCAGAAAGGGTTTTGTTTCAAAGCAGGAGCAATGTAGATAAATAAACTGTTCTACCTCCTGAAAGGCGTGTCTCAGACGCATGGAAAAGCATTTCTGATGTGGACTTTGAAACTGTGCAAAATTGTATCAGTCCAATGGCCCTAGTTTATTAAAAACTAGATTTTATACCTAACCAACAACACACAAGCAGCCACACGCACCTGGAAGAAAATAAAATGCAACAAAGTTTATTTTATTAATTGCATTTTGTGCATTGTGTAGCCTGTAGGGTTGTGGCATTTTTTAAATCCTCATCTAAGGATACATTTATTGGTTTTAGAAAGAGGGAGAGAGAGAACTTGATGGTGGAAAAGAAACATTGGCAGGCTGCCTTCTGCATGAGCCCTGACCGGGGATCGAACTCACAGCCTTTCAGTGCACAGGACAACACTCCAACCCACTGACCCACCCGGCCAGAGCAGGTGGTGGCATTTTTACTTTTTCCATTGTTACTCCATAGTGATGGCAATGGCACAGGGTCAGAGCAAGGGGCCTCCTGCCATCCTGTCCCCGACTCAGAGCCAGCCAAACTGCGTGCGTGATCTCAGGCCACCCCTTGGTCTTTCCCACCCTGGACGCTTTTCTCTGCGTCCTCTCCTTGGTGTGAGAATGTATCTCTTTCCATAGTTACTCTGCGGCAACTTCACTCCAGTGAGACTCAGGATTCCCACTGTTGTCATCCGTCGGCACGTTGCTTCTTCACCTGACTCCTAAAAGATACGTTGACCAGGTTGCAAAATTTAGCGGCAGAATTTCCGTGTTCTGCAGACATTCAGTCCGTGCGGTGTACCAGACGCGTCCAACCTGCGGCCCACAGGCCGCATGCCTCTCAGGATGGCTGGGAATGCGGCCCAACACAAGATCGTAAATTCACTTAAAACATTATGAGATTGTTTGGGGATTACATGTCGCAATGTATTGAATATGTAGCTGAAGACAATTTTTCTTCCGGTGTGGCCCAGAGACACCCAGAGTTTGGACCCCCCAGGTAGTCTTTCCTGTAGGATTAGAATGGCCTAGAACAACCGTGCTCCAGCTTGCCTGAGGAATACAAGGCTTCTTCTGACCACCGAGGGACCTCTGGTCACAGACAGGCTCCGCCGTCATCCTCCCAGACATTCTGGATTCCGCCCTTTCGATTAAACTGTGTGCAGTATGTAACAAGATCTTCTATTCCTGCCTGCTACAAAGTGTTAGTCCAATCGTGCCTGGTCAGTACGTGGGTCATTCCACAGAAGAAGCAGAAAAAGAGGGAAAATTGATAGGAAATGGTCCCTGCCACCCAGCTGCGTCTTCAAGCTCAGGAAACGTCAGAGACCCAGGACAGCGTGGTAACAGAAGCATCTGTTTTCTCCTCGATGGCCACACGTTGGGTCCATGGTGGATGCTCCCTTTCTGCTTCAGGACCCACAGTTCTTCTTTGAAGACAAATGTGTTAACAGCACCACTAATTAATTCGCAGAAGGTCATTTCCTGATCTAAATATTCATGAGACATTTGGGTGCGAGGACGCCGAGCTCCCCCATGGGCTTCCCTTTTGGCCTTGATTTTCCAGAACAAGAAGCAGAGTTGTCCCCTACGATGGTCATTGTCCCCTCTCTGGTTCCTGAGAAGAGGGGGTCTGGCTCTGCCAGCTGTGGCTCTCGGAGCCTCATTGTGGCCACCTGTGAGCACAGGGCTGCGTGTTCTGTCATCTGCTTTGAACCAGTCCTAGAAATACTGAGAGCGTAAATGAGCTGCAATTCACACACATGCAGGTCAGGGGGCCACAGACATTGATTCCTACCGAGTTAGTTGAACTTGTACTAGCTTTTCAGATTCCCAGAAGAGTCGAAGAAAGCCTCCGTCAGTCCCACCCCAGCTACCTAATATAGGTACAGTTCTTCTCCATCCCACTTAAGGGAAGGGAGTGATACTAATGAACAAACAAAACATCAAGGAAGACGGCCGTGCGGAATGGTGTGGGTGTCCCCCGACCCCCTTTTCTGCAAGTACACCAATGATCCTGGGCAAGAAGAGTAGGCGTCCGCATGGATGAGCTGAGGCGGTACAGGGCCCTCAGCCAGCAAGCGGTTCGTGTGGTGCGCGCCATGCTGGTGAATACGCCACGAGAGTCGCTCCGGAATAAAGACCGAAATTGAAAGTGATCTTTTCTTTAATTAGACAATTAACCCAGAAAAATCTATTTAACTGCAAGTTCGCATTTCTCCAAAGAATTCCAATTAATTGCACTTTCACAGAATGTACTACATCCATGACTGTATGACCATATTTAGTCAAAATGCTCGTAGAAAAGTCAGACTAATGAAAACGGGATGTGTTTTGTGAAAACGGCGAAGTAGACATCACCGCATGGTGCCGAGGCATTGGGCTTGCGGTTCATGAAATCTCCACCTGGCACTGGCGTGCGGCTCGGGGTGGGGGGCGCACTGAAATGGCCCTCAGCATGTGCTGCCCACGCCCTCCTATTGCAAGGAGGTGAGACAGAATCACCACACCTGGAAATGAGAGATGGAGTTGGTCTTGGTGAATCAACAAAAAGTGAAATAAACCAGCCAGAGAAAGACAAGTTCCACATGATTTCACTCCAGTGTGGAATCTCGTGAACGAAATGAACTGAGAAACAAAATAGAAACAGACCCACAGAGCCAGGGAACAGACGGACAGCTGTCAGAGGGCGGGGGCGGGGGGCCGGGTGAATGAGGTGAAGGGGTTAAGCAGAGAAACATAACTCATGGTCACAGACAACAACAGTGTGGTGATGACCAGAGGGAAGGGGCAAGAGGGGACAAGTGGTGATGGAAGGAGACGTGACTCGGGGCGGCGAACACACAGTACAATATGCAGGTGACGCGTTATGGAATGGTACACCTGACACCTGCATGACTTCACTAACCACGGCCACCCCGACCAACTCGAGAGAAAAAGAAGTTCATGCCCGGGGAGGAGCCGCCGCCCACACATTCCAGGCTGGAGGGACAAGGGACGGGCTGGTGCATGGTCTCACCCAGACGTCACCTGCCACACCTGGGCAGGCGAAGGCTGCTGCAGGAACCGGATGCTGTGCTCACAACAGTGGATAAAACCCAGCGACTCGTCCCAGTCCGGGAGCTCGCCAAGGCCCAGCCCCGCCGGGACTTCTTCCCTCCAGGGCTTGGTGTTGTGTGAACACAAGACACAATAGCTTCCAGCATCTTCTACCCAGATCGAAGGGGAATCTAAAACAGCTTCAAAGCAAGCGCAGTCCTTACAGCGCTCCACTTTCTAGTTCCTTCCATTAGAAAGAAAGCCAAGGTTCGGAAGGACTTAACATCTGTCATAGTGCGCTTTACTTTCTCATTAGATTAATTGCTGCCGCCTCATTGGGTTCAAAAATTTATTACAGGCTTAGAGCACATAAAAGAAGTTAAAGTTTGTCATACATCTTACCCTTAGGCAAACTCCTAAGAACAGCTACTGAAGTTAAATTAGGAGCCATCCTCAGGTCTGGAGGGTTTCCAGCTCATTCAGGGTGAGGTGAACACTTTACACCTCGGGAGGCCTGAGCAGACGCCGGACCCCCTGTGCCCCCTTCGGGCCTGTCCTGCCAGCAGAGTGACCTGGGGGAACTTGGCATCCTCAGTAAGAACTGTCAATATCCCCACCACTTCCCGGGCTGTGCAAATCCCCCCTCTCGGGATGTGGAGAAAGGGGAGCCCTCAGGCACTGGTGGGGGGAATGCAGACGGGCGCAGCCACCGTGGGAAGCAGTGTGGAGATGCCTCAGAAAATTACAGATGGATCTGCTTTGCAACCCAGCGATTCCACTTCTGGGAATCTATCTGAAGAAACCTGAAAGGTTTCTTTGAGAAAAACCTTTGAGAGAATATACTCTCCCCCCACCATGTTCACTGCAGTGTCGTTTACAGTCACCAAGATCTGGAAGCACATCTTGTGCCCATCAGTAGGTGCCCGTCAGTAGGTGAGTGGATAAAAAAGGCTGTGGTGATTTACATGGTGGAATACTATGCAGCCATGAAAAGGGACCTTTTACCTTTTGTGACAGCATGGGCGGACCTGGAGACTATTATGCTGAGGGAGATAAACGGGTCAGAGGAAGACAAGCACCACATGCTCCCAAGGGCGGTGACCTTCCCGCTGTCCTGGCTGGGGGTCCAGCTGTGCCTTCTGAGGACCGGACAGACACCTGCCGGGTCCTCCCCCTGCAGACCAGCATCTCACCCACAGGTGCCCCTTCCCAAGCCTCTGGCAAGGGCTCCCTGCTGCTGCTGGAGATGGGCACTCGCTCCCTTCCGCTCCAGCCCCTCCTTCGCACCCCCATTAGCGCAGTCCTGCCTCTGTCCTTCCCTCCAGATCTCCCTTCTTCAGGGCCCGGTTTTTCCCAGCCCCCGCGCTGCCCTGCCCCTCATTCCGCTCCCAGCTTAAAATCACTGTCTCAGAACTCCGGCACCTTGAGGACATGAGAGAAGCAATACCCTTCCCGTTGAGGACGAAAGGCAACCATACATTGATGTTTCTCTCCCTCTCTCCTTCCCTTCCCCTCTAAAGATAAATAAATAAAAATCTTTAAAAAAAAAAAAAGAGAAGCCCGTCACAGAAGGACTGAGCGATGGGATTCCACTTATAGGAGGTCCCTGCCGTCGTGACATTTGTAGAGACAGAGAGCAGAGTGGCGGTGACCAGGAGCTGGGGAGGCGGAGGGGGGAGTGAAAGTGTCATGGGTTCGGGTTGCATTTGGGGACAGGGACCAAGGTCTGGAGACAGCGGTGGTGGTGGTGGCCACGTGGCAAGGTGGACCGTGTACTTAGAAATGGTTCAGGTGATACGTTTTGCCATCAACCATCTTTTTGCCAATGAAACCATCTTTTCTGCGTTGCTGTCTCAGGGAACCCCTGGGCCTGAGCTAGGGAGACCCCATTCCCGGAGCCCCACCCGCTTCTGCGGTGGGCATTCTCCTATTTGTGTGTCCTTTTTGCAAGTAGAATGAAAATGTGTGACATGTCTCCCCTCTTTTGTCCCTGGGCACAGAGCAGGGGCCTCTAAATACATTTTAATGAATATTGAACGAATGAACCTCAGGCTCCCCATTTCCCAGTCCACCACTCGTAATTGCTAAGAGGAAATGGGATGGCTGAGATACTCGATGCATGTGATGTGGAAGGACTCACAATCGTCCAGTCCTGGTAGACGATGACGTGGAGTGAGCTACGTGGAGTTCAACGTGGGGTTCAAGTCCCCGATGAGCCTGAGATGCGGGTTCTGTCTGCCTCGGGTGAGCCCACAGGCTCCCCGTCCTATCAAATACACGCGCCAGGAAAACGCAGGGCGCACGCAGCTGGTTTTGGACTTGGAAGCACGCCCCGTGAATGGCCACCTCCTCGGTTAACCCTGTGTGTTTTCTCTTCCCACACCAGATATTCATCTTTGAAAACAACATCTACTACTGCGCCCACGTCGGGAAGCAGGCCATCCGTGTGGTCTCCACGGGCAAGGAGGGCGTCATTTACAACGGCCTCAGCGACTGGCTGTATGAAGGTGAGCTGCGCGCGCGGGCGCAGGGGGCGGGGCCGCGGGGTCGCCGTGCTCACCACCGCCCCTGCTGGGCTGTGATGGGTGGTGGTGTCTTTTCCTCTCCCTGCAATGTACACACTCCAGCTTCCCGAGCTTCTGCTTGAGCCTCAGGCAGCCTAAGGCAGGCTGAACGCTCACCTGGCGGCCAGGTGTGCTGGGCTCTGCAGGGCCGAGCCCTTTTACTCAGGAGCTCAAGGTGCTGTCCCGGGAGGCGCACGGGACCAGGAGGTGACTTGTGGGGACACCACACTATGCACAGGCTTGTGATTCTCACACCAGTAGGTAGAATGCCTCGTTCTGCCTCGAGGTGGGAGGGCTGGAAGGGAAAGGGCAGGTGGGAGCTCCCACAGGAGCCAGTCCGAGTGAGTCGCTGTCCTGGGTCCTCCCCTTGTTGGACATTCCCTACTCTGCAGTGTCCTTTGGCGCCAGAGGGCACTAGCTGTAGGCATTATTAAACAATTAGACACCCGAGTGGGGCTTTCTGCTCTTAACATTTTTTTTAACTTTTTAAAAAGGTTTTATTTATTTGATTTTTAGGAAAAGGGGAAGGGAGGGAGAAAGAGAGGGGGAGAAACATCAATGTGTGGTTGACTCTCTAGTGCCCCCTACTGGGGACCTGGCCTACAACCCAGGCATGAGCCCAGACTGGGAATCAAACCAACGACACTTTGGGTCTCAGGCCGGCACTCAATCCACTGGGCCACATCAGCCAGGGCTGCTCTTAACATTTCTAATCTGCCTCCCCGCTGATGAAACCATCACCATCTCCATGCTGACACTGGGTTTGGGTTTCTGTCCCCTTGTGTAACTGCCACCTCAGGCCACGTGCAGCAGGCTGATGCTACAACAGGCCAGGTGGCCTTCACAACACGCACGACTTCTCACAGTCCCGCCGGCGGCCGCTGGACCAAGGTCCAGGTGCCGGCCGTCGGGGCCTGCGGAGCGCTCCCTCCCGGCCCGCAGACCTGTGGCCTCCCAGGGCAGGGGGAGAGAGCTCACACCAGGGGCTCGCGCGCCCTCCCAGGCCCTCTCATCCCCCCTCCAAAGGCCCCACCCCCAGACGCCCAGTGGGGACTGAGGTTTCAGTGTGAATTCTGGGCGGTGCCGACCTGCAGTCTCTCCCGCCCTCAGGACACTGTTCTAAGAGGTGACCGTCGTGCACATGTGCTGAAGGAGGCACCGTGAGGTCGGGTCGTCTGCCCGCATTCACATAAGGTTAGGGGACGTGTCCCAGGGACTGGTGTTGGTCAAGTGCAGGACTATTGCCTTTCCGGGAATCCCGACGTGAACCTGTCAGCCTGTGCTCCTCACCGCAGGCCTAAGCCCAGCCCGCCTGGGACCGTGGGGTCACCAGACCAGCCTGGGCCGAGGATGGCCAGGGGGTGACGCTCTGGGCGTTGTCAGCCCAGAAAGTGCCCTTTGTCCCCACACTGTGCGCCCCGCAGTCCGGGCTCCTGCAGCACAGGCGCCCTCTGCGGCCCCCGAGCTTTATGTCCCATCAGGGGGCCACTGAAAACACCGAGATACCAAGTCCCCCGACGGAACCTCTAGTTTCAGTGACCGGACGGCGGTGGTGCAGGAACCCCGTCAGACACGGGGCAGCCGACACCCCAGGACACTGCCGAGCCCCTTTCCCGTCAGCTCACCCCCTCACGGCCCCTTCCCAAGGCCACCCCTGTCCTGACCTCCAAGGGGCTTGTCTCCTGGCAGACACGCTGGCCCCTTCGAGGCTGTCCCCTCGGGGTGGTCTGCTGAGAGCTCCGAGTCTGTCCTGACGTGGCCGCTGCGGCTCCGCGCGCCCAGGGTTCTGGTTCCAGAGCTGCCTTCTGGGCCCCAGGAGGCTCGGCCTTGAGACTTCACTGCCACAAAATCCGTGGCCCCTCAGGAGGGTGTCACTGGATCACTGGAATGAAGGGGACACCGACCGATGTCCACTGTGACCTCACCGCCCCGGGAGTGGCGGACCCCGAGTGCCCGAGCAGTCAGTGGCAGACACCCCCCCAAACACCCCTCAGAGAAGGGGCTGGAAGTCCCAGCTGCGAGATCCTGGCCCACGCTGGGACTCATCTCCTTTAAAAAACCCGTAAGCAGGAGATTTAAAATATCTTTTGTAGTATCTCCCTAATAAAATACAAAGCTTATTGCTTGGCAGTGCGAGTTAAGCTTCAGCTTTAGCAAAAATCCGTTGAAAGGAAATTTCTCTGGGAGGCGTGTACGCGAAATTGCGTGGGTGTGTGAGCGGCGCCCTAAATGGTTTACATCGGTCACAGCCGACGTGGCAGCTCAATCGACTAAGTGCCATTTCCCCAGAAGGCTCCGTGCGCCGCCGGTACCTGGATTGCTATGGTCAGGGGCCCTGGGGGAACTTGGTTCCTTCCTCACTAATGGGAAGGGAAACTTTAAAGATTGTCTGTTTCTAGTCTGTGGCTTAGGTTCATTTTCAGACACTTACTTTAAAAAAAAAAGGAAAAGGAAAGAAAAAATATCGGGAGGAGGAATAGCCCGAATGGGCGTGCACAGGGCCTGACTTGTAAGGTGGGGGCAGGGGGGGCTCGTTCGGAGCAGAAACTCCACTACAGATGCAGGAAATGCCACTGCGGCCGCTCCATTGATTTCTTTTCTGCCCCCAAAAGGATCTTAAATGTACTGGTCATCTTGGAAGATTGAGGGCTGAGGGAGAGAAGGCGGTAGGAGGCATCGGGCTGCCCGAGTTTGCAGCCCGTGACCAGGTTCACACGTAGGACAATCCTCTCTGGTTGCAGCTGAGGCCACCAGCACCAGCAGGAATTCACCCCGGATGCCGGTGGCGGCCCCAGACCGTAGGTCTCTGGTCTCCCGGGCTCGTGGCGACCACAGGCTGACTTTGTCTGGCAAAATGCTCATCTTCACTTCCCTCCTCTGGGCAAGCGCCATGCCGTGACACAGGATGTTGATTTTGATACCAGACTGTAAAGACTGAGCAGCACTTGCCACTGCTTCGAGGTTTTCCGGTGCAGATGGCACTGGGGGGGGGGGTCTGAGAATTCCGAGGACCCCGCCAGGAGTGTGCACGTTTGCAGAAGGGGTCGGGCTTTTGCCAGGCTCCTGACCTGTCAGACGTGTGAGCAGAGAGGCAGAATTGCCCACGTTTCTGCAGAAGGGTCTTGGTTACCGCAGTCACAGAACGGCTCGTATCTTCCTGCTGCGGCCTGTGGTCGCGTCCTCTCCGTTGCTGTCCTGTGTGTGAGGACTGGAGCCGGAGAGCACCACGTCTGGGGCCTAAAGTTTCTAATAATGAGACCGCCCGTAATGTTTCCGCGGAACCACTTGCCCGTTGTACTTCTCTTACCAGAGCAGCAAAGTGAGGTGCGTAATCCAAATTGCGTCTCGTTGCCCAGGGATGCGTCGTGACAGCCAGAGACTGGTGGGGTCCCTTGAGAAGCACATCCTTCCCCGAACGTGTCCCCGTGTCCCCACCTCCTGAGACCTCGGGGCAGGAGAGCAGGTGCGACCTTGGGAAGGCGTCTGTGGGGCCTGGAGCCCTCTGGTGTGGGAGACGGAGGCTCGAAACCTGTCTACTCGGTACCTGGTTTGGTCCAGATGTGCCCCACCCGGGCCAGTCCAGAGACGAGAGCCACTTGGAAAGGTGAGGGGACCCAGAGGTGAGGCTCTGCTGGCAAGTTGGTGGCGGCGGTGGTTCCCCAGGCTCTCGGGTGTCCGGCCGCCCGGGCGGGCAGCGTCTATGCACAGTGACCAGAGGGGTGAGCTCTTGAGGACAGAGGCATTCTGCTGGACCCTGGCTGGTCCCCTTGTCCGCTGACCCCATCTTCCCAGTGCCCCACCCCCCACAATCTGAGTGCCATCTGCTCCCTAGGGTCCCAGCCCCACGCCTCTCTGTCCTCTGTCTACCGTCCCCACTGCTGACTGCTGTCATTCCTTCGGGAGCCGCCGTGCAGGACAGGGTAAGAGCTGGCAGACCTCAGAGCCGGGTGAGAGGTTTGTTAGCGCAGCGGAAGGAAGGAAGGAAGGGAGGAAGGGAGGAAGGAAGGAAGGAGGAAGATGCAGGCTCCTTGCCTGAGTGAAGGGGGACTGGTTTCCTTGGAGAGTCGGATGCTCACCCCAGCCTTTGCCTCTCCGCCCCTAAACCTGTTTGTCCCCCTGCTCGGGCCCTCCCCCATTTCCCCATTCTGAAGCCCTGGCCTGGAGGAACTAGGTCACTCGGAGCCCCCTCCTTCTTCGCTGACCTTTCCGTGTTTAAATGTCGGGCACTAAACACACAGAGAGACGGCAGGGAGTTGGAATCCGCGCTGATGACTCTATAATGAAGTCTTTACTTTTCCTCACATTTACCTAGTGGGTGGGCAGGAGGAAAGGGCTCCAGCTGTCCCCCCAGCAGGCGATCTGGGGGGGCACAGCACGGGGTGTCGCTTCATCTTCTCCCCCACTGAAACACACACACCCAGTGGGACTGAGTCGGCCTGGGGTGCCGGCCCACCTGCTCTCCGCCCCCTGCCGACACTCGCTGCTTCTCTCTTTTACCCCCTTTCCCTTCCTTTCTCCGCCATGCGCGTGCTGAGCCCTACTGTGCTCTGGGCTGAGGGCGGCCTGGGAGGTGCAGGGGGTGCAGAGGCAGCTCGGCCTCTTCCCGGCATCAGACACAGCAGCTTGAACTTGGGACCCCGGAGACTTGCCCGGCATTGCTTCTGTGAACGAGGACCGTGAGGGAACGAGGGTTCGGGGATCTAGGTTTGAGGCTCTGAGTTCACCGTGGGGGACCCTGTCCGGGGGAGGCCAAGGGGACGCTGCCGGGTTGGGGTGTCCTGACGGGACTCCTGCGCTGGCCAAGTTCAGACTCAACCACACGAGCGTGTGACTGGGTGCCCAGTTGCATCCCTGAGCCCAGGCCCTGCTCCTGATGCTCAGCCCGAGAGTCCATTCTCCCCCCGCCCAGCAACCCACCCGAAGCCGAGCAAGGCTGGTCTGCCCAACACACAACCGACTCCCGGTCCCAGGAGGTGCCGGTACCCAAAACAGAGGTGACCTTTCAGCTCTTGTCAGGAAACCCTGCCCCCTGTTCTGGCAGGAATAAGTGAGCCTGGCACTGGTTTTATCAAGAGAAACCCAAACAGCCATGTGGGCACCGGAACTGTGAAGCACTGGGGTTTTAGATAGAGGTTCCTGCAAAGGTGTCCAGCCAGGGGGTCACGGGTCACTGCTGGGCAGAAGTGGGCTCTTTCTGGCCCTCTGGACAAGACCACCAGGGCTCCTGGAAACCTCAGGGGTGTCCAACCTTCTGGCATCCCTGGGTCACACGGGAAAAAGAAGAGCTGTCCCGGGCCACCCATTCAATACATTGCAACATGTAATCACCAAAAAATCTCATCATGTTTTAAGTGAATTCACGATTTTCTGTTCAGCTGCATTCACAGCCGTCCTGAGCCGCAGGCGGCCGTGGGTGGACACCCATGTATCTGGTCAACGCCTTCTCCGTTCAGCCCCCTCGTTCTCTTCGGCTCTTTCCTGTGCCTGGCCCCACCTCTCCCAGTCCCATGGCCCCCTCCCTTCCTCCCATCATAGAGTTTCTGCTCACCCACAACCCGACGGGTCCCCCAGAGCCATGTGCCCAGACCTCTAAACAAACAGCAGGTGTAGGAGGGATTTGCATGGGACAGAATCTGCCCCATAAGAAAGAAAACCCAAGACGTGGCCGTGACCCACGCAGCCCTCCTTCCTTCGGAGGTGACATTCAAGTCCCTGCTGAGCGCCCTGCATCCATCCCTCACCCTGAGAACACAAGGGACCCAGTCAAGGGGAGGGAGACAGGAGGGAGGATGCGGGCCCTCCCCCAGGAGCACCCCCACTGGGAGCCGAGACTCTGCGAGAAGCACGTCTTCCTAGTGCCTTCGTGCACGAAAGTGGGAGCGTGCTCCCCGCGAAGCAGATGCTTTCAGATCCAGGCCCACCGTGGAGCAGTTTGTATAATGCAGGGGACGTGGGTCCTGATCCTAACTGTACCCACTTCTTCCCCACAACTGAGGCACTTTTCAGAAGCACGATGCATTCACACATGGAAATGGGGAAGCCAAGCCACCATTCATTCACTAGAGAGCTAATTCTGTAAACAGTTTCTTCCCCGCCCAGTTTCCGTCTCTGGAGACTCCACCAGTACAGGTTCCCCATCTCTTGTCCCATTTCTGCTGCGCGGTCGCAGCGGGAATGCGCTAATGAGAAAATCTGTGTCTTACCCCCACGTCACCCCACACGGGAAGACTGGGGACATTCTGGACTTCCCATCCCAGAGCACCAGAGGTGGGCCCATGGCTGCCCGAGTTGGCGGACACTGGGCACCCCTGGCCTCCATCCCATCCACTGGCCTTGGCTTTGAGGAGGAGCAGGTGGGGGTCTGGAGTTCATGGGCGTGTGGATAGAGCAGATCCCAGCCATTGGCCAACTCTTCCCAAAACACTCAGCATGCTCAAAAAGCCCTGCATCGCTCAGCCAAACAAAGTTCCCTTGGGCTCTTTGGGGAAGAGCGGAACAGGTTACTGGATGGCCCATTAAAAACAGGAAAGCCAGAAATGAGGGCGGAATCGTCATGCGTGGTTATGGCTGAGTTTGGGGGGTGTCCAGGCCTTCTTGCGGTTGGTTCATCTGCTGTCCCCACTCAGTCACAGCCATTCTACCTTCAGGACAGGGGGTGGGGACTGGGCCCTCTCTCCGTGGGCTCGGGTTTTATATAATGACTTTGGCTTCATTGTAGCATTGAACCGAGCCAGGAAAAACATCATCATTCAGTGGAAAGTAAATGGAAAGGGGAATTGGAAACTATGTACTAGGGACCTTTCCTCTGTAGGGGAGATGGGGAACGGACTTTGTTGGCTCTGTTCAGTGAGGGCGGGATGGGAAAGAGGAACCCAGCACGGGGTGTTGCTCAGGCAGCAGTGGGGACGGGGTGTGTGTGAGAGACAGACAGACAGAGAAACATGAAGAGACAGAGAGGGAGACGGGGCACCGACACAGAGGTAGATTTTAGCCACAAGGAAAACCTGCCCCAGTGAACTATCAGCGGTGGAACGGAGAACCACACCCCCCACCCCAGGGC
The DNA here is from genome assembly GCF_021234435.1 of Artibeus jamaicensis. Classification (NCBI taxonomy): domain Eukaryota; kingdom Metazoa; phylum Chordata; class Mammalia; order Chiroptera; family Phyllostomidae; genus Artibeus; species Artibeus jamaicensis. The sequence continues at coordinate 5,021,419 of NW_026521936.1, forward strand.
ACTCCCTCCTGGCCAGCAGTGCGTGGCGGATGCTGCCCCCTGGTGGCCGCCACGGGGTTGCGTGCTTCAAGCGCTCAGGTTAGGCTCTGCTGGACAGGTCTCTGATGAAAATGAGATGCAAATCGCAGCACGCTGATTGGCCAGCGGGCTGTCCACATCACCAGAGAGCAGCTCCACACACCTCCAGCTGTGCACGCGCCCCGTTCTTTTTTAGCGCCCCCTCCAGTTAGTTCTGTTCTCGGCACCTCGGGTAAAATCAGTAGCGGCAGGGAAATGGCAGCAGATGCAACTGAGAATAAATCGGATTTTCTGTATTTAGAAGGAGGCCACTTATTTTTGAAAACAGATCTATCCAGCATGTTATTTATGTCTTTTGCGGTTTTCCAGGATGTGACTTCTCAGGGTGCTTTGATTGTCTTCAGTAGGCCCTGCACGGGGAAGCAGGGTGTGGGGGCCAGGCACTTGTTGGCAGAGGCAGCCACAGGGCCGTCGCTTCCGGCCCGTCTCCCCACCTACGTTCTGTTTTGACGCATGTCTGGCCTCCTTACAAAATGACAGGTGGCAATACTGGTGTGACTCAGGCAGAGGGAGCCGCCAAACAGCCGCCTGAGCTGCCAGACTGCGCGAAGCGTCGCAGGAAAGCTGAGGTCTGGGTTCTGGCTGGCCGCGCCCACTGTGTCCTGGGTACAGCCCTGAACCAGTAGTCCGGAGACCGCGCCTGGCTCTGCCCCTCAGTTCCAGGTTCCAGTTTCCAGGGTCAGGCACCGGCCTCCTGGCAAAGGTGTCCAGCCCACCGCTCCTCAAAGCCAGGGAGGGTGTGACGTTGCACCCCGAGTCAGGGCAAGGCTCTAACACTTCCTGCTAGCCTATTTCCAGTGCCCCTGGGCCTCAACTCCTGGCCCTGCTCCTGGGCACCCTGACATTGCCAGGATCAGTGAGACAATTCCACGTGACACCCAGGGTCTGTACAACCGGCAAAAACCCTTGATTGGCGTGGCGAGCGGGGATATTTTGCAATGGCTGGACCACCCATGGAGGTTCTGACGTGTCCACTGGCCTTGGAAACATTTGGGGAGCACTTCCGGCTGGCGCAGCACTGTTGAAGGGCGAGGCGTGGTCAAGGGCGCCCCTCTGTTCTGAGGCCGACCTGGGACAAGAATGGGCTGTCTGGGCCTAGCAAGCCAGGGCATCTGAGGGACCGCAGATGAATCGTGACACCTGTCGGCTACCGCATGCAAGGTGAGGGAGGGACAGGAGTGGCCCCGGCCCACGGGACTTCCACCTTGGCTGTTCATCTCAGTGTACTTCAGCTCAAGCCATGACTGAGCGCCTGCTGTATACCACGCTGCACTGTGCTGGGCAGTGTGCTTTCCCCCGGGGCCGTGTTTCTTGATGATGCGGGCAGCTCCTGGCTCACAGGGACTGACCGTGTCCCACGGGGCTGGAGGCTTCTGGGGCACATCGCTCCCGAAAATGCTCCGGCTCCCCTTCCCATTGAGGCGTACACCTTTGCCTCCTGCGGCCCTGCCCAGATACCGAATCTTGCATCACTTTCTTGTAAACACACCTGGGGAACTTAAATGTCATCCTTCAGTGTCAGGCTGCTAAAGCCACACAGCAGGAATACATGGGTGGCTTAGGGACCTTGGTCCCTGCTCAGTAATCAGATGTCCACCTAGGCACCGGGGTCCCCTCTCCATTTCTTACATAAATGCAGAGACCACAGCCTGTGCCAGGGAGGGCGCCAAGTGTGTGATGCCCAGTTGGTAGAGGCTCACTGTATCACGGGTCCCCGTGTTAATTCCACCAATTATCACCTCAGGCAGTAGACGGCCACCCAGGTGGCTGTCCTCAGAGGAAGGGTGGGGGTGACGTCCAATGAGTCATTGCCTGTCACTCTCTCTTCTTTCAGCTTCACAGTTTGAGAAACTGCTACCCAGCTCCAGCACACGAGCCCCAGCAGGGGGCAGGTAAAACTCGTGTCCTGGGCACGGCCCCCTCGCCTCTGTGGCCCGATATTCAGCCCACGGAGCTGGTCCAGCTCCAGGTGACGGCCACCAGCCCGGGAGTTCAGAGGGTGGAAGCTCTAGAAATGGCTGTCAGGCCTGAACGTGAGGACTGGCTGGGCTTTGCCATCTCTGTTTTTCCTGTGTCCCCCAAACAGGTGGCAGCCTATGGCTCCCCTGCCGTCCCCTCCCCACCGTCCCTCCCCCTGCACACAGAATTGTGGTGCTGACCCCTGCAGTCAGGACGTGTCCGTACAAGTAGATCAGCAGAACAAACAAAAATTAACAACTTGACACAGCTGAGAATAGAAACTGTTCCAAGGGTTGTTTTTAGTTTATAGTCAATTAATCTTCCTCTTAGAAAAGCAACAGTAACAATCTGCACTGGTCGGTGGTGCAGTTGGTTGGGGCGTCGTCCCCGTGCACCAAGAGATCATGGGTTCGATCCCTGGTCAGGACACATACCTGGGTTGCGGGTTCGATCCCTGACTGGGACACATACAGAAGGCAACTGATCCATGTTTCTCTCTCACTCTTTCTGTCTCCCTCCATCTCTCTCCCTTCTTCTCACTCTAAAATCAATAAAAACATAACCTCAGGAGAGAATTTTTAAAAACCCCTAAAGAGTAATTTGCAATTTGATACACATGGTTTCTGATACCCATTATTTTTAAAGTATGTTTCCACTGATATTAAATAATTGTGCAGAGCAGCTCCAGCCAATCAGTGACGACTGCTCGGTCAGGGTTCTCTGCTGAAAACACGCGCTATGATGAACTTCTCTGTAATGCATCTCAAGGGGAAATAAAAATTTTAAAATAAAACCATGGTATAAAGGAAATGTTACCTATCACTTCAAGGCTATAATTTTGCTTTCTGGTGAAAAATTCTAACTTTCAGAAAAGGACAAAATGAAGTCAGTTCTTTAAGAAAAAACCCTTCATAAATACAAACCACCGTCTCTCTCAGTTGGTAGTTAACTGATGCTTCAATTAAAATTCTAATTTCAGAATCTCAATCATCTTAACTTTCCTGTGACTATTATCAGGCTGATCAGCTTTGGCAAAATACCAGGGAGAAAGTATAACTGTCTAAGGGAATTAAAAATCATTACGGGGTTGATAATACATTTTGCCTCAGACATTAAACCAATCTCTGTGCAGATTATTAAATTAATATCAAGGTCAGAATAGAATGGCAGATTTTCTCCATTTTGTAAATTGGACACGTTTCAGGAGCTGAGTTGAAAACTGTTTGGTCGGTCCCACGGCACCGTGGCAGGCTGCTGCCAGGCTGCCAGCATGTAGGGGGCAGTGTGGGGCAGGATGACTTGCTGCAGACAGGTGTCCCCGCGGCCCCACCCATGTTGCTGGCCATGCTCGCTGGCGTTCACATCAGAGATGGGCATTGGAGCAGTGGTGGACGGGGGTGAGCGAAGCAGAACGGAGATCGGAAGGAGCCAAAGATAAACGTCACCTTTCCCAGTGTTTTCCATAGGCCCGCCCCTTCCACGCACTAGCTCTGCCTCTTGTGTGTGTGCAGACGGGATACACACAGTAGGTGCACAGCAGGCACACAGGATACACACAGTAAGCACACAGGGAACACATAGTGTGCACCAAGGATATACACAGTAGGCACAGCACACACACAGGGTACACATGATAGGCACACAGGATGCACACAGTAAACCAGGTATACACAGTATGCACACACAGAATACACGTGGTACATACCCAGCCAACACGCAGTGAGCACGCAGAAGGCACGCACCCCCAGGCGCCCCCTGACAGCTGAGTAGGGCTCCAGGACCCTGCCTCCCTCTGCCCCGGGGCCTAGCCTGGCTGTGGCGGCTGGGGCGGCTTCAGCGTGAGTGGTTTGCTGTTCAGATCATCTTCCAGTGAGAGTCCTCAACAGTACGGTATCGATTCACTTCAGAGCACACTCGTGAGGTTCACACTGCTCAAATCCATGTACAAAAAGAAACAGTTTCCAGAAAATCGGCCCCCATTCTTTTGGGCCCTGATGGATCAGGCGTCAGGGTGCTGAACTTGGCATCTGGGCCAGGTACTCCCTGAGCTCCCTGGTGGGAGGGCAGATGCAGGGCCCGGGGGACCCACCTCTCCCAGCTGCAGAGGCAGTGTCCCCAGGAGTCACCTACAACTGAGCCTGCACCTCCCGGGGTCCCGACCCCTGCGTTGACCAGTCACATCTCTCTGCTCCACTCGCCCTCAGAGGAGATCCTGAAAACCCACATCGCGCACTGGTGGTCTCCGGACGGCACGCGACTCGCCTACGCCACCATCAACGACTCCCGGGTGCCCATCATGGAGCTCCCGACCTACACAGGCGCCGTGTACCCCACCGTGAAGTCCTACCACTACCCCAAGGTAAGTGCCGCCCCCCCCCCGCCACCCTGCTGTCCTGCGTGGTGAGGCTGCCACCCTCAGACATGGAAGGAGCTGCTCCACCAACAGAGGCAGTGAATTATCTCCCGTTACAGCGCACGCAGTCCCCGCCACTGAGTTCAACTTCTTGGCGCATTCACCTTGTTTTAAAGAACTGAGCTGTTGATCCTTGCTCCGAGCTCCATCGGAATCAAAATAAGCACATTCCCTCCACGTGTGATTCTGGGAGACAGGCACTCACCGGCCCACCCTCGGGACACTCTGCCTTTGCTCCGTCTTCAGGATTTGGCTCCAGGGAGGCCCAAGGGTCCTGCCTGCCCCTGGCCCCTGGGTCCACGCCGGGCTGTTGTGTGTTCGGTCACATCTGGCCAGTAGTGTGTCTAACGGCTTCCCAGACCGCAATGCTGACACAAGGCGCTGGAGAGGACACAGGGCACTGGGCAGGACAGGGGACAGGGGCCAGTGTCTGGCCCCGTTCTGTTAGAAAACTAGAACACCGTGCCCAGGGAGGGACCGACACCAGACCTCTGCTGCCCACTCACCCAGAGAGAGCGGACGTCTGAGGGAGGGACACACAGCTCCCGTGGACCCTCGCGGCTGTGGTAGGCAGCTCCCAGCCCCTGCCTGGTGACAGTGCACACTTCCTGTCAGGGGGATCCCCCGAAGGGCCACTCCGACCTCTGCCAGAGGGCACCGAGCCCCGCTCCCCACACGTCACACAACAGCAGGAGGGATGACAGTGCACAGGTGCAGCCGGCCAGGTGCTGGGGGGAAGACACCCGGTGTCTCGGTCAGCTCGGGCAGCTGGGACGAATATGGTGACAAACCCAGAGGCTGGGCCAGAGCGCATTCATGTCTCCCAGGTCTGGGGGCCGGGAGTCCGCTGCCAGGCTGCCGGTGCCGCTGGGCTCTGCCAACCACCCTCCTCTGGGCCCCGGGCAGCCATCTCTCCTGTGTCCTCAGGGGGTGGAGGGACGGCTCCGGACCCCTCCTCTTCTTACAAGGACACTGGCCCCATCACGGGGCCAACTGTCAGGGCCACACTGAACCCCAGTGACCAGCCCCGTTAGGAATTGGGGCGTCACAGGCTAACGAGGTTTGGGAGGGACCCAGACCTCGGTCCCTAACAGCTGACATGACTGCGTTCCGTTGCCCTTTGGTCCGGGTGGCCCCAGGTGGAGGAGCACCTGTCCCTGCTGTTTTCTGTCCTAGCAGCACCTAGGTGTCACCGGGACGCGGGTTTGCCCTGGGACAGAACTCTTCCTCTCTGTTCCAGCTCATCGTTAGCAGAAAGCCCGTGGAAGGGCCCAGGCTACGGGGCGCTGGGCGGACGGCGCCAGTCTCTCAGCCGGCCTGCGTGCCTCTGCACACACTCGTACGCTCACACCTCTCACACACACATATGGACACACCGTGCACTTACACGCACCACACTAGACACGGCAACATAATCCCACACTGCATCACACACACGCATATTCATATACACACACCACAAACACACAAATGTGCACACTCACACTGACACACACACTGAGCACCTTCACTACAAACACACATACACACTCATAGCACACACTACACCACACACTCAGGAACACATACACACATTCACACTCACACTCACACATACACACTTATACACTCACACACCACACACATACACACTCATACCACACACTACACCACACACTCAGGAACACATACACACACTCACATTCACACTCACATATACACACTCATACACTCACATACCACACGGATACACACACATACCACACACAGTATACATAAACACACATTCACACTGACACACTACACTCACACACTAACACTACAAACACACACACCACACATACACACTCACATACTCACTGACACATATACACACTCACAGTCGCACACTCAGACACTGCACACACCACGCACTACTGTCTAACCCGGGACCGTTTCCTGGGTGACCCCCATAGCAGGGCCCCTTCCGTCCAGGGCCGACATCCTTGACCTCGCGGTCAGCCCTGGGACCGGGGCCTGGAGCTCACTCGGGTTCAGAGGCTTTGTGTGTGCACAGCGAGCCGCCCCATTCTCACGGGCAGAGTTCAGGCAAACCGGCCGCCTAACGCCTGCTCCCGAGTCAGAGCGCGAGCTGGCAGGCCGCCGGACCCGGCCCACTCGTGGGGCTCATCTCCCCGGGCACACGGGCCGTCTTCCTCTCGGGGAGCAGAGGAGGTGAGGGCGGCAGTCCAGTCCCCCCATCCCGCGGACCAGGCTGGGGCACCCCGTCCCAGGGCCCAGGGAGCAGGGGGCGAGCAGGGAGGAGGTTCAGTTCCTTTCACAGGAATTCGTTTTCCCTGCCTCGGGGCCACGGCCGGCATCGGCAATGCTCTCCACTTCTGGAAGTTTCCCTCCTTCTCCGTGTCTAGGTTCTCTCTCACCCCCGGTGGTTAATTGAGTCGAATGCTGCTTCCCTGGCACTGACAGGTGGTGGGGGTGGGGGTGGGGGGAACAGGGAGGATGGGGTGGATCCCCAGGCAGAGCAGGGCTTGGCCGCCTCGGTCACCTCCAGTCCTCACGTCCTCCCAGCAACCACATGCCCTCAGCAGGCTCCGCCCCTTAGCGCGGAGCTCCAGGGTCCCCAGGCCTGAGTCCGTCCTGGGAAGACCTCGCAGGGCTCAGCTTTGTCCAGGCAGCAGGTGGCTTCCTCACCTCCCTGTCCTTCTGTCCTTCTGTCCTTCCCAGGCTGGCTGTGAAAACCCCACCATCTCCCTGCATGTCATCGGCTTAAATGGACCCACCCACGACCTGGAGATGATGCCGCCCGACGACCCACGCATGAGGTTTGAACCCTCCTCTCAGCTATGTCACAAAACAGTAATAATTCGATGAGTTATTGAGGTCGCATTTGCATGGTGTCCGATGTATTTTATAGCCAATGTCAACATCCAAGAAAACAGTAAGTGCCTGAAGTCTTACTTACGTTTTGTGTGACGCCGGGGATCCATTCCCCTGCCCGTCTGGGAAGGAGCCCCCGTTAACTGCACGTCTCCAGCAGGGGGCGCACGACACAGTCTTTCCCAGAAAATCCCTGCCATATAAGACTTTCTGTCTCTGACGCCCCATTTTCAGAGCATGATTTTAGGGCATTGCAGTCCCCTGCTGGCTCTGGGATCTGAGCAGAGACTCCTGTTCCGTGAGCCAAACCTCGCAGATGGTGAGGCAACTGCCACGTGGCTGGGGGAACATTCTGACACAGATAACTCTCCTGCTGTTGTGTGCGTCTCGTTTAGATGGATTATTTTTTTAATATATTTTATTGATTATGCTATTACAGTTGTCCCATTTCCCCCCTTCATTCCTCTCCACCCTGCACACTCTCTATCCCCACATCCCCCCTTTCGTTTATGTCCATGTGTCACAAGTTCTTTAGACTCTATATTTCCCATACTATTCTTGCCCTCCCCCCTATCTATTTTCTACCTACCGTCTATGCTACTTATTCTCTGTACCTTCTCCCCACTTCTCCTCCTCCCACTCCCCTGTTGCTAACCCTCCATGTGATCTTCATTTCTATGGTTCCGCTCCTGATGTTTGCTTTTGTTTTAGGTGTGGTTGTTAATAACTGAGTTTGCTGTCCTTTCACTGTTCATATTTGTATCTTCTTTTTCTTAGATAAGTCCCTCTAACATTTCATATAATAAGGGCTTGGTGATGATGAACTCCTTCAACTTGACCTTATCTGAGAAGCCCTTTATCTGTCCTTCCATTTTAAAGGAAAGCTTTGCTGGATAGATCAATCTTGGATGTAGGTCTTTGGATTTCATGACTTGGAATACTTCTTTCCAGCCCCTTCTTGGCTGTAAGGTCTCTCTTGAGAAATCAGCTGACAGTCTGATGGGAACTGCTTTGTAGGTGACTGTCCCCTTAGCTCTTGCTGCTTCTAGGATTCTCTTCTTCATTTTAGTCGTGGATAATGTAATTATGATGTGCCTTGGTGTGTTCCTTCTTGGGTCCAACTTCTTTGGGACTCTCCTGGATTTCCTAGAAGTCTATTTCCTTTGCCAGATTGGGGAAGTTCTCCCTCATTATTTGTTCAAATAAGTTTTCCCCTTGTTGCTCTTCCTCTTCCCCTTCTGGTACCCCTGTAATTCAGATGTTGGAACATTTAAAGATGTCCTGGAGGTTTTTAAGCCTCTCCTCATTTTTTCGAATTCTTGTTTCTTCATTCTTTTCTGTTTGGTCATTTTTTTCTTCCTTCTGGTCCACTCCATTGATTTGAATCCGTTTTCTTCCCATCACTATTGGTTCCTTGAGCATTTCCCTTCATTTCACTTAGTTTAGCCTTCATTTTTTTGTCTAATTTGTGACCAAATTCAATCAATTCTGTGAGCATCCTGATCACCAGTGTTTTGAACTGTGCATCTGACAGCTTGGCTATCTCTTGGTTGCTTAGAAGTATTGGCTCTGGGTTTTGATTTATTCTTCTGTTTGAGCCATTTTTTGGTCTTATCATGCCTGTTACACATGAGGAGCAGAGCCTTAGGTGTTCACCAGGGCGGGGCGACCCAGTCACTGGGTCGTGATGCTCTCTGCTGGGGCGGGGTCAGAGAGGGAACAATGACACTTGTTCGGCTCTCTCTTGGATTACAGTCCCTTCTGCCACTTCTCCCAAGCAAACTGGGCCCTTCTGGTGCTGATTCCCGTGTGGGTGGGCTTGTGTACGTTCTAGGACCCTGTGGGTCTCTCCAACGAACTCTCCTGTGAGCCTGGGAGTCTCTCCCTGCGCCTCAACCCCTACAGGTGTTTTTAATTGGTGTTTTGAGGCTGCATTTCCCCACGCTGGGACCCTAGGTTGTATGGGCTGTCTCACTCCCCAGTTTTGCCCCCCAATTTCAACTGGTTTATCTGCGTGCGAATGTCAGACTGCCCAGTCCGCCAGCCGTGTGTGCGCACTGGACCTCGCTTCACAATCGCTGCCTCCCTGAGTGTGCCCGCTGCCACCCCACACCCAGGGTCCACCCGCTGCTGTCCTGCACTCCCGGTGCCACCGCTTTTTGTGCTGTGACCCCACTCCGCCTGGTGGCCCGACTCCACCCTTCCTACCAGTCTAGATAAATGTGTCTATTTTAACTTCTTCATTGTCCGACTTCCATACAGCTCAGTATTCTGTTAGTTCTGGTTGTTATTTTGTTTCTAAATTGTTGTCATCCTTATTTTGGTTGTGCGAGAAGGCACAAGGGGTCTACCTACACCTCTCTCCTGGCCAGAAAGTCTAGACGGATTATTTTTTGATCAAGGCAAATGAGTAGCCTCTGAAGGTGAAGTGGTCTGAGTATCATCTTGTCCTGAGGCTCAAGCCGCCTGGGGACATGGTCACTTCCAGAGCCCGCCTAAGTCCTCCTGAAACCTCTCTGGTGGGAATATCGATGAGGAGGCGGGCAGGAGGAGGGTGTGGGGCTGGTACCCAGGCCCAAGCATTCAGAGAACCCCATTCATCCAAAAAGGGACCCGTGAAGCCCAAAACGATCCCTTCTGAGAGTCAGCAAATAGCCCCAATTTTGCCGCAGCTCTAGCCTGGGTCTTTTCTGTCTAGTTCCCAAAACCCCACATGATTAGTAGCTTCCGGCAGCGTCTGGAAGGGCAGGCACCTCGGCCCCGCCCCTCGGCTGCTCCAGGGACCCAGCTCAGACCGGATCTGGAGCCTGTGCTCCTGCTGGTCTGTGTCATTACCTCCTGCGGTGACGTCCACAGTCAGACCATCTGCCTGCACCCCCGAAGCCAGAGGTCCCTGTAGGATTCCATGGGGCGTTTTCAACCCTCCCTTCCTCCGAAAGATGTCCAGTGCGCTCAGGCCCTCAGGTGGGCAGACCAGCCCTCATCCCTGCTCTGGGCTGATCCCGCCTCGGGCAGCCAGGCCCCAGGCCTGACACCCTTACGGCCCCTCCTTGGGGACGGGCCTTTTGGGGGCACCGGCCAGGGGACCCAGTCGAGTTGGCTGGAGATATTTGTGCTGGGGTGGGCGAAGCCTTTGGCGCGTTGCTCTGCCCCCTCTCCTGGCGATCCGCCGATGCTGGCTCTTCCCCGAAGCCCCCTGGGGCCCCGTCCGCCGCACTCTCCGAATTAATATGGACAGTCACCTGGAACATCTACGCCATCTGTGCGAGCTAATTGAAAATCTCGTTTAGTCAATTTGGCGGGGCCGTTTCCACAGGCTTGATTAGCTTCAAGGACAATGAAAAATGAGCCTCCCAGGGGCTTGCATTCGGTCCACTTGCCCTCCCTTCCTAAGCTAATGGTAATGACACCTCCTCTCCACCATCTAAGGCCGCTGTAGGGAGCGGCCACACTTTGCCAACCCTATTCTCTGCCGCATACCCTGAGGGCTTTTTCAGGGTGAGCACAGATGCACCAGAAATCATAGACCACCCGGGAGCGGATGTGTATGGAGTATTGATTATTGGCCAATTAAGGGACGGAGGATTCCGTAGGGAAGGAAACAGAGAGGTTACGATGCAGAGGGCGATAGAATGGAAGAAATCCAAGCGGGTGAACAATTGCACCTGTGAGGAGGGGCCGAGAGAAGCGTGGGGGGTTAGGGGAGGGGGCCGACCTCGGCTGCGGGGTGCCGGCATCGTGGCTCAGAGTGGCGTTGCACCATCAGCCCTTCAGGCCCGGAGACTCTACCCTGAGAACATCCTGTGCATTGGAGCACCATCCCTGGCCGCTGGACGTCAGCAGCGCCTTCCCTGAGTTGTGACCATCACAAATGTCCCCAGTCACCACCCCATGTGCCCGGATTGAGGACTGCTGGTGGACAATGAGGGGTCTCAAGTCAGCCATCTGGGTTCAGAGCCCGGTCTGGTCTCAGTCCAGCTACAGCATCATCATCTGTAAAACAGTGACAAGTAATAGCAGTAAGCGTGGATCCTGTCACGGGTGGTCGTGGAGATTGAATGAGACAATGTACTCAGCACAGGGCTGGCTCGAGGCTCATGGCTGTGGAGGCCACCTGTCACTGGCGGGCACTCTGCCCCGCGCTGTCCTCAGAGCCTCTGGGTGCCCCACCGACCTGCCCACCCACCGGGTCTGCTCCCACTGGGCAGACTGACCCCCAGGCCAGCATGCATCACAGGTGGCGGTTAATAAGGGAACCAGTAAGGTGTTAGAACCAATCCAAAGGGTGTTAGAGACACCAGCGTATAGGGACAGCTTGACAGAGAAAAGTCAGGGGGAGTTTGCTGGGTGGTGGATGCAACAGGGCCCTCAACTGCCAGCTCTGGGGGCGTCTGCCCCCCGCCCCCCACAGAGACGCCCAGCACTGAATGTTGCACCCAGTGACCTCTTCTGCCTCCTTGCAGGTTGAGGATAAATTTTCTGGCCCTCTCAAATTGGCATCCCAGGTACAGTCCCCAGAAAGCCCTCAACCCGGTCAGAGCGCACACACCCTCTGCTCAGAAGCCCCTGCGGTTTCCCGGCTCCCACAGGGTGAAAACCGAACCCCCTACAGCCCCGCCTGCCTGCTCGGGCCGCACCAGGGCTCTCGGCCACCTGTCCCTCGGACGCCTGCGCTGGGTTCACCCTTCTTCAGGTGCTTTGCCCAGGGGTCCCCGTGGCACACGCACCCCATCAGCGCACTCGCAGCTCAGCACCCACTCCTTGCTTCTTCAGTTTTCTTCAGAGAACGTACCCAGCAGGGGGGTCTGCGTGCTTTATTGTCCTGTGAGCTGTGTCCCGTCCCCACCCATGGCCCCCCAGAAGGGTAAGGCTGAGGGGTGGGGCAGGGACGAGCTGAGCCCACCTTTTCAGGATGGGCAAATTGACTTAACATGCGGCCGCCAAAAAACCTGATGTCGTGGGATTCTTGAAGACTGAGACGTCTTCGGTTGTCCTGGTCCGGCTCTGAGATGCACACGCAGAAAACTTTTAGCCCTGGATGCCATCCCGCCACCGGATGTGGGAAGCTGCGGGGGGAGGCAAACTCTTCTCTCCACCCCCCCACCCCTGCTCCAGTCCAACTGCAAAGCTAGGAAAGACCAGTTCAGGACAGAAACAGGGGGTTTAGTAGCGCCTGCAGCCTGCGTCTTGGGGGAACGGTCTCAATGAAAGGAAGTCGAAGCAGCTCACGGAGCATCTGCAAGAGGAACGAACGATGCATTTGTAGAGAATTAACGGGACGAAAGAAAGGCAGCAGCTCGCGGTTTCTGAGGGCGCGGGACGTGGGATGGCCACTCTCCACGTGCAGGGCACCCGGGGAAGGCTGTGTGTGGGTCCCGGGGCGCAGCCCAGGGCTCCCGGCAAAGGAGAATCTGCATCCGGCCTGTGGGCGGACGGGGGAGCTGCTTCTTCCTGGCCTTCACCGCAGCTTCACTGCCATGTCCAAGGGCGTGTTTGGGGGGGGGGGGGGGGTGGTCTGGTTTCCTTCAACACTAATCTGGAAAAGACAGAGAGCAGATGCCCGCTCTGCACAGAGATGTGGGTGGGAAGGACACAGACCCAGAGCTCTCACAGACCTGGCCGGGGACAAGCGACAGACAAAGACACATGTAATGTTTAAAAAACTCGGTGTCGGCTGGGGTGGCTCCATGGGTTGAGCACACCCGCCCGTGAACTGAAAGGTCACCGGTTCAATTCCCAACCAGGACACGTGCCTGGGTTCTGGGCCAGGTCCCCAGTTGAGGACCTGCGAATGGCAACCATGGGATACATGGGATACATGAGATACATGGGATGTATCTCCTGCCCATGGACATTTTTCTCCCTCCCTTGCCCCTTCTCTCTAACAATAAATAAATAAACAACCAATTCAGTGCCACAAAGCCCATGTTCCTCTTTCAAGGCTTTGCAGACAGGGGAGCTGTCACTTCCAAGGAGCGGCACTGGGCGGAGGAGGGTCCACCGCGTGCACACGACTGGACATGCACAGTGTTCTCAAAGCCCCTCGCGTGACTCTGCAGGGCGGCCACGGTGGGCAAGGCCTTCTCGGCCGGGATAGACCCACCCGAAATGGAAGGACTTGCGTGTTCTCAAATGTCCCTGCCCCCGTCCCCATCCCTGAAACTGTATTTCTGGTCTCGTCTTTTGTGCTCAAGTTACTGACTCTGGGAAGGCCGTGGTTTCCTCCGAATGTGATTTCCAAGTTTCCTCGAGAGTGCTCTGGGGATGAATTAGTCCCGCGGGAATGCTCTCCGCGCCCTCGGAGGGGGCCCTATCGCTGCTCTACCTCCTGCGTCCCGGCGAGGACCCGGGCACCTTAGTATTCACTGGAGTTTGTTTCAGGGGGCAGTTCAAGGAGGTCCGCTGGGCCAGACAGCTGCTGTGGTCCCAGCACCCGCCCGGGGGCCGGGCTTCATTACCCCGCACCCCACCCCCCCCCAGTGGTGAGCCGTGCGTGCTGCCCTAGAACCAGGCTGGACTCTGTTGTTCACTGACCAGGGCATTCTCCACATTCCCGTTGGTCTCGGTTCCGATGCTGACGTCAGCACGAATGTCCAGTGCTTTAGACACCAGGGGATCGGAGCCTTGGAGGTCTGCGTACGGAGGTGTCCGGTGAAGAAAGCATGGTCGACGCAGCTGTGGCCCATGTTTGAAAAGGCAGCCGGATGGTTCTGGAGACGCTGTGCATAGAGACAGAAGCCACGCTCTGCTCTTTGGCAGGCTTGTGCGTAGCAGAAAAACAAAATGTGGTTCCACCGTCCCCAGCCCTATTCATAAGTCACCTCCATGGGCCAACAAGCTCTTCCGGCCAGGAACTCCTCGGTGACATTTGGAGATGTTAGTGACACCCTGGACAAGGTTTTTCAAGTCCGGGTCATGAGGCTGCGTGAGCCCGGGGACATGAACTCAAAGGGGGTAAGTGACAGGCAGAGTCTGCCCCGTGGGCCCAGCTGTCACACCCAGGACGTGATTCGGTGGCGTGAGCAGGAGGCTGGGGGCTGTGGAAACTGTCGAGTCCTCGTGGTTTTAACCAGGCCAGGTGTGCACCAAGGGGTGAGCAGATGGGACTCACCGCTGCCACCTGCACGCACATCTGTCCCTCGTCCCTATCTTCTTACTGGCTTCCTGTTTGTAGGGCTCTGTTGATGGAAAGGGTCAGCAAGTGTCCCCATGTCCCTGCCCCCTCTGTTGAGGGGAAGAAGGGGCCCACGGGGGGGTCAGGCGACTTGTGCAGAGTCACCACTGACCCATTTCTGGGGCCCTCAGTGCGCCATCTGTGTGTCTTGGTCCAACCCCGCCGCCCTGGCTCACTCGTCATCATCAGCATCATCACCAGTAGCCTCTGGGGCTGGAGTTAGGGTTGGAGTTTAGGGTTAGGGGTTAGGGTTTGGGTTAGGGCTAGGGTTAGGATGTGGGTTAGGGGTTAGGGTTAGGATTTGGGTTAGGGTTTGGTTTAGGGGTTAGGGTTGGGGTTAGGGTTTGGTTTAGGGGTTAGGGGTTAGGAGTGAAGGTCCAGGTTGGGCTTATTAAATGCTGTTCCTGATGCCACCTCTCTCCTCTGGTGACATAGCCTTGCTGGGCAGCACCCGGATACCCAGCGCCACCATCACTGCTGGCTGTGGCTCTTAAGGTGGCCCCTGACTCTCTGAGTGACGGTGACAGCACACTGCCACACCCCCAGGCGGGGGCAAACCGGGCACTGGTAGAAAGGCTCCGGTCCCCGTCCTCGAGTCCTCCGGGTGGGGTGTGACAGAATAGTCACAGCGACGTCAGTGTGGGACCCGTCAGTTTGTCACCTGCACTGGCTCCACAGGCTCCACGGGAGAAGCTACAGGGCAGCAGGGCCCTGTCACCATGTCCCATTAGACGCTCTGCACCCCCTCTCTGTTGGCGACATCAGCACCTCCCCAAGGGGTGACCTCCTCTAACTACTGTTCATTTTATTGGCATCTTGATCTTTCTCTTTCCACGTCCCTCTCTCCTCCGTCTGCTCAGTGCTGCCCCCTGTGGCCGAGAGACACAAGATTCTTCCCGTCTGGAGTGTTTGGTAGATTTCTCTCCGAGTCCCCATCCTGGGCACTGGGTCGGGACAGTATGAGGCGGGCCCTTTGCCTGTCGCCCCAAGGAGCTCCCTGTCCTGCTGCCAGGGGGTTGTCAAGGACAGGGAGGCACCATGGGGTGAGGGGGCTGGTGTCACAGGTCACAGGGTCTGGGGAGTCTCTTCCACACCTGTTGTCACTGTTCTTGGGTGGGTGCTCCCCACAGGGAAGACACCACAGGGAAAAGCAGGCTGTTGGCTCGCCCTGACTACTCAGCAGGAGGGGGTGGGCATGTGGGGTCCTCACACTTCATTGCCTGTGAGCTGCTCCCCCATACACAGCGCACCCCCAGCCCCCACAGCGCCTTTGCAGAGGGGGGGTTCAGCCAGGACTTGTGCAAGTGCCACTGTCCTCAGAAAAGAGGGCCCAGACCCAGGACCCAGGCCCCCCACCACACTGGAGGGGCACCCGCCTGGGGAGAGGCTGCCAAAGGCCCCACTCTGGAAAGTTCAGGAACCATGGACGCACCTCCAAGCCAAGCCCCCGTGATACCTTCGCATCTCGGAGCTGTTAGCAGCAAAGTGAGGTTTATACAAGAAGGAATGCTTCTCGGGGCTAAGTCAAACATGCTGGCTGCATTTCTCTGGGTTCCAGAGGACAGGAAAAATATTCAGTGTGTAGGCGCGTTCTCTGTAGAAGCGGTTTCTGTTTGATTTGGTGAAAGTTCCTCTCAGGCCTGGATCAGCGTTGAGAACTTGCGGGCAGCCCTTCCCTGTCCCGTGGGGGTGACCGCTGGGGGGCACTCACCTCCATGACCAGTGTCCTCAGCTAAAGGGCAAGAGGCTTAGTTCAAGTTCAAATTTTTTATCTCCTTCTCTGATGCAACCCACACACTCAGTGTGCTGCCCGGCTAATCAGATCTTACCGCCTTTGTGGATACTTATTTTATTAATTTATCAAATTAATTGGTGGACACTCTTAATGAAGTGACCTTCTGCTGACCCGCCCTCTCCTATTTTCTTTGCTGTTAACGGTTCACTTCTTGAGGCACTTGGGAAAATTACCTTGTTCTTATTAACTCAGTCTGGCCAGAGGCACCCACAGGGCGGACACCTGTTCCCGCGTCCCCTGTGCCAACCCACAGGCCTGGCTTCATCCAGGGTCACTAACATGTCTCTCCAGACTGCCACCATTTTCTTCTTTGTTGTTGTTAATTTTTATTTATGTTTACCTTTCTGTTTCCTCTTTACCAAAGCATTTGCATATTCCTGCTTAAAGCAGAGTCATACAGAAGGGGCTATAGTGAAAGCAATAGTCCTTTCCTCCCCCCTCAGCCATCCCGACCCCTGAGAGAGACACCCTTAACTCTCTTATACCATTTCCCCTGATAGTAATGTCACATCCCTTTTAAAAAAATGCTCATTTCACTGATTTCTACTCATTAATTTATTCATTTGTGTTGTCTTTTAAAAAATTCATTTGAGAGAGAAAAACATCAATTTGTTGTTCCACTCATTTATGCCTTCATGGGTTGATTCTTGTATGTGCCCTGACTGGGGATCGAACCTGCAACCTTGGCATATTGGTACAACGCTCTAACCCACTGAGTTAACCAGCCAGGGCTGTTATTGTCTTTTTTTATGATAGAGAAGAAATTGGCACACTTACCTCTGCAGCCCTCTACCTTCTCCTTCTGTGTGCAATTTATTTTTTCCCTGGGTTACTTTCATAAACTTAAATAATACTACTACAAGTTCCCTTCATGTTGCATTACGACAAGCAAAAGCTCATAACTCCCCAGCTCATCGGAGGAAAATATTAGTCCTGCCTTGTCCTGCAGGGCCCTTTTCTGTCCCTGCCACTTAGAAACTTCTGTCATTTGATTTGATTTTATATCATTGAAATGGACAGCATTTGCATTCTTTCTGGCAACCATAATTAAGTCTTACTTATCTGTATGCTGATTCTAAAACATTAAAATTGACAAATAGCATGGATGTTCCTATGAATGATTTTCTTTCACGGTAGAGCTGAGCCGTGGTCTGTGACTGTCTCTTTTCAGCCTTTTGTTTTTCCTGGAGTTTTCAGTTGCTTTTCTTTTTCAGTTGGACCGTTGGGTTTCATCATGCTCTGTCGGGCCCTCCACGGCAATGCCCCTTCCCCCAGACTGCTCTCTCCAGGTACCCACCACTGTCCTCCTTGACGCCATCCTGGGGCGTCCCTTCCTGCTCTCCACGTGGGGGCCAGTGCATCACCTTCTCCCTCCACTTCCACCCACTTTGGTCTGGAGCACACCCTCGAGGTGCTTTCCCAGAACATGACTGTGAGAAGTAAACTCTCTGAGTTCTTGAATATCTAAAAAAAAAATGTCTTTTTCTCACATTCGTTGAAAATCTTAGCTGTACTCGGATTTGTCCTCTGAAAACCATGGTCCCTCCAGTTTGGGGACATAGTCCCACTGCTTCTGGACCCCAGTGCTGCCGGTGGCAGACCTGGTATCCCTCTGATGCCTGCTCCCCTGGGGATCACGTGCTTTCTTATTCCCAAAAGCTTTTTGGGTGTTGAGATAATGTATCTACATGTGTTTTCCTTTGTCATCCCTGTCATTCAGAGACCCTCCCATGGAACTCCCGCTCAGCCACAGTTCTCTGTCACATGTCACATTATTGTACCTTGACCTCCAGACCCTGACATTCCCTCGGGGTCCACCTTCATGGGCATTTTAGGTCACTGATTCTTCCAACCAGCCTCAGCCCTTATAACTCTTCTCTCTGCTTCCTGTTTTCCAGAAAAGGAGCGAAGTCTAGCCCCTTTTCTGTTGTCCTTATCTGTGTGAAAATATACCTATGTTATGCCTTCATTCTCATTGCAGTTAGGTTTCTAGAGAGAGGAGACACAAATGAATTGAAGAAAATTACCAACTGAAGTTGGAAACCTCCCGTTTATCCTTAATGACCTTATTCAAAAAGTCATCTCTGCCTCATAGAAGCGAATAATCACCTGCCACCCCGCTAACCATAGCAAGCATTTCCATCAATTTTCCTTTGAGATTTCTTTTCTAGAAATGCATACTTGTTCTCTGTTTGCTTGTCTGCTTTTTAATAATTAAGCCACATCCCCCACAGCACAGACTATATCCATCGTCCTTTCCCCGCTGGTTTGGCATGTGACACTATCATAAAATATGAAATTATTACATAAGCTGTTCCATTCCTGTGTCAACTGTTGTGATTCCAGGCTGTTCACCTGCTTGCTGACCTACTGATTCTTGCATCAGTAAAAGTCTAGAGCCAAACTGTAGCATTAGCATCTTTTTATTCAAATCCCCTCTCAGCAGGGTTAGCAACTTTAAAAAAAAAAAAAAACTCGTTTTGGCCATTACTGTTCATTTCGCCTTTTAGATGAGCTTTAGAATTATTTTGTTGGTGGCTCTCTCTCAGAAAAGAAACTCCTTGCTCTTTGACTTATAAGTAAATCGCTCTCCTTAACGAGTCTTTAGTATTTATCGCATGTGAAGCCCATGTGCATAACACAAAGACACAGAAATGCATCAGGCAGATGCGGTTTCCGCCCCTTGAAACTTCAGTGTCACTAATTCCAACCTTGCAAACTGGTTATCGCTTTGAAAATGCTACCCCTCATCAAGCTTCTTACTCTAGGAACATTTGTATTCCCTTTTTTCTTTTTCTTTAAAAAGATTTTATTCATCTATCTTTAGAGGGGAAGGGAAGGAGAGAGGGAGAGAAATATCAGTGTATGGTTGCCTCTCCTGTGTCCCCTGCTGGGAACTGGCCTGCAACCCAGGCGTGTGCCCTGACTAGGAATCGAACCCCCATCTCTTAGTTCACAGGCCCGCACTCAATCCACTGAGCTACACCAGCTAGGGCCTGTATTTCCTTTTTTCTTAAGTGGCATCTTTCTCTTTCACCATTTGTGTTTCTGTTATGAATCTTCTCGTTACTCGGTGTGAATAATTATATGAAATACTCACCCAATGTTTCTTTTATCTGGTATCATTTTTATCATTTAATAGCAATTTTTAACATTTGCATTCAAATTCGTAATCACATTGAGAGTTGCTTGGGGCCCAAGAGGGAAGAGTCGATCTTGGAGATGATCTTCACACCCATTAAGCTTATAACTCTATGCCTTCAGCAGGCGGTATATTCAAGAAGACATGCTTTAGATGGGATTTCTCGTTAAAAATGCATTGAAGTGTTAAATGCCATTCAACCTGGAACAGCGGAGAAAGTTGACAGCAGCCAAAGTTTTGATCTTTTGTCGAAACTTATTACTGAGCTGTTTTCCTTAGAACTCGAGGGTCCCATCAGGACCTGTTTGGGCATCTCATTCATCTGCCTGGAATGTGGTCAGTGCCCTTCATCTGCATAGTGGCATTGTTCTGACCCCTGTGGGCATGTCTCCCTCCGTCCTTGCCACCCACCCTGGGTTTTCTCTGCCACCCACCCTGATTTTTCCACAAGAAGCCCCTACCTTCTCAGAGGTGACCCCTTGCCCCGGGTTCTGGGAGGGCTTCCCAAGTGGCCCCCCATTTCCCGAATCCGATTTCTCTCATGTTCAATCGTAGTTTCCTTGTGATCCCGCCCACCCTGTGTGAGTGACCTTGTGTTTCTGCCCCAGAGAGGACAGAGCCTAGAAGTCTCTGGTGTGTCCGGATGCTCCCAGCCAGGGTCCAGTCCCCAGTCAGCTAGAGGTCAAAGAGGGCAAAGGAGAGCAGAACTGAGCTTGACACAAGCGGGGCCCCCCTTTGGAGCCTGTGACTACCCCCCAGATGCACTCCAGCCACAGCCCTGGGGTCCAGAAGGCTGGGGGGCGTCCGTCTCGGGGCCCCGCGGTCCCCACCTAACTGCTCACCCTGTACGTGTGTGCATGAACAGGGAATACTACATCACCATGGTGAAGTGGGCCACCAGCACCAAGGTCGCCGTGAACTGGCTGAGCCGCGCACAGAACGTGTCCATCCTCACCCTCTGCGATGCCACCACGGGCGTCTGCACCAAGGTATGTGGGGGAGGAGGTCAGGGGGGCCGTGGGCTGGACCCCTGCGAGCAGACTGCTGAGCCCACCTGTCCGGGTGGCAGCCTGCCTGCAGGTGTGCGCTCCGCTGCCACCTGGTGGACGATGCAAGTACTGCTGTAAGCCCAGGGCTCGGCCCCTCAGTGCCTCCAGGTGGCGCGCGATCCCTTTGGGCCCCAAATTTTCGTTTTCCACCTGAGGAGCAAAAAAGATTTGTTATGACTTGGGAACCCCGACGCAGCCGCAGTCGGTCACTGTGCTGCCTAAGTAACTCGCAGTCTGCGATGTACCTGATTTGGGCACATAATTTAGAGCAGATCCAGGTTATTCCAAGGGGCTCACTGGTGGGGGAGGGGAGGAAAGGTGGGCACACAGCTGGGAAGCTGGGAAATCCCGGCAACCTCTGGCCTGGGCCCCCAATGTCATGCGCCACCCCAGGGGTGGGTCCACAGCACCTCGGGGTGCCCTCATTGTGCTGAGCAGCTGTTTCTTGGGGCTTAGGGGTTTGTTTTGTTTGATTCTCTATGATGCTCTATTCCGCATGGTTTTGTAAGATCTACTTTTTTATATATTTTATTTGTTTGTTTGTTAAGAGAGGGGAAGGGAGGGAGAAAGAGGGAGAGAAACATCCATGTGTGACCGCCTCTCACACACCCCCTACTGGGGGCCTGGCCTGCAACCCAGGTGTGTGCCCTGACTGGGAACTGGCAACCCTTTGGTTTGCAGCCTGAGCTCCATCCACTGAGCTACACTAACCAGGGCTACTTTTTATATATATATTTAAGTGGCTCTTAATGTTTTGGTCTGCAAGACTGTTACTCAAAGTGGTGAACTGGGAAGTGTACGGATGTCCACGCACACACGCACGCATGCGCACACAAATCCCTAAAACAGAGCAGCACCTGAGGTTTGCCTTTCAATGGGCATGTGCCCACCTGGTCAGCGATGGCCTTCGGATGGTAAAAGCACGCCATCTCCCAAAGGCTTCCTACCTGGCACTGATTGCCTTTGTTGCCGGGGAGAGTGACATTTTCCTTGCTCGGGACACCTGGGCTCCGCTCTGAGCCACACGGTGGGGCAAAGCAGAGAGCCGGGACCGCCTCCCCTGAGCGGCCACGGAGCTGCCGTGTGCGCTGAGGCTGCTGCCGTGTGGGGAAGCGACTCGTTTCTGCGCTGTGGGTCGCAGGCACTCGGCTCGCCCAAAGTCCCCCCTCTAATGCTCTTATTTCATTGCAGAAACACGAGGATGAAAGCGAGGCCTGGCTGCACAGACAGGTAACTATTCCATGTGCCAGTCCCCACCCTATTCATTGCACACACAGCACCACCACCACCACCCCTCCGCGAGAGGCACCTCGTGGGGGCGTTTCCCACAGAGAACAGCATCTCACAGCGAATCCTACGGACCGAGGAGGTGCACAGAGTGTGTGGCTCCGGTGCATAGGGTTGCCCAGCCACCGCCCTGCTCCCCACGTGGCCCTCGGCGCTCTGTGACGATGGCTTGAAAGTCCCAGCTCCTGGCCACACGAGGTGTTTGGTGAGTGCCGAGGCCTCAGGGAGATGCGGCCCCCGGGTGAGTTAGAAATGGCGTGTCCATCGAAGGTGCCCAGGTACAGCCTGCTACGGGAGAAGAAAATGAAAACGTGGCTGATACCTCTGTTTTCTCCACGGGGTTACATGGGGGACTCGTGTGCGGTGGATGCCACTTGGGTTCGGCACGAGCCGCCCTGGGGACCAGGCATCAAGCCCATTTCCAGCCCCGACTCAGCTAAGAGATGCCGCCTGGGAGGCCGGTGCTGGGAAATTGGAGGTTAGAAGTCAGGGCGGCCCTACAGTGACTCACTCCTGACCCAGAAAAGATTGAGTTTACACACAAAATAAAACCCTGAACACTGGCATCGTCTTTCTCCTTGCTCTTGCCACACCCGACCGTAGAAAGAACGGGTGCGGCGTTTTGGAAGCTTGCTTCCTTCTTTTCCCCCCTCGGGGGATGGAAACCATCTGAAGGTTCCGTGGGGAAAATCGCAC
Organism: Artibeus jamaicensis; assembly: GCF_021234435.1. Taxonomy (NCBI): domain Eukaryota; kingdom Metazoa; phylum Chordata; class Mammalia; order Chiroptera; family Phyllostomidae; genus Artibeus; species Artibeus jamaicensis. The sequence continues at coordinate 5,043,868 of NW_026521936.1, forward strand.
CAGGTCTGAGTCTCCTGATCACGTGAGGCAGGCACAGGTGTGCTTCTCGGTCCGTGTGATGGGTCCCGTTTGTGGAATGTCCCCGGACCGGGCAGTGGGCCCGCCACTGTGGCTCTGTAAGGACAATCGAGCAGTGCTGACCGGTTTGTGCTTCTTTTATCTGGGAGTTTGAGATCCATCCCAGCCTTCCAGCTCTTCTCTTGGGGGTGATGGCCTCCGAAATGAACACTGTCACCTTTAAATATACCCAGTTCTGCTTCCCACCCACTTTACCCCAAAAAGGAATGGCCGCTGGGGCCTCTTTTGTTTTCCTGTATCCAAGTTTGAGGCCAAGTCCAAGCTAGGGGAAAAGAAGGAGCAAGGGTGGGAACCCTGAGATACCGGTGGGGGAATTATGCTGGGAGGGGGCTGGGATGTCCCCAGAGGCCACCTGGGCCAGGGACATCCAAGCACAGACAGTCACAGTGATGTATGTGATGGTGTTCCCTGTCCGTCAGCAACAAGGCCAAAGAGGTGGAAGGGAAGGACCAGAGAAAGGCCATTATCTGTACAGGCTTCCATTCAACTGCGGTGGATGGGTCGTGCCAGGCACGTGCCAGGCGCCGTGGGTATCGGAGGTGAGGCAGCTGCTGCCGCTGAGCATGGGTCATAGCCACGCGGCGGTAAAGAGCCTTCCACCCTCAGGATGCTCCGCACCTGCTTCTCTGGCTGGTGGTCGCTCCCACCACCTCACCACAGGAGCATTACACCGAGCAAAAGCAGCCAGATGCAGAAGCCCGCCCTGGAACGATCCCACGGAAATGCGCAGAATACACACAGCTGCAGCAACAGAAAGCCTGGAATGGCTCGCAACAGCTCAACTAGGCGATGGACACATTCGGGAGCCGGCTACCAGGTGGTGCAGTACATTCACAGCCAATGCGCTGCAACGCCACTGTTGTTAAAGTGTTTCATTTTGTGTCATGTGAATTTCACCTCAACTTAAAAAAAGAAATGAGCCAGCCAGGGCCCTGAGCAGTGTGGCTCGGGGGGTTGGAGCAACGTCCGTGCACCAAAAGGTCACAGGTTGTATCCCCCGTCAGGGCGTGTGCAGGAGGCAGCCAATCTCTCTCTCTTTCTCTCTCTCTCTCTCTCTCTCGCTCTGTCTTTCAAATTAGTGACAACATATCCTTGTGTGAGGATGTAAAAAGTAAAATAAATGAACCAGCTACAGCCTTGGCTCTCTAAACGTGGCAGCGTACAAAGGGAGGAGAAAGACGCACACATATTTCTCAGTGCGAATCACCTTAACATATGTTTCGGAAACTTCAGCTTTGAGTTCCTGGTGGGCAGGGACCAGGGAGAGCAGAGTGGGACCCGGCCCCCCATGGCATGTGTGCAGAATTTGTGCCTGCGAGGAGGCAGTGGGGGACGGACTTGCCAATGCACCTGAAAGTTTTGCTGGGAGGTGGTGGCTGCTGGAAGGCCAGGTCACAGGGTCCCTGCTTCCCTGTCTGGCACTCCCACCGGCCAGCATCCCGGGGGTCATCACAGGTTGGGACCCATGGAGCTGCCCCGTTGCTCACCCCCATGTTGGCTCTGCAGAGGGGCTACAAAGACCCAGCCACCACGACACTGTTCTGCGTTCATCCGCCTGTGTTCCTCGTCTGTGTGGGAGCACCCACACAGGGAGCCCAGGTGTGATTTGAGAAGCTGGACTGTTCCACACAAAATCAAGCCAGCCCTTAAAAGGAAGCAGGAAGTAGAATCGTTACAGTCTTAAAATGTGGACTTTAAAGCCTGTATAAAGCAAACAGCTGCGGAAAGCCGAGCTGTGCCGTCGCGGGGATGAGACAGAAAGTCCTCTGAAGGATCCCTGTTCCAGCGGGGTGGTGCTTTCATGGAATCAGTTTCACGGCATCGAAACATCCAGTTTCCATGATTTCTCATGACGTTCCTTTCAAAGACACTTTTCATAAATGAATCCACAGGTGCTCTTTTTCAAAATTAATCTGTAGTTTTCCACATCCTTCAAGACACTGGGAGGTCCTAGAAGGCGAATTACAAAACTGATTTGTGGTTGGACCTGCCATCTGCTGCCAGTGAGGCTGCTGACCACCAGCCATCACAAAGGCATCCCAGATGCTCAGCCCCACCGGCCCAGGCACAGTGCCATTTGAGGAGAAGACTGGAGTCTGGGACATGGTACCAACATCCCAGAGACCCGTCTGCTCAGATCACCTGTCAGCTGGTTACTCATCCCCAGGGACACAGTGAGTTAGAGCATCCCTGGCCGTCCAGCGGGACTTCCGTCTCCTCCATTTTCCTCCAATCTCTGCCCAGAGGCAGTGGGACCCCCACAGAGATTCCCAAGGGCCAACAAGAAGAGGCAAAGGTGAACAACATACACGCCCCATCGCCACTGCCTGTGACCTTCAGAGCAGGTCCTGATGCAGATTCACCGTCACCCTGCACCAGGCCCATCTCGCGTCTGCTGGAGATTCAGTCCTGTCGGTCCATTTCTGACCATCTTTCTCTAATGGGGATTCCGGTTTTGTGATTTCACAATCTGGCCAAGACGAATGTGGCAGGAAGTCCTCCAATCACTCACAAAGCATCTCACTGAGAAAAGGAAGTCATTTTGCACCGATGTGCTAAGAATAGAGGGTAAGAGACCGGGTGTCATGCATGATCAACCATCTGTGACCCAGAGATACGAGAAAGGCTTCTCCCCAAGTCCATTAGTCGGGACCAGAGTTAACAGCCAGGTTTCCGCCCCAGCCGGGTGGCTCCGCAGGTTGGAGCGTCGCACCTGCACACTGAAAGGTTACGGGTGTGAGCCGCAGTCAGGGAGCCTGCGAGAGGCAACCAATCGATGTTTCTCTGTCATATCAATGTTTTTTCTCTCTCCCTTCCTGTCTCACTAAAAAGCAATGAAGAGTCCCAACTGGTGTGGCTCAGTGGATTGAGCACTGGCCTGTGAACCAAAGGGTCGCCAGTTCGATTCCCAGTCAGGGCACAGGCCTGGGTTGCGGGCCAGGTCCCCAGTAGGGGGCGCTCAAGAGGCAACCACACATTGATGTTCTCTCCCTCTCTTCCCACCTCCCTTTCCCCTCTCTCTAAAAATAAATAAATAAACATTTTAAATAATTTTTTTAGAAAGCAATGAAGACATGTCCTCAGATGAGGACAAAACAACATTTGGGTCTGCCACTTTCTCACTAAAATCCATTTACTGCCCGAGAAACCGAGCCGCAGGGGAGCCTCAGGGCTGGCCTTTCTCCCGCCCGCCACGGAACGTTCCAGGGATTAGCGTAAAGATGCCGTTCCCACAACCCACGCCTTCTCGGTCTAAAACACAACGCTTCTGGCCAGAATTAATTCTTTCTGCCATTTATCCAGAGTATTTTTTTTTTCTCTGCCGAAAGTGCCAACCCTTCCCCAGAAAGCCGGGGGCACCGTGGGGGTCTCCGCCCTGCATTCGGCAAATAGAAGCACAAGGAGTAAAGCCAGTTCCCTGCCGGCATCTCATCTCCTCTGCTTGGAAATGCTGCGCTTCCCACTCTAAATGGGGAAATAAATATTTGCAGATTAAAGGTTTCATTTCATTGCAAATGTTCCTGGAGATTAAATGCCATTTTAATCACGATGGTTTATTTCTCTGGGCACGTCACATTTGCATGTGCTCATCCCGCGGTGGGGAGATGAGGCCCCGCGTGCCAGCTGGGGCCCATGTCCCACCCCTGTTCCTCAGTGAGCGTGGCTCCTTGAATCAGAAAATGTGCATCGCGGCCGACTAATTGGTGTTCGTGGTGGAAACTTTCAAACTGGAGCTTGGAGAGGCTGAGATGATGCTGTGCCAAAACCTCTTTGTGCCTCATCAAGGTGACAGCCCCTCACAGGGGGCTGAGCAGCGACTGCTCAGATTGGGGGGGGGCAGGCAGAAACAGTGGCCACTGGCTGCGAATCCAGCCTGGGCTTCCCTCCCTCAGGGAAAGCTGGGGGTGTTCATGTTGTTCTCATCGACTTTCCTCCAGTTTGAGACGTGCCTCAGCACAGTGAGGTCCTGGGGGGAGGCCCCCCCGAAGGCCTAGAGCCGGATGCATCGTATCCTTACGATGGATCCCATGTGTCCATGTTTGCTGACCCTTGTTCTCCTCTCCTGGGTGGGCTAAAAACGACAGACAGCAAGGACAGAATAAAATTTATTTTCAGGCAGAATCAGGTTTGGCATTGTTCAGAATTCTGTTCTTTAGGATGGATCATTAGTGCCCCTAAGGAAATTCTGCAAAATGCCCTGGTTTCCACAGACCCTGGTGCAAGGGGGCTGAGCTGCCCCCCAGGGCTGCCTGAGCACCGGGCTCTGCGGGGTGACACCCAGGTCTGCTGGGTAGGGGCACCTCGTGTGTCCCCTGTCAAGTCTTCACCGTTCCCTTTGCCTTACGAAACCGAAGCCTGGACTCCCAGCTCCGCAGCGGAAAGGCTCCGATTAGAAACCATGCAGAACAAGCCCCTGCAGACGCGTCTGTCCTCGCTCGGCCCCTTGAAAGCAAACGAAGCCCTCGCCCCGTCTCACCGGCTTGATGTCGCCCGCAGAACGAAGAGCCGCTGTTCTCCGGGGACGGGCGCAAGTTCTTCTTCGTGAGAGCGATCCCGCAGGGCGGGCAGGGCAAGTTCTACCACATCGCCGTGTCGTCCTCTCAGGTGAGTGCCCGGGACCGGTGTGCCAGCTCGGGGACCGCCCCCGGTGGTGACCGCCAGAGCACGCTTGTCCCCTTCCGAGTCCCCAAGGCGAATCCAGGGCACTGAGACTGGAAGGCGCAGGACAGGCGCTGGTCCAGGTGAGGGGTTCCAATGGCGTCGCGGGTCACGCTGTGTCTTTTATTGTCCCCAAATACAAGTGACACTTATGACAGTATCTGAGGGGACCCTGGTGTCCATTAGGCATGAGCCCGAGGACGTGTGTCCACTACTTGTTTTGACGGTCCTGCCCCTGTCAGCCTTCCCTCTCCACTTGCAGGGTGTCCCCTACACTCTGTCCTGGAGGCCGGGGGTCCCGAGCACAATGGTCCCCATGGTACAGCCTCCCAAGCTGCCCCACCTCACGTTCAGCCAAACTCAGGCATTTGTCTGTCACGCTGCCGCTGGTGGCGGTCACTGCCCTGAATCTGGGGTCTGGTTCACAGAAGGGCAGCACTCGTCTGAGTGGACAGTCTAGGACAGCCGGGGGACTGTGTCCCTGGCAGTGTGGCTCCCCCGGGAGCCTGCCCACCTCTTCGAGGGCAGTCCCTGGAGCTGAACCTTCAGGAGCTCAGTCCTCGGGAGAAGGGGGGGGGGCGGCATTTTCAGGAACCTCATCCTGCGTGTGTTTCCCATTCGTGAGAGGCTAAGTTATAGGGGACCGGGGCAGGCAAGTAAAAGTTGATTTAAAATAAGGTTCCCAGAGCCCCAGCCAGGCGGTTCAGTTGGCTGGACCATCATCCTGTGCACCAAAACGGCCATGGGTTCAAGTCCAGGTCAGGGCACGTACCCACAGGTTGCACGTGTGTGGGGGAGGCAGCCAATCAGTGTTTCTCATCCATAAAGATACGCTCAGGTGAAGATTTTTTTAAATAAATAATGTTACCAGAAATAATCTCTGGCTGGAGAGTAGAATGCTCATGTTTATGATAAGCCCCAAAAGGCAGGGTCGAAAGCCAGATTCCAAGCATGTCCCCAAAAGAACAGCGCGCACTGAGCAGGAGGGACCGGCGGTGACTCTGTGACAGGGGCCGGTTTTCTCAAAGGCTGAGTGAGGTTCAGGTGTCTCTGTGTCCAGCCCACTTAATCGCGTGTCCCAGGGGGTCCGCAGACTGGCCAACGTCCATCTGGTTATAACTGGGGGCGTCATTCTGAAGCCGCGATTCCCATGTTTTCTCCGCATGGGTTACTTTCGTCAAGATCCAAACATGTTTCAAGGTCTCCACTGAGCCCCAGACTCGGGGTTTCTCCACGTGGCCAGCACAGGCCGGGGACCCTTCCAAACATCCCAGCGGGAAGTGGGCCACCCGGGCACCCAGGGGCTCCGGGGCCCCGCGCTCCGCCCCTCACGCCGGCCTGTCTGTTGCAGCCCAACAGCAGCAACGACAACATCCAGTCCATCACCTCCGGGGACTGGGACGTGACCGCCATCCTGTCCTACGATGAGAAGCGCAATAAGATGTGAGTGCGCGTGCGCGGGGTGGCGGGGCAGGAGGCGGCCGGCGCGGGGAGCCGGGGCCGCATTCGGGGGGGTCCTCAAGCCTCTGGGAGCCCGCACCCCACTGAGTGCCTTCTGAGTAGCCTCTCACCGCACACGACGTTGGGTGAGGCGGGCCTCTTGCCCCCCCACCCCCTGCCCCCACTTCCAAACTCAACAGGCCAAGACGAGAAGTGATTTCCCCCAGGTGTTTGGGCCGTAGCAGGTGCGGCGGGCGTGCTTCTGCGCCGGTCCAGGCCCACGTGGTCTTCATCCGCCCTGATGAGGGCACGGGGCCGGCTCTCCCCGCTGGGGCTCCGAAGGGGAACGGTCGATGGGAGTTACTCAGCCAGGGCTTCCGTCCGGGGTCCTTCTCCTCCGGAAGGCTGACACCCTGTAGAGAGATTCCCGCACCCGAACCCCGGGGCACCCGACCGCCACCGTCCGCACCCCTACAGCAGAGCGAGGGCAGGTGTGGGGACACGGCCCTGGCAGGAGCACAGGACGGGCGGCCTGGGCTGGCAGCCCCGCGCCTACCCAGGTCTGCTAACGCCTGCACGCCTGCCGGTCTCTGCAGCTACTTCCTCAGCACGGAGGACCTGCCCCGGAGACGACATCTCTACAGGTACGGGGACCCCCCCCCCGAACGTGCAGTGGCCCCCGGGCTCACTGGGCATCCCTCGGGGCAGACTTCCAGCCGCAGGTCCTGGGGGGTCAGCCAGGAAAGCTCCCCCTGCTGAGCAGCTACGGAGTCCAGGGAGAAATAACAAAAGGCCCTCGGACCCCCCAGTTTGAAGCTTCGTTTGTATTTCTGCTTTTGGCAAACCGAGTTCCCCCCACCCCACGCCACCCAGTCCCTCCTCCCAGTGCCACCTGGAGGGACTCCAGTGTTCCTCCCGCTCTACCGTCAGTCAAATGCCCACTGGGAGGGACCTTCTCCCCTGGTGTCCCAGGGGGACAGCCTGCGCTGGGGGCAGGAGGCCAGCTCTGCTGTCCCCACGGCACGGCTGGCTCACTGTGTGGCGCTCGGTCAAGTCCTGTGACCTAAAGAAAGCGGCAGAGGGGGCAGGGAAGAGGGATGAGGTTTCCCAGGGCCTGGCCCTGTCCAGCACAGACCCTCTCGGCCACCCGGTCACCATCCCAACTGGAGCGTCTGGCTCTGAAGTGAGGCACACAGGTGGGAATGGGCACTCGGTGACCTCCCAGGGCTTCCCCGGCCTGCAGGTGGCAGCGGGTCACCGCCAGCGCTCACCTCGGCCACTCAGAAGGCCATTGCTCCTAAGGGCTAGAGGCGGGTGGCTCCTAGCCTGGCCGAGCCAAGGCCAGGTGTCCCCTCTCCCAGGCAGTGACCATGCCCCTGCCATCCTCCGGGCCATCACAGGGTTGCTTGTGCACGGGGGGCACCTGGCAGACCCGAGGGGTCACGGCCTTGCCCCCCGCGGCAGACTGTCCATCAGGCATGTGTGTCAGATAACTCAGAGCGGTCTGCTGTCAACGGTGATCCCCACACACGGCCGCTGTCCCTCTGACTGGCACCCTTGGGAGGGCGTCCTCTCTCTCCCTGAAGCAGCTCTGCTCTCGTGGACGGGTTTCCAGCTGGGGGCTCACAGAGAGCACACAGGAGCCTGCTCCGGGCGCACTGCGGGCTGCCCTCAGGTTCCAGGGACACATGTCCAGCCTTTTGGACGTGAAATCACTGGACGCAGTGGTCCCACAGGTCCCGGTGTTCGGGGCCCACTGAGCGGGGAGCCAGGCCTCGTGCCACTGGCCCGGGAAGCAGCCGGCGCTCAGCACGGCGGGGTCTCTGGGCTTCCTGCCCGTCACCTGCCAGTGCCAGGCCCTGGGAGGGATTCCCACATCCGGGGACATCTGCCCTCAAGAGCCAATCGCGTGCTCAGAGGGACAGATGTGAACACCAAGTGGTAGATAGTGACACCAAGCACTACTGTCCCCACGTTGGAGTCATGCTTGGGCGGCATAATAGTGCAGGGGACGGAGGAGACAGCTCACAGAGGGACCGTTGGGAGGCCCCTGCCCACCACGGGGAGGGCAGGGACCCGGGGACACCTGGGTGGGAATGTGGATGCTGCCCCGCAGGCTCACACGGCCGCCTCCGCCCCCGCAGCGCCAGCACGGTGGGCCCCTTCAACAGGCAGTGCCTGTCCTGCGACCTGGTGGGCGACTGCACCTACTTCAGCGCCTCCTTCAGCCACAGCGCCGACTTCTTCCTGCTCAAGTGTGAAGGTGGGTCCCCGCCGAGGCCGGAGGCGGGGTGGGGGGAGGGTGTCTGACGTGTGGTGAGGGTTACAGACGGCCCTACCCCTGCTGCGGCCATGAATCCCAGATCCGTCTACATTTTCTGTTTAAAAAATCTCCTGTAAGCTCACTGGGGTGAAGGTCTCTCACACACTGATGGACATACACCATCGATACAGGCAGCAGAACAATTTCAAGGATTGACTTCTGCAGCGCAGTTAAGGAATAAGGTTATGAAAGGGAGGTCTCAGCCCTGGCCAGCGTGGCTCAGTGGGTCGGAGCGTTGTCTCGTGCACCAGAAGGTTGCGGGTTCAGTCCCCGGCTGGGGGGTGTGTAGGCGACAACGGACCGATGTTCCTCTCTCTCTTTCTCTCTCTCTCCCCCTCCCTCCCCACCCCTTTCCTCTCTCTCTAAAACCAGTGAGCATACCCTCGGGTGAGGGGTTTTTTTAAAAATCAGACACAGTTCCTGCCTTCAGGGACCCCTGTTAGTGGCTTGGGGAGGACGCTTCACAGAAATGTCACTTCATGGGGTCAGAGCCTGTAGGAAGATTGGGGGGAGCTGGGAGCACCAGGAGGGACGCTCCAGTCACCCACCAGGCACTTGGCCAGAGCCGACGACACACTTTGAATAAGACATCGTCTTTGACTCGGGGTCACAGACACGAGGCGAGACTGTGCCGGACACGAGCTCACAGATTCAGGGCCCGGGAGCCGACCTGAAAGTCCCGCCGTCCCCTCCTCCCTTCCCACTCACGGAGCCCACCCCCCAGGGGCCAACGGGAGGCCTGAGGCACCAGCTGTGCCCCGGGCACGTGGCTGGTCGGGGGCCTAAATAGGTATTTTCGCGGTTCCTGCACAAACCGCAGGTGCCTGTGAACTCGGCTTTTGCTCTCTCTGCGCAGCAGGGAAGCAGGTGCGTTTATTGATTGTTTTCCATTAAAGGTCCCTCCTTTAAACCCAGGTGAATCAGGCACTGGCGGAGCCTGAGACACAAGAGGGCATGGCGCCCCCTGCAGGTCTGCCCCTCTACCCCGGGCTGCTGTGGGGTCCGCAGCTACCTGGGACTTCCCAGTGCCCCCTCCCAAGTCCACACCACCACTGCCCACCAGACTGCCCCAGGGCCACAGGGGACTGGAGCGTGCAGCTCTAGAAGTGACGCCCAGTGTTTGCCAGACACGGGGCGAGCGCCGGGCGTGCAGACAGGCCCTGCCCTCAAGGAGCCCCAAGTCTGGTCAAGTCAGCAGCACCACGACACCAGCCCAGGGGACCCTCACAAGCAGGGGGCTGGCATTGGCTTGGCGATGCGGGGGCTATCTCACCCACGCAGCGGGTGCCGACCGTCGGGGGAGTGAAGGCCACAGGTCCCGTGCTCCAGCAGCTTCCTCTCAAGGGCACAGACAGCCACCGGAGAGCAGGGGGCAGGCAAGGGAGTGTCCGGTCACTGGTCCCCAAGGGACAGAAGAAGGGCAGATGGTCCTTACCGACCAGGGGGCCACCTGGACCCCAGGTGCCTCATCAATAAAACCACGTGACAACAGCCTGCCGTGGAGAATTGTCATCCAGACCGAATTGTTTATCACGTTGGTGAAGTGGTGACGAGGTCAGCCACTGGTTCACAGTGATGTGGCTGCTACTGTTCGTGCTGATGGTCGCGGTGGCGGCGACGATGATGCTGGTGGTGTTGATCGTGATTCTATTGTCGATGATGGTAGTTATGTTATTGTTGATAATGTTCTGGGTGATGATGTTGCTATGGTGATGATATTGCTGATGATGATGGTGTTGGTACTGATGAGGATGACGTTCTTGTCGATGATGGTGGTGATGACGATGGTGCTGTTGCTGCCGTTCCCCTGGTTCTGACTCAGTATCTCAGAGGCGGGGCCCTCAGTCCTTCCTGCCTGTTCTCTGTAGTGGGAGAAATTTCACCTCTTGTTTCTGAGGACTAGAAAAGTGAATGTACCCAGTGGTCAGTTAACGGCCCCTAAGTGTCCATTCTGTGCAAAAATTAGGCCAAAACGACCGTACTTTACCATGGAGCACGTCTGTGGACAGGAGACTTTTATTCACTTCTGGGTACAAGGAGGAGCCGGCCTTCGTGGCCGGCCGGGGTGGACGTGGAGCGTGTGGGCCCGACCCGGACCGTCCTGGACGGTGGGGAAGGCCTGCTGGGGCGGAGCACGTCACCATGCGGAGGAGAGACGGAGTCTGTCCTGACTCACAGCCGAGACAGAGGTCACCGCCGTGCCCACCAGCAACAAGAGGATGGATCTTGCTTACCTGGGACCCTTTTCCCAGGTTGCGCAGACACCCTGCCCCCCTAGGTCCTAAGCATGTGTCCCCCTAGGTTTCCCAGCTGCCGCTGAGAAACACTTACATTGTTAATTATTGTGAACAGCAGTGCCCATCTATTTTTCCCCGGCAATGGCCAAGAAGTGCAAAGAACGTCAGCTTCCTTCGGTCCTAGCAAAGGACACCATTGTCCACATCGAACACATGCGGAGACCACAGCTCAGACATCGGGGTCCCGTGGTGGTGAGGGGGCGATTCCAGACGAGACGTCCACACTCTCGACTGCCTCCTGCCCCGCTGCCCCTTTGGTATCCTGACACATGGTACTCACAAGGGACGCTCAATGGATTCGTTGCAGAAACAAATTGGATGGAATGGTTACGATACGTTCCTCTAATGGAATATTATACATCTGGTGAAAAAGATGGGCCACTTTTTAAAAAAGATTTTATTTATTTACTTTTAGAGAGAGGGGATGGGAAGGAGGAAGAGAGGGAGAAAAACACCAATGTGTGGTTGCCTCTCACATGCCCCTTACTGGGGACCTGGCGTGCAACCCAGGCATGTGCCCTGACCAGGAATCAAACCAGTGACCCTTTGGTCCTAAGGGCAGTGCTCAATCCACTGAGGCACACCAGGCAGGGCTGATGTTGTACCACTTTTTCGAATTGTGTCCGTGGTGGTGTATTACAGCACTCACCATTCTGCAATAAGTCGCGTGCATGCAACGTTACAATGTTTCTATTTGCCCCTCTCAGGAAGTATGCGGCTACTAACTCATGAGACTGGGATACAAAGTGTTTGGCATTGGGATACACTAGAGGCTCTGGTGGGCCCAAGCCTGCAGGAGCCAAGCCGGGCTGCTGAGGACGTGACACACAGACGTCACGCACTCATGGGGTGGCCAGGAGTCGGAGCCAACCCCACCGTGCATCACACACATAGTACAACATGGGTGGCATATATATTGTTAGGAATGCATGCCATGTGGCAAAACTGTCTTAAATACACAGGGGTCCTGGCTGGGCTGCTCAGTGGGTTGGAGCGTTGTTGCATGCACCAGAAGGGTGTGGGTTCGGTCCCCAGTCAGGGCACAGGCCTGGGCTGCAGAATCAGTCCCCAGTCGGGGCATGTACAGGAGGCAACCAATCCATGCTTCTCTCTCTCTCTCCTGCTCCTTCCTTCCCTCCCCTTCCTCTCTCTTTAAAATCAATAAACACATATCCTCGGGTGAGGAGTAGAAAAAATTTAAATACGCAGGGAAGTGATACATACTGTACCAACTTCAAGATAACAGCTACGTCTGGGAAGGGCGCCAGCTGAGCACCCGGAAGGGTAACAGGTCACCTCGAATCTGTGTATGAATATGAAAGCGAACTAAGGCATCGTGGCGTAACGTTAGATTTGATGAAGCTGCTGATGTACATGCAGGTATTTTTCTGGTTTTATCTGTACGTTTCCAATCCTGGCTTCCCTGTGAAGGTGGTGCAGATGCACAGCGGCCTTTCAGGACGTTCGAGGAAGACTTAGGTTGCTTCTGGCAGGTAGAGGCTAAGGCATCTTCTACTGACACTTTGTCCCTTTTCTGAGCGTTCGATTTGTCTAGAAGCGTGTACCAAGTTCGTGAATGTAAGAGTGAGAAGGGACAAATCCAGGCGCCGCGCTTTCTTACGGTGCAGACAAGACAAATGTCTGAAAACATTCCCCTCTCTCTGTACAGTGGGGTGGGCAACACCCCCTTTGAGCTGCCGTGCATGCTGGACACCAATGGTTCGAACCGGCCAGCAGGCACCCCAAAAATGACCACCATTGACATTATTATTTGCAGCAAAGGTGCTCTGCCAGCAAGTTCACCCGCCCAAAATGAGCCGAGAAAGCATGGGCGGCTCTTGCTTTCTCAACAGCTTATCTGTTCTTTGACTTGAGCACCTCCCCCCTTCAACCCCCACCTACCCATGTGGGGAAGGGGGTCCCCAAGCCAGGAAAGGTAGTTGGATTTAATCATTTGCCCCCAGAGCTGGCATCGAAATTTGTCACAGTGAGTGCCGTCTGTTTTGGTCTGAATCTGCAGACCCTCAGACCTCCGCGGCCCGCCTCCCCCGCAGTGGTGGTCACCTGGGTGAGCAGTGAGCCTGCAGAACGCCCGGTTCCATTTGGTTCCGGAGAAATGACAAATAGCTTTTTGGCAGTAAGTCCCAGGTGCTGCATGGGTCATAGTTACACTAAAAATATATGTTGTTTATCTGAAATTCAAGTGTAGCTGGTGTCTTGCAGCCCTACCCACGAGTGGATGGGGAGGGGAGCGTGGTGTTCAGGGACCTCCGGATCCTGAGCATCCCCCTGATGGAGTCTGGGTCCAGTCCCCGGGCTACAGGGCTGCGAGGTCTGACTCCCAGCTCACCCAGGGCCCGGGGGACCAGCCCAGTCCTGCCTCCCGGTAAAGCTGCAGACTCCTCTTCTGCTCATCAGCCTCTTCGGGCCCGGGGCTGGGCGTCCGGTCCGCAGCCTTCTCGCGGGTCTGGAAGCCCATCGCTGGGGTGGGGTCCACAGCTGGGACCCTGGCCCCTGGCTCAGTCCCTTATTGTACAGCATCTGGAGGGGGTGAGAAGCTCTGATGACGGTCTCGGGAGGCTGAGCCCCAGCCGTGCCTCTGCCCAAATTGTATGCGCCCTGCGGCTTAGATGCAGCCGACCCCTGTGCGTTCATAGCTTCCCAGAGTCCACAACCTGCAGCAGAGAACAAGCAGCACTCCTGACCGGTGTCCCCAGCAGCTCTGTCTCCTTCTGTCCACCTGCCACCCATCTGCCTCCCACCTGCCACCCACCTGCCACCAACCTGCCACTCTTCTGCCTCCCACCTGCCACCCACCTGCCACCCACCTGCCACTCATCTGCCTCCCACCTGCCTCCCACCTGCCACTTCCTCTCTCTCCAGACAGTCTCCCAAGCCCACCAGGACCCTGAGAGGCAGCCACCTGCCCCCCGCCCACTGCACGCTGTGAATGTTGTCAAACGCCACCGGGGCCCCGACCCTGGTCCAGAGGCCGGGAGTCATGGTGGTGAGGCAGCGTCCCAGAGTCTGCCCCCCGTGCCCCTCGGGCTGGTGCTCAGCTCAGCAGAACAGACGAATAGCAAGTGTGCTGGGAACTCACGCTGCACGGCGCTGACATGACAGTGCCTGTCAGGGCCCCTACGGGGAGGGGGGCAGGGAGGGGCCGTGCCCTCCTGCAGGGCACTCTTCTAGGTGGGCGTCTGGAGGAGGCGTGTGAACAGGGACTTCATTGAAGAGAAAGACAAGCCCTGCCTTTGCCTGGGACAGAGATTTTGGGAGAAGAGAAGAGGCCCGGGGGACAAGCTGGGTGTCCTTCGGGACATTCAGAAAGGCCGGCTCGCTGGGGCAGGGCGGAGCCGGGGAGGGAGGGGCAGAGGTGACGAGGTCCCAGCCTGCCTCTTCCTGTGCTTTCAAAGTGATACGAAGATGACCCGATGCCCTTTTTCTTTCCGGGATCCCCATGGACTGAAGTGACTGAAGGAGTGACCGTGGACTAAAGCGACGAGGCCCCTTCTTCCTGGGCAGCCCCTTCCCTCACCCTCCCCGGGCTGTCAACTCAGTGGCCGCGGCAGTGCCCGCAGGGAAAGCTGGGACACAGTTCAGCATTTGCAAAGTCCTCTTGTCACTGTTCATCTGTTCTCACCGAGTGTCACAAGGGGTCAGCGAAGGGAGTGACTCCTTCTGGGGCAGCCGACTGGGACAGCGTGGAAAGGGTGACGGTGGACGGAGACCGGAGTGACTCCCAGAACTCGGTGACGCCAGCTCGGGGCTGGTGTCCAGGTGGCAGAAATGAAGTTACCAGGACATAGGGCAGACGATACTTCGTTCAGGGACATCTCGCCGCATTTCAGTAATCTAAAGCATACACATCGCCCTGGCCGGGTGCCCCCTGGGTTGGAGCATCGCCCCGCAAACCAGAAGGTCTCAGGTTCGATCCCCAGTCAGAGCACAGGCCTGGGTTGCGGGTTTGGTCCCCAGTTGGGGTGCGTAACAAGAGGCAAATGATTGATGTTTCCCTCTCTCTCTCTGAAGTCAATAAGCATTTTCGATGAGGACTAAAAATAAGTAAATCCCACCCCTCAGGTCCCAAGTTCACAGACGTGTGAGTCGGAGCCAGGCTGGGGTTCACCTTGTGCCCTCAGACCCACTAACAGCCTCTTGTTTCTTTCCCGGCTTCTCCTCTCGGCCGACGATGCAGGTCCTGGAGTCCCCATGGTGACCGTGCACAACACCACCGACCAGAAAAGTAAGTCCTCTCGGTCTTTCTTTGTCTCCGTGTGACTCGGGGGAAGGAAGCAGAGCAGGGCTAAGAGACAGCCGAGCCGCAGTGTCCACTCAGGGACAGGGACGGGCGGGTCCTTGGGGTTCAGAGTGCACCCGCCGCCAGTACTGCTGAAACACGATGGGAGGAAGAGCCCGAGCCCCAGCCGGAGGTCCCACCCCCCACCCGGCCAAGGGGCCTCGTAGGCGACACTCTGGGCCCCAGCCCTGCTCAGCCTGTCCCCCTCTTACGACCTGCCATGGGGACAGAGCTCGGTGGCACCTCAAGGTTCACCTGTCCTCGTGGGTCCAGGGCACCTTCACGCCCACGCTGCTGCGGGGACACACTCTCCGGGGACCCCCAAGGAACCCACAGCTCCTTCTTTTGCTTGAAGGGACCCCACAGGCTGACATGAGACGTCTTTTCATTTTCTTTTTTTTTTTAAATTTATTTTATTGATTATGCCATTACAGTTGTTCTATTCCCCCCTTCATTCCCCTCCACTCTACCTCCCCGTCCCCATTACCCCCCCTTTAGTTTATGACCATGTGTCTCAAGTCCTTAAGATTCTATATTTCCCATACTATTCTTGCCCCCACATCTATTTTCTATCTACTGTCTATGCTACTTATTCTCTGTACCTTCTCCCCCCTTCTCCTCCTCCCACTCCCCTGTTGCTAACCCTCCTTGAGATCTTCATTTCTATGTTTCCACTTCTGATCTAGCTGTCCTTTTAGTTTGCTTTTGTTTTAGGTGTGGTTGTTAATAACTGTGAGTTTGTTGTCCTTTCGCTGTTCATGTTTTTTTAACTTCTTTTTGTTAGATAAGTCCCTTTAACATTTCATATAATAAGGGCTTGGTGATGATGAACTCCTTGAATTTGATCTTATCTGAGAAGCACTTTATCTGCCCTTCCATTCTAAATGAAAGTTTTGCTGGATAGAACAATCTTGGTTGTAGGTCTTTGGATTTCATGACTTGGAATACCTCTTTCCAGCCCCTTCTTGCCTGTAAAGTCTCTTTTGAGAAATCTGCTGACAGTCTGATGGGGACTCCTTTGTAGGTGACTGTCCCCTTAGCTCTTGCTGCTTCTAGGATTCTCTCCTTCATTTTAATCTTGGCTAATGTAATTACGATGTGCCTTGGTGTGTTCCTTCTTGGGTCCAACTTCTTGGGGACTCTCTGAGCTTCCTGGATTTCCTGGAAGTCTATTTCCTTTGCCAGATTGGGGAAATTCTCCTTTATTATTTGTTCAAATAAGTTTTCCACTGGTGGCTGTGCCTTTCCCCCTTCTGGTACCCCTATAATTCGGATGTTGGAGCGTTTAAAGATGTCCTGGAGATTCCCAAGACTCTCCTCATTTCTTTGAATTCTTGCTTCTTGACTCTTTTCTGTTTGGCCATTATTTGCTTTCTTCTGGTCCACTCCATTGATTTGAGTCCCAGTTTCCTTTTCATTGTTATTGGTGTCCTGTGCAATTCCATTCATTTCAATTAGTTTCGCCTTCATATATTTGTCTAATTTGTGGCTATAATCAACCAGTTCTGTGAGGATCCTGATCACCAGTGTTTTAAATTGTGCATCTGAGAGTTTTGCTATTTCTTCATTGCTTAGATCTATAAGGCTCTGGGGCTTTGAGATCTTCTTGCACCATTTTTGGTCTGTTCGCGCCCTTTATGTGTGAGAAGCGGCGCCTTGGACTCCCAGGTCGCTGGGTTGTGACGCTGTATGTGGAGGTGGGGTCAGAGCGGGGGTAAATGCTGGCGCCCTCTGCTGCCGCTTGCCGCAGGGACCGGCTGGGTCCCAGTCCAATCGCCCACTCCCTCACTTGTGTATTCGCGCAGAAATGCGCGACCACAGTCAACCCGCAGCCCTGCTCCCTCGCTATTTCCCTGCAGTCGCTCGCTTTGTTGCTCGCTGGGTCGCTCACTAGGTCCAACCCTGCGCCTGGATTCCGCGCACCCGAGTCCATCTGACCAAGTTTTCCTGTGCTACCCCGCTCTGCCAGCTGCTGGTTTCGCCCCTCCTACCGGTCAGGCTGAAGAATTTGTTGTTAACAGACTTCCGAAAAGTTCAATTTTCCGTGTTCTGGCTGTTTTCTGTTGCTAATATTTAGTTATCTCTAAACTTGGTTGTGTGAGAAGGCACAGCATCTCCACCTATGCCTCCATCTTGGCGGAAGTCGTCTTTTCATTTTCTTAAGAAATGCACCTTGTCTTCCATTTTGAGTTTGTGCTAAAACCTACAGGTACATAGCTTGTTTCCTGATTGTTTTCTTTCCAAAAACTCTGTGGGCCGCGGGCAGCTCAACAGGAGCTGGGGTCCGGCCACGTCCTGGCCCAGGTTTTGCCTTCATGACATGAGAAGTCACACCTGAGGGATGGGGGGCCGAGGGCACGGAACTCGATGTGCCCTTTCCGAAAATCCCCGCGGACGGTGGGGGCGCAGCTCACGTACCGAAGGCCCCCACGCAAGTGCGATGTGATTCTCCTGGGAAAGCGAACCGCCGCTTCTCGTCCCCGTTTGGCCGGTTAGGGGCAGTCACCCAGCAACCCCGCGGTGCCGACAGAGCAGAGTGCGGGTGCTCATTCTCCCGAGCGCCACTGGGGAGCCCCCTAAGTAAAGGGGTGCTTTTAAGAAGCATCCTTCTGTCTGCCTTCTGTCCCTCTGGTGACCAGTCTCCTGAGGCAGAGAGAGGGCCCCGCGCAATAAGAAATGAGAAGCACGTGTGCACGGCTGAGGGCGTGGCCATTGCAGCCGGTTCCGGCCCGGTTCAAACTCTGGGGCTCACCCATTCCGGCCTTGCCTGCCGCTGCATTAGTTGCTCCCAGGAGGGTCTCAAACGTCTCAGAACGTTGACTGAAGCCGCCAAATTCAGTCGGGAAAGGAACGATTCACGTGCCACCCACCACGGGGAGGAGAATAGGGCCGTCTGTTTGTGCAGGGTCTGACCGAGACCCCGACACGGAGGTTTGAGGGTGCCAGGAAGACCCCCAGGTGGGTGCCCACGTCCCCCTGGCTCGCAGGGTACTCGGAGTGCCATCTCTTGCTCTCATTCCTCTGAGTCAGGATAAAGGTTTCTCTGAAGTTATAAAAAGCTGTTGCCCTGGCTGGGTCGCTGAGTGGGTTGTAGCATTGTTCCAGACACCGAAAGATTGTGGGTTCGATTCCCAGTCACGGCACGTGCCTGGGATGTGGGTTTAATCCCTGGTTGGACGCATTGGGCGGCAGCCAGTCAATATTTCTCTCTCTCTCTCTCTCTCAAATTAATGAGCATGTCCTCGAGTGAGAATTTTTTTAATTTTATTTTTAATATAAAGAGCTGCTGTATCCGTTCAGGTTCTATTTGGCTGTGTGCAGCAGAAAATTCAAAACAGCAGCTGCTGGAGGCCAGTGGGTGACGTTTCTCTCTTCCAAGTCGCCCCTTCCTCTCTCCCCCCACGTGCAGCCCCGAGCGGAAGTGGCTGTTGTCCTGCGTTTGGGCGGGAAGGACCAGAGGAAGGCAGAGCCCATGGGGCGTCCCAGCGACTGGGACGGAAGGCCTGGGAAGCTTTGCTGGGATTCCCCAGTTGAGACCGAGAAGTGGCCGACGCCGTGCCCATGGGCAGGAGGCCTCCCTGGAGGAGCAGCCGCGTGGGACCCTGGTGGGGTGGGGGGGCGGGAGGAGAGAAGGTCAGCGAGGGCCGAGGTCCCTCTCGCAATTGGGAACAAGGGGATGAGGTTCAGATGGCCTGCAGACACGTCCCCGGCTGGAGCCTGTGGAGTCCGACTCCAGAAGGAGCAGGGACAGAGGGGCACTGGCCGTGCAGACAGGCCCAACCAGGGGTGACCCTCCCCCGGGAGGGGTCTCCACCCAGGGCCTCAGGCACCAAGAGTTCCAGCGACAGCGTCAGGGCGCTGAGGGTTGGAAGGACTGAGTCGTTGAACTTCCCCTTCCAATGCCAGCCACTCGGAGTGTCTCACGGGCCAGCCGGCCTGAGGCTCCCATACGCGACCCCCTGACCAGGCGTCTACTCCGTAACAGCATCCCCAAACCATGCCCCACACCTGGGACTAGAAAAGCTCTGGTCCTCTGACTGCCAAGCACAAGGCGTCCCCCCCACAGCCCAGGCCCCGGGAGCTCCAGGTCTGTTCCTAGGTTGCCATCACCAAAGTAAGGTGCCCACAACCCCAACCTCGCTGATCAAAAGTCCAAACACCAACCCCGATGTCCACGGACACAGTGCGAAGTCCCTGCCGTGTGTGAGCCAGGCACACGAAGGGACAGACCCACCCAGTAAGCCAGGAAGGCCCGGCTGTGGGGCAGAGAGGGCGTGGGACCCAGTGCCTGCGGCAGGCTGGCGGGAAGGCCAGGGCGCCCGGGGGAGGTGGCGTCCGGGCACATGGACGGCCTTGCCTGCCAGCTGACGCGCGGCCTGTCCTGTGTGACGGTGACAGCCCGGAAGCCAGGGGACACTGCCTGGCAGGTGTGTCTGGCTCTGAGGGAGGCCAGCCGTGCGCCCGCCCCAGCCCCGCTCGGAAATCCGACATCACTGTTTCAGAATTCTCCCTCCCTGCTGCCCTGTCGTCCGGGTGACCCCAGAGCCACCCTGGGAACACGGGCACCTTTCCCTTTAGAAATGCTTCTCAATGAACAGAGCCCGCGGGCTGTTGGCAGATGTTACTCTGAATTATTTACCAGCCGTTTCCTTAAGAGCATCACTGGGATTGGGAGTGAAGTGCCTTCATTGGGGCGCCCCAACAAGCTAGGTGCTGGGGTAGCAGATCCAGCGCCACCCCGATGAGGACACCGCAGGTTCCCGTGTCGGTGTGAGAGCCAGTGCGGCCTAAGCCTGCGGGTACTCAACCCGGGGGTGAGGGGACGGTCCCTCTGTTGGGCTTTTGTCATGAAGCAAAACCGGCTCCCTCTGGCGGCTGGTATTATGGCAGGGCTCCTACAAGGTTGTCCCAGCTGCGGTCTCTTCCGCGCCTGTCCCTGGGCTCATGGGCTTCTCCCTGCTTCTTCCTGAGTGACCACCCACAGGACGTCCCCTCTTCTCGCAAGTAGGAAGGGACACGGGAGAGGCCAGGAGGTGACGGAAAGGATGGAACGGTGGTCCCGTCAGGCCCCCCGTGGTCTGTGTGTCGGGGCTCTGCTCACGGCGGCCTTTCCCGAGGGTGGGGTGGCGGTCAGTGTGCGGACAGCTCCTTCGAGAGAGAGGTGCACAGTGGGCGGGCCAGCTGGCGTCCGGCTGACACCGAGTGGGGACTGGGCAGAGCACGTGGCATGTCCACCCCTCGGCCCTGTCTCCAGGGATGCTGGGCACGCTCTCCGTGCATGCTGTCACACACACATGCACTCACACACACGTGCACTCACACACATGCAGTCACACATGTGCACTCGCACACACATGCACACACACACATGACTTCCTGCAGAAACATGGGGAGCAGAGCAGGCTGCCCTTCTTTTTCAGGTCGGTTGCTATCGGGTTTCAGAAGACTCTGGTCACTAATTTCCCAGAATTCAGCCTAGTGGTGATGCCCCGACGCCCAGACCAGTGGGGTCTGGGAAGAGCCCGGGGTGGGGGTGCTGTGCCTGCCTCGGGGCGCAGCCGGGGAGGCCGCCCCCGGAAACAGGCTCTGAGTCTCCACATCGGATAATAGCTAATTGCATGCAAAGCTGACGGAGGCTCACATTTAATTAAGGAGTGGCCATCCAGCTGCTGCAGACTGGGGGCACCCACAGCCCCCCCCACATCAAAGCAGAGCCCTTGGGGGGACGGGCGATCTCATTTCCTCTGCCGAGCGGCCCTCTTCGAATGCAATTACGGGGACAAATAACATGGCTTAACCCAGCTCCCTGTGGGAACACCCGCTCTCTGCTGATAAAGCCAGTTGTGTGGGCAGTCGTGAAGTGAGAGGTCTAATATTTAACTAAATTTAATAGTCTACTGCCGTGGTGCCTTTCCATGCAGGGTGGGAATTCAAGGGGGGGTGAACTGTACAAATGGAGGTGCTGCACCCAGGTGTGATTGGCCCAGGGCTAATGCACGTGGTCCCACGCGATGCCGCAGCTCAGAGCTGCGGGAATCGCAAACGGCACTTTGGTGGTGAGTTTGCATTCGGTTACCTGCAGGCCAGCTTAACCTGTTACCTGCAGCCGGGCAGCAGAACAACAGGCCCCTGAGCCTCTCCTTCGGGGTCAGCACTGGAAGCAGCCGGGTGAGAGCAGGACTTGCAGATTCAAATGCACCCCAGAGGAAGAGGGGCGCAGGTCCCACCACTATGAGAGGCTCCACTCACCCCCTTCCGTGGAAAACCAGGGCCGGCCAAGGGCGGCCTCGCTGCAGAGCCTTCCCGGCGAGTGGGGCTGCATCTCCGGGAGGGACGGGCCCGTCATTGTTCTTGTTAGGAAAGGCTGTAGCTGAGTGCCAGCTAATGCCACGCCTCTGTGGGAGTGGCCATGTCTTAGCACGACCCACATTCGCACCCCCCAGGGCCCGTGGCTGGGGCTTATCTCACGGCAGACAGGCCACGACCTCGGGTCTGGGAGGCCGAGGCTTCTGCGTGCCTTTGTGGGGCCCCTGCTGGGCCCCTGCTGTTCCCAAAGGGACAGTGCCATGTTCATCGTGACACGCGCTGGCCATGACGTGTGTAAAAGGGCCAGCGTGACTGGACGCGCTCACGGGAGCATCCCCTGAGGATAAAATTCCCTCTCATAGACCACAGGCTTCCCCGCAGGGTGGCTAACACCAGCAGGAAACAAGGAGTCGGGCTTTGTTACCTGTCGGAGGGTGGAATGCGGTGGGCGGGCCGTCTCAGGAGAGGACTGATGTGGAAGGCAAGGGGCTTTTGTGCCCCTGGGGCGGTAGGCAGGGGTGGCACCTGTGTGACCTGCAGCCCAGGGACCAGGTGGGCGCGTGTCAGGTGAGGCGCAGGGCCAAGCATGTCTCTGACCTGGAGGCAGAGGGCGAGGGTTGGGCTGGCAGCGAATGCCCCTCCACACGGAGGTAGGTCCCCAAAGCCAGAGACCCTGGTGATAAAGGTGAGAAACCGGGGGCTTACATTTCCCCGGAACACCGGATGAAGACGCCCCTCCTGGTCTCCCGCCCTCCCTCGGGCACTGCCTTTCTCGGGGAACCACTCACCCCAACGTGAGCAGGGTCCAGCACCGATGGACCTGTTTGATTACAAAGTCGTTTATTACAAAAGCACAGGCACGCCATTCCGTAATGACACTCCAGCGCACCACATGACATTTCAGGTGGCACGGTCACATGATGATGATCCATCGTTGCACCTGTGTGATTGGCCTGCTGGCCACACTCAGTCAGGCAGACCTCACTTCTGCTGGACCCCGTACAAGACACTGGTCTCCCCAAACCAGCAGTCGGGAGCTAAAACGCACCCGGACTGATAGTGTGAGAAAAGTCCGTGGCAGCAAAACTCTGCATGCGGTGCGGGGGCAGGGGGTCAGCTGCCTCCTAATACAGTGGGGAGACCTCCCACCCACCCAGGCTCCCGACTGTCAGTCACCTCAGCGAGGTGGCTAATGTCTCCGTTTCATGGTTGCGTGACAGCAGTCACACTAGTGGCCACCAGGACCGGCATAGGCCTGAGCGGCAGGTTGCACATGAAAACCCGCGGCTTCAGGGGGATGATGACGGACTCTGAATGCGCTACACTTTTCACTCTCTTTCAGAAATGTTCGACCTGGAAACAAATGAACACATGCAGAAGGCCGTCAGTGACCGGCAGATGCCCAAGGTGGAGTACAGGCAAATCGAGATGGACGAGTACCGTGAGTAGTCCCCCCGAAGGGGCAGGCAGACCTCCGCCCCGGGTCGGCCCCGAGGTCTCACCCACCCGCTCCCTATGTAGACAGTTACTCTGCAGGGGTGGGCGTCCTGGTACGGGGAACCCAGGTGGTAGGACACCATAGGTTCTAAGGAAATATGTCAAAAAAAAACAAAGCTGGCCCACCCACATGGAGGACGCCCTTCACTGGTCAGACTTCCACACCGGATCCGGAGGCCCGGTGTCCAGGTCCAGGTCCGTGAGAACGCTCACATTAACTGGATAGGCATTTTTGTGCGGTTCTTTTGCAAGGAAGAACCAAAAACAAAACAAAACAAGACAGTTTCAGATTGCTAGTGGAGGATGGACAGATGGATGAATGGAAGAATGGATGGATGGACAGATGGAGGATGGATGGATAGGTGGATGATGAATGGGTAGATGGGTGGATGGGTGGATGGATGGACAGATGGACGGATGGAGGATGGATGGATGATAGATGGAGGGTGGATGGATAGAGGATGGATGGAGGATGGATGGATGGATGATGAATGGATGGATGGAGGATGGATGGATGGATGGAGGATGAATGAGTGGATGGATGATGAATGAGTGGATGGATGTTGGATGAATAGGTGATGGATGGAGGATGGATGGATGGAGGATGGATGGATGGATGGATGGATGATGAATGGATGGATGGAGGATGGGTGGATGCAGCCCTCAGGCCAGGCCCAGTGAGGAGTGGTAATCGGGGTGCTTCTTTCCCAGTTTAGCATGACAGCAGAGCATTAAGCCCACAGAAGGCCCTTACACGGGGCCGCACGTGTCTGCCCAGGTCACACCCTGGGAAGCCAGCCGGGTGGACCTCCATGGCCGGACTTCAGGTTCCTGACTCCCCCTCCCCGGCCGCCGGTCCGCAGGCCTTCCCGAATGCTCCCTCAGAGTCTCCTCACACCCACCGCTTCCTCCCACAGCCTCTGGGGACAGGTGGCCTTCCTTTGCGGGATCCCTCCCTCTCCGGTCCTCTCTGCACCCTGCTGCCACCATGACATTTCCCAAACCGCAGGACACTGAAGGGCAATCCACCCCCTTCTCAAAAGGTGCAGAAAAAACCTGCAGAAACCAATTAGCAACCTGCACCCTCCCTCCCTCGCTGCACGAGGCCTCTTTCCATGCTGAGGTTTCCATGGACGGGGAAGGGCGGATGCGCAGAACACCTGAAAGGTGCCACCCTGCAGACCTGCCTGTGTCACACTGTGCTGTGGTTTCCCATCTCCGGCAATGCGGTCTGCCCTTCCCGCCACCCTAGCCGAGGCTGCCCACGGGCTTATCGGAGGCAGGGAGCAGCAGACCAGGTTTTATGGTGGTTCGGTGATAAAGCCCGGGCCTGCCTGTCCGCTGTCCCCCGGCCATCCACCCCATTTGCAAGCCATTAACATTCAGCTCCAATCTCCAAGGAGACCCAGTGAGAGCAGGCTCCCCAGCCTGGGGTGGGCCTACCGGAATCCCGCGGGGAAGGCAGCTAATTCTGATTTAATTGCTAATCTGGGTTCTAGTTAATGTCAATGAACAATTTCTATCCTGGGTGGGCAGGTTTGTCTGGGGGAAGGACCAAGGAAGTGGCGAGGAAAATTCCACACACACGCCCCCCCACCCCACCCACCAGTAGATGCCGCGGTGCCGGGCACCAGATGTGCACCAGCTCCCTTCCCATGCGTGTGCGTGCGTCTGAGTGTCCAAGTGTCCCAAGTGTCCAGGTCCACAGGCGGGCACCCCTGCCCAGCACCAGCCTGCGAACAGTAAGGCTGGCAGCGCCTGCGGCTTTGCACAGAGGGTCCCCACAGCCCCAGCCTCCCCTCTGGGCTGCCCCCCCACCCAGCCTCACTGCCAGCCCCTGCCTCTGGCCCTCTCCTCCTGGTCCCCACTTTCCCCAGGGCCCCTCTCCCACTGAACTGCACCTGTGCCCTCTGGTTAGTTCTCCCTGCCTGGATTCCCCCCCCCACCTTTAGCCCTGGGAGAATCGTGTCTTTCCTGTTTTCCAACGCATTGTGTTTGCAAGATGGAATTCAAGCCTCCGCTGGAGAACCACACGGGCAGCCCCACGCTGCCCGCGCCACGCCCTCCCAGGCCCGGAGCCCTAACCTGCCACCTGTGTTCCCTGTCTGCCAGGCCTGCCCGTCCAGATCCTGAAGCCGGCCACCTTCACCGAGACCACCCACTACCCCCTGCTCCTGGTGGTGTGAGTACCCTGCCTCTTCCTTCCTGGGGTGCTGGCTGGGAGCTCAGTAACCCCTAGAGACAAATCCAGAACTCGTAAACCCCATGACAAGAGGGAGCCATGATGTCTTTGACTGTAGGTGACCCCGGGCATCAAGGGACAGCGGGCTCTGTGCCCGCCCCCCCGCCCGGGGGCAGTGTGAGCAGGTCCACGTTCAGATTCCACACAACCGTGGCTGGTCCTCGGGCTCAGCCCCAGTCTGGAAGTCCAGCAGCGTGTCCCAGCACACACGCAGGGCGGGTGTGGTCTGTGGCTCGCGGGGGCCTGAGCAGCAGCTGGCACTGCCCGGGGCCTGGCCCACTGGCTGGGGTCATGTTCCCAGCTATAAAGCAGCCTTGAACCCGTGCCCTGGCCAACAAAGAATTATTTCAGATATTCCTGTGCTAATGAGCAGGCCTCCGGGTTTAGAACGGCTTTTAAGAGCTCTCTAACCTGCCCTGACGGCGGGGGGCAGGTCCGATCAGGCCCCCGTCTCCCAGTGGGGAGCAGCCAGGCCCTCAGCAGGTGCCGGGGTCGACTCGCCCCGTGGAAGGGTCAGCCCATCCCTTCCTCCCTGTCTGGTCTTCCCCGCACTCCGCCTGATGGCTTGGAAGGGGTCGGTGGGGAGCAGGGTCCCCCTGGGGGTGTGTCGGGGCCACAGGGTGGTCACCCACATCAGCAGCGAATCTGATGAGCCAGCTCGGTTGGCCCCACACACCCCGGCACCTGGTCCCAGACTCTGCAGTTCACCTGCTGTCCTCACTGTCCAGACAGGCTTGCACTTGGCCAAGAACTGCACTCACATAGAGCTTACACCTCACACACCACATGCACACACACAATACACGCCCTGTGCATACACACAACACACATGCCACGTGCACGCATACCACACACATATCACACATGTGTACACACCAACACATACCACGTGCATACACACAACACACATTTGGGTCCCTCTGGTCATTCTGAGTAGGTGGTTCTGTCAGTGGTCCGTCTGTTACTGCGTCCATCCATGGCACATCCATCCATGGAAATTCCCTTTCTGCCCACATTCATGGACACAACACGCCAACATACCACACACAGTACACACGTCTCCCGCACCACCCCGTTCTCCTGATGAAACAGACTTTCATCAGTCTCTCAAAGAAACCAAGGACAGTGTTCTCTCCCCCCCTTGCTGGTCTCTTCAGTGACCTCAGAGAGACCCCAGGGCCCCCCCAAGGTGACCAAACTGGGGCACCCAGCCAGCAGGGGGCAGCCGGGGGGGCAGCGGCGCTGCGTGGGCACAGCCGCCCAGGAGGCCCTCCAGCCCCGGCCGGTCTGTTGCAGGGACGGCAGCCCGGGCAGCCAGAGCGTGGCGGAGAAGTTCGCGGTGAGCTGGCCGACGGCGCTGGTGAGCAGCCACGGAGCCGTGGTGCTGCGGTGTGACGGCAGGGGCAGCGGCTTCCAGGGCACCAGGCTCCTGCACGAGGTGCGGCGGCGGCTGGGCGTCCTGGAGGAGCGCGACCAGCTGGAGGCTGTGCGGTGAGGGTCCCCCCGCCCGGGGCAGGTCCTGGCAACAGCAGGGGGTGGGCGGGGGAGGCTGTGTGTCCCCTCAGCCCCACACCGGCCGCTCTGATGCCTTTCTGGTCAGGGCCCATGTTTTGCGTTCAAAATAGTCCGACATGAGTGTTTCCGTGGAGAAAGCCCCCCGAAACACTCACTGGCTGGGTTGCTTCTCTATTTCATGGGTCAAAATGTGGCACAGAAACAGAGGCCTCGGGTCGTCCTGCCGGGTCCCCCTGTGACAGAGAAGGGCCGCGCTCACTTAGGTGGCCAGTCAGAAAGCAGCTCTGTTTGGTCCATCGCTCGCCACACGCCTGTCTCGGTGTCAACGAGCCCAGCCAGGTGTCACCAAGACAAGAAAAGGCTGGGCCCAGGAGCTCCAGGGGCTCACGATTGCTGACCGAGGGTCGCAGGTGCCCAGGAAAAGAGGCACCAGGCCCCTGTGCCAGCCTGCGTCTGGCTGCCGGACTTGCCGGGCAGACAAGGAGTTTCTGTGGATGGATGTGCCATGGATGGACGCAGTAACAGACGGACCACTGAGAGACCCGCCTACTCAGAAGGACCAGAAAGACCCAAAGGGCGGCCTTCCTCATGACCACGCAGCCTGGGGGGGGGGGGCAGCACCCAGAGCCCGACTGCTGAGCAGTTGCCGACTGAGGGTCAGGAAGCTGGGCACCTCGCTGCCTCGCCTGTGGGGTTCACAGGTTTGAAAGGATTTGCTTCACTGACTCTCCCCGATGTGTTCTCCCGTGTTGCACAATGGTGGCGGCAGTGGCGTGTGTCCAGACAGTGGTCTTTAAGTGACAGCGAGGGAACAGGTGCCCGCTGTCCTGCAGGGAGTTGTGAACTGGTGGTGGAGCGACAGGCAGTGTGTCTGGACCCCCATGTGCATCGCAGACAGAAGACATGAAGGAGGGAGAAGTGTCCACAGACTGGACAGCGCGGGAAGGTGCATCTGGGACATGCTTTTGCCTGGAAGTTAACAAACACAGCTTCACAGCATCAAGTGGGCTTTTTAACAAGGAACAATGTTTGCTCTGGAAGGCCCAGAGGGGTGGCAGGCCCTGGGGCTGCTGGCTCAGACACCCAGGCCCTCAGCATCTCCCTTCTCAGCTGGCCACGGTGGCCTCCTCCTAGGCTCATTGTCCTCATGTGCACAGGATGGCTGCTAAGAGCACGTCATTGCGTACTTCATTCACCCAGCAACTTGAAAAGGGAACTACTTCCAGAAACTTCCAGAAGGGAAGGGAAGCACCCAGAACAGCATTCCCTACATCTCCTGCACCCTCCGGAGCCTCACACCTTCAAGGACATGTGGGCGGTCACCTTGGGGCCAGCAGGTCCACTGTGGGCCCAGCCAAGGACAGAAGGGTGGGACGCTGTCGGGAAGGTCAGGTAGGGGGATGCCGGGTCGGCAGCCAGCTTTGTCCACCACGGAAGATGTCTCGGGCTGGACTCAGCAGCCACCACAGGGTGGTGCAGATGTCTCAGCTACATCTGCAGCCGCGAGGGGCCTGCCCGATGGGGTTGACAACGCCGTCCCCTCCTTGCTGTTCCTCCTCCTCGCACCTTTCCACCTGCCACTGCTTTCTCCCGTCCTCGCTCACCCTGGCCGGACCCCTCCCCGTGGGGTGCACAGGCCTCTCAGGTCACAGAATCACACGCGCCCTTCGGCCTCTGGGCTGAGTCTGGCTGCTCCCCTCCGAGCACTGGGTGCGCGGCGTGTTCTAAAAACAAGGATTGATCCGCCACCTGATTGAAAGCAAGAGCAGAACCTGTTCCGGGAACCCTATGTCAACACAGCGGTTGACACAGTGTCACAGTGTCAACTGTTAAGCCACCAAAGACTACAAGGACAGGGACAGGTAGCCGGTGGCACCTGTGTGACTCGTAAGCAAGTGGACTCTCTGAGGAAGCAGAGACCCAAGAAAACGCCCCTGGGCTCAGTTTCGGACGGGGTCTGCGTTTCCACTCGTCAGCGAGAAATGGCCCTTTGATCAGTTTGAGAAACCGTGAGGCCAGCCCGGCACACCAGCTCGCCGAAGCTCCCGGCCCCTTGGAGGTCCCTGCTGTCCCCCACCTCTTGCTTTCGGGCTCGGGGTGGCACTTTCCATCACTGGGGACGTGCACAAAGTCCCCTCACCAGGCAAGCTGGGGTCAGGAAAAGGGACGGTCCCGTGATGGAAGGTGAAGCCATTATAGCGTTGGATGGGCCTTGGGGCAAACAGCCACCCAGAAAGGGCCCTGGGGGCCGAGGCCTCGCCACCAAGGGTGGGCAGGGTTTGCCGGGTGGAGCACGGGAGCTGCCGTTCCACACAGAACACACTGCGAGCCAGGACGAGGGGGCCGTGCAGGGCGCCGCGTGGGTGGGTGGTGGAGGGGCCGGCGTGCGAGCGGACTCGGCCTGGGGGCACTCAAACCGAAGCACTGGCTAAAGGAAGCACAGGTCAGGGACCCCCTCAGGGAGTTGGGGACAAAAGACACCTCGGATAGGGTGGGGTCCCCACCAACCCCAAAGCACCCTCGCAGCATCTGGGAGGGTCGGGAGTCTCGGGGTCCAAGTGAGGGTGGCGGCAGCAGGTCAGGGACCCCAGCACGGCCTTGGCTGCTCTGCGCTCGGAAGTCTCAGTCGGCGAGCCCCATGTACCTGGATGGCCTTCAGCGCCATCGAGAGGGACCCTCAGGCTGTCACGTGGGCAGAAGCCTAGACACCAGCTAGATGGACGCAGTGAACACACGGGTCAGAATTCCAGCGTCTCCTGGGGCACGTGGGGCTCTCTACACAGAGACGGCCATGGAGCAGGGCCAGGCCCCCCGGGGATGGAGAGGCAGCCCCACTGGGTGACTGACACCTGTTCTTGGGCTTCGCAGGATGATGCTGAAAGAGCCGTACATCGATAAAACACGCGTGGCCGTGTACGGGGAGGTGAGTGTGCCGTCTGTCATCTGCCCCCCCCACCTGCCTGCAGTTCAGGGCCATGTCCTGCAGGGTCCCTCCCTCACCCGGGCCTGGCTCAGGTTTCCGGGGAGTGTCTCTGGTCTGGTGGCGAGCGAGCAGTTATTTCTTTAAGAGTGAAACGCCAGGAGGTGAAATGCATGGGGTTTCCTCTGGGAAACCGACTGGGCGGGCTTTGTGTTTCGGAGACGTTCTCTGCTAAAACCAAGATGCAGGGGCTGAGTTTTCCCCTGCACGCCGCCCCCCCACCCCATGCACAGCCTCCCCCACTATCAGCGCCACCACCAGAGGGAGCACCGGCTGGGACCGGTGAGGCCACAGGGACACCCCGAGGCCATGGGTCACTCTAGGTGTCATCCACTGTATGACTTGGGAGAGATGTATAAGGACCTGCGTCCATCCTTCAGGGCCACCCAGGGCAGTCTCTGCCCCTCCCACCTTCTCCTCCCTGACCCCGCCCTTCCCTCTCCCCCACCACTGGGTCCGGGGAAGCTCGAATCCATGTCTGGCCTCGTTCCCTGGGCAGCAGGCAGCCCCTGTTCTCTCGCCCCCACCAGACTCCAAAGGGCAGCACACGAGGCAAACCACAGAACAACGCCAGAATCACCGGTTTCCCACCGATGACCTGGGGAAACTCCTCATGTGGAAATTATAATATGATGGCACAGAGGCCACGAGAGGTGTTGGGGCAACTCGGCTCCAAGCCGGGTGCAGGGGAACGCCTTCCAGGCCCCTCCCTGTCTGTTCATGGTTCTCAATCCCCCCCCTTCAGTGCCGAGTAGCCACCTGCCATCTGCGTGGGCCGCAGTTTATTCTTCCATCCGCTGCCGACCGGCATCCCGGTCGCTTCCTAGCTTCAGCGGCTAAGACTGCAGCTGCAGTAAACATCCGGGTGCAGGAAGGGGGTCTTCTGTGTGAACCCCAAGGCAACGGCACACACGTGGGCGTCTGGCTCATGGCGGCCCCCGAGCCGGCTCATCGCAGCAGCCCTTCGACACGGGGCCGGCCTCCCCTAGAATCACGCAGCACCATCCTCCACGGCTTGGCTTTGCCTGGAGACCAGGAACTGGCAGGAGACACAGGGTGAAGGTGCTTGTTTCCAGGCCTCGGTGCCAGCCCTGCACCCCACAGCACCCCCCATACCCAGAACCCAGTCACACTTCAGGTCACTCTCACCTATCACCTCAAACTGGGGCCCCAGAGAGGACAAGATGTGCATCACGGAATATGTAGTTGGGAAGGTATTCGGTTTTTATTTCTTACGTGCCTTTTAAAAACTCGAAGTTAAACTGTTTTCTTTAAGCAGCTCCATGAGAATGCTTGCTTGAGTGGCCGGTGCGTCTAAGGTCGCTGTCACGGCTGAAGGACTGACATTCGCCCCCACTGACCACCTTTCTCTCTGCCCAGGACTACGGGGGCTACCTGAGCACCCACATCCTCCCTGCCAAGGGTGAAAACCAAGGCCAGATCTTCACCTGTGGCGCTGCGCTCTCTCCGATAACAGACTTCAAGCTCTACGGTAAGCCCGTGACTAGAGGCCCCTGTGGCCTCCCTCCGGTGCCGTGTCCCCACCTGCCCCCACATGGGCACCAACGGTGGGTTGTCAGGCTCATGGGGGAAGCGCAGACAGAGGACCTGAGGGAGGACTTCAAGTCACTGGCCCCCGTGCCTGTGAACTGCGTCCTAGCTCTTGCGACCAGAAGACTCAGCCAGTGGTTCTGACCCTGGTGTGTCCGCCGGTGAAAAGGAACTGAGATTCCCCAGAAGTGCCCCAAATGGGCTCCGTGTCCTGAGGAAGGGGGCGTGGTGGGCAGATGGGCGGAGCAGAGACTGCTGCGTGCAGTGCGGTGGAAGTGGGGGCAGTTCCGAGGGCTCAGCCCCCCTCTGCCAGCCCTTTCCCTGGACAGTGCGAGCCCCTGTCCTTGGAGAGAGTGAGGGGGTTTCTCACTGGCATGAGCCAGGGGCAGGGTCCGGCCTTGGTCTGTGCACAGAGGTGGCTCCGTGTCACTGTTAGGGGGTCTGAGGCTCCTACCTCCCCCTCCCTCTGGGCAGCCAGCCCCTTTGCTCTGGACGTGAATGGCTGTGTGACATGAGTCCCCCCCCCAGATGCCCACTGAGGGGTCCAGGGACCACTGCGGCGCCGAGCAGCCCCGGGCTTTCGCGCCAACCTTTACAAATCGCTCTAATGCAAATATCAGTGGGCCATCTCCCAAGACCCTCAATTCCAAATTTCGTTAGATGAGTTTTCCCCCAGGAATGCACGTAGAAGATTTTATATTTTTGAAACTTGGTGAGTCTTTAATTTTTTTTCATTATGCCATTTCCCACGTGCCTGATTCTCGGGCCCGTCAATGCTGCCGTCCCCCCACCTGGCGGCCACCCCGCCCCGGATGGGACGTTGGCCCTGCTGCTTGATGAGGGATGTCCCCGAAACCTGTGGATGCTGTTTGCGGCTGTTTGCGGACAGGGCAGCCCCCAGGTCCTCACGCAAACCTAGGCCAGGGCTGGGAACGGAAGGGGACGTGCCGAGGCTGAGCACAGGGCAGATCCCGGGGGAGCTGGCTCTGAGTCTTCCTTCCCCCTCCCGCACGGCGAGCGGACTGGGGAGCCGTTTCTTTGGGGTTCTGGCTAAGCAGGTTCTGCTAAATTAAGGTTTCACCTTGCTGCCTGAACCCCAGTCCCGGGCATTCATGTGTTTAAATGTCTCCGCGGCCACCCAAGAGGCGGAGTCGGGTGTTTTAAAGACGCGGGCTGGGTGAGAGCAAGTGAGCTCACCCTGCCACAGCCCGGTCCTCAGGCGTCCCGGGGGGTCCCGTGTGCAGACTCTGCACAAACGGTGACCCTCTGTCCCTCTCTTGTGCACAGCGTCTGCTTTTTCCGAGAGGTACCTGGGCCTCCACGGACTTGACAACAGAGCCTATGAGGTAAGTGCAGGCCACCGATGCACCTGGGCCAGACAGTGGGTCCCCTCTTCTCTGAGCTCCTCTCTCCCTCCCTTCCCTCCCTGAGCCCAACCCGAACCCACACGCCCTCCCAGGGTGCCATTCCTGACCTCTCCTCCTGTCAAGGAGACTTCCCCACCCTCCTCCACCGCTCTGTGACCAGAGGCAGCTGCGACCCCCTTGGGTTGGTGTCATGTTCCACTCTGGAACTCGGGGGACAAGGAAGAAAGTAAGAAAGTCTTTGGATGGCAGGGTCTGTCCCACGGTCCTCAGAGGTGGGGTGTACGTGCTCCCTGCCCCCACCCTGGACTCAAGGCTGCTTCCGCTTTAGAAGAACCTATTGCTTAGAGGTCAGATGACCCCCAAGACCCATCTTGCTAAGTCGAGGCCATTCAGTGGCTCGATGGGACAGCCCCATGGAGGCCAGCCTTGTGCTGTGCAGCAGGACAGTGGCCTGAGGTTGAAACTTTAGCAAGGACCATGGAACGGTCCGGCCAGGATGTCATCTCCTCTGAAGCCAGAGTGTCTCCATTCCTGTCCCCGCCCCCTCCTCTTCATCAAAGGGGTTTGTGGGAGGAGAGCAGAGGCTTCTGGGTAGGCTGGGCATTTCTGTGGACAGAAAGCCCCAGTTCTCTGGAAGTCTCACTCCGAGACCCCGCCCTGCATTCTCAGGGGTCTCTGTACACACACCACCCCATCCCTGAAGCACTGATGCTAACTCCGTCCTCTTGTCCCACCTGTGCAGATGACCAAGGTGGGCCATCGGGTGTCCGAGCTGGAAGGACAGCAGTTCCTGATCATTCACGCGACCGCCGATGGTGAGGGCGGAGGACAGTCACTCCCTGGGGACCCCATGATGGCCATGCCCCGATGGCATTTTAGGCGTAGACAAACATGTGACTCTTTCCTCTTTTCTCCCAACAGAAAAAATCCACTTCCAGCACACGGCAGAGCTCATCACCCAGCTCATCAAGGGAAAGGCTAATTACAGCCTGCAGGTACACACGCACACACCTGCACACACGCTTGGAGACGCACCGAAGGGGCCGGGCGTCTTCCGAGCAGCTCCCTCTGCTGCCCACACGCCTGTGCCTGTCAGCCGCGGGCCGGTGCACCCGATAGACAAATCAGCAGGGGCTCATTTTTCAAGTCGTTATGACAGTTCCGTCCTGCACTCAGGCGGAGTTTAAGCCCCTTGGGGCCTCCCCTGCCCCCTCCCATCCCCCGTGCACTGAGCAAGGCAGCCGGCAGCCATATCACCCAACTGTGAGGCCATGGTGGCCCTGACCTGTGTGGGTGGGGCTGCAGTCCCAGCATCAGCTGGACCAGTGACGGGGAGCCCTGTCTCACGGGCCACCCCCTGGGCAGCAGCACAAGGTCACCAGTGCCAGCCAGAGGCCCCAGCACCGGCTGCAGCTGAACAGTGAACGGAGACCCCCCCCCCATGCCCACCAACCACCCGTGCCCCAGACCCAAACTCTCAGCCTCCTCACTGCCCTTGAGCTCTGACTCATGGCCCAAGTCCAGGCTCTTTCCAGCAAGGCACAGTGCTGCTTCTGGAAACGACTTCCACCTCCTCCCTGGTGGCTGGTTCCTTTGCCCAAACAGGTATGACCCCGATGTCTTTGGGGGGCCCAGGGATGGATAAATGGGAGATTTCCTCAGAGCCCTGTCTCTCCAGGAGCCCGGGCACTGCCCCCTGCTTGCCCCCTGCTTGCCCCCTGTCCTGTGGAGGGTCACCTGTGGGCTGGGCCAGCCGGGACCGCGTCTTGCTCAGGTGCTCGGCTCAGGTGTGGATGCCAGGGAAGGAAGGGCTTAGTTCATGTGGCACATGAGCTTCTTCTGAAACGTTCAGAGCACAGTGGACCCGTGGTGTCGTACACGCAGGACGTAGCCACAGCAGATGGGCCAGATTCCCCCAGGTAGGGGCTGTTGCTACCTCAGCAAGGTGCTGAGCAGTACACGTCCCACCTGCGGACACAAGGAACACCTTAGCACAGACTCAGTGGGTTTGTGGCAGCGGTCAACTCCACGGTATGGGACATGGGGGACTGGGGCCAGAGGAGAGGTGCTTCCTACTATTTTTCTATTTTTCTTTTCTTTTCAATATACTGCTCTTCTACTAGTCGAATTTTAACGTACTATATAATAATATAGTTTAACAGAGTTTAACAGAGCTATACAATAATAGCTCCATGGCCTCATGAATAAATACTCCAAAATAAAGTGAATGCCACCCCTTCAGAGACGTAACAGAAAAACACAATTCGAATTGCAGGAGGCAGCCGGATACCTTGTCAAGAAGGCGGGCTTTCAGGTTCCTTAGACTTGGCTTTGAATCTGGCTGGCTGTGGACATGGTGTAGCGCCCCTAGTGTATGGGAGGTGTCATTACACGTGGCCAGAGAGGAATTAGCTGCCATCATTTTTAGCGCTCCATAGGCTTCCAGCCCTTGTTCTGAGTGCTTCCCGGGGATGGTGGTGTTTAAGTCCCACACAACATTACAAGCTAGATTCTATTACAGCGACCATCTCCACTGGACACGACCAGAAACTTACCTGTCCACGGCCACCCCAGGAGTGAGTGGTCAGCCAGGATGCCAAGGTGGGAGGCAGCCAGGGGAAGCAGGATGTTGTCCAGGCTCCTAAGGATTAGAGAGGGAGCGCTCAAGATTCTGGCCAGTCCTGTGGGCGCCGCAGCCCCTGCAGGCTTGGGTCTCTGCACACATGTCCATCTTGCGGATTCAAAGCTGTGCTGAGCCGAGTGTCTTCTGGCTTAGCCAAAGCTGATGCACCCTGCTCCCAGCTGACCCTCCGGAGGCTAAGGCCCTGGAACCCCATGGCGAAACTCACTTCGTAGGTTCCCTGGGGCCTGCGTGGTGCCCAGCCTTGCACCCCGCTCTCCGGCAGGGAGGGCCAGCCGCCCCTCACGTCTCGCCTTCCTTGCAGATCTACCCGGACGAAAGCCATTACTTCCACAGCGCCCCCCTCAGGCAGCACCTGCACCGCACCATCGTCAACTTCTTCGTGGAGTGCTTCAGGGTTCAGGACAAAGTGCCCCCAGCCACAGCCAAGGAGGAGGAGGAGGACTGAGCCCCGCCCCGGCCGCTCCTAGTGCAGCGTGGCTCTCCCTGGACCAGTGTGGGGCTGGGCACCCCGCCCCCCTCTCCTGCCCAGCCACCCACCCGCGCTGGGGCGGGGGGCGGGGGGCGTTCCCGATCCCTAGCATGTGTGTCTCGGGCCCTGAAGGCCGTTTTGCTTCAGAAACCAGCTCCTTCCCGGGTGGAGGTGCCTCATCACTCCCACGGGCTTCCAGGAAGCCTGGGGCCAGGTCACAGCCTCCTGCTGGCCACAGAGCGACAGGTGCATCCCGCAGCTGCCCCTCCCCTGCCCCCCACCAGAGGACGTTGGCCCAGAGCGTGAGCACTGCGCCGCCTACCGGTGGCGCTGCATCCTGTCTGATGTAACCACGCCATGGAAACCACGAGAGCACAATCCCTCTATCAGCATTTCCTAGGTTGGCTTGCTCCTTTCCGTGCTAGGACACTCCACATTTTACGGGGCTGTACACCCAGTCTTACCGTAGCGACGCTAATGGTTAACCTGATGGAATTAATTTGTATTTTTCTATGGTTTTTACCTGATGCTGTCTGCGGTCCTGGGGTCATTTTTCTGTGCCAGGTTGGTCTGTTGTCTGTTCATTTGTTATCCTCAGTTTCACGTTGCTTTCTCCCACTGGCCGGTCAGCTTGCCATCTGTTTGTGAGAAGAAACAGATCAGAAGTAACTAACTGCTCACTCCTTAAGGTCCGCTCTGGACTTTTCAGAGACATTTCAAAACCCAGAGGGAGAAGGCATCCATTCCTACTCACTAAAACCACAAAGTGCATAAATAAAAGCTCTCTCCCTGACCCAGCAGCAGTAGGGTTCGCTTAGATACTCATTGTCCATTTGCTGACGCCCCCAGGCCTGTCCTCCTCCCCAGGAAGCTGTCAAGTCCGTCCCGATGACATTTGGTTTTTTAAAAAAATGCAGAAAAAGACAGGGTGCGGACACCGCCCCAGGTCTGTCATGAGAGCTTGGGGGATGGGAACCCTTGAGGAGAGTGAAGGCGTTTTTGGGCATCATCCCCCGCCCTGGGGACACTTGGTGACTGCCCCCCCCACTGTGTGGAGCCGCTGGGGACGCTGTGAGACACCAACTGGACGTTCCGCGCTGGGGCTGCGCACGTTTCATTTTGTTGTTGTACATAAAGACTGGCATGTGCGCCGGATGCCACGCTGTGTCCCCGGCCCCTCCTGCGGTCCCTGTCCCCTGTCACTTGCATGCCGACCCCGGCTGGCCTGCACTCTACACATGCCCGTTTGAAACCTGTCACCACTGCTGTTCCCTCTGAAGCTCGTTCTCTGCCCGAACGTCGGTCCTGACTTCTCCAGCTTCTGGCCCCCGGGGGCAGTGGAGCGGGGGACACTTCGTCAGCAGAGAGGACACGTCCATGTTGCTTCAGGATTTGGGGGTTTGGGCGTCGTCACTGGGAGCCAGCTAGTTCCATCGGAAGAGGTACAAGGGTTTCTTTAAGGTGACGCATCACCGTTTATGGAAGCATCGACGTGCAGACCTGTGGGCCACAAGGTGACGCGGTCATGCTTTCGCCAAATCCGTGGGCTCAGGCAACCGCACGCCACCTAAGTCTGACGGACTGACTGCCAGCTCGGGCCAGGAGACCCAGTGGTGGGAGGGGCGTGGGCACGCGGTGCGTTTGTGCGTCCACAGAATAAAACGTTATTTTACCACTCGGAGAGCTCTCTTCTTCCCATCGAATTGCCTGGGGAGCGCGCAGGGCAGCGAGAAATCTCAGGAACCCACGGGCGCTGACGTGGGCAGAGGCGCCCACAGTGCCGGCCATAGACAGGACGGGACCAGCAAGGCCAGGTGTGGGTTCCGTTGGGAGGGCTCGGGGGTGAGGACAGGTGCCCCTGCCCTGAGGGAAATTGGGCCCCACCCCCACGGAGGCCCAGCACCTGTTGTCACTGAGACCGTAAGCAGGGTGGGGGGGTGGCCCCCGGCACTGGTCCAGAGGCCGGGCCCCCTTTTGCAAACCATGAGCTCCAGGCAGCCATTCACCATCTGAAGTCTGCCCCCCACCACCGCCCCTCGCACGGATTGGGGATCTAAAGCCCAGAGAGGCAAGGGGTCACCCAGAGTCACACAGGAGGACAGCCACTGCCTGACGCCCCTCCCTTTGGCCTTGCTGTGTTTGGTCTCACGCTGAGCTCTGAAGCCTGGGCCTCTTGGGTCTGGACTGTCCCCCTGGGGTCTTCCTGTCTCCAGCATGGGTCCCCCCGCCCAGCCTGGCCCACAGGGAGACCGGCTTGCTGGGAATGGAGGTCAGAGTCTAGATTCCGAACCAAGGACAAGCTGTGGGTGTGTCCCATCCCTTTTAGACTCAGCAGACCGACCCACCAGCGCCCCGGCTTTGGGGGAGTGCCGCCAGGGATTGGTGCAGACAGCAGGGCCCGAATCCATAGCACGCCCAGGACCCCGAGCCCCGGGCAATGACGCACAGGGGCGTGCACCCATGCACTCAGGTGTGCCATGCTGAGCTCCCCCACAGCCCCAGCAGGTGCCCTAAGGTGTGGCCCCAGACCTGCAGAATCCTGCGTGACTATTTCCAACCATGCATCCAGGCCCCTGGGGGGCGGGGAAGCAGCACTTCAGAGCAACACAGGGGGCCTGCCCCCCCAGCATGCTCCCCTAGCGGGTCCACTCTGGCGCGGTGGCCACGGTCTCTGCCACAACCTCCCCCCCAGCACCCAGGCACCTGAATGCCATTCAGGTCATGCTCTACAGGACAAGAGACCCGCCAGCACCAAATGTCCTCAGAGGCGTCCTGTTCCCGCCAACCAAGGTCCAAACTACTTAATGGGACAAGTGATGCCCGCAACCTGCAGCCCCGATTTACTGTGGCAAATGTGTCTCCCAATGGCATTCCCCATGCACCATCCTGCCACGTGGGACCACTCTCCCCCGCACATGCCCCACGCCAGCCTGCTCCACCCTCACGAGCACACACACATTTACACATATTCACTCACACTCGTGTGCACAGGTGCACACACACAACACACGCCTACTTACATCCACATGCACGCTCACATCACGCACACACATTCTCTCCCTGACACCTGGCTAAACTGTTCTTTTTGGGGGGCGTGGCCCCGTGCAGGACAGGGCACCTGCAGCGCGGGCCCCCTCACCAGACCCAAGCCTCGCTCCCAGGTTCCTGCCCCTCCCTGGCCCCTTGGACTGCCTCCGAGGAGCTGGGCATTCTTGACAACTGCACGTCTGTGTGGGCCAAAGGTCGAGCACCAGGGGGACAGATACTGTTATTAATAACAATAACAACTATTGCAACCACCGAGAGCTGGCCTGTCCCGCTGCTATCAGAGCCCCGCTGGAGTGGGCCAGCACAGTTAACCCCCAGGGCCCGTGACACAGCATGTGGTCTGCACTGTGCCCACCAGGGAGCAAAAGGGACAGTGCCACGTCCACTGCCGCATCCACTGTTGGATCCCTCTCTCCGTGACAAGGTCCTGAGAGAGGGTGTAAGACTTCAAGGAAGCAGTTTCCAACCTGGTGGACGTGGCATGGAAGGCCCTGCAATACCTACTGTGACTGTGCTTGCTTTGGGGATCATGACCTTTTTTGCTTTAATCATTATGAATACCCTGGCAGTGATTCAGATAGTGTGCCTAGACCTTTCCCAGCTCAATGAACAGAATAATGATATCATACTAGAAACGTCAGGGAATATAGGTACAAAGAAACAACCAGAACAATCTGAGAATTCAGAAGCTTAATCAATAACAGATCATTGGAAAAACACCCAAGATAAGATAGAATACTCTAGGAAATCAGGAGATGATCTCACTGCTTTCTTAGAGGGAATCAAAGTACAAAACATGTCTATAAAAGAACTCCTAGGGTGGGGTTTCAAGATGGCGGTGGACTAGGACGGAGCAGATACCAGTTCCTAGTACAAAAGAGACAGAAACCTATCCGATCGGAGGAGGTGAGGCCAGAAAGCCAACAGTTGCCAAGCATATATGAAAATAAGAGACCAGAAACCTCATCGGTCACGGAAGAACCAGACGGTAGGGAGACAGCAGCGGTACAGTAGTCTCTGGGACGGAGCAGGGAGAAACAGCCCGTGCAGGGTAGGGGAACCAGCGCCCTGTGGCGAGAGCCAAACAGCTCCTGGGGCAGCCTTCAGCGCCCGGAAAGCTCCCTCCCTAGGATTTTTGGGCCGGGGACCTGCCAAGTGGCCCAACCAGAGGGGAGCAGAGGTGATTTCAGTCTGTGCATAGCTCGGAGGTCCAGCGCCTGGTGGGAACTGTGTCTGGGAGAGTGCCTAATGGCGCCTGGGACAGCGTTCGGCGCCTGGATGGCTCCCTCCCTGGAATTTTTCTGCCAGGCAGGCCGAGTGGCCCAGGCAAAGAGGTGTGGAAGAAACTTCAGCCTGCCCGCAAGTTGGGGAACTAGTCGCTCCACACGCAGTGTGTCTGGGCAAGTGCCTGAGGGCACCTAGGCCAACGTTCAGCGCCCAGAAAGCTCCCTCCCTAGGATTTTTGGGCCCGGACGGGCCGGGGGACCCAACCAGAGGGGAGCAGAGGAGATTTCAGCCTGTACACGGTACTGGGTCCAGCACCCGGCGTGGTGCTGCTACATCCCTAGGGTTTTTTTGGTTTTTTTTGTCTTTTTTTTTTTTTTTTTTTTTGCCAGAGGTTGGCCAGGGGACCCAGACAAACACAGGAGCAGAAGGGATACACACCACGCAGCGTGCCATGACGAGCACACAGAGTTTCTAGGTCGGCGCCCAGTCCTCAGATCTGCTCCCAGCTTCCAGTCTACCCCCCTCAGACTATCTGGAAGCCCGGGGCGCTGAGGGGTCCTGGGAAAAGAGCTGAGACCCTCAACCCCCTCCCTTTCTGGCCAAGCAAGGTGGGGGGCCAGGAGAGACTTGTTTGATAGAGTTTACAGAGAGGGTGCGGAGGACAAAGGGCCCCAACCAAAGACTCTGTGGTTGCCAGCCCAGGAGAACTCAGAGGTGCAGCCTGGGGCTCTGAATCCAGTAGACACGGCAGCCTGGTCTGCTTCACACCCAGCTTGGCAGCAAACCCAGGATTGGGCAGAGGGTCTGGGGCTTCCCAACTGAACGGGGGCAGGCCTGTGCTCAATCCCGAGGGAACCAGGCAACTAGACCGGTGCAGGTGCCTGCAAACACAGCAAACCAGACTATGGCAGTAACCCCTGGGAGGGGAGCGCTGCGAGAAAGTCCTAGTTCCCCATTGTAGGGAGCTGGGGGAGAGGCGCCAAGTGTCTGGATCCTGAGAGGGGCTGGCTGAAAAAAAATCACAACAATCGACCCTCAGCCAACTGCAACCAGAAAAACCAATTGGGCTAGTTTGAAGCCCACAAGTGACATTTCCTTTTTCTGAGGTTGTTTTTGAGAGATTATTTTTGTGCGTTTTTTGTTTTTTTACTTTATTTTATCTTTATTCTTTCTTTTTTTTATTTACCTTTCTTCCTTCTCCATTCCTTTTATCTTTTTGCTTTTTTAAAGTAATCTGTTATTTCTTTAAAACTTTATTACTGTTTCATCTTTCCATACTTTTGTCCTCTTTTCCCGGATTTTCTGTTTTATTTCTTTTTCTATTCTTTCTAAACTTATTGCTCTTTCTTCCTTTTATTTCTTTCCTTATCATTTCTTTCTTTTACCCACAAGA
Source organism: Artibeus jamaicensis (assembly GCF_021234435.1). Lineage (NCBI taxonomy): Eukaryota > Metazoa > Chordata > Mammalia > Chiroptera > Phyllostomidae > Artibeus > Artibeus jamaicensis. Next base: position 5,085,204 of record NW_026521936.1, read on the forward strand.
GTCACAATCAACTTGAAAATATAAAAAGACCAGAGATGGACCCATAGAAGAGGCCTCCCAATAGTAGAGTCAGAGGGACAAATTGCACATTGTTGTGGGAGAGAAGCCACAAGTTCCTGCATATTTGAGTAGGTGGAAGCAGAGAACAACAGGATAACCAAAAGAGGCTGCACCATTGAAATTCACAGGCATTCCACCACAAAAGTTCATACCATAAACCCAGGGTGTCAAAACAGATTAATCTAAGAAGCTGAGGCTAACAAGAAGAGTCTCACAAACAATGGGAAGACAAAGAAACAATCCCCAAATGAAAGGAAAGGAGGAATCCTCAGAAAGAATGTTAGATGAAACAGAGGCAAGTCAACTATCAGATACTGAATTCAAAGCACTGGTGATCAGGAAGTTCAAAGAGCTCACAATCAGCTACCAGAAACTACAGGGAAGCTACAATGATCTCACTGTGAACTATATCAACATGAAAAAGGAAATGGAAATTATTATCAAGGGCCAAGAGGAAATGAAGAATACAATTTCTGAATTAAAAAACACAGTGGAAAGCATTAAAAATAGGGTGGATGAAACAGAAGATCAGATTAGTGAATTGGAGGACAAAGTAGAAAGCATCTCACAGAAAGAACAGGAAAGGGAAAAGAGGCTCAGAAAGAATGAAGAGAGATTAAGAGAAATGCAAGACAATATGAAACGTAATAATATCCGAATAATAGGAATACCAGAAGGAGAAGAAGAAGAACAAGGGATAGAAAACATATTTGAAAGAGTAATGAGAGAAAATTTCCCTAATTTGATAAAAGAAAAAGTCACACAAATCCAGGAATCACAGAGAGTCCCATTCAAGAGGAACCCAAAGAGGCCCACTTCAAGACACATCATCATTAAAATGGCAAAATTCCAAGACAAAGAGAGAATCTTAAAGGCAGCAAGGGAGAAAAAAGAAATAACATACAAGGGCGTCCCGATAAGGTTAGCCACTGACTTCTCAATGGAAACACTCCAAGCAAGAAGAGATTGGCAAGAAATATTCCAAGTAATGAGAAACAGAGGCCTACAACCAAGGCTACTTTACCCAGCAAGGCTCTCAATCAAGATAGAAGGCCAAATAAAGAGCTTCCAAGACAAAAGAAGTCTAAAAGAATTTGCTGCCACCAAGCCAGCTCTATAAGAAATACTAAAAGGTCTGCTTTAAGGAAAGGAAGGAAAAGAGACAGACAGAGAGGAACACAGGTACAAAAATGGCAATGAATAAGAACCTATCAATAATAACCTTAAATGTAAATGGATTAAATGCTCCAATCAAAAGACACAGAATAGCATCATGGATAAGAAAGTATGACCCACACATATGCTGCCTACAAGAGACCCACCTCAGGACAAAAGACCATCACAGACTAAAAGTGAAAGGCTGGAAACAAATTTTCCAAGCAAATGGAAAAGAAAAAAAAGCTGGGGTAGCAATTCTCATATCAGACAAAATAGACTTCAAAAAAAGAGCCATAAAGAGTGACCCAGAAGGTCACTTCATAATACTCAAGGGAAGAATCCACCAAGAAGACATTAACATCATAAATATATATGCACCCAACATAGGAGCACCAAAATATATAAGGAAAATCTTAGAGGAATTCAAGAAAGATATAGACAGCAACACAATTATAGTGGGGGATTTTAACACCCCACTATCAAAAATGGACAGATCTTCCAAACAAAATATCAACAAAGACATTGTGGCATTAAACAACACCCTTGATGAAATGGACCTAACTGATATATACAGAGCTCTTCACCCCAAAGAAGCTAAATACACATTCTTTTCAAATGCACATGGAACATTCTCAAACATAGACCACATGATAGGGCACAAAACAAGCCTCAACAAATTCAAGAATATTGAAATCATACCAAGCATTTTCTCTGACCATAAGGGACTGAAACTGGAAACCAACCCCAAAGGAAAAAACCCAAAACACCCAAAATCATGGAGACTGAACGATATGCTATTAAACAATGAATGGGTCAAGAATGAAATTAGGGAAGAAATCAAAAAGTTTCTGGAAACAAATGAAAATGATCTCACAACAACCCAAAACTTATGGGATACAGCCAAGGCAGTCCTGAGAGGGAAGTTTATAGCAATACAGGCCTACCTAAAGAAAACAGAAACATTTCAAACAAATGACCTTACTCTACGCCTGCAAGAACTCGAGGAACAACAACAAAAACAGCCCAAAGCAAGTAGAAGGAAGGAAATAACTAAGATCAGAGCAGAACTAAATGACATAGAGACTAAAAGTACAATTCTAAAGATCAATAAATCCAGGAGTTGGTTCTTTGAAAAAATAAACAAAATAGACAAGCCTTTAAGTAGTCTCATCAAGAAAAGAAGGGAACGGACACAAATAAACACAATCAGAAATGAAAGAGGAGAGATTACAACTGATACCACAGAAATAGAGAGGATTGTAAGAAATTACTATGAAGAACTGTATGCCAAGAAATTTGAGAACCTAGGGGAAATGGACACATTTCTAGAAAAATATAATCTCCCAAAACTCAATGAAAAAGAAGTAGAACAGCTGAATAGACCAATAACAGCAAAAGAAATTGAAGCAGTAATCAAAAAAACTCCCATCACACAAAAGCCCTGGACCAGACGGATTCACAGGAGAATTCTACAAAGCATTTAAGGAAGAGCTAACCCCCATTCTTCACAGACTATTCCAAAAAATCCAAAAGGATGGAAAACTCCCTAACTCCTTTTATGAAGCCAGCATCATCCTAATTCCAAAACCAGATAGAGACACAACAAAGAAAGAAAACTTCAGGCCAATATCGCTGATGAACATAGACGCTAAAATCCTCAACAAAATATTAGCAAATCGCATCCAACAATATATCCAAAAGATTATACACCATGACCAAGTGGGATTCATCCCAGGGATGCAAGGATGGTTCAACATTCGCAAAACAGTAAATGTAATTCATCACATAAACAAAAGCAAAGACAAAAACCACATGATCATATCAATAGACGCAGAAAAAGCTTTCAATAAGGTACAACACCCATTTATGATAAAAACACTCAGCAAAATGGGAATAGAGGGAACATTCCTCAATATAATAAAGGCCATTTATGAGAGACCTACAGCCAATATCATACTCAATGGACAAACACTAAAAGCTTTTCCACTAAGATCAGGAACAAGACAAGGATGTCCACTTTCACCACTTCTATTCAATATAGTATTAGAAGTTTTGGCCACAGCGATCAGGCAGGAAAAGGAAATAAAAGGCATACAAATAGGAAAGGAGGAAACAAAATTGTCACTGTTTGCAGATGACATGATAGTGTATATGGAAAATCCTATAGACTCTACCCAAAAACTGCTCAAACTAATTAATGAATTTGGCAAAACAGCAGGATACAAAGTCAATATCCAGAAATCAAAGGCATTTTTGTATACAAACAATGAATCAGCAGAAGCAGAAATCAAGGAAAAAATCCCATTCGATATAGCAAGAAGAAAAATAAAATATCTGGGAATAAACCTAACCAAAGAGGTAAAAGACCTGTATGCAGAAAACTACACAGCCCTGAAGAAAGAAATCAGGGAAGACACAAACAAATGGAAACATATACCGTGTTCATGGATTGGAAGAATTAACATCATCAAAATGTCCATACTACCCAAAGCAATATACAGATTCAATGCAATACCTATTAAAGTACCAATGGCGTATTTCACAGACATAGAACAAACACTTCAAAAATTTATATGGAATCATAAACAAGCCCGAATAGCAGCTGCTCTTTTGAGAAAGAAGAACAAAGTAGGAGGGATCACAATACCTGATATCAAACTGTATTACAAAGCCACTGTAATCAAAACAGCCTGGTACTGGCATAAAAACAGGCACATAGACCAATGGAACAGAACAGAGAGCCCAGAAATCAACCCAACCCTCTACAGTCAATTAATATTCGACAAAGGGGGCAGTAACATAAAATGGAGTAAAGATAGCCTCTTCAGCAAATGGTGTTGGGAGAACTGGACAGCTACGTGCAAAAAAATGAAACTTGAGCACCAACTTACACCATACACCAAAATAAATTCAAGGTGGATAAAAGACTTAAATATAAGCCATGACACCATTAAAGTCCTAGAGGAGAACATTGGCAAGAAAATCTCAGATATTCCACGCAGCAACATTTTTACGGATATGTCCCCTAGAGCAAGGAATATAAAGGAAAGAATAAACAAATGGGATCTCATCAAAATAAAAAGCTTCTGCATGGCTAAAGAAAACAGTATTAAATTAAAAAGACAACCAACTGTATGGGAAAACATATTTGCCAATGATACCTCAGACAAAGGTTTAATCTCCAAAATATACAAAGAACTTACACGACTCCACTCTAGGAAGACATCGAACCCAATTAAAAAATGGGAAAAGGACTTGAACAGACACTTCTCTAAAGAGGACATACAGAATATCCAGAGACACATGAAGAGATGCTCAATATCATTAGCTATCAGAGAGATGCAAATTAAAACCACAATGAGATACCACTTTACACCAGTCAGGATGGCTATAATAGACAAAGCAACAAACAACAAATGTTGGAGAGGGTGTGGGGAAAAGGGGACCTTAGTTCACTGTTGGTGGGATTGCAGACTGGTACAACCATTATGGAAAACAGTATGAAATTTTCTCAGAAAAATAAAAATTGACCTGCCTTTTGACCCAGCAATTCCACTGCTAGGATTATACCCCAAGAATCCTAAAACATCAATTTCAAAGAACCTATGCACCACAATGTTCATAGCAGCACAATTTACAATAGCCAAGAGTTGGAAGCAACCTAGGTGCCCATCAGGAAATGAATGGATCCAAAAATTGTGGTACATATACACCATGGAATTCTATGCAGCAGAGAGAAAGAAGGAGCTACTACCTTTTGCAACAACATGGATGGAACTGGAAAGCATTATGCTGAGTGAAATAGGCCAGGCATTGAAGGACAAATACCATATGATCTCACCTTTGACAGGAAGCTAAAGAATAAAACAAACAAGCAAACAGAATAAAAACAAAGACACTGAAATAGAGAACAAGTAGGCAGCGACCAGAGGGGAGAGGGAAGGGAACTTAAGGGGAAAAAGGGGGAGGGATTTTGAGGAACAAGTATGAAAGACACAGAGATGAGGACTGGGGGGGGGAATGGGAGGGAGAGGGGAGACCGGGCGGGGGGGTGGGGTGGGATGGGAGAAATAGATAAAAAAAAAAATGTACTTGAAAAGTAACTAAATAAAATTTAATATTAAAAAAAAAAAAGAACTCCTAGAGAAACGTAAAAGAAGTACCCTTGAAAGCCCCCTGCAACATAGGAATAGCCCCTCCTTTACCTTGAATAAGAATATATATCAACTAGACAGGCAAAGTAATAACAAAAGCTACTTAGTTATTACAAACTAAACAGTCACTAGGGAGTCAGAATTTATGGTACACAGAAAAAACATTTTGGGCAAAAAAAAAAAGGTAGATAGCTAAGTTAGACATCACAAGGGCCTTATAATAAATTTCCTATTTTCTCTACTCAATCTAGCGTATCCTTTTGCCTTATGCCAAATTCTGAGAAACTTTAACATACAATAGGATACTTCTAATTGTCTGATTAATGGCTCTCCTAGTTAAAATAATCTTTGTTCTTTATAACTAAATCTATGGGAACTTTCGTACTTTTACTGATTACCTTTGTATTGATTTTTTCTGCTTAAGTGATCATATTATACTGCAAATGTTAATCACTACCTAAAATGAAAATATAAAAACCTGCTTGTACTTGCAATACACGGAACAGAGCTTCACTGTCCTTTGAGGCGTGTTGTCATCTGTTACCCAGCGCCGACGCCTACCCTCGCCTGTGGGACCCCTTGACCCGCTGCGGCTGGACCGCGGCAGGTGGTGCCCGAACAGGGACCCTCAGGTAAGACCCCTTAAATTATTCTCGGGTAGGCTAGGCTCTCACCGACCGGGTGCTGCAGACCCCCTGGTAGATAGACCAGGTAGTAAAGGGTGAGTAATCATGGGACATTCTTAATCTAAAGAAAGAGGTTTATTTATTGATATAACTAAGCATACGCTCCATAAGAGAGGAGTAAATGTGTCAGGAAGAAAACTTAGAGAATTTTTTCATTTTGTACAAGAATGTGCCCCGTGGTTCCCGGGGGAAGGAACCTTAAGTCTAGATATCTGGCTCAGGTTTGGTGATAGTATTAAGCAATACTGTTCTGACCACGGGCCTGAGCATATTCCTGTGGACGCTTTATCTCTCTGGAATCTCATGAGACGCTTTAGACCCACAACATGAAAACGTTTCCTTTCATAATAAATAAAAGTCACCCATGACAGGCCATGCAAGGAGAGGTAGGCTTGAGAGAGAGCGATACATTTTCCTTTCAATTAGCGTTTTTTTACAAACACCTCTGAGCATTCTTTCTTTAAAAGCTGCTTTTGCAGCCCTTTTGATTCTGCCTTTTCCCTCCGCCTGCCTGTGAACAGAAAATAATAAATGAATGTTTTGGTTTCAACCGGACCCTGAAAATGAGAGGCATAACTCCCTCCGGCTTCAGATCTCAAGCGTCCCTACGTGAGTAGGGGCCTTGTAGAGGTGTCTGGGGTCAATCCCTGAGACGAAGGGGCTTCACAGAAAATTCCAATCAGAGTAATTTAACTCTGGGCTGGGTCAGGGAGTGCAATATAATCATTGGTCACCTGGCACTTTGAGCCCTCCCTTGTAGTCTTAGACGCATGGGAAAAACCTGAAACCCATAAGCAGGGTGTTTCACCAACAGCACATTTCTGACCCACCACACTATACTCCCCAATAACTAATTAGTTAAAGTTTGAAACAGGCTGCAGAATCTGAAATGGCAGAAATCAAAAGTAAAAAAGAAACCTTTTAACAAGTATAGGCTCTCTAAAGAACAAGAGCAATGTTTTATACTAATTTAGCAGTTTTTTAAAGTTGCTAATTATCTCCTTGATAAGGAATCTTTAGACTTAGTTATTTAAGAAAAATTAGGCAGAGACTGAAAAGCACCAGATAGTATAAAATAAAGACTAGTATCTCACTCCCTTCTTTAGAGGATTTAATTTAAAATATTAGTTTGCTTGAATTTTACTTTCGTTTTTATTTTTAAAATAACATCTCAGTCTCAAAATATTTCAATGAGTAGAATAAGATCTCTAATATTATTACATCATAATGATTCTACTCAAAAAAAATTAAATTAATTTTTTAAAGAAAAAAAAATCTCACTTCCCTCAGACAGTAAAAGGCACAAGAAAAAAGATAATGAGAAAATGTGTCTTTTAACCACTCTGAATCCTCCTTCTGGAGGTCCAGAGACTGCTTTAGTCCTAAGAACAAGAGGTGTGAAACTTAACATCTTCCCCCTTACAGTAATCAATAAAAATTAATTTAAAAAGTAAAAATATTTGCCAATAGAGAAAAAAACTATTTCTAAAAGTTATGAATGTATTCATAAACTTATCAATAAAAACATGATAAAAATGACATAAAATATGACATATTAAAGAAATATTAAAAATCCTCCTTGTTTATGCCAGAACTGTGACCATTATTATAAAACTGAGATCTAAGTATACTATCTCCCTGGGAGAACTAGCCCTTCTCCCTGAAAAACAAAGTACCATTTTTTAACTCAGTACCTATAAACACTGATCATTTCCTTGGGAAAGAACTGGCTATTCTATTCCCAAGGGAAAACGATTAGTCAATCAAGTCACAGAAAGCCCTTGACATATAACCATTTTTCAAATTATTAAAGAATATCTTATGGGAGAAATAGATAAAAAAATGTACTTGAAAAGTAACTAAATAAAATTTATTATAAAAATTTTTTTAAAAAATTTTTTAAAAATCCTCATTTTACAAGAGTTAATCCACAAAGATTAAGTTCTCAAATAATCTGACAAACAGATGTCACTCATTACACTCTCCTTAGAAAATTCATATACATTCATATTTCTATCGATACTTCTGGCACTTTACATACATCTACTTTAAAAAGAAAATCTGCAAAAAATATACAAGTCCATTGGCTTGAAGACAGCCTCAGCAAATTAAAACTGATAATGGCCTAAATACCTTACTCATTCTACTCAATTTTTTCTTCAACATTAGAATATTCAACATAAAACAAAAAATACTTTACCATCCAACCGATCAGACAATTATAGAACGAGCTCATAATACTTTACAAGATCTTCTTAAAAACAAAAAGGGGAGTCATGAGTCCTCCCCCCCAAAATTTAATTTTGCTGGCCATATTTACCTATAATTTTCTAAATATTGATATTGCTCTGTACTCCAATTATAAAACATTTCCAGACAAAAGAGTCCAAGCCACCTTTATTTAAAAATCTAAGAGACAGCACTTGGCAGGGCTCTGTGGAACTTTTAACTTGGGGAAGAGGGTATACTTATTTATTTTCCAGAATGACTCTTAGAACCGCAGCAATGAATGTGAAGCCATATCACAGAAAAGGCTTCCCTGGCCATGACCCACCTCCACCCATTAGACTCTCTCGATCCAGACTTCTCCAAGCTGTATGTCATCTCCCTGAAGTGGAATTCCAGCTAGCAGCCCTGGAGCAGTATTCAACATCACCTAAGAGAGACTTTTTCTACCAACTTGAAGGGACAAATTGATAAATTGCAGCTAAAGCTACAACAGTTACAAGACATTCAACGCCTAATGGAGGAAGAAGTTCTTCAGACCCTCTGTGACAATTTTGACTAGCTGAACCCCAAAACATTGGTTTAACAGACTCACTCTAAAAATGTGGATCCTTGGAACCATTGTTTATTGATTCTAATAATACTTTGTAACTTGTTCTTCCTAAAACTCTCTCACCCTGAGTTCAGACACAAGGCCTTACTGCATATCTTTAAAATAACTTCCTAAAGCCTGTGTCAATACTCCCCATGCAATTTTAATAGGACTTATTTATACTGAACAAGGGTCTTCCTTTTATATTAATTGTTCTAATTGTATTTTAACTAATTGCATTGATTCAGGACTACCCAAGAGTTTGACTACATTCATGATAGTTTTTCAACCCTCGCATGTCCTGATGCCTGTAGTACTATCTAGAGATTGATATGCTGATACAGGTTTATATATACTAGAAAAAATAGATAGGTTAATAAGACCAAAAAGATTTGTAGCCGCTCTAATTTTAAGAATTACTGCTTTAATCAGTATAACCTCTATTGCATTATCAACTACCGCTTTAGTACAAGAAGTACATATTGCACATGTTAATCAGCTCTCTCACAATATTTCCCTCGCATTAATTCTACAAGAAAAAATTGATAAAAAATTAGAAACTAGAGTAAATGCCTTAGAAGATACAGTCATATATTTAAGTAACCAAATTCAAAATATAAAGACTCAAATGACTACTAGTTGTCATGCAGATTTTAAATAGATTTGTGTCACACCTTTGCCTTATGATCAAAATTTCACCGTTTGGCCTCAGGTGAAAACTCATTTGCAAGGTATTTGGCATGATACTATGTTAGGACCTGATCTCAAAGGCCTACATACCAAAATTACAGAAATTAGACATATTTAACTGCACCAGGTTCTGAAATTGCAGACAGAATCTGGAAGTCTATTCAAGAATCCATCAACCCTGTCATGTGGTGGTCTAGTTTAATACATATTGGGGACTTCCGCCAAGATGGAGGCATAGCTGGATGTGCCGTGCCTTCTCACACAACCAAGATGAGAGAAAACTAAATATTAGCAACAGAAAACACAGCCAGAACACGGAAAATTAAACTTTTCGGAAGTCCGTTAACAACAAATTCTTCAGCCTGACTGGTAAGGGGCGAAACCCGCGGCTGGCGGAGCAGGGTTGCACAGGAGGACTCGGCCAGACACACTCAGGCCCGCGGAATCCAGGCCCAGGGTCAGACCTAGTGAGCGACCCAGCGAGCGACCGAGGGGGAGACAGCCAGGCCCGGGGCTGCGTGTTGACTGAGGTCGCGCATTTGTGCGCGGGTGGACAGGCGAGGGAGTGGGTGGTTGGACCAGGCCAGCAGGTCCCCACGGCAAGCGGCAGTGGAGGGCGCCGCCATTTCCCTGCTCTGACCCCACCTCCACATACAGCGTCATAACCCAGCGACTCTGAGTGGCCCGGCCCAGGTGAACCACCTAAGGCACTGCTCCTCCACACCCAGCTGTAAGAAGCAGCAGAGGGGGTCGCCATTTCCCTGCTCTGGCCACGCCCCCACATACAGCGTCACAACCCAGTGACCTGGGAATCCAAGGCACCGCTTCTCACACTTAAAGGGCCCGAACAGACCAAGAATGGCGCAGGAGGATCTCAGAGCCCCAGAGCCAATAGATCTAAGTGATGAAGAAATAGCAAAACTCACAGACGCACAGTTTAAAACATTGGTGATCAGGATCCTCACAGAACTGGTTGATTATAGCCACAAATTAGACAAATATATGAAGGCGAAACTAATTGAAATGAATGGAATTGCACAGGACGCCAATAGCAATGAACAGGAAACTGGGACTCAAATCAATGGAGTGGACCAGAAGAAAGCAAATAATGGCCAAACAGAAAAGAGTCAAGAAGCAAGAATTCAAAGAAATGAGGAGAGTCTTAGGAACCTCCAGGACATCTTTAAACGCTCCAACATCCGAATTATAGGGGTACCAGAAGGGGGAAAGGCACAGCCACCAGTGGAAAACTTATTTGAACAAATAATAAAGGAGAATTTCCCCAATCTGGCAAAGGAAATAGACTTCCAGGAAATCCAGGAAGCTCAGAGAGTACCAAAGAAGTGGGACCCAAGAAGGAACACACCAAGGCACATCGTAATTACATTAGCCAAGATTAAAATGAAGGAGAGAATCCTAGAAGCAGCAAGAGCTAAGGGGACAGTCACCTACAAAGGAGTCCCCATCAGACTGTCAGCGGATTTCTCAAAAGAGACCTTATAGGCAAGAAGGGGCTGGAAAGAGGTATTCCAAGTCATGAAATCCAAAGACCTACAACCAAGATTGCTCTATCCAGCAAAACTTTCATTTAAAATGGAAGGACAGATAAAGTGCTTCTCAGATAAGATCAAATTCAAGGAGTTCATCATCACCAAGCCCTTATTATATGAAATGTTAAAGGGACTTATCTAAGAAAAAGAAGTTAAAGAAACATGAACAGTGAAAGGACAACAAACTCACAGTTATTAACAACCACACCTAAAACAAAAGCAAACTAAAAGGACAGCTAGATCAGGAGTGGAAACATAGAAATGAAGATCTCAAGGAGGGTTAGCAACAGGGGAGTGGGAGGAGGAGAAGGGGGGAGAAGGTACAGAAAATAAGTAGCATAGACAGTAGATAGAAAATAGATGGGGGGGCAAGAATAGCATGGGAAATATAGAATCTAAAGGACTTGAGACACATGGTCATAAACTAAAGGGGGGGTAATGGTGGGGATGAGGGGTAGGGTGGAGGGGAATAAAGGGGGAATAGAACAACTGTAACAGCATAATCAATAAAAAATAAAAATAAAAATAAAAATACATATTGGAATCACTGGCTTAATTATTCTAATTTTAATCCTTGTTTTTCCAGTTGTCTTCCGAGTAATCCTCTCCTCCCTTCGAAAAACTACGTTGGAATTTCATCAATTTCGGCTGAAAAATAAAAAAGAGGGAAATGCCACATCCACTGCCACATCCACTGTTGGATCCCTCTCTCCGTGACAAGGTCCTGAGAGGGGGTGTAAGACTTCAAGGAAGCAGTTTGCAACCTGGTGGATGTGGCATGGAAGGCCCTGCAATACGTATTGTGATTGTGCTTGCTTTGGGGATCATGACCCTTTTTGCTTTAATCATTATGAATACCCTGGCAGTGATTCAGATAGTGTGCCTAGACCTTTCCCGGCTCAATGAACAGAATAATGATATCATACTAGAAACGTCAGGGAATATAGGTACAAAGAAACAACCAGAACAATCTGAGAATTCAAGCTTAATCAATAACAGATCATTGGAAAAACACCCAAGATAAGATAGAATACTCTAGGAAATCAGGAGATGACCTCACTGCTTTCTTAGAGGGAATCAAAGTACAAAACATGTCTATAAAAGAACTCCTAGAGGAACTTAAAAGAAGTACCCTTGAAAGCCCCCTGCAACATAGGAATAGCTCCTCCTTTACCTTGAATAAGAATATATATCAACTAGACAGGCAAAGTAATAACAAAAGCTAGTTAGTTATTACAAACTAAACAGTCACTAGGGAGTCAGAATTTATGGTACACAGAAAAAACATTTTGGGCAAAAAAAAAAAGGTAGATAGCTAAGTTAGACATCACAAGGGCCTTATAATAAATTTCCTGTTTTCCCTATTCAATCTAGCATATCCTTTTGCCCTATGCCAAATTCTAAGAAACTTTAACATACAATAGGATACTTCTAATTGTCTGATTAATGGCTCTCCTAGTTAAAATAATCTTTGATCTTTACAACTAAATCTATGGGAACTTTCGTACTTTTACTGATTACCTTTGTATTGATTTTTTCTGCTTAAATGATCATGTTATACTGCAAATGTTAATCACTACCTAAAATGAAAATATAAAAACCTGCTTGTACTTGCAATAAACGGAACAGAGCTTCACTGTCCTTTGAGGCGTGTTGTCATCTGTTACCCAGCGCCGCCGCCTACCCTCGCCTGTGGGACCCCTTGACCCGCTGCGGCGGGACCGCGGCAGGACAGGAAGATGCGGGGCTAAAACTGGGCCCTGGACAGAGTCCACACCTGTCTGGTAGCTTGGGGTGACCCCCCACTTGGAATAATAGGTTGAGTTTGTTTTTTGCCAGTTGATTTGTTCTGGGTGTGAGGGAGTGAGGGGGTCTTCCGCCAGGTGCCAGGAGAGAAGGCGGGAGGGGGCCCTGGCGGAGGCAAGCGCCTGCGTCCTGGGAGGCAGAGGCAGGTGCCACCGGGGGGGTGGGCAGCAGGGGGCTGGGTCCCAGCTCAGTGGGACCCCACCTGGCATCAGTCAGTGAATCCTCCAGGGGCCCTGCAGCCCCAGCTGTGCCCAGCAGCAGGGGTGGACCCTGGGTGGCAAGGGGCTTGGGAGGGAGGGACTCCTGTGTGTCTGGGTGGCAGACAAGAGGGACAGCCAGGCCCGAAGCACTACGCTCAGCCTCCCCGTGGGGCCCTGAGCCCCAGGCATCGTGGGAAGACGTTCTCCGAAGGGGCCGCACCTGCAACAAAGGGCGTTTCCCTCCACGAGACCCCTGATCAAACAGAGACACCTGGGCTTCCCACTGTGGTGGCTGCGTGTGACCGTCGCAGCCAGGGGAGACAGCGTTTTAACAGTGACTCTCTCTGGTCGTGTCGCACTCAGAGCCCTGGCAGACTCACTAAGGGACAAGAACACGGGCCCAACAGTGGCCCAAACTCTGTTCGGATGACGTCAGCAGACGGTGGTTTCTAAATTACCGTTCGAAGGGGTGCGTCGGCCTCCCCAGAGTCAAAATGCTTGCTCACTGCATGGCGTACTCACTCACTCGAAGAAGGGGTCGGTCCAACGAGCTGGGCTTCCGCGAGCGTCTGGCCCGGAGTCCAAGAAAAAAACATTAACAGCCTTGGCCCGAGGCCCCGGGTTCAGCTCCACGTGGAGTCACGCCCAGGAGCCCCGCCCACCGAAGGCGGAGCCTCTGCCCCAGAGCGGGCCTGCAGTTGGAGGAGGAGAAGGGGGCAGGTGTGGCCAAGTTCGGGAGCTAAATCACCTGAGCCTCTGACGCAGAGCGAAGGCCCCTGTCTGGGCAGCCTCCATCCTCACACATCCCCAGGATTGATTGGGTCCTGGGACCTGGGGTTCCCTGCTTGAGTGAAAACTCCCACCCCAAAAGCGGAGCTACCTCTGTGGCTCCCCGAGGGGCCTCAGCCTCGGGCCAGGCCAGTGCCTGGCGTGCCCAGCTGTCCCCTGGCCCCAGCTATCACCTGTCAGGCGTTCACACGCGCACGCGCAGGTGAAGGCTGTTACTTTTAGTCGAATCGCAAAGTGCAGCCCAATGGGGATCAGGAGAGACTGCTCAGCATCAGATCCGTGGATCTGAACCGCCCACCAGGGCTGCCAGACTCCTGGGGCCCACAGCAGCCTCCCCTCTGCTCTGAGTCACTGGTCTTTTATTTTTTTTTTTCCCTTGAGATTTTATGTATTTATTTCTAGAGAGACAGGAAGGGAGGGGGAAAGAGAGGGAGAGAAACATCCATGTGTGGTTGCCTCTCACACACCCCCTATTGGGGACCTGGCCAGCAGCCTAGGCCTGTGCCCTGACTGGGAATCAAACCAGCGACTCTTTGGTTCACAGCCTGTGCTCAATCCACTGCGCTACATCTGCCAGGGCTAATGAGTTTTGTTTGTTTTGAAGTGGCTCGTGGAGAGGTGAAAGGCAGACATGCACTCCCGGTATTGAGGAGCGAGTTCTTTAACATATGCTTTTTGAGCCCTGGCTGCTGTAGCTCAGTGGATTGAGAGCGGGCCTGTGAACTGAAGGATGTGGTTCAATTCCCAGTCAGGGCACATGCCTGGGTTGCAGGCCAGTTCCCAGCAGGGGACACAGGAGAGGCAACCATACATTGATGTTTCTCTCCCTATCTCCTTCCCCTCTAAAGATAATAAAATATTTCATTTAAAAAAGATATGCTTTTAGTTTCATCCAACATATGTTTTAGCCCAATAGCTACCTGCATGTCAATAGTCTTACCCTTATTTTCCTATTTCCTTCCTCCTTAATTGTAATTTTTGCCTGTTCTGTTTCATGTGTATATGTAAATTGCCTTTGGTTTTCTCTAGAGGGAGGTACAATATAAATAATAAAGGCAGTATTATAACTTATTCACTTGCTAAGTCTGTTGTTAAAATTTGTATTTATTTCTTTTTAGAGAAAGGGAAGGAAGGAAGAGAAACATCTGTGCGGTTGCCTTTCACGTGCTCCCTACTAGGGACCTGCCTGCCCAGGCACGTACCTTGACTGGGAATTGAACTGGTGACCCTTTGCTCTGCAGGTTGGGGCTCAACTGAGCCACACCGGCTGGGGCGTTATTGGCCCTTTCTCACTGCCCCCACCCAGCCCTGCGGGGTCGCGGCAGTAAGGCCTTGCCCAGCGCACGCCCATGGGCCCCGGTTCTTACAGAGTGGGACGTTTCCTAGGGCCGCTTCACGCCCACAGGCGCCCCTCCTGCTGCTGGAGGTCCCTCTGCTTTCCGGCTTCACTGCAGGGAATGAAAAGCGCCCAAGAGTAACTTGCACCAGCTGAGAAGGGGCGCGGGGAGCGACCTCGCTGCCCACTGGCCATTCCTGGAGTCGCGCTCCGTTCAGCTTGTCCCGCGACCTGGCGCAGGTCGGGGCGGCGGCACGGCGCGGCCCCTGGAAGTGAGGTAGGACCCCGAGCAGCTCCCAACCAGTGCAGAGGCTCCGGCCCCAGTGGGAGGGAGGTGGAAGGCTCCTTGGAATCTGGCCCGGAGCGTCCCCTGCTGCTCTTGGCGCCACCAGCAGAGGGCAGAAGAGGACAAGCGCTGGGCCCTGCTCAGCCCGCAGCTCCGACTAGAGCCCTGCAGGCTGGGCAGCACCGACGAGTTCAGGGGCAGGTGAAGTTACAGCTTCCAAGGACAGAGCTCCAGTGATGGGCAGCCAGAGGGGGACACAGAACGGAGGTCAAGAGGTCGGAAGGCTCAGAGCCGCCTCCAGGACGGGAGGGATGCCCAGCACTGGGTCCCAGCCAGCAGGGTCCCTCCTCTCGGGTCTGGGGGCGGTTGCGGGGGGCGGAGTTTGTGGACAGAGGGGAAGTAATCTCGCAGGTGGCCTGATCCTCAGCCCCTGCCTGCAAGGTCAGCGAAAGGCTTAGCTTTGCCCTTAGCCAAGCCTCGTCCATCCATCGTCTGTCTCCAGGCTCACACACCGTCCAGGTGCCAGCAGTTAATGCCCCTCGGAGGCAAGCGCACCCTCGGGAGAGGGCGGGACGGAGACCGCAGCTCCCCGGAGGTCCTATCCCTGCCCGGAATCTTCCCGAGGGTCCCTCCTCACTCTCAGATGCAAGGGGAACTGCCTGTCACTCTCCAGGGCATCTGAGGTCTCGCTCCCCCAGCAGGTGGTCACTTTGGCTCAGATAAACTCTTACCACTCTCCATAGGTGGACGGTGCTTCGGTCTCGATAAGCTGCAGCAAGAAGCCAATCAGGGACGATGAGTTCAGGCTGGGCCCAGGGACCAGGGAAGAATTGAGGCAACGTCTCCGATCCTGTTGGGGAGCTCTCCCCTTTTCTCACCCGTGCCCGGTTTCCACGTCCATGTCCAGCTGGTGACTGCCGAGGGTCCCAGAAAACACTGGGGCGTCAGGAGGCAATGGGGAACACCAAAGGCAGGCCCTGGCCTCACATCCTCAGGGCGGTGAGGCCCAGGACAGCCTCCAGCAGGAAATCGGACCCCACGCCACCCCCAACAACTTAGTGCTGAGAAGAGACACCTGTGGCATCGATATCAGGCAAACCGCGCAATGGGGAGGGCTGCAAAAGGAGTTTCCGGGAGCCCAAGACCCCGCAGCCTCCCGCAGTGGCAGGGCCCTCCACCAGGTGTCACTGGTCCCGAGCCGCTGGTCCTCACTGGAACCTATCACCCATTGCTGGCAGTCTGCCGGGGGCCTCCTCCCAGAACGAGCCGAGTCCTCCCGGGGGCCTGTCCCCATGGACTCTCACCAAGCTGTTTCCGGAGCAGCGCTGGTGCCTGCTGGTGTGGCCCTCGGTTTGGTAATCATCTTGGTAATCATCTCTGGGGTCATGGCTGCCATCGGCCCTCTCCGTGCCTGGAATCTTGAGCTGTTGGTCCGAATAGACTGCTTTGTCCCCCCAGCCCCATGGAATCCCTGCTTTCATGAGCTGTCAGAACAAGTGATGCCACAGCCCCGTGAGGCACTGGCAGCTTCCCCACGGTTGTGCGAGCCCCACCCCAGTTCTCACACTCTGATGCCACTGCAGCCAGACTCCAAAAGTGACTTTGCTCTTTTTATATAGAGCACGGAGTCCGTCTCAAGTTCAAATGTATTTGAAGGAAAACAGATCACGAGGCGGGGCTATGTCTGTGTGGCTGTGAGTGAGCATGTCTGTGTGCACGTGTTTGAGTGCGTGCACGTGTTTGAGTGCGTGCATGTGGGTGTGAGTGTGTAAAGGGCCAGCACGATGAGCCTACCAGCCTCCCTGGTGGCTGGCCCGGGAAGACGTGGCCTCCCGCCAGGCCCCTCCGCCTGGGCGTTGAGTACCACCCTGCTGGAGGGCGTTGACCGCCAGAGGTCACTTCAGAAACAGTCGCCAGATCGCTCCACTCTAAGTTCAAAAGTACATTTATTTAAAATGTGGGCAGGATATCAGTATAAAAGGAAAGTGTATAAGGAATACAAAGAAAGTACAAAACATCTCAATCTTCAAATTCATAATTTAGAGAGAGCAAGTCTTATTTACACAGTCCACACCCATAGTCTGTGAAAACATTTAAACACCTGGCAAAGACATCATAAAACCTGATGTGGACTCTTAAAAGTCATTTAATACAAACATAATTCACGTTCCTCAGTAAAATCGCGCATCCCAAAAGATGCAGCACAGGTCCTTATGCGCGTCCCCCTGCTGTAAGCACTGTCCCTCCGGCAGCTGGAGAACGAAGGTGGGTGGGGCAGCGGCCCTCGGCGAAGCCTGCGCTGGGACGGGGCAGCTTCAGGCACCGCGGTGGTGACGTCAGTTGAACTTGTACGTGGGCTCGCTGAGGAAGACAACTTCCCAAGAAGGGGCAGGGCAGTGACAGCGTGGAAGGGACCCAACTCGGGGCCCTGAGCCCTGCCCTTCTCCCAACCCCTGGCCTGCGGCACCCCCACCTGCCCCCACACCCCCGGGCCCCAGATGACCCCCCCACAGACCACCGGGTCAGTGTTAAGCAATTCTCCCCACCCAGAGAGGAGCCCCACACACACATATGAGCAGGAGGAGAGGCCTGGAAAGGCGGAGTCCACGCTGGGTAGAGACAAGACACCACTGCGGGCCCCCAGGGCCTCTGGTCACGGGTCCCACCTGCCCGGGCAGCCCCTGAGCCCGGCCCTCGCCAAAGGATATGACTCGTAGTCCAGCGTCTGCGTGAGCACCCCCGTGAGGACAAACTCCGCGTTATGCACGTCTGGAAGCAGCAGGGGACGGAAGCCCCGTGAGCAGCGTGGTGAGCACATGCCCCCCGCCCCAGCCTCGCACCCCCCAAACCCCGGCCCCTGCTCCCGCATCGGTACCGATGCCCCGGGCGAAGTACTCGCGGCACAGGTGCAGGTCGTTCTCGCAGGAGATCAGCACGATCTCCGACAGGCTCTGTGGGGAGAAAGGTGCGAGTCGGCCCCTGCGCAGCGCTGCACAGCCCACGCAGCGCCACACAGCGACGGGGGACGGGTGCGCCCGCCAGGCCCACCTTGTTCTGCTTGTGCTCCAGCAGCTTCCGGAAGGACGGCGGCTTGGACAGCACCTTCCCCCCGGCACACTCCACGATGGCTTTCATCGTTGACAGGCTGGGGCAGATCCCGGGCGTGATGTAAAAGTACTTTGCCTAAAAGTAGAAATGGAGGCCCAACGTGGTCCGAGAGCTTTGACTTTCAGGGCCCGCCCCCACGGCCCGGTCCTGAACCGTCCAGGCTGCTCAGGCAGGTCCCCTCGGAGCCCCGGCAGGTCCCCTCGGAGCCCCGGCAGGTCCCGGCACACCAAGGCCGGCTGCCCTGCGCTCGCCCGCGGGGCCCGGAACGTCCAGCCCTGCCGCGCACAATGCTCTCTGTGACCAAGGCAAGAAGAACAAACGCTTGTCTCAATTTCCGTGTGCATCACAACCCCCACGATGTCCCGAGAAAGGAAGTGACAAGCTCCAGCACTCCGCCCTGTGTGCGTTCCACATCTTCCTGGGGCTCACAGCGAGCAGGAAACGACTGTGATGGTGAAGACTTACTTATTTTTCTGAAAATGACATTCCCAAACTTCGGGCCAAGATGGAGGTGTAAGTAAACACGCTTCACCTCCTCCCACAACGACGGAAAAATTTACAACTATACCTCAAAACCACACCCAGAACCGTCAGAAAATTCCGCTGAACACAACGCTGACAACCAAGGATTTAAAGAAGCCACATTCACCCAGACGGGCAGGAGGGGTGGAGACACGGTATCACACGGAGACGCAGTGGACGGATGGTCCCACATCCACATGTGGTGGCTGAAGATGGGGAGGGGCGCCTGGGGGGGGGGAGGGACCCCTCAGGAGGGAGGGAGCCCAGGCCAGACCTCCCGGCCAGGGTCTCTGCTCAGGGCCCCAGCACTGGGAAGATAAGTCCCCATAAGTTCTCACTGTAAAAACCTGTGGGGGTTGGGGCTGCAGAAGAAACAGCCCGATTTTCAGGAAACTCCGATTAAAGGGACTCAGCACCAGCACAACAGCCAGACGGCACCAGTCACGCAAGGGGAGAAAGTGAGGTGACTGAAAATGTCAAGTGCACTGTCCCCTCTCTGAGCCTTCCCCCCACACAGAGCAGTAAAGCGGGTTGCTCCGCCCCACACAACTTCTCAGATGCACCAAGACAGGGAGTCAAAGCAGCCCCACCAAATACACAGAAACACACCCAGGGAGGCTGCCAGAACAAGGAGACAAGGAAACATGGCCCAACTGAAAGAACAGAACCAAACCCCAGAATAACTAAACGAAACAGAGATAAGCAACCTATCAGATGCAGACTTCAAAGCACTGGCGATCAGGATGCTCAGAGAACTCACGGGGCACTGCAACCCCACAAAAACACCCAGGCTGAAACCGAGGTTGCATGAAGTGAAATAAAGACAAACCCACAGGGCGCCGACAGTGGAGGGGATGAAGCTGAGAATCAAAATCAGTGATTTAGAATGCAAGGAAGGAAAAAGCATTCAGTCAGAACAGCAGGAAGAAAAAAGTATTTAAAAAAATGAGGAGAGTATGAGTACCCTCTGGGACATCTCCAAACATACCAACATCGGAATCATAGGGCTGCCAGAAGGAGAAGACAAAGAGCAAAAAATTGAAAACTTATTTGAAAAAATAATGAAAGAGAACTTCCCTAATATGGTGAAGGAAATAGACATGTAAGTCCAGAGTCCCAAACAAATTGGACCCAAAGAGGACCACACCAAGACACATAATAATTAAAATGTCAAAAGTTAAAGAGAGGATGTTGAAAGCAGCAAGAGAAAAGCAGATAGTTACCTACAAAGGGGTTCCCACGAGACTGTCAGCTGATTTCTCAAAAGAGACCTTACAGGCAAGAAGGGGCTGGAAAGAAGTATTCCAAGTCATGAAAAGCAAGGGCAAAGCTTTCATTTAGAATGGAAGAGCAGATAAAGCGCTTCTCAGATAAGGTCAAGTTCAAGAATTAATCATCACTAAGCCCTTATTATATGAAATGTTAAAAGGACTCATCTAAAAAATACAAGATCAAAAACTATGATCAGTAAAATGACAACTAACTCACACCAATAATTCAATGCAAATAACAAACCAAGCAAACTACCAGAACAGGAACAGAATCACAGAAAAAGAGATCACATGGAGGATTATGGTCGGGGAGGAGGAGGGGGGAGAATGGGGGGAAAGGTGCAGGGAATAAAAAGCATAAATGGTAGGTACAAAATAGACAGGGGGAGGGTAAGAACAGCATAGGGGACCTGGCTGGTGTGGCTCAGTGGATGGAGCACCAGCCTGCGAACCAAGGGTCGTGGGTTCAATTCCCAGTCAGGGCACATGCTTCGGTTGTAGGCCAGGTCCCCAGTAGGGGCTACATGAGGAGGCAACCACACATTAATGTTTCTCTTCCTCGTTTTCTCCCTCCCCTTCCCTTCTCTCTAAAAATGAATAAATAAAACCTTTTAAAAAATAATAGTACAGGAAATAGAAAAGCCCAAGAACTCACATGTACATGAGCTACGGCAGGGGGATGCTGGTGGTGGGGGTGCACACGGAGGGGAATAAAGTGGGGAAAAAGAGATAACCGTAAAACATTTTTTAAATTTCTTTTTCTGTCACCATGCTCCTGAGGGCACTATAAAACACCACGTTGCTTTAAACCACCCACGGGAAAAACGCGAGCACCGGGAAAGACCCGCCGGTCTCAGGTAAGATGCACCGTGACCCGCCGCCGCCCGTCCCTCCGGGTCCCTCAGCGGCCTCTCAACAGACGCAAACACCAGACGCCCTTCACTGACTCACTCGGCCACCGTGACACAGACACGTCCAGACTGTCCTCAGGACCCTACTCAACACACACTCGGAAATCGGCAGTCAGGATCATCCCGGCACACGCTCGGTCACCGCGCACACACGACTCACTGCCGTCCCGGCCGCAGTGCAGCCTCGCCAACAACGGCAGGGAAGCACGGCACTGCCTCTCACCAGGCCGCCCCACCCACCAGCCCACACCAGGCCTCTCCCTAGTGGGTCCGTTTCTCCCGCTTGCTATCGACCCCCAGAGGGGGCCGCCCCGCAGGTAACCCTCCCCGGGTAGCAGCCTGCCGCCGTGCAGGCCGCCGGGGTCCCCGTCTCCGTTACCTTGAACAGCGGGGAGACGTGCGCCCTCTTCAAAGACTCCTCCAGGCTGAAGGAGAACAGCACCTCGGCCTCTGCGTCTCGGAGGAGGTAGCTCTGCTCGTCTGCAAGGGAAGGCGCAGCTCTCAGGGCAGGGCCCGGCCACTGTGGTGGCGCCACGGCGGCACCACACCCAGGGTGCTTCCTGTACAGGCCCCGACCCACAGGCCGACCCCTCCTCCCAGGTCCACGCTGGACCTGTGGGGACTCCAGGGGCAGCCCAGCCCAGCACTGCCCCTGCCCACACCCCCCCCCCGGGGGTGAGCCCTGCCCCGGAAGGACGGGCTCTGAGCTGCCAGCTCGTCCTGGGTGTCCAGGCCATGGCTACCAAGACCTCAGGGACCCTCGACTCCATTAGCTAATCATCCATGAGTGAAATGCTGCCTGTTCACCAAACGCACGGTCCTTCTAGGAACGTGAAAGCATGTGGCCTTTGTAAGGTCACTGTAGCAAAGTGTGAAGGTTCCTGAGAATTTTTAATCGACTGGTTTCCAGAGCTGTCAGAAGAACACTTAAATAAATAGCCAAGTTCAAGGTCGAGAGATGTCTTCATCATAGGAACACGTCCGTATCCATCCTTCGTGCGTGTGTGTATGTGTGTGTGTGAATGTGTACATACATGGCCACACAGCCTCCTGAAGGCTCCCCTCTGGGGGCACCCTTGTCAGACGCCCCGAACAGGGAAGGACCTAGACTCAGGACCAGCAAACTGGAGACAGCAGGGTGACAGGAACTCAGGACATGGGGGGACTCCCTGCCTGCCCGGACCCTGCCGCCTCCCACAGCTGTAACAGTGCTTTCAAAACGTGAACCCCCCCTCAGCTTGAAGGCCGGGGTGCTCGTCCCGGGTGAGAGCAAGCACACCCCGGGGGAACGCTGAAGTTTAATGGTGACTAGAGACTCAACTCAACCCAGTCACGGGGGCGGAAGGTGGGAGGAGCCAAGAATGTCTAAATACGGGAGAAATTTTAAAATGGGATTAAAAAGGGCCCAACACACAGAAGCGGGGACTTGCAGTGAGAGTTTCTGGGGTGAGCAGAGCCTGATGCCCTGCCGGGAGGGGCAGACCCTGGGGGGCAGTCACAAGGAGCAGAAATCCTGCCGGCCAGCACTAAGCACTGCTCCGCTCACCGATGAACTTCTGGCACCGGAAGCTCTCGTCCAGCCACTCGGGGGTCACGATGTGCTTCACCACCGAGACGGCCGTCAGGAACTTGACCGTGCGCGTGACCTTGCTGGCGATGAGGTGCGTGCACTTGGGCACAGACTCGGCGACGTCACCACCGAGGATGTAGAGCTTCTGGAGGGCGGAGGCAGAAGAGACTCAGGTGAGGGCTGCGCCGTGGGGCCCTCAGCCCCCGGGACACCGAGGAGCACGGTCCTCGGCCACAGGAGAGAAGAGCCGGTCACACCCACCGCACCCCTGCCGGGGCGAGGGGCGGGCAGAGTGTGCAGGGCCCGTGTCTGCGACCGGTCTCACAGAAATGCAGATCGGGCACGAACCCCCTCGGCCGCCAGCCGCACGGCTCCCTCGTGGTGACAGGGACGCGCCAGCATGGGAGGCTAAGACGGGGACTCCCGAGGCACGCCAAACCTCCCGTCTATCCTCTTACTTTCCTAAGACTTTGGTTCATTTATTTTTAAAGAGGGAGAGGGAGAAAGAGAGGGAGGGACACAGTGATCATTACCCCTACACAACCCCTAACCAGGGACCTGGCCCACAGCCCAGGCTGGTGCCCAACTGGGGCTCGAACCAGTGACCTTTCAGTTCACAGGCTGGTACTCAACCCACTGACCACACTGGCCAGGGCCGTCTGCTTTTAAAAATGACAGTATGAAAACTGACAAGACACAAACAGAAAAGATGGTCGCAGCTGGACTGAATTTTAAGGTTGAAAATCATGAAATTACACTAATTTATAGCATAGCATTTATAACTGTTTTTCTTAAAAGTGAAACGCACGCTCTCAGCTGTAAGTGGAACCTAATTAACAAACCAAACTGGCAAAGGGGAGCCAGAGACGCTGCAATGGACAACACTGACAGTGACCGGAGGGGGAGGGCAGTCCCGGGGGGAAAGGGGCAAAGACATAAATGAGCGTGAATGGGGGACCCTGGATGGAGCGGGGGGGGCGGAGGGGACAGAGAGGGAGGGAGGCGGGCGGGCAGGGCAGGGGGAAGTGGTGGTGGGGAAATGGAGACAACAAATTTGAAGATAAAGAGTAAAAACAAAAAGTGAGATGCATGAACACCCAACACAGGCCGAAGGACACTCTGGCCTGTCTCCACCCCCCACAAAACCTGGTCCAAACCAGAGTCCCACATCCCTGGTGCTGCTACTTCAAAAAGTACATATGAAATTCTGTAGAAACACACACACAGCTCCTGTGCGACCTCCCGGCCAAGGAGATTACCCTCAGGGGCCTACGGCCCCAAGCCGGGGACGTCTGTGCGGGAGGGACCCTTGCAGCCTCGCCCGCACCAACAGCAGTGGTCTGCTCACCAGCACCCCATGGCCACGGCCCAGGAGGTGGTATCAGGCTGTGGAAGAGCCCAGACCAGGCGGGGAGCTGCTGGCTCTGTCGCTGGGCCCGCTCCCGCTGTCAGCACCAGGACAAGCCCCAGGTGAGCACACAGACACGCCCGGGGCCCCCGCCGCAGCCCCCGCTGGGCCGGTCACCTTGAGGTACTGCTGCACTTGGACAGGCTCGAACCCCGTGAACAGCACCAAGGGCGTCAGTTCCGGCGCCAGCTTCTTCGTGGGCGGTGGTATGTCTTCAATCCTGGGGAATAAACAAGGAAAACATGGCGCTGTCACTTCACTTTAAAAGGTCTTTGAAGCCCTGGCTGGTGTGGCTCAGTGGACTGAGCGCAGGCCTGCAAACCAAAGGGTCACAGGTTCGATCCCCAGTCAGGGCACAGATCTGGATTCAAGGGCCAGGCCCCCAGCAGGGGGCTCGTGAGAAGTAACCACACATTGACGTTTCTCTTCCTTTCTCCCCCCTTTCCCTCTCTCTGAAATTAAATAGTCTTTTTCATCCCTAAAACTAGTTTTGGAATGGCAGTTTGTTTCCATGATTAAAAGTTGATGTTGTTTGTTGAAACAATGAAAGAAAATTTAAAAATGAGTGAAAGGTGTTTGAGGCCCCGGCACTTGGGGCTCTCAGCAGCGTGCCCGGCCTTGGACGGGGGCGGCTTCCCTGAGGGATGCACGGCCTGGTACTCGCCCTTCTTCCTGGCTCATGGGCACCCGCCAAGTGAGGACTGCCCAGCACCTGCAGGCAGGACCCCGACCCACGGTTCAGATTAGCAGTTAAAAATTGCTACTGGCTGGAGTGGCTCAGTGGACTGAGCACTGGCCTGAGAACCAAGGGGTCGCCAGTTCCATTCCCAGTCAGGGAACATGCCTGGGTTGAGGGCCAGGTACCCAGTAGGGGGCGCAAGAGAGGCAAGCGCACACTAATGTTTCTCTCCCTCTTTCTCCCTTCCCTTTCTCTGTCTAGAAATAAATAAGATCCTGTTTAAAATTTTTTAATGGGCTTTTTTTAAAAATTGGCTTTAAAGAGAAGGCAAACATGCTGGTTGGGCCCAGCCCGCTGCTGTCCCCGCCCGCTCCTCCCTGTGGCGACCTGGCCCCCTGACCCCGGCAGCACAAACTGGCTGTGACTCAGGCACACACGTGCAATCAAACCTCGGCCTTTCCATTTCCTTACACTTTCCACATCCATCTAAATCTTAGCTTATCTGTCACTGAGACAGCCTAGGTCAAAGAAACCTTAAGTCTATTCGTGGTGTTTTGGTGACACGTGTTAACCGCAATCCTGTACTTCCGGCTCTACTACAAAACTCAACCATCACAGGCTGTGTGGCTCCAGAGTTGGGGGGGGGGGCTGAGGGGCTGGGAGAGAAACGACCAAGGCACTGGGGACAGTGGAGACACAGCAGCTGGGCCGGCCCAAGAGCAGTCTAAGGGGGCAGCTTCCTGCACTCGGGGTGCAGCACGTGCTGCCCAGGCAGCCCTGCTGCCGGGGGCCCCGTCCCGGCCCCGCCCCAGGCCGGCACTTTCTGGGGTGCCCAGGGCTGGCGGCCACCACCCCCTGGTGAGGTGCTGCCTACAGAACAAGAGTCTAACGGGGTTTCTTCTTTTTCCTAAGAAGGAAAAAGAAAACCGTGGTTCACCACTTCAGTAAAGCAAGAGGCGTCACAGCGAGGCTGCGGAGAAGCAAGAAGGCCCTTCCAAACCAGACCCCCAGGACAGCGCCAGGGCGTCCCCACCGCCACCGGGCGAGCAGCCCGGAGGCGGGGGACAGCGCGTACCGGGCTCTCTTGGAGCAGGGCTGGATACTGGTCCCTTCGCTCTGCTTCGGCCTGGGGGACGGCCTCACACCCTGGAATGGAAACATCATTTACATCACCTCTTGACCGAGAGATCTGTGCCCAGTGAGCCCAGCACCCCTCACGCAGGACACGCCCCACTCACGACTGGTGACTGCCGCAGATGCAGTGTGGGCCCCGCTCACCAGGAGCAGCAGGCACCACGCCCAGAATCTTGGGGCCCCTGCCCACCCCCGCGGGCACAGCTTCCGGGAAGGCCTGACAGCCCTGCAGACGCGGAGCCTCGGGCTTGGCGAACGTCGGCAGGAAGGTTTCGACTTCTTACAAGCAAAGCACCCGCAACTCTCCTTCCCGTGATCGGGTTTAGTCCCCAGCCTGCACTGGCCGGTGGCGAGGACAGACAGGTGCAGCACCAAGGGCGCACCTCCTCCCGAGCCCACCGGCAGCCCCTGGCGGCACTCTCCGCGGCGCAGGGGGGCCGACGAGGCTGGCCGTCCAGGGAGCACCCAGAACCAGGCAGCGGCACGTGTTTGTGACAAGGCAGGGACACGGGGCTCCGGCTGACACACACTGCGAGTCCCCCACACGCAACAGCAGACACGCCCCCACATTTTTACGACACAGGGCCAACCTGGGCAGGCACCAGGGGGACCTACCATCAACAGTTCTGGGGACACTTTCAGTGGGACTCTCCAGGCATCTAGAAGAGAGAGACATCATTCTTACCAGGCACTGTTTACACCGAAGAGCCTTCTAGCTAGAAGAGCGGGTTTTCTGGGGCTCGTCACCCCAGACACGCAGGGGCCCCATGACAGCGTCGTGAGGACAAACGTGAGGACCATCACTGAGTTAAGAGAGAGCCTTCCCGTCCGGGGGCCCGAGGAGCGGGCTGTTCCCCAGGAGGCGTGTGCGTCCAGCCACGTGTCCTGTGCACGGCCACACTGAGGAGCAGGGCAGCAGAGGCAGGTCACCCGCTCTGGGGACAGGTCTGGCCACTGTGAGACGGCCAGGCACGGGCGGGGCTAACACCCAGGACCACGGGCACGGTGCCCACTCGGCGCCACGCCCAGACACGCCAGGGCTGCAGGCACAGGGCGGAGGGCGGCCAGAAGCAGAGGAGCGAGTGCACTCAGGGCTGATGACGCTGGGGACAGCGTGTCCCGGGCTCCTTCCCAAGGCAGCGTCCGGCAGTGGGGCTTGAACGGCCACTTTCCATAGGACGTCCCGCTCAGTGGACGCGCAAGTCAGGGCCTGTGGTGTGTGTGGGGGGCACGGGCCCTCCCACGGTCAGCGAGCACACACGGCCATCTGCGCAGCCCCCGTCACCCTGAGGGTGGAGGCGGCACAGCAAGGACAGGGGTCCGACGTCACCAGAGGGGACCGGGGCTGCTTCAGGGGCGGGGCCTCTCGGGGCTGCAGCGACTGCCGGAGACCCCCGAGGGCCCTGCCGTCTCCACGCCTGTGGGAAGGCCCGGCAGCAGGAAGCGGGGGAAGGCAGCAGGGGAGGGACGTCGGGGGGCTGCCGGCCACGGGGGGCAGCGCCACTCACCCAAGAGGTTCAGCACGAGGTGCGGGGTGGGGGCGAACGGGTCGGGCAGGTCGAAGGCCGAGTAGCGGCTGTGCTGGGTCTGCCGCAGCGCCTCGAAGTGCCCCAGCAGGATGTCCCCGAGCCACTGCGCGTTCACACATGGGATCCTCCACTCTTTGGCCTTTTCGTACTTCAAACCGGCCGGCCTTCCCAGTGGAGAGAGCACGGAGAGCATCAGCGGTCCTGCCGTCCACGTGCGTCTTCCCCTCCCCACTGAGCCAGTGAACACACATGAACACACGTGGACACACGTGAACACACGTAGACACATGCTCATATTGAAAATGGCAAGGACGCCTCCGCAAAGAGGAGGGGGAGCCCTGGCGGAGGGCAGGTGTCACGCCACAGGCTCAGGCCAGGTCATGCAATGTCACCTCCTGGTCCCACCTCCTTCCCGTGGCCCAGTGACAGTGATGTGCGTGTCACTCCTTCCCCAACCCCCTTGCCGTGCTTCATGCACACGGGTGAACGCCGTCACGCATGTCACTGCCGTCCTGCTAACAGACTGCCTCTCAGCGATGCCTGCCACCCGCCAGCAGCAGCAGACGTGCTGGCGGCCCAGCACCGCCCAGCCCGAGGGAAGGCGCCTCGCGGCCACACTTACTCCCTGCAGATGAGGACCGTGTTGCTGCGGCACAGGTAGCCCGTGTACTTGGCCCCTGCCAGGTAGGCCATCAGCTTCAGGTCGTCCCTGTCGCCATCGACAAACCCGGTCACAGAGATGATCTGGGAGGAAGAGCGGCCGCGGTGAAGCCCGGCTCGCCCAGGATTCGTGCCCCCACCGGCTGCACCCTGGGGACGTGTGCACACACGTTCACTCTCTGTGCACGAGGGAGGACACGGGCGTGTGGGCGTTGGTCGGCCCTCCGCTCGCGGTCCTGGCCCACCCACCACGAAGCGGGCGAAGGGCACACAGCGGCGGCCACGCCTGGGGCAGGCCCCCATCCCTCTCAGACCCTCCGATGGCGTCAGAGACGCCGATGCGCCGGGCACACCGCCCCGCCAGGCAGGCCCGCGTGGCGACGACAGACGCTGGCCTTACGTGCTGGGCACACGGCCGGCCCCCAGGGGGGAAGGCCACCGGGAAGTGCAGGGCCCGGTGCGGGGGCAGCAGCTGCTTCTTCTTGAGGACGGAGTTGAGCCAGTGTGCGGTCACACAGCGCTTCCGCTCCCTGAGGGCCTGCGGACACACAACAGGGCTGGTCTGGGCACACGGCCATGGAAGGTGGCCAGGCTGCAGCCCCACGGCAGGGGGGAAGGAAGCGCTCCATTCACTCAGGGGGTGACGCTGGCGGGGCCTGTGGAGCAGGAGCCAGAGCCTGCCCCGAGGACACAAGCCAGACACCTCCCCGCAACCTGCAAAAGGACGGCCCAGGAGGACCTGACGAACACACACAGTGTACCCAGGTGCCCAGCACCCCCAGGACCCCACGTGGGGGCGACCAGCATGGCAGTTGGGGGTCCACTCCTCCAGAGGCCCTTGGGGGCACCTTTCATGTGCAGGACAACATGGGCGGGGACCCAAGTCAGTACATCCGGTGGGGAAGAGGAGGACAAGTGGGGACAGCGTGTGCCTGTTGGGCTTTGTGGACAGAGCACCCCCAAAATCTGCCTTTCTCCTGCTGCGGCCCAGTCACCACCCCGCCCACAGCCCCTGCACATCGCCCTCTGGGGCGCATTGCCCTCTGGGGTGCACCGTCCCCAACCAGGGTGGCACGACTCACCTGCGCGAATGCCCCACTGACTTGGCTCTCGCAGAGCAGGTGCGTGCAGCGGCTGGAGAAGGCAGGGTCCACGGTGCCGCCGTGCGCCTGGATGATCTGCGTGCGGCACAGGCAGGCAGTCAGCGGCGACCCTCGGGCCGGCTCGGCAGTCACCCCGCAGCGCACGGCCTCCCACAGAGCCCGCCCTGCCTCTACACAGCTGGCCCCCCCAAGCGGAAAGACAAGCAGGAAGTGTCTCTGTGCACGCTCCCCCCCCCCCGCCCTGTCAGTGGACAGCAGCGTCCAGAGGGAGGGTGGGGCAGATGGGCCACCGCTCACTGAACGGACATCTTGGTCCGGCAGTCAGGACACACCAGACGGGCGGTCTCTGCGCGTGGGGCTGTCCCTCGCACCCTGGGGTCAGCGGCCCCGGGCCCCCCACTGGGTGGGCGCCAACAGCCTTCCCCAACTGGGACGACTGGAGATGCCCCCAGACACAGCCAGCAGCCCTGGGGGGCAGAACTGCCCGTTAACGGCCATTATTCTATAGGGGGGACAGCAAATCAGAGTGTTAGTGGGCACCAGGAGTGTGTGTAAAACTAGACCCAGCTTGGGAGTGAGGGGCCACCCTGTCCCCCACTCTGGTGGGCACAAGGCGCCAAGCGTCTGCTGGAAACTGAAACGCTGTGCACTAACCAAGGCCCTCACCGATACTGGAGAGGCCGGCCACCCACAAACCAGCTCTGCTCCAATGGCCGCTTCTGAAACTCCTAGGTTTTGTCACAGCAACTCCCACAGAGGGACAAGGTGTGTGACAAAAATGCCCATTCCTGGCCCCCGGGACACGCACAAGGACAGTGACCCACGGCTGCCTCCCGTCTGCCACTGGGGCTGCTTCCCTGCCTGCCCCCGTTTTCTGTCCTGCTGCTCCGCCCGTCGTCCCCAGGCCCTACCACCTGCCTGGGGCACCGCAGGGGCCCACCTGCCACCACGAAGCCCACAGGGAGGCAGCCGCCCAAAGCCCACTCCCACTCATTCCAAAGCTTTCTGACTCCACTCTGATCTGTGGTGTTGCAAGAGTGGCATTTACAAAATCTTTTATTCAAAGGCCACCAAGCGAATCGAGGAACCCACAGGCTGCAGGCCGCACTGAGCCCACAGACGCACGGTCCCCACAGGGCCACACTGGCATCAGGGCCCTCGAGCACTCGCCTCTGCAGGGACAGAAGCGACTAAACACTCAGAGGTCAGAGGTCCTCGTTCTGTGCCACCAAGGCCCTGACCTCACTCCCACACCCTGCTGCACACAGGCAATCTGTGCCCCTCAGGGTGCCACGGTCAAAGGAGCCCTGCCGATGATCAAGCCCCACCTAATTCTGCATAGCCGAGCAGACGGAAGCCCAGGGAAGTCACTGGCCAAGGCCATAGAAGAGGTTGACGACCAAGCCCAGCGTACACTCAGAACACTGCCTGGGTGTCTCAGTGAGGCAGCCGAGGGGCTGCCCTCCGGTGGGCACCCGGGATGGGGAGGAGTCCCAACCAAACCCTCGGATGCACAGCCTCACCCTTTTCCAGGTGGCCAGCAGCTGCTTGTCAGACATCTGCTCCGGGTAATCCGCGATGGCAAACACACAGCCCAGCAGGAAGCCCTCCTCCGGGACTGGAATCGCACAGGAAAGGAGATTGAAGCCCACGAATATCCATGCACAGAACCCGAAACCCTCCTGCCAGATCACTGGGAGCTCGGGCAGCAGGCCACGTGGTGCCGCCCAGCACACAGGCCACCGCTGCACAGGAGCTGGCTCGGCCGCAGAGATGGTCTGGCGGCCCAGGCACCTGAGACAGCACCGGCTCCACCCTCACAGCCCCGTTCTCGCAGAGCCCCATTCTGCACTGGTTCCTTTGACGTGAGTCCTCACCACCCTCAAACTCGCTCCGGGCATTTAAGTAAGAGCAGGCTTTCGAGAAGAAGGAAGGAGAAAACCCACTACTAACTCTCCACTGCTGGGTCGTGTCCAAACAGCTGCTGCGGGGGCAGCGGGGGCTGCGGCAGGGGGGGCGGGTGCGGGGCCTGGTGCTGCAGCCCCTGCGGAGTCTGGCTCAGGTGCTGGGCCGAGTGGGTCTGCAGCTGCTGCTGCTGCTGCTGCTGCTGCTGCTGCTGCTGGTGCAGGCGCTGCAGCTGCTGCTGCTGTAATTGGGCCAGCTGTTGCTGCTGCAGCTGGTGCAACTGCTGCTGCAGGGCCTGCTGCTGCTGCAGGGGCTGAAGGTGCTGGGGGCGTGGCTGTGGGAAGGGGTGCGGCTGTGCCTGTGGGAACGGGTGCGGCGGTGGCGGCTGCGGGAACGGGTGAGGCGGCGGCGGGATCTGCATGACCTGCGGTGGCAGGTGCATGACAGGGTGCTGCGGTGTCTGTGGCGACGGATGCGGCTCCGGCGGCCCCTTCGCTGAGCTGAACAACAGCGTGCCGGCACCTGCGTGGCCCTGCTGGCTGTGGTTCGCCTGCTGCTCTAAGCCTTTCGTAGGTGCCGAGAGGGACTGCAGGATCTACGCCAAAAACAAGACGAAGTCACCGCAGTCCCCGGCACACACACAGTAACCAGGAGGACAGGAGTGCATCGCACAGGCCTGCCACACTCCACAGCCCACCCGTCCTCCCCTGAATGCGCTGAACCAGCCTCGCCAGCGTCGACGAGCAAATACAGGTAGACGCACCAGAAGGAAGTCGCACCGGAGCCCCCGCTGCTAGCACGGGGTCAGGCGAGGGGAGTGGGCCGTGGAGCCGGAGCTCACGGGCAAGGCGCCCCAGGTGGCCGTGGCCTCGGCAGAGCACAGCCCACGGTGCTCCACCCCACGCCACTCCCGGGCCACGTGGGCACAGCACATCACCCTCCCGCACAGACCCTCCCTTGCCAAGCGATGCCCAACAGCTGTGACAGAGAAAGGGGTCCCAGACAGCGCAACATGAAGAGCCCCACTCAGCAGCAGCGAAAGGGGCCTGCACCAACGGTCAGCCCCCCATCTGCGGCCGCCCGGCCCGAGCGCTGGCCCTGAGGGACGGAACGGGCCCCAGCAGCAGGCTGGTCCGACGGTGAGCATCCCCCCACAAAGGTCCTCAGTCCTCCTCCCGGCGCCTCGGAGCCTTCAGAGGGGCAAGTGCTTCTTCAGACCAGAAAGAGGCCCACAGGCCAGCCGTTTCCGCCCGGGGCCTCCCTGCCTCGCGGCAAGAGGAGCCAGCCGAGTGCTGATGGCAGGTGACTGTCACCCTACCAGGTGCTGAGTAGAACACGAGTGGCATGTCACACAACGGGCTGCCCCAACGTGCCCAGATGACAGGAATCGGAAGGCAACCTCTCGTGGCCAGTGGCAGCCAGGAGCGAACAGCTTACACAAGCTCCATCACTGCTACTCGGCCTTTGGAATAAAACTCCAGAAATTCCATTTTAACGTAAACCGCAGCTGTACAAAAGTATCAAGTATGTTACCCCCTATCCTCCACTTAAGTTGACGCCAAACCGTGAAGGCCATTAATCTGCAAAGGCGGTGGCTCTGGAGCCGAAGACGCAGCCCCCAGCACGGAGCTGGAGGCAGACCCCAGGGCGGAGCGGGTGCAGGCCGAGCCCCACCTCCAAGGAGGCTTCACGGACAGGGCCTCTCCCTGGAAGCACTCTCTGTGCTTCCTGATCGGGCACATGGCCCAGGGACAGCAGGGTGGCTGGTTCCCCTCCCCGTGCAGGCACAGTGCACGCACAGTGCAGGCAGCACTGACGCTGCCACAGCCCCGTCCCCACAGGCGACGGCGTCCCTCGGGTGGGAGGGCCTGGCCTGCGTCTCCTGGGGGCGCCTCCCGAGAGGGAGTCTGTCACTGTACAGCTCTCGGTGTTGCCACCCTCGGAAGCCACGGCACTCGGCAGGGAGCAGTGAGGGAAGAAAGGCCGTCGGGCACAACCGCGGGGCCCAGCTCGGGGGCTGCCACCCACTGGAGCCTGCGCACCAGCCCCGGCCGCACAGGGCTCTCCACACGAAGCTCGCCGTAGGGGCGCCAGTGGCCAGCCCCTCTCAGCTGACTGCCCAGAGCGGAGGGCCTACCTGGGCTGGCCAAAGAAGAGGTGGCCGCGACCTGGTGCGCCAAGGAGGCCAGCGAGAGCACAGACAGCCGGCCATGACAGGACCCGGCCTGAAGCCGAGGGCCAGCACTGGGCTGGACCTGAGAACACCTCCGTCCTCACAGGGCTCCCAGCCTCCGTCCGCCTCTGACGCAGGCCTGTCGGTGCCGAGGAACTGAGGGAGAGGGACACTCTCCACTGCCCGGTGCCGTGACCGGCCACGTTGGACACAGGGACTCCCATGTCCGTCGGGCAGGAATCTCCCCTCCTAACTGCCAGTCTCCACGTAAGTCACTCAACAGTGGCTGCTGCAGTGTAGAAAGCATGGGATCCATACCACAGGGCTCCCGACCATTGAAAGTCTGCAATTTGAAGAGGATTTTGAGGGTTTGCTATGTTCCCCCAAGTCCCTGATCCAATCTTACACTGAGTGTGTCTTGTTTCTGAAATGTCAGCAGCAGGGCGTCCTC
This sequence comes from Artibeus jamaicensis, assembly GCF_021234435.1. Lineage (NCBI taxonomy): Eukaryota > Metazoa > Chordata > Mammalia > Chiroptera > Phyllostomidae > Artibeus > Artibeus jamaicensis. The sequence goes on from NW_026521936.1 coordinate 5,119,161, forward strand.
GTGTTCTTACGTCGCTGAGAGCACGCAGATGCTCTGTGCAGGAGGCCTCACAGACCACACCCCGGAGGCAGGGCCGGGCGCGCCCCCCAGGGTCCCCTGGGGCAGCCACCTCTGCCCAAGTCCTGCCCGTGGGGAGAGACGCCCACGCTCCCTGGGGGAGTCACTTCAGTTCAAGCCACATAACCTCTACATCCACATGTGGATCGAAGAAACTGGAGATTCAACCAAGAATCACTGTGTTTGGAAAAAACACTCTATTCTGTTCTGCACAGACGACTTCTGTTGGGAGCCCCCCACCAAGGGGAGCAAGAGGAGGAGGAAGAGGAAGACGAAGACGAAGAAGAGGGTGCTAGGGGCTGGGGCACGGTCCTCCCATGGCTGTCCCAGCCCTGAGACCCCTCGGGCACACCCCACCCAAGTCCCCTGGCCGCCTTCCAGCCTGCAGGGACACGGCCCCCTGCACCCCGATGGTGCTCCCACTGCCCTGAGGGCCCAGCCCCCGGGCTGTTCTCTGCTCCCAGAAGGCCCCACGGTGCCGGGACTCCACTCTGTGGCTCTCTGCCACCTCCCTTCCTGACCGGGCACCCAGGGCCCCACGTGCAGAGCAGGGTGCTGCGTCTCCACCACTGTGAGCACCGACGCCCCCGGGACAAGGGGCCTTGCTCCTGGTCCGCTCAAGCCACTCCCCTCGCCTGCTGTTGCCTCCCCTGGTGCCCGGCCTAAAGCGGCCTCCCTGCCCCACCCCCACTGCTGAGGCTCACAGTGGACTGAGCACCAGCCCGCACCCCAAAGGGCCCCACCACAGGTTTGCTCCCCGGTCCAGGTGCACAGAGCGGCAACCGGCCACTGTTTCTCTCTCACGTCCGCGTTCCTCTCGCTCTCTTTCCCTCCCTTCCCCTCTCCCTGAGAAAGTAAACTATTGTTTAAAACCTGCCTCCTTCCCCTGCTGTCTCCTGACCCCCACTGCTGTCTCCTGACCCCCAGCACACCAAAGCCCTTGGTTCAGAGCTGAGTGCCGTCTGTCCGTCCCTGCCCCTGAGCGGGAGCAGGGACCCGTGGACCTGCTGTCTGTCTCCAGCACCCACAGAACTGCAGGCAGCCCCCCCCGCCCCTCCTTTCTATGCCACAGACAAACCCACTTGAGGACACTGCAGCCACTCCACACCAGCGGGCTCCCACCACAGAACTGCCAGTGGGGGGAGGCGCCCCAGGGACGGATGAGTCTGCGGTGTCAGTCACCCACGTGAGGTCCGTCATGAGAAAGGAGAGAGGACAGAGTTCACTCCTTTTGCCACCAAGCAAGAGGGGAGCTCCCAGGAGAGCAGGCTGCCACGGACCCAGGCCTTCCTGGGCAGGCCTACCTGCTGGCAAGGACAAGGGCCTACCTGTCCGCGGGGTGCGCCGTCCCCTCCAGGTAGACCCTTCCCTCCTTCATGACAAAATGCAGGCGCACTCACACGGACACACGTGCAGGAGTCTCACGCCCTCCCACAGTGAGCACTGCGAGCGGGCAAACTGTCCAAAGGGAGAAAACAGCGGAAGGCAGGCTGCAAGGCCCGACTAAAATCCCGCAATCGAGTTTTCACTTCTAAAGAGCGACTTACAGTGAGTCAGACAGAGAAAGACGTGGGGCAGCTAGAGAACAAGGTGGACAGACAGAAACAGACGCATGGACAGGGAGCAGGCGGAGGGCTGCAGAGCACGATGGGGCTGGGCAGGGCCGCAGCTGCGACCCAGACGCCAAGGCTGCAGCCACAGCGCAGGCAGGGGTGTGGGCCCCGCCCAGGGCACCCCGACAGTGATGCCGCGGCAAGTGTGTGAGAGGCCGGCAGGGCGCCTGGCTGTCTGCACGGGGGCTGCCCTCCCGAGGCCCCCGGACAACACCGGCTGCTGTCCCAGGAGCAGCACGCGGGTGGGAGGTGAACCGGACTCACGTGCGCCACGTCGGCCGGCCGGCCCATCTGCGGGACGTCCGCGCTGTTGGTGATGTTCCGCAGGGTCCGCACGGCGGGGCTCCAGGCGGCCGCCACGTCCGGCCTCTCGGAGCTCTGCAGGCTGGGCCCGGAGGCCAGGAGGCCCCCTCGGCCGTCGGGAGGCAAGATGCCCCCGGGGACGGGCGGCACGTTGGCACACAGGTTGATGAGGCCCGGCTCCTTGCCCGACGGCAGCCGGCGCTTGGCCGCCGCCACCTGCGGGACTTCCGCCGGCGTCCAGTTCAGGTTCCTCTCCTGCTTCTCCGGGGACGAGTCCGAGGAATCATCGAACATCAGCTCCCCCTTCGGTTTCACGGCACCCACCTTGGGGGAGAACTGCGGGTCCCCCGACGGGGACCCTTCCCGAGAACTGGCGGGGCTTGACTTGTCATCCGTACTGCCCTCATTCGGGGAGTCACGATCCTCGTTCTCTACCTCCTCCTCCTCCTCCTCTTCCTCCTCCTCCTCCTCCTCATAGAGAATCAGCCTCGGGTGGTAGAACGCCTCATCCTTCCGGGTCTTCTCTGCCACGCAGTCCAGCACCCAGTCGGGGGTGACGACCCTGACACCGGGCCTCTTCAGTGCGCAGGTGTACTTCTCCTAGACAGAGCACACGCGTGTTAGCGACCGGCCTCCACACACCGCCACCGCCACCACAGCGCTCACTCCGCTCTGCAACCAGGAACATGCCCCAAAGTGTGGCTCGGGGACCACTGGACAGTCTCATGCCCACGACAGGCATCTCCTTGAAACACGTTCAGAATTAACTTTTATAAGCGATGTTTCAGGTACAAGAGCAGCACTGTGAGCCCCACGAAACGCCCTCTTTTGAAGGGCACGAGTCCCCGAGTTCTCAGTGGGAGCACGCTGCCGGGAGCAGGGCGTCCACAGGACGTCAGGGGCTTCCTGGCAAGGGGAGGAATGGGTAGAGGGACACAGAGAGCTCTCTGACCGCTGAGGGCCCATGATGGGCATCACAGGACAAAGGAGGGGTGGACTTTAGGCTGCTAACAGCAGACAAACGTCGACCCCAAATGCCTAGAGAGCAGCTCCAGGGCCAGCTGGCTACAGGGCGCAGAACGGCTTCCTCTCAGCTGAGACCCAACGCGGACACGAGGCCAGCCCCTACTCTTCCCTCGAAGCATGCTGCTCCTCGCTCCAATTTTATGCAAAATATAAGTTTTCACTTAAACGGAACTTCAGGCTCACACGCTGACTTTCAGAGGAGGCATTTCTCTGGGACTGTGGGGCTCACTGCGCCCCCACCACACTTGCTGGCTCTGCCTGTACCTTCATGTCAGGACAGCAGCGCGGCCAGCGCAGCATTCGGGGCCCCCTTAGCCTCCAACTCTAACAGGGCCCCCCAGCAGGCGGCCACCTGCCAGCCACCCCACCCAGTTCTCCCTGGAGTCATGGCGATCAGACACAGCACCCACGACAAGGCTCCTGGGAGTGGCGGCAGTGAGAACAGCCAGAGGACCAGCGGCTACCTGGAGAGGCCGCTGGCCAGAGCCTTTCCACTCTGCACAGTGCACCTGACTTGCGGTCCTGCGTTGTCACTCATGGGGGACAGGTGTGCCTTCCAGAGCCTCGGGCCTCGGCCTCGGGGAACCCGGAGGGCACGGAGTTCTGGGCCTCGAGGAACCCAGAGGGCATGGAAACTCCACCCTGCCAGCACCAGGCAGTGGCTACGGCACAGGCCGCTGGGACCATCTGCATGTGTCTCTAACAACTGTGGTGGGGGGCAAGAGGCGGGGGGCTTGTCCTGCTGACCTGGGGGTCCTCCACCGGGGAGCAAGCCCTGGGGCCCCCCCTGGGTGTAGGGATATGGGGTGGTGCTGATCAAGGGAAGCACGTTTTTACAGATTCTGGGAGACTAAGAAGGAAATCACCTGAAAAGTCACTAAACACACGCTTACAGTTATGCTCAGGCCTTTCAAAAAGCTGTGAAGAGGACTGCAACTACGTATCTTCACAAGTGAAAATGAACTTGTTTTACTGGGTTTGAAAGGAAACTCCAGAGTCAAAAAACTTTCCTCTTTTCGCCCTAAAACCAACCCCGATTTCTGTGAGTGCAGAAGTGACACCCGGCTCAGAGTAGACTTCCCGTCGCCCCACACCCATCACGGCTCCCCGCCCGGGACAAGCGCGGTGAACTCACAGGACCCACGTTTACAAACGGGGTCTAGCGAGCAAGGCAAAAAGCGGCTCCCAGAGACGCGCATGCGCAGAGACGCAGCGCCCAGAGACTCGCGCACGCGCAGAGCGGCACTCACCCCCTTCGGCTCCGGGACCACCAGGTGCGTGCACTTCCTGTTGAGGCTCAGCTGGCAGGCACCCCCGTAGAAGGTCAGCAGGGCCCACAGGGAGTTTCTGTCCTCAGGGGACACCTGGCGAAACCGGAGACAGGCCCGCGTCACTCACGGCCGTCGGCACATCTGTGCGCCGTGAAACACACCGCGACCCGGACCCGTGCTGCTCTACCCACTTTCCTCCCCTATGGGAGGACATCAGCCTGAGCGCGCACGTGCGGAACACAGCCGAGGTTCCGGCTATTCGCTCACACTGACAGACAGCGTCAGTCCTATCACAGCTCCACGCACACCACTTCTCGTTTCGCCTGCTCACCAAATGAGTGAATCAAGAACACACCGCACCCACCCTCCCAAGACGGAATACTAGTCCTTCTGCAACAAAAACACGGGGGAAACACCAGGAAACCCAGCACGCAGGCCACCTCCCAACTGTGCCGCGTCGAAGCTCTGATGCAGGAGCGCTGTCAACATCACGCGTGAGAAGGTCCTTAATCACTGACGGACCCCAAACAAACGTTACCCACAAAGCAGCCAAACTTAAAAGGGAAGAGCACAGTGGTCTGTCAGCTCTGGGAAAAACACAAGTCTAGCAACACAAAAACAGAAACGGGACAAGCACCAAACCAGCGACCCTGACACTGCACTCATGGACTGGGTGCCCACCGCCCTCCCCACCGTGGGAGCAGGGGGCGGCAGCAGGTCACAGAGAAGGAAACGAACTCAGAAACTCACAGCCAACGCTGGGAAACTCTGGCTGCCAGCAGCCAGGCCTGGCCCCCGGCCCGACCCCGACCGCTTGCCCGAGGTTCTGCTCTGCTGCTCTGCTCTCAGGGCAGGTCCCACCCAAACTAACCCTGAAGAAGAACCTTTCAGAGTCTGGGAGACAAACATTTAAGAAAAATAAAAGTGTCAGTGTTCATTCTAAAACATCATTGAAGCAAGTCAACTTTATCTGGACAACTTATTATAAATTCAGGGTTATGATTAAAAATTCTAAAGTGTGATTCTGGCTGGTGTGGCTCAGTGGACTGAGTACTGACCTGCAAACCAAAGGGTTGCCAGTTCGATTCCCAGTCAGGGTTCATGCCTGGGTTGTGGGCCAGGTGTCCAGTTGGGGGCGTGCAAAAGGCAACCACACACTGAAGTTTCTCTCCCTCTCTTTCTCCCTCCCTTCCCCCATCTAAAAATAAATAGAATCTTTAAAAAAAAGGAATTCTGACACGTCTCAAGCTAGTTCCTTAAGCGTACTGATAAACAGCATCACTGTTTCCTTTTCATTGCCATTGCTCAGCTTGCCAGACACCTGACGTTCTGCTCTCAAGGGCTCTACAAACAGCAGGAGAGGTCCCTGCGCCTCCCACTCTGCTCTGTGAAGGCAGACGAGGACACGTCAACTTTCCAAAACCACCATTAGAAACCACCACCGCACACCTTTCTTCAACTGAGTCAAGGCCACACTTGGGAAAACTGGGTGGAATGACTGTTTGCATCAGAGGCGTCCCCCCGACCGTGCCCCTCTGCGTCTCCCAGAGCAGGACTTGGCTTCCGGGCAGCAGGGCCAACACACCCCCTCACAGCCCCACTGAAGCGAGGAGAGTGATCCGCAGGTGCCTAGGTCAGCGAGGCGCTGCCCCCACCAGACTGCGGGCGGTGACGGCCATCCTGACCCTCCCCGGCCTGGTCGAGGGCCTGGGTCACACAGGCGCAGCGCCTCAGTGTGGAAAGAACGTCCATGGGCGGGCAGGGAGGCAGGGAGACCGGGGCAGACACAGGACCTGCAGAAGTAAGTACGTAACCCGGGAAGGACAACTTCCAAGGCCCAGACCACCATCCACAGCTGCTGGGCCTCAGTGACCTCCCGCAGCCCCGCCAGCTCATTGAATGGATCCGAGCATGCACAGCTGACGACAAGACTGCTCTCTGTGCCTGAAGCATCAATAGTCACCCAGTGGTGACAGCACCGTGGGGACACCTCGTTTCCACCTTCTGCACTTTTCCGTACTTTCCAAAGTTTGTAACTGGGGCAAGTGCTTTTCTTTTCTTCCTTCAAAGCAGCCTTTCTAAACTCTACCCCCATCTGCAGGGCAGAGCCTGGGGGTCTCCTCTGTGCTCACGGCTGAAATCCACAGCCTAAATCCACAGCCTTGACCGTGGCGTCCCCGGCACTCTGGACCCGTCTGGCTGTGGTCAGCCCCTCTCCAAGTGGCACTCCCTCATGTGTGCTCGGACCCACATCCAGCCCCAGTGACCCTCACCCCGCACCGTGAGCCCAAGCCCAACCCACCTCGCTGGTTCCCACCCAAGGGACAGCCCAGCTGCCGCTGCTGTCCCTTAGCACCTGTGTGCCTGTCCCCCCACCCCACCCTGTCGCTGCAGCACAGGACTGGAGCCCCAGGGCTCCAGCTCAGCCTTGACCGTGAACCCCAATCCCACCTGGCAAAGACTCATGTCTTAGGGCAGGATTCCACCTTGAAGGGCCCCCCTAGTTCCCCACCTGCTCTCCCTTCTGCCTTTCCTCCAGTTCTGACGCCCCTGGGCAGCTCCCCGCAGCAGGTCCCGGGGCTGGGCAACCACCACTGTGCGTGCCCAGGCTCGATGCGACCCTCGGTCTGTCTCTTACAACCAGGAGTGTCCTCCAGCGCTCGGCTGGTAGTTCACCTTTAACACGCTTCTGCTTTGCATAATTACTTCCCCACAGCAGCTCTGCAACCTCTCCACCGCTGTGCCCGGCCGCCGTCACTGCTCGAGGCATGCTCATGTCTTGTGCCCCCTCTCTGCAGAACGGGGTGCGTTCACTCCCTGCTGTGCCTACGGGGGCGGAGCTCTCCCCCTGGGCCTGTGTCAGCCCTGCACTCAGTAAGGGAGTTCTCTGTACTTGTGACGGAATCCTCTTTGCCGTCTGGTAATTTCACCTTCACTGTGTTTCCGTTCCCAAGTCCCACATCTGCGACACTCTTACACCGGAGAGCCCGCCCTCACCCACCAAAGCCACGTACACACCTGAACAACAACATGTGGCACGGATCACCCGGAACAGGCAGCGTGGCACAGGGCTTCCCTGAAGCGGGCGTCCCAGCAGGCCTGGCCCCCGGCACACGCGGTCCCAAGGGACGGGAACCAGGAGCACACTTACCTGAGATAGACAGGCGGTGATCCCGAAGAAGACCTGGCTGGACTCCGGAGAAAACCCGTTCACGCTGAGGCGCCTCTGTTAAGGCTCCAACGCAGCAGGATCGGGGCGGTAACCTCTCCCAGCAGACTCCCCCACACCCCACCCCCACCCGCCGGGGGGAGTGACAGACCCAGGGGACTGAGAGCAGCACGAATGGGCAGAAGGTTGGGGCATAAGTGTCCTGCGTGGTGCACTCCCGACACACGGACACCCAGCCCCGGAGCCAGCTGCCAGGCCCACGTCCCGGTGGGGGGGGGGGGCGCTTCCACCGGGAGTGCGGAGACACCCCCTGCAAAGCCTGAGAGGCACCTGGGGCAGAGCTCTTCCCACAGTCGGCCTGACCACGCACTGAGCCCGGCCCGGGTGTGCAGTGCAGATGCCCACGCTGTCGGCCGTGTCCACGAGAAAATGAGGGGACAGTGTGTCCCCCAAGTCAGGTGAAGTGAGAAAGGAGGCTCAGAAAGGAGGCCCAGGCCTGCCGAGAAACCCCACGAAGGCCAAGCCTGCCTGACTGCCGGGAGCCCCGAACACCCCGATGTCACGCCTCCGCCCCACTTCCTGAGCTTCCCACCTTGGCCCAGGGAGACCTGAGGCATGTGGCCTGCCAGTCTCCGGGCTCCCTCTAGGACCCTCCGAGCCCCTGGGGGGTGGGCAGGGAGCATGCCAAGATGAGGCCTCCCGAAGGGGCTCCCATGGCGGGGGCGGCCACAGCAGCAGGACGAGCCTCCTATAGTCCCAGGTACCCTGTCCCAGTCCTTGTCACCTGCATCTGTGAAGAAAGCAGACCACGCAACAAAACCAGAGGCCCACTTCCTTTAACCCTTTACGCCATGGAAGGGACACCTATGGTTCCCGAGATGGCCTCCCACAAGTCCTCTCCACCACCCAAGAGCTGCTGGTAGAGGGAGGGACACCTGCCATCTGTCTGAGGCCCCTGCAAACGCTCTCGACACTAGGACACCAAACTCCCACATCACTGCAGGAAGGACGGGTGCGTCCGCAGACCCCCCGGCCCGCAGCAGAGCAGGGTGTGGACTCACAGAACCCTGCCCGCGCCTGACGTTTTCACATCACACCTGCTGGGGCCTCCCGTGCCCCTCGTGGGGGTCTCAAACCCAGTGCTGCCCGGAGGGGCTCTCTCGTGGAGGATGCCTCCCACTTTCCAGGTGAAGCAAGAGCCGGGAGAGCTGGGTGACAGGCCAGGGGCCTGCAGGGGCCTGCAGAGGCCTTGGGGCCCAAGTGTCCCTCAGGAAGGGCAGGAGGGACAGACATGAGGCCTTGCCCACCCTCTGCAGGCTATGCCCAGCCCACTGCATGCACTCAGCATGCACCAAACAGATGAACCTCTACCGGCAAAATGAGGGAGAGTAACCCATCCGGCCTCATGGCTCAGCTCAGTGGAGCATTGTCCCAGACATCAAAAAGCTATGGGTTTGATTCCCAGTCAGGGCGCACCGGAGGCAACTGACAGATGTGTGTGTGTGTGTGTGTGTGTGTGTGTGTGTGTCTCCCTCTCTCTCTGAAAACCAATAAACATCCTTGGGAGACAATAAAAAAATAAATAAAACCTCCCCCCTCCTGCTCTTCAAACACTTCGTCACCTGACTTGCAGACACACAGAACTTTGAACACACGCTACCTAACCAGATGCCGAAGGAGTGGTCGTTTCAGATAGGGCTCTGAGCCCCGAAGCAGCAGGACCTGAGGTCAGGCAGCCGTGTCCAGGGCGGGGGGCTGGAGGGCTGGGACTCATGCCCATGTGCCAGCCTGGAGCATGGCTGCTCCCCCTCTCCCACGGGTCAGGCCAGGGGTCGGCACACAACACGCAATGCGGGAGGACAGGCAGGACAAAGCATGCACATGGCACGGCGTGTTCCAAACCCACTCTTTGCCCAGGCGCCCCCCGCAAGCCCTCAGACCCCTGCCCCCTGATCCCCCGACAAAAAGGATACGGCAGGAGGGCTCCGCACTGCACAGACAGGGTCACCCAGGACGGCTGTGAAGAGAAAACAGAGGCTCAGGTCAGCGGGCGCTGCCCCCATCACCACGACGCCCACACTCTGCACGAGTGCTGCTCCTGCAAACAAAGGCTTGGCTGTGACGCCCCCTACGCACCCTGGGTGTCGGTGGAAGATGCACTGCTAATGCCCCAGGAGAAAGGCCCAAAATCGAGAGTAAAGATCTAACCCGGGCTGACATGCGAGTCACTGCGTTAAGCCTGCAGGCTGGTGGAGACACCGCCGTGCTCCTGACGGAGGGGCGGGTAGGACGGCTGCCACGCACACCGCGTGTAGTGTACCCCGGCCCCTCTGGGGTCCTGCTGCCCCTGGATTAGATCAGGGCTGAGCCTGTGAGCTTTCTTCAGTGAAGCCAAGCAGGTGCTCGGTTAGCAAACCATGAAAGGCAACTTCCTCTGAATTCTAAACCTCGGATTACCTGTAAAACCTTCGGTTAATCACTACCTTCTGATAACTTGTATTTCCCTATTTAATTTTGAAAATTACAGGAATCGTGCCGATAGCTCTGCTGCAGAGTATTACCCCGTAAAAGCCTTGTGACACCACCCTCACTGGCTCAGCTGGCTGAGACACCGGCTCCTCGCCAGCCCGCACCCTGCCACTGGGCGGCAGAGATGGCACAGGGCTGGGCGCCACGCTGAGGATGGATGCGTGGTCTTCGTGCTCAGGCAGCTGGAGCTCCACGCTGACAACCCTCACATCACCGGTCGCTGCCAGCAAAGCACCTTGGGAGAGGCCACCAGCCAGTAACAGCATGTAGGAAGGCCACGCCTCTGCGCCACAGAGGCAGCTCTGCGGGGCACGGTCACTGTGGACAGCCTGACAGCCGGTGTGCATGCAGTCGGCTGACCGGACGTAGGGCACCAGCCGAGGAGAAGCATTGTGCCCAGCTTGGCTCCACATTGTTGGCTTCGAGCCAATCTCCAGACCCAGGTGAAGCCGACTGGGACCTACGTGGTGACATGGCTGTGACCTTCCCGCCCTCAGTGTGCCTTTGCCCCATGAGCCACTCTGGCCTCAGCAGCAGCACCGCAGAAGCACCCCTGGAGCTCCCGGGTTGCATCATTGAGCACCAGGTGGCTTTTCAGGAGCCAGGGTCTCTAGAGTGCCCCACCCAGAGTGACCTGTGGGGTCTCAGTGCTGAGCACAGTCATGTCGCAGGGCTGGGGGGCAACGGTGGGCAATGGGAGTGGGGCGGCCGTGACAGGAATTGAGCTCCGCTGCGGAAGGGCCCCCGCGGCGCTCTGTGCAGTGCCTGCCCCAGAGCTGTTCCTGGGACCACGGGTGGGGTCGGCAGGGGACCCACTCACAGACCATGGGGCCAGCGGCCACCATGTCCTCCCACAAATAACAAAGCAGGAATGGAGAATGAGGAAACCAGCCATCAGGAGATATTTATCCCAAATGCAAGGAACAGCGTTAAATCAACCCACTGCAAATCAGCACAGTTAACATTCCCTGTGATGCCCCAGGGCTGCTGAAGAAAATATTTGATAAAGTTCCAGTGCCTAGAGAAGCAAGTACTTAAGTGTCTATAAAACTCATGTGCAGCAGGCAGGTCGCCCGTCACGGTGCATGAGAAGGCCTTCTCTTCAAAATGCATTTGCCAGACTTCCGCCAAGATGGAGGCATAGGTGGATGTGCTGTGCCTTCTCACACAACCAAGTTTAGAGACAACTAAATATTAGCAACAGAAAACACAGCCAGAACACGGAAAATTGAACTTTTCGGAAGTCCATTAACAACAAATTCTTCAGCCTGACCGGTAAGGAGCGAAACCAGCGGCCGGTGAGGCGGGGTTGCACAGGAAAACTCGGTCAGACGGACTCAGGAGCAGAATCCAGACGTGCAGAATCCAGGCGCAGGATTGGACCTAGTGAGCGACCGAGCTAGTGACCAGGCATGCGACCGCGGGGGAGACAGCGGGGAAGCGGGGCTGCATGTTGACTGTGGTCGTGCATTTGTGCGCGGGTGGACAGGCAAGGGAGTGGGCAGTTGGACCGGGCCCGGCGGGTCCCCCGCAGCTAGCGGCAGGAAGGGCGCCGCCATTTCCCTGCTCTGACCCCACCTCCACATACAGCGTCATAACCCAGCGACTCTGAGTGGCCCTGCCCAGGTGAACCACCTAAGGCGCTGATCCTCCGCACCCAGGTGTGAGAAGCGGCAGAGGGGGTCGCCATTTCCCTGCTCTGACCACGCCCCCACATACAGCGTCACAACCTAGCGACCTGGGAGTCCAAGGCGCCACTTCTCACACATAAAGGGCACGAACAGACCAAAAATGGCGCAAGAAGATCTCAAAGCCCCAGAGCCTTATAGATCTAAGCGATGAAGAAATAGCAAAACTCTCAGACGCACAGTTTAAAACACTGGTGATCAGGATCCTCACAGAACTGCTTGATTATAGCCACAAATTAGACAAATATATGAAGGCGAAACTAATTGAAATGAATGGAATTGCACAGGACACCAATAGCAATGAAAAGGAAACTGGGACTCAAATCAATGGAGTGGACCAGAAGAAAGCAAATAATGGCCAAACAGAAAAGAGTCAAGAAGCAAGAATTCAAAGAAATGAGGAGAGTCTTAGGAGCCTCCAGGACATCTTTAAACACTCCAACATCCGAATTATAGGGGTACCAGAAGAGGGAAAGGAACAGCCACCAGTGGAAAACTTATTTGCACAAATAATAAAGGAGAATTTCCCCAATCTGGCAAAGGAAATAGACTTCCAGGAAATACAGGAAGCTCAGAGAGTACCAAAGAAGTTGGACCCAAGAAGAAACACACCAAGGCACATCATAATTACATTAGCCAAGATTAAAATGAAGGAAAGAATTCTAGAAGCAGCAAGAGATAAGGGGACAGTCACCTACAAAGGAGTCCCCATCAGACTGTCAACTGATTTCTCAAAAGAGACCTTACAGGCAAGAAGGGGCTGGAAAGAAGTATTCCAAGTCATGAAATCCAAAGACCTACAACCAAGATTGCTCTATCCAGCAAAACTTTCATTTAGAATGGAAGGACAGATAAAGTGCTTCTCAGATAAGATCAAATTCAAGGAGTTCATCATCACCAAGCCCTTATTATATGAAATATTAAAGGGACTTATCTAAGAAAAAGAAGTTAAAAAAAAAAAAGAAAAAGAAGTTAAAGAAACGAACAGTGAAAGGACAGCAAACTCACAGTTATTAACAACCACACCTAAAACAAAAGCAAACTAAAAGAACAGCTAGATCAGGAGTGGAAACACAGAAATGAAGATCTCAAGGAGGGTTAGCAACAGGGGAGTGGGAGGAGGAGAAGGGGGGAAAAGGTACAGAAAATAAGTAGCATAGACAGTAGATAGAAAATAGATGGGGGGGGCAAGAATAGCATGGGAAATATAGAATCTAAAGGACTTGAGACACATGGTCATAAACTAAAGGGGGGGGTAATGGTGGGGATAGGGGGGTAGGGTGGAGGGGAATGAAAGGGGGAATAGAACAACTGTAACAGCATAATCAATAAAAAAATTTTAAAAAAAAACACAAAATGCATTTGCCAGGTTCAGCATCGTGCACACAGGGGAACCTGCTGGGCTCAGCCCAACCCCCCCAGGAGGCCCCGCCCCTCAAGGAGCATGGGCATCCTGGCCACACCCAGGAGTCCTGGGGTGCGTGGTGCTGCCCGTCCAGCCCCGCAGGCCAGGATGCTGACATCGGGGAACAAGATTGAGCTGGGGGCTCGTGTTCAAGCCCTAAAGCTGGTGGGGCCCCAGGTGGGGACAGAGCAAGAGGGGCCAGCAAAGTGGTGATGACTGCGAGGCCGGGCCCCAAGCCTCCCACGTGGCCTGCACGGAAGCCCGGTGCACCAAGACGCAACTTGTCTGCAACTCAGAGGAGACCGCTGTGTTCAGCCCAGAGCCAGAGCAGGAGCCGAGGCCACGAAAGCGCCCCACGTGGCAACCCCATTGGTGGGCTGTGAGGCCCAGGCTGCCTCTGTGGCGGTCACAGCCCCCTGGCTCTGCAGGTGAGGACCTGCTTCCAGCAGCCTCGATGTTGCTGTGCCTAAGCAGCTCCTCGCTGGCAGACACACTCAGTGCTTCCTTCCTCTTCCTCCTGCACACTCCAGTTCGAGCAGTTTGCATGTGCGCACACACACGTGTGTACACACACCACAAACCACGGGCCTTTCCTCACGTACAAGCCTCACTTCAGGGCCTCACACACACAACCCCCGCCACAGGGTTGGGCTCCAGGCCGTGGGGCTTGCAGCCCCTGCGCTGAGGGCCCACGTGAGGCCCCCTGGCCTGACCATTTCTGAAAGAGGGTGAGTGTGCAGATGGATAGGGGACTGGGGTGCTGGCCCTCCCAGAGACTGAGCCTGAAGTCTTGGAGGCCAGTCACTGTTGAGATGGGAAGGGCACCAGCCCCCTGTAGCTCCCTCCGCCCAGCGCCAGCCAACGCTGACAAGCTCCACCCTAATTTCCACACAGTGCTTTGCACACGCACAGCAGAACACAGAGAACTGACCAGACATGCTACCGACCTTCACGACAGGCAAGTCAAAGACCTCTCGGGCCTCCCCGACCTCCGGGTTGTCCCCGTCTTCTGAGATGATGTGCGAGGCCAGTGCATTGTAGGACACCTCCTTGGCTTTCCCGGCCTTCAGGAGCTGGATAACCTTTAAAATGACACAGGAATTAAAACAGAAAATACTGTGCCTCCGCCTCAGCTTACGCAAATCACTGAGAAGGATGAAAACTGTAACTGAAGACACACCACAGCCCCACACCCCTCCACTCCGAGTCACAGCCAGTGAGACTCTGGGGGACCATGAAAAGCAGCAACTCTCGGTGTGACGGCCAAGGGAGTGCAGAGCCCACCGAGAGCGTGGTGCCACACAGGGTCCCTGCACCGAGGACAGGGGCATGTGGGCACACAGTGCCCACCACCCCAGATAAGGCTTCTGGGGAGGCCACGGCCGGTCCATGCAGGCACCACAGGGCCTGCACTCCGCTGCCTGTCCCCGAGCCTGCATCCAAACTGCTTTTGTGACACGTCCTCTCACCACAGGTCCCAGACCCCATGGACAACAGTGCAGTCCCACTGGACGCACAAAGAGCCCCCAGGAACTAGAGGGGCTCTCTGGACAGGATACAGGCTACACCATGGAGAGGGCCGCAGCCATATGCGGGACGGGCGTGCCGGCGCACACCACACGGTCTTTCTCCTGTGTGCTGCGGCTTCCTCCTGAAACAAACCAGTGTCTCGGTGGAGACTGCAGGGCGTCGAGGGAGTGATGGTCGGGTTTTCCAGAAAGACGGCTGTCAGTGTCACGGGGGCACGGGCCGGGCACCCAGGAGGAAGAGCCACACTCAGCAGGTGAGGAGGCAGGTAAGGGGGGTGAGGGAACGTCCCCAGGTCGCCAGGACAGGAGAAAGACACATGTGAGAGAGCGAGCAGGACGGGCAAAGGCAGCCACTGTGAGGGGAGTGGGTGCCAGGAGGGTGACGCGTGGGTGGGGCAAGAAGGACATGCAGTTCAGGCCCACCAGGTTCCGAGTGCCAGCTCAGGATGGGTCTGGGCACCTGCTCAGGATGCACAGCAAGATGTTCTGCAATAGACGCCTGGAGACCAGGTGGAGACAGTGCAGCTCCCAGGGTGCACCCCCGACAGGGCACAGCACCCACATTCACCCACGCACGGGACACCCTCTAGGACCGGTCACCGACTACCAACACAACTGGAGCATACACCAACACACTTTCAGTCGTTGGAACCTCGGTGGTCCTGGGCTACACACCAGCTCCCTCTCCACTTCGCTGGGACCTCAGAGCACCCGGAGCCTAGGTCCCATGGAGGAAGGCCCTCCTCTCCCTGCCCCACGGCTGGGTCTGTGGGTCTGCAGATGTCATCCCCTCCCGCCAGCTGCCTGAGAATGACCAGGTCACACGCGCCTGCACGAGGGTGCAGCCCCTTGGCTTCCTTTCAACGCCCAAGCCCTGAAACACCAGGCAGCCGCCTGCGCATTCCCCCTGTCGACGCTTTCAGGGCATCTGCAGACTGAGGCCACCCGACCGCTAGCCTGGCCAGTGTGCAGGCTGCCCGCCGACCTCTGCCTCACAGATGCACCTCCGCTCCCTCCAGCCGGTGCAGCCCACCCTCACTGCCACCTTTCCTCTTCACCACGAAGGAAACCATCTTTCCCCTCCTCACCTCTGCTTGTCTCAGGACCCGCCAGAAAGGACACCCACCCTGAAGGATTTCAGAGGGGCCACCATGCACCCCAAGGCCTAGCACTGCACTGAGCTGTGTGAGCTGCTCCGTCTACCACAACTGTGAGACCTGTCTGTCCGTTATGCTGGGCCCCGTGCCATGCCTGACGTGCTCGGGACACTGGACACACCAGCTTTCCAGGTCTGTACACAGGAGACTCAGACAGTCGGATGCTGTGGCTCTAGACTTTTTAAGAAAAAAGGCTGTTGCAGATCCCAGTGGTTTGTGAGGGACATTTGTAAGCACTTTGACTTGATTTATACTTGAGCAGATGTGGTTGAGCATCAGCTTGTTCCAGGCTGCAAGTGGCACTGGGTTCAAGTCCCTTGCAAGAGCCCAGTCCTGAAGTGGAGTGGGGGGAGGAAGAAAAGGGGCTGAAGAATGGCAGAAAAAAGGGAGATTGTCAGCACTGGAAAAGCTAATGCTGTTTATATTTAAGTTTGAAGCTAAAACTCTCTTCACCTAAAGGTACAGTGGAAGGATGGGGGGGGGGGGTGTCAGACAGGAGTTCGGTGGGTTACTAAGGCACCCAGTGCCTCTGAGCCTCCACCCCCTTCCACAGCCAGTCACGTGCATTTCCCAGCCCTAGACCTCGGCTGGCTCCACGCCCTTCCTCCAGGCTTGGCACTCCCTGGGCAGGACACCCAGGCATAACTGCATAAACTTAAAGGGAACATCAATAGATTAACCCGGGAGCTTATTCAACCAAGGCTCCCGCCCACCGCAGCAGAGCAGGACTCTGGCTTGGAAAGAAACGGGCTGCGGAGAAAAAACGTAGAAAAGCCCCGGGACGCTTTCCCAGGAGCCGGCACCACTAAGTTTTGAATACTGAGAGCGAGGGTGCCATCCGGGCGTTCTCCGCACTTACTGTGCGACTCAGCCAAGTAGGAACACTGAGCCACTCAAGTTCGTGGGGGACGAACGGAGCGCTTCTCAGGTGCACACAGATGACAGCTGGGTGGCTGTCACACCAGGCCAGTTCGAGGAGCCCGCCCCTCCAGGAGCCCAGATACGGGTGAGGGTGGGCAGAGGGAAGGTGCGTCCGGGTCCCAACCTCGCCTCGGGAGACAGCGAAAAGTGCGTCTCCAAGGAGGCCGCGGAGTCGCGGTCCGGAGACTTACTACGGCCAAGAGACAGGACAGGTCGCCGGCTTCCCCAGGCGGAGGGCAGCGACACTAGGCCCAACAGAGGATTCCAGGGGGGCACCGAGCAAGAAGGACTCGGACGCTGACTTCCACCCACGTGCTCTCCCCTCCTCTCGGGTTTGGACAGAGCCTAGGGTCCCGCAGAACCTCTACATGTCCCCTCCCAGGGTCCCACAGACCGCAACCCAGGTACCCTCCCGAGGGTCCAAGGACCAAACCCTCTCTCCCCGGCCTGCTCCGCCGGGCGGTCGAGCCTCCACGCAGCCAGGCGGGCAAAGACCCGGCGGCGGAAACCCGAGTTTCTGCACCCGAGCGCGCGCCCGCGGCGGGAGCGGAGCCCGGCCGCGGACGCGGCGGCGGCGGCGCGGTACCTGCGGGTCGATGTCGCCCACCACGTAGTACTTGACCTCCCTGAACATGTCCTCGGGAACTTGGGGCGCCTGGTCCGCCATAGTCGCGGGGGCCGGAAAGCTCGGCGGCGGCTCCCGCCCCGGCCCGCGGGGCCCGGTCCCCAACGGCGCGGCGCCCGCCCGGTGCTGCGATTCGGGCCCACTCCCCCCCGCCCTCCGCGCCCCCGCCCGCGCCGAGCAGCCCAAGCGCGGGAGCCGCGCGCGCCCTGCGGGACGCACCATCCGCGGGCCGCCGGGGGGAGGGCCAAGGGGAGGGCGGACAGAAGACACCGCCCGGCGCCTCCACTGCGGCCCGCGGACCGGTGAGTACGACCTCCACGCGGACCGCACCGGGAAACAAGGTCGCGTGGCCGCCGTTTGCTCACGAGGGGGCCCCGGGGACTGGGGGAAACGCGCGTCCCCCACGTGCGGCCGCAGTGGGCCGGTCCCGGGAAGGTGGGAATGCCAGGCCCCTCCCGTCAGCACGCGCGGCCGCCCGGGCAGCGCAGGCGCGCGGCGAGGGGGGCGGGACGCCGGCGGGCGGCCGCGCGGGCGACCGAAGTGCGGCTCGGGGCAGCAAATCTAGAGCACAGAGGGGCGGAACGTCGCCGGTCGCTGCCGAACCGGACCCGAGGTAACGCCCGCGGCCGAGGAAGGCCCGGGCCCGGCTGAGGGCGGGGCGTGGGGGCGAGTCGGGGTCCGAGCGGGGCGCCCCTGTCCAGTTGGACGTCTCTCCCCCACCCCAAACCTCCTTCCTACCGGGACCCCAGCTGTGGGTGTGAGCCGCGCTCACCTCCTTGCAGAGGCTCTGACGACACAACACGGCTGCGACGTGCTCCCGTTCTGACGTCATTTTTCCCCGCATGGTCGTGATGTATTTCTTCTCGGATGTCACCTTGTCTGCATGGTTGTGACGTGTCCCCGCTCTGACGTCATCTTCGCATACAGTGTGGACGTTTTCCGGCTCCAATGACACCCAATCAGCTAGGGAAAGCACAAGCTGCCCAGTGCCACACCCCTGGCCTCTCCCGACCCCTCCTTGCGGGGTCCTGGGGCACTAAGGCGTGAGGACAAGGGCCCCATGCCCCTGCACACAACCCACCCACTGTCCTCCGGAGTCTGCTTTCAGGCTGAGGTGGCTGAGAGCTGGGCCCAGCACCTTCTTCCCCAGGTGTTGTCCTGCGTCTTTACTTAGTGTGACTGTCACTGGCTAAGCAGAAACTGTTTTAAGTCAGTGATGGTGAAGTTAGTTTGAAAAAAGAACTTTAAAAATCAGTGCAACGCTCTCCTGTGACATGAATTCATTGTCATTTTCAGTCTGCAGCGATCACGGAGAAGTTCCGAAGGTGAAAGCTGATGAGGACACCACCCAAGGACAAGCCCTGGCCCCTGGATCTGGCGATGCGGCTGCGACTGCCCTGGAGCTGGAGGAATGTAGTGAGTGACTCTGCGTGGGCAGAAGGCCAGCCAGCTGGGAACCTTCTCATTGCCCCCACGTGACTGCTCTGATGTTGTCTATTCTTCATCTTCTGCTTTTCTCTTTTCTTTTTTTAAATATATTTTATTGATTATGCCATTACAGTTGTTCTATTCCCCCCCTCATTCCCCTCCACCCTGAACACCCCCTCCCCCACCATTCCCCCCCCTTTAGTTTATTACCACAGTGTCTCAAGTTCTTTAGATTCTATAGTTCCCATACTATTCTTGCCCTCCCCCCTATCTATTTTCTACCTACCATCTATGCTACTTATTTTCTGTACCTTCTCCCCCTTCTCCTTCTCCCACTCCCCTGTTGCTAACCCTCCATGTGATCTTCATTTCTATGGTTCTGCTCCTGATCTGGCTATCCTCTTAGTTTGCTTTTGTTTTAGGTGTGGTTGTTAATAACTGTGAGTTTGCTGTCCTTTCACTGTTCATCTTTTTTATTTTCTTTTTCTTAGGTAAGTCCCTTTAACATTTCATATAATAAGGGCTTGGTGATGATGAACTTCTTGAATTTGATCTTATCTGAGAAGCACTTTATCTTGTCTTCCATTCTAAATGAAAGCTTTGCTGGATAGAGCAATCTTGGTTGTAGGTCTTTAGATTTCATGACTTGGAATACTTCTTTCCAGCCTCTTCTTGCCTGTAAGGTCTCTTTTGAGAAATCAGTTGACAGTCTGATGGGAACTCCTTTGTAGGTGACTGTCCCCTTATCTCTTGCTGCTTCTAGGATTCTCTCCTTCATTTTAATCTTGGCTAATGTAATGATGATGTGCCTTGGTGTGTTCCTTTTTGGGTCCAACTTCTTTGGGACTCTGAGCTTCCTGGATTTCCTGGAAGTCTATTTCCTTTGCCAGATTGGGGAAGTTCTCCTTTATTATTTGTTCAAATAAATTTTCCACTTGTGGCTGTTCCTCTTCCCCTTCTGGTACCCCTATAATTCTGATGTTGGTATGTTTAAAGATGTCCTGGAAGTTCCTAAGCCTCTCCTCATTTTTTGAATTCTTGTTTCTACATTCTTTTCTGTTTGGTCATTTTTTTCCTCTTTCTGGTCCACTCCTTTGATTTGAGTCCCAGTTTCCTTTCCATTACTATTGGTTTCCTGTGCATTTCCATTAATTTCAATTAGTTTAGCCTTCATATGTGCCTCTAATTTGTGACTAAAATCAACCAGTTCTGTGAGTATCCTGATCACCAGTGTTTTGAACTGTGCATCTGAAAGTTTGGCTATTTCTTCATCGCTTAGATTTCTGGGCTCTGAGTTGTTCTTGAGCCATGTTTTGATCTGTTTGTGCCTGTTAGGTATGAGGAGCGGAGCCTTAGTTGTTCACCAGGGCAGGGCCACCCAGGTCGCTGATTTGTGACGCTGTATGTGGGGGCGGGGTCAGAGAGGGGCAATGGCAGTCCCCTCTGCCACATCCTGCCACTGGGGCCTGCACAGTCTGTCTCACCACTCCCTCCTTCACCTGTTTATCTGCGCACAAATGTGTGACCGTGGTCAGCCCTCAGTGAGTCCACCACCTTGAGCCCTCAGTGGGTCTGCCCCTTCTCCACACCTGGGATCCACCCGCGGCTGCTGGTGCACCTGGGTCACACACCCGGGTCAGTCCGGTGGATCTTTCCTGCCCGACCCCACTCTGCTGCTGGCTCTGCCCCTCTTACTGGTTTGGCTGAAGAATTCGTTGTTGTCAGACTTCCATGAATTTCAATTTTCTGTGGTTTTGGCTGCGTTTTTATTGCTAAAACTTTGTTGTGTTTTTTTTTAATGTTTTGTCTTTATTTTTTAATTTTAGTTAATTTTTTTGTCTATTTTTTTTAATTTTTATTTATTTACCTTTAGAGGGGAAGGAGAAGGGGAGAGAAACATCAATGTATGGTTGCCTTTAGTGCATCCCCTGCTGGGAATTTGCCTGCAGGGAACTGGCCTGCAACCCAGGCATGTGCCCTGAGTGGGAATTGAATCGCGATCCTGTGGTTCGCAGGCCTGTGCTCAATCCACTGAGCTACACCAGCCAGGGCAAAACTTTGTTGTTTTTAAACTTGGTTGTGGGAGGAGGCACAGTGCTTCCACCTACGCCTCCATCTTGGCGGAAGTCTCTTGCTTTTCTCTTTTCTTAGTGCTCATCGGAGGACTTTTTTTCCCCCAGTGCTTTTAGGGAGAGAAAAGCATTGCCTGTATGCGTGTGGACCTGGGGACGAACACACAACCCAGGTACGTGCCAGGACCAGGAATCGAACCTGCAACACTTCAGTGTATGGGATGACGCCCGAAGCACGGAGCCACCGTTGCCAACGCTGCTTTTGTCTTCCCAACAGTCTGGAATATGCAGCAGCCTTACTTGAAAGCTAAGGCATTTCTTGTACAGATAACAGAAGCACTGAATGCTGGCCTGAAGAAGAATGAACCATCTTTCCTTTGAACATTCAAGAATGTTCAGGGCCCAGCAGCAGTAAGGCCTGCCTGAGTGTGGTCAGTGGGCTAATAAAATGGGTGTAATAATTCAGAGTTTTAATGTGAACATTTTGCCTAAAGCATCATATGGCGTGCTGGAGTGTGATGTTACAGAATAACATGCCTGTGATTTTACAATAAAGGCTTTTGTAATAAAAGGGCATTATTTGTGCTGGACCCCTGTATTTGGGATTGACCATTAATAAAGTTTCACATTCAGTGTTAAGGAAATGATAGCATAATTAATTAGTTCTACATACAGAACCAAAATCATGCCCTTTAGATGACCCGTGTGAAGAAGTTTGCTTTGCTCCTTCTTGGTTAAACGAGAACACACTATATAACTGTACATGGAAAGATTTAAAGCATACTTCAAATGGTGATTTTATATTGTAAGTTAAAAAAGAACTCGTGATTTTCTGCAGGACAAGTTGACCCTGTGGTGACTTCAGATAATTCAATAAAGCAGATTCTGAACTAAGAAATCTCCATAAAATCCCGTCAGCCCCTCGGAGTTCATGGAGCTGGGCAGGATCAGTGGGGAGCGTGGTGGGCCCCGAGCCTCCAGCAGCAGGAAGGCCGCAGGGAGACGCCCACTGAGCACTCACTCTGCAGTGTATCCAACACAGCAGTTCTGCCAGCGACAAAAAAATAAGCATCTTAGGTAAAATTGAATTTCATGGGGAGAGCACATGTTCCGAGAAAGCCTGGGAAACAGACATCACGACATCGTGAGGGATGACTGTTCACCAGAAGACTTCAAGGGGGCGGTTCAGTTTTTAAACATCAGCACCAAAACTCATAAACATGATAGTCAGCAAAGGTCCGTCTCTATCACCTGTCCGTTCACAAACTCATAGGAAAAACTGCCATGTTGAGATTGCTGTATGCCCTCCATGAGTAAGCAGATGGTTGTCGATGGCTTTGGGGGCACTTAGGAGATGACCCACTTTAGGGCAACAACTGTGGGCTCGGCTCACTAGCTGGGAGCTCCGAGTTTCTCCGTCTCAGGTGTGCGCTGCCCAAACGGGGCACATGAGCGTTCCTGTTCTCACACTCCTCCCAGCCCAGGGCAAAGCAGGGTCATTTCGCTCAAAATCAACATCCAGATGACAAACAGCCTGTTTGATGCTAATTTGATAAATAGGGTGATACATTTCTTATTTTCCATTTTGTGAAATTAGGTACTTGGAGGCTAGAAAAAAAGTGAAATTAGAAAAAGCAGAAACATAGCTGGGAATATTTTACCCAAACTGGACGTACTGGCGGGAACATAGGCAAGTACTTCCACATGGACATTTTAAGAAACACATCTTATATCACATAGAACAGCTTCAGCCTCATTCTTACATTCTGTTGTGTTCAGCTCATCACACACCCGGGAAGTCAGACATCATCGGTGTTTAGAAAGCCTTTGTTTCCTCTAGTTTAGCTTCTGGACTGTGTCATCAAACCTTTGAATAGAAGGGAAGACCTGAGTCAGAGGCGTGAACGGCCCGAGTGGAGTGTCATCCCAGGAGAACCTGGGGGTTCAGAGAGCCCAGTTCGTGGGAGAGAGTCCCCTGCCCCCCAGGGCACAGTCTCCACCAATTGTCATCTGCTCATTCGAAGCAGAAAAACAAAAACCAGCCAAAAAGGTAACCGACCTGGAATCCTTGCCCCAGAAGGAGTACCATTGAAATCCTTGCAGACGCTGCCCTATGCAAACATGTTTTTCCTTTAAAAATACGACACCACACATTCCTATGTTGCTGCTTAGATAACAAAACGAGGAGGCCCTTCCATGCCAGTGAATAGCAATGGGTCTGCGCCGTTTAATGGCGGTGTAATGCTCCACCTTGAACAGACCTTAGCTCACTCAGTCCTGTGCCATCGCTCCCAGTAAACAGTGACAGCGCTGCAGTAAAGGGGCAAGCGTGTGTCATGTGCATGCCGTGCCCACTGGGAGGCGAGCTGTGCCCGTGCCTGTCCTGCCCTTACCCACCCCCACACACACAGCCTAGCGCACAGCCAAGAGGGCCTAGGTCGGAGGCCGAGGGCAGTTTTGCCCTGGGGTGGCTTGCCACCTGCCACAGACACTTTTCCTTGTCCTCACTGGAGGGGAGTGGACACTGTGGGCATCTAGGGGTCGAGGCCAAGAAGCAGCTGAGCCTGCAGGGCACCGGACACTGCACGACAGAGGGTTGGCCCTGTGTCGAGTGTCACTGCACTGCTGCTGGGAGGCCGTTTCAGGTGGTGTCGGAACAAACTACACATTTTGTGGACCTATATCACTGAAAGCTGCTTGCACATGACGGTGGCTCGCCCTGATGGCTCGTCTCCGTGTGACACTTGGGCATCTGTCAGGGAGCCACTGTTTCCAGCACCACAGACAGGGAGAGGGCAAGTAGACACCCCATCCAGGAGGTTCTGTCCAGTCCAGAGAACAGCTCGCTCCCCAGTGCAGCCACTTCCATTGGCTGGAACCTGGTCTCATGATGCCAACCTCAGCTGCAAGGGAGGCTGGGAAATGTAGTCTCCCTATGTGTCCAGGAAAAGGACATGGGATGGAGAGTTGTCTTTTTTTTTTCTTTTTTTTAAGATTTTATTTATTTATTTTTAAAGGGGAAAGGAGGGAAACATTGATGTGCAGGAGACAGGCGCACCAAAGTGGGCACCTGGCCTGCAACCCAGGCCTGTGCCCAAACTGATGACCCTTTGGTTCTCAAGTCAGCCCTCAATCCAGTGAGCCACACCTGCCAGGACTCATTTTTAAGTTTAAAAAAAAAACCTTACAAGGTAAGATTAGAGGATGCGACGTAATGTAAATTCTTAAAGATAATGTCAAACAACCATGCCTGCCCATAGCTACTCCATGGGTAGTCGTTGCATTTGGGGTTACTGGCGTTCACAGACGGGGGTCAACGTGCTCCAAGACAACCACCTGGTACTTACTGGACGCCTGGCACGCTGGCGTCTTCCATCAGTCTCCCCCCACCCTCAGACCTGCAGATTGTCCTCGCCCGCTCTCAGTCCCAGGTGGCTGACCTGTGTTGTGTAAACAGACCCCCTCAGAGTCCGCCGGGGTGGACGTTAGTGGACGGGGACTCCCGGGAGAGTTGAGAGGGAAGAGGAGGAAGTGTGGGTCAGGGTGGTTCTCTCCCAGGTTCCTCTCAGGTCGCCTTGGGCTGGCTAAGCCACCTGTTCCGTGCAGCTTTCTCCTTCCTCCCACCCCTCGGACCTGGGTTCACGCCTGCCCCACTCACCTCATGGATACGCAACCCTGACAGGGACATGGAGAAATATTTCCTCAAAAATAAGAGATTATGGCCTGGTCGGTATGGCTCAGTGGGTTAGAGCACTGTCCCATAAACCAAAAGGTCACAGGTTCGATTCCTGGGCAGGGCACATGCCTAGGTTGCAAGTTCAGTCCCCGGTTGGGGTGCCTTCGAGAGGCAACTGATCAAGATCAATGTTTCTTTCCCTCCCTCTCCCTCCTTTCCTCTCTAAAATCAATAAACATGTCCTCGAGTGAGGACTTAGAAAAATGAAAGAAAATTAGGTATGTCTGTCCTCAAAACAGTAACCAAGGTGTGGATACACACGCCTACCCCTTGTGGACTTAGCCCTGAGCACAGCAGCGACTTAAGGGACAGATCCCGTTGTGCCAGGGCCAGGGCGCCCGCAGTCCAGCAGAGGGCGCTGTCGGACTTGCGGTGCCGCACAATCCCGGAGCTGCGGCCAGAGGAGAAAAACACCTTCGTAGCTACTTCAAGTGGAGTGGTCGTGCCAGGCCAGCTCTGGGATTAATTACTGCTTCCTTCGTGGCCTTGGAAGCCTTGAAAATAAAACTGTTACCAATTGTGTTGACTGCTTGATGTCGAGCACCTGCGGCACTAACATGCCAAGGACTCAGGGCGCATGTGTTCATAGAGTCGAGCACTGACACTTGGGGGGTGCACTGTACCCCAGCAGCCACTGCCAGTGCTGTGTGTTGGGAGATCCGGGACTGGCCCCGCGCCCTGCTGTCATCTCCACCTCCGCCAGGGACAGCAAGTGCTGTCATGCAGCACGGGCACCCTGAGGCTTGGGAGGGCATACACAGGGTGGGGGGCCGCTCACCTTCCCGTAGGTGGAAGAAGCGTCCATCAGAGATCTCCAGCACAGTGGCCGCAGGAGAGCCTGGCCACAGTGCTGGGCCCTCGTCCACTGCTCATGGAGTGAGAACAGTGGACAAAGGAGGGACACGCCAAAAGTGCTGCGCAGGGTGCCTGCTTGGGTGTTTTCGCACTTAGAGCCACTGCCTACGGCACCGAGCACCACAGCCTTATTCTACCCAGAGGTAGAAAGTTACAGCCAGAGTTCATGTGGGCAGGCATCACAGTTCAGGGGTGCAGCGGGGGCGGGGCGCCTCTGCAAAATGTGCCCTGACTTCCCCTCCGACGTTTCACCCACTCACGAGTGACGGTCATGAGCCGGGAGCTGGTTCTGGACCATGCAAGGCTGACGACGACTTTAGCGCCTCCCCTCCCTCTAGCCCCCTGGCCGCTCACTCCCAGGTAGACTGCTTCCTTCTCCAGGGCTTCCGGGGTCGCCGCAACTCTCGTAGAACATACGGAGGCCCAGAGGGTTCACAGGTACTAGCACCACTGGGGCTAACCCCATCTTTCTGGACTTACTCTGATGCATTCTTTATAAGATTATATTTATTTACTTTTAGAGAGGGGAAGAAAGGGAGAAAAAAGAAACATCAATGTGTGGTTGCTTCTCATGCACCCTGTACTGGGGACCTGGCCCGCAGTCCAGGCATATGCCATAGACTGAGAATCGAACCAGCGACCCTTTGATTCACAGGCCTGCACTCACCCACTGAGCCGCTATTCTGATTCTTAAAAAAAAAAAAAAAAAAAAAAAAAAAAAAATTGTGTCCAACCACTATGCTGTAGAACAAAACTAATAAAACAATAATGTTGAACATAAGCTGTAATTGGAAAATAAAAAATACAATCAACTGACAACCCCCCACCCACACAAAGGGAGCAGAGCTTCATCCATAAGAGAAATTTTAAAAGGTAAACCCTGAAAATAGTGTTTATGGTATGGAAAATGTAACTTTGTACAGATTGAAAGCAAGATCACAGACTTACACTTTTGTGGCCGATGTTTGCCCCGGAATCGGCCAGAGACCAGGAGGCGATTTTAGATCTGAATTCAGGACTTCCTGGTTTTAGTGTCTTGTGTCAGTTTTAATTTTCTGATTTAATTAGCTTCCTAATTAGAAGGGTTAAATTAATTAACCTCATTATTTACTATATATTTAATGATTTCTCCTCTGTGGGGAGTCACTTCATTTTCAATAATTGGAAAGCGTGTGACAAGAGGGACAGTCGCCTGGCTGCTCGCTCACTGCTTTGTGATGTGCGCCGGGAATGGGACAGGCGGAGGGGGGTCGAGGGTGAGAGGTCAGACACACGCACGCAAGCTACTCCCCACGTGTTCCAAAGCGCGGGGTGTGGAAAAACTCAGGTTGGGGTTCAATAACTTCCATCAAATTAGACCTCCATGGCTGTATCTCTTATTTAAGGTTAAAAGATACCCTGGAATCCAGCACTGCGTGCTAAGTAGCCCAACCAGACGATCTTGGGTGCAGACAATAAACTATCCGTGAAGCATCAAAAAACACCAATTACAGTGAAGGGGCATTTTCTGAAGTTACCCACAGGCATAAATGGCTTAATAAAGCACTTGGTGTTTCCCCAGCCTTGCCTGTGGGCTGGCTGGACATCGTTTTGGGGGGACAGTGTGACCCTTCGCCTCAAATCTGCATGGCTCATGCAAATCAAACAGGCCTCAGTCCTGCAGGCCTGTTGATGTATCCGTATAAGCAATTGGTGGATACCTTTAAACTCACTGATGCACAGGAAAGACCAAATGCTCCCTTTTCCAAGAACAGAACTGAGGTCACGGCTCCAAAGCGGCTGCATTTCTCTTGTCCCCACTTTCCACACGCTGGCACAGACATGCACAGACACGCCGGCTGGCCTTACAGCACCCCGGCGTTGGGCCGGCCCAGCCACGCCTGCACGACGTCCAATGCAAAGCTGACATACAGAGTGAAACACAGAGGCCTGATGACAGGAAGGCCACTCCAGGTGAACCTGCCCCAGCACCTCGGTGTGCAGCGTGGGGTGAGCTAGCTCCCTGCAACCCACTGGTGCACTGTGAGCAGGGTAGGTGCTGGGCTCCACGTGGGGACACACCATGGGGACTGGGTGACTAGGGAGGGCCCCCTTAAAGGGGTGAGTCTTGGGAGGGCCCTGAGGACAAGGGGCGGTGGGGGTACTCACCACCACGGGCAGGAGCGGCCTAAGCTCGTCCCTGGGCCCAGAGTGAACCGTGGCAAATGTGGCGAAACCAGGAGTAGACTCCTGCCCAGAGGGAGATGCTAGGGGTGTGTGTAAGACATACAGAGAAATACAAGGTCCCGCACAAATCATGCCCCCTTTTATTTTTAAGATTTTATTTATTTAGAGGGGAAGGGAGGGAGAGAGGAAGAGAAATATCAATGTATGGTTGCCTCTCGCGTGGGTCCCCTGCTGGGAACTGGCCTGCAACCCAGGCATGTGCCCTGACTGGGAATCGAACCACAATACTCTGGTTTGCAGGCCCGCGCTCAATCAATCCATTGAGCTACACCAGCCAGGGCTAATCATGCCCCTTTTTTACTACAAAATCTTTTATTACAAAATGGTAAGCATGTCATTCTGTAACATAACAATATCACACTCAAGTACACCATATGACACTTCAGGTGAAATGTTCCCATTAAAACTTCAAATCCTCACACCCATATTATTACCCTACCAGCCACACTCCAGCAGGCCTCACTTCTGTGGGACTCGGAAGAAGGCCTTCCAGGAAAAGCTACACACGAAGAAACTATAACCACCCACGTTTCTCACAGATTAGAGTCTATGATGAATTCCTATCAAAAAATGCATAGGCTGCCCTGGCTGGTGTGGCTCAGAGGACTGAGTGCCGGCCTGCAAACCACAGGCCTGGGTTGCCGGCCAGGTCCCCAGTAGGGGGCGCTCGGGAGGCAACTACACAGGGATGTTTCTCTCCCTCTCTTTTCCCTTCCCCTCTGTAAAAATAAATAAAATCTTTAAAAAAATTGTACAGGCTGACAGAGGGGAGGGGCAGGCAGGAAGAAGCACAGGTCAGCAGTTACAGAGCCGTCGCGGGCGTGTCCAGCCCTCGTCGGCAACAGAGTCGGTAATGTTGTAATTGCTGTGAGTGGTGTCAGGGGGCATTGGATTTACCCAGGGATCACTGCGTCGGGCATGGAAATGTCTAACTACTGTGCTGTGTGCCTGACGCTGATACAAAAGAACACTGAATGTCAGCTGCAATTGAAATACGAAAAATAAATTACCCACTTAGCCAGTAAAAAAAAAAAAAAGAAAAGAAAACGTATAGGTTGAGAGAGAGACAGAAGAAGCTGGTCTTTCATTAGATCCCTTCTGGAAAGGTCAGTCCCTCTTGCGGCTAACAGCAGGCAAAGTAGTCCTGCTTCCCGAGCTCAGAGAAGTGTGAGCCCGACAATACCTACTGCCCTCATCCCAAACTGGCAGGAGTTTCTCACTGCCTGCAGAGGCAAGTCCAGTCCAGCCAGCCACCTGTGGGCTCCAAACCACAGGCCTGGGTTGCCTCCCGAGCGCCCCCTACTGGGGACCTGGCTGGCAACCCAGGCCTGTGGTTTGCAGGCGGGCACCCTCCCCACCACAGCCCAGACCCCGAGCACCCGGCTCCTCTCCTGCCCCTGCCCCTGGTTCATCCTCTTCCCACCAGCCCGGGCGACGTGA
Source organism: Artibeus jamaicensis (assembly GCF_021234435.1). Classification (NCBI taxonomy): domain Eukaryota; kingdom Metazoa; phylum Chordata; class Mammalia; order Chiroptera; family Phyllostomidae; genus Artibeus; species Artibeus jamaicensis. The sequence continues at coordinate 5,148,211 of NW_026521936.1, forward strand.
CCCTTCAGACATGTCCAGGACCACCTCACCACCACGAGGTGGTGGACGCATCTATAAGACCATCCATCCGCCTGTCCATCTGACCTTCACCATGTAGCAGCCAGCACAGGTGTTTCCTCCTCCCCCTCCGGCCAAGGTCGGCCAAGGTCGGCCAAGGTCGACGTCCCATTTCAGGAAACATCTCTGGTGCCCTGAGACAGGACTTACTTTGGCCGGTTCTGTGCATGGCTATACACAAATTACCTGACCGGAGGCTGCTGGGCAGGGGTCAGAGGTGACAGAACCAACTCCGCGTGACAGCATCCATCTCTGACCACCAGCACCACGGCCCGTCAAGGCATCTGTGAGCCGTCCTGGGGGATGAGAACAAAGAGGGCTGGAGGGAACCTAAAATCTGGGAGCTCGACCCCATCCCATTACTGACACTGAAAATCCCGACAGCCTTTATACAGGGCCGCTTTACACCCGGCCCCGCCCCCTGACCCCGCCACTACTAACCAAAACAGGTCGGTGTCCCTTCCCGGGTGAGCCCCCTACCCTACCGTTCAGTAGGGTGTTGATGTCAAGCAGGTGATGGATAAACACTCAAGGCAGAAACTCGGGTATCTTTGAGTGGACCAGCGTCACTGCTAGGGACTGCGCACCTTGGAGTTAAGTCGTCGCCCAGGGCAGGGGCCACCATGCAGATGGAAAGCTCACCGCTGACTGCGCCATCATGGTTTCTAAGTCAGGAAACACAGATTCGGAGAAGTTAGTGAGGTGCGGAGCCAGCCAACGCCTTCTGTAAAGGGCCAGAGAGAAAGTACTTTGTCGTAAAAGTCTCTGTTTTGACTTGGGAAGGGCCGTGGCAGCGTGAAAATAGCCGTAGTTAATGTGGGTGCCGGCCACGAGAGCTTATTTACACAAACAGGCAGCGGCCAAGTCAGCCTCCGCCGGTCTGCCGCCTCGGGGTCTCTGGGGTCGCCAGATCGCAGGTGGAAGAAACTCAGAGTAACACCCAACAGGTGCTCACCGCCCCCCGGGCTGCTGGCATTCAGCTGCGATAGCTCAGACCCGGGAGGCCTGCCTGGATGCTTGACCACGAGGAAAACAGGGGAATTCGGGCTAATTAATTAGTCCAGACTTTGAAGTCCAGAGAGAGCACAGCCTCATATTAAGTGCAAACAATCATCCTAAGTAATATATTTGTGGCACTTTCATTAAATTTTCTCTCGAATCTTGGAAAGTACGTATCTCCTGGCTGCCAACATTTTCATCTCGTATAATTATGAGGCCTCCCCAAATAATCGTTTTTCAGTTTGGGATACACAGTGGGGCCCGGAGCCAGCTGCTGGGCCATGATGGAGCCGTTTAATTTGAGGCTTATTACCACAGCACAGGTGAAAATGAGTAACGTCTCAGTGAAATTTGTTCATCGAATATCAAATGTGAGTGCCTATTGTGCGGTGATGTTCACGGAAAGAAAAAAGACTAGCATGTATCTATAAGAAGCTGAAAGAACCCATTGTCTGTTGAGACAAATACAGGGATTTTAGGGACATTTTCCCAAGATATTAATGAAAACCTTTTTCATTACAAAAAAAGCAGCCATTTCAATGAGCAATAACCCTTCCTGTGAATGAACATTTGCTCACCTCAGAAAACAGTGGCAAAGTGAAATACGGGTTTCCTTAAATACATTCAAATGTGGTGTGGTGTTTTGTTTTTTTTTTTGTCTTCTCTATGACCAAGAAGTTTCAACTTCAGGACACATTCAGGGACCGTGAGCCTCCAAGAGTGTCCCTTACTTCCGAAGACACATCTTTTAAGATGCTAAAATACCAACTACCTGGACGTTCTAATACTCTTATTTTCTGAGTAGGGGTCACAAGGTGATTCCTTCCTCAGTTAGACAGCAATTCATTTTTTTTTTTAACTTAAAAACACTCCCCCTCAGAAAGACAAGGACAGTGGTAAGAGCATGGGGAAAGGGGAGCAGGGAGCAAGGCGGCTACCAGGAGAACCACAAGAACACGGCAGGAAGGAAGCCGGGGGCACACTCCGACCGGCAGCCTTGAGTGGGGCGGCTTCAACCGTAGCGCCAGAAAAACTCCCCGGGTTGAGTGTCGAAGACGCCAGTGCCCAGCTGGCTCCCAGGTGGCTCACTTGCTCCCGTAGAACAAAGAGCAAGCCCCCTATCTGCGAACAGAAAAGAAAACAAGACCTTGAAAAGCAAAGAACAGCCTCCGTGGACACAAAAGCTCCGTGTTTTTAGAACACTTTGCTCAGGCAACCATTTTAGCCACTAAATGACTTAATAGAGTTCTGGGTAATTCTAATATGTTTCTAAGCAGGAGAATTTATAGCAGTATTGAAAAAAATCAGAGGGCTACAGGGACAGCGTTCAGCTCTGTGTTCCATTTCTACAGAAAACGATCAGGGTTCTGGAGAATATTGCATCTAGTAACATCATACAAACTGAACGTTTACCTTTGACTGTAGGCTCCATAATTTGTGGAATTCGTTCCATTTAGCTACACCGTGTTCATCGGAATCAGAGAAAAAAGCTTATTTAGACTTTCTTTAGCAGCGGTATTTATGTATTCATCAGAGATAAGCAGACCTGAAAATCAGTCCATCAATTTTGCCCTTTTCCCGTAGTAGATTAACCTAGGCCGTCATTTCTTGGAACTCATCTTAGGAAGACTTGCTTATATCCCGAATCAAATATTTTCAGATGTGATCTGATCTATTCCACCTTTCCCAGTGCTAAAGGAAGACCCAAAACTGCAAATAAAAATGTCAGCCTTTATCAGGGTCTTGAGTGGATCTGTGTCAAGAATCTCCTTCCCTCCCTTTCTTTATACTTTCTTCCCAATTTCCCCCGTCTCTTTGTTTCTTTTAAAGATTTTATTTATTTATTTTCAGAGAGAGGGGAAGGGAGGGAGAGAGGGAAACGTCAGTGTGCAGGTGCCTCTTGTGCGCCCCCTACTGGGGACCCGGCCTGCAACCCAGGCCTGTGCTGTGACTTGGAATCGAACTAGTGACCCCTTGCTTCTCAGCCCAGTGCTCACTCCCCTGAGCCACACCAGCCAGCGCTCCACCTTTCTTTCTAATTCCTCCCTCTTGCCTCACTCAGTGCAATTCTCTCTTCATTTCTTTGATGCTAAGAGAGGAGACTTGGAGAAGTCAGCGTCGGCCAGGAAAAACACATCACAGGAAGGGTTAACTCGGGAGAGTTTGATGTTGGATACAGGATGGGTTCCACCCTGCATCTTGTGATCACAGTTTGGTTCATAATAATTAAACATTATAAGACACTCATTTTGGGGGGGAATGTTCATTTCCATTAGCAAAACATTCTAGCTTGTTCATACCGCCCCTTATCACGGCCCTTGATGGGCCTCCATTACCTCGTGCCGAGCTCCCAGGCCCATTCTCCCCTCATTCCACCCGGGGAAAATGTGCGGCCGTCTCCGGCTGCCTGACAGCTGACCGGCAGATGTGTCTGTTTCCACGTCCACGCTTCTGTCTGGAACACAGGGGACCCTCAGTAGTCCCATCCCGTGTGATTAGAGCCAATGGTAACCATGACAACCCATGCACAGCCAGGTGCTTGCTACAGGCAAAGGAACGAGGGGACGGCTGGTGGGGGGAAGCGTTGCGATTTCCAGCTGCGACCCCGGGAGCAGCTGTGGAAGGAAGCAAGGCTGTGCAGTGACGGGTGTTCCTCCCTTCGTCTGGCATGGGAGCGTTTCTGTGTTGGCTGACAGGTTCGCCTCGTCACCCTCCCATCTCCCTACAACCTGGCATAAGCTGTGTCGTTCCCCCTGGCCGGGCAGCTCAGCTGGTGAGAGTCATGCTGATACGCCAAGGTCCTGGGTTCAATCTTTGGTCAGAACACATAGAAGAGTCAACACCTCAATTTCTTTTTCCCCTCCCAACAGCCGATGATGGAGCATGGCAATGGCCATCGATACCTAAGGCTCTCTCCTAGGACAGGGAGTCAGCATCCCTCTGTCCTTTCTCAGCTTACACAGACACCCACAACAGATTGTGAAGATTTCTGCCCCCTTCTGTTCCAACAGTGTAACTGCACAATTAGTTCCCGGTTAATAGATCACAGTGCAATTCCACGGGGCTGTATTTGCACCTCCATCAGACGACATTTGTGGCTCAGCCATAATTCACAGAAGTGTAACCTCAGTGCCCGCCTGCAGAGGGAGCTCTAGCTCTGGGCCACCAGGAACAACACTGAAATAAACAACTTTGTTGCTTTGGCCCTAATACACCCAAAGGTTGTGGGTTGGATTCCAGCCAGGGCACGTACCTAGGATGTGTGTTTGACCCCTGGTCAGGGTGTGTGTGCAGGAGACAACCAACTGATCCATGTTTCTTCTCTCTCTCTCTCTGTCTCTCTGATCAATAACACCATGTCCTCGGCTGAGGATTAAAAAATAAAAAGAGCAGTACCTTTATTTCCATAAAATCAAATCTTGATCCTGATCACCACATCCCAGAGTATGCGCCTGTTCATTTTGACAGATACAGCCGGCTTGGCCACCCTGTGGGACGCTCCTGGAGGATATTAAAAGTTGTTATTTTAAAAGGTATTTTAGGACTTCCAGCCAAGACGGAGGTGTTGGTAGACACATTCTGCTTCCTTGCACAACCAAAAGAAGGACAACAACAAATTTAAAAACAAAAAACCACCACAACTGTATGGAAGTCCAACAACCAAGGGCTTAAAGAGGAAACATTCACCCAGACTGGTAGGAGGGGCAGTGAGGACACACAGCAAGTTCGTGGCTGGCAGACAGGGTGGTCCCACATTGGCTTGCAGATAAACCAGAGGAACAAGTGGGAGCGAGACAGACCGTGCAACCCAGAGTTCCAGTGCGGGGAAATAAAGCCTCAAAACCTCTGACTGAAAACCTGTGGCGGCTGAGGCAACAGGAGAAACTCCCAGCCTCATAGGAGAGTTTGTTGGAGAGACCCACGGGGTCCTTGTAAACAACCCACCCACCTGGGCACCAGCACCAGAAGGTCCAATTTGCTTGTGGGAAGTGGAGGAAGTGACAAAAATCCGGCAGAGAGCAGAGCAAGTGGCATCGTTCCCTCTCGGACCCCTCCCCCCCACACAGCATTACAGCCGAGCCACGAGGGCTGCCCCACCCTGGTGAACACCTAAGTCTCTGCCCCTTACTACGTAAGGCACAAACCAGACCAAAAAAAATATGGCCCAAATGAAAGAACAGATCAAAGCTCCAAAAATAAAACTAAGCAATAAAGAGATAGCAACCTATCAGATACAGAGTTCAAAACACTGGTACTCAGGATGCTCACAGAAATGATTGAGTACAGATGCAAAATAGAAGAAAAAGTGAAGACCACATAAAGTGAAATAAAGAAAAAGGAACCAACAGTGAAAGGAAGGAAAATAAGACTCACATTAGTGGTTTGGATTAGAAGGAAGAAATAAACATCCAACCAGAACAGAATGAAAAAACAGAAATTCAGAAAGAATGAGAAGAGGCTTAGGAACCTCCGGGACAACTTTAAACATTCCAACATCCAAATCAGAGGGGTGCCAGAAGGAGAAGAAGAAGAGCAAGAAATTGAAAACTTATTTGAACAAATAATACAGAACTTCCCCAATCTGTCAAAGGAAATAGACTTCCAGGAAATCCAGGAAGCTCAGAGAGTCCCAAAGAAGTTGGACTCAAGGAAGCACACACCAAGGCACATCATAATTAACCAAGATTAAAGATAAGGAGAAAAATCCTAAAAGTGGCAAGAGAAAAAGAGACAGTTACCTACAAAGGAGTTCCCACAAGACTATGAGCTTATTTCTCAAAAGAAACCTTACAAGCATGAAGGGGCTGGAAAGTATTCCAAGTCATGAAAGGCAAGGACCTACATCCAAGATGATTCTGTCCAGCAAAGCTATCATTTAGAATGGAAGTGCAGATAAAGTGCTTCTCAGATAAGATCAAGTTAAAGTTCATCACTAAGCCCTTATTATATGAAATGTCAAGGGGACTTGTCTAAGACAAAGAAAAATGATCAAAAATGTGAAAAGTAAACTGACAACAAACTGACAATTATTAACAACTGAACCTAAAAAAAAGAAACACACTAAGCAAACAACTAGAACAGGAACAGAATCACAGAAATGAAGATCACATGGAGGGTTATCAGTGGGGAGGGGGAAGGAGAAGGGGGGAAAATGTACAGGGAATAAGTAGCATAAATGGTAGGTACAAAATAGACAGGGTGAGGGTAAGAATAGTGTAGGAAATGGAGAAGTCAAAGAACTCATATGTATGACCCATGGACATGAACTAAAGGGGGAGGGTGGGGAACACTGGCGGGAGGGGGTGTGCTGGGAGGAGTGGAATAAAGGAGAGGGGAAGAATGGGACAACTGTAATAGCATAATTAATGAAATTTACTTAAAATGGAAATATTAACTTCTCTAAAAAATTTTAAAAAGTAGTTTATATCAACAAACAAGTGTTGGCAAGTACATGGAGAAAGGGGAACCCTCGTGCACTGTTGGGGGCAATGCAGACTGGTGCAGCCCCTGTGGAAAACAGCGTGGAGGTTCCTCAAGAGATTACAGATGAATCTGCCTTTGGGCCCAGAGATTCCACTGCTGGGAATTTACTCCAAGATTCCTGAAACACCAATCAGAAAGAACGTAAGCACCCCTCTGTTCATTGCAGCATTATTGACAAATGCCAAGATCTGGAAACAGCCCATATGTCTATCAGTTGGATGAGTGGATGAAAAACCTTTGGTACGTTTCCACAATGGAATACTACGCAGCTGTAAAAAAGGAGCTCTTACCCTTCGCCACAGGCTGGGTGGATCCAGAGCATATCATGCTAAGTGGAATAAGCCAGTCGGAGAAAGACAAGCACCACAGGATTTCACTCACATCTGGAGTCTAATGAACAAAATAAAACGACAAACGAAATGGAAATAGAGGCAAGGGCACACGGAACAGACCAACCACTGTCGGAGGGGAGAAGGAACCGGGACTGGAAGATAAAAAGGGATTAGCCTAAGAACACACATGCACAATCCATGGACGGCCACAAGGGAGGGGGGGCAGGAGCTGAATGGAGGTGGGCAAAGCAAGTGGGGGTGGGAATGGGGACATCTGCAATGCTGTCAGAAAAGACAGGTATTTTGTGGTGCTCATTGCCCTTGGTTGGTCCACACGCCTCCCTCCTCCTGAAGTGCCACCCTCCAGCCTTCAGGACACTGGGCCTCCTACCACATGCCCTGGACGATGAGGTGCAGTACCCACAGCCCGTTCATAGGAGGCACTGTCCCTCAGGGCCACCCCGACTGGGGGCCTCGAAGCCACCAGCTTTCCTCAGCTCTGATCAGCACACCCCACCGATGCCCTGGGAACTACCCACACCTTGTCTTGTGCCCCATCCGCTTTGAGCTGCGAGTCAGGGGCTCACACAATGACTGTGACCAGGTGGGCTGACTGCCTGTTGGGGAGCTCCCCTCCCCCCCAGCTCTGCAGCGACTACTTCTGTCTCACCCCCAGGCTGCTGCTGGGGATATCGTCCCCTGGGACCCCATCTCGTGGGGACACCTCAGGGTCCCAGCTCATGGTGATTGTGTCTTGTTCCACTGTCATCTAATGTCCCAGGCTCGGGGGTCCCGTCTGCCCAGGGTGCTGGCACACCATGTGCAACTTTGCCAAGGGGGCGGGGTTTCCTGTGCGGGTAGCTCTGGGCGTCTATATTGCAACTCCATTCCTGGCGCTCACCATTCAATCCACGGGGAGCCTTTTCCGGTTGCAGGCCGACCTGGTGCCAGGGAACGGGGCAGGGGGGTTGCCGGTCCCCAGGTCCAAGTGGAAGGGCCACTTTTCCCACAACTAGGCCCCTGTGGAGCCCCTTCCTGCTCTCACCCCACCCACGCTGGCAGCCTTCCCACTCCACCAGGGAGGTGACCATACCAGCAATCTGGAGGGAGGAACATGCTTCCCAAAGCCACCACAGAGCTGGAGTCGTCCCTGGGAGGGGCCGGAAGTCTTTGATGCAATCATCCTCTTCCTGAATTGGGAGGGACGTCCTGGCTTACCACAGACCAAGGGACCCCTTGGAAGAGGGTGCAGCCAGGGGGCCCCTAAAAGGAGGATTTATAATGGGGTCCAGAACTCAGGGTGTCCAGAAAATATTAAAATATATAGGCTGTCCTCCCCCCACCCACACACGTCTGAGCTGGGGAGGATGAGACACAGGGTGCAGGGCCATCGAGAGCTGTTTTGCATAGCAATAGTTTTGCAGATAACCTCTTGAACAGTCATTTAACATGTCTATGACCTTTAACTGGTTTCATAGATATGTTAAATAGCCATGCTTTGAGCCAAGGACTTGGGAGTGACTTCCACCCAGGATGTCACTAGGAGGCAATGCCCCCTGGTTACAGGGCCTGCGTGAGAGCTTGGGGCTGATTGGCTCGACGCCATGGAGCCACGCCTGCCCTAACTTACTATGGCAACCGGGGAAGCTGAGGAAACAGGGGAAGGCTGGCAGGTGTAGCCGGTTGTGGGAGGAGTCGGAAATGGGGCTGCAGAGGGAGATCCGGGCTAGGATTTAAATCCAGGCGCGGCCACCAGGAAAGATGAGCCACGCGGCTTTGGGGCGCCCTTTGTCTTGCAGCTTAGGAAGCCAGAAAGCAACAGGCAGCACTGATGCAGAGCTCTCTCCTAGCAGTTTGGAGGAAGGCAGGAGAGATGTGGCGGGAAGGAAGGCGGGGAAAGCTCTCTCACTGGTGGGCTAGGAGAAGGTGCCTTGCGGGTTTTGGATCAAGAACTGGAAATCCTGGCAACACAGCTGATGGTGCTGGGAACCGAGGGAGACCTGCTGGCCAAGCACGGACTACTGGGGAGAACGGGGGGCTGCCTGAGCCACGGAATTCTACTTCTTTTCCTGAGGTATGGTACCCCGGACTGGGCAAAGGGGGGAAGGAAGGACTGTGGGTGTTTGTGGGTGTTTTAAGGTATTTTGGGGATTTTAATGATGACATTTAACGCATTACTCTTAAGTCTATATAACTTTTGAATAAATAATTCCTTTCCTTTTCATCAATCCCTGGCATTAAGAGTTATAATTCCCTGGCAGTGGGCAAGACGAACCTAGTACAGGGGACCTCAGGAGAAGGGGTTCCACTTGGTAACATTGTGACCCTCTTCTCTGGTGGCCAATCAGAAGAAATCACGGGAGACCACATGCACAGTAGCTTTAAAGTAATACAATTACTTGTACATGCGCAGTAAAGGCCTGTCAAAACTAGCCAGGAAGGATCCGCCCTATAAGAATAGAATCCTTCCAGCCCCTGAGGTCAAGCTCTGCTTGGAATGGGTCCACTCCCATGTTCTCTGCTATAAACTCTGTGTGTTCGGTTCAATTCTTTGTCCCGATCACCAAGAAACTTGGTCACCTGCGCCCACCTGTAACACCCTGACATCCTCCCTGACATCGCAGGCGTCTGAATCTCCCTCGGACTTATTTCTCACCCTTCTGAGCACCTGTGTTTTACCGAGGACGCTAACAGATTTGCCCACCCAGCCCATGCGCACTCCGCATTGACATCGTGGTCCCTGAGATGTTCTGACAAATGCCTACAACAGTTTTCAAACATTCTGGTCTCGGGACCCCTTTCTACTCTTCAAAATTACCCTGGGTATCTCAAAGAGGTTCTGTTTACATGGGTTTCATCCATGCGTATTTCCTAGAATATAAATTTAAGTGAAAAACTGAAAATGCATTTGTGTATGAATGCACTAAAAATAAAAGAATCAACTCATTTTATGTTTACATAAATGACGTCCTTCTGGAAAAATAACCATTTTTTTTAAAAAGGGGTTTTTTGACCGGTCAAGACCACAGCACAGGCAAACACAGCACACCTCCTTGGACAACCACATCAAAATTACAACTAAATTACAGAACAACCATCACTCCAGAACGTCAGAAATCGAGCCGAATGGAAGTCTGACAACTGTGAAATCGAGTTGGATGAAAGTCTGACAACTACGGAATTAAAGAAGGATACCACATCCATCCAGACTGGCAGGGGGAGTCGAGAGGTGAAACGGGCTGGTCCCTCACCCACGTGTGGTAGATACAAATTCGGGAGGGATATCTCAGGAGCGAGGAGCCCCAGCCTCACACCCGGACCCCCGGCCAGGGTTCCAGTGCCAGGAAGATAAGTCCCCACAACTTCCGGCTGCAAAAACCAGAAGAAACTTCTGAAGCACCAAGAAGCTTCCCTTAAAGAACCCACACAAGGACTCACCTACTCAGACTCGCTCCTTCTGGGCTCCCGCGCCGAGATGGCAGCTTGAAAGACACCGATGGCTCACGGGGAGAGACCGAAGTGTCTGGCACCAGGGTGGGAGCTGGGGAACAGCCTTCTCCCTGACAAAAAGGCAGGCAGAGCCACCAGGTGGGTGCCCTGAGTCTCCATCAACCTGGCTAACACCGTCCACCCTACCTGGAGATCCCCTGAGGCTCTGCCCCACCCAACTTACAGGGCCCACCCAACCTGTTAATGGTGACTTTTCCATATGAATGGCTAACCTTGGCTCATGCTTCACTACTTCCGACATCCTCTCAAACAAGCCACAGCAACTCTCAGCGCCCCAACTCCCTGTACTTCTTGCTAAGTGGCCCCGGGTAGAGCACCAGCAGTGGCCATGTAAGCTTGTTTTATAGCTGAGGTAGGGTGGCCTCGGCACAACGCAGGTGGGGGCCGACCTTGGCCTGCACCCTCCAGGCCACCGCGGAGCCTGACAATGGAGGAGTATTTCAATCATCTTTTGGGGTAATTATACACATTTTTCTGTGACAGTATTGCAAAATCCAATAAATGGTAGTTTCTTCAAGGTTTGTTGCAGTGTGAAATCTGCAATCATACACATTTTTTGTGCTCCGCTGAGTTAAAAAAAAATCACTGTTCTGTTTTTTTCCTTTGAAATGGATCTTTTATCCTCCGCAGCTTTGTAGCCTCACCCCCTGGTCATATGGACGTTTGAATGCCGATCCGAACATGAGTCATTATACAGTGTCCAGAAAAAAACATCACCTCTGTTCACATCACCATCAATCTCATCACAGAGGCCTCTAAGTATCGGGAAGCTGTCGATTTCCCGGTGGCAGAGGGGAGTCTTCCAAAGTCCTGGTTTTCCCTTCAAAGCTCCAATTTCCTGACGGCTCCCCGCGCCCGCGGGTTGTTTACCTCAAAGTGACGGCTCACTCCATTCTCGCTCCGTTCGTCTGCAGAGAACTGTTCACCAGGTACCTCAGACCGAATCATGAGAGGTCATCTCTTGGGAGTGCTTTCAAATCAAAGTGATGCTTCATTTAAAAAGCTGTTAGTTCGGCTCTCTTCATTGTCATGTCAACACCTCTTTAAAGATCCTGTTTGCAGCCTTGGTCCGGGTGAGGGGGGGGGGGAGCTCAGGTGATGGGAGAGTTGTCTGCACACTAGAAATTCGAGGGTTCGATCTGTGGCCAGGGTGGGTGTGTGCAAGCGGCAACTGATTGATGTTTCTCTCTGCCTCACCCCTGCCCCCTGCCTTCACTCTCTAAAATCACTGACCAGATCTTCAGGTGAGCATTAAAAAAAATAATAACAACAACAACTCTATTTCCAAATACAGCCACATTCTGAAGTACGGGGCTAGGACGTAAGCGTATGTATTTGGAGGGAGCAGAGCACACTTCCACTAAGTTGTATTCCTCATGCTGCCATTTCAGAGGTACTTACTTTGCGGCCGGTGGGAGTTTTGTGCCCATTTACATTTCAAATGCTTTAAATCATGGCCATGCTGTAAGAGAAAAAGCTGGAACATTCTGATTGTTCCTCTGAGTCTGTAGGACATAAACGTGAATTTCTCACCCTGGCTGGTGTGGCTCAGTGGATCGAGCGCAGGCCTGCGAACCAAAAGATCACCAGTTCAATTGCTAGTTGGGACACAGGCCTGGGTTGCACTCCAAGTCCCCAGTAGGGGGCGCACGAGAGGCAACCACACATGGCTGTTTCCCCCTCTTTCTCCTTTCCTTGCCCTCTCTCCGAAAATAAATAAATAAAATCTTAAACAAACAAACAAAAACCCTGCATTTCTCAACAGACTGGTTCTTCTGGAAACACTGCCCTGGATGGATAGTTTTCTTGTGAGCGCATCCTACTCGGTTTTTAATTTTCTGACACTCCAGTTTCCACAGAGCATCCTCCGGTATCCCAGGCTTCGTCCCTGATTAGATGGCAGCTCATTTAACGATCAGTAAGGCTGCTGCACCACCCCCTGCTGGAGGGGAATATGATTGCAAGCCCACGATGCCTTTGAAAATCCCTATGGTGACGCACCACGGTCTAGGCCAACCTGCCCAAAATGGAGTGCGCTGTTCCTCCAGCTCAGCGACCCTGAAACCTGAACCCCTGCAGAACTGCTCAGAGCAATTTTCTCTCAAAGAAGACGTGTGACCCCAAGAAGGTGACATATTAGAAACAAGCAGAAGCCTTCCCCCTGGCCAGAGACACACAAGCAACCCGCTGTTTTTAAGGGATATTGGGTGAACCATCACTGCAAATCATCTTGCACTGAATGGACAACATTCTCATCAACATTTCCCAGTGGTGTCCTCTCCACTGGGCCCCAGCGGCTTCCCTTTACATCTATAGACCCTAACCTATGTTTCTCTTTTCCAGTAGCTTAAAGGTTTCCGAGCAGATCTGCAGCCCACCCTGTAAATACGCAGGATCTCGTAACACCCACTCTGGGCATTTAAAAAGGTTTCATGCACCCTGGGCAGGCAGGCCAGTGCTTGGAGCATCAGTCCATACACCAAAAGGCTGTGGGTTCGACTCCCAATCAGGGTACATGCCTAGGCTGAGGGTTTGGTCCCCAGCTGGAGCAAGTATGGGAGGCAGCTAATCAATGTTTCTGTCACATCTCTCTCTCTCCCTCTCTCCTCCCCCCTCTCTCTCTCTGAGATCAATGAATATGCCCTCGGGCAAGGATGAGATAAAATTTTAAAATGCTTAATGCTCTTTTATTTCCTTTGTGTCATCTCATTTTTTATTCCAATTCATTTTATCTTGCTACCTCACGGATCTCTTTGTGAAGCGCTTTAAATCATACCTTACAGGAAGGAGCTTCGGGCGGTTTCTCAGTGACTGTGGATGTGTATGGGGAGAGAAAGGGCTCAACGTTGCCCTTTATCAGTGAGATGGTGCTTTTAGGACAACCTTTCTCCAACTCCCCCTGGTCTGCAAGCAGATTGAGTCGAGCCCTCTGAAGAGCCCATGCAGTTTCTCGGTGATTCTAGAAAGTGGATTAAACATTCTGGCTCCCATACGTCAGCCTCTCTAGGAACCGCAGCAACTGATGATATATCTTGTGTTTTATCCTTAAAGGAAAACAGTCCTTTATGGGAAGCACTGGGGATGGGGCGGGGGGGGGGGGTAAGAGGGAGGTAATAATGAACTGAAATCTTCCGAAGAAGAAAGGCCACAGACCCTAAACTCGAACATTTGCATAACAGGCTAGGACCTATGGGAAACTGAGAAGGCTCTCGGGGCACGCAGACCGCCCCTAGAAGGATGTGGGTAGGGGGTAGCTAGAGGAACGTTTCAAGGAAAGTTCACGGGTAAACTTATTCCCCGGCAGAAAACTCATTGCAAGGGGGAAAAGCGGCAGCACCACGGACAGCGCAACAGGCCGGGGTTCTGGGGGCACGGAGGGGCGACAGCACCACGGATAGCGCCAGCGTGGCGTGCTCCGGGCTAGAGGCGGGGAGGGGCGACCTTATCAGCTGATGTCTTACGTAGGCTGGACCCCCCAGTTTGATAAGTCCGGTCCCGGTGGCCTCTCCGGAGCTGCCGAAAGGGGCGGGGGCCGGGGACTGGCAGGAGGCAGGTCCCGCCTGTAGCTGTCTGGAGAGAGAGAGAGAGAGAGGGGCGCGCAGATAGGCTGCGCGCCTGGAAGTCCTGCTCTGACGCACCAACCTCTCGGAGCAGCCACACGCACGCTCCGCAGAGCCCAGCTTCTCACAGACTTGGGAGATGCGCGGCTCTGGGTGACCAGACCGCCTTCTCCTCCGAAGCGAAGAGACCCAGGCATACGATAGCTTAGGCAGCTCTGGCCGAGAGACGCAGCCCTCGGGCTCGGCTCCCCTAGCCTCTGAGGGGTTCAGACCTGCCTCCCTCTCCTCCACGCAATGCTCACTGGCATTCCCTAGAAACCCCCGAGGATAGTGACCACCTTAAGTCCTGCTGAGCCCCTCTCTGCAGGCACTTTGGGCCAGTCTCCTGACCCAGAGATGGATTTTCCGGACAACTTCACCAACTCCTCCATCGACATCCCCACCCCTTCCGAGTCCAACCTCAGCATGGGCACAGAAGAGCCGCCCCCCAGCCAGCCCCACCGCTCGGTCTGGAGCGTGCTGGCCCTCACCCTCCTGGGCTGCCTAGTGGCAGCCACGTTCGCCTGGAACCTCATGGTGCTGGCGACCATTGCCCGGGTGCGCACGTTCCACCGCGTGCCGCACAACCTGGTGGCGTCCCTGGCCGTCTCCGATGTGCTGGTGGCCGCGCTGGTGATGCCGCTGAGCCTGGTGCATGAGCTGGCCGGCCGGCACTGGCACCTGGGTCAGCGGCTGTGCCAGGTCTGGGTGGTGAGTGACGTGCTCTGCTGCACCGCCAGCATCTGGAACGTCACGGCCATCGCGCTGGACCGCTATTGGTCCATCACGCGCCACCTCGACTACACCCTGCGCGTGCGCAGGCGCGTCTGCGCCGCCCTTCTGGTGGTGACGTGGGTGGTCTCCGCCGTCATCGCGCTGGCGCCGCTGGTCTTCGGCTGGGGGGAGCTGTACTACGAGGAGGAGCAGGTGTGCCAGGTGAGCCGGGAGCTCTCCTACACCCTGTTCTCCACCGTGAGTGCCTTCTTCCTGCCGCTCTTCGTGGTGCTCTTCGTCTATTGCCGCATCTACAGGGCCGCCAAATGCCGCGCTGCATTCCGCAAGAACAACTGCGTGCGCCCCACGGCGGAAGCCGGGAAGGTGGGTACCACTGAGCCCTAAAAGCCCCTCTCTTTGCATCTGAGCAGGCTTCATGCCGAGTACACCTCTCCCCGAGTGTGTAAAAAGGAACTTTTAAAGGTTTTTCTTTTGGAGGGGGCGGGCAGGAGGGACGAGGGCAGGGGGTTGGCTGGGAGACCCAGAGCCGGTAATGTCCTTCGTCACCATGGTGGTGGGGTCCTCTTTTCTGTGTAAAATGAGGGGTCTGGGCCATCTACAGGGTCCCCTTGGGCTCTCAGACTGAAAATATGGACGGGGTGGGTGTCTGGGGCTGTGCTTGGGGGTCTGGACACTTCCTGGCCTTCCAGGGGGCTGTTCCAGCAAGAGGGAAGGGACAGGTGGTGGCCCGGCTTGGCAGGAAGATGGCCGTGCCCCAGGCAACACAGGTGCGTGTTTCCACCCGGTCTCTGTCTTTCTTGGCAAACCGAACGCCTCTGCGTGTGCTGAGCACTGCGTTTCACAGGCTGAGGTTGAAGGTGGGTCTCCATGGGCCTCAGAGAGCCCCTCTCTGCTGCCTGCGCCACATTCCGGGGCCAGCCCCCTGCCCCCTCAGGCTGCATGGCAGCGAGGGGCCACTTGTCTGCCTCCCGCACGTGGGCAGAGCTGCAGGGGGCAGGCAGTCCACCAGCCCTCCCTTCTACAAAGTGGCACGTAATGTCCGGACATGGACAACTGCGACAGTGATGGGAAGGGCTCTTCTGTCATTTTCTGCCCACCCACCCTTTCCTGCAGTTGTTAACTCTTGGTAAGCTGATGGTGGTGGTCCTGGTCCCCCCCCCTCGGTCCCCCACCCATGGCCAAAGATAATCCCTCAAACCTAATTCACGTTCTCTAGCAGGAGGTCTGGTACCTACGCAATGCCCATTTTCTGGTCTGCGCAACAAGGTGGCCTTGGTTAGCATGCTGAGCACGTCTTTGGTGCAGGGTGACGTCTGTCTTTGGTGCAGGGGTGACGTCTGTCTTTGGTGCAGGGCTGACGCAGTGGCAACGACGCCATCTTTGTCATGGAGAGTGTGGTCTGGGGAAGGCGAGGCACCCACTGTGATGGCCGCCAGAATCAGAGCTCCTTCCAGTCACGACCCATGAGCCCAGCCTGGAAGGGCTGGGGGAGGGGAGGGAGGAGGGAAAAGGGGTCTGCAGCGACCCACCCTTTCCTCTAGGACAATGTTCTCAGCCAGGGGCGTGATTTTGTCCCCCCCCCCACACACACACACACTGCAGGGGACATTGAGGATGACGGGGCACATTTCTGATGACCAGGACTTGGGGAGAGGGGGCTCATGGCCTCCCGTGTACAGACACCAGGGACAGGGACCCCATGCACAGGGCTGGAGTGTGGCTCCAGCCAAGGAGCAGACCTGTGCCTCTTTCCCACATGTCACTTTCTCAGGGTCACAGATGCCACTAGAAGATGCAAACTGTGAACTCTGAGCCATTCTGCCAGGGTTCTTGCTTCAGGGTCCCAGACCTGGAGGAGTGACAAGCTGCCTGTCAGGCAGGCAGGACAACCCCCCTCCCCAAACAAAGAATCATTCAGACCCCAAGGTCAGTGGTGCTAGATTTGGGAACCCCTGACCTGTGAGATTTCCAAACAGCACAGAGGGCTGATGCACCAGACCACCTGGGGCTCAGGCGCGTGGCACTCACCCCCACTCGGGGTCAGGAGCCAGGGGGCCAGCCACCGTCGTCACTCACGTGGCCCTGCTCACATGGACCCACTGCTGTCAACCTGCAGGTAAAGACCGTTCACAGGTGGCGCTGACGCAGACAGAAAAGCAACAGCTCTGTCTCGGGGCTCACTGTGGCGAAGGAGGGCTCTCCTGTTCTGCTCCTGGAGGTGACAGCAACAAAGCGTTGTGACATCCATGTGCTTTTAAATAGATATTTTTAGTGCTGTTTTGTTTTTTTCCCCTCTCTGACAGACAACTTCAGAAAAATACATCCTTTGGCTTTGCAAGGGTCTCTGGGGAGACCCAAGGCTGCACCAGGCACACGGGCTGCCTCAGAACCCACGTTGCTGCAAAGGGTTCATTACAGAACCACCCCGTGGTTCTGATCATGGGGTGGCCACAGGTGCCAAAGTTTCCAAACAGAGTTCCAGCAGGAAGTAGTTGTGTTACCTGGGAAAGCAATGCTTCTTCCCTGTTTACTGACCCACTGAGCTTTGGTACACACATACACATACACACACACGCACAGAACTCCTCACCTGAGGCAGACACTGAGGCAGGGACAGGCAACATGAGACAGAGAGACCTTGTCCTTGTCTTTGTCCCTGTCCAGGGGTGACAAAGCAAGGGCACAGGTGGGCTCTCCAAGGTGTGAGTGGGCCACTGCCTTCCTGTGAGCTGCGGGGTGGGTTGGCTGGTGGGGGGTCCACCCCAGCTACCTGGCTTTGCAGAGGGAGGGGCTGGCACAGACAGGTGACTTGTCCTGGAACCACAGTGAGTGTGAGAGGGACTCAGAGCCACAGAGCGCCCAGTCCTGCCCGCAGTTCGAGGGGGCACTTCATTCTTGGCCCCCAACTCCTGGCGCTCCTTCAGCTGCAGGGTCACGCTGCCAGCCTGCCTGGTCTTTTCAGGTAAAAAGAGGATGTTCTGCCTCATCTGCCTCGTTAGCCCAAGCAGCAGAAGGGTAGACTCCCCCGCTGCTGGGGTTAAGCTACTTAAACAGATGCCCCAGGGCTCAGGGTGTTTAATTCATTGTCAACTTCTGATCTTTCAAATGCAAACCTCACTCCCCAGGGGGTGGTCACTGTCCCAGGACTCTTTTCCCTGAAAGGATTTTATCTCTCTGGCTGCTCTGGAAGGAGCCGCAGTCCCCCTGAGGGCATCAGAGAGTTAGCGCTCCCAGTGCCCTGACCAAGGGTCCTGCTGACCCCACCACCGCTCAGGACAGACACGGAAGGGCTGGGGCCTTCAGCCCGGCCCCGGGAACCCAGCAGCCCGGGAGAAGGGGCTGGTATCCTACACTGTCTGTGAGTATTGTCAAGACGGTCCCCTCGTCTTGGGGTCCTCTCTTTGTCCCCAGGTTCTCCGTTTAGCTGCGGACCACATGCTTCAGCTCCTGGCCGTCCTCCGAGGAGCCTCGGTTCAGGGTGTTTTCAGAGGGCACCGCAGCATCAAGGAACATGCACTTCCCGTTTATTTTTTTTTAGAGGACACCTGAAGGTGACGTGCCCTCCCACCGCCAAATTCTCACCCAAAGGTATATTTCTGTTGATTTTAGGAAGAGAAGAAGGAAGAAGAGAAGGAAGAAGATAAGGAAGAGGAGAAGGAAGAGGAGAAGGAAGAAGAGGAGGAAGAGGAGAAGGAAGAAGAGAAGGAAGAGGAGAAGGAAGAGGAGAAGGAAGAAGAGGAGGAAGAGGAGAAGGAAGAAGAGAAGGAAGAGGAGAAGGAAGAAGAGAAGGAAGAGGAGAAGGAAGAGGAGAAGGAAGAAGAGAAGGAAGAGGAGAAGGAAGAGGAGAAGGAAGGGAAGAAGGAAGGGAAGAAGGAAGGGAAGAAGGAAGGGAAGAAGAGGAAGGAGCGTGGAAGTGAGAAGGAAACACCAAATGCCTGCCTCCGGTTCCTGCTTCGCCTGAGGGTTGGACCTGTGGCTGAGGTATGCGCCCCGACTGGGAATCGAACCCACAACCTTTCGGTGCAAGGGATGACAACACTACAGCCCACTGGGCCACCCGGCAGGGCAAGATGACACTTCTGTCCCAAGTTAAAGACAGGAATGATCCCAAAACACACCCACTGTTAGTTCATACAGGCCTGTCTCCTATTTGAGCAGTTTAACATGTTCAGTCATTCCACACTCTGGCTTCTTGTTTAAAAAAAATTGTATTTTATCCGCGAGACTGGCCTAGAGCGGATCTGGCGGTTTTAATATAATCCCCACCAACAAACTGGGTGTTGGGGTTTGGGACCAGCCCATCGAAGTTCTGTTCCAGGCGGGGGTGGGGGTGGGGGGGGCAAAGACACTTCTTCAATTACAGACACAATCACGAGAACATTCTTTTTCTCCCGGCCGAGGATTATACGGTGAGTCACTGGCTGCCGAACAGGCAGCGATAATGGGAGAGAGAAGACGTGATAGTCATTCACAATGAACAACCAGCGGCAACAGGCCGGGGGGTGCCTGTCAGCACTAGGGACTCGCCCCGTGTGGTAACGTCCGATTCCAAGGCTTCCTAGGACTTCCGAAGACCCGTGCACAGGTTTACCTGACGCCCTTCATCACGGGGAGGCCAAAGGGCAGGGCCCCAGTGGTGAGGGGCGGCTTCAGCGGGCAGCACGTCCTGGGTGGGTGCTGCAGGGTCCTGCTAACTCACCCGGACCCTGGCCCAGGGTGCCCCTCTGTGCATAAAAAGGCAAACTCCGGATAACACAGGGCACATAGACCTGCGCCCTCGCACGTCCTGCTCCACGTCACCTCAGTCTGAGGGGGCCGGGGGCCAGTGGCGTGTCTCTGGTACTGTCCCTACTGACCTCCTGGGGAGGTCCCGGGACCTAACGGGAGCAGGACCCGCAGTGCTGGAACATTCTGTGTGGAATGTTCCCTGGCCGCTGAACTCATCCGCCAGGCCTCCTGGTAGGGACCCCGAAGTGTGGGCTACAGGATGGGGTCAAGGCTTGTGCCACTTGGAGTTTTCTATTAAATAGAATGTCCTTTCCCTCCAGCCTTTGAAAATGCCGTAGCCACACATTGACTTCTGTTACCTCCCTTCACCGTCCGGTGTAATCAATCTTTTTTAAAGAAATCTTTTCCATATGGGATGTTTTCTTTTTAACGTGTTGTAAGCCAACATGCTTGTCCCACCTTTAGAGGGTTCAAATGCCAGGCTGGAGGCCCTCCTGTCCCCTCATAGTGAGGAGGGGACAGGCGCCACACTGCCGTGCCCCTAAATTACCGGCACTTCCCCTCGGGAGCCCCGAGGGGGCCCCGGGGATGGTGGCTTGTCCTGAAGCCCCCTGCCTGTCTTTTCCAGAAGACAGAGTACTCGGCCAGCGACCAGAGGGTCACCATCCACACGGACGCCGACACCCTGAGGGAGCAGCGGGAGCAGAGGGCGGCCGTGATGGTGGGCGTGCTGATCGGCGTGTTTGCGCTCTGCTGGCTGCCCTTCTTCACCACGGAGCTCTTGAGCCCCCTGTGCAACTGCGACGTGCCCACCATCTGGAAGAGCCTCTTCCTGTGGCTCGGCTACTCCAACTCCTTCTTCAACCCCCTCATCTACACGGCCTTCAACAAGACCTACAACAGCGCCTTCAAGAACTTGTTCTGCCGCCACTGTTGAGGCCCAGGCCCTGGGGGGTGAAAGAGTTAGTCCTGCCACCCAGTAGAATCTCCGTTGTCTGTGTCCCCACCCGTGCCCCCTGCCCCACCCCGGTGGAAGACACCTGTCCTTCAGGTTCTCTGCCCCTACCTGCAGGGCCCTCCCCCTCGCTACGGAGGAAGGCAGGCCTCCTTGGTCAGGTGGGGAGAGGCCCCCTTTAGCTAACTCCTCTGCTGCTTCTCTCTCTGCACCCGTCAGCTACTGCCTTGGCTCCCAGAGGGCCTTTTCCTGTCCCCAGCCTGGCTCGGTTGTCATCCTTGTCTCCGAAGAGTCAGACAAGGCAGGTAAGAGGTGGAACAGCACAGGCAGGCGGAGAACGAATTTGCACAGCGACTCAGAAGTGAGGATGGGATATCTGGGGGGTCAGGAAACCATCACCCCAAGTGTCGTGGAGCAGTCCCTGTTGCCCACCTTCCTTCCCACAGCCCTGGTCCAGTGCGCCGTGATGTTTACTCTGTGTGTCCCCGTATTTGACCACCAAGTGCCGTGTCTGTAAACTCCTTGGCGTCCGCAGCGGCATCTGTAAGACCAGTGGATGTTGACGCCGCAGCTGTGTGCACGCCCGACACACGCACACAGCTGCACACGAGGGGGAAGGCTGCCCTCGGCGAGTTTACCCAGAAAGGCGACCCAGCAACTCGGAACGGGGACTCAAGTCCAGGTCAGATGGGACTGCCCCCCTTCCCTTTTGAAGCAGCCACTCACAGACTGTCAGGATGTCCACTGATGAGGGACAGAACCCGCTGCACTTGCTTCTCGGCTCCCTGTCCTCCGTCCCAAACCTCCTCCGGCGTCGCCGGACTCACCCCTTCACCCTGGAACCATAAGTTCAGAGGAAAACAACTGTGCTGTGGTTGTTGACTCCTTAACAAAGGGCTACGATGGCATATTCACCGAATGCGTGCTCTTTAAGGGGAATAGCAGAATCATTTGATAAGTGCTATTTTTTTATTGATGAGTGCCTGGTTGAGGTCCACACCGGCCACCGAGGTGAAAGGCGGAGATGGGGGGGGCCCCGTAGGGGCTCGGCCTCCCGCAAGTGGACACCTCGGTACCGCCGGTAGGGCTAGCCCATTAGGTAAGGATGCCGTGTTTCCATGATGACGTGGAACCCAGGTCATTGTACATAACCTTACCAACAACTGCCTCTGCTCTGCTATGCCCCCTGTATTCTTGAATGCATGTATTTAAAAATTCGATATTGTGATACTCTGAGGTGGTGACAGTGCATTTAGTGACACCTGTGTTCTTTCGTATGTAGTGAATCGTATCAATAAAGATTTCAAAAGCAGCCACTGTGTGTGTGGATCCGAGGGGGGAGGAGGTCGCGCCCCTGGGGCAGGGCTGAGAGGGCCCCCCCACCCCCGTTCAGGGCGCTGCAGCCCAGGAGTCTAGTCACGGCGCCAAGTGCAGACCGCTTATCTCGGGGAGCACATCCATTCAGGCGTTTCTTTGGAAACATCCTCAGATCATTCTTTCTCCTTTCACTTGAAGTGCCTCCCCCACGGCCTTTGTCAGGTGTGGGCCGCTCACTGTTGAATTACCTTCCCCGCTCACTGTTGCCTGGAAGCAGGGACACCAGCAAATGCCACTCTTTTCTGGTGTCAGAGCGCGGAGAGCAGCCCCCCCACCCCCACCCCTCAAACTTCACTCAGGGCCCCACGGCAGAGAACAAAAACACTCGGAGTCGGCAGCGGAGTCGGCGGGGGCAGGGGTGGGGACTCTGGAGCGTCTGTCAGCTCCGAGGCTGCGTGACATTTTTTTTTCATGCTACTCATTCACTTCTGTGTTTTTGTCTCCCTGTGACAAAAAGATCTCTCTCCCTCCAAACTTTTCAGCGAAGCCACACTTTGGGAGGGTGTGCCAAAGGTGTCGGGAGGTTCCCAACCCTCCTCGGGGCCCTCCCCGCATGGCCCCCACCGCCCGGATTCTGGACACCTTCTTGGAGAAAGATGTCATCCGAATATTAATTCCAAGCTCCCAGTGAGGTTACTCTCCCAAGATAGATATGTTTTGTTGTTGTTGTTACTATGTGTAGAGGACGTCAGCGCTTCCCACATGTCCCTTACACACACACACACACACACACACACATCCCACCGACGAGCTCTGCCAGCGGGAGGGGGCGGTGCTCCAACTCCCTGGCTTCCATTCGCACCCAGGGCGTTGGTTAGGGATAAGGGAGAAGAGGCCAATTTTGATGGCACTGGGTGTCCCGGAAAGGATTCAAATATCTCTGGGTCAGGGTCGTGCGCTCCCCACCCCCGCAGAAGCCCCTCTGCTTAGGGAAGAGGCAGTGAGGCCTCCGGGGCAGGGTCGCTAACCCCAGCACCCCACCCCCCTGTTCACTCCGGTAGGGAGTGGCGGTAAGGGCCCATAAGGAAAGATAGATACCTGAGACTAACTCTCTACCGGGAACACAGAAGCTCACCTTGGCCAAAGCGCCTTCCTGTCTTCCTTGGGGCTGGTGATCTGCCCTTGGCCCTGTGACCCAGCTGCGCTCAGCCGCAAGCCCGCCGCTGGCCGGCACGGGACAGTCCACCAATCTCTGCTCCTCCAGAGAGCGAGGGGCCTGAAGACCAGGTTCCGCCCCACCGGCTCCTCCAGGGCGGTGCAGACCAGACAAGGGCGGGGCCTCCTGAGCCTGCCCTGCCTCAGCACATCCGGCTCCTCACCTGGGCACGCCAGGTGATCCCAGTGGAGCGGTGGCTTCCAACTTGCTGGTTTTCCTAACCTTTCTGGTTTCCCCTAGGCCCTTAAAGACACCGGCCCCCGAGCCGGCCGGCTGCTCAGAGGTCTGCTGAGGCCCCCAAGCTCCCTGGGTAGTGGCCCAGGTGGCCAGCACCCCCTTCCCGTGGGTCTCGGTGCCCCCAGCACATGCCCTTCCTCAGGGGTCTCAGGACAGCTCATCAGGCCCCTCCTCCAAGCTCGGAGAGTTTAGTCACCTCCGGGGGACCTGCCCCCCAGTTCCCACCTCCAGTTCCACCGCCATCTCAAGTGCCTGACTAAGGAGTCTTCCTACTAAGTTCTCCCTGTCACTGGGCTGGTGACCCTCCTTCCCCACTAGCCCCTGAGCCATATGGGGGACAGGCCACGTGGCGTCTGTCCCAATGACACTAGAGTGTCCGCATTCTGCCGTCCTGCGTCCAGCACATGTGCCCGGTGGGCGCCCGGGGAACAGCAGCCCGCACGGCACCATGGCCTCTGTCTCCCGGCCTCCACCTACCGGTCGGCTCTCGGTAAACGGAACGCAGGGGTGTCCTGGACCCAGCATGCCCCCCACGACTCATCTGCTAACATTCTAAGCCCAGTATCTCACGGGGGGGGGGCTGTATTTGGAGACGGGCCTTCACAGAGGTATGAAGGTAAAATGAGATTATATGTCAGGAGATGGGGGTTCCAGATCCAATGAGACCAGTGTCCTTACAAGAAGAGGAGGTGAGGACACAGATGCACAGACAGAAGGACAGCCATCCACACGCCAAAGAGAGGGGCCTCGGGAGGAAGCAGGCCCGTCCACCCCTGGGTCTCAGCCTCCAGCCCCCAGGACAGTGAGAGAAGAAGCTCATGTTTAAACTGCCTTGTCCTTGGTGGCTCTAGGGACAGCAACAAGTAGGGTCACACACTCACATGGTCAGCCTTGCTGGCGAGAACCACAGGTCAGAGCCCCGCAGGTGGGGGCAGCTGTGTCGTGGGTCGCAGGAGAGAGGTCTGGCTCTCAAAGTCAGACCTGCCCAAGTGTCCCATCTGCTGTCCGCTCTTCAGGGCCTCTCCGTCCTGACCAGGCGCCCTAAACGGGGCCAGCGGCCCTGGACCGAGACTGGAGAAGGGGGCCATGAGCTTGGGGCAGAGGGGTGGGAGGGAGGGCCCCTCCCCGGCTCTCCTCACCCCTCCTGCCCCTCAAGGAGAGTGGTTCCTGCTGAACCCCAGGGAAGGGTAACAGCCAGGCCACACCGACCACACCTGGAGAACATAATGCCCTTGTGGTTCCCAGCAAAGGGACTGCTCTCCAATGTCACCTTTCAGCATCTTTTCCACAATGGACAGGTTGTCTTAGGAGCTTAACCTTCCTTCTGTGTTTTGGGACAATCTCACCTTCTAAGGAGGTCAGAGGTGGGGACACTGCTGTCCAGCAGCCCAGAGCCACGTGCCTGAGGTCTGGGGACAGACACCAGCGCCCAGCGCCCCCGCCTGTCTAGCCGTGGTCTGAGTCAGGCCCACAGGCGAAGTGACAGAGGGCTCTCACTGTCACTGAAAACGGGCTGAAAAACAGGACAGTGGAGAGGGCTCCGCGCGGGGGTGGACATCTGTGTGATGGAGGAGGCTATGCGAGGCCGCGGCGTTCTTAATGGCTTCACTTTTCTTGTTCCTTTTAAAAGTTTTTAGTGAACATGTTGGGGTGACCCTGGTTAACACAGTCATGTAGGTTTGGGGGGTACGGTGCTGTGATACGTCATCTGTGTACTGTGTTGTGTGTTCATTCCCCATGTCACTCTCTTTCCATCACCACTTGTCCCTCATCCCCCTCTTCTCTCCCCTCTGGTGACCACCACGCTGTGGTCCGGAAGGCAGAGAAGCATTGCAGCCCCCCGAGGGTGCCTGCTCCTCGGTGGGTTTGAGCCCCCAGCGGGCCCGAGGCTCTGCAGGCCCAAACCCACCAAGGAGCAGGCACCCTGCCTGCAGACGTTCTGCCGCACCATTCCCGTCTGCACGCTGGGCGCTCCGGGGTCCTGCATCCCCATCCACAGGGCTGCTCCTTTCCTCCCGCCACACCCTCTCGCCCTCGAGGGGGTCTTGGAGCCCGTTAGGACCCCTGGTGGCTCTCCTACCCCCTGTTCCCACTGTCCTGCGATGCCACATTTTTGCAAGACCACTGCAGACCCTGTTTCCGACCCACCGACTTGTCCAGCTGCAGACAATACCTGCAGTGTCTTCATTAGCATTGCGCCTCGGTGGCGCTGAGTCATCCAGCCCGAGAACAAAGGATGTATTTCGTGAGACGTGAATGCATCCACCCCCGATCCCTCCCCAGCTTAGCTCGGTGCCGCGTCACCTCTGCGGAATGAAATGAGTCAGGCGGCCTTTCAAACCTCCCGTCAGGTGATTCAGCCAGTGACTCAGGTGTCTCTGGCCTGGGGCCGGTGGGCTGTATCAATCCCCAGCCAGCACCGCTCTGCTGGACGGGGCAGCGTTAATGTACAGGCCTTTGCACCGCCCCCGCTGTGGCGGCTCCTTCCAGAAAGAAGCAGAGAAATAAGCGCAGAATCTAAGACGGAGCGGACCACTGGTGGTCCCCAGTGGTGGGCGACTCTCTGAACAGGAACGAGACATTGGGAAGGTTTCTCTTCAGAGTTTACACTCGGCACCTTGCTGATTGATTTAATGCCACTGCAATTTTCCCTGATGCGTTAAAGAGCATTGCGTAAATGCCAGCCTGCGCCCCGGGTGACCGCAGCGCGGGGCCGCCCCTCAGCCACCCACGTCCGAGGCTGTTCTTTTTGTACAAAAAGATAGAGACATAGGGTCTATCGGTGAATTAAATATGGTTTTCCATTTGGAAATACATCCCTATTCCTCCTTTAACTTGAAAGCCGATGTATCAGTTACCCAAAAAGAATGCCCAGGCCCTGGCCCAGTGGCTCAGTTGGTTCAATCCCTGGTCAGGACACGTGCGGCCAGCTAATGAACGCATGACTTAACAGAACAACAAAACCGTGTTTCTCTCCCTCCCCCTTCCTCATGCTCTCTCTAAAATCAATAAATTAAAAAATTGTTTTTAAAGATATTAGTACTTTACTTTTAAACAGAATGAAAGGGAGAAAGAGGGAAACAGTGGTCTGTGGTTGCCTCTCGCACGCCCCCTGCTGGGGACCTGGCCTGAGACCCAGGCATGTGCCCTGATTGGGAATCAAACTGGCAACCCTTTGGTTCGCAGGCCGGTGCTCAATCCATTGAGCCACACCAGCCAGAGGGGGGAAAAAAATTAAAGAATGGTCTCGTGGTAACCCTGGTCGCTGTAGCTTAGTTGGTTGGAGCAATATCCCATATGCCAAAAGGCTGCAGGTCCCGTCCCTGGTCTGGGTGCATACAGGAGGCAACCAGTCGATGTTTCTCTCTTACACTGATACTCCTCTCTCTCTCTTCCTCTCTCCCTTAAAACATTGAATGTCCTAGGGTAAGGATTTAAAAAAAGAAAAAGGAACACTCAGATGGTAAAGGCACCCACTTTATAACTTCTAGCCGGTTTATTTCTGCTAACCGAGAGCGTGAAAATAAACCTTGTTTCTTTCAGTGCCAGGGAGAGACAGGGTGTCACAGGCTCACAGTTACTAAACGGCATTTATTGCACTTTAACAGTATTTTGGGGGATTTCAGGCCAGTGTAAAAAGAGAATATATTGATGAAAACAATGGCTTTCACTCCTTCGTGCAAGCGAAGCGATGCCTTCAGTCGCCAGTTAAAGGCTGGCCTGCAGGCAACAAACACCCCTACTGTCCTCTGTCTTGCTGAAACTGTCCCTGGTTGAGGGACTCGTGAATGGAAACCTCTCCATTCACGGCGGCCCTGTCCCGAGAGACTGCCGCGTCTCCCCGCCCTCGCACTGACGGCCAAGTGCTTCCATCAGACTCTGAGCAGCAAACGCCTGAGGTCGGGTGCTGGAGGTGTCCCCACCTTTGCCCAGGATTGGACCCCAAGGAGCTGCAGAGCACCTGGCTTGGCTCCTGCCTAGGCAACACCAATCTTCTCCCTGCTCCATACACTGTGGGCGCGGAGCTTCGGAAAATCTAGTATCTCGTCTCTCCCTGTGTCAAAGAAAGTAGCTTCCAAATATGAATGCCTTGGGGAGAAGGGAACTACCCCGAACTGGTATTTCCTCCGCCATGTAAACCGACCACTTTGAAACATAATAACGTGATTTTGTTTGCCATCCTCAGGAGGCCTCTGGGCTGTAGTTGAACTATTAAGTTTGATAATATATATATGTACTTACATATATATCAATATTTGCCTGCTTGGTCCTTGGAAGATTGTGAGGCAGCTTATAAGGAAACCAGACAATAAAATAAGCATCGTAATAAACCTGGACGCATGCCAGAAGACGTCCCAGGCAACCTGGGAGGAATAACCGCTTTTCAAAAAGCACGAAGGAGCCGACCCTCGGTTCTTCCCCTCGGAACCTGAGAAGGCTGAGGACCCCCTGAGCCTCAAAAGTGCAGGGAAAAGTGAGGGACCGGGGAGCAGGTTCCAGAGGCACCTAGAGCCCGGACGCAGGCCTGGGAGAACCCCGTGGTTATCGCTTATAAATGAAACACCTGGGGGGGGGGGGGTTCAGCGGTGGGAACGGCCACAGGAAACTCACCTGGGTCTTCACAACGTCCAGCTCCACACACCCGACCCGAGGGAAGCCAGTCTCAGCCCCGGCGAGGGCATGAGGAGCTGGACTCCTACTTCTGCGAGGCCAAACCTCCCCTGATCTCCAGGCACCTTCCTGAGAGACCCGTTTGTGCCCAGCGCGCCGGACCTTCGGTAATTGTTTCCAGAGGTGTCAGGTGCGCCTGCTAACTGAGTCCCTAATCATGGAGTGTGACCAGGCTCACAGATTGGCCATTGGAACAAAGAGCTCCCCGGGGACCCCGCGCTCACAGATCCGAGGAACTAACAAGACTTCTGAGCCCAGGGGGTCGCTGTCTTGCCGACGACAGGTTTCTTCTTGTTTCCGGCTGCAGGTGCGCACGGGTCTTTCAAACAAGAGAAGCTGTCTTTTTAAAAGTAACATAAAGCTCCGATGTTTCAACAACAAATTGAAAGCCACTTTCGGCAGCGGCCCTTGGGGCTGGTTCCCGGGAACGCAAAACCCAGATGTCACCCAAGAACATCTTTTCCTCCACGGCTCTATCGTCCCAGCTGTTTTCAGTGAATTCTGTCTCCGGACTGTGTTCTTGGGTGGGGGCTGGACTGAGTGTGTGTCACACGCACACACTCAGTTCACACGCTGGCCCCCAGAGGCTCTCCACAGTGAGAGCTGGGGAAGAGGCAAGGGGACTGGCTGGCTGGGACACCCCTGAAATACGAAAACCAGCTGGGGTCCGTCTACGTCAGGAAGGTACCCAGAGAAGGGGACGATGCTCTCAGCTTGTTCTTAAGAGAAGCCAAGCTTTCACATGAGGGTTGGTGAACCCACAGCCTGGAGTCAGGGAGGTCGCTGTCCCTACAGCAGGTGGACACAGAGCAGGAAGGACACCAGCTGGGGGGGGGTGACCTTGTCCTGCGTCTGAATGCTCTGATGCTCTCTTTCTCTCTCTTAGATATATTTTTTGAAGACAGAGGGGAAGGAGGGAAGACAGAGGGAGAGAAACATCCATGTGTGGGTGCCTCTGGTGCCTTCCCCCGAACTGGGGTCAAGCCCGCAACCCAGGCATGTGCCCTGACCGGGAATCGAACCAGCGACCCTTGGCTTTGCAGGACAGCGCCCAGCCCACTGAGCCACAGAGGTCAGGGCCCACTTTTGTTTCTGAGTACTTATCACCATACAAAGGTGAGCCTCTCCTAGAAAGCTCTGAAGCATGCTGCTCATCTTCATGCACGAGAATCACGGGTGAGGTCTCTTTCTAACTTCTTAGCATTTTCCGACACTGCGGCAGCGACCGCAATTCATAGTCGGAAATGAAGGCGTTTGTGCCTTTGAGCGCTTCGTGAGCGCAGACAGCGCGGGCCTGGAGGAGGCAGAGACGCCCCTGCGCGGACTCGTTCGGCAGCGGCGTGGGGCCCCTTGGTGACCAGCCCACCAACCAGCGCCCCTCAGCGGCGTTTGCCTGGAAGAAGCCACGCCTCCTTGCTGACGGCTCCCCCCCTGGTGATTTATGAGAGCAATAAAGGCCTGTGGTAGAAAATTCCAGCAAAGTGTATGTCATTCTCTTTCCAGGGTGACCTGTCACACGGGGCATGTGCTGCCCATCTGTCCACTCCGGGGACAGGGACTGCGGGGGGCAGGGGGGGGGGTGCACGGAGGACAGGGGGTTTCTGTCCTGTCCCCTCCCCCGTGAGACCCCAGGATGGGGGGATGGTACTGTGTGATGAATTATTAATGGAAGAAGCTGTGAGACCATGAATATTCAAGGGGATACATCTGTTTTCCCAGATGCTTCATGGAGGGCAGAAAAAGCACATTTCACCAAATAGAACAACTTGTTAACCCCAGGTCTCCTCTCACCTGGGCCCAAGCTCTACAAGGAGAAAAAAGACTCTTCTGACAGTCCCGCTGGGACGCTTTGGTGTGTGGCCACAGTGGCCGGAGACACCCCGACGAACGATCTGTGTATCATGCCCCCCCCACCCGTAATGGCGGGGGGGGGGGGGGGTCCGTGGAGTCTGGGACACGTGAATGCAGGGAATGAAGACACCAGTGGAAGTTGGAAGTCGGAGAAGGGGGAAAAAGGAGAAGGAAGAGCCCCCCGGGGGGTCTGCAGGTAGAGCGTTGCCCCTGGGGCCCCACCCAGTCTCGGTCAAGGCCACTTGGTCCCAGGTTTCCACCCCAGGAAGATAGCGGCAGTCGCCCCAGACCCCGGCCCCTGGTCTGCAGGGCATATCTGGGCCCCCACCGGCCTCTGGGGGCAGGAGGGCGATTAGGAGAGGCCGTTGGGGCAACTCGAGCTCAGCGCAGACTCGCGTGGCTTCCCCAACACCCTCGAGCAGACACTGTTCACCAATCCTCGACCTTCACCGTGACCCTTACAGACTGAATCTGTCCTCAGCCAGCCTTTGCCAGGGGGTGTCTCCTACGCCCAATCCCAAGGCGCGGTGGAGGACATCAGGAGGATGGGGGTCCTGGCACCCATGAGGCCCAGCGACAACCTCTTGGAGTGTGGAGAAGTCGGTGGGAGCCTGCCCTGTGCCGGCTGAGGCTCTCCAAGGGGCCAACGCGGGCCCTCAAGGGTGCGTCTGGGCGTCTGGAGACAGCTGCAGCTGTTGGCAGTGGGGGCGGGTGGCGGCGGGGCGGGCGCTCTGCAGATGTCTGGGGCCCTGAGTCCTCGGAGAACCTCCTGCGGGGGACACGGAGCCCAGCAGGTCACAGGGCGGCGGTTCAGAGGCTGCACTGAGCGTGTGCACACCTGACCTCCCCCACCCCGGCTCCCCCAGAGCCCCCACACCGCCCCATGCAGGGCTCTCCAGTGATGACAACTCCCTGGGTCGGATGCCAGGCCTCAGAAGGGGTCTGCGTCCCCCAGGACCGCTGGGGGGGTCACCTGCTCAGAGAGGACCAGGGCACCCCAAAAAGGCTCCTTTCAGGGGATGTTCCCCCCCCGCTTTCAACGCCAGCAAGCCTGGCTCCTAGCAGGGTCTCAGTGGACAGTGAGATTTCTGGAAGAGGCGGCCTCAGGTCCCTCCTCCCCCCCACCCCACGCGTCTGGCCGACATCCGGCCATAGCTTGCCTGTGGATATTTCCATGAGGAAACAAGCCTTGAAGGGTTTGGAAGAAGCGTAGCAACAAATTCCAGTTAAACCTAACGCCTGAGCAGATATTTCTGGTTGTGAAACACAAGAGCTTATAAATCAATACCTCAAGCCCTCAAAAACATAATTTAAAAAACTCAGCCTGGAGCCTGTGATTGCGGCTGAGAAAGGAGGGAGCTCTGGGCGTCGGGGACATTGGGCAGGGGGGACAGATGGGTGCCCAGCCCCCGGTTAACGCATAGTAGGCCCTTTTCAGGTACATCACTTGCAAATATTTTCTCCCATTCCCTCAATTTGCAAAAAATATATTTTTCTTTTGCCAAAAAAGGGAAATTGCCTATTCGCTTCCTTTTTTTTTCAAGATTTTATTTATTTACTTTAGAGATGGAGGAGGAGGAAAAGAGGGGGAGAAACATCCCCGTGTGGTTGCCTCTCGAGCGTCCCCCACTGAGGACCTGGTCTGCAACCCAGGCTTCTGCCCGGAGTGAGAATCAAACCAGTGACCCCTGATTTGCAGGCCGGCCCTCAATCCACTGAGCCACAGCAGCCAGGGCTCTTTTTCACCTTCTTGACAATGTCCTTCCACACACAAGAACATTTCATTTTGGTGAAGCCCAGTGTATCTACTTTTCCTTTCATCATCCGTGCCTTTGGTGCTGCGTTTCAGAACCCACTACCCAGCCGAAGGTCATAAAGATTTACTCCTGTGTGCTCTGCCAAGGGTCCCACCATTCCAAGTCCTCCAGTTCATCACTGATCCATTTTCCGTTCATACTTGTGCAGGCTCTCAGGCGGGGGTCCAGCTGGTTTTGCGTGTGGATGTCCTCTTGTCCCAGCAGCTGGGACACTGGCTTTTAAAAACATTTTTTTCCCTGTTGAGTTTAGAGAGAGAGAGGAAGGAGAAAGAGAGGGAGAGAGAAGCATCCATTTGTCATCCGCGCATCCATGTGTTCACTGGCTGATTCTTGCACGTGCCCCGACTGGGGATGGAACCCGCAACCTTGGTGCATTGGGACGACGCTCTAACCACCTGAGCTTGGAGAGTGACTTTTGAGAGCCCCTCCCAGCGATTCTAGCGGGCAGTCTTACCACCCCTCCGGCACCCCCCACCTGCAGCCATGCCTGTGGTCCATCCCCACCCCTGGGGTTCAGCCAGGAGCCAGAGATGCAGCCTCCCATCTCCACTCTGCATGTTGTGGGGTCTCTCCCCACACCGTGGAAGAATTTTTCCAGTCTGGGGGCGGGGACGATCCGGACTGGGCTTCCAGCCAGACAGCCTGTGCCCCCCCATGCCTGTGGGATTCGGGCTTTTGGAAGTAAAGGTGGGAAGATTCTGGGACTCTGTGTCTAGCCTGAGCACACTTGTCTCTGAGGCCACACATATGGATTTGGCTCAGGCTCCTGCTGGCTCTGAGGCCATCATTTGCTGGGCTCATTCTAACCCCTGGCTTCTGACCTGGGCCACCACTGTCGGGCGTCAGTTGCTATGCTCCCCGGTTGCTGTCTGCAACTTCCACCATCCAGATGGGCCTCTGCCAATCACCTGCCAGTGGGCCCTCTGGGCTGCCTGAGCTGCAAGCCCCTGGTGGGAATGAGCAAGAATTGACTTCTCAGGGGACAGAATGGTACTGACATTACGTTCTGTGGTTTTAAATGCCTGCGCCGTTCTCTCGCACACGCCCACTCCCACTCCCACAGACCCTGTGAGGTTGGAGTGGCAGGCACAGAAACGCAGATTCTGACACGCTGGTGGACCTGGCCCGAGGCCCCGCCCTCTTCCTGCTTTGGGAGGAAGCTTGGGAACAAGCTTTGGGGCCAAAGCGTTCCTTGATC
Source organism: Artibeus jamaicensis (assembly GCF_021234435.1). Classification (NCBI taxonomy): domain Eukaryota; kingdom Metazoa; phylum Chordata; class Mammalia; order Chiroptera; family Phyllostomidae; genus Artibeus; species Artibeus jamaicensis. Next base: position 5,180,917 of record NW_026521936.1, read on the forward strand.
TGAGTGTCACTAGGCCCAGCTCAGGTGTGAGGATCACGCTGGAGAGCAGGCTCCCTGTGTGTGCAACGGAGGCTCCGCCCTGCCAAGGTGGTGGGCATGGGTGACGGTGTAGGTGGGTGCACCAGCACCCCACTCTCCCCTTCGACTGTGTAACCTCTGCTCGGGTGGCAGCTGCTTCACTTCCACGGGCAGAGAGAGACTCAGGTCTAAGAGCTCCCTTCCTTTGTGGCCTTGAGACGCCGTCACCACTCAGACAAGGAAGCAGACGAGGGGCCCACCCCCACCTACCCTGCATTTACACTGCAGTCGAAGCTGGTGTGCAGTGCCCACGTCCCAAGTTCCAACTCGGTGCCAACCACGTCCCTCCCGTCCACCTTCTCCTCGGCCTCCTTTCCCCGAGGAAGCTGGAGGCTATTTTTGCTCTTCCCCTAAAGAATAAAGGGCTTCGTTGCCTGCTGGAAGGTAAATTGACAATACCAGTTAGTCCTTGGCCACTCGGGACTCTGTGACATTTCTGGGCGCTGCAGCTCAGTCCTGAGGGAGCAATTAAGATTCCAGAGGGGCGTCTGCCCGGCGAAGGCGAGGTGAAGAGACAGGCGGGCCATTCTCCGGGGAGGGCCTCGGGCGGCCGTCTCTGTGCAGGCGGTGGGAGTCGGCGTCCTGAGACAACCCTCACCGGGACAAGAGTGGTCCCCTTGGACGTGCATGTTTGCCTTGCTACTTTATTATTATGACTGTTTGTTTATCATTAATTTTTTTTGCCTTAAACACCAGGCACCTGATGAAGTTCCAAAGCATTAGGGAGGCAGCTTTGCCCTCTGTCCACATTTCCAGTCTGCTGAGGGGCTCCCGGCTTTGGGTCACCTCTGTCCTGGGCTGTGGGAGTCTCTAGGGAGCCTGGGGCCCTGTGCACTGGCCAGACACCCCCAAGGAGCTGCGCTGGCCCCTGAGGACTGCCCACCTCTGGTCCGGCCTGAGCCATGGACAAGCAGCCGGCCCCCTGCAGAGTGCAGGCAGCCACCAGGTGGGGTGGGAGCTGAGGGGGCGTGGTGGCCCCTGTTCAGTGGAGGGACCTGTGGAAAAGTTACCACCAGGCTGAGGCTGCCAAGCTGCAGACAAACCACGGTCCAAGCCGTGGTCGGTGCCACCTCCCCCGTGAAGTCCTCACACCTGTCTGTGTGTCCACACGTCCACAGCTCACGCTGCAGGGGACAGAGGGGGCTGAGAGGCAGCGGCGGTGGCCCCAGAGCCGGCTCAGGTTGCCGCCTGGAGACCCGGGCTGGCCTCAGGGGCCCTGTGTATTCGCCCGCCCGGGGATTCTCCTTCTGGTTCATCCCTTTTCCTATCGCAGGAACGCTGCTCTTTTGCCTGGGACGCCGCTCCCGGCTTCCCCCTTTCCCTCTGGACTCCGTGTAAAGAAACGAGCGTCTGCTGGCAAGGCCCACAGCACGAGATTTACTAATCTTTAATTTTATGGCTTCTGCCTTTTATGTGCTAAGGCCCTTTTAGTCCCAACCTAGAAAACGACTCATTTTCTGATTCGTCTAGTATTTAAGGGTTTACTTGTGCATTTAGGTTTCTAATCCACTTGGAATTTATCCTGGACAAGGGTGTGAGGAGCAAAATCCCACTTAATTGCTTTGCAGCCGTCTCCGATGTTCCGGACGTGCTTGGAGATGCCTCTGTAAATGCCTTGCACCCCTCCCTGCAAAAGGCGGACGCTGACGATTCTCTCCTGATGGCTGGGCAGATGGAGGGGCCTCCCTTCTGACCAACGAAATGTGATAGAAGTGACTTCGGAGATCCGGATATAAAAGGAGGGCAGACCCCGCCTGGCTCTGCCCTGGATTGTGGCTCTGCCCTGGATTGTGGCTCTGGGGGAAGCCAGGGGCCATGCTTCGAGGACACTCGTGTGCTCCATGGAGACAGCACATGGACAGGAACCGAGGCCTCCCGCCCACCACTGTCCATCCACTTGACACCCGTGGGGGTGAGCATGATGGAGGCAGGACCCCCAGCCCCAAGGTTCAGACACCTGGGCCCCAGGTCAGGAGCTTGACTGACCCTCACAAGAGACCTCACAGAAGCACACAGTGAAGTCATTGGTGAGGCCCGCTCCACAGGCAGTGAGCAAGGCCAGGAGTTCTGCGAACCTTCGCAGGGTGCTAAACATTCAAACTATTCAACAACCTGAAACCTCCATCTTCAAGACTTTTGAGGACCACTGAAGCCACTTTGAACTGATTTTTTTTGTATGGCGTCCTAAGAAAGAGCCCGGTTTCATTCTTCGCATGTGTCTGTCTGGTTTTCCTGACGCCATGTATTGAAGAAGTTGTCTTTTCCCCAGTGTGTATCCCCGGTGCCTTTGTTGAAAAGTAATTCATCATATAAGTATAGTTTTATTTCTGGGCTCTGTAGTCTGTTTCATAGGTCTACGTGTCTGTCCGTATGCTGATACCATACTGTTTTGATGACTATAGCCTTGTCATATATTTTGAAACCAAGACGTGTGGTGCCTGCAGCTTTCTTCTTTCTCTCGATAACTTTGGCTACTTGTGGTTCCTTACAAACTTTAGGATTGCTTTTTCTGTGAAAAAGGCCATTGGAATTCTGATAGGGATTGTGCTGAATCTGTCCATTGCTTTGGGCAGTGTGGACATAAATACTATACAGTATCACTAATATTTGGACATTTTTTTAAAAACTGAACTTGGAAACACAGAGTAGAATGGAGGTTTCCAGAGGCTGGGCATGGGGAAGAGGGGAGAGGCTGGTAAAAGGGACATAAACCTTCTGCTACAACCTGGCTGGTGTAGCTCAGTGGATTGAGCGCTGGTCTGGGAACCAAGCAACCACGGTTCGATTCCCAGTCAGGGCACATGCCTGGGTTGCAGGCCAGTTCCCATCAGGGGACTCACAAGGGGCAACCATACATTGATATTTCTCTCCCTCTCTCCTTCCCTTCCCCTCTAAAAGATAAGTAAATAAAATCTTTAAAAAAAAACCTTCTGCTACAAGATGAACAAGGACTAAGGGTCAAATGTCTAACACGGTGACCACGGTGGACAACACTGAACTGTAAAACTGAAATTTGCTGAGAGAGCAGAACTTAAATTGTCACACTAAAAAAATAGTAAGGGGAGTATGTAACAGGCGAAGAATGCATTATTCATCCTCATGGTGGGAACCCTTCAAATTGTGTAGGCAAATCATCACCTTGTAAACATTAAATACACTATAAATTGGTTTGCCAATTATGTCTTGATAAAGCTGAGAAAAGATAATAGGAGAGACAGGTTCTTGGCTAGTAAACACTTCCTACTTCAAGATTGAATTAAAAAAAATCTCACTGGAGGGTTTGTTTATTGATTTTTAGAGAGGGGAAGGGAGAGAGAGAGAGAGAGAGATTGATCAGCTGCCTCTGCACATGCCCAGCTGGGGATTGAACCCGCCGCCCAGGTATGTGCCCTGACTGGGAATTGAACTGTGACATTTCAGTGCACAGGACGACGCTCTAGCCAACTGAGCTATACCGGCCAGGGCAGGAGTGAATTCCTGCTGTAGCAATTCACATGCTCTTGAAACCTGAGGCTGGGACGAAGGGCCTGTGCAGTGCTCCTGAAACTGATTCATGCATTCTAGTGCCTACTGGCCTGGAGCTGTTGTTTTTTTAGTATATTGTATTGATTATGCTATTATAGTTTTCCCAATTTTTCCTCCTTTATGTCCCCTTCACCCCCCAACCCTCCAGCATTCCCCCCGCTTAGTTCATGTCCATGGGGTATACATGTAAGTTCTTTGACTTGTTTCCTATGACATTTTTGACCTCTCCCCATCTATTTAATTCCTACCTATTATGCTTCTTATTCCCTGTACCTTTTCCCCCGTTTCTCCCTTCCCCCTCCCCACCGAAATCCCTCCACGTGATGTCCATTTCTCTGATTCTTTTCCTGTTCTAGTTGTTTGCTTAGTTTTTGTTTTCACTGTTTTCATTCTTTTATTTTTTTTAGGTTCATTTGTTAATAGTTGTGAGCTTGTTGTCATTTTACTGTTCGTATCTTTTATCTTTCCTTTCTTAGATAAGTCCCTTTAACATTTCATATAAGGACTTGGTGATGATGAACTCCTTGAACTTGACCTTGTCTGAGAAGTACTTTATCTACCCTTCCATTCTAAATGATAGCTTTGCTGGATAGAGTAATCTTGGATGTAGGTCCTTGCCTTTCATGACTTCAAACACTTCTTTCCAGCCCCTTCTTGCCTGCAAGGTCTCTTTTGAGAAATCAGCTGACAGTCTTATGGAAACTCCTTTGCAGTTAACTGTCTCCTTTTCTCTCACTGCTTTTAAGACTTTATCTTTAATCTTGGGTATCTTAATGATGATGTACCTTGGTGTGTTTCTCTTTGGGTTCACCTTCATTGGGACTCTCTGGGCTTCCTGGACTTCCTGGAAGCCTATTCGCTTCACCAGATTGGGGAAGTTCTCCTTCATTATTTGTTCAAATAAGTTTTCAGTTTCTTGCTGCTGTTCTCCTGGCACCCCTATGATTCGGATGTTGGAACATTTAAAGTTGTCCTAGAGGTCTGTAAGACTCTTCGCTTTTTTGAATTTTAGTTTCCTCATTCAGTTCCAGTTGGGTGTTTATTTCCTCCTTTTTTGTTCCAAATCATTGATTTGAGTCCTGGTTTCCTTCCCTTCCCTGCTGGTTCCCTGAATATTTTGCTTTACTTCATTTTGGGTATCTTTCCCTTGTTCTTTCATTTTTCGACCAAGCTCACTCAGTTCTGTGAGCACTTTGATTACCAGGGCTTCTAACTCTCCATCAAGTGGGTTGGTTATATTCTCATCGCTTAGCTCCCTTTCTGAAGTTTTGCTCTGTTCTCTCATCTGGGCCCTATGTCTTTGTTTGGGACCCTGTTGCATTGTAGGGGGTGGGGCCTTCAGTGTTCACCTGAGGGGGCAGCCCTCCCTGCTGTACTTCGGCGCCGCCTGTGGGGGAGGGGCCAGAGAGGGAACAGCGCAGCCGGCCTGCTGGTCTCTCCCGCACTTTTCAACAAACTCTGGTGTGAGACTGGGAGTTTCTCCCACCACGGCAACCCCCGCCCCCACGGTCTGCCACCTCACCGCGGTGTCTCTCCGTCCGCCGCCTTACTGGTCTGGTTGTTCTGTTTGACTGTTTCTTTAATTCCTTTGTTGTTGGAGTTCTGCGCAGTTTGCTTTTCTGGCACTTCTGGTTGTTTATTGATTTTAGATTGGTCGTTATCCTCCTTTTGGTTGTGCAAGGAAGCAAAGAGTTTCTACCTACACCTCCATCTCGGCCAGAACTCTGGTCTGGAGTTTTTTGGATGCCTCTTTTCCAGGGAAAAGAAGTAGATTACTATCCTGTAAGGTGCTGAAATAAATGGACATCCGCATTTCTTTTCATGCATTCATTGGTTGAGTCTTGTCAGTACCCTGACCGGGGATCGAACCCACAACCTTAGGGTATCAGGACTACGCTCTAACCCACTGAGCTCCCCGGCCAGGGCGGACACCTGCATTTCTGTAGGAACACAGTGGAAGTGCACAGCTCTGTGACACATCAGAGCTGCCCAGGCCGATGCTGAATGAGCTGAGTCTGCACAGGCTTCTGTCCCGTGGCCAATACACATCCCCAGAGCCCAGAGAGAGCCAGGAAGGTAGGAGGAGGTGACCCGGACCCCAGCCCCACAGGCTCTAGTCTTTCCCGTCCACCCTGCCCAACTCACCCACGTGTCTCATTTTTACCACCCACGACGACACCTGGACCAGAACCCCTGACCTGAAACACAGCCCTCGCCGAGCAGCCACAAGACCTGCAGCATTTCACTAGGTGGTGAGGAAGGATCTGCAGCCGCGGAAGCGGGGAGTCCCCTTGGAGGCTCACGCCTGGTTTCAGCCAGGGGAGGTGAAGTCGCCATGTGAGCTTTCTTATCAGCACCAGCCCGGCCGATGTCTCTCGAATGTCTCACACGTTCCAGCTCAGTGGAGCGGCGTCCAGCGGCAGAGCAGAAACATCGGGAAGAATGTAGAGATTTTCCCGGGGAACAATACCCTGGGCATCCTTACTATATTGACTTCTTACACTTTCACACACACACACCTTTGCTCAAAACATCAGACTCAGTAGACTTAAGACTGATCCACTCTGGCCCTGGCTGGTGTGGCTGGCGTAGCTCAGTGGATTGAGCACTGGCCTGCAAACCAAAGGGCTGCCAGCTCAATTCCCAGTCAAGGCACATGCCTGGGTGGCAGGCCAGGTCCTGAATAAGGGACACACGAGAGGCACCCACACACTGATATTCCTTTCCCTCTCCTTTCCCCTTGTCTAAGAATAAATAAAAATTTCAAGAAATCTGCTTCGTTATATGGGCTATTGCTGGCTGTACATGAGGGACCCAAAGACAGGCAGGGAACGCCTGCCCCCTATCACTGAGGGGTGGTGGCCCGTGGTACCTACACACACGCAGTGAAGTGGCCGGTCACTCTCTGATGCACACTGAGCGCCCTGTCTAAAGGGTCGCCTCTAACCCTATTCTTCCTGATGACCCAAACGACTTGGGCTTTAAGGCGTTAAACGATTCGAGGACTTACTAGCCTATTTTCCCCAGGCTAAGATGATGAGTTCGCAAATATAATCATCACCTTTAGCCGCACGACTTTAAGAGACACTAATAGAGCAAAGCGTCCCATTAGGTTTTATATAGATTTATGGCGGTTTTTACAACAGACTTGAATCCCCGAACAGTTTCCTCCGGTGGCTATGGACTTAATAGCCGGCATTTGTCTGCCTTCTGTGATTGCCTCCGCGGAGGTTGACAGGCATTGGCCGAATGCCTACCGCGCTCGGCAGGAAGGCCTGTGTGCCTGCAGCGGTCACCGCGGTTTTCTGCCACGCTGCCCAACCGGCCTGTCTCCGAGGCTGTGCCTCCGCAGAAGCCACGAGAGACTTTGTGGCCCTGGAACAACACCACTGCCTGGTCACTGTGGGTTTTATGAGAAACCTCCGGACTGTTCCCTCGGCCCTCAGACCACACGACGCGGCAGCTTCCTGGGTTTTTATCTCTCGGAGGAGTCAGCCAGTCTCAAGTTACAGATGTTTCACGGAACTGTTTTCAAATGAAAAAACGTCCAAGAAGTTGCCACTTCAGGCGACCCAAGCAGGTGGCACAGAAGCATGACACCTGGGAAGCGCCGTGGCCCTGCGGCGGGTCCCCAGCAGGCTCTTCATTTGGAACGCAGGACACTGTCCCTGGATTCAGGGACAAACTTGTTCCCACTAGAGACCCCCTGTAGCAACAAGCACCGCATCAGCGGCTGGACACCCAACTTCCTCAGGGGCTTTTGACCCTACTGGTCACTTGCAGAAGGGGTACCGGTCCCGCCCGGGGGCTCCCCCTTCTGGACTCCAAGGGAGAAGGTTTCAGGGCTGTCCCTTCTGGCGGCCACTGCGTCCCCGTCTGTGTAGCAAGCCCACCCAAGGGTGAGGAGAATGCCGGTGGGAGCAGGGCCAAGGACGGACAAGCCTCCGAGACATCGTGCCCGAGACATCCACGCCTCCCCGGTGTGAGCCTTACATTCTGTTTTATTTGAGTTCCTTTGACTTTGGTTTCTGTCATCTGCCACCTAAGTAGATTCCACTTACATATCAGGGGGAAACACTTCAGGGGGGTTACATGACCCAGAGTCTTCCTGGGGGTCAGTGTGCCCCTGCCGGGCCGGCATGGGCGAGGTGGCGCCATCCAGCCAAGGACGGCTGTTTGGGGTCTCCCCTTAGTTCTCACAGGTGTCCTCACTTCCACACCCTAATCTGCCTTGCCGGGCCTGGAGGGACAGCCCATGGCGACCTGGCTCCCGCACGCATGGCGGCCCCCATGTCCAGGGCTCAGGCACCCGGGTCAGCCGGTCACAGCCTATGGGATCCAGCCCACAGCACCCGCCTCCACCTCACTAAACACGCTGGACCTCTCTTTCTTGCTTCAGGGGTGACAGCAATGTCCCAGGGCGACACTTTGCCAGGTGGGGTCCTCTTCTGCTTCTCTTGTGGCCCCTGCCCTCCTGGGGGATCTATCCCAGTGAGGAAAATCGATGTTCAGTGCTGGACACTTCCTTACTGGGCACAGCGTGGCCCCATGTGCCCTGTCCACTCTGGGGTGGCCCCGCTGGGGTCTGCACTTTCCCACGGGGGGACTTCACCAGGATGAGGAGCAGCTCCGGGGCGCGGGCCTCTCACACTGACTCAGTCCCGCTCAGATGCCCCCGTCCTCCCGCCGCCCCCAAATCAGAAGTGACTGCTCTGCCGCCCAGACTGTCACCGGCTTGGATGAAGACAGATGATGCTACAGTTTCTGAGAAAATTAAGTCCTCCACACCCGGGCACCTCTGACTTCATCAGAACATGTCCAGGCTTAGAGCCGCTGCCCTCGGTGGATTGCAAGAAATAACGGGTGAGAGGCAGGCACCTCCGTGTGGGCGGCGGGCTCCGCTGGGAGGGGCTGTGGGTCCTGCCCGTCAGTCCTGTCAACGTGTGGAACCAGAACCCAGTTTGAAGCCATGTAAATGACAAGAACCTGGCCTGTGTCTCTCTGAACTGCCCACACATCCCTGCAGGTGACGATCCCATGTGAGATTGTGAAGCCACCATGCGGGGAGGAGGAAGAACAGGGGACCACGTGGCCAGCCCTGTGTGGACGTGCCCGCCGGCCCCCTCGCTTCCCCAGCTTTTCACACCTGGACCTCAGGCCAGCCCCAGCCATGGGCACAGGTCGGGGCTCCAGTAATGAAGGCAGGAGATGCCCACTGAGCTCCCCCAGAGGCAGGTCCTGGAGAAGGCAGGTGCCATCTGGTTCCCGGGTGGTGACCCAAAGTCCGGGGCATGGCTGGGTGTGGAAAACAACTCAGACAGGGAACAGCCCAGGAAGCCCAGGTGCTTGGGGACCTGGAGGGCGTGGATCTGCTCCAACCTGGCAGCAGAGAGGGTGTGGTCAGGAAAGAGCCCCTGGCCGCCTTGCCCCACGAGCCCTCGGCGGGGCCCCCTCACATGTCCCCCTGAGGTTCATGTGCAGAGGCTCCCCATGTGGGCGGGGCAGTGCCTCCCCAGGCGGCGGCTCAGACGCCCGGAGCACCCGCCGTTGCCGGTCTGTCACGGCGGTCCTCCCATGCAGCCCCAGGTGACTCGCTTGCTCTGTGTCTGGGGCCTGGCCCAGGCAAGGGCCTCCCTCGGGTCCCAAGGCAAGTGGGGCGGGAGATGGAACGGTGACATGTGCCAAACAGCTAAGAAGATGTAGGCCAGACTGGTGTTCCCGTCGAAAGGGGCTGCTGCTCTCCACCCCCGTGGGCCTGGTCCCTGGGCTCGCTGCGTCCCGGTGACAGGGGACCACAGCGGCGTCCCATGAGCAGGACATGGACGAGGGAAGGCTCGTCCCTGAGTGACCCTCCTGAGTCCCATGCTCCTCCATGTCTCTGCCCTGATAGAGACCCACTCTAGTTTCTTTTCTTACTTTTATACTCCCCCAAGGATATATTTTGATTGATTTTTTTTTTTTAGAGGGAAAAGAAGAGAGAGAAAAACATCCATTGGCTGCCTCCCGACCAGGGATCGAACCCTCAACCTGAGTATGTGCCCTGACTGGGGATCAAACCGGCATCCTCTGTGGGGCAGCACCATAACCAGCTGTGCCACCCGGCCAGGGCCCCCCTCCTTCCTTCCGACACACCCTGTGCCTAAGACAGTAGCTCCACTCGCCCTTCCCCTGAGCCTCGGAGGCCCGCCCCCATCGGCCCAGGCGCCTGCCTCCACTCTGCCTCTGTGCCCACCACCACCACCGGCACGTGAGCACCCCTTCCTGAGAAGAAAATGAACCTGCACAGGGCTCGATGTCACCAGATGGCCACAGCGGCTGCAGCCAACAAATGGAAAAATGAAAAATAAAAGCAGACTCCAGGGGTTCCGGGCTGAGGCCACGGCCCCCCAGGGGCCCCGGGGCCTTCAAACCCTTCCCCGGCACGGCTCTGGCTGCCTGGCTCCAACCCTGGACTTGCCCTCTCTCTCTGGGTGACCTTGAGCTGGTGGTTTATTCCCTGTAAGACTCTGTAACTTAGCAGCAGCAGCAGCTCTACCCTCAGAAGGAGGCTGATAGGATAAAGGGGAAAAACCTCAGGCCTCCAGGGCTCGGGACACGCAGTGACCCTGGAGGCGGGCAGCTCCCAGTGACCCTGCCCTCCGAGTGGGCCCACTGGTGACTCAGACGAAATCATCAGAGCAGTGTGGGAAGCAAAGAGATGGAGATTCCCTCTGACCTCGCATCCCGGAGTCCACTCACACGGCCTGCCCTCTCCAGCCGGCTCCTTCCGACCCTGGCCACAGGCAGCACTCGGTCCGGTCCGTGTTATCAGACGGCAAGGACCCTCCCACGCCAGCCCCCACCCACGGCATCCATCTTGGTTTTCACGTGGAAAGAAAGTCTCATCAGCTGGGTGGAGACGGGAAAGGGATGAAGGGATACAAAGCAGTAATTACAAAACAGTCACGGGGCCCTGGCTGGGTCACTTGGCTGGTCAGGCATCATCCTGGGTACGAAAAAGTCGTGGGTTTGATCCCTGGTCAGGGCACATGCCTCGGTTTTGAGTTTGATCCCCAGGCAGGGCGGGTACAGGAGACAACCAAGGGTGTTTCTTTCTCACAGTGATGTTTCTCTCTCTCCCCCCCTCTCTCTTCCTCTCTCTCTAAAAGTCAATAAACATATCCTCGAGTTACGAATAAATAAATAAACATGTATAAAATAGCCGCAGGGATGGAGAGGGCGGCAGAGGGAACGGAGCCAATAATACGATAATAACCGTGGTGCCAGGTGGGGACCAGACGTCCTGGGAGGATCGCTTCGTAAATCCTATAAATGTCTCATCATTATGCGGCACAACCGCGACGAATATAAAATAATACTGAATGTCAAGTGAAAATGACAAATGAAAAAAATTTTAATAAAAAGAAAGGGAAGAAGAGCCCATGAGAGCCTCGGCGGCTGCAGCATCCCCCCGACATGCTTGGGAAGGGTGCTTTGGAAAGTCTGTGTGGACTGGCGTTCCTTAAACTCCGGGGCGTGGCTCAGATCCTGGGAGCTCTACCGGCTTCCAGAGGCCTGCAAACTCCTGGACACGCACGTGGCCACATGCCCAGAAATATTCCCTGAAATACTGACAAACAAGGCAACAAGGGTGACTTCCACAGACATATTAGGCAAAAGGAGTCCAATGCAAAGAGATATCTACTCTGTGGCTCTCTTTAGATGAAGATAAGAGAATCCGCCCTGGCTGGTGTAGCTCAGTGGATGGAGCCCGGGTCTGTGAACCAAAACATCGCGGTTTGATTCCCCGTCAGGGCACATGCCTGGGTTGCAGGCCAGTTCCCAGCAGGGGATGCACCAGAAGCAACCATACATTGATATTTCTCTCCTTCTCTTCTTCCCTTCCTTTCTAAAGATAAATAAATAAAATTAAGAAAATATGAGCTTTAAAAAAAAGGTTAAGAGAATTCCCCCAACACTCAGCCATGATGTCCGGAGTCAGGACAGCGCCCCCTGGGGGCGGGGCGGTTATTGCAAGAGGCCAGGACTGCTGCCGAGCCATTTGAGACTCCCTTTTTTCTGACCTGGGAGCCCGTCCCATGGTGTACTCACTTGGTGCAACTCAATGAACGAGAAACATAGCATTTGGGTGTTTTTCTGTAGGTCTGCTATACGTGATTGAAATTTAGGAGAAGGCAAGGGAAGGAATACTCCCTCAGATACTCCCATACTCCACTGTCTGCCACTAATTTCTCTGTTGCCTACGATTAACTACACATGAGGAGAGAGAAGGGGAGGCTGATGTGTGAATCCAGGAGAAAAAAAGAGGGGGGGGGGAACACGAAAATCGGTATTTTTTACTGAAAGCAATAAAAGCCCCTACAACATAGAAGGCAAAGCAAGCGATTCTCCCTCCTGGCAGTTCTGGAGACAAAATAAAGTTTGTGCGATTCGACCCGGGAATGCCTTGCTCTCATCATGCTTTGTATTTAGATGAAATCACCATCCCAGAACACAGGGCAGGGAGTAAATTGAAAGCTTTTTTTAGTTCTTATCAAGGCTCTGATTTCAAACAGAACAAAATGTCAAGCTTAATGGCCCCTCCAACCACGAAGCTAGAAATCAATTTTTAAAACTCATTTATTGCGCCACAGCTGGGTCACCAACAGACACTATTTTCACAGGAAATTGCAGCCACCAGCTATGAGAGGCCTGGTTTTCTGCAAAAACTGTGCCAGAGAAAAATGAAACTACGTGTGTTAGAAGAAAAACTCTCTCCCCAGGAACCAGCCGAGAAATTAAAGTGAATGAAAATGGATTCTCCCGGAGAAAAATGAACGCTGGAGCCCCCTACCTGATGAATGAGAGACTTGTTGGTGAGCAGTAAAATTCAAAGTTCAGAGTGGAAAATTCCGGTGCAGTCTCTGAGACCTTGAAGGCCGAGAAAAATGTCTCAAACAAAACATCCGAATAAAAAAACCATAAGGCGCACACACACGTTTGATCAGATCAAAAGAAAGGGTCCCCTCAGATCAAGAGGAGGATGCTATGTCACTTGCAGGTGACAAGAGAGAGAGAGGAAGACACACTGCAACGCCCACAACAGACAAAGAGTTAAAGAGAATTTTCTCACTGCGAGATAGACGGCCACCCCAACGGGAAGACAAGGCAAGGGCCTTAACAGGCTTAATGCACACAAAAGGGATCCGAGAGGCATCAAGTGAATAAAGATGTCCACGCCACCGGTAATCAGAGACGCACAAGTTAAAATGTCGTGTGACAGCTGACAGTCACACAAGGGGCCAAAGCCAAAGACGGGAATACCACGTGTGGGCAGGCCTGTGAGCGAGGACCCAGGGCGCCTGCGGTACTGGTGGAAGTGAAGTCGGTGGCTGTTCTGGGGCTCGTCATTGTGACTTTGTCAGGCCAGGTCTGCGGACGCTGCATGGGCAGTGTCACCCCAGTAGGCTGGCCGGTGGGGGCCCGGCTTCCCTCTGCATACATGGGGTCTTCCACAGCAGGACCCCGTGTCCACACCCCGTTCCCTGTGGCCTTCCCCACCCCACCGAGGCCTGTGGAATACGCAGGTCACAAAGATCAAATGGCCTTAATGATTTTTGTCTTCACCTCTCGAGTTCCGACCGATCCTGCCCAGGAGAACGTGACCTCGGAAGACACTGGTCTGAGGAAGATGAAGAGACATGTGGGACCTCAACCTGACACACAGCTGAGAGCCAGGCCCGCGCCCCCCACCACCTGGCCAACCCACTGGGTTCCCGCCACCTGCGGGCCCGAGAGAAGGCTGCGAAGTCGTCACGGCGCAGCTCCAAGGTGAAGGCCGCAGGCAGCCACAGCTGGTCATGGGGCCTGGGCTGGCTGTTCTCTGAAGTAGACCTGGTTCAACGGTGAATGGTGCCCCCAGGAGATACGCCCACTGGCCCTGGCTAGTGTGGCTAGTGGATTGAGCACTGGCCTGAGAACTAAAGGGTTACTGGTTCGATTCCCAGTCTGGGCACATGCCTGGGTTTCGGGTCCGATCCCCAGTAGGGGGTGCACAAAAAGCAACCACACATTGATGTTTCTCTCCCTCTCTTTCTCCCTCCTTTCTCCTCTCTCTAAAAATAAATAAAATATGTTTGTTTGTTTGTTTGTTTGTTTGTTTTACCAAAGCTACGTCCACACAGAATCTGCACACAGGACCTTATTTGGAAAAGGGGACTTTGCAGATGTGACTAGGTTAAGGACCATGACGAGAGATCATCCCCGACTAAATGACAAGTGTCCTCAGAAGAGAAGAGACGGGAGGAAGACAGTAGAGCCCCGTGGTGACAGAGACAGAGATGGGGCTGACGTGTCTACAGGCCAATGGACAACAAGGACGGCGGGCCGCCACCGAACCAGGAGAGAGGCCGGACCAGATGCCTTCCCCCAAGAGCCTCCGGAAGGAGCCAGCACGCAACACCTGGGGTTCGGACTTGTGGCCCCCAGACCTGGGAGAAAGCACGCAGCTGAGATAGTAAGCCACCTGGATTGTGGGGCCTCATCACAGCAGCCCCAAGATGACACAGTCACCCTAACGGACCCTCAGTGGTCACTGGCCCAGGAGGGAGACACTGACTTCAGCCTCAGAACAGCGCCCTCAGCTGGTGGGGCTGCCAGGAGCCTCCCTCCCCGAGATGCATTCTGGGGACGGCATCTCCAGCTGAGTCTGGGCCCACTGGACGGGAGGCCTTGGGGAGCTCTCTGTGCTCTTCCAGTCCTGGGCCTCCACCTTGTGACACTGGCCCTCCCCTCTCAGCACATCCAGGGGAGGTGGGCATTTGGGCCTCAGAGGAGAGACCCAGCAGACCGTGGGGCACGGCTACCCCAGAGGCCCGGAGCCCCCAGGACACTGGGCAGCTGCCCCTTGCCCTGAGTGACCCAGCGAAGAAGGAAGAAGCCGCCCCCCCTGGTTTCTTTTCTCTACTTTGTTTCTTTTTTCCTTGTTATTGCAGCAGAGAATCCCCCCTGAGAGTGACTCATGCCTGCGTGTTCTGGCCACAGAAGCTCTGGTCTTTGTTTGAGTTTCTCCTCGACCCTGGGGGATGGTGACAGTCACGCCGTCCAGAAATAACGCATTGATTCACTCCTTAGTCATTCCTCTAGCGCTTATGCGTGACGTGGATGCTCAGGTTCCGAGTCCTCAGGTAGCCTGGGCAGCATGGATGGAAACAAAGTATGGCCTGGGCCGGGCAGCCTCGTGAGTTCCAGCGTCGATCCCAGACACCAAGGCTGTGGCTCCAGTGCCCAGTCAGGACATGCAAGAATCCACCAGTGATGACTGACCTGCAGGCCGAAACCATTGCACCCAGCCCCCAGCTTCAGAGTGGACATGCTTCTCCAGTATAACCTCAATGAACAGGGAGGCCGGGTCTCTACCTTGAAGATTTGACCCTGTGGGACAGCAGGCCAGCTCAGCCCATCCTGCTCGGTTCTCCCCAGGGGACAAATCCTCTGGACACGGAATTGGCACCAAGAAATGTGCCCTGGCTGGTGTGGCTCAGCGGATTGAGCGTTGGCTTTCGAACCCGGGGGGGTTGCCAGCTTCGTTCCCAGTCAGGGCACAGGCCTGGGTTGCAGGCCAGGTCCCCAGTAGGGGGCGCACAACAGGCAACCACACATGGATGTTTCTCTCCCTCTCTTTCTCCCTCCTTCCCCCTCTGTCTAAAAATAAATAAATAAAATCTTTTTAAAAAAAGAAAGAAAGAACCCTCCCAAGGTGCTGACCACCTAGCAACCCCACCCCGCCCTGTATCCTGAAGGCCCCTTAGATTTCATGTCCTCCCTGCTGCCCATGACCCCACTGAGGCTTTTCAAAACCAGGCTCTTCAATTCGTGAGCCTTGAAGCCTTCCTGCCACCTTCACTTTTTGGAACCCGGTGTCACCGTTCCCTTGGATCACACGCGTGTGAGGCCATCATGGTGGCCTCACCTTAAAGAGGAACAAGTTTGAATCTGTTTTTTATATTTGACACCCCTGTCAGGTTATTAAAGTGATTTGAAAGAGAAAAGAAAAGAACTGACCAATGAAAGTATGAATAACTGGTACAACAAGCCGATGTCTTTCTCTCTCTCTCTTCCTCTCTGTCTCTAAAATCGATACATAACATTTTTTTAAAGGAAAACAACACTGAGCTCTATAAAGAGAGAGTTAGCCGGCTCGGGCACGCAAGGAACAGCAAATCCCAGTCAGCCAGCGGAGGGGTGCCCGGGGGGACTTTCTTGTCACCCTGACGCATCACCCTCCACCCCCCGGGTGGGGTGACAGCTGGCCAAGGAATGGCGGGCCCTGTATGTCCTCAAGGAGCCTCTTGGAACACACTGCCCCCGCGTCCAAAGCGGAGCAACTCGACAAAGGAAGCCATTGTCTTCTCCCAAGTTTGGGGAGATTTTGTTCCTCCACCCTCCTTGGCACTGGCGCTTGGTGGGGCTTTACCAGTAAAGCAGGCTGCCCTCTGCCTTCCCGGGGCTCAGAGGTTCAGATCACTATAAGCTGCTGTCTGGTTGAAGATATCCTTCTGACCTCGCCCACAATCATCATGACAGTGATTTACGGACTGGAACTGAAGCAGACACACTCAGCACCTCTACTTTTCTCCACTCTCCTTCTCCACTCATTCCTTCCCTTCCACCTCATACTGTTCACGGAGAGTCATCGACAACCGTTCACATCCCGATTTCTAGAGGAATTCGGTCCCAGGCAGGACCCTGCACTTCCCGACGCAACCGGTGGGGGGCGCGCCCCTATGCAGCACTGCGGTCGCAAAGAGGCAGCGCCTGGGCCCTGCAGCGAGGCTGCGGAGAATTCTTTATTTCATTCGCTGCAGCGTGAAAGACAAGGCAGCCCGAGTAATTTTCCCTTTAAATGCACCTTCATCATCCATGAAGTTATTTTTTCTTTACATGAGCCTTTATTGCTCCGGTAGCGCTCCATTTCCCTTCAGGGGGTGCAATTTGCGCATCGGAGCTGAACTACTGTAACTAGGAAATGTTGAGGGCTCAATCTAGGGCTGGAGGCTTGTGGAGCGGGGGCTGCAAAGGGCCTTCCCACGGTGCTTCGGGAGAACGCTGGGGTCAGAGGGGCCCGGCGCCTGGGCTCAGGGCACGGGTTCACACTCAGGTTATGCTGGTCTTTTCAGACTCCACTTAACCAAGGGCTCACCTTGGGCCTCTGGTTATAGGTTGCGTTCTACATCAATCCAACCAACAGCAGCTGCACCCCGGGCTGTGTGGGAGCCAATGGTGGGAAGAAAGGCCCGGGTTTAGGGTGGGAGATCCAGAGAGGGAGGAAGGGAGGAAGGGAGGGAAGGGAAGCAGGGGGGACTTCCCAAGGCACTTAGGCCTGATCCCCAGAAGGGGGTTTAAACCCTGGGGGTGACACATGAACCTTGGCGCAGGCCCACAAAGGCACCTGGTTCTGCTGCTGTGGGAGGGGGACCACCTTGGTGGCTTATCTTAGGGAACCGAATCACGTGGCTGTGGGGGCTGTGTGTCTGTGATCTGCGGGGTGGGCCCGCAGGCTGGGGGCCTACGGAAGAGTCACCTGGCTCTGCTGCCTGGGGCTGGAGGCCCCCTGCTGGCAGAATCCCCCTTTTATGTCCAGGACCTCGGCTTTTCCTAATTCCTTCAACTGGTTAGGCCAGGCCCACCCATTCATGGAAGGCAATCTGCTGTCTTCAGTCTACTGATTTAAGGGTTATCCTCATGTAAAAAAATACAGAAACATCTGTGAATACAGAAACATCTCTACTGCTGTTTGACCAGATATCTGGGACCCATGGCCCAGCCAAGGGGACACACAAAACTCATCATCACACCCCTGTCACCCAAGAAGTCGAGTTAACCTCGACTGTCTTGGGTTGCAGGTGAGTCCTTTCCCGTTGGCTATGCTCCCCTCAGGGGTCCTAATCAGAATCTGGAAAATCAGTCCTGGGTCAGGGCCCCCTGGAAGACATCCTTCGGTCCCTAGTCTGCTCTGCTTTTCTGAATTCTCCTCCTCCTCCAGGAAGGCCTCCTGAGGCCTCAGCCCCCATCGTCCTTCACTTTCTCCTCTGAATTCTGAGCTCAGCTGGGGTGTATTGTGTTTCGATTAACTGGGGGGTGTCGCTTCTGTGGGCACAGCTATCCCCACGTTAGTAGTTTGTGGGGACAGCGGTGAGTTCACTGGGGCAGCTTCACTCAGTAGTGTCCACAATGGGCATCTCTAGCCTCCGACTCTGTTTAAAGAAAAGAATTCTCTTGTCTCTCCTCATTAGCCATCTCTTTCCACCCCAAGAAGGATATCCCTCCCAGATTTGGGGACAAACTTCGGTCCACCTGACACTTTCTGTGGCCTTACAGGTGTTCCCTTCATCTTCCCAGTCTCTTCCCTCCTCATCCTCACGGACCTGCCTCACCATCCAGTCCCCCATGACCCTGTGGTCTTAATTTTCCCAGAGGTTAAGTTCAAGTTCATCTCAGGGATCAGCTCTCTCTCTGGATTCAGTGAACTGCTGGAACCAGTCTATATAGCCAAGTACAACCTCAAAACATTCCGAAATAATTCACAGAAGTATGGAGTGAACACACGGCAGCCAAGGTCAAGTTAGACTCATCAGCATGGGAACCAGCGAAATGGCCGTGTTGGTTCCAGGAGCCACAGGGGCAGGTTTTACATCGTGATGTCCGGGGGCCCACACTGACTTGTACACTAGGGGTCACAGTGACTGCCGCCCTCCAGAGCAACGGGACCACAGTCTCTGGAGTCATCTTCTCCACCAGACAGAAGGCATTTCTACTGACAAAAGCCCCACAAATTAACACATATCTTGCCCAAGTCTGGGCCCTGGTCAGCAGTAAACACCGGTTAGATGGACCTGCCGTCACTAGAAAGTTGAGCCAGTTGGGGGCTTGGCGAGGAGGCCCATGGAGACCACACAGCCTTCATGCCATGGCCACTGGTACAGCAGGTGGGCTGGACCCCGGAGGCCTGGCCAGACACCCCCTCGCCCTCTGGGGCTAACCTGGGCTCCCTCCCAGCATGGCCCTCTCAGGCGGTCAGACTCCACACAGCCGCCAGCCTCGATGAGGGGGTCCCAGGGTGGCCTCCCTCCTACCCCCGAGCAGGTTACAAGGCAGCCCAGACTCAGGGCCGAGAGCAACAGCTCCCCCTGAAGGCTCCGCGTGGTGCCGTGCGGCCACTCGGCTGCTGGCCAGCTCCCATCAGCAGTCACATCACGCCTTCCTGCGCCTTCCAGCCGGAAGAGCAGCCTCAACCCCCTCCCACTCTCTCTCGCTCTCTCTTATTTTTTATCCTTACCTGAGGACACGCTTAGACACGAAGGGAGGAAGAGAAACATCGATGTGAGATAAACATTGATCGGTTGTCTCTCACACCCCGACGGGGGAATGAACCCGCAACCCAGGCCTGTGCCCTGATGAGGCATCGAAACCACGGCCTTTCTGTTTAGGGGATGAGCCCCGCAGGCCTGGGCAGTGCTGAAGGTCATGGACACGTGGGTCGGGCCCTGAGCCTCGCTCGGCAACTAGATGCTGTTTACATTCTTCCAGGCTTTTCTCTTTTCACACACACATGGTCCCTTCATTTCCGGGGAAGGAAATGAAGGAGGGTCCTGCAGTGACTCTGCGTCCACAGAAAGCCGCAGGGACAGAACAAGCCCCATCCTGCCACCCCATGGTCACTCCGCAGCTTCAACGCCACCATCTTCGGCTTAGAGAGAATCCAGTCGCATTAAAAACAGCCTCAGAGTGACAGGCATTGGGCGGCACAGCCACAAAGCAACCAGAAACCTCCTTCATGCACCTGCCCTGACCCAGCTCTCAGGGGGCCTGGGGTCCCCGGGGAGAGCACCTGAGGGTTCCTCTCCACACCAGGGCTCATGGGCTCGGCGCTGTACTATTTATGAAGTCCCCTCCTGAGGACCCACCTCGGTCCTCAGCCTGGGAGGAAGGCCAGCCTCAAAGAGGTCAGCCAGCTCTGCCTGGTTATTCTTGGCTGGACACTATTTTAAAGGTGGTCTCTCTGTTTCCCCTGGAGACACAATCTGAACTATGTGTCTTTGCTCTTGACTCCCTCCCGTGCCGTCCGGGGCCAAGTCACGGCACTGCCGTGGGGACGATGCTTGCACACCCGCCGTCCTGGTCGAGTTCCTCACCCGTGGCTGCCGGTAGGATGAAGCAAGCCCGCTGCCCACATCCCCCTGCCCGGCGCAACTCGCACTTAACAAGATGTGTGACAAGCCCCATCAGCCGGGGAAAACTCAGAAACATGGGAACATCATAATACCATTAGTAAATACGGGGGCAGGAGAACAAGACCACACACCATATCCCCAAGACGGCGAGTGAATAGGGACAGCAGTTTTCACCCTTTGCTAGTGGTTTAGGCCAGTGGCTCCCAGCCAGGGTGACCTTGGCCCCCTGGGGACATTTTGGGTTGACACGGGGGTGAGAGGACGCCACTGGCATGTGATGGACGGAGATCAGGGAGCTGCTAACGCCCCCATGCACCTGCCCTGAGTGTCGGCGCCCCTGAGGCTGAGAGAGCCGGCGAAGGCGCTCCACCTGTTGTTCACCCACTTCACCGCACACACCCACGTAGGCGGACACGGCGACTACACCCCTCAGGACTTCCAGGCCCCCCACCTACCGAGCATCAGAGTTGTAGCCCGGAACCAGTGCGACGGGCCGGCGGGTGAGCCTGGAAGCGCCGGGATCCCCTTGGCTGGCTTGGGCTGGGTGCGTAATTGCAGCCCAGGTGAGAATGGTCAGCCTAAGTGAGTGACAGCTGTCCCAGAGAGCAGGCTCCGCCCCTCCGAACTCTGTCCTGGGACCCGGAGTGGACAGAGCATTGCTAACAAGCTGGACGAAGATGGAGGAGCCACGTGAGTGCACTTTTCTCAAACTGAACAGCTCTTGGAGAGACACCCGAAATAGACGCAGACCGACACGGCGGGGCGCATGCGTCCTGTGTGGGCGTGCAGAGCGCGCACCTGGCCCGAGCCACGCGCCGCCCTCCCTGGCTGACTGCACAGACCAGCTCTGGGGGTGAGGGTGGGGGTGAAGACGGAGACGAGGACCCCTGGGTGGGGGAGGTGGCCGTGCCGTCAGGAAGCAAGGCCGTCCCTCTGGTTCTGGTCAGGAGGGTCGCCCAACAGCAACTTCGGTAGCTTAAAAAATGGAAGTGGGGGCACAGGCACTAAAGAAACAGGGGGGGTCTCATCTTAATATGAGATGAGCTGCTTTTAAAGCCCAAAAAAACCCAAAACCCTGATATGAGGTCCAAGAAAAGCACTTTGGCTCCGGCCAGGTGGCTCAGTAGGTTGGAGCGTGGTCCACACACCAAAGGTCATGGTACAACTCCCAGTCTAGGCACGTGCGGGAGGCAACCCATCGATTTTTCTTTCTCACGTTGCTGTTTCTCTCTCTCTCTCTTCCTCCCCCTCTAAACCCAACAAACACAGCCTTGGGTGAAGATTTCTTTAAAAAAAGAAAGAAAGAGAAAGCACTTTGAACCTATTTGCATTAGAATGCACAACAAATACATAACCATCGTGAATATTAACACACTAAATACTGTAAGAGAAACTTTCAAAAAGCAAAACTTACTGGAGATTCAAGGAAAATAGACACAGGATTTAGAAGAGATTTGTTTGCCCCTCTGGCCAGGGCCCCTTCCTCCCCTCTCCCGGGCTCCTTTGGGTTTCGTGGATATAAGTTTTAGTCTTATATTAAACGAACTTGTGTCCTTGGGGCCGTATCTGTTTGCATTATTTTATTTGCAGTTTCTCCGGGCACTGCAGAATCCTCACCCAACCTTCCAGTCTGCTAGAGTTTGCGTGTGACTGTCTAAAGGTTCGTTCCTGCCCTTTGTGTAATGAACTTGACAACACGAGTCTGTTCTATTTACCCGGGCGTCTGCCCTATCCGTCCCTCCACCTTCCCTCACCCAAAATCGGCCACATGATAAACCACGGGAAAGTAAAACTTTAATTTCAAAAGGGAGAAATAATGTAGGAAATGGTTGCGAATCACAGTGTAATAACACCAGAGGTTGATAAAAAATCACCACACCAAAAAGACCTTCACATGAAAAATTTCACAGTTCCCTACTAATGAACTTCGAGTCACAGGGAGGTGCAAGGTAAAATTATAGAATCCAATTATAGAATTTCTGGGAAACAGTAAGAATGAAAATGCCTGAGGGAATTTATGGGGTACAAGTAAAGCGTGTTCATACCCTTAAATATTTCCACCAGTGAAAAATTAAATTAATTCATTAACTTGCTCAAAAAGTTGGAACAGGAACAGAAACAGAACAAACTGAAGTAAAACAGAAAAATGCAATGGAGATTTTTAAAAAACTGTTCTAAAATGGAATAACACTGAATTAGAAACAAATCAAGAAGATGGTTAAGACCTGGCTGGTGTGGCTCAGTGGATTGAGTGCTGGCCTGCGAACCAAAGGGTCACTGGTTTGATTCCCAGTCAGGGCACATGCCTGGGTTGTGGGCCAGGTCCCCAGTAGGGGGCGCGCGAGAGGCAACCACGCACTGATGTTTCTCTCCCTCTTTCTCCCTCCCCTCCCCTCTCTCTAAAAATAAATAAATAAAATCTTTGTTTAAAAATAAAAGCTAATGCCTAATCAAAGGAAAAGTCAGAAAATTTAAAGGCACAAAACAAGAAATGATGACCAGGCGTTATGCTACCTGCTTCCCACACCCTGTTGTGCCGACTCTCCCAACAACGCCCTGACGGCAGCTGCTGGTGTTATTATCGTTATTACATTTATCTGCACTGTACTCAGTGAGACGGCGAGGCCCAAGCAGGGCGTAGGGATTCCATAGGTCTCCCAGCTACAGCGATGGGTGGGGCTGGGACCCACACCCACACTTCTGGCTGACGCCCCGATGTTATGATACCACTGTCTCCAACCTAATGATGCTGATGGCTTGGGTGTGGGGAGGGCGGGGACCATTTTATCTGGGCCTGTGTTGTCTCTTGGTGAGATCAGCGCGGCCTTCTCCGCTCTCAGGGTCCACGACCCCTTTAAATCTATGTATTTACAAATAGCAGCTTCCTAAGAGAACCGGGCTTCCTCCTCGCCTAAGACAGTGGTGAGCCAGGAGCCGGGCCCCAAAGGAGGGCGTGGCCGCTTCTGAGCCTGCGCTTCTCCTCATTGGCTGAGGCAGAGGAGGGGAAACCTTGGTCCAGAAAAAAACAAATGCCCGGCTGCCCTAGGCTCTTTGCTGCCAGCTGCCCAGCAAGACGATGGTAGAACGTCTCCGTCAACGGTATTGGAAACGGCGTCTCCATTGGGAAAATAAAACGGGTAACTACTTCCCACTAGGCCCCAAGCGAAACATTAAATACAAACGACAAAGGTTCAAATCCTATAGAGGAAAATATAGTATAACCCTGAAGTGAGGGTGAGTATATGATGTGTTTACAACCTAATAAGTAAACAACCCAAAAGGAAAATGGGCAAACAGGTAACCAGAAGAGAATAATAAAACCTTTGGCCCTGGCCGGGTGGCTCAGTGCGTCGGAGTGTCGTCTCATGCACAAAAAGTCTGCAGGTTCGATCCCCAGTCAGGACGTACACGGGAGGCAACCGATGGCTGTTTCTCTCTCACGTCCATGTCTGCCTCTCTTCCTCGCTCCTTTTCCCTCTTTCTGGAATCAATGAATAAATCCATGGGTGAGGATTTAAAAAATAAAAATAATAAATAATAAAACCTTTGCCCAATAAATGCAGAAGAAGCCGGCCCCCCTCACGAATAATCAGTAAATGCAAATTAAATTAGCACCCCGTTTGGGCAGGGCCGGGAGAGGGGTTAGTCCCGGCCGAGGTGGCTGGATCGGGCTCCTTGGGCTGATGTAACCAGTTGGAGTAACAACCCAAGGGCATAAAACACCGAAATGTATTCTCTCCCTGTTCTGGAGGCCAGAAGTCCAAGATCAAGCTGTGCCCTGGTTGTCACGCACCTGCCAGGGCCCCGGAGAGGACCCTCCCTTCTCCAGCACCTGTTGGCTCCCATCCTTGCTGGTCCATGGCCTGGGGGTTCATTACCCGGTCTCTGCCCCCCGCACACCTCTGCATCTCTCTCTCTCACCTCATGAGGTCACCAGTTGGGGGGTTAGGGCCTTCCCTGGTCCTGTGTGGCCTCATTTCCACTTGACTGATTCTGCAAAGACCCCACTTCCAAATACGGAAAGAGTGTCAGGGCAGACTTGAACTTTGAGGGGACTACTGGGCCCAGGGCAGCCCCCTCAGCCACCCCTTTCTGTTGGAAGTGCCCCTGCCCCTGTCCTCAGATTGCCCTATAAGCGTGTGTCTCCCCGCTGGACATGGGGCCACACGACTGAAACGAGGGGCTCAAGGAGGCCTGTTTCTGAAAGCACCCCCCTTAACTGATCAGTCGGACCCAAACCTCCGTGTTGTGCCCCCTCCTCCTTCCGCTGTATCCCATGCCTGATGCAAAGGGAGTCCCTTACCCATCTTCCCGCCCCCATGGGCAGACCCCCACCCCTGGCCCGGGGCCCACCCCTCTAGCCTAGTCTGTCAGGGAAGCTTTCTAACCCCTCTCTCTGCCCCCACTCTTCTCGCCTGCTCCCTGTGCCCCCCCCAGCCCTGCAGGATGGCTTTGAAAACATGTAAATCAGATAACATCCTTTCCTAGTCCCAGCCTCTGCCTGGGCTTCGGTTATGGGTCACCTTCGCCCACACCTGGGGAGTCGTGACTGAGGGTGTGCGGAGGTGTCAGGAGGGGCCGGCTCAGACCCTGCTCGGCTCTGAGGCCTCGGGGAGGGCCAGCCCCACGGGTAGCTGTTAGCTTTGTTGACCCCAATCAGTGAGGTGACAACCGCTGGCCTCTGTTCCCCTCCGGACTGGTACCCGACGGCCTCTGAGGTCTGCAGTACCGTAACTAGGACTCATCAGACCAGCTCCAGTTACCATGGCAACGAGGTTGCTATGGGGACGCTGCACTTAAAGCAGATAGACGTCATCCTTAGGGTGGGCCAGGCCCCTCCGGCACATGTACCCGTGTGCCATTAGGGGCTTATCCCTGGGCGAAGGGGGTGGGGGAGTGGGCTGGGGGGGCGTCCACCTTATCCCCACATCTGTCTGAGCCCAGCCCTCTGGTCTTCCAGCCAGCCTTGGCCATCCTGCCTTCAGAAGTTCATTAAAAAAACAGTCAATCAGGTGACATTTGCTGTATTTTTGACTGTCTCTGGCTGGCCCAGGGGGACGGCTCTGGTAGAAACACACTAGACGCAGAGCAGGAATCTGTCCGTGACCTTGTGGGCGGCTCGCTGGGCCTCAGCATCCATCTGCCCCTGAGGGGCGGGCAAGGAGGGGGGTTGGCAGACTCACTCCCAGGGTTGCCGGGAGCGGGGCAGGGGCCTATCCCTTCCACAATGAGTCACGTTAACCTTTCTCAAATCCCAGAGGGGAAAGGTCGTGAGTAGACCAGCCCAACTTTAAGTTCTGAGTTCTTTCCCCTGATAATCTTTTCTTAAGCTTCCAGGCACCTGCCGCAGCCCCTCTGTTTAAGCAAACAGTCAGCGTGGCTTTCAGCCCAGCGG
Source organism: Artibeus jamaicensis (assembly GCF_021234435.1). Lineage (NCBI taxonomy): Eukaryota > Metazoa > Chordata > Mammalia > Chiroptera > Phyllostomidae > Artibeus > Artibeus jamaicensis. Next base: position 5,206,126 of record NW_026521936.1, read on the forward strand.
GGCCACTGCCCTGAGGGCCAGGAGGCTGGGGGGAAGGGGCACAGGTGGACCGAGGGGACCAGGCACTGACTACAGACAAACGGCGGTCATTGCTGAGGCCAGGCAGTCAGGCAGGCAGGTGCCTTTCTGGCTGGAGTTTTATTGTCTCCCAGGCCAAAACCCTCAGCCAAAAAACAAAACCAGAGGTCTCCTGGTTCACTCTGCACCATCTGCGGGGTTTTCAGATTCTGACCCCGGCCCCTGCTTGCCCTCCTTGTCCATGACGCAGGACTTCTAGCCAGGATTCAATTTGGGTGCGTCTGGAAATCCAGCATCAGGCCTCTTCCCGAGTCAGAGCGTCGCCATGTGGCCAGGCCCGCCGCCTGCAGGCATCGGATGGTGTACGTGTCCCAGCGCACGCAGGCCAGCATGCAGCGAAGCTGTCCTGGATATTAACACTAATTTGGCACTTAAGTCCCACCAATATTTCCCTCTTATGTCAATAAAGCTCCCTACTTATCTCGGACTCGGGCAACTGCTTAGTGTCGGTTCTCACTCTGCCCTTGCAGAGGGAGCCTGGCAGGGCCCGGCCAGCTGCCGGCCTGCTGGCTGGGAGAGCGTCCTTTCCTCCATGTCCTGGGGCGGTGGTGTCCTGTGTGCTTCCGAGGTCCCTTCACTCCTGACACGTGGCAGTTCCATTGTTCATAGAGCAGAGCAGAGCATGGCTGGTGGCCTCAGAGGGGTGCATGGTAAGATTTATAAAATAAGATGGTTTTGAAACTTGGATGGACTAAAAAACAAGTTTGGCCCTGGCCGGGTGGCTCAGTGGGTTGCAGCAGCATCTCATGCACCAAAAGGTTTGGGCTTTGATCCTCTGTCAGGGCACATTCCTAGGTTGCAGGTTCAGTCCCTGGTCGGGGCACATAGGGGGGCATTTGTCTTCTCTCTCTCTCATCAATAAATAGGTCCTTGGGTGAGAATTTAAAAATAAAAACAAAAAGTTTGCACTGATTCCAGCCAGCACTACCTGGAGGCAAATTTCTGGGGAAAGCAATGAAAACAATTAAGTGGGACCTATGAGGTGGGGATTGAGGTTCCCACTGGGGGGGTGGGCCCTGCAGAAGGAAGCAGGGAGGTCCCCAAAATGCCTCTCAGTCTGACGCAGCCTTCGAGTGGCAGGTATGTGGGGGACATGGGGAGCGGTGGGGGGGACAGGACAGCTGAAAGGCTGGCCAGTCCAAACTCTCAGCCCACCAACACTGAGGACAGAGTGGGGGCTGGGACCAGGCCCCTGCCTCCGGCTCCGCAGCGCCTCCTCCACGCTGTGCTGGGCACGCTCTGTGAACCCCGAGGCTCGAGGCCTGGGCAGCCTTCTCGGCAGCTGATAGGTCACCACTGGTGTCCTCTGAGCTGGGCTGTGGGTGTCCAGACGCATGGTCCGACTTGGTAAGGGGTGTGTGCCTGGGAGGGGGTCTGCGGATGTGATGAGCTCACCCTCCCCAGGTGCGGGGGGGGGGGCTTGTCAGAGCCTCGGAGGTGTGAGTGGAACCATAGCAGGTGACGGCAAGCCCCTCTGGGTCCATTTGTGACCTGGGACACATCGTCTCCTGCGCTGGACTGGGCCTCACTCCCCTACACCCGCCACTGCTCTCCCAGCGCTTCAGCCTGCAGATGCCAGGCCAACGGTGGGACCTGGTGAGCCAGTCCCTCACAAGGCACGGGAGCACACCTGGATGTCCCACACCTTGCGTTTCTCCGCAGAGCCCGGCTGAGGAACACCGGACACCGGCGGGTCTGCGCTCCCCCATCTAAGCTCTGGGCCCCCACAACCTGTCCCTGGCTCCTCCAAAGATGCGACAGCGACATCTGCTGGCCACCGAAGGGACTGCCCCGCGGGAGCCTCCCGTGCTCAGGTGGCTGGATGGCGCGCAGGGGTGTGATGTCATCACTTGACCCTCACGGTGCTTGGTCTTCCGCCGCGACCACCGACCACCGCGTGTGTGTACACCGCTCAGGCTGCTCGGAGGACCAGCCTCGCACTGGGCCCGAGAGCGCCGCCGACTCAGGCACTCGGCCGGGCTAGGGGTGCTAGCCGGAGGCAACGCAGGCCCCCGGGGTTGCAGGGAGGTCGACCATGTTCAAATCCCCGCTCGCCTTCTCTGCACTCTGACAGTACAGGGGTTCGCCAACACGTTCAAGTACTTACGTGGAAATATAAATGGTTGATTATCGTTATTTTTTTAAACGTTGAGTCTTAATTTATTGATTTTAGAGAGACAGGAAGACAAGCGAGAAACTGATGTTGTTCCACTTATTTTTTTAAATTTATATTTATTTATTTTTCGAGAGAGGGGAAGGGAGGGAGAAATAGAGAGACAGAAACATCAGTGTGTGGTTGCCTCTCACGTGGCCCCCACTGGGGACCTGGCCTGCAACCCAGGCATGTGCCCTGACTGGGAATCAAACCTGCAACCCTTTGGTTCACAGGCCTGCACTCAATCCACTGAGCTATACGAGCCAGGGGGTGTTGTTCCATTTATCGATGCATTCATTCATTAATTCTTGTATGTGCCCTGACCAGGGGATCAAACCCACAACCTTGGCACATCAGGACGACACTCCAACCCACAGAGCTGCCCGGCCAGAGCAACTGTTATTTTTTGAAGGAATTAATAAATAACTGTTTTGGATTTTATTTTCTAACATGGTGAGTTTCTCATCGGTCACTTCCCCCATGGTAACTGCTGCTCAGACGAAGGCGCTGTGGGTGGCCCCAGTAACTCCTAAGGGTGTGGGAAGGTCCTGAGCCTTGAGTGTCTGAGCCCCAAGCTCAGGATCCTGGCTCTGCCGTTGGTCCAGCAAACTGGCGTCCTGGGTCCCTGTCCCGGGGGCCTCTCAGGCGAGGGAGGGAGCAGCAAACACCGTGCTTTCTGTTTCCCGGACCCTGTTCTAAGCCCTTTGCAAACATGCACTCACTTGATCCTCGTCTAAGGCATGAGGTTAGCACAGCGACCACCGCAGTTTCTGGAGGATGCACAGAGAGGTAGAGACACTTGCCCATAGTCACACAGAGGCAAAAGGGCGGAGCTGGGATCCAGGGCTCGGCCGTTGCCCTGTGGGCTGTACTGTCTCATGAGGCACATCACCAGGTGCCGACGCCCCCTAGCGCGCATGCTCTCCACCTGCCTGTGCATCTTTGTGTGCTACTCAGTGGTGTTCGGGCAGGTGGCACGAACCCCCAAATGTAAGCAGAGGGTGTGTGAGTGTGAATGTGAGTGTGTGTAGTCGGCTCTGGCTGCCAAAACCACAGATCTGGCAGCTTAAACAACAGACATCTGCTTCCCCACGATTCTGGAGGGGGGAAGACCCAGAACCAGGCGTGGGTGGGGCTGGTTCCTCCAGAGGCCCCTCTCCCGGGCATGCGTGTGGCTGGCCATCCTCTCCCTGCGTTCTCGCGGGGCTGCCCCTCTGTGTGTGTCTGTCCTCGCCCCCTCTTCTTACAAGGATACCAGTCCTATTGGCTCAGAACCCACCCCTATGACCTCATTTCACCTTCGTCACCTCTGCAAAGGCCTGTCTCCAATGTGGCCACCCTGTGAGGCAACCCTCAAAGTCTCACTTTATTTAGAACCTCAGTCCCGTCAAATGATTTTTCTCGGGAACAGAGGAGAAGCTGCAGGTCCCCTCTCAAACGAGTTCATCTCTTTCTCCAGCACCCAGTCCCTCTCACATGTCCTTTATGCAAATGACCGATTTACTGTTTGGCACGGGGAGAGGACCCTGTGAATGGGGATGCCCCTCCTGGTCCTGAAGGTGGCAGTCTGGGGAGCTAGCGCCCCCTGCTGGTGAGGAGAGAGAACTTTCTTCAGGGAGGCAGGGCTTTCCAGTGGACCCACAGGGCCCCACACCTGGGGAGCTGTCCCAGTGAGTCCCCACCTCCCTGCCCCCTGCCCTCATCTGTCCCCAGCCCCCCTTTGTGGGACCTCCTGCCTTCCCATCATGACTCTCAGCAGCCCCTGTGGTTTGTCTCGGCCAACAGAATGTGGCTATGACCCGTTCTACCTGGGCGTGGCCCTCGGCAGGTCCTGCACTCGCCACCCATCACGCTGCCCAGTGACCTGGCCACGCCCAGAGCCAGAGGTGCCTTTGACACCTGGCTGTCTTTATTGTGGAGATGAGTTTGAACTGAGTTCCTCTGACCTGTACCAGGTCCTCCTGGTTACAGGTCCGCTCAGCCTGACCTCGGCCTCGGGCGCCTCACAGACAGACCCCAAATCGACTCTCCAGCACTCGGCTTAGGGAAAAAAAGCAAACGAGGGCAGGGTGTCTCCTCTCCCCGTTTCCTCCCGTTTCCATTTTGCTCGGGCCGGGACACACAGAAAATGTTCTCAGCATCGCCCCCCAGTGGCCACAGGGCAAACACACCTGACAAGTGGAATTCAAGGCCTGCTTGCCTGTTTCTGTCTGTATGAGGAAAGGTGTGTGTGTGTGTGTGGCCCAGGTGTGGCAGTTAGTCCCCTTGGTCATGGGGGCGGAGGGCTGCTAGCTTGGCCTCTTGTGGTGTGGCACGTTATTGTTCATGTCCAGTTCGGCCCTGTTTCCCACGGGCTGTGATTGGCGGTGGGGAAATAATTACTGGTATGGAGTCTGTCCCTGTTCATGGACAAAGTCATGCTCCCCTGTTAGCTTGGGCACTCGGAGGCACGCCCTTGGGTCCCTGGGCAGGGTTCTGCTCCATCCCCTGAGCCTCTGTGTCCCTGACGTCCTGGGGGATGCTCACACTCATAGCTCAGTCTGCTGTCCACAGGACACCCCGTTAAGACCTTGGACACTGGGGAACCTGGACACCTCCCGGGCAGGGGAGCGAGGCTCTGCATGCCTCCACCAAGTGTCCTGGGCAGAGCGTAGTGGAGCACTCGGAAGATTCGCAGCCCTGGCTCCGTGGCTGGAGCGTCGTCCCAGGCACCAAAAGCTTGCGGGTTTGATTCCCGGTCAGGGCACATATGTGGGTTGTGGGTTTGATCCCCAGTCAGAGAGCCTATGAGGGGCAACTGATTGAGGTTCTCTCTCTTTCTCCCACCCTTCTGCTCTAAAAGCAATGAAAAAAAAATGTCCTCAGGTGAGAATTAAAAAAAAAAAAGATTCACCAACTCCTGTGGGCTGAGCAGGGCTCCCCAGTCACCTAGGAACAGGGGAGCCCCTCAGCTTGCTGGCTCTGGGGGGGGCAGGGTCCCAGGCATGGTGTAGCAGAGGCATCGTCTGAGTGGCGTTCTTGGCGTCACCATGGCACAGAGGTTGTCCTGGGGCAGGAACCCAGACTGAGCTCAGGTGCTGGGAGCCAGGACAGCAGGGCTGGAATCTTCTCGACCCCCGGGGAGGACAGGACCAGCTATCCTAGGTTTTGGGGGGACAAGGTCCCCGGGTGGCGGGTTGGTAGCCTGGGAGGCTGAAAGATGAAAGCACCGCAGACCTGACACCAAGATTACTGGGGAAGGTGCCCCTTGGGCAGGTGACCTGAGCTCCATTTGGGGAAATAAGAAAGAAATGGAAGCCATCATTAGACCGGATGGAACACAATCTCTTGGGAAAGCTGAAAGCTACACCTTTGGAGCAGCTACAGTGAGTTAGAAAGGGATTTATTTACCTGTGAGAGCAGAAGAACGGGCTGCCGTCTGACATGCTGCTGGGGCTCAGGGAAAGGATGACAAATTCAGCCTGGGGAAAGGAGAGTAATCCTGGAAGCCTTCCTGTAGGCGGCGGGTCTCAACCCAGGTTTTACAAGACGTGGATTGGTGACCAGGAGAACATTCCAAAGTGAGGAGGAGGCCCTGGGTTGTAGTCAGAAAATCAGAAGTCTCACTCGGAAGTTTAATTTGAAGAGAAAACACAGAAAGGGGAGGAAGGGACAGACAGAGAGACAGATGGGAGAGGCAGGCCAGGAGAGGGGGACCTTCCACCATGGGAGCAGAGCTCTTAGGAAAACAACTTGAACCTTTTCCAGGAAGTTTCTTCCTGTTTTCTTTCTGCTCGTGTCACGAGTTTGCCCAGCACCAGCGGTAAGGACGGTTTATTTAATTAGAGCGATGATTTCAGGCTGTGATGTGGAGCGGGGAGCGCTCCGCCCAGCCCCCCCACCCCTCGCTGGGGGCCTGGCTCACCCCCTGCCCTGGAGGCTGTTTTTACCCACCTGAGGTCGAGTGATTAGTACAGGTAATTAAGCGGTCTCCCTGACAACCCTGAAGAGTTGGCAGAAATAAGCCTAGAAAACGGCCATGAATAAACATCGCCTGAAAAATGTGAGGGGCACTTCATTCTGCTTCTGGGAGAACGTTCCAGAAATCAGAGCGAGTGCCTCTGGTGGGGGTGGGGGCCTTCCCAGGCTGTCTGGGTGCTCACACTCCCCAGAAGACACCTCTCGAATGTTCATCGAGCCCTCGTTTCCACCCGAACCTTGGGGACCCGCCAACTTGCTGCTTCTCTGGGGCGATAAACCCAAACCCCACCCTGCATTTGGTTGTGGCTTTTTTAAAATATAGGAGGGTGATGTATTTCCTTTTTTTTTTTTCCTTTAAGACTTCCCAATCCAGAAGGACTGGTCATCTGTACAGGCCACAACACAAAGCCCACTAACAAAACCTCCCTGCTGAACTTCCATGGTGGGGAGAGTTTCAGAGGGAGTCCTGCCCCCCCATCCCACCCAGCAGTGACCCTCTGAGAGTGGAGAAGGGCGGAGCCTAGCTGCAGGGGCCCGGGAGGGCCCCCAGGGCAGGAGCACCCAGCTCCTCGGGCACCCGGCGGCGCCGAGGCCACGGGAGAAAGGAGGTGCGAGGCTTCCGAAGCAGTCTGCCTTCTCTCTGAGCGCGTCCTGGGGACAGGGTCTCAGGCGTGGGGAGCTGCCCCCTGCTGGCACGGCCCAGATTCCCCGGGGGGCAGCAGGTGCTGGCTCTGACACCTGGACCGGGAGGCCGCGCCCTGTGGCGTGTGGCAGTGCCCTGAGGAAACCCAACAAAGATGCAGACACGGCAGAGGCAGACAGACAGACAGACGGAGGGGAAGGAGGAGAGCTGGAGGGGGCCGCTGGGGCAGGGAGGGGTCTGCGGGGTGTCTCCGCTTCCCGGACCCCGGCCCCGCCCAGCACGAGGCAGGCGGCCACCCCAGCTCCTCTGGAGTTCCTTCCTCACACCAGATCCCGTCTGCTTACAAGTCTGGGGACCGTGTCACTTCCTGCCGACCAAAGGTGCCTGCATGCAACCCAGAGCTAGAATTGAGGGACCCACCATCTACAGGGAAGGGGCGAGAGAGTGGAGTGGGACGTGGTCCCCCAGCCCCCTAGCCCCTCCGCGTGGAGGAAGCTCGGAGAGGAGACTGGGCTCTCAGGAGGGGGATTTGGGGTTTTTCCTGGAAATCGAGGATGGCGGCCATAAAACAGACTCTCACACACCTCCGCCTTCGGGAGCCTGGTGGGGGCCCCACGCTGGGCTCTGGAACGACCCACCATGTCACTCCCAGCCAACATGTGAGCACCCCAGGGACACGGGTGAGGGGCTGTGGAAGGTATCAAAGGTCCAAACTTCCGGTCACAGGACAAAGGAGTCCTGGGGATGTAGCAACGGTGTGACCACAGCGACCACACCCTAGTGCACATTTGGAAGTGGCTCAGAGAGGCCCTCCAAACAGCTCCCATCCCAGGGAGATCTGTGACTCTGCAGGTGGCGGGTGCCAAGGAGATTCACTGTGGTCATCTCATGAAAAGGGTAAATATCAGATCACGCAGTTGAACACCAAAAACTAATACAATGTCATATGTCAATTATATCTCCATTCAAAAATTAAAAGAATAACCCTGGCTGGTGTGGCTCAGTGGATAGAGCACCAGCCTATGAACCAAAGGGTCACCAATTCGATTCCCAGTCAGGGCATGTGCCTGGGTTGCAGGCCAGTTCCCAGTAGGGGGCGCTCAAGAGGCAACCACGCATGGATGTTTCTCTCCCTCTCTTCCCTTCTCTCTACCAATAAATAAATAAAATCTTTAAAAATAAAAAAATGGTAAAATTAAGTGAATAATAATAATAAAAGCATGGTGACCATCAGCCACCAGGTAGGAAAACTATTGGCTGCACCCACGGAAAAGCAGAGAGAAGCCCAAAATACTGTCCGCCTGGCTCTTTACAGACATTCGCGCACTCCTGCCCCAAGCCATGGGCAAGGAGGTGATGTCCCCGGGTTCCCGGCTCAACCGAATCTACTTGGATTTGCACGTGGACATGCTGTGCAGCCAAACGCTGCCAGAGTAACGCCCACCGCCCACATGCTGTCGGTCTGTCCTTGTAAGGGGAACTCTCCGTGGGGTCAGCGTCGTTGGTCTTCACAAAAACAGTGACACTCTGGTGAGACATTGTTCTATGACGTGTCCTAAACGCCCGTCTAAAACGTGTTCTCAGGGCGAGCAAGATGCCATGGAGCTCAGCGGCATCTCGTCCGTGTGCAAGGCGCCCAGGTCGGGAAGAACGAGGACTTTACCTCCAGACCCAGCAAAAGGAGAGGTCAGGTCACCCTCGGCGTCCTCACCTGAGGACAGGCTGAGCAGCTCACACGGGAATTAGGAGGAGGGCGGGTTTTTACTGGCACGGGAGCAGCCCGCGAATGCTGAGTGGAACAGGCTAGAAGTGGGCCCTACCAACAGAGGAAACAAACGGACTCTGCAAAGATATTTGCACAACGCGAGGGACCTCCCGAATTCGGTCCCCCTTGAGGGGACCCGGGAACGGCTAGTTCCGCCCCAAACCCTCAAAACTGCCAAAACGGTAATGAGAGCCTGTTACTTGAGGCGCCGTGGGTTACCACACACCCTGTTTCCTCTTCGCCTTTTAATCCCCACCTGAGGTTATGTTTATTTATTTTAGAGAGAGAGGGAGGGAGAGAGAGGGACGTTGATGTGATAGACAAATGTTGATTGGCTGCCTCCTGGACTTGCCCTGACCAGGAATCAAACCCACAGCCTGTGGCTGCAGGGGCCAATGCTCCAGCCAACTGAGCCGCCCACCCAGGACCACCCTTGTTCTTCAGAATGGTTCCATATTAACCTCGATCCAAGGTTCAGGAATTCTCGAGGTGTCACGTCACCCCAAGTCACCTTTATGCCATGGGTGGGGGTGGGCAGTCTATGCTCACATGCAGCGAGTTGGCCCCTGGGCTTTCCTCTGCTCCGGTCTGCGGCATGTCAGCCTCGCTAACTGGCTGTGGCTCTGTCCCTACCCCAGTGGTTCTTAAATGCCACTGTTCGTGAGAATCACACAGGAAGATGGTAAAAGTAGCAGCTTCCCCAGCCCCACCCACGGAGACCCTGATTCTGCAGGGCTGGGGTGGGGGAGCCGGCTCTGGGTGACTGAGCACAGGGGGACTCAGGCGCCCATGGCCTAGCCCTCAGATTGAGCATTAGCACTGTTGCTGGGGGTCGCCCTGGAGCAAGGACAGAAATCCTTGACCGGAGCCTCACCTTGAAGGCCACACACCGGCATTCGCGGCTGGCCACCGTGGCCACTTTGGCAAAGCCACGTGGCAGCCCCACCCTGAGCAGCAGAAACCCTGGCAGCTCACACGAGTTTGCTTCCTGGAGTTCGCAGAACAACAGCCTCCACGCCCTGGTGCCAGAAACAGAAACTGGGGGTTCATGGGCAAAGGCCATGAACAACCCAGAGCCAATGAAGGGTATTGGCCGGATGACCCTGCACGGGCAGAGTCGCCAGGGCCCTGAAGAGTGGGAGGAAGAGGCCGGTGTCCTAGAAACACTGGGGACAGAGGTGGGGCCGGCAGAGGCTGCTGCTGGCTTTGGAGATGGAAGGGGCCACGAGCCAAGGAATGCGGGGGCATTGGGACACCGGAAAGGCCGGAAAACGACCCTCCACTAGGAATCTCCAGAGGAGCCAGCCCTGCCGACGCCTCGGTTTTGGTCCAGCGAGGCCACCTGCTTGTTTTTTACAGGTTTTACATGAACTCCGCCCAATGCCACCCCTACAGACAGCAGAAGTGAATGACTCCGTTCTCCGCCTCCGCAGGTCTGGGGGAGGTCGTAAACATTCATTACAGCCTGAAGTTCAGTGGTGACGATGCCTTCTCCTCCTCCTCCTCCTCCTTCCCTCCCCCTTCCCTTCTCCTCCTTCTCCTTCTTTTTCAAGGTGATGTTCCTCCCAGCTGACAGCTGAGTCAACAGCCCCAAGGGATCAAGGGACCCAGGGCCCTTTCATCAGGTGGCATCCCAGTTCTGACACTGAGAGTCGATTTTAAAGGACTTGAGTGCCCTGCATCTGCGGATAATTAAGATGCTTGCCTGGTGACTCTTAGGTGAGCAGAAGAGACAAAGTCACGTGCAGGTAGCAGGTACCTGAATGATCACAGATGCTGGCCCAGGTCCAGGGCAAAGAACCCGCCCTCATTAAAAGAGTCCCAGATGTGGGACCCAGACACTTGGCCAGAGGGCCCGGGGGGAAGGACTTTGCCTCTGAATAGCCCGAGTGATTCCCTAGCAAGTCTCCTAGACTGTGCAGCTGACACTTTGCTGGGAATCCAACAGGTGGAGGAGAGAGCGCTTTCTTCTGGTCATGTTCGTCTACGTTTGTCAGTTTCTGCTGCTGACACGGTCTCCAGGATGTCCCCGTGGCTGTGTTCAGGGACTGAGTCCTCAGCGATATGGATGCTCTTCCCACAAGCAAGAAAATGCGGGGTCTTAGAGAGGAGTCAACTTGGCAGGGAGGCAGGGCCGGTTTCTGGCCCTCGGGGGGACGGGGCCCAAACCTTGTGCCAGACAAGGGCCCCGCTGTGCCCTCCCAGAGGCGGGACTGCGTGTCAGGAGGGGCTCCCGGAGGAGGACCCGGGTGGTGTCACATGTCCAATTACACGGCTAATTAGAGGGGAGGCCCAACCCAGCAAGGAGGTCAGCAGAGGCAGGCGCGGGGCAGACCGGTTTCTCAGCCTCGGCGACCTCCTGCCGTCAGCATCCCGGCATCGTAGGCCTGCACCTGCACCAGGCGCTGCGCCTCGTACTCATCAGAAAAATGCACACGGAGCCGGAGCACAAGTCCACTGCACACCTGCCCCCAGGGTTACTTCTTGGTCTAAATCAGATCATTCGAGAAACAGTAAAATTTGCAAACACACAGCCACCCTCAGAACCGCCGAAAACATCACCAGGCAGCGCAAGCCCGGCGGGGACAACCCGGGATCTTGTGGCAGTGTGGTGGCACCTCCCCTGACCTTCACAGGGACCCCATATGGCTGCTGTGCTGGAGGCATCTGCATGTTCACCTGAGGACATGGGTCAAAACTCGCCGGAGCTCAACCCCAAACTCTTCCAGCAGGTGTAGATGGAAAGAAAACGCTAGAACAAAACCCAGGAGGTGTGAGTTCTGGCCCGTCACTCCAGACAGCACTTCTCATCCAAAAAATATATATGATCATAGTTATGTTCTCGGACATCAGTGTCTGTTTGCTTAAAAGGCAACATTGAGCCCCGGCTGGTGTGGCTCAGTGGATTGAGCACTGGCCTGTGAACCAAAGGGTCACTGGTTCGATTCTCAGTCAGGGCATATGCCTGGGTTGTGGGCCAGGTCCCCAGTGGGGGGTGTGCGAGAGACAACCACACACTGATGTTTCTCCCCCTCCCTTTCTTCCCCTATGTCTAAAAGTGATAAATAAAATCTTTTTTAAAAAAGCATCAGCCAATGAATGCATGAATAATTGGAAAAACAAATCTCTCTCCCCCCTCTAAAAATTAATAAGTAAAAATTTTAACATAAAATAAAATGCAGCTGGTGAAATCCTGCCAGGCAGTTGCAGAAGGGAATTGATGCTGGTAAAGAAAAATAGCCAGGCCAGTGAGCAGAGCGCAGGGCGGCAGAAGAGGCCTCTGGGAGGAGAGGCTGCTAAGACCCAGCACAGAGATGGAAGGAACACTTCGGTGGGCCACAGGGGGGTGCTCCTGCCAAGCTGTGCCCTCTGGTTGGGCTGTAGGAGCAGGGGGAAGGCGCTGTCTGTCCCCAGCTGGCCTGAGATGGCCCGCATGCTCCGTCAATGGCCCAGCTCCCCAGGGTGTGCCCTGGGCCTCCCCGCTCCCTGCAAGCTGCTGGCTCTCAGTATCGTTCAGGCAAGGAAATGGGTGCCCCCCAAAAAGGGAGGCAGAGCCCAGTGACAATCACAAGAATGACAGACAGGGGTCGGTCCATCGGTGACAACTGACAACCACAGCAGCTCAGCCGGTGCTGGATGCAGTGACAAGTTAATCACCCCACGGAAGCCAGTGAACACTCCAGTCCGTCTGTGTGTGACGGACCAGGAATCGGATGAGGGGCTGGAGGAAGGGTGACGGCAGGCAACATCCACGGGGGGAGTGGGCGGGACGCTCCCAGAAAAGACACGAGGGTGAGAATCCACAGAGGTGGGATGTCACAGGGTGGGGACCAAGGCTTCAGACCCCTTGAAAAATATTGAAAGGGGGGTCTCAGGAGCCAGCCGCGCCCGCCTGTCTGTCCCCACCCTCCCTTCTGTGCCTGGTGGCCTGAGGGAAGGGAGCCAGGGGACTTGCTCTGCCAGGGTCAGAGGAGCACAGGCCCCACAGGCTCTCCAATGGACGGCGACCTGGCGAGCAAGCCTGGTGCCCCCAGGTCTCCCCGGGGCCCGCCGCCCACCTCAGGGGGAGGACACGGGGCCAGCCAAGCCTCAGGACAGACAGTGGGCCGACTCAGTCGGCTTTCCAGAATGACACAACCCTCCCAAGGGGGTGTTCCTGTTGGCACGGGGTGACAGCCAAGTTTCCAAAAACATCCTGTTTCCACACTCAGCTGGACGTTTGCACAAGCAAAAGCCGATAGGGACCCAGGGTCCGTGGCGCTTAGTGGGGGCCTCCACATGACCACTGGGCCAGCACAGGGTGGTGCTGGGAAGTGGGCACCTGGCAAACCAGCTGCTGTCGACCCCCCACAGGTGTGGGCCCCCCCCACCCCCCGCACCCAGCTTCTGCTTCAAGAGCAGGGCCCGGAGGCGAAGGGGCCCTGGCTGGGGACAAAAGAGTAGCCGTGTTTGTTCAGCAAACAGCCCTTAGAGAGCCGAGGCGGGGACTCGGAAACCCTAAAAGGCCACAAGGCAGGCAGGGGTTTCAGGGGGAGGCCCTGATTGGTGGGGCGAATTCAGGGGGAGGCCCTGATTGGTGGGGCGAATTCAGGGGGGAGGCCCTGATTGGTGGGGCGAATTCCCTCCGACGGCAAACTGATGCCAGAGGGCCAGGAAAAGAGCGTGTGGCGAGGCAGGCTTCCGACACCCACTCTGCAGAGGAAAGGGGCTGCGTGCTTGGGTCCCAACATTTCCCCCAAATGCCATCGGTGTGAGTGGGGGGAGGCCTGAACAACGCTGTCTTGGAGAACCCAGAAGCAGCCACGGAATTAATTTTCCCTTCATTAAGAATACCCTAATTTGCATGATTAATATGTCATCGTCGCTAAACACAGGCAGCTTCGAATAAAATCACTGAAAGAAAATGCCACCTGTGAAGCCCAACAAGCGAAGACAAGCGACCTGATGCACAGACATGATCAGGAGACTGTATTTCCCCCGCGACAATGCTCAGAACGCTGGAAACGGCACCGTGCCTGGGACGGGAAGGAGGAGGGCGAGCACTGCCGACCTTCCGACGTGGGGTGAGCCCTCCAGGCGGGCCCTCAGGCCGGCCCAAAAAGCCCAGCCCAGGCAGCTCCCTGCCGCCCCGCCCACAGGCTCCCGCCCCGCCCCCACCCTGCTTCCTGAGCCAGCCCCGGCCACCATGGTGCCACGTCAGCCCAGACTCATGCAGTCCTCTGGCTGCAGCCTCAGCGATTTCTGGCTGGAACTGGGGGGAGGGGGGAAAGGAGGTCACCAAGGGCACAGTGACCACAGGGAGCAGAGGGGAACCCAAAAGGACCCTGGGAGAGCCTCCAGTTGGGGGAGGGGGGCGGCGCATCGTGGGCCCTGGCCGGACGCAGTGTGGGACTCTAGGGAGAGTTTGTGGGTGTGTCCTGGACGCAGATGGCAGCCCACACCCCAGAGGATGGCCTGTCCAGCAGAACCTTCTGCCATGGGTGGCATGTTCTAGAACTGCCCTGTCCCCAAAACGTGGCTGGCTGACAGAGGACCGGCGTGTCCATGTCATTCGATGGGCAAACATGGAAATTGGAAGAGCCATGCGTGGCCGGGGGCCGAGGGACCCGCCAGGGCCCAGGAAGAAGCAAGGACTAAGCGGTGCAGCTGGAGAGGGGATTACTCAGGGGTCAGGTGGAAGGGACCCACTGCTTTGACCCCCTCCTATTGACAAGCCGGGGGGTCCGATGATGTTGCAAGACCATCTCCCAACAGGAGCAAAGACCTTGTCCCCAGACGAGGCTCGATCTCCATCTGATATCACAGCTAATGGGACTTGACCTTCACCCTCCATTCCAAGTCTTCCCTGGGCCACATTCCAATTCGTTCTCCACATTCTCGGCTGCTACCTCCTCCTACCAGCCCTGAGACCATTAAACATTTCATTGCTCAGTTTTGACCTAAGTAACAGAAAACTCCTGAACTCCCTCAGGGTCAGTGTAGACAGGAAACCCGGAGAACTCAGAAAACACTTGCTTCCAAGTGCCCTCACCTGCCGTCGTACCAGGGGCCCCTGTAGACCAGGCTAAGCCTTGAGAAAACAATGAACCAAAATCGTGAGGAATGCCTCATGGTTCCTCAGGGTTAAGGAACCATGAACGCCCTTGAGTAGAGAGCTGGGACCCGGGGTTGCCCCAGCACCTGATGGGCCGGGTCTAATCCGCCGTCTCTGGTTTTCGTTGGCACAGGGGACAGGAAACATAAACCCCCTCCCCCCGTGAGGACATACCCCCCTGTGAGGTCTTGTCGGTCCAGGCCCCCCCCCCCCCCCCCGAACACCAGCACAGCACTTCGAACCCTCTCAGAAACTCGAGAGGAAGTGGGCGTAAGCCGATTTGAGCAGAGCAGACAAAACACGTCACCTGTTGCGCAAGAGCGCTCCTGGAGAACAAGCCATCTCTGAGACGGGGGCGGGCCCTGCGGGTCTGGAAGCCAGCGGGAGGGCTGCCAAGCAGCAAGCTGCAGCAAAACAACCCAGCCTCGGGGCAGGGGCGAGGCTGGTGGAGCAAGCCGGGGTTTCTGTGGAATTATCCAGCTGGGGCACCCAGAGAAGTTCCACCGTCTTCCCCCAAAATGTACCCGGCCACCATCCACCCAGACCTCAGAGACTCAGCTGCACCCCTGGCCCCCGGCCACTGGCAGCCAGTGTGGGGCCCGGGCTGCCTACACTGTGCCCCGCACCTCTTCGTGGGTCCTCACTGCTGACATGTCCTCCTCTCCCCGCCCGGGGACCCGGGCCGCCCCCACCCCTAGGTCTCTGTGGCTGAGCCCAGGTCTCTCCTCGCACCCAGCACACAGCCAGTTCCTAGTTGGACACTGAGGGCTGTCCACTCTGCTCTTCGAGTGAATGTGGGCTTGTGGATCATGGCTGTCCCTGCAGAACTGAGGCTGCGGACGGTGACCCCAGGCCAATGACCGAGTTCTGTCCCGTCAGCGGCCAGAGTTATGGAGTGCTACCAACATTTTGTTTTTCTCCGTTAAGGCAAAGAAGAAAGTGCACGGCACCGGTGTCGAAACTTGGTCACTGACATCAAACCTCACCCCGGCGGCGGCCCCTACACCCATCCCTCCCCGGAGGACACCCACTGGCCCCCTGGCGACACGCCAACCGTGTCAAAGGCCTCTCCCCCAGCAGGCGCTGAGTCTTGAGGCATGTGTCTGTTAACCCTCCCTGGGCCTTCCACGGGGCCCGCACACCCCTTCTGCACTATCAGTATAGCTGGTCCCACCAACTCCGGTTCAGAACCACGCAGCCTCCGCACCCCTGAGCACGGCGGCCGACCCCCGCCAGGGCTCCAGAGCGCGCTGGTGGGTGAGGACGGGAACTGAGCTGCCAGGGTGCCCGCAGTTCCATAGGGAAGCGCCCATGCCCCACCACTGCGGGTTAAGAAACACCTGAGAATCGAAGACGTGTGGGAGGGCACCAGGAGGGGCACCACCCTGTCCTCACAGGGGCTCCTGGGAGGGTGGCTGGGCCTCCCTCTAGACACACTGTTTTCACAGACACAAGCAAAATCTTCCCGCCTGCCCAGCAACAGACGACAGCTCCCGGACCCTGGGTGCATCTCCATCGGACACCTGAAGCCGAGTGACGCATACTTGTGGGAGGCTCTCTCTGAGAACCGGGCTGCTCTGCACCCCCGACACGGGATCGAGCCCGCGGAGGCACACTTGTTCACTCATTACCACCTTGCATTCCATATAACGGCAGCATGCTGAGGGATCCCACCAGGAGACACATCGGGGAAGGTTCCTCGAGTCCTGGCCCAGCTGGTCAGGTTTAGCGGGTTGCCCCTTTCTGTCCACTCAGAGGGCGGTCCTGGGTGCCTGGGAATCTGCCCGGAGGCACACCCTCGGCCCCCAGAGCTGCCCGAGGTCGGGTGACAGAGGCCAGGAAGAGGACGGAAGGGTGAGGCCGAGGAAGGCCGGCACCAGTGTGGTTTGAAGATGAGTGTCTTTATTCAGGGGTTCACGTTCAAGTTCACCCAGCGGGAAGCCCGTGAGGGAAGTGAGAGGCGGTGCAGTGAGGCCCATCCTGCAGCCTCGCTGCCGGGGCGTCGGGCCCATCCACACCTGTGAGAAGTTTTGTGCATTTATTTGGGCCAATCTGATGACAGTTGCCAGGAAGCAAAAACCTCAACAGATTGAGCAAATGCTCCAAAAATAAAAGGCGGTTTTGCACACTATTTTATCCACCACAATCAAAGTAGGAGGCGTAAGGGGGTTCTGTGAAATCCATGGGTGGTAGATTAGGGAGGTGGGAGAAAGCAAAACCGGGGAACATCTGGGATTGGATCCAAGTAAAATGATAGACACTACTTTACACCAGTGCGTGCAGGCGCGTCACCAGCCAACCAGAAACATAATGACAGTGACGACAGTGAGGGATTTGTGGTTGTTCTCTGGGGGGAGCTGGTGCCCAAGGGGTTTGGAAAAAGGGAAGGTGCCCCCACATTCCAAAAGCGTGTTATCACAGAAGCAAAAAGATTGCCAACCAACTGCCTGGATGAAGTAAAGATTAACTTCTGCAGGGAAGACCAGAGCCGGCGGGACAGGACAACCTGTCTTGACCTGCTTTCATTTCAGACCAACCCACGGGGTTACTGTCGGTCTCTGACTGTGTAAGGCCGCCACGAGGGCTCCCCTGAGCTGGGCATGTTTAGCGTGTGGTGCCTCTTTGTCCACTCAGAGGGTGGTCCTGGGCACCTGGGAACCTGCCCGAACGCAGACCCTGGGCCCTCCGAGCTGCCTTAGGAGACTGCAGGAGGACAAGGGGACATGAGGGAACCTGGAAGTTCAAATGGCACCGCTTTCAAGGGCATCAACGTCCAGCTTTGCTGCCTTGTCCTACAAAAAGCCCTAAACGAGAAGCCCTGGGGAGCACAGACCTTGCATGGGCCCCCAAGCGCCACGCCCACACGGACTGACTGTGCAGACCCGCTCCCAGCAGAGAGAGGAACCTCGGTGGCCAGATTCCTGGAAGGCATCCTCCCCGGAAGCGCTGTCTCCTGGCTCGTGAAAGACACGGGGCAAATCAATAACCGGAGCAAACACACTCTGACCCAGGAGGTGCTGCAGGTCAGGGAAGGCAGAAGGCGGGAGAGATCGCGCCTGAGATCACGCCTGCTGGACACACACACATGAGCGCACACGCGCGCAGCGCCGCTCCGCAGCCTGCCTGGGACCCGGCCAGCGCCCGCGGAGCAATCCGCCTGCAGGGAGGCCCCTGCTCTGCTGCGTCAGCCGCTCCGCGGTTTCTGCGGCTGCGTGGCCCTCGGGGAGAACGCAGATGGGGCGGGTGCTGTAGACGGGGAGAAAGGAGGGGCCCCGAGCTTGCACCAGGACTCCCCCAGCCGTCCCCCCATTCTGCACGGGCTCAGGACCGTTCGAAGAGCAGATGAGTTCGTCCCTGTATTTGCACCTGAGTCAGTTTACACCGCATACTTACTGTTCAAGCACTGGATCAAAAAGTATTTCTGAATTAAATACTTTTAATTTAAATATATAAATATATCTATCTATACCTCCATTTATGTAAAACGTGGAAAGCCTTCAAAGCCAAGAAAGGGGGTGAGGGGTAAGAGAACTAGACTCTTGGGGCCTCCGGAAGTTTGCGGAAGCAGAAATGCGAAGGACGCTGTGAGTCAGAACCGGAACCCAGAGCCCCAGGACCTCCGGGCCGAACCGCCGGAGGCCACACCCTTTGAAGATCAGGTGCACACACACTCTTAGTTCTGGACATGCAGAACGTTCTAGCAAGTAAGAATAATACACGCGCTGACTCATGGACACATTCAAGCGGGCGCCTGAGTGGGGAGAAGCGTGGCTTTGCTGGTTTTCCGCTCTGTTGAAAAGGGGGTGGGAGGGGTGTTCCAAACGAGTTATGATGCTACTTCCTCCGCAGTAAATTCACGTCTGACGCTAACAGAAGGGTTTAGAGCTTCTTGAGAAATGCTACGAAAAGGGACTATATTCAAGAAACCGACAAACTTAGGTAACACAGGGGTGTCCGATCCGCTATGATACAGGGACGCCCCAGGAACCGCAGCCACGGGAGGGAGCACGCTCCCCGTGTTGAACAGACGCAGGTAAAGGGCAGGTGCACACTGGCTGGGGGCCTGCCAGGAGGGCAGCACCCCAGGCTCCCCCCACACTGGGGCCTGGGCATCAGAATCTGCATTTTCACAGGGAAAACCAGCTGCTGTTGGAGGCATCTCATTACCCTCGGCACGGATCCTGAGCGAGTGCCCGGTGCTGTCTGCACGGAGCAGGCTGCTTTTGCAGAAGAAGAATCCACTTTTCCTTTCTTTATAGACCGATGTCAGTCACAATAACCAGTGGCCGCCTGGCCACGCACCGGAAGAGGGAGAGAAGTTCTTCTTTTGAAAGGTCTCTTGGGGAAAGAAGACTTTGCTCAGTTTCTTGAAACTATGGGAAATTTGAAGTTGAGGAATAGGGAGCTGTGGAAGGCGCGTGTTCAGGAGGTCCCTGGAAAACGAGCCGTCTTGGGAGAGGTGGGTGGTCACCCACAGCCCTCTGCGCACAGGCTGGGGCGCAGGACGGGGAAGCGCAGAGGAGGGAGGGGAGAGAGCTGGGGCACCCTCCTGGGTCACGGGCCGCCACTGGGTCAAGTCCCGGACACGATCACTGGCCCAGGAACCAGAAGCCACTCCTGTAGTTTATTCAGCAGACCCGAGGGGCTGTGCTGAGGGAGTACTTCCCTGCCATGGGGGCTGCGCTGGCCGGGGTCAGCCACCTGCTGGTCCCGCCCCAGCCCTGGACCAAACAGCTGATCCGGCAGACAGTCTCCAAGCACACAAACCCACAGATTTTGTTGAAAGGACCCAGAGCAGCTGTGCCAAGCAGTAAACGCATCTAAAATATTCTCTTTAGTGAGAAAAAGGCCCTTGCGCATCTGTTCTATTATTCATGGCTTTCCTGGGGGCTGGCCCGGGACTCCTGATGTCTGTAAGAGTCTCCTCTTTTCGTTTGTTCACAGGGCTCCGGGTTTGTTCTCTGACACAACTCACTCCGAGGACTCGGGCCCTCTCCTCGGCACCTCGCTGGCAAATCAAAGGCCCGTGCGCCCTGCTTTAAGAATAAAATGCGCTGACAGCAAGAATCTGAAAGCAGCCTGGAGCCTCATAAATAATGTTCCGAGTCAAGCGCACCTCTTCCGGCAAGTGTCTCGGCGGCAGCGCTGGTCGATCTCGGCCCTTTCAGAGACGAGCCTTCCCCGTGGCTCCCTGGCAGGGCCGCAGCCACGGTCCAACTGAGCGCTCAGTCACCCCAGGTTTGGTAAGAGGCACCAGCCCTGGCCACAGCCTCCGAGACACCAGTGGCAAAGTTCTGCAGCCACCTACGGACGGCAAGGGTGGGGTGCCATCGTGCAAGGCACAGACCAAACCCCGAGAGGGGCTGTGTGTGCCCTCTTAGCTACAGCACCGATGGCCGTGTGAATAAAAATGCCACGACCCATTACGGGGTTTAGGCTCATGCCAGGCCAGTGCCCACACGTAACAAGTGGCATAAGCAAGGCGGGTGGTAAGTGGATGTTTTTTTTACAGTTGGGAAGTTTTCACATTTGCATGAAATGATACAGTAATAACTCCAGACAATGACAAGGGAAATGTATACATTGTAACCCATCGGGCAAGCGCTAAAAGAAGGCAAAAAAAAAAAAAAAATAGAAAGCTATACCTTCGAAAGATCATGGATGAATGAAATGGGAGTTTGAAAAATCTACCAACTCCAAAGACAGGAAAGGAAGAAAACAAAAAGACAAACAGGAGAAAAACAGCAAAATTGTATCCGTGATAACAATTATTAGTATAGAGGGTTAAACCCTGCCGAGAAGGCACAGAGTGGATTTCAAAGCGAAAGACCCAGTGATGCACTGTCAACAGGAGGCGCTCTTTCAACACAAGAACACAGAGAAGCTGCAAACAAGCGCGTGAAAAGCCCCCGTGGAGGGGTGAGGAGGTGGGGGCTGCCGCATTTACATCAGATCAAAGACCAAGAACGTTACCAGAAATAAAGAGGCACATTTCAGAATAATCAAGAACATCCATTTCTCCCAAAGCTGAACACTAATGAATGTGCATGCGCCTAATAACAGACCTTCAAAATACAAGCGGCAACAGGGGGCACAGCCAAAGGGGAAAGTTGCCCCGGACTGCACGCGGGCACCGTGCCACGCAGCTCGGGGCTCCGAGTCGGCAGCCAGCCACGCCCTGGGCAGTGTTTTGCCCACAGGTCCAGAGAAAACTCACGGGTCGGTTAGTGATGGTGACTTTGGTTGGGCAAGGTTCTACTGTTTTCGGCTGCAGAACGGGTCATGCAAGTGAGCAGACACTGACCCCAGGCAGGACAACGGGTCCCTCTGGAGACGGTTTGGTGTCCCTCAGAGGAGAGGTCATCTGCTTCTTTGGTGGGGCCAGAGGGCATCCGCAGGCCCAAACTCCTAACAGCCGCTTCCCCATTGGGTGAGCGGCCATCAGCTCGGAGAGGAGCGAAGGACCACATTCCCCTGTTTCCTCCACTCTGAGCCCAGTGTCCCCTCTGCTGGCTGAAGCCACCTCTGCACATCCAGCAGGAGGACACAGTGGACACTCCCTGAGGGTTTGTGCTGTTTGTTTGCTTTCCACTGTGCTGTGGAACGGACTGGGGTGGCTTTGGTTAATAAGATTACAGAGCTCTTGGGTGTGCAGCTTCCCGACACACCAACTACTTGTGCTGCGAGTTCTCCACCCAAGTTCACGGAGGTTTTGTGAGTGAAAACAAGGGAGGGAGGGAGGGAGGGAGGGAGGGAGGGAGAGCAGTGGCCTGAGGCTCAGCAGCCCGACTGGAGCCCAGGCTCCGACGCCCATTCCGTGCAAATCTCCTAACTCAGGACCCAAAGTCTCTGCCTGCCGGCACCTCTCTCGCGGGTGTCCCTGAAGATGGGACTACGGGGGCCGGACTGGAGCTTCCATTTTACGGGATAACCAAGGAAAACAGGGCTGTGAGGTGCCCTGGTCTGCGCCCAGCACCCCCTTCCCCATTCTCCACACCCTGCCTGCTAGGAATGCCGCCCCTGATGGCGAGCGGAGCTCCCCTGCTCCCCGCACACTCCCACACCACTGGCCCTGGTGAAACCTGGTCCCCGGTGGACACCGGTGGGAAGTTGCCCTCCCCCAGGGCCTCAGCCTACGCCTCTGTAGGGCGTCTGGGGCGGCCCTTCAACAACAGACACTTATTGCCTCAGGGGAATCTGCAATCCACAGGCCCGGAGGTCAGCTCCACGCCCCCCCTGACAGCTCTGGGGGACGAGCCCCCCTCCTCTTCCAGCTTCCGCTGGCTCCTGGCCGTCCCTGACACCCCTCCGCTTCTCCTAAAGTGACACAAGTCACACTGGATGAGGGGCCGGTCCTGCCCCACTGGGACCTCGCCCCATCTCATCACATCTGCAAAGACCCGACACCCGAATAACGTTGGATTCGGAGGTTCCAGAATGTCATGGACCTGGGGGGGGACACCATCCGACATAGTGTGCCCTGTTTGCCACGGCCATCTACCATCCTCTGAGTCCTGTCTGCACTCCCTGGGGACACGGGTGCCCGGCACATAGCCACCTCCACACCCGAACCTGCCCTCGGCCAGAGCAGGCTGCCCAACCCAGACATTCCTCTCTGCAGCCCGCCCCTGGGCCCCCTGGCCC
Organism: Artibeus jamaicensis; assembly: GCF_021234435.1. NCBI lineage: Eukaryota > Metazoa > Chordata > Mammalia > Chiroptera > Phyllostomidae > Artibeus > Artibeus jamaicensis. The sequence goes on from NW_026521936.1 coordinate 5,228,465, forward strand.
CACAGCCCTGGTGATGCCCCACGCCTCTTCTGTCACCCAATCCCAGGGCCACTCCGTGGACTTTGTCATGGGCAGGTGCTCTTGCCAGAGACCATGTGCTCATGACTTCCCCATGTGACCCAAGTCTCTTCTCCGCCCCATCAGGTACCCAGTGACAAGCTTGTAGGTGCTGGGCTCCGTCAGCGGGCAGAACAAGCTGCCACTGCAAGGGGCACCGTGCCCTCTGTACCCACAGGGGCGCCGGGGGTCCCCTCCCCATTGCACCCCCCTCACCCCTGCGTGTCCTCGTCCCACCAGCCATGGGCCCCATTCTCCTTCCTGTCCCTCCGTCTTCGCCTCTTCCCTTTGGTAGGGGACTTAAGAGTTGGAAAATTTTAGTTTGAGTACTAGCTAATAAGATCAGTAATCAATTCGGATAAAAGCTTTTGTTCCAGGAACTGAACGTATGACCCACCCTGACTCCAGGAGACCATTAGCAGATCCACCTTGGTTCCTCGGAAGGAAAGCGGGCAACTCAAGATGGGATCTGAGCCATTGTGCCCCAGGGGGAGAGGACCACCGCCTGGGACGCAGTTTCAGACCACCTTCCAGGGGAGAAAGCGGAAGTTGCTCTTTTTTAATCCGATTAACCTTTCCCTGAATTCCAAACCCCTTATTTACACCTTATTCTCCTTTTAAAAAGGGCCATTTTTAAATGGAATTTAAGATGGCCTGTTAGGGGAGGAACCCGCCACCAGCTCAGATGGCCTGCTGAGTAAAGCAGCCGACCGTAAAAAAGCAATCACTGTTATTATTTATCGGGTTTGGAGGTGACAGGCCGCCCTGACTCTGGTATCTTTTCCGGTGTCACCTTTACTCTGGTAGGGTGACGGTTAGCAGTAAGTGAGGGAGCCCAGCCACGCCCCGAGGTACAGGAGCAGTACCCTGGAGCGGGCGATGACCTAACCCTCCAAACCCCCGGAATGACTACGGTAAACAAACCGTAGCAGGTGTCAGTGCAGATTCGGGGAAGTCCAAGCCTCTGCTGGTGGGAATGTAGACGGGGCGGCTGCTGGGACAACAGCCAGCCGTCCGCAGAAGGTGAAGGACTACCTGGTGTGGCCCAGAGCGTTGAGTGTCGTCCCACAGACTGAAAGGTCACCAGTTTAATTCCCTGTCAGGGCACAGGCCTGGGTTGTGGGCCAGGTCCCTCCCAGCTGGGGGCATGCGAGAGACACCCACCCATGTTTCTCTCTCACGTGGATATTTCTTCCTCCCTCCCTTTCTCATTCCCTTCCCCCCAAATAAATAAATTAAATCTTAAAAAAAAAAAAAAAACAAGATTAAGGACTGAGCCACCACATTAGCCATCGAATCCTCTTTTAGCAGCTCACCCAGAGAAGCGAAAATGTCCGTCCACCCAGGGAGGTTTACCCACAAAGGTTTACAGACATTATCCATCACAGCCAACCAGCGAAACCAAGGCACTGAGCCAGGGGGAAGGGAAAAACAGAGCGAGGCATTTCCTCGTCCTGAGACACTATTCATCCATAAAAGGCAGAGAACGCTGACACCAGCTGCGACGTGGATGAACTTTGAAACACGATGCTAAATGAAAGGAGATAGACACAAAGCCCACGTATTATAGGGTCCGACTCCTATGAAATTCCAGAGCAGAACAGGTGGACTCAGTACTGGGGCCTGATGGCTGGTCCAGGCAGGGGCTGCTGGGGGCAGCTGGGGGGTGGGGGATGACAGCAGAGGCCTAGGGAGTTTTTTTGGGCGAGTTCATGAAAATGTTCTGAAATTGACTGGGGTGGTGGCAGCGCAACTCTGAGTGCTACACTTTCTGTGGGTGACTTGCAAGATTTGTGCATTGTAGCTCCATAAAACTGTTACAAAGTGATGAATCATCCACACGGATTGACCTCAGAGAAGGGGCGAGATCCAATCCCCCTGCATGTGAAGCGTGACCCCACTTGTGTTTCTTAAACCACAGCCACCCTTATGCTGAGGAAAACGAGCTGGGAATACACACCCCAAATGTTACAGAGAGTATCTCTAGATGGTGGGGTTATGGATGTTTGAATTTTTTTTATTGATTGATTTGTAGAGAGGGAGGGAAAGGGAGAGAAACATCAACTTGTTGTTCTACTCATTCATGCATTCCTTGGTTGATTCTTGCATGTGCCCTGACCGGGTATCGAACCTGCAACCTTGGTGTATCGGGACGACAATCTAACCAGTTTAGTGACCCTGCCAAGGGCTTATGGACTTTCTAAAATACAATTTCCCCATTTCCTGAATGCTTTACAACCAGCAAGCGATGTTTTAACTAAAAACAATATACTCAGTCATCTACCCTATTTCTACAGATACTTTGACTAAATGATTATTAATGTTTTCAGAAAAGAGTAGCGGGGACACAGACCAAGGGCTGTCGATTCCTCACGACAGCAGGTCTCGAAGTCCCTAGGATTCCGCCCCCCCCCACTCCCCCAGAACCCAGGATTCTCCTTTGCCCAGAGGAGCTACAGGTATGTGTTGCTTTGGTTAGTGATCTGGGAGAAAGTATGGCGTCCTGTCAGTTTGTAACCAACGGTGAGCATTCCGTGAGGCCATTGTGTAAACGTGCATCCACCCTGATGAGTATAAAGTGGTGCCCTTAAGAACCGAATGGGCCCTGGCTGGGTGGCCCAGTAGGTTGGAGTGTCATCTCAAAAGTTTTGGGGTTTGATTCCTGGTCAGGGCACGTACCTGGGTTGCAGGTGTGATTCGCTCCTCAGTTGGAGTGTGTATGGGAGGCAACTGATTGATGCTTCTCTTTCTCCCTCTCTCTCTCTACCCCCTTCTCTCTCTCTAAGGTCAATAATAATAGGCCCTGGCTGGTGTAGCTCGGTGGATTGAGCGCGGGCTGTAAACCAAAGGGTCCCTGGTTTGGTTCCCAGTCAAGGCACATGCTTGCGTTGCAGGGCAGGTCTCCAGTGGGGGCCACGTGAGAAGCAACCACACATTGATGTTTCTCTCCCTCGCTTTCTCCCTCCCTTCCCTTCTGTCTAAAAATAAATATTAAAAAATAAAATCTTTAAAGTCATAATAATAATAATAATAATAAAAGTGTAGATTAAAAGAACTAAATGGTACCCTCGTGAATACATCCACCAAATGCTGAACCCAGAGTAACCGGTGGGGCTGGGAGAACAGACCCCAGTGTGACTCAGCAGGGAGCCCGCACTGGGGAGAGAAATTACACCCACAACAGTGCCCCAGGAAGTAGAGGTCAAAGCCTCAGAGGATTCGAACGTGCTTTCTGATCCGGAGGCTGCAATTTCCAAAACAGTACATTCAAGTTCCTCCATCAGCATCCCCCCAGACCGACTTCATTCACGGGAACGGACTGCACAGGGTAAAACCACAGGCCTGGGGTTGGGGGATGGGGGCAGGCAGCCCAGTGACTCTAAGACTGAGGCCAGCTGACAGCCCACAGGTGCCCCTCCCAGTTCCCATGGGTCCACAGGGCCTCCCCCTGGCTCGCCAAGTCCTGAGCAGGTGCCACAGGGATGAGAGTCAGAGAGGCAAGGCTGGAAAACATGCCCAGACCCTAACGCACCAACTAGCTAATGGAGCCGATAGAACCTTCCAACCGGGGAGCCAGGTAACTCAGATCCCGTCAAGGTCTTCCCAGGTACACACCTGGGCAAAGGAGTGTTACGAGTGAAGGAGGTATGGGGCTGGTCTGCGTGGCTAGGCGGGGTAGCAAGAGAGAAAAGACAGGAGCTCCACCTTAGATGATGGAAGACAGGGGCTCAGGTCTCTGGGTGGCCGAGAGCCCCTGGACACAGCAGCTCTGGGGCTGAGCAGGGAGCTCCCACCTCTGCCCATTGGGCCTCAGGTGCCTAAATCAACCTGTCCGGGCTAAAGAGAAACTTCCTTTGTTTGCTGGTGTCTCCTAATTGGATCCACTATCTGCCTTCATCTCAGGGTCACGGCTGTGGTGTGCACACCTCTCCGTGAGGTTCACAGCTTGACTTGTATCAGTGCTTCTCAACTTGAGGGGCGGGGGCGGGTGGAGTCCCAGCAGAGGCTTCTGGGGGGTTGAAAAACAAATGACTCTCAGCTACAAGGCGTTCCTTTGTATGGACCTGCCATTGTTCATCCAACTAGTTTCCCATCAGTTGACAGGTGGGCAGCTGTTACAAAGTTCCTCTGTTACGGTAACAGTAGATAGACAGACAGACAGGCAAGGATTTATCTATACACCTTCAGGCACTTATGCAAAGTGGAGCAGAGATAGTGACCAAGATCTAGATTGCAATGTTTCTTAAGTCAAAACCTCTTGGAACCTTTGGGAACAGAGGGCGTCATGGTGACTAGGACTTAGAGAGGAACCAAGAGAGAGAAGCCTGATTCTGCCCGAGCCCCCGGGGACAGGTGCGGGTAGAAGCTCTCCATCCCAGCCACTCCCACAGTCTGCCCTGTGCTCCAGGTGTGAAAACAGTCTCACTATTAGAAGCACTGTGCCTTGCTCGCACACAAGGCTTCGGGAGCAATTTTCAGTTACTGAGCACAGCGACAACACAGAAGTAGGAAAGATCAGTCCAGCTTCACGCCGGCTTTGCTTCGTGATCTGCGCGTCAGAGACACACACACTGTACCAACCAACCGATGGTGTTCCGCCTGGGAGTTGGAGGTGGCAGGAGAGAGAATCCGGGACTGACCCTGGGGGACAGTGACAAGGTACTGGTTGGCAAGTACCTTTACACAGCACTCTTCAAGTTTCCTCTGCTGCCTTACAGTCAGGAGTGCGGACACAGCCAGGTAAGCTTCCCTTTCCCTTGAAGGGTCCTGTTTTATCATTACAGATGAATCTCGTGCCCCAAACAAACAAACTTTGAAAAAAAAACCCCGATATAACAGGAAGACATTTGGTTGATTTTTTAAATTTCAATCCTCACCTGAGATTATATTTATTGATTTTAGAGAGAAAAGAAGAGGGGCGGGGGAGACAGAAAGAGAAACATGGACATGAGGGAGAAACATCCATTGGTTGTCTCTCATACACACCCTGATCAGGGATTGAACCTGCAACCTGGGTTTGTGCCTTGCTCTGGAATCCAACCCGTGACCTTCCGGTCTATGGGACGATGCTGCAACCAACTGAGTCACCTGGCCAGGGCTTGTTTTTTTTGGTTGTTTGTTTTTTTTCACCCTTAGCCACAGACCCGGGTGCTTTCGATGCCACACACACCATGTTTCACACTGCCTGAGCTACTGGCTGTCTGGGCTGAGGCAACCCCCTACCTCTGCTTATCCAGGTACAGCACATAAGGCCAAAACGCTTTAAAAAAAGATTCTATTTATTTATTTTTAGAGGGGAAGGGAGAAAGAGGGGGAGAGAAACATCAATGTGTGGTTGCCTCCTGTATGCCTCCTGATGGGGACCTGACACCCCCCCGCGCAACCCAGGCCTGTGCCCTGACTGGGAATCAAACCGGTGACCCTTTGGTTCACAGGCCAGGGCTCAATCCTCTGAGCCACACCAGCCAGGGCGAGACCAAAACATCTTAAATAACATGATCTTGCCGAACAAGAGATGGGTTCCAGACTGGCATGGGCCTGCCCCCCTACATGGATGGTGTGACCCATGCAGCAAACAAGGTTTGAAGACATGGCCCACCAACAAGACCAAGCAGCGTTTCACTCTTCCCTAAGTGGTGTCCTTGGTGTGTGCTCCAAACATGAGACCAGGCAAGTGGAACGGAAGAAATAGCTGTGTGAGTGGCATGCTTCTCATCTACATTTTCATAAAGGACCTGACATCGCCAAAGGCTTCCGACCCACTCTGGTCAGCCACTCTGGCCGCCTGCGAACGGAAAGCACCACCTGCATCTCTGCACACACTCTCTTTCCAGGAGCAGGTGTGGTGGCCATCAGGAGCCGCAGGGCGTGACGAAGAATCCAGGTCGAAGCACCATTAGCTGACCCAGCAGGTGCATTGACCACTTATTAACGACAGAGTGGAGGGCACAGGGTCGGAAAGAAAGCTTATCCATGGGCCAAGTATGGGTCACGGTCACGCTCTAGATTCCAGGGGCTGAACCCTGGAGAACCGCGGCGGCGCGTTTCTCCAAGAAGTTCCCGCCCGCCCTGGAATCCGCGTGGCACCGCCTCCCACCTCGGGCGACGGATGTGGCTGCACTGGGGCCGGGTTAGGGAGGCTCCCGGCGCTCGCGCTCCGCCAGCCTCTAGGTGCCCCGCGCCCCGTCAGTCTTTGCCTCCCCAGCCCCGCGCGCCCCCCAACCCGCGCGCCCGCTCGCGTCCGTCCGCGCTCCCGAGCCAGCTGGCCGGGGGTGGCGTGTGCCTACGTCATATGGGCCGCCCGCCTCCGATTGGCCGCGGCCCCCTCACCAGACCGCGAGCGCTCGGGCGCGCGGGCGGGGCGGGGCGCGCTGAGGCCACGCCCCCAGGCACGCGAGCGGGGCGGTGGGCCACTCTCGAGTCACGTGAGCCAGGGCTCCTCTGCTTTCCTTATAAGCCCCGCGCTGCGCGCTGGGCGCCGCGGGCCCAACTCCTGGTGGTCCGGACTGGGACCCTTCCGTGTCGCCTCCTCCGACACCTCCTCGGTCCGCGAGCCCGCTGGCGGGCGCTCCTCTGCCAGGTAGGCGGGGCGCGGCGGGGTCGTGTGAGTGGGACCGCCGGCCTCCCTCTGGGTCTGCGACCCCGACCCAGCCGGGGCAGGGGCTGCACCCTTGACCCCCGTGGGCCGGGCCACGGGTTCCCTCATCCTGCGGGGACACAAGTACCCTGTGCTGGGCGGTCTGCGAAAGCTCGGGGTCTGGGAAACTTTGGGGCCGGACGGGGCGTGCACGGGATGCGTTCGGGCGGGAACGGAGCCGGCTGTGCAGCCCGCGCCGGCGCCCCCACCCTCTGTCGTGCGCCCCGCGCCCCGGGAGGGACAGTTTTCCTGGACGTGACGGCGGGAATTGAGAGCACAGCCTCCCCAGCGGGCCTCGCCGCCCCTGCCCTGCTCCTTGGAAATGAACTTGGTCGCGACTCCACCTTCCCGATCCTCTCCCTCCAGGACAGCCCGTCACACTCCCGGTGACTGATGCCCAGGCTGGACGACCACTTCTGGAGTTGTCCCTGTGCTCGCGGCGCCAGGCACCGAAGTTACTCGACAGCCCGCGCCGGCACGCTGGCTGCCAAAGTCGGGGGCATGGTCACTTCCTCCGTATCCGGCTCCGCGCTGCGGCCAGCCGGCAGGGCCCGGGACCCAGAGCCGGTTCGTGCGCCTGGGAGCCCTGGCGCGGGGGGACAGGCCGCCCTCTGGCATCCCCACCTGCTGCAGAGGGGCCTGGTGCTCTTCTCGGTTGGGGTGGTCCTTGCCCTGGTGCTCAACCTGCTGCAGGTGCAGAGGAATGTGACCCTGTTCCCCGATGAGGTGATCGCCACCGTCTTCTCGTCGGCCTGGTGGGTGCCTCCCTGCTGTGGGACCGCGGCTGGTGAGTAGGAGTTTCAAACATTCGAAGAAAAGAAAAAGTGTTTGGTGCACAACGTTTTTGCAGACTCTGGGAAACGCGGGCTTGAAAAGGGAGCCATGCAGGGGGACAAGTGAGCCTCTCCAGGGCTGGCGTTCGGGGGAGGGTGGGGGCCTGCACCCCGGGCACCAGCTGCAGGGTGGTGATGGAGACGAGGTCTGGAGCGTGCACCGCCCGGGGAACTGGGGCCTGGCAGCCGGGTCCCGGTCGCGGTTCTCGCGGTTTGGGACGCGGGCTGACACTCGGTTCGTTGCTGTGATTGGTCACCGGAGAACTGGTGAGCGGAGGCCCCAGGCTGCCATTGGCTGCTGTGGCCACCACGCTACGGTCTGGGGGACTGAAAACAAACCGTCACGTGGGTGGGGGCGGAGGCGGAGCCTGAGAGAGGCCTCCGCGCCTCCTCCTGGGGACAGTAGGGGGAGGTCCCGGCCCTGCCCTAGACCTAGGAAGGGTGACCCTGCGTCCAGAGGGTGGGTACCTGGCCGGGCACCTGTGCCAGAAACAACACAGGCTCAGTGTAAACTGTCGATGGGCAGCAGCCTCTGATTTCTACTAGCTGTTTTGATGGGGAGGCTGAGTCGCCCCCTATCCAAGCCACATAGTACTTCTGAGAAGTCACAGGGCATGGCTGGCAGCTGTTTCCCATGGCCTCAATTCCACCATGTGGAAACATGGAGGAGCAGGCTGGCCCTGCTGCATGCTCTGGCTGGTCCCTCCGGCCCCCTCCCACTGCACCACTCACTTTGATGCCTCTTTATGGGGTGCTTGGCTCCGGTCCACCGTACAGTGGTGGACACCCAGCTGCAGGGTCAGCAGCCAGGCCAGACTGGTGTCCTTAGCTGCACGCTGTCTCCCTGCAGTCTGGGGTGTCCCTTGCCTTGCAGGGATGGGTCACACACTTCCTGAGGACAGTGGGAAGGCAGGAGGCTTGGAGTGGACCTGGGGTGGGGGGTGAGGGACAAGGTAGTTTCTGAGCAAGGGTTGGCTGTTTTCATCTTGGTCCTCAAAGGTAAGGGTCCTGCTTCGTTTTTAGATCCTTTAAATATACAACTGGGCTGGTAGAAATTCTGTTTGAGAATTAAATCTCAATAGAGATTTCTATCTCAGTAGATGCGAATTCTACTATCCACACACACCTGGTGCGATAGTTTCATTCTTTGAATCAAAAACTTGATTTTAAAAGGTTTATTAGTTTGGGCTTTCTTTGTCAGGAAATTCCAGGAATACTTGAAACGGTTCCTCATACCTTTTTTTGGTCTCAGCCAAGGGCATGCAGAAAACATCCCGCAGTACATTGCCCCTCCCTTAGCCTTTGACTTTGGACGGTGAGGTTCAGTTGCAGTGCAGTAAGTGGCAGTTTCCGGTTCTATTCTTCAAAGCTCCCAAGCAAAACTTGTTAAAATTGAGCACGAAATTGAAACTGAAAGTCTTTCATTTGAGCGTTTGGCTTGAACTATGTTTCTTGGCTCTCTGTTCCAGAACCTAACATAGTTTCCTGTCTTCCCTGGGACGCTACCCGGGGACACACAGCAGGGCCTCTGCCTGGCTCTCGCGTCCCTCTGTGGGGTCCGAGGGCTGCATCCCTACTGCTCACCAGGCCCCTCACACCTTCCCTGGGCTGCTCTCCTGGGATGATGCCACGCCTTCCCCCATCTAAATTCTCTCCTGTTCTCATGCTGTGCAGCTGTGTCTGTGAAGGCTTCCTCGCTGTCAGACCCCAGCCAGCTCCCCCTCCTCTGTCTCTTTGTTACGTGACATATCCTGCATTTGACACGGGAGTGGGCCCATCAGCAAGCTGGGAATGGAGACCCGGTTCTCTGCCTGGACCACGCACTTCCGCAGTGCGGGGCCTGGGGCCCGGGGACAGGAGAGTGCTTGGCTATTGGCGGTGCTCGGGGTCTCCTAGAGTTAGTACTCTCCACCCTCCCCAGCAAGTGTGGTGCTGCCCCATGGGCATGCGTATGACCCCAGACATCGGCGTGCAAACGGCACCAATGTGCCGGCTGGGAGGACGTCAGAACCGGCGATGGGACTCATGTCTCTCATACTGGTGGGAGTGCCCCTGTCTGTGGCAGGATGAAAGTCCCGTGGGGGATGTGGAGAGAAAGCTGCTTCTGCAGGCTGTTCGGTGGTCTGCACTCCGGCCCCTGTGGCTAAGCTGAAGAACAGTGGGTTTGCTTTCAACTCCTCAAAACTGACTTTCGTGTGTGTGTTTGTACTCCAGGAGATCGGGAATACAAAATGAATCTGAATTTCAGTGTTGTGTTAAAGCAGGCACATCTAAGACGGGCTGGTTCGCGTCGCACGTGAAGTGCCACGCAGAAAGCGTGCTGTCCCGTGCCCGGCTGCTGTCCGTCATCACCTTGCCCAGAGCGTGCTGACTCTGTTCTCTCTCCTCTTCCCTGGCAGCTGTGGTCGGCCTTCTGTACCCCTGCATCGACAGCCACCTGGGCGAGCCCCACAAGTTTAAGCGGGAGTGGGCCAGCGTGATGCGCTGCGTGGCCGTGTTCGTGGGCATCAACCACGCCAGCGCTGTATCCTTCTGTGGGCACGCAGAGTACGGTCCTGGGTCACGGGTGGAAGCATGGTGTTACTTTGAACGAGCGTGTGCTGCCTGGCAGGTGGGCAGGACGTTGCTCTTCCATTTACCTCTGAGCCCGTCACTTAGTTTCTTCATAGCAGGAGCTTCGGACGGGATGGTCCCCAGCCCTTCAGTTTATCTCCAGAGACAGGGACATGCTGCCCGAGGCCGAGGGGGCTGTTTTCCCTCCTCTGTCAGGCAGTATCTTGCTTTCTCGGAGCCCGTTGTATAGATTCCCGTTTTGACCTGACGGCCTTGCATCGTGAGGACCTGGTTCCTGAGGCCCAGTGATGAGCGGTGCCAGGGCCGTTCTTTCTCGGGATTCTCCCGGGAGGCTGGCCATGACCCCGCCGGTCCCTGTGCTGGTCTGAAGTTAGGGTCTTTAGCACCAGGCCCCTGAGCTCCAGCGACCCCAGGTGGGATGCATTGCACGGAACAGAAGTGCATTATTAGGAAGAAGGTCCGTGTGTCCTGGGTCTAAGCAGACCAACCCGACGGCTCCTGTGCACGAGCAGATCATATTTTCAAACACTGGAGAAAGATAATCTCAGAGTTGCCAGTTCTTGCACCTGCTCTGCCCTGGCCTTAAAGATGAGGTCGTGAAAGGACACAGCAACCCATCTTGCCTCCATTCAGTCCCAGTCCCCAAGCCAACAAGCTGCGCTGTGGTGGAAGCCAGCTGGTGCCCACATGGACTTGGGGGTGGCATCCAGCACCCCCTGAGGAGAGGGCCCCCAAGAGCAGGATGCAGATGACTTACAGCAACAACAGGTGGTTCTATGGTGGACCTGCCAACCAAATTTTATACACAGCTCTCAGAACTTGGCTTATTGAGTCCAGTTTTTACCCAGGACCCCAGAGAAGCTTCTGGATTGCGGGGCCCTTGTATCTGACCATCCCTGCTGCTCACTGGCCGCTCTCCTGGGTGGAGGTTAATGTGCACAAGAGGAAAAGCTGTGTAGGTTCTGAGGTTCTCTGTGTTTTCACCTTTTAAAAAAATCACTACTTTTCCTTGACTTCCGCCTCATCAGAAATTGGACTTTGCCAATAATGTCCAGCTCTCCCTGACGTTAGCGGCCCTGTCCCTGGGCCTGTGGTGGACATTTGATCGTTCGAGAAGTGGCCTCGGGCTGGGGATCACCATCGCCTTCCTTGCCACACTGATCACGCAGCTGCTGGTGTACAACGGCGTCTACCAGTAAGTCACGGGCCGTGCGACAGCTCGCCCATGGCCGCTGCCACCGATTAAAACCACGCACTTAGCTAAGGGGGCTGCGTTCAGTTTACATGGACACACCATAGACTTGGGCGTGGGATTCTCAGAAACGTTGCCTATTGCTGATTGGCATGTTGAAGACACACCATCCACAGTGTCATGGAAAGTGGGGGTCCCTGACCCCTGGGCTGCAGACCGGTACCAGTCTGTTCCCTGTTAGGACCGGGCTGCCCCGCAGGAGGGGAATGGCCTGCAAGCGAGCGAAGCTTCGTTGCACTACTCGGTCTGCATTGTGCCTCTTGTCTCCCAGCCCCCTGGTTGGTGAAAAAACTGTTTTCCATGAAACTGGTCCCTGGTACCAAAAAGGTTGGGGACCACTGGTGTTAAAGGGAAGCCAAACAGCAACAAGGACATCACATTCCGATGTCACCACTCCTTGATGGTTCCTGGTCAGCAAACCTCATGTGTTTCAAAGCAGGGCTCCCGCAGGGGTCATCCCGGCCATCACACTTCCTCTCTCCCTACAGGTACACATCTCCAGACTTCCTCTACATCCGCTCCTGGCTGCCCTGCATATTCTTCTCAGGGGGTGTGACCGTGGGGAACATCGGGAGACAGCTGGCCATGGTACGTGAAGTCATCACACTCATTCCTGGCCCTGGAGTCTGTGTGTGACAGGACTGCTTTGCGGAATGCACTTTCCTTTGCATTGACTAATGTCAGGTGGAGACCTAACAGCAGCAGCTACTGAGAAAGTCTGTACCACAGAGACGACAGGGTGGGGTCACCCGAGGGGCCACGCAACTCAGCTACTGTTATCCCTGCTCACAGGACACGCTGAGCTATGACAGTGGGTGTTTGTTGTGAGTGTCCTGCTGACCCTGCAGTTGCCAGGTCGGGCGTGGGTCAGCATTGAGGGCAGATGGCCTGTCCTTCCTAAAAGAGCAAGAAGCTGCCCACCCCCCACCTCCATCCCGGGCCCAGTGCATCCTGGGAATAGTTGTTCTTGGTAGTTAAAATTCTGAACACTTTACCAAAAGGAAACTCAGTGTGGGCATTTCGTTTTGAGTTGACTTTGACTCGAGGGCTTAAATAAAATGAGCTAAAAGCAGCAGCAGGAGCTGCTAGTCTTGGAAGGACCATTGCTCTCAGATAAACCTGGGGCTTCCTCAGAAAACTTATCTTTGCCCCTCATCTGCTATTTTTACAACAGGACGTTTTCTGTGCTGGCTGGTCTCCCTGCCTTCTAGTTTCTCGCCATTCCTCCCCCCAGTGTCTGTAAATATCCCCCAAGAGCCATGCCTCCTGGGAAAGGCACACCCCAGCTTTCTGCTTTTCTCTCCTCCTCCAGGAAGCCCTCCATCTTCCTCTGCCTGCAGAGTACTTATCCTCAGGGTCATGCCACTTCCTGGGCCCCAGAGAGCCTTTTTTTGTTTCCTTGTTTTCCAAACCACAGCCTTTCTGAAATTCCAGACTCGAATTGGGAGTGAAGGGAATTCCTTTTGCTGCAGATTAAGTCAAGACTGAAGAGTGAAAAGTCCCTCTATAATAAGGGTCCTCATAGAGAGAGGTGACTCCCTGGAGCCTTGACTGTCCCTGTCTCACTGTTGTTTCTCGTGGCACCTCTTGTTGGGGGGACTTCTCCCCACCCCCCGAAACTGCAGCAGGAGGCGGTCGTTCTCCCCCACCATCCAGATCCGGGCATGGCTGCCCCCGGCGTACTGTTCTCTCACCACTTCAGGCCGGGACACAGATTGGCCCCTGGCTCCACTCATCTGTCCCAGGCAGAGGCTCTTTTAGAAAGAGCAAGTAACGTATCTCCTTAGACCGCCAGTTAGGACAGGCGGGCTGTATCCCTAGTGTTCTTCTTCAGAGAAAGGGAAAACGAACAGCTTTCTTAGTTCCTTCCATCTGTGAAGACAGGCTTGCTCTGATCAAAATCAAAAAACTCACGTAAAACCCAGGGAATTGGTTTGTGTCTCAGGAACGGGACGCATCACTCTGGCTGGCCCCTCGCGCTCACGGGAGAAGCGGACGTGGCTCCGTGCCTTCAGGGCCGTCTGCTGCTCCCCTCTCCGTCTCCTGTCCCCATCACCTCACCTGGGTTGGGGGACTGACTTCTGCACTTCACCCTGTCCAGGGCCCACCTGGTGGCGGGTTGGTATGTACGCACTGAGCTCATTTCTCGTGCCCCTTTTCTCTGCTTTGTAGGGTGTCCCTGAAAAGCCACACAGTGACTGAGTCTTGCGCCCGCTGCTTCTGAAGGGACAGCAAGATGTGGGACAGAACCCCGAGCTCCAGACTGCCACGGAGACCTCGCTCCTCCATGATCTGCTTTGATGGGCCTGGCAGACACGCGCTCCGGGGACAGCCCCGCACACCAGCGGGTGGGCGCAGCCCCGCCCGCCTGGAAACACTGTCGCGCCAGCGTCTGCCCCGCGGACCCTGGGTCTCCGCCCGGGGCAGGCGGGTGGCGGTGGCAGTTTCCGAGTGTTCGATGCCATTTTTGTCGCAAAATGCAAGTTGCCATATATCCTAAGCCTTGAACTGAAAGCACCGGTCCCAGCTCTGGGTTTGGGGCCACGCCCACGGGAGGGAGGAGCTTGAAGGCGCTTAGCCAAGGCTAGTGTGATTAGAAAGGATACTCATCCAAAAGGTTTTTAAAAATTGGGTTGTGTAAAACTACATGGAGCAGTGGGGCAAACTCTCGCAGCCGCACATGCGTGTGTGTCCTGGAGCTGGCTGCGCCCCGTGCGGCGCTTGGCACAGACAATCCCAGAGCACAGGACAGCTCCATGCGGGGATAGAGTCCGGTCTGCCCTGCGCTTCAGTCCTCCGAGCCAGCGTGTCAGTACTCCGGCATCCAGGTGACAGCGTCCTCCCGCAGCCCTACGGGATTCGCAATCCATGATTGCCTCGCCCCTGCGCTCCACCCGCGGCGCTGCAGCGGCACGAAGCCACTGGTGCACCCAGCTGTGGGTGAACGCAGGGCGGCGCAGGCCACATCAGACCCTATCTGCAAGTGCTGGGTCGTTAACTTCAAGTGCAATGTGTACGAAAACCAATCTGAGCCTTGTATTCTCCTATGTATTTATTTTTTTTTAACGTGTGAGATGTTAGAGAGGGGGTTCCCCATCCATCCATTTCAGCCCTGCATGGAGGCAGAATTCAGCAATAATTTCTTTCAGGTGGGAAGTTCCTTCATTGTGCCCTCCACTGAGCCCTGGCCCTTTGGAATACTCATTTCGTGGGTTTTAGTAAAAATGTCCTTTTTACTTACAAAGTTGTCCTTTTCTGTATTTTGAAACTTCAGTGTTTTTGGTTTAAATTCTGTGAAGGCAGCTTGATGAAAAGACCCCCAGAGGACGGAGGAGGCAGCCTGGCCGACTGGGCTGGGCGGGCCTTCCAGCCGTCGTGGGTGGCGCGTGGCTCCCAGGACACTCACTCCCTGCAGTGGGGGTTTCGTGGTTTTGGGCGAATCTCTTCCGTAGATGGTACATTACCCTGGCCAAGTTGTTTTTAGGGGGATTTTGTTGCAAGGAAAAGGGGGTGGTTCCGAATTTGGCAATGACCCCTTTACACATTTTTTAAAAGCCCGTGATTAAAACAGATTTTTCAGCGGTGGTGTCGGCATTTTATGGAAAACAGAATTTATGAGCTGAATACACGGGGTCTCTAATTACGCTTGCTGCATAAAGAACAAATTTTTTTTATTGTTTTTGTCTTCAACGGGAAGTAAATCTGTATCCGTTAGAAATAATGTAGCCAAAAAAACCTGGATCTGAACACTTTCTTTGCCAATACTGTGCAGGTGTGTGTGAACCAAAGCGATGTGAGTGTGAAAGTGTAAAACGGTGTAAAGAGTTTGCACTACCCCCGATGGAGCGGCCAGAGAGCTTCCCATTCTTTCTAGGTTTTCCGAGTTGTGTTCTTTTTGCATTTTTTTTTAATTTCTATTAAAGGTCATCTTTGAATGGCAGAAGTGTGTTTGCGTTTGGAATGGAAATATTTGATAGCTCTTCAAACTTCAGCTCCCATGGGACCTCTTGGGAAAACACCACAAGCGGATATTGCATTCTGGACATCCTGGGTATTGCGTCCCGGCAGCGGAGAAAGTGTCATCATGGCCACAGTTTCACCTCCCTCCTGTCCCTGCCCACCGACTGTCCTTGCCCAGCATGCTGTCCTCTCTCTTGGAACGAGAGGCCCCTTCCCTGTCGTCCAGATGGGTGTCTGGGGGGGACAGTCTCCGGAGCCCAGGAGAGGGGCTGAGCACCAGAACAGGCCACCGCCGGCCCATTCGGCATGCTCACGGGGCGCCCCAGGTGGCCGGAGGCGTCATCTCTGCCATCTGGCATCTCCTTGCTTTCTGAATCAGGCCTGGGAATGCCCACTCTGCTGGGTCCAAATTGGTGTCAGCGGCCCTCACTCCAGGGCTCGGACCCACTCGCCTTGCTGGTATAAACACACGTGAGCGGCAACGACTGGGCGTAGTTCACTGCCCCCAGCAGCCCAGCTGCAGGACCCAGAGCACAGCACTGCGGTGCAGGGATTTTTGTCACAGATCTGCCCTGACCTCCGGAACTGGGCTCCGCTGGGGTTGCTCCAGGAAGCACTACAGAACCACCCTCCGGGGGCCTGGGACCTGCCGCTGGGGCCGGGGCCCCAGGAAGCTGCTTCAGAGAAAAGGACAGGGGGGCGTGGCAGGCGAAGCAGCGGGTGGGACTCCGCCCATACAGAGCTGGGACGCACTGTTCTGTCAACCCTGCTCAGGGAGCCACTTCCCAGAAAGGGGCCTCGTGGCCCCTCGGAACGGAAAAGGAAAAAAAGCCGTGGGCCGCCCCGACGCCCCGCTGCGTTTCACGGGTTTTGTAAAATGCATGTTGAGTTTCGAAATTCATTTCAATGACAGCAGAGAGAAGAGTTCACCTTATTCTATACTCAACCCAACACACTTCACAACCACAGGCTCCTCCCACATTTGACCCAAAACTCGCAGACCACCTGGCAGGGAAGGTGGCGGACGCGGCCCGGGTTCCGGGCACCAGAAGATTAACCCGAGGTGTGTGCAGCTGACCTAGCCGTGCCCCTCGGCACCAGCCCACATCCGCATCTGAGGGCGAAGTCAGGGAGTGGGGCCGTGCTGGGGGGTTTTTCGGGTCCCCGGACAAGCGATTGATCCCACTCCACCACAGGTAAGGCACGCAGTCCACGAACCGGTCCCTCGTCTCTTCACGCACAAAGGCCCCAGAAGCAGGAACTCGGGAGGGACACAGGGCGGGGTGTGGATTTAGCCAGTTTTCAAAGTCACCTGCAGTCTTACCTGGGCAACGTTTCTGGCAGGCAGAAGACTTGAATGAGATGTAACCAAGCCACCTGGTGCCCATGCCCCCCCCTCCAAGTTACAGATGTTCCCTTTGTCTCAGTGCTGAGACATGTGGAAAGACCCCCACGGGAGCCCCTGATATGCAGTCGTGACCTGAGGCACACGGGCCCCGGGGGGTTGTAGGGTCCCAGGAAACAGATCCCAGCAGAGCTCGGGGTGGGGGTCCTCTGGGTACAGCGGCCGTGCCAGTGCAGACCGGGTTCCCCATGACCTTGGTGTGCATCCCGAGGTCATGGCTGCCCAGGACGAGAGTCAGGGCCTGCATGACCAATGTCCCCTGCACAGTCTCTCTCGAGGGATCTGGTCAACACCTGGGTGATCTCCCCAGCTGTGGGCTCACAGCCATGCGCAGACCCCGTCCAGCACGCTGGTGCCTCCCTCTGCTGCCCACGGCAGGCTGGGCCACAGGGATCAGCCCTGGGCCGTGCTGGCTGCCAGATCTGCAGACGCCATGAGTGCCCGACCTCAGGGGCACCTTTCCGCCCAAGCGGTCATTTTTTTTGAGGCGAGCTACTGCATCCTCTGAGCCCCGACACATGCCTCTGACTGCTTTCAGACCACCTGAATCCCTCACGCCCAGGGGTCTCTGACCACTGCCCTTGCCCCCGATTTCACGTCAGCCATGTCTGTCGAAAAGACCCACTGAGGCTGGGTGGTTGGGAGCGGCTTGGGCCAAGACCGATTCCAAGGGGAGGAGAGGGACACGGGGGGACCCCCCACATCAGCATGTGCTGCTTGCTAACAGCTCCCCCAATGCCTGGCCCTGACAGCCAGGGAGCGGCAGCCAAGCCACAGGCCTGCGCAGGACCAACCTGCTCCAAATCGGGCAGCCACAGTAAAGCCCTGTCTGAAGGTGTCTCACCAAAAAAATCGTTGCATTTCCCGAGATGTGTATATGGATTGGTGTTCGTAATTGTACAGTTGTTACGGAAGACCCCGTGTGCCCAGGTGCCCACTTACTCCTGCCCTGGTGGCAGGGACCAAAGCCACTGGGGAGACACAGCACTGGTTTCTGTTCCTCTCAGGAACCCCAGTCCCTGTCCACAATACCGTATTTTGTCATGTATAATGTGCACTCACGTTTTCATGCATATATGCACAGGATTACTATACCCACCATTATACCCAGGGTTTATAATCATTATACCCACGCATAACACATATCCTTATTCCCCCGTCAAAAATCTGGGCAAAAAAAAGTGCGTGTTATACATGGTAACATACGGTAGGTATTCAAAGGAAGGCAGTCAAACAGACAGGTGTCAGGCATTATGAAACCAATTAACTACAAACAGCCTCTGGTTTGAAAGCCAGCACCTGAACTTGGCACCCCGCTGTCAGTGAAGAGCAGTCCGATAATTTCCACGTGGGGGACCTGGGCCGTCCATGAGAAGCAGGGAAAAGGCTTCCTGTCCCCAAGTAGGGTTGCCTGGGGTTTGTACCCCAAAGGCCACTTCCACCTGCAGCTGTTTCTCTGGGGTTCACTGTCCCACACCTGTGGTGCCACGGGCTACATTGTGCCCCCCCCAAAGAAGGTACGTGGAAGCCCTAGCCCCAGTCAGGGCCCACCCTCCTTTCTTGTCCTGCTCAAGGGTATTGAAATCTAACACAAATTATCCCCGGTGCCCTGAGGTGGGACATCTGTGCCATATTATGGATGGCTGAGCAGGACAGTCAAGATTTGCTCTGGAGCCCTGGCTGCTGTGGCTCAGTGGACTGACTGAGTGCCAGCCTGCAAGCCAAAGGGTCGCAGGTTTGATTCCCAGTCAGGACATATGCCTAGGTTTCAGGCAGCCAGGTCCCCAGTAGGGGGCGCACAGGAGTCAACCACATACTGATGTTTCTCCCCCATTCCCCGCTCTAAAAATAAAATCTTAAAAAAAAAATTTTTGCTCCAGAATCTATTGTTGTAGATTTCTGTCATTTGGAACATTCCCACACGGCCCAGTCTGTGTCCCTGGCAGGAGAAGAGCTGACGTGTCACTCTGGATCTTGGGAGACAGTGGGAAGGTGCCACCTGCAAATCACGTGGGCCGTGAAGCCCAGCACCGCTCTGTCAACAAGGAAGAGCCTGCTTCTGTTTGTGTAACTGCAGTCGTTTCAGGTTCAAATCACTCACCAGGCAGATTTTCCACACTGAAAGCAGTTAATCTGCCACTGACCCTGAGGCCCAGGGCTGAAAGCAAAACAAACAAAACAGGAAAGGCCTGGGGCGGAGCCACCCTCCCCCCTGCGGGGGGGCTCACCCAGGTGAGGCAGCCAAATCCCCTGCCCCTGCCCAGGGGGCCTGAAACCCCTCCCAGGGAATGCACTGGCGGAGCCTTCCTCCTGCCCCAACGAGGAACCCCGGCTGGGTGCCCTGTGCAAAAACCACTTCCCACATCAGACAGGGGCCTGAACTTGGCCCTGAAACATCCCCCGGACCATCAGGGGTTCCCCGGGTTGGGGCTTTCTGGCACAAGTCATGGCTGTATGTGAGGAGAAGGGAGCTCGGGTCCAGGAATCTATTTCTATTCCCGCCAACCCTGCACCTCCCCGCCAGCGCCCAATTTACAGTGAAATGCCTGCCCAGCGCCCCCTTTCCACTACGTGTTTGGGCTTTTCCCTGAACAGTGCCGGCGCCCCCTAGTGGCCACAGCCGCACCTTCATCCTCCCCCAGGCACACCTCCCCCAACCGCTTTGTTGGAGATAAAGCGGGTTCTACAGATATTTTTTAAAGGCCAGTCTCAGTGGGGGTTTGCATGCTGGAAACACTGTGCAATTCAGTCTTTTTCTTTAGCTGCGTGGAAACGGGACCGAGCTTTGGGCAATTTATTCACTGACTGGGACTTGCGGGACTTGCTGTCCAGATTGCTGAAAATGAGTGTTTAAGAAAGAAATGATGCATGAGTGGCCAAAGCGGAAACTGCCGGAAGGTCAGGTGAATAATGCAGTGGAAATAGCCACCGGGCCCACCCAGCCACCTGCCAGCTTTTTTTTTTTTTTAAAGATTTTATTTATTTTTAGAGAGGGGAAGGGAGGGAGAAAGAGAGGGAGAGAAACAGCAATGTGTGGTTGCCTCTCACGCGCCCCCTACTGGGGACCCGGCCTGTAACCCAAGCCCGCATCCTGACTGGGAATCGAACCAGTGATCCTTTAATTTGCCGGTCAGCACTCAATCTACTGAGCCACACCAGTCAGGGCTCAGTCTGCTGGCTTTTTTAAACCAGCTGCTCACATCTGTGAATAAGTGGTTACAAGACACTGCCTCTCCCTTCCGTGGGTTTCCTGGGACCCCTGCTTAGCACCCCCACCCCCACAGGGGTGCAGGAGGAAAGCCGGTTCTTGCCCGTGTTGAAGGGGAATCAGCTTGGGGCCACCTCAGGGCTCTGATGCAGGGGCAGGGGTGCCAGGTGCGCACACCTGCCTTCAGGTGTCTCCCCACCAAACGGCCTGGTGGGGAGAAGCACCTCCGAAGGCCCCCAGCTGCTCCCGCTGGCTGTCGCAACCTGGGAAGGAGAAGCCCGTCTGCACAATCACCTGAAGCCAGCAGGTAAGAGCCTCCGCCCCCCCCCAGGGTCCAGATAAAAACCATTAACAGAAGCTGCCGCCCAGGCCAAGGGATTTCAAATGAGCCACTTGGTAACAGGCACATTAATGAAGGAAAATGCTATGCTTTTTTTTTTCTTTTTAATTTGTGGGGGTGAATAGCTGGAAATCCTATCAGCAAGGGAAACCTAAGAGGCTGGGGACCCTCCCTGCATGTTGGGCAGGCTGGGGGGTGGCACAGAGGGAGGCGGGAGGTGATGATGCTGGCTCCCGCCCTGTGACACAATGGCGTCCTTCTCTGTTCCCACCCTGTCACTCCACAGATCTGCCCTTTGCAGCCACGGACAGAGCCAGCAGAGGCCAACACTCTTAGCCATTTAGGGGCCATAGAAGGTGCCGGGAACAGAAGGTGAGCTCTCGGGGAAAAGGCCTGAGGGTCCCCAAGCACTGCCCACCGGCTCTGGGGACACCAAGGCCCCCTGAGGTCTCCACAAGCGACACCACCCTGGGGGGACCTGTGATGCAGGCATAGCTGGGTGCCAGAGTCACAGCGGCTCCAGATACAGATTCAAAGGGGTACAGAGGCCCATTCCTGGGGGCTGCCCCCTACTAGGCCCAGCAGTGTGGGGCCAAAACAAGACCCTTGCTAAGCTGAGATGGGAAAGACCCCATCGGGCTGATAGGGTAGGGCGTCTCCCCACCCCAAACTGCCTGCTTCCTGCCTGACCAGGGTGGCTGACACCCTCACCTCTTTCCCCAGGTGGGGGTCAAGGTGCTGACCAGGTATCCCCGCTGCTGGGGGCTCAGGTGCAGGACAGGGGCCCCACTTCTGGTGGGTCTGCCCCCCACAATGCTCTGTGTGATGGTCCCCACAGCCATCACACTCTGGGAACCTGTTCCCATGGCACCTGGGCTGCAACCACCTTTTAGAAGATGTCCAAGGATCTAAGGATTTGACCTCTGTCTTAGTTTATCAAATAATCATCGTTTGAAAAGGAACATAATTTCTCTGGCTTTTGATACAAGGGAGCAGTCCCCCGGCCCTCCACACCCCTCCTCTGGCCACTGGCTCAGTTGGGGTCTCCAGGCCCCTTGTGCTGAGAACTGAGCCAGCCTCCCTGCCTCCGCAGGCTGAGTCCTCCCCCAGAATCAGCGTCTGCTCCCTCACCCACTCATCCTCTTGGTTCCTCTACCCCTCCTTCCAACCCAGCATCTTTCACCCAAAGCAAATGTTACCATTGTGTAACTATTGTTCACGGCTCTCAGCCCTGTAGTGCTGTAGTGCGTTAGGATGCTGTTTCTTTTTGCTGTTCATTTTCCCCACCTTCCACGTTAATCACTGCCTTCCCCCAACTAGCTCAGCCTATGTCCCCACAGCCTCAACAGAGGGCACAAGCTCATCCCGTCTCTGGCTCTCATCCTTGGGCTGTCTCCTCCACCTGCTGGGCTGGCCACTCCCCTGGCTCCTGGTCCGTTCCCCTATGGGGCTCAGATTCTCCGCCCTTCTGAGGGTCTGCTTTCTTGGCTCTGGGATGCACACTCAGGGTCCCCCTGGGCCCCTGGGCATCATCTCCTCTTTGGGTCTATTCTTTGTGCCTTTTCTATTCTTTCCCTCATGAAGACCAAAATCACAAGGAATAACCAAACAGGTGCATCTCCCTGTTAGGAAAGATAACTTTGCAACGTAGTTAAACCCCTGTGGGGTGACTTCCGCCAAGATGGAGGCATAGGTGGATGTGCCGTGCCTTCTCACACAACCAAGATTAGAGAAAACTAAATATTAGCAACAGAAAACACAGCCAGAACACGGAAAATTGAACTTTTCGGAAGTCCGTTAACAACAAATTCTTCAGCCTGACCAGTAAGGGGCGAAACCAGCGGCTGGCGGAGCAGGGTTGCACAGGAGGACTCGGCCAGACACACTCAGGCCCGCGGATTCCAGGCGCAGGGTCAGACCTAGTGAGCGACCCAGCGAGCGACCGAGGGGGAGACAGCCGTGCCCGGGGCTGCGTGTTGACTGAGGTCGCGCATTTGTGCGAGGGTGGACAGGTGAGGGAGTGGGCGGTTGGACCGGGCCGGCAGGTCCCCACGGCAAGCGGCAGTGGAGGGCGCCGCCATTTCCCTGCTCTGACCCCACCTCCACATACAGCGTCATAACCCAGCGACTCTGAGTGGCCCCGCCCAGGTGAACCACCTAAGGCGCTGCTCCTCCGCACCCAGCTGTGAGAAGCGGCAGAGGGGGTCGCCATTTCCCCGCTCGGGCCACGCCCCCACATACAGCGTCACAACCCAGCGACCTGGGAATCCAAGGCGCCGCTTCTCACACTTAAAGGGCCCGAACAGACCAAGAATGGCGCAGGAGGATCTCAGAGGCCCAGAGCCAATAGATCTAAGTGATGAAGAAATAGCAAAACTCACAGACGCAGAGTTTAAAACATTGGTGATCAGGATCCTCACAGAACTGGTTGATTATACCGACAAATTAGACAAATATATGAAGGCGAAACTAATTGAAATGAATGGAATTGCACAGGACACCAACAGCAATGAACAGGAAACTGGGACTCAAATCAATGGAGTGGACTAGAAGAAAGCAAATAATGGCCAAACAGAAAAGAGTCAAGAAGCAAGAATTCAAAGAAATGAGGAGAGTCTTAGGAACCTCCAGGACATCTTTAAACGCTCCAACATCCGAATTATAGGGGTACCAGAAGGGGGAAAGGAACAGCCACCAGTGGAAAACTTATTTGAACAAATAATAAAGGAGAATTTCCCCAATCTGGCAAAGGAAATAGACTTCCAGGAAATCCAGGAAGCTCAGAGAGTACCAAAGAAGTTGGACCCAAGAAGGAACACACCAAGGCACATCGTAATTACATTAGCCAAGATTAAAATGAAGGAGAGAATCCTAGAAGCAGCAAGAGCTAAGGGGACAGTCACCTACAAAGGAGTCCCCATCAGACTGTCAGCGGATTTCTCAAAAGAGACCTTACAGGCAAGAAGGGGGTGGAAAGAGGTATTCCAAGTCATGAAATCTAAAGACCTACAACCAAGATTGCTCTATCCAGCAAAACTTTCACTTAAAATGGAAGGGCAGATAAGGTGCTTCTCAGATAAGATCAAATTCAAGGAGTTCATCATCACCAAGCCCTTATTATATGAAATGTTAAAGGGACTTATCCAAGAAAAAGAAGTTAAAGAAACATGAACAGTGAAAGGACAACAAACTCACAGTTATTAACAACCACACCTAAAACGAAAGCAAACTAAAAGGACAGCTAGATCAGGAGTGGAAACATAGAAATGAAGATCTCAAGGAGGGTTAGCAACAGGGGAGTGGGAGGAGGAGAAGGGGGGAGAAGGTACAGAAAATAAGTAGCATAGACAATAGATAGAAAATAGATGGGGGGGCAAGAATAGCATGGGAAATATAGAATCTAAAGGACTTGAGACACATGGTCATAAACTAAAGGGGGGGGTAATGGTGGGGATGAGGGGTAGGGTGGAGGGGAATAAAGGGGGAATAGAACAACTGTAACAGCATAATCAATAAAAAAATAAAAAAATAAAAAAATAAAAAAAAGAAAAATAACTAAATAAAATTAATTTAAAAAAAAAAAAACAACCCCTGTGGGTTGTCCCTTGCTCATGCCTGGCCACCGGACCCCAACCTGGACGTCACCCTTGTTACAGCTTGAACTATGTCCCCAAAACTGACAGGCCGACACCCTAACCACCTGGGATAGTGTGGTTCCAGCAGGGTGGCATGGGTATCTACAGGGAGGTGGCTTCAGCCTGTGTGCCCTGCTATCTGCAGGGACAAGGACAGGACAGGGACGGGGTAGGGGGGACGCCAAGTGGGGGGAGCGTGCCGCTCAGGCCAGACTCCCATCGAACCCCGGGGGGGCCTCACCCTGAACCATGGATAGAGCCTCTTGAAGGGGACCCTGCAGGAACTGAGGACTATAGGGTTCTGGGTCAGAAGGGAACACTCCGCCTTGGGGGCGGGGCATGGGCGGGGCTTTTAATTTTACTCCAGCGAGCAGACTTCCGGCACAGGGGAGCTGCTTTCCCACTGAGTGCAATTGGCAGGCAGAGCAGGCATGGCCTCATCACGGAACTTGTCTCTGCTTCGCATCTCGGCTTTGTGGCTCTTCGGGGCTGGGGCACTGGTCGCAGCGGTTTGAGACACAGGTCACTGCCACACTCCTAACGGTTTCAAAGCCACGATGTAGCAGAAAGACTCCACCACCACAATATTGCAAGTCTGAGCACCGCCTGCACAAAGCCTTCCTCCTACGACAGGACACATTCTGTCTCTGAAAGATGCTGCTACAGAAATGATTTCCACACGGCGCGGGCCGGGGGGCTCCGTGGGTTGTAGCAGCATCCCCGTACACCAAGGTTGAGGGTTCAGTTCCCAGTCAAGGCACATACAAGAATCAGCCAATGGATGCATGAACGAGTGGAACAACAAGCAATGTTTCTCTCTAAAATCAATCCATAAAAATATATATATTGCCCTGGTTGGAGTAGCTCAGTGGATCGAGTGCCAGCCTGCAAAACAAAGGGTTGCAGGTTCTATTCCCAGCCAGGGCACTTGCCTGGGTTTTGGGCCAAGTCCCCAGTAGGGGGCGCGTGAGAGGAGCCCATACATTGATGCTTCTCTCCCTTTCTGCCTCCCTTCCCCTCTCTCTAAAGAGAAATAAAATCTTTAAACAGTAAAAATGAAAACATTTAAAACAACATTAAAAGAAAGGGATTGATTGTTCACCCAGTGCCCCAACAGCCCCACGGGTCACCCCGCTGTGCTCTGGCTCAGCCGGCCTGGCGGGGAAGCCCGCTGCGCCCCTCGCCCTGTCCAAACCGTTTGGTCAATGTGATACCGTTAGCGGCTAAGACACAGGGTAGGAACTGTGGCCCCATCCCTGTCAAGGGGAGAGATATGGCCCCGATGACCGGGACTGAGAATGGGGTGGGGCAGCAGGACGGGATGAACAGAGGTGGCCCCCACGGGGGAGCCCTCAGCACCCCCGAAATTCCCTCACCATGGGTCATTTGGCATGTATCTTAGGTAAAAGGCAATCCCCGATTTTATCAGATTTTTTTTAAAGATTTTTATTTATTTATCTTTAGAGGGGAAGGGAAGGAGAGAGGGAGAGAAATGTCAATGTATGGCTGCCTCTTGTGTGTCCCCTGACGGGAACTGGCCTGCAACCCAGACACGCGCCCCGACCAGGAACCAAATCGCAATCGTGTGGTTCGCAGGCCCACACACCCAATCCACTGAGCCACACCAGCCAGGGCTATCAGATGTTAATTGAGACGATCCCATTAAATATGAAGATGGCCCCTGGAGGCGGATGTTCTTAAAGAGCCGTGCGTGGAGGGAAAGGGCTCAGGGAGGCACAACCCTCCAAATCCACCCTCTGCAGTGATTGCACGGCGCCCACTGCCCTTCAAGGTCACAGGCCGGCCGCCCTGCCCTGGGTGACCTCCTGCGGCACTCTGGGTAGCAATGTCATGCCCTCGGGTGCCCAGGTGATGCCCCCATGTGAGCCGGGGTCCTGGAGCTGGGGCCCAGAGCACTCCAGTGAAGCTGAGACACTTGTCTGCACGCAGAGCTTTACAAACACTGCAAATGCCACCAACACACAGCACTTTCCCACCCTGACCTGGCACCCCCTCAGACTCAGCTCTGAGGACCCCCCCCTCCCGTCAGGGACCCCACTCTGCCTGACACAGGGGTGGCCCGCCACACCGGGGGAAGCCGATGCCGGCGGGGGACCCCGTACCACTGGAGTGCAGGTCCCGGCCGGAGTCATGACGGACACTCGAGAACTGCGTGCAGGGTGTGTATTTTGATGCAATCACATTCGACAGCTTACAACTTCCCACCTTGCTGGTGGGGGAGCTGCTTCTCACTGACAGGGAAGGGCACTGGGGTCTGCAAACCCACACGCTGGAGCCAGGCCCCTCATGGGCTCTGGGAACCCTAGGGGGAGCATTCTCTGCTGCCTGAATCCACCCCGCACTCCTCACCACCCCCACCCCCGGCCCACGTGCCCAGCAGGACAAGCCCTGGGGCTTCAGGCCCCTGGAATGATCAAGCTGGCCAGACCTAAGGGGCTCACCCTGCCTGGCTTCCCTGGGAAAGCCCTCAGCGCCCCCCTCGCTGGGGCCCCTCCAGTCTCCTGGCCGCCCCGTGTTTCTGCAGGGAGGTGTGGGTGACCGCCCTCCCCCCACCCTGTGGGCATAAGAAACGCCTTCCTTCCAAGCCCAGTGCCCACCGCCTCCTGTGGGCTGCACCGCACCCCACCTGACTGGGGACACCCCGGAGCAGGGGGCAGACCAGGCGGGTGTCCTGGGGTGGGGGCTGGGCGCTGGGGGGAGGAAAAGGCAGAGGGAGGGTCCAGCGCCCTCGAACCCTCTCCCCCACCACCTGGCGCTTACCTCCATCATCAGGTGAGACATCCCGGTGGGAGACCGCGGTGACCTTGCACCAGGAAGAGGACTCAGGGGCACCTGACCTGGCCTCCTTGCACCTCAGCCACGTCCTCCGGCTCCCGAAGGTGTTGTTTCCCCAGGTGGTTGTGACCACGTCCCACCCACCGAGCGTCTGGAACAGCAGAGTGAATCCACCTCAGGAAGTTTAAGGTCAAGACACAGGCGAACCCTGCTCCCTCCAAAACCCGTAAGAGGCTTCTTCCCGCCTCTGCCGGCCCCTGGGGGTGGCTTGCAGTCCTCGGAGGTCCTTGGCTTGTGCACGCGTAGCCCCAGTCTCTGCCTCGTGGCACGGACACCGCTGGAGCGGAGTGACACACCTGCTGTCCTCTGGGGCCACTTGCGGACGCTGTGTCCCTTGTCTCCAAACACAGGCACGCACGTGGTTGGCGCACAGTGCATGTTGGGCGGATGAAGACAGACCTGGTCACGAAGGAGCTGACTCACCCGCTGCTGCCTTCCCGAACGCCAGGTGTTCGAACTGTCCCCAGGACACCAGCGTGAAGCTGCCTGGTGTCCACACGTGCGGGACAGAAGCATCCAGAACAGTCAGGGCCACAGGGAGCTTCTCAAAAGGGGAGAGAGGCCCTCGGCTTCGGAAAGAGGACCAGCAGCGAACGCCCATTTCTACTCGCCCCCCACCCCAAGTACTTCCTGCTCATTTCCTCCAAGCTCCTGGGAGTGGCCACACCAGGCCAACCGGCGGGGGGGGGGGGCTGTCAATCAAAGCAGGCACCACACCGGAGGGTCCTGCAGACCCCGAGGGTCCTGGAGGCCTTCTGGAAGCTCCAGACCCCAGGCCAGGACACACTGGGCGCCCCGGTCGGACCGCAGGCACTCATCCTCACGGAGCCCCGCCCAGGCGTCCCCGCGTGCACCGCACAGGTGGTAAACTGCAGACCGGCTCCCCCGCAGCTGCGCTGCTTCTCCACCACGTGCGTCTGGCAGCACTCGCTCCCTGGGAGGCCCTGGGCGCAGGCCCGCGGCCGAAGCACCATGGAGACCCCTCCAGGCAGCTCCTGGGGACCTCAGAAACCGTCTGCATTGGCCATCCAACCCTGATGGGGGGGGCAGCAGGTTCCTGCAGCAAGGCTGTCCTCCAGGCCTGGGGTCGTGGGGTCACTCACAGAGGGGGGGACAGTGGAGAGGGTGCCCCGCTCCGGACCTCAGCCAGACACACGGCCCCCAGCACCCGGGACCGCAGGCTCTGCCCCGTCTCCTGGCACCAGGCTCCCTTGAAGGGTGAAAACCCATTGGCCACCTGCAGGGTGGCAGGGCGCTGGCCTCAGACGTCAGAGGCCCCGAGCTGCCCTGCAGGCGCCTTCCCTGCCCAGTGAGAGCGATGCCAGGTGCAGCCAGCCCAGTGGGGATCTTTGGGACAGGTCGTCGGAGGCTGGGGCAGCCGACCCCAGGAGCAGGAAACCTGGGGAGATGCACACCACATCTTTTAGACGACAGTGAGCCACACCGGGTCCAAAGGCAGACGGGGTGGGGGGGACTGCCCACCCACTTCTGAGGTTGCAGGTGAAGGAGAACCTGGTTGAGACAGGTGATTTCCCTGTGCCTGTCACCTGGCCAGCTCTGAAGCTTTGAAACCCAAACCCTAAAGAATGGCAGCTCAGTGGGTTAGAGCATCATCCCGATGCACTGAGTTTGCAGGTTCAATCCCCGGTCAGGGCACATACAAGAATCAACCAATGATGCACCAATGAGTGGAACAACAAACTGATGTTTCTCTCTCTCTTAAATCAATAAATTAAAAGAGTATTTTTTAAAAGATTTTATTTACTTATCTTTAGAGAGGAAGGGAAGGAGAGAAATATCAATGTGTGGTTGCCTCTCGTGAGTCCCCTGCAGGGAACTGGCCTGCAACCCAGGCATGTGCCCTGATTGGGAATCGAACCTCAATCATGTGGTTCTCAGGCCTGCGCCCAACCCACTGAGTTACACCAGCCAGGGCTCTAAAAAGGTATTTTTAATCAGTTTTGTTTCATAGGCAACTAGGTGCCGCTGTCAAGCCAGGCAGGCCAGGTAGGTCCCCCCAGGGCTCGATCCCGAGGGGAAGGCAGGTCCTTTGCTGCAGACACATATCAAAACACGGAGGAGGTGTCCCTCTTAGCAGAGAGGCAGGGACAGCGCCCCGACCTCAGTGGCTCATGGGGAGGTGGCAGGTCTCACCATGTCTGTGCATGTCCGGGGGAGGCGGGAGGGAAAGGACATCATGGACTGTGCTGTGTGACAGCTAGTCGTGCCAAGCTTCTCTGTCTCTGGGGCCCTCGGTCTCTCCTCCCCCACCTGCACCCTGATGGACATGCTGGCATGAGCGGGCGGCATGGAGCCCTGGGTCCTGCTGGGGTCGGAAGAGGGGCCAGGGCAGGGAGCTGCCGTCATGAGTAGGGGTGGAATCTAAATAGGCAATGGCGCTCTCGCACGTGCTCTCCAGCTCCACCTGGAGGCACGAGCGTGAAGCTCAGAAAGGTCAGGGGCCTTCACAAGGCCACACAGCCGGTGGCGAGTGGGAGGGCTGGACTGGAAACCAGGCGAGCGGGCGGGCTGTGCTCCGTGCCACTACCTGGGTGGCGTCTCTGAAGGTCATCGTCTGGGTTGCAAAGTCTCAGAGTGAAGCATAGCAACCCCTTTGTTTCTTCGGGAGCAAATTCTCGAGACGTCAAGGAAGAAAGCCTCTGGACCCTGAGTGCCATTTCACCCCCCTTGGAGGGCCGCCCATGCCCTGCTCAACACGCCTCCTGGCCCTCGCTGCCGTGCGGCCAACAGCCCGGCCTCTCCTCGGTGGGTCGGGGGACACCCTTCCTAGGGGTTACGGCCGGCCTCGCTCCAGCTCTGTCTGTACCACTCTGTGGGAAGGCGGGAGGTTCTCAGGAGCAAGTCACCATTGGAAACAGGTGTTTAGGCCAAAGAACCCCAAAGAGGCCCGCGGGGCTGCCCGGGGAGTGGACGGAAACAGATGGATGGAGGCAGGTCGCCAGCAGGATTAAGGCCCATTAGATCAAAGCCTGGGCCGAGGGCTAGCGGAGCTCAGGGTCGGCATCTGGGATCTCTCTCCGCAGGGCTGACGGGCCAGCGGCAGGTGGGGCCAGCTGTGCCCTTTTATCTGGGGAGATTCGAGGTGTCCTTCATCAAGTCCCCCCTCAGGGGTGGGGCCGAGAGGCTCTGAGGATTAAGACTGGGTCACAGCAGTCCCAGCGGGTGGGGTGGCTGGACCTTCCTTGGCCCCCTTCTCTGTCCACATTTCTCCACGTTAGAGGGAAGAGCCCCTTCTCAGGCCAACCACATACATCTTTGTGACAAGTAGCCCTGGGCACGGCCAGACAGTCTGCTGACTGACTGATCAAGGCTCCATCACTTAGCAGGCAGTGTGACTTTGAGCAAGTCACCAGACCTCATGACTTTCCATCTGTAGAGTGGGAAGCACGTGCCCCCGCTGGCGTGGCTCAGTGGATTGAGCATCAACCTGCAAACCAAAGGGTTGCCAGTTCTATTCCCAGTCAGGGCACAAGCCTGGGTGCCAGCCAGGTCCCCATAGGGGGCGCTTGAGAGGCAACCACACATTGATGTTTCCCTCCCTCCCTCTTCCTCCCTCCCTTCCCCTCTCTCTCTGAAAATAAATAAATAAAATACTTAAGAAAATAAAGTGGGAACCGTGGACCGGACCCAGCCTCCAGGCTCGGTGTGTGGCGGTGTTCACACGGTGGCACACAGGATGCGTGATTGGAGTCTCGAGTGGGAGCTCCTGTTACCTTCTGCCAACAGGGCTCCGCCCTCCCAGGTCCTTGGTTGGCCGTCCTTACAGTTCACCATTCAGGCTTCCTGGGGTCTCCTGCCCCCATATCTTTGGGGGACACACGTGCACAGGCAGCTGCAGCCCCACAGCAGGGACAGGGAAGAGCCACCTTTGCCACCGCAGCCCCTTTCTCCACAGCAGCCGCCCTGCAGGGGCATCTGGGGAGCTGGGGGGACCCTTGTTTCCCAGGCCAGAGACGGTGGATCAATGGGTGTGGTTCCAAGGGGGTGGGCTCGTGCAGGTAACCCCCCCTGGGACCCACAGAGGCAGACCCCAGATGTCATGGAGAGGGTCAATCTTCTTCAGAATGTTCCAGAGAGGGACCATCTTGCATGCGTACATCCATATACACCTCCCAGGCTACGACTGCTTCCTCTGTCACTCACTGGCCCAGGTGGGAAACGCTGACCCCAGGAGGCTTGGCCCCACCCAGCGCTTAGCCCTGGCTCTTCCCCAGGTGGACACAGGTTAGGGGTCAACGAGACCACGGAAGCTTTATTTCTGCTATGTTGTGGAAGGTTCTAGATGGGCCTGTTGGAGCTCTCCATCTAGGTGAGCTGTGACTAAAAAGCTGTGCTCAAGGGCACCTTCTCTGAGTAAAAAACAGACATTGGAGCAAGATTGGGATGGGCGGGTGTCACCGCAGTGCCGACCCCTGTGCTGACACCTGCCACACCCCCAGAGAGCCCAACTCGCTCTCTGGCCCCCAGCATCTGCTTAACAAAACCCGGCGAGGGCGAGTCCCCGGCAATCCCTGATTCCAGCATGTCTCTCTGGTGGGACTCCCCTCGCCACCCCATCCCACCCCCCCTTGTCCCAGCCCCACGCAGGCACCGAGGGAGGGGCTCCCACCCACATTCTCTGATCAGCGCCCTCGTTGCCCCGGGGCGGGGCAGGGGGAGTGCAGGGCCACAGCAGCTGCCTCGGGGAGAAGCAAGTGGTGCCCTGTCTGATCCCTCTGGGACCAACCCTCTCTCGTTCCAATCCGTACACTTCCCAGAGAGTTCTCTCTCGCCCCCTTCTAATCTGGGCTTCAAGGCATTGATGGAGTGGGCTGGCCACCTTCTCTTTTGTTTTTTATTTTAATCCTCACCCGAGGATCTGTTTACTGGTTTGAGAGAGAGAAAGAGAGAGGGGGAGGGAGAGAGAGAGACAGAGAGAAACATGGATGTGAGAGAAATGCTGATCGGCTGCCTCCCATACACGCCTCCACCTGAGATCAACCTGAAACCTTTCCATGTTTGGGGAGGACGCTTCCGCCAACTGAGCCACCTGGCCCGGGCCAGGCTGGTGGCCTTCATCCTGTCCAGGAACCTGGGTGCAGAGCAGGCCCCACGGTTGGGGTGGGGGGTGGCGGTGAGTCTGCAGGGCAGGCCACAGGAGCCAGCTCTTGGCGGTCCATTTCTGGCCACTGGCTGCGCAGCCCTGAGAAGGTAATCCACCTCTTTGTGCCTCAGTTTACTTGTGGCTACCACCATGGAGACAAGCGCTGGACCCGTCCCAGGGAGTGGCTGGAAGGGTTCGATGAAATCATCGAGGCGGAGCGCAGGGAAGCCCCTGGAGCTGCAGGTTCTCATGACTGGTTCCTGTTGTATCCACAGCCTGGTTCCTTCCTTCCGTCACTGCCCGCCTTCCGCCTGGTGCCCGGCCTGGAAGCAGACTCCCCCTGAGGCCACAGGGACTTTTCCCAGACCCCTCGGCCCCAGCTGAAGGCCCTGTTTTGCACGGCCGAAGTATTTTTGCTAGGATCTTGCTAGGACTGTGGCAGAATCAGGGGAACAGCCTGAGGCTCGGAGGAGGTAGCCCTGTCCCACCCTCGAGGGTTCAGCCCCGCAGCCCCGAAACCCACAGAGGGACGCGGGGACCCCTTCCAGGCGGTGGCGACCCTGGCTGGCGAGCTTTCCGGTCTTTGTCAGCCAAACAAAGGCGCCTCCCCGCTCCCGGTGCCTGGGACCTAGATCAGAGCCAGCCGGGCAAAGGAGAGAAAACCAAACAATCGGAGCCACGGTTGTTGGCGGAGAGCGAAAGGACAAACCCCCTTTGTGTCTTCTGGCTCCGGGTGCGAGCCGAGGACGCGAGCCAGGAGAACCGGAAACAGTGTGGCG
Source organism: Artibeus jamaicensis (assembly GCF_021234435.1). Classification (NCBI taxonomy): domain Eukaryota; kingdom Metazoa; phylum Chordata; class Mammalia; order Chiroptera; family Phyllostomidae; genus Artibeus; species Artibeus jamaicensis. The sequence goes on from NW_026521936.1 coordinate 5,261,105, forward strand.
AACCGCTCGGCCCGCTGCTTCTCCAGGGCGAGCGCGCGGCACTGCGCGGGGTTTTACTAGGCGCGACCTCTCCTCTGGGGCCTGGAGGTCGGGTGCGGGGGTGGGGTGGGGTGAGGAACAGCTGGGGACCTGCGGCGCCCGCGCGCCCTTTCCTCCGAGCCACCAAAGGCACCAAGCCCTCGCCGCTGTGATGCCAACTGCCCCATGTCTCCACCGAGTTTCTGGACAAGTCTAGGCCTCTGCATCCCGGCCTCCCCTCCCCGAGCCGGAGGACCCCTCTCCGTGAGCACACCCAACCCAGAAGCAAGTTCGGGAGGGCGAGAAAGGTCAGACCGCGTTGGACAGAGGCGCCACCGCTACGCAAGGTTCCCCGACACGCCCAAGTGGTCGCCTCGCCTCTGGTTCCTGTCCTGGCCTTGCTTACTCCGGCGTTACCCTTGGAGGCCCGGACTCCGGCAGAATCGGACTACTTGTTCCTAATTGATTGGAGAACATTCTAGGGAGAAGGCAAGTTTGTCTATGAACTTGACCTGGAGTTGAGGGCAGGAGGGGCGGCGAGGGTTAAAGAGAGGCAAAAATGTGCGCCAGGAAGGAACTAGGTGCTCGCCTTGGAGGGGACCCGGCGAACCTGGCGGCCTTTCTTCGGATCCTGAGAACGCACGGGCACAGGAGCGGGGACCGCGCAGCGCACGGCGCCAGCAGGGGTTCCAACGCCCGCTCCCAGTCTCGCCCAAGGCTCCCTGGCCCGCCTTCCTCACCTGGTGCGCTCCTGTAATCTGGGGATGTGCCCCTCCGCGGCACCTAGAGGTCAGGTAGAAGCCCCTCCGGGTGCAGGTCGACTTTCGGGGTCCCTTTTCCCTGGGTAGAAAAGCTCAACTTCCCCCCACTCCCACTGCAGCCTGGGGGCAGGCCGGGCTGGAGGCCCGCACCGCGAGGGCGTCCCAGCGCGCCCCCTGCCGGCCGCTCACGGTGGGGGGCAAAGCCACCTCCGCGGGGCCAGGCCTAGTTTCCGCTGCGGAGAGGAGGAAAGCCCGCGTGTGTCACCGAACACCATCCGGTTTGGGCACGACATCTCCCGGAGTCAACAAAGAGCTAACTTGGTGGGAGCGAAGCGTGGCCAGAGTCCCTCTCAGTGACGTTTGGCCTGGTCAGGCCTCTTCCCCAGCAAGCAAGGCCCCTCTGGGCCCACACACGCTGACCCCTCTCACGCCCTACAAACGAGGCCTCCCCCTGAGTCTGCTACTCAGACCGAACTTTGTTATTCTGGGCGTCTGGACGACGACCAACCTCAATAATAGCGAAAACCGAAACTGGGTGTTGGAGGCCGCCTGGGCTTCCTGCATCCGCCCAGCGCAGGGCCGGAGGACCCCGCTCCCTAAAAAGGTCTGGGGGCGACCATGCACAGGGACTGGAACTAAACGTGTGGCCCGGCAGGCCGTCTTCCGGCTCCAGATCCCCCGGCCTCTCGCTCCCACGGCCGAGGCAGCACCCGAGGGCCGCCCCCACCCCGGAATTTTCCATCAGCTCCCCTACACCACTCCACCGCGCCCCAGGCTTCTTCCCCCGACACAGCCCATTCTTAGGGAAGAACTCTAGCCCGAGCCCGGGCTAAAAACCTCAGGCTCACCGGCCTCTTGCCGCGTCCTGAGCTCCCGAACGGCCCCGAGCCCATCGGGCCTCTGCTGGGTCCCTCGGAAGACGCCTGCGCCTTCGTGACGCGCGCCCCCGGTGCCGGGCCCTGGGCTCGGCTACCCCAGACCTGGGTTCCACCGCTCACCGCTTCCTGGCGGGCCTTTCAACACTCCAAACACACAGATTCATTTATTTATGTTTTTTTAATGTCGTAAATGGGCAGCTAAATGAATTGCAATTTGTAATTTTTATGGTTAATTTGAAATCTCGGTCTTGTGGGCTAATCCTGTTACTTGGTAGCAAAACAAGGAGAAACTCGTGTAGCGGCCGCAGTGACTCTAATAGGCATCTGATGTTGAATTACGGCCATTGGCCAGAACAAAAGGCGCAGCCGGACTCCGGGGCCGAGTGGCCCTGGCGGATCGCGCAGCCTTCGGGAGGCCGGAGCGAGCGAACCCACCGGAGTCCGTGCGTCCCAGCCCCGACTTCGAAATTAAGGAGTCCAATGTGGCACTCGCTTGTTATCTGAGGGTCCCCCGTGCCCCAAATCCGCGCTGCGCGGTCTCCCAGACTCCCCGACCTCGCCTGGGGCGCACGCGGAGGCCCTTCTTGCTTCCCGTCTCCTCTCTCTTCCTCTCCGCCAGCTCTGCCTCTGGATTCTTTATTTCGCGCAGGCTCCTGTGGGAGCAAACTAGGGGGTGCGGCACTTGGGGGGCGACCTCCCTTTTTCTCCCTTCCTGGCCCCCTTCCCAGACCGCCGCTCCCCAAGGGGAAGCTTCCCAGACGGGTTTTCTTTTCCAGAGTCCCCTAGACAGAAGCGAGGGGCGCAGAAGCCAGGGCGACCCTGTGTCCCGGGGCGACCCCGAGGGCCCCAGTTTTTTCTGCCATCGGCGCGGGACGCAAGGGACCCCGCGAGCACCGCGCATGTGGATGAGGGCGCTGGAGCGCGCGGCTGGGGTTGTTCGCGCGTTGTCGCCCGCGCCGTGTTCCTTGTCCCTGGCGCCTGCTCGGTGCCATCCCAGTGAGTTTGATTGAAACGCGGCTGCGAGAAGGTGTCGAGCAGGAAGCGCGGCGCGCGAGGCGGGAGGGGCGAGGAAGGGGACTCGGCGGGAAGGGGACCCGGAGAGGGAAGAAGAACGGGATTGAGAAGGGGACCTGCGGAGAGGCTGGGCAGGGCGGCGGCGGATCACCGCCTCGTGGCGCTGCTCGGGGACTGCTATTTTGAAATTGGGCGGCCGTCCCCTCCGGGGCGCAGGATGCAAGGGTCAAGTGTCACTTCCTCTGGCAGTCAATCTGCAATATTCCTTGTAATGTTTCTAAATGGACGAATTCATTACGCGGGGACACGTGAATGGGGAGAGGCCGCCAGCGCGCTGGGGCAACAGCGTCCACCACGGTTCACTCCGCACGGCCCCGCGAGCGCGGCGCGTGGAACCCAAGGAGGAACCTAATCGCTGCCGTTTAGTCCTCGCACGTAAAGGTCGCTTAGGGAAGGTGGGAACGTGCAGGTGCCCCGAGTCCTAATGGTCTCGCCACGGCCCTTTGACTAGTTCCCCTGCGCAGTGTGGTTGGGAGACGCAGCAGCGTCGGGGGGGGGGGGACACAGGACACACCCACGCCTGGGATCCACGTGCTGGCAGCAAAGGCAGCCCGGTGCGGCCCAATCTCACAGCGGCGGGGGAGGGGGCGGCTAGCGTTGCTTTTTTAAACACTGGGGTCCGGTTTGAAAGCTAATAGATAAGATCGCTGCCTCCCCTCCCCACTGTTTTTAAGAGGAAGCATTAAGTAAAAATAACAGGGAAATAGCCTTTGCCCCTTCTCGCTGGGTCCCCGAGATTCTTTCTCCACCCTGGCCAGGACAGGAGAGAGACGGGAGTGGAGTGCAGCAGGACTTGCTGTCTCAAGCAAAGCAGCCCACGGGAGCCCGGGGGTGGGGTTCAAAATGACCCAGGAAGCGGGTGCTCAGAGAGGAAGGCTGCCTCCGCCCCTGGCAGGCAGGGCCTCCCCAAGGTGGGCCTGGAGTTCAGCCAGAGGGCGTTTCTCCTGGGGAAACCTCTAACTGGCCAGTCGGCTGTAGATTACATTGTGGAACTGACTACTAGGCGACCTCGCACACCCTGGAGCTTGCCCAGAGGAAATGACCTGGCCCCAGAAGCCCCTCCATCGCTGCCCATCTCAGGACCGGAAAGCCCTGCCTCCCGCCTCCTGCCTCCCTTTTCCTTTCTCCCCAGACTTCCCAGGGCGGGGAGGAGGAGGCCAGGGGGACACCCTGCAACCTTCGAGGCTCTGGCTACAGGTGACCTCCTTCCGCACCTGTGGGTGCCGTCAAGGGCAGCCCCCCCACACACACCCTGTGAGTCTGGAGAGTGAAACAAGCAGTTCGAGTCCCTCTGGGAGGGAGAGCGGGCATTCGCTCTGGGGAATCCAGGCCAAGTTCAGGTGAAGAGAGGGCCCTCAGTGAGGGCTTCAACATCACAGAGCTTTCTTGTTGTGACGTGCTGGGGGCTGTTGGAGACCCCCATGCGGGTAGGAGGTATCTTGCCTTGCTCCATGCATGCGAGCATCAATCGGAGAGGCAGTGAATGGTGTGAGCACAACAGATACACAGTTGCTGGGGTCCTCGTTTCTCATCACCCCAAGTTTCAGATGCATCTAATCCCCCCGAAACATTCATGTTTAAAAAGTTAGATGTGGGGACCACTGAAATAGTAACACCTTATCACAGATCACACCTGTTTGTGGTCGAAGGGTGTGTTTTCACCGCCGTACGGAGGTCTTAGTGCGAACCCCATGTTCTGAACTGTTTGGAATTTGATTTACCTGGAAACAAAACAAAGGAGGCAGGGTGTTCCCCGGTTCCACTCCCAGCGGGGTGCGGGCTGAGTGCGAAGTCATTCCCAAACCTATTCCTATCCTCTGTCGCTCAGCTGCGTTTGGCGAAGAAAGGAGCAATTTGCTTAATTTAGGAAGGTGGCTGTATAAATGTGGGTGAGGGCAAAATAATGCCACAAAGCAAAAAAAGAAAAAATATATATTTGACAGCCTGAACCTTGAAATTCTTTGCAGAATCCTAAATTTTAAGTTGTATATTCAACCTTCAATTGTTACACGAAAAAGGACAACTATTGGAGGGGACTTTGGTGCCAATAGTTTTTAGAGATGAAGCTCTTTTGCCATCCTCGCCCCCCCTTAAACACATCCTTTCATTTAAACCTGTCTATAATTGAGCAACTCGATTGTAGACAACAATAAGAATCATGTTCTGAGGGGCCTGCCCCCTCTCAGCCTCTGTACCAAAACGGGCCGAGGTCACACCCTTGCTTTTTATTTCTAACAAGTCGAAATTTCTTCTAGGAGTGGAGATTCCCAGCACCAAGTCTGGGTGGGAAGCAGAGCTGGCCCCCAGAAAGGTTCTAATAACAGCCCCCATATCACAGCAGAAAGATTCATTTCCGTTCGCTCACATATTTGAGCCAGAAAATTAAAAACAAATATTTGACCTCCCAATTTGGAGTGCGGGCTGTCATCGGACTGGGAGACTTTCACCCTGCATACTCAGTGAGTTAAACGGCTTCTCCGCGGGCCAGTCGCCACCACCTCCGTGGGGTTCAAATACAAGTCTGTATTCACCCACCCGAAAAGTGAGTCCAGCGCGGGGAAGCCCAGGAAGGAGCTGGTGTGCGTGAACTTGGCCAAAAGACAACTTTTGGACTTTTCTCAGTGTAGGGGTCTTAAGACCTCGGGTAAAGCTCTATTTAGGGAAGACAAATTTTTACATAAAAACGTCCACTGAGGGTATCAACAGTCTTGCTTTGTTTTCTTCCGAAGCCACTTCCACAGCCTCCTACAGGGACTGAGCCGGCCCTTCCTGGTCTCTCATGGCCGACGTGGTGGGCTTCCAAAGCCTCCCACTTCACGCCTTCCATCTGGGGTCCTCCCCTGATAGCGGCGTTGGTGGCTGTCCTGGATTTCCCTCATTTCCCCGACCGTGCTTCGCCCATCCTCGGAGCTTGCAACGGAACGCGGTTGGTCGTGTGGGGCCACCTGCGGTGTCACCCCCGCAAACCTAACGGGCCTGCCTTTCCCGTGCCGGTGCGCACCTGGCTGGATTTCCTCACCATCTGGCTTCGCTGGCCTCCTCGGCTCTGGGGCCGAATTCTTCCCAAGTGTCTCCTACGCTCGCCAGCGCCCGTTCCCATCCCCAAACCCCCTCTCCCAACAAAAACGAAAGCATTAAAAGCCGTAGGGCCCGACCCAGGGTGAGGCCTTTGCAGACCAGGGCTGCTTCGCTGCCCGGGACCCCAAGCCCGCTCGGTAACCAGTGCGCTCGGAGCGCCTGGAAGCCAATCGCGCTTCCCCGAGAGCCGTGGTGCAGCCGGCGGCCCGCCCGAGCGTCCAGACTCGGGCCGGATCATTGGAGCAGGGCGCGCGCGCCGGGCTCGGCCCAGACCTCCGGGCGCTAACGCAGGGCCTCTGCAGTGCCGGCGATTATTTGTGGGGTCTGCGGGTTAGAGGCCGGGGCAGGCGCTGAGGACTGAAAGGCTCCAAGGAAGAAGCCAGGCCTCTGGGTGTCTCCTGCATCGGTGGTAAGGAAATTCCCTTTCTCCCGCTGTCCCCTGCTCCCAATGCACGTGCAGCGGAGAGCCTCGCTCTTTCCGTCTCCGTTCGGTGAGTTTCCGCTGATACTCCTTCCTCTCGGAGGACGGCTCACCTCCACTTTTAATTTCTAACTAAACGAACGGCGCTGTTAATAGCGTCTGCATCTGATAGATCCGTCTGCCGGCGAGAGCGTGTCTGGGGAGACCTGCGGAGGGATACACATCCCAGGCCCAAACCAACGCTCGTTTTGATGTTTTCTCCACTTTTGGTCAACTCAGGGCCGCTCCGGGACTCCCCTTCCCCAGGCCAGCTCTCCAAGGGGACTTCGGTCACTGTGTCCCAGCCCGGGGACACATTAAAGTCAGGGTTCCAGCAAAACGAACCAGAGGAGGAAGGCAGGGTGCAGGTGGCGGGGAGCCAGGGGTACTGGGTCACACATACATCTGTCCCAGTCTCGGGCACTGGGGGGGTCCCCTGGGAAAATGAAACCCCACGAGTGGATATGGTCTCGAGTCCAGGAGAACCCCTAAAGATGGGGGAGTGGACAGGCAAAGAGGTCACCCCCCGCCCCACCCCCCAGGCCTCTAGGACTTTAGAAGGGAACTGTACCCAGTACCCAAAACAGAGTTGGAACCGAACAGAGTTGAGATCCCCTCCCTCTCCCGCCCCTCGCAGGGAGAAAAATGCCAGGTTCCGGGGCCCTGCAGCCTTAGTTATTGATCATTTCGAGAAGCCGCTCTGGCGCATGGATTCAAAACACCCAGCCGATAACCCCCTGGCACCAGCGAGACCTACGTTATTTATGGAAGAGAAGGAGAGAATTTTAAAATAAACAAAACTCCGCCCCTCCTTGAACCTCAGAGAAGCAAGACGGAATCAGAGGCGTCCTGAGCTGGCCTAACCCTCCGCGGAGAAGGCGGCAGGGAAGCGCCTGCAGCCGGGATGCGCGGAGCTGGCTGGCAGGGGCCCGCACAGCAAACTTCTCTTTCTGCTCCTGTGACAGGAGGCAGTGTGTCCCTGCGACGGGGGGAGGGGGATGCTGACAGGACTCCTCCCGTGCAGACAGACACACATCACCTCCGCCTTCCCAGAGTTCTCAGCCTGCCCCACTCTTCTGGGGACACCCGCTTCTGTCTGTGGAAATGGGGGTTCCAAAGCCATGCCGACCACCTTCTGCAGAGCCTGGAATGGAAGCCCAAACCCCACATCCTCCTGCCAGCGCCGCCCCCGCCCCCGACAGGGGGCACTGGGATCCAGCATAACTTTTTCTCCTCTACCCCGAGATTCTGCAAATGTTTCGCTCTCAGCCGAACCTTAAAAACCTTTGGAACGGACTCCGTCCCCTCTGTCATTTCTGCCTGCAGTTCGTCCCGAAACGGACTCGCAGAGAGGCCGTGGCCAACCCGACGCGGGCATTTCGCCGCGGTGGCCACCCAGGGAACTGCAGCCCTCTGCCCCCAAAGTTCATTGCCAAAGGATGATACACAGTGATAAATTCTCCCTGGTCTCACCACCCCCCACCAAAATAAAAATCAGGTTACGACACACACCAGCGTGGTGAACACATCTCGACCACATATGCGCGTGCAAAACGCAGTATTTTTTCCCGTAGTATATAAACCACCGGTTTCTGCCATTAAAGTTTCCCCCCTTGTCGAATGATCTATGGTCCCCCGTTCTTAAGTGCTTCAAACGCCAGCTTTGGATATTTAAAAACCCGTCGGCTTGCAGCCGGGCTCCCCGCTGCCTTGCGGGGGTGGGGGGAAGGGGTCGCCGGCCCCCTCCGCCGCGATGCGGGCTGTGCTTCCCGCAAAGCGACGCCAGGGGGCAAGAGGCGTTAACAAAGAGCGCGCCCGCAGCTCCGTGGGGGTCCGCCCGTGCGTGTCCCAGGGTACAAGGCGAAATGTCATTTTGCGAGGTGATCCGTTTCCAGTTGCACACACGGTCTTATCGCTCCCCATTTACCTCTTGGGCTTCAAACAAACAGCCTCTTTAAATAAAACCAGGGGAGGGGAACATACACCTTGGTACAATTAAAAACCGCGGAAGGTTGCCAAAAGGTATTGAACCTTGCGGGTAATCCGACTTACCTTGCTGATACTCTGGCCTAATCCTATTTTCTCCTCGCATTAGAATCATTCTGCAAGGCCCTGTTTTGTTCTTCCGGAGGACGCTCCCGTGGCCAATGGGGTAAGGGGCGCAGGGGCCCGCGTCTAAGGCGGGGAGCGGCCCGGGGCCGGCGCGCCGGGGGTCCCAGCCCACAGCCTGCACCGCGAGACAGAAAGCAAACGAAACCACTCAAGGGAAACTTCGCTGGAGACAAAACACATTCAATTTCCTGAGTCCTCTGCTTTCTTTCCCGGAATTATTTGCTTTTACAGAGGCACATGAGACGCATTAAACACGGAAAATGGGACCCCTTTGGCTCCCTGGCTCCGAACATCGCGTTTTTGTTTTAAGGATAGGGTAATAACGATAATACAAAGGAAAGACAACAATAACACTGTAGCTCTGGAAAATAAACTCGTTTTTGTCCCCGAAAGCCCTCTTGGCAAATTCTTATCTCGCCGGGCGGTGGGGACAATGGGCGTTTGTGTTAATGGCTGGTACTGATCAGCTTTTCACACCTTCACCTTGCAAATGGCAGCCCCGGAGGTCCTGACTTTGTGGGCCTGGCTCTGGGCGTCCAGGTCTGCCCCGGAAAGGGGCTCCATCTGCACGGGCGCACAGGGGGGCCGAGGGGCACCCTGGTGAAGGAGTCCAATATTATCTCGCTGTTTTAGGGTTTTGTTTCTCCGGCCCACCCCCCCCCGGGCCCACCCCCCTCTCACTATCATTTCTCTTTGAAATGTCATGAACTTGGCGCTTTCAAACCAAACCGCCGGGCTCAGGCCCAGACAATGGGATTGTCAGAGGGCCAGCGTGGAGCTTTCTCTGCCTGCTCACCCGGCGTTAAGCCTTTATCCCACAGAACGCCTCTGTCTGACCCGCACAGACAAAAGCCAACTTCCATCTTCCGCCTCCGAGGGGCTCCGGGCAAAGCCGGGGATACAGGGCTGGGTTGCCCCATGGGGCGGGAGCTGGGGGGAGGCACGGGGGTCCCAGCCCCCCCAGCACCCTCCCATCCCACCCCGCTGGCCTCGCCCTGACATTCCTACCGCCCTGTCTCTCAGGACGCCCTCATTCCTGCACCCTCCCCAGGCCCCAGGCTGCGGCCTCATCAGCTCCAGGGTCCTCAGTGGGTCCCGTCCTTCCCTCGGGCCCCTTTCCGTAAATAGAAATGGCTGTGGCCCTGCTCTGGGTGACCCCTGCCCCCCCAGGGGCTGCAGGCCGTCCCTTCACATCTCTCAGGGCTTAGCCCTCACGGTTCGGTGAGTGTGTGCAAGTGTGTGTGTTTGTGTGTTGAGTGTGCAAGTGTCTGTGTGGCAGGGGGTGGCAGGGTAACTTCCACAGGACCAGGGAAGCCTGCGGGGTTCCCGGAGACTGCCACGGGGGTGGGGGCATGAGTGTCCGGGGCATTCTTCTCCAGCAGCCCAGCCCTGTGCCTTCCCGGCAGTGGGGCGGGGTGAGCATGGGGTGGGCTGCTGCCTCCCTCCCCATCCAGCCCCAACCTTGCCCGGGCCACCCACTCCACCCACCCGACCGGAGGGACTGTGGGTTGCTCCTGGTTCATGGTCAAAGGCTCCAAGTGGGTCCCACTGGACCAGACCGGGAGTGGGGTGGGGAAAGAAGAGCCCGGGGACCCTGCAGTCTGCACTGTCCAGGCCTGGGTCGTGCCTTTGGTTCCCTGCTAGTGGGCAGGGAGGGCAGACTGCAGGCAAGTCCACCCAGACCCTGCAACAGGCCTCAGGGACAGAGCCCCAGGCCGTAAGGAGGCAGCCTGGTCAGCTGTCCTCCACCTTGGAGTTGAGTTTCTGCAATGGGGGAGGAAGTGGTGTGGACTAAGAATGCAGCCCCCACCCTCTGCTGCCACAGCAGTGGCAGGGCAGGAGAGAGGGGGCACCCAGGTGGACATGAGGGGCCGTGCTGGGGCCTGGTTCTATCCCAGGAGCCCTCCAGATGTCCCCAGGGGGGGCGGGTCCCCAGACCTGGAGCTGGTGGTTGGTGGGAGGATGGACCATGGCACACCATGTGGGGGGGGGCTGTGAGGTATAGGGAGGGGTGGGAGGGAGGAACAGACTCACCACTGACCTCACTCTGTCATAACTGCCCTGTGACCTTGAGTGTGACCTTGCACAGTTCTCTCAGCATTTCAGGCTTCCTTCAGTAACAAGTGTTCTGTGGGAAGGCCCACCCACGCCCTCAGGGTGGGCACTGGCCAGGTCAGCTCCGCCGACCTTGGTGCAGTCCCCACACATCACCAGGGACCTGGGGAGCTTGCACGTGGGGAGGATGGGCAACAGAAAATGACCTTACTTGGGAAGGGGGCAACATAAGAAATGACTAAGTCAGGCCAAGTTAAAAGAACATTATTTCTCCCCCAGCTGGCGTGGCTCAGTGCACTGAGCACTGGCCTGCGAGCCAAAAGGTAGCTGGTTCCATTCCTAGTCAGGGCACATGCTTGGGTTGTGGGCCAGGTCCCCAGTAGGGGGCGCTCCAAAGGCAACCACAAGTCGATGTTTCTCTCCCTCCCTTTCCCCTCTCTAAAAATAAATAAATACAACCTAAACAGAAAATTTTAAAAAGATACCAGAGACTGAATCGCTCACAGTTCTGGGGATGGAGGACTGAAGGCAGCTGTGGGCAGGGACTCCTTGGACCCCTCCCAGCTTCGGGGGCTGCCTCGGACCCTCGCCATCCTGTGGAGACCCTTGGCTGCCCTTGGCTTGTGGCTGCAGCATTCCGGCCCTGCCCCCACCCCCGTCACTCGTTACATGGCCTCCTTCTCCCAGTCTCCTCCCAGCATCTCCCCTCAGCCCTGTCTGGTCGGAAGGCGGGACCTGGAGGAAGTCCATCCAGCTGGAGGCCAGCGGGACTGGTGGCCAGAGAGGAGGTGTCCCAGGCTGGGGAGAGAGCTGGGTCTCGGACATGCCGATCGGAGGGGTTGCCCAGGTGTGGGGGCAGGGCAGGAACCCAGTGACAGTGTGCTCTCCGCAGGGAGCGTCACCGTCCTGGGGTCTGAGGGGTCACGTGGACCAGGCCACCGGCCCCCAGTGTCCCTGCAGGACAAGAGCAGGAAAATAACCCCTCACTACCCTCCTGCCTCTGACTCAGCCCAGAGGCTGGGGGACCAGCACGGAGAGGGGGAAGGCCCGTCACCTGACCCCATCACCGCACAAACGGAGTAAGTCCAGAAGGCCACCTACTAGCCTGAGAGGGACCTTCTACGCAGACAGGCCATCAGTGACTTGCTCGCTCAGAGGAGACAACCCAGCAGCTTGGGGCCCGTCCACCCAAGTCTGTCCCTACTGGTCCCTGCCATTTGCATTGGCTCTGATGACCTCCACGACCCTGCTGCCCGGGATGGGCAGGTTCACCCAGAGGCAGGCAAGGCTCCCGCCTGCACAGCACCTTCTGCTGGTCCTGGTAAAGCTCAGGGGTGGCCCCCTCCTTCCGTCTTTATTGGTCAGCAAAGCAGAGGTGACAAGGACAGGGCCCCGCTCACCACGTCAGCCCCTGAGGTGACACGCGCTCCGAACTGAGCAGGGGAGGCCCAGGCTCCGCAGTCACCTCTGGGCGTTTTAGTCTTTCCTACAATGACGTTCCCCCGCAGGTGGCCAGTGCGGGGGACACACGCTCAGAGACAAAGGTGCCCGTGGGGTGGCCAGAGGGACGCCGCTAAACCGCTGGCCAGTCAGAGCTGGTCTCTGTGCCGCGTGCATCAGGGACAGAGCCTGGGGGTTGGGGGTGTCTAACCAGTGCAGGGACTAACGACATTCAAGTGCAAACAAACTCACTGCTGTTTGGTAAGATGGGGGGCGGCGGGGAGCACCCTCCACAACCAGGTGTGTTGGGCTGGGAAAATCAGTAACTAGAAACTCACAGTGTGGTATGTCTTGGAAAACATCACAGAGTGCAAGGCACAGAGCATATAATTTCCACTTTCACTAAAATTTGTGCGGGGTGCCCTCTGTGTGCAAGGGTGGCGTGCGGACCTCGCCGAGAGTTCACGGTCCCCATCCACCCAGCGCCCGCCCAGGGTCCTGCCTTCTGTGAGGGCCCGCGGCGGATGGGGTCCGGAACACGTCAGAGGGTGAGGCTCCGTGTGCCCGGCTGGGGACGCAGGGTGAACATCACCCCGCGCCTTGCCACCAGGCTCCTAAAGTGGCAGCCAGGGAGGCCCCGGAAGCCAGCATGCCAGCCGGCCGCCCGGAGTCAGACCTGGGGACCGGAGCCGGAGGGGGTGTCTCGGCCGGCACATCTGCAGGCCGTTCAGAAACCCAACCGCCTCTCTGGGTTCCCCGTGTGTCTGTTAGATAGACCTGGTGGCCAATGGCAGTCCCGAAGGAGCCAGGATGGTTTTAAGTGGGACCCAAACATTTGTTAGTGTGGTGACATGGGGGAAGCCTCAGGGTGCCCTCTCAAAGCCCTTCCCTGGGCAAGGGCTTCAGGGCGCCACCCGGGACCCGCTCCTGGGGGAGGTCGCCTTGTCCTCGGGTCCTGGGGTGTCCAGGGGAGGAGGGAGGTGGACCCGGGGTGGGGTGGGGGTCCTCCTCAGGGAAGGAGGGGGGGATGCCAAGAGATCTCCAAGCACAGAAGCAGCTCCGACCGAAGGCTCCAGAGTCCCGGGCTCCTTGAAGGGTTCCAGAGACAGGAAACCCGGCCCAAGGAAGTGTTAGCAGGTCGGGGGTTTCTGTCCTGAACATCGGAAAGAAGTGTAAGGATGTGGAGATATTCAAAACAGAAACGAACGTTAAAAGTAAGGAAAGAACCAGCCATCACTACTCAAAACACGGAGTATAAAACAATCATGTTTTTTTTAGAAAGTACCAAAAATAAAACAATCCCAAACCAGTTCTGTGTGTGTTCCAGAACTGGGCTAGACTTCTCTTACTCTTTTTTTAAAAGATTTTATTTATTTATTTTCAGAGAGAGGGAGAAAGAGAGGAAGAGGAACATCCATGTGTGGTTGCCTCTTATGCGCCCCCTACTGGGGACCTTGCCTACAACCCAGGCATGTGCCCTGACTGGGAATTGAACCGGAGACTCTCTGGTTCATAGGCCAGCACTGAATCCATTAAGCCACACCAGCCAGGGCAAGAACTAGGCTGGATTTAGAAAGCTGGGACAAGCCAGAATGTCACCCTGAACAAGTCCTTGGGAGTTGCTTCAGGGACAGAATTCCGGGCAGCCATTTGAGGGCGGCTGCCTGACTCTCAGTTCCTGGGGACAGACCCGGCGGGCGATGGAGCCTGGTGCTCAGGAGCCCGCGAAGTCCTGCTTCTCCCACCAAATCTCTGTGACCTTAGACAAGTCCCGTAACTGCGCTGCTCAGTCCCGACTTCTGTAGAGCACCAGGTAGTGCCGACCTCCTGCGGTGGCTGGGAGGTGGAAGGGTTAATACCGGCAAAGCGCTGGGACACGGGAAGGTCATGTCCCTGCACTTTAGGGACACGGGCGAGCGACTGAGTGACACCACCGCCCGGGTGGGGGGGTGCGTGTCTGGGGCAGGTGCACCTGCATTCCGCCCAGCAGCCCAGACACTGCTGGCCCCCGGGAGCAATGACCAGGCCCCAGAGGTCAGGCGGGGTCTCCAGGCCCCTCTGCCCTGCTGCCCTGGGTGGGGTGCTGTCCCACCTGCGTGGCCCTTGTCACTGCTCAAGGGGGAAGAGGGAGGGAGAGTGGAGTTATGGGCAAGCAGACGCCTCCCTGAGGACGTGCCCCGGGGTGATGGGGTGACGGGTCCCCCAGAGGTGGCTGTTCCCACCCGCCACCTGTCCAGGGTCTCTCTCCGGCCAAGTGTCCCGCTGACAGTTGCTGGTGGGTCTGTCACTCAGAGGAAGATGGGGAGACGGACGCTGGGGGACAATTAGACTCGGCCACAGAGAGAGGAGCACAACATGTCGCCCTGTGGAAGGTGAGGTTGGTCTCTAGGGGGTGGGGGGAGCAGAGCAGAAGGCCGCGCGGGCTCTGCCGGGCCCCTCCTGGGGTCTCCGCATCCCCAAGACCACGCGTCCCTTGCTTAGAATCCCTGTGGTCAGCACAGCCCCCTCACCAGTCACTCCCGGTCACAGCCCTGGTGCTGGGGACAGTCCCCCATCCTTCCCTGGCTGCCGACTCGCCCCAGGGCGGCCCAAGAGCAGCCCATTTTCTAGATGGTTCTCACAGCGGGAGCGATCTGTCTGTCCTGGCCCCACAACTTCACCTCCTGGAGCCAGGATCTGAGCCTGGGCAAGTCCCACCCAGGGTGCCCAGGTCCCCTCGAGTCGGCCTTAAGAACCAGCAAGAACACCATTTCCCCGAGTGACCCGCAGAGAGCCTGGCCCCCCAGACGTGAGTGGCGACTGTTAGGAGTTGGCCACGCTCCGCTCCAAACCCGGGGACCTCCAGGGACACCCCCTGGAGTCCCCGATTACGTGAGGCACGAAGTCACGTGACTTTCCACGCCGTCTGTGACTCAGAACAGCAAGTCACTCAAGGAAGGTAGAGAAACGCTGGGGGCTTTGCAGTGTGAGCTGCAAAAAGGCAAAGTTTCCTGTGCCTACTGAAGGCACTTCTGTCACACGCCCAGCTGGCGTGAAGGCCAGTTTGTCATCCAGCCTGGAGTGGCCGCCGTGCTCACGTACCTTGTGCCCCAGCGGCGGAGGCCAAAGTGTGCCTCACGGTCCCCACGGCTGTGGGAGGAGCCGGCTCCGTTCTGGGGACCCGATTAACCTAAGGTCCCGTCAGGTTGGGGCTGGGCCTCCGGTCCCAGCCTCACTCCCACCCCACCAGCCACCAGCCAAGGACCTTGCCTCTCATGGCTGGGCATGACCTCTCCGAAGGTCCTTTGATGTGTGGTTTACGCACGGTACTCACACCAAAGTAAAAAACTGTGAAGAACTGAATTTCAGAAAGGCAATAAAAATCCAGGTTGGCCTGGTCAGAGTGCCTTCCCTGAATGCCAGGGTTTCGGGTTCGATCCCTGGTCACCAGGCACAGGCAAGACTCAACCAGTGACGGAGCAGTGAGTGGAACAACAAGTCGATGTTTCTCTCCCTCTCCCTCTCTCTCAGATCACTAACGCACATCCTCGGGTAAGGCTTTAAAAAGGGAAGAAAAGGAGAAGCAGGCACAGACACGCAAGAGGGACAACCACTCAAGGACACGGGGGAAGACAGCAACCTCCCCGTCCCCAAGTGTCTGTCCTCGTTCCTGCCCCCACGCTCAGCAAAGACCCTTGTCCGGCTCTGCGGAGAAGCCAGTCCTTGTCATCCTCTGTGCTGTCAGGGACGCAGGAGAGAGCAGACCAGCCCTCTCCGGCCACCACACGCCCCAGAGGCCACCACTGAGGGCGCATCCCCGTGGGCCCACCCCCCCAGCTCTGACCCGCACTTGCACCCTCACCGCCTCCCTGAGCCTGAGTCGCCAGCACCCAGGGAGGGGCCGGCGGGATGAAGGGGAGGAGGGCGGGTGGCCCTGGGGGCTGCGCCCTCTGGTTCTGGTCCTGCCCGAGGCCCTGCAGTGGACACCCTGCGGAGGGGCCAACCCCGCCCTGCACAGGAGCAGGGAGTGGGACCCAGGTCTGTCCTGAAGATGCCAGTGGGCAGGTGGTCACAAGTCGAGCCTGGAGGCTGCATCAGCTCCCCAAGCACCTGACTTCATACGGTGGCAGCAGAGGGGGTCCCAGAGTTGGGACCCCACGAGGCAGGCAGGCGGGCGGGGGTCTGTGTGCGGCTGCAGCCCCAAACGCCAGGTGCGGACTCACCGGAGCCCTGCAGGCTGCGGGCCCTGACCGATGGGGACTGGGGTCCCCCAGCACTGTCCCTCCTGGGCGCCACACAGCTGAGCCTGGTGAGAACACAGGTCAGAGGTGCAGAACGCATGCAGGGCGGCGGGGAACCTGGCCAGAGAAGGGACGCACTTACCAAAGGAACGGGCCCCGAAGACGGACACTCCAGGCGCAGTGGCAGCGTGGCCGGTGTCCCCTGGGAGGGAAGGATCCCCGCCTCCCTGCACTCGGACCCTGGGAGACGGCCCCACGCCAGGGTCCAGGTCTCGATTGTGCGGGGTGGGCACGGACTGCAAAGGGCAGAGAGCCCGGCGGACGGCCAGGAGCGGCCACGCTGTGTCCGTGGTGGGGAGTGGACACGTGTGCCCGAGTCCCTAAGGAGTGTGCTCAGGCTCTGCTCCGGTCACCGCGTCACGTCATTCCTCACTGACAGAGATGGGGGGTCCACCCCTGGGCTCCAGGAGCTAGGTGAGAGGTCGGACTCCTTCAAACGCAGGGGCTTCATTTGAAAAGATCAAGGAAGAAACCTGGCTGGTGTAGCAAAGTGGATTGAGCGCTGGCCTGCAAACTACAATGTCACCGGTTCGATCCCCAGTCAGGGCACATACCTGGGTTGCAGGCCAGGTCCCCAGTAGGAGGCGTGCAAGAGGCAACAGCACACTGACGTTTCTCTTCCTCTCTTTCTCCCTCCCTTTCCCTCTCTCTAAAAATAAATTTAAAAATATTTTTTTAATAAAGAAGATAAGATCAAGAAAGAAACCCAGGCATCCCCTGATGCGGACCTCCTGGGCGAAAGGCCCCGGGGGCTCAAAGTTTCGGGCTGGTTTGGGGATGGTCCGGAGCAGGTGTGTGTCCACATGCACGCACATGCATGTGCATGCATGAGTGTGTACGCCTGTGTGCGTGTGTGCATGTGAGTGGGTGTGTGGGTGTGCTGGAGCTGAGTCCTTAGAGGGAACAGCCCCCTCCAAGCCCAATGCTGGAGGCTATGTGGGTGGGGGAGGGTCCCCACTGCACCGCCCTGAGCTGGCTCCGCCCTGCTGATCCCCAGCCCAAATCTAAGTCTTGGCCCTGCAAGTCCACTGACTTGTCCACCCTTTCAAACTCCACCCCCTGTGTCCCATCGGTCTTGTCTAGGTGCTCAGGGGAGCCCAGGCTCCAGCATCCAGACTCCTCTCTACAGGGGACCCTGGGGCTGCAGGCCGGGCTCCCTGACACCCTGTGAGGGCTGGAGGGCCGTTCCCATCCCAGAGGCCCGGTGAGAACGCCCGACCTGGGCAGTCCCGGAGTGCTGAGCCCACCCACACCCCGGCCTGGCCAGAACAGAGCAGTAGGCTGAGGAAGTTTGCTCAGATAACATCTCAACCTTGAATCCAAGCCTGGCACCGGTGACCTGCCCACCTGCATGGCCCTGTTCCCGGGCCTTTGGGGGAGGTGACAGGCCTCCCCTGCACCCTTCCTCTCTTTGGAATTAGCAAGAACAGAAAACTCCTCCAAGCCCTGGGGGGAGGCACAGTGGAAACAGTTACAGTTAAGTTTGTTTCTGGTTCTTGCTGTAACATATTCCTGGCTTGAAATACTGCTGTGCTCTTTCATCTCCAGTCCTGCAGGTCAGAAGTCAGACACGGTCTCATTGGACCAAAGTCAAGTGCACACCAGGCTGAGCCCTCAGGAGGCTCTGGTGGGGTGGGTTGGTCCGTGGCCTCTTCCAGCTTCCAGGGGCCCCCTGGGTGCTGGCCCTTCCCCTGACCTTGACCCTAGTCCTTGGTCACGTCTCCTCTGACTGTAGCTGGGGAAGACTCTGCACAGGGTGCTCTCCCACTCAGGGCCCTTGTCCACATCTGCCAAGTCCCCTCTGACACATGAGGTAACAGCCCCAGGATCTGGGGATCCAGCTGTGGTCATCTCAGGGACACCGTCCTGCTGACCACCTCCACTCGTGCAGACCCCAGAGACTCCCAGCCAGGTCTCCACGTGCCAGATTCAGTCCTTGCTTTACCCTGTCTCCCTGTGTCCCTGGGACAGATCTTGCCTGCTGAGGACAGTGAAGTCGGACCCCGGGCACTGGGGACCCTCTGCACCCTGGGATGGACCCTGGTGTGGACACAGACGGAAAGTGTGGGTGGTGTGCCTGCATGCCGCCAGACTGGGGGCAGAGGGACGCCCACTGAGGGGGGCATCTGGGTTGAGCTGGGGCAGGCGAGTGGGGCGCCTGGTCCCCCCTCAAAGTCCCAGAGGGAGGGAACACACAGGAGCTCAGAAGCCGATCTGCCTCCAAGAGCAGCCCCGCCTGCAGGCAGGGATGGAGGACAGAAGGCCCAGGTGTGGCCCCAGGTGTGACTGTTAGTCCTTTGGGATGCTGGGGCGCCCCCCGGGCAGGAGCAGGGGTCATCAGTCATTCACAATGTCCATTCATTCACAAATGGGAGTGCGGGCCGACCACCTGCCAGCCCCTTGGTTGCAGGTCCAGGGCACAGGCTGCCCTTGCTGGTCACATGGATGAAGTGATCCAACACTATCTACTGTCCAGAGAATTCCATCTTGCTCATGTATTCATTCATTCATTCATTCATTCTTAGGACAGACATTTCTTGAAAAGCCCCTCTATCCCGGGCACCAGGGACACAGCAGGGAACAGAGAGAAAAATCCGCCTGGGGCTTGAACTCCGTGGTGACATGGTTGTTACAACCAGCATTGGGCTGTTTCTTTTCACAGCTGCCTCAGGTACGAATCTACGCCTGCCTTGGAAGTTAAAAAAAAAAAGGCACCAAATTAGCTGCCTAATTAGCCCTGGAGAATGCCCGCCCAGTCATGGGTGACGTCGAGTCTCACACTGCGTGTAAACGCTGAGCAGTGAGTGAAAACATAACATGTTCTTTGTCCTTCTTCCTCACCTGGAAGGCCTGTGTTCTCAAAAAGCGCCAACACGTTCTGCTTCGTAAAATTCGGATTTCAGTGTTTTCAGCCCATGCTGGTTCTACAGTGCACCTGGGTCTTTATTCTCACAACATGATTTTAAAACTCCTGCACCGAGAGGATCTTGTGATAAGTCAGCGTCCTATTCATGTCAGGGAAGCCTGACATTGTGGGAAGGGACAGGTGCGTGTGTGCCTGGGGCCTCGTCACTCCTCCTGGGGAAGAACACAGCTCAGCCCTCCTCTGCCGGGGACACTCGGTGGGTCCACTCCAGTGGGAGAGGAGACTCCTTGCTTCAAGGTCAGGAGCAGTGAGAACCCACGCTGAGGGCTGATGTGGGGGAAGGGCACAGCACACGCCCCTGCAGGCCGGTGTCCACCCTCCCCGGTGCCGTCCATCCTGACGCAGCTGCCTGAAGGGCGGGCCCCTGGATTGGCCCCGTGTCTGCAGCGCTGTGTCACCCACCAGCCTCCTGCATGTCCTCCGGGGCCCGGGCCTCCTATGCTCCAGGGTTACTTACCTGCAGGAGGACTCCGCCGTGGGGGCATGCGTGCCTTTCCGTGTCTGGTTAAAAGGGCCAGATCACTTCCCCAAAACCACGGGGCATGAGCCCCAGATGTGGCGACTGCATGCTCACCGGCCCTGCGTGGGGCTCATTTTTCTTGTTTAAACTCTTATTAAGGAAAATCTCCAACACACATCGAAGTCAGAGATGGGAACAACAAGCCTAAATGTGCTCAGCCCCGGTTTTTGGCATTATCGACACTTCGTGGATGTACGGATGTGACCCATCTGTCTGCCGTTTGGGGGTTGGAGTGTATTTAGAACAAACCTCAGACATTAAGGCATTTCCCCCACATATGTCCTCATGTATTTGTAACAGAAAAAGACTTTTTAGCAACATGAGTACTGTCCCCAAAGTAACATTAATTTTTACAAATGCAGTATGGCTCTGCTTCCTAGGTGTCCATCTGTTCTGTAAAAAATGGCATCTCCACATTGTCTGTCTGTGATTAATGGGGGCGGGGTTGGACTGCTCTACCTGCTGCCTTTGATCCAATTCCCTCTCATGTGAAATCACCTGTGCACATCCTCCCCTTGGAGGGCCCCTATCAATTTTCCTTTTGTTGATTTACCAGTGCTCTTTATATAGAAAGGCTCATTAGTATACTAATGTGCGCACTCAGGAGAGGAAAGGCCTCTGGGGGTCCTCCCTGCATCCACTGCTCAGGACTCGCTTCCTGACCACAGGGGCCCAGGCTTCTTCTAGGAACTGTGTTGGCTCAACAGGTGGGACCCCCCTGTTAATGCTGTTGACAGGTGTCCAGGAGGTGGATGTCAGGAACTCCTGTGCAGTGGCAGGCCCTCTCTCCATGCAGCGGGGGAGCAAGAATTCTAACCGCTCCTGCTGCTTCTGGCCCCTCCCCTACCCCCCCCCAGCCTGCTGCTTTGGGGCTTGGAGGGTCACCACAGGTGTGTGTCCACAGAGTCAGGTTTCTGCTTAGGAGTGACGCCTGGCCTGCTCCGTGTCCCTAGGTCCTGTCTGTTCCTATCTCTCTCTCTGCTCTTTTCTGTAGAACACTCCTCCCCCCGAGTTTGACCTTCTGAATCTGAATCCAGCCTCTTCTGCACGGCACAGCCCTGGCACCTCAGCCACATACACACGTAGGAGGGGTCCAGCCTGAGGATGGGCTGGAAGCAGTGTGGGAGGGAGACCAGGCAGAGGCGCAGCCAGACCAAGCCTGGCTGCCCTGCGGGGCTCTGGGCCAGGGTGGCCTGTTCGAGATGCTGACAGGGTGGGGCCCTTGTCCAGACAAAAGCAGTCACTGTCCGTGGCCACCTCGGGAAAGGTGTGCGGCTGACGTCAGCATGGAAGAGGTGGCCGGTGGAGGAGGGGACAGGTGGAGGAGGTGGCAGGTGGAGGAGGGGACAGGTGGAGGAGGTGGCAGGTGGAGGAGGGGACAGGTGGAGGAGGGGACAGGTGGAGGAGCACAACCCCGCAGCAGGCCCTCCCAGAAATGGGAAACAGGTGTGGCAGGGTGTCTCCTTGTCCTGCTCACCCAGGGGGCCTCTGCTGAGACCAGGCCATTTTGTGAACTCTCCTCCTCCTGAGAGCAAGTCTTTGGGCTGACGCTGCTCTGACCTCAGCCACCTGGAGAGTCCCCCAGAGCCCCCGAGCTGCCCTCTGAGAGGGGCTGGGCACTGCCCTCTGGTCACCAACAGTCACTGGCCGGAGGCTTGCTTTTTCTCCAAGCTCCGGCAAGAGCCATGGCCCGAGCAGTCCTCTGGCTTATCTTAGTTTGGATTTCCTCCTCGAACTGGACGGGTCAGCTTGGCGGCCCAAGGCAGGGGTGTCGAACTCATTTCCACTGGGGGCCACATCAGCCTCGAGGTGGCCTCCAAAGGGCCGGATGTAATGTTAGGACTGTGCTGATGTCACTACTCCTTGACTAGGAACAAGACGCTTGGTGCTGCTGCCAGGTGGATGAAACAAGGTGGAGGGCTGGATTCGGGCTGCGGGCCTCGTGTTGGCCACCTCTGCCCTAGAGGGTTGTTCACGTCTCTCCACGTGCAGAGGACAAGGGACCACTCACTATCTTCCACAGCGAAGCTGAGGGCGAGGGGGGTCTGCAAGGCCCTCTGATGGGCGACAGCCCCTCTGCCGGCGTGGAGGCCCCCTCTGGGGCAGGGCAGGCAGGTCCCCTACTGAGGCCCAGCTCCCGAGCTCCGGATGGGAAGCCCTATCTCAAACACCCCCCAACCCGCCCGTGCTGTCTCGGCAGAAGGCAAGGCGTGGGCCGTGCATCTCGGGGAGCAGGGCTGATCTCACACAGCCCCCCCAGCCCCCAGCCCTTTCACTATGATCTGAGCCACACGGCACGTGCACACACATACCCTGTGTGCAGTACACACACGTAACAACTCACAGACACACGCCTACACACACACACACACACACACACACACACACACACACATCATGATGCTCCAAGCTCCAAACAAGCACCGTAACCCAACAGAAAATTGGAAGGTGCCCGAGTTCTCACACCACTTAAATCTGTTCAGCCGCAAGGACTTCCGGAGGCTGGAGGCCTCGGGGAGCTGGGACTTAACCGCCCTGGGCGCCTCTCTGGGTCAGCAACTCAGCAAATCAGTGCAGCGGATGTTTTTAAAGGAATTTTGTGGCATTTAAAAGATCTCTTTTCCCTGTAAGGCTTCCAGTGTAATAAATACCCAAGGCTTCCCCTCAGATGCACCGGGGCTCAGCACTAAGGACTTGCATTCTGACTTGCCACTCACCTGGCAAGCGGCCTGCGTCCACGTTGGAGCTGATAGAATCATCAAGGCTGCCCTGCTGGGCAGCCAGGCTGGGGGAGGGGGTGCTCCGGAAGCCGAGAGAAGAATGGAGGGATGGGAGCCTTAGCGGCCCGCCAGCGGCTGCCTCGCAGGAAACCGGGCCGAGGGAGGCTTTAGGAACGGTCTCTGGGGATGGCAAGTCCTCTCGTTCCAGTGGAGACATGCAAAGCCCATGCCGGATTTCCAACTGGGCCCAGGCCCGCTCCTCAGAGATGCAGCCACCTGGGTGCGCATGTGGGTGCCCAGCCCACTCCACCTGCTTCAGGTGAGACCAGGGTGCATCCTGATTCCAGGATCCCAAACTCTAAGGCCTCACAGCGCCCGTGCCTGTGGCACCGGCAGTTCAGGCCCCCAAAGGAGGAGAGAGACACGCTTCCCTGTGGCCCTTGGCACAGGGACTCCGTGTCACCCTGTCCCCAGCTGTCACCCCACCCTTCCTGACAATAGTGGCGTTGAACAGAACCACCCTGGGGCCACATTCAGCCCTCGGGACTCCCCGCCACCCCTCCAGCCACCACGGCTCTCCTCCTGCTCACATCTTCTCCTCCCAGAGGGGCACTGGACCCACCACCGCTGGCGGCCCCACCGCCCACTCTCTTGGGTTGAAATCATGGTTTCCTTGGTACCTCTTTTGAGTGTTTGTCCCTCCAGCCGCCCTAACCCCACCCCCGCCCTGCACCCCAAGGTTCTTCTGTTGACTCCTAACCCCCAAGCTGATGTGTCAGGAGGTGGGGCCTCAGGGCGGTGACTCTTGAGGTCCGGAGCGTAGAGTCTCTGCGATGGAACTTGTGCCCTGGTAAAGGGACCCCAGAGAGCACCCTCACCCCTTCCACCACGAGAGGTCACTGAGAGAAGGTGGCCCTCGGCCGCCCCCACCAGCCCGGACTCCTGGCTCCCAGATGGTGAGCAATGAACCCCTGTTGGTTAAGAGCACCCCCTGCCCCTGTCTGCAGGGCTCTGTGGCAGCCGGACAGAGGAAGACACCACCCGATGAGGCTCCCCCGTGGGTCCCCATCCCGCAGGCCTCACACCGGCAGTGGACTGGTTTGGACCAGGTTGTCCCGAACACGCCCACCCCACCTTCCTGGGCACCTTTTGTCTGGGCACCTGCCATGCCTGTTCCAGCCAGACACCAGCCAACCAGCAGGTGCCTGCGGCGCACCCAAGACGGAAAGTTAATTACATTCGAAGCTGCAGGTGCTGTAGCTTCATCCATGCGCCGCCCCAAACCGTGACCCAAAGTTTACACGTCCTGGGCGGTGTCTCTGAGCAAAATAACATGCACCCCGAGAAAACGGAGCTGAGCGTGCGGAGAGGTGACTCTCGCGGCTCCGACTTCAGGAACTAGGTCAGACACGCAGCGGCCGCCCTGCGCCGGGGCGAGCGCCGTGGCAGCTGAATTATTCATGCCACGTGGCTCCACTGCTTTAAACTAGACAATTGAACATTGGTTTGGAAGGTCATTAACACCCAGGAAAAATGCAAATGGTTTCTCCGTCTTTTTAATTGTCGTAGCAGGAGCCTCACCACCACCTGGAAATGAGATGGAAGCAGGTCCCCTCCCCGGTGGGGCTGGGGGTGGGCACAGCTCCCACCGCCAGATTCTTCTCGGATGCGACTGCGGAGGGTCCCTGGGGGCCCCGGCTGCTCCACAGAGGCCCGGCTGGATGGGTGAGGAAGCAAATTGGGGTTCTATTTAAAGCCTCGTTCTCATCCGCGGGTGATCCAGAGCCTCTTCTCGGAGGGGGTGGAATTGGGGGCAAGGCTCAATTAGCCTAGAAAATACCCACCCCACCGTCACCTGTGGAAGGGAGCGTCCCCGGAGGTGGCGGGGAGGACTCTTCCCCAACCTGCATCCCAGGGCCCCCCAGAGGAGGGGGACTCGCCCACAGAGGCTTGGCTGCTTTGTGACGGTCCGACTACAATCCCTCCCGGACCCCCAGCTCGTGCACGTCCCGTGCCCAGGGAGGCGGGTTTGCAGGGCTGGCTCCTGCAGAGCATTCCCTATCGGCCTGAAGTAAATGGGCGGTTTTCTCCTTCACATTTCCATCAGGAGGGGGTCCTGAGTACTCCTCGGTGTCAGTTTTACTTCTGGACCCCCGTCAGGGGGTGTCGTGGGTGCCCTAAGCTGGCCCACGGGTGGGGTGCGGCCCCCAGGGGGTGGCACGATCCTTCACCAAGCATCTGCCAGAGGCCATGGCCATGGGCAGAGTGGGAAAGGCCCTCCACTCCTGGCCCCTGTGGTCTAGTTGGAGACAAGCTGCCCACACAGGTTGTGGGGTCGGGGGGGACGGGGTGCTCACTGGTGCCCGGGGCAGTCCACCTACGGGAGGGTGGCTGGCTGCTGCTTTGCTGGTCCACAGTCCGCTGTGTCTAGAAGAGACGTGATCAGATCTTCGCGTGCGTGAGAAAGACCTGCAGGGCTTGGTAAACATGCAGGCGGCCGGGTCCCACCCTGGACGGGGAGGGGGCGTCTGGTGCGGTGAGTCTCAGACAGCTGTGGCCGTGCGTTTTAGACAGCGGCGCAGGCGAGCCTCCAGTGTGAGAGAGGCCGGCCTAGAGAGCGTCGGTCGGGGCAAATGTCTGGCTCCCGGACCCGCAACAGGAAGAGACAGAGACACACGTGGAAAACAGCCATGTGGCACTGGAGGTGGAGACCGAGGGATGTGGCTACAAGCCAAGGGAGGATGAGGGTGCAGGGGGCACCAGAAGCTGCAAGGGGCAGGAAGGATCCGCCTGGAGGCTTCAAAGGAACATGACCTTGGACTTCTGGCCCCAGGACAATGAGAGAACAAATGTGCTGTTTTAAGCCCCGAGTTGTGGGAGTTTGAGCCAGCAGCCACGGCACACTGAAGGCACCCCCCCCTGCACCCCACCTCAAGAAGAAAGCCCACAAACCTGCTCTCACTGACCGCTTCGCGGCCACCCGAGGGTCTCCCTTGGGCCTCCCCCTCTCTGCTGTTGCCTGGGGTTTGGTTTCAACATTTTCCTCCCCTCTCCCCCTTCCCTGATGGGCTCAGACTCATTTTCCTGGGCCCCAGAGCGGCCCCCGGGAAACAAAATGTCCCCCCTGTGCCCTTGTGAGTTTGCTCAGAGTCACAGAGGAGGGCTGAAAAGAAAGGGGGAACTAGTTATGGTAATATATTTTAGTGAGCCTGACATATCGACAATATTCTCATCCACAGGACATTTGACCATGTTTTTGGCCCTCGGTCTTTACATTCTGGCGTGCAGTTCACATCAAGAGCAAACCTCACACTTGCACAGACATCCCAGTTTTCACCAGGAACGCCTGATGCTCAGGCGCCATGGACACAGGGTGCACTTCACACGGATTCACACGTGCAGGTTGTTCCCGACGTGTGGGGGCATGTCTCAAGAGCTGAATTGGAGATTACCTCTCTCTCTTAAAAAAAAATTATTTCTTCATTTCCAGAGAGAGGGGAAAGGAGGGAGACAAAATCATCAATGTGTGGTTGCCTCCTGTGCGCCCCCTACTGGGGACCTGGCCTGCAACCCAGGCAAGTGCCCTGACTGGGAACCCAAATGGTGACCCTTTGGTTTGCAGGCCGGTGCTCAGTCCACTGAGCCACACCAGCCAGGGCTGGAAAGCATCTTTTTAAATTGACATTCCAGTTCACTAAAATTAAAAATTGAACGTGTTGGTCCCTCTAGCAGAATACAGAGGGCTTGGTGCCGCATTTGACTGGGAGAGGGCAGGTCCACACCCTCTCCGAGGGTCACCATTCCCAACACTATCCCCACCATCTCCTCCCCCCAGCCTGTCTTCCAAGGACACCAGTGGGACAGAGTCACTGAGGGCGTTGAGGCAAGGCCTGTGGGCCACACGGCTCCGCTCCGGCCTCACCCGGTGGGCACCCCCTGAGGACCCATCGGGTGGCACATGGTGCTTGGGAAGCACAGGGGAGGACGCAGGGGACTTTGCGAAGGGGGCGCCGGGACAGCCGCTGCGGTGTGGAGGTGCCACGCCAGGCTAGGATGGTGAGGAGTTCCTCAGGTGTGGGGCGTACTCTGGATGGAAGAAACACTTTTTATCTCTAAACTCACTCAAGGATATGCTTTTATTGATTTTTAGCGAGAAAAGGAGAGAGACGGAGAGAGAAACACCAATCGGCCGCCTCTCTGACACGCCCTGACCGGAGATCCATCGAACCCGCAACCTTTTGGTGTACCCGGACCACGCTCCAACCCAGCGAGCCACACGGCCGGGACAGAAAGGAACTTTTTTCAAGTCTGGAACCCGGTGTCACTTCGCACCCACGAGGATGGCTGCTGGGAACAGAAAATAGTCAGAGTTGTCACAGATGCAGAGAAACCGGGGCCCGGATGCGTCGCTGGTGGGCACGCAGGGCGGTGCGTCTTGCTGGGGAAGACAGGTGGCGCTGCTTCAGAAACCCGTAAACAGAATACCCAAAGGATCCAGCGCTCTCACCGCGGGGCACGCGCGGCCCCAGAGGCATTGAGAACCGGGCCTCCGAGAAAGACTTTCACGCCCAGGTTCATAGCAGCGTGATTCGCAGTAGCCAAGACGTGGAAAGACCCACAAGTGCGCATGAAGGGACAAGTGGGCACACGACGGGATATTATTGCGCCTTAGAATGGAAGGAAACTCTGCCACGTCTCGCAGTGTGGATGAACCTTGATGTTATGCTGAGCGGAAGCCTCTCTGGAAAGGACAGAGGCTGTATGATTACATTTATATGAGGGCAGGCAGCAGACTTCCGGCGCCAGGCGCTGGGGTCGGGGGCGGGGGATGCATACAGTTTAACGCGGGCAGGGTTTCCGTGTGGGAAGGTGAAGTTCCGGGGGAGAAGGCGGGCATGCGTGTGCAGCAGGGTCCCTGTGTTTCATGCCACGAAACCGCTGCTGTAAAAATGATCAAGGCGATCACTTTTCTATTTTTTTCATAATTAAAAAAATTAACCACGGTTCCATCATACATGCCATCAAGTGCTTGGATCAGACACACCCAACAATGTTCATTATTTAAAGCTTTTTCCTAGCAACATATTGGATGGACTGTATATGCGCTTTAACACTTTGAAGAGAAGAACCGTCTTCCAAGCGGCATCAGACACACAGAGCTCAAATTAGCCAAGAGGCAACATTTCCTTTTCAGTCTCAGAATTGACCTTTTTTCAAAGCCCTGGTGGAACTTGGGTTTTCATGGATGGTGGGGGGCCAGGGGGTGGGGTGGGGAGGAGTCTGGAAGCTGCAGAGGGCCGGCTGCCTTCAGGAGTCAGATGGCACCAGGCGGAGTGGGGGGCGCCCTGGCTGGGGAGGCCTTGCAGCAGCGCCAGAGCCAGGCCAGGCCAGGCCAGGCTGCCACCAGAGCCTTGCATCAGGGAGGACGGACTGCGGAGGGCAGGGCAGGCCCAGCAGCTGGGTCCCTCTCCTTTGCCACCTCCCCCAGGACCTCCAGCTGGTGATGGTGACAGGGGTGTGGCCCACGCCACCTGCGAGGCATAGAGACCCAACATCCCCAAATCCAGGTGCTTTCAACACTGACAATCACTTTCAAATCTCACTCACTGGCGAAGCTCATTCTGAACCACGAAGGTGCCGCCGTCCTCGTGGGGACGTTAATATCCCTGATTCTGGTGCCGTCAGCATCCCTGGGGCCAGGCCACGCACTGCACGTACCCTGAGCTTCCTTCCAAAACCAAGAAAGTTCTGGAACACATCAGGAGCTAAGGGACTGTGGGTCTGCAGGGTCCACCTCAGAAGACTGTCATAAGATTCATTCATTCATTCATTCATTCATTCGAAAAATACTGTTTAGTGCAGCAGTTCTCAAAACAAGGTCTGCAAATGGGGGGGGGCTCCTGAGGCCCTTTTAGAGGGTCCGAAGGTGACTGATTTTTCACAGTCATGCCAAGCCCTCACTCACTGTTGTCGCTGCTGCAACGTTGGTCCCCACCTGCAAAACTACCAGCGGGCGGAAGGGCTGCTGCCAACCACTGGGGGTGGCCTTGTCGAGGTGGGACCCACAGTCGTGGGGACAGAATTCGGCCCCTCCATTCTCCTAGGTCTCTGCCCCCTTACACTCCCCCGCTCCCAAATCCTGTCCCCTCTGCTCCCTCTTCCATTTCGGACCTTGGCGTCATGGACACGGGACCAACACCCTCCCCCCAAATCCAGGTTTTATTAAAGATGGCCCACACTTTGCTTCAGTGATTCCTGGCCCCTGAGGATGAGAGGGGTCACCGAGCCCAGCCATAATCCCTCCTAACCTCTGACCTCTCTCTCCTTTTCTTTAAGCAAGTTCTCCACCCCCACCGCGCCCCGCCTCCCCTCCCCCTTTTCCAAGCCACAGAAAAACAGCGCAGACATTTAGAGAGCGGATGGGGGAGGCTTAGGAGACCGCACCTCTTTAAGGCCCGCACTCCAGGACCGCAGTGGGGGACTTTCTATGCGGGGAGGGGGGGTGAGCGGGCTGGCTGGTGGGCCTCGCTGACGATTCCTCGCAGACTCGCTCTGGGGGCCTGGAGGCAGGTGGGAAGGCGGCACTCCTTCCCGGGGCGCATACGTGGGGGCCGGTCCCCACACACCGGGAACAGCAGGGAGGTGAAGAAGGAGGTGAATTTTAAAAGGGGCGATGGGATAGCTTCTGGACCAACACAGCTACATACACTTGGAGACCCACGCAGGCACGCCCTGGGCTCGATGACCGCGCCCAGGGGCTCGGGGACGTCAAGCACGCGCGCTGGGGTCCAGACGGCCGGAAGCTCAGGGTCACTGCGGATCTGCCAGCCTGGGGCGTTCCGGTGGGGAGGGGGCGGGGAACGCGGTTTCCGATCGAGCCCCTCACCCCGGGAGGACCACCCTTTCTCTGAGCTCCGGGGAGCGGCTTTGAAGTCCCTGCCGCGCTCGGCCCGGTCCGGCGCTCCCGCCCGCGCGGCGCGGACCCGCGTCCGGGCCATGCTCCTCTTTGTCGCCCAGCGAGGCCTGCTGCGGCTCAGTGGACCACGGCGGCCGGCGGGGCGCCCTCTGATCTGTGGGCTGCGAAGAGCTCATCGGCTCATTGACAACGCGCGCCCTGCGGGCCGGCGCTCCCCCGGGCTGAGCCTTCCGCTAGCGCTCGGGGGTGGGGGGGGGCCCGGGCTCTCAAATCGGAAAGAAAGTCAGCCCCACCAGGAGTCCGCCTCGTGGATCCAGGCTGGGATTCCCGGGCCCTTTCCGTTGACGCAAGTCCCGACCGTGCTGAGGTCCCCTCCTGGCCAGAAGACCGCAGCTCGTCCGGGGCTCATCCCTTGGGACCTGCTGCCAGCCGGGGGCCGCGAGGGTAGACCCTCCCTGCCTGCCTCCGGTAGCCGCAGCGCCCCCACCTTCCCTCTCCGGGCGCCGCGGGGCACCCGCAAGTCAGGAGGAGTCGCCCTCAACCCTCACTCGGGTGTTTGCAGAGCAGAGGGAGACCCTGGGAGGAAACCTGCCCCGCGCCCCCTGGGGGGCCCTCACCCAACCCGCTGCAGCCAAGAGGCGGGGAGGAGAGTCCCTGGAGGAGCAGAGGGGCCTCGCCCCGGCCGAGGCTGCCAATTCTGGAAGAAAGAGACAGGGTCACACCCCAGCAAGCAAAGGCCGGAGCCCTCACTCACCCCGCCCGGGCACTGTCCGCTCCGGCCCGCGTGCGCGCTCGGCCGGCTGGCGAAGCCCCTGTGGGGCTTCCCCTCCGCAGCCCCTGTGCTTGCTCTGGCTACAGACACCCCCAGGCCACTCCTGGGTGACCAGAGGAGAGCAGGGGTCCCTCCCCCGTCCCTGGCAGAGCGGACGAGACCGAGAGATGTGCCTCCGGAATGTGTCTCCCTCTCCCCAGACCCGACCAAGGCCCACTGCGCCCCCTCCAACCCGGGAGCCGGAGAAAGCCAGTCGCCTCGGTTCCCAGCGAGGCAGTTCTCCTCGTGCCCGCGCGGAGTTGGGCATCGTCGCCACATCTTTTCGCTTGACTTTGCGTTTTCCCGTTTTCCACTGCGGAGAGGAGATTCCCGCCCGGGCAGGGAGGCTGAGGCCTGCATCCGGCGGCCCAGTTCGGGCGGGCCGACGCCCGCCTCTCAAGCGATCTTAACACAGAAGGCGTTTTGGCCGCCTGCCCATTGCGTGCGGAGTGAGGTTTCCAGCCTGGGTTTCCACGTCGGATTTTCAAGGCCGAGCTTTTCGTGGCTGCTTTTGCGCGGGGGACAGTTGAGCTTTCATCTGCGGATAAGACAGAAAACCTAAGTGTCGCGAAAGTGTGTCGTTTGTCTGGGGAACCCACCCCACTGGGCCCTCTGGACGCTGCCAAGTCTTGGCGCCAAACCTCCCGGTCCTGCCCAGCGGCCTCAGCGCCCACTCCCAGACGCGGAGCGCCCCCCGACATCAGTGCTCCCCATCCCCCAGGCTGCGCTGCCGCTGAAGTTAGCCGGGCGGTGCAGACAGCTAAAGCAGACGGTTAATTAGAACAGCTCGCCTGTCTGCCCCGGGTAGATGGGGAGGTGCAAATCCCGAGAAATTCCAGCGCAGGAGCTCCAGACGCCGGGACTCCTCGCGCCGGTCCTGCCTCTCCATCCGCCGGGTGGCTCAGCCCAGGCAGTATAGGGTTCCTGAACTCTGCCCTCGCCCCAGAGGTTGTTGTGTCTTAGGGCTACGCTGGAAGGTCTGAGACTCCCTCCCATGAAGCACAACACGGAGAGGCTGTCTGCAGAGAAATTTTTCTTTCTTTCTTTTTTGAGGGAGACTAAGAAGGGGAGAGAAGGTTTGGGAGGAGACAGAGCGCTTCTACTTTGCCTGAACTTTCAAAGGCTGCTTTTCCAGGCTGTTCTTGAACTGGAGGAAATGTGGGGTGGGGGGTGTTGTGGGGGGGACGGAGAGTGAGTCCAGGCCCTGGGAAGGCCTTTGGCGGCCTGGGTCATATAGGACAGGCCCTCACCGGTCGGGTGGCTTCCCCTGCGAGTACCAGCGGGCGCTCATCTGGGAAATCACAACTGAGCCTTCCTGATCCCGGAAGGCCCGCCCCGGCCCGCCAGCCCTCTATCCTCCGCCCTGGAATTGCCCCGGTTGGGAGGTATCTCCCTTCCCCCACATTAAGTGTCTAAGAGTATTTATTCTCTGGAGACACTCCTGCTAAAGAACCAACCAACTTCATCACACCCAGCGGAGCCGCTGGATCGTGTGACTCAGTACACGGAATCCTATGTGTCATTCTCAGCTCGGTGTCACACTTCAGAAGACGCCGTGCATCTTTGTATCGTTCTATTGGATGAAGGGGAAAGTAAATCCACAAACAACGTAAACGCAGGTTGCTTTTAAAAATCTATGTCCCACACTTGCCCAACATACAAAACACGGTTCCCCCAGGGAAGCAGTGATGGGTTGTCATGGGGGAGGAGGAGTATGGTTTAGGCGTTTTCTGTTTGAACTTGTCTAAAATTTTGGAACCACCCCACCCCCC
This sequence comes from Artibeus jamaicensis, assembly GCF_021234435.1. Taxonomy (NCBI): domain Eukaryota; kingdom Metazoa; phylum Chordata; class Mammalia; order Chiroptera; family Phyllostomidae; genus Artibeus; species Artibeus jamaicensis. Next base: position 5,292,926 of record NW_026521936.1, read on the forward strand.
AGCCACAGAAATCATATTTCTGGATCACAGCGGCGTGTACGAGTTTCTGGTGCACTAGCCTCCAAGGTGACCGGGGTTTTGGGGGAGAGAAAGAAAAGGAAAGAAACCTTGCGCCCCGTGAGGAAAGGCAGGTGCTCCAAACATTTCTTTGGGAAATCTTGTTTTCCTTCCAAAAGTCAAAAGGGAGCTGGTGAGTAGAGGCCAGGGTGTCTGGCCCCTTCTGGAAGCCGTGGCCAGCTGGGAGAGAGCGGCAAGCCTCCTGCAGGACACGTCACCCCGAAGGGGTTGCCGTTCGCCAACCCCCCACCCCCAGCCTCCACAGGCTGCTCTTCCCCAAACCTGCTGCGCTGTCTGCCTTTGGCTGGTTTACAATGTGTCCAGTTTCCCCCAGGCCCGTGCCAGTCTGCGGGGACATTTCCCTCCCAGCAGAGGTGCCTGGGCTCAGCACTGCCTCAGTGACTCCCACCTGGGACGTCCCACAGGCTGGTCAGGGACGACCCGAGCCAGACCCCGAGGCCTGGGCCCCTGCAGGGAAGGCACAACGGCTGAGTGGAAACGGGCCAGCTTCCGGGGGGGGGGCCAGCTTTCCCTGGGATTGAGCACAGCAGTAAAGCAGGGTGGGGGAGAGCACAGGAGAGGGGTCCCCAGGGCACCAGGTGGGTCCCACGGACAGTCAAAGGATGTCTGCGGCAAGAATCTCCAGCCTTGGAGGGTTGTCCACGGGGGGTGGGCCGTGCGGCCAGGGAGAGGCGGGGCTGTGGCGGTGGGTGCACACACAGCAGCAGAGTCGTTCTGCGGAATCCCCTTCACCAGCCCCTGTTTTGTGGAGAAACCAGCTCGTAGGAGACTCTGCACCTGGTCTCCAGCACGGGGGCCGTGCCCACCGTGTACCCAGCTTCCTGCTCGCCCAGGCCAGCGCTGGGGCAGAGCGTCGAAAGTAGGTCTTTCCCGTGTCCTGGACAGGAGGAGGCTCCAGGCAGTGCCTCACCCATTTGGTGTCCCCAGCACCCAGGGCGCTTTGGCTGTGTACCAGCCGATTTTGCCCCAGGCCCTGGGGCAGGGTCCCCTTGGACAATGCTGATGCCCCCCCCCCACCCCGCCACCTCCTCAGGCAGGCTTCCCAGTGCCAACCCACCCACCAGGCTCAGGGTGCCTCTGGGGAGCTGGGCTCCCGGGGGAGGGGGGGGCCCTGGGGCAGGGACAGGCCCAGAGCACAGGCACAAAGTGCCCCCCTCCCCCTTCCAGCCCCACAACCTCTGCGTTTAGCCCCTCCCTTCCTGGGGAATAAACCGAGGCCATGTCCCCAAGCCTGGGCAGGGCCTGTAGGCCTGTGCTTGGCTCCGAGGAGGAGAGCACAGCCCCGCTGCGCTGGCGCCCGCCCCACGCCCCTGCTTTCGGCCTTTGTCTGCAAGCTGCGCTTCACCAGGAACCCAGGTGGCTCTCCGGGGGCCGAGGCCCTTCTCGGCTCAGCCCCAGACCCCCTGCCCGAGCCCAGGGCCCGCCGGCCGGCCGCGAGGGGCTCTCCTCGCGATTCTGCAGGGTCGAGATTTCCCTCTTTCCTACGGTGGGCGTCTCTGCCAACCCTGTGCCAAGGTCCACGCGAGCTAAGGCCACTATCGCTGCGTTCATTTTCTCTGTGTCCCCACGCCTATTTAGAGGAGTGTGGGAAGTGAGGGGACAGCAGAGCGGCCGGAAAAGTCACCCTCCTGCAGCCTCATTATAAGAAAAAAGGGAAGGCTGGATCCGCAGCCAGGCACCCCGGAGTCTCTGGGAGCGCCCTGCCACCCGCCGCTGCGAGGCGTTGTTTGTGGCACCAACGTGAGCCCCCACGTCTGGAAGCCTGTCCCTGGGCGACCCCGTTTGAGAGATCCCGTTCTCAGCGGGAGCTCTCTGAACGCCGCCGGAGGAGAAGGGGTGGGGTTCCCCACGTGGGGCTCGCTCAGTGCCGGGGAGACACTCGTGTCCGGGATGGCTCGCCTGTTTGCACGGAGAGACCGACCACGCGGGCGGAGGCGGGTCGCGGTGGGAGAGCCGGTCCGCGCGGCTGGCTGCACGCAGCGCCGCAGAGACCCGGGCCGCCGCTCGCGCGCAGGCTTCGCTTTCCGGCGCCCCGAGAAAGCGCGGCCAGGGCGGCGCCCCAGACCCCGCAGGAGGCGGGCTGGGGCCTCCAGCGCCTTTCGGAAGCTTCCGGAAACAGCTTGAGATTTCTGTGTAAGACAGAACTCCCCCTCCGCCCCGGAGCAACCCAACTTTGTGCGGCTTCGGCCCAAATTCGCACAGCCCGCAGCTCCCCGCCTGGCCCTTGGGATGGTGCCCAGGATGGCGCCCACTCTCAAGGGGTGCTCTTTTCCGCATTTATTTAAGAGGTTGGGTGGGCTTTAGGAAGCCTGACAACCGCCTCACCTGTAATTATTTCCCTTTCCTCTGCTCCCCCTGCACCTCTCCTCCCCACCCCCACCCAACCCAGCAGCCTCTGAAGACCCCAACCCAGAGTCCAGCTTTGCCTGGGCGGGTCGCGCCCTGCGCAGAGCCCGCGGTGCAGCCCTGACTTTGGGTCTGGGACACAGGAAAGAGCACTACCCTATTCCCCGCCTTGGGCTCACTTACTGCCAAGGCGCTCAGATACAACAGTGCCCAAGAAACTGGAAAATGCTTCTCGGGAGGCGGCCTAATTGGTTTTCAGGGGAGGGGTGAGAAATGAACCTGGCGGCTTTGTGGGAAGGGAAGGGGCCCTGGGCTCTCCCTCCACCTGCCAGAGACCCAAATAATTGGACGGTCCCTGGCTGGGAAGGATTGGGGTCCCCAGAACTGCAGGAAATTTCTCCCCAGTCCTAAACATGGGCTAATAAGGTGACCCCCACACATCTCATCAACCCCATTTTCCCAGGGGCGGGCCGACTGTGGGGCTTCATGTTTTGACACCCGGGCAAGGCCCCCGGCAGGTGTGTGTGCCTAGCCAGGTAATTTGGTGAGAGTCCTTTCAAATGGGGGAGGAACAAAGAAGGGATGGAGTCACCCCAAGTGAGAAGCAGCCTCCTCACCCTGCTGGAAGCTCCCCTGGGACCCCTGAACCTCGCCAGCTGCCTACAGAGCTGACCACACTGGACCCCTCCCTGCCCAGGGCCTCCTACGGCCCCTCCACGCCCCTCCTCCTGGGGTTAGTTTCCCCGGCAACAGCGGAGGTTTACTGTGCCACCCTGGAGCCCCCAATGGGTGAGCAGTGCAGAGAGGACAGGACCTAGGTGGGGACAGGAGGGCAGCTGAGTTGGCCTAGAGGAAGCTTTCAAGCCTCCAGGGGGCCTGGTGACCACACTGCAGGGGGTGCTGCTTGCTTGGCCCTCATCCCGTCTCTCCTAGTCTGGCAGTAGCCACAGGGAGTCCCCACCCAGCGCCCGCTCCACAGTGGGCCTTGCTGTTGGGTACCCCGGCAGCCGCTGCAACGGGCTGGGCCAGCCAGCCCTGGGCACTGGACACCCCTTCCTGTCCCCTCCCTGCCCCCTTGCTCCTGATGGCACTTTTATTGTGCCAGCACTCCCAACACCCTCAAATGGCCCGTTTGGGGGTTTTCAAAGTTTGCCAATGCTCATACAAAGTGCATTTTAAATGAGGGCCAGGCACACCCAAGCAAGTGGGGTGCTGGGGTGAGGGGACGGCACCTGCAGTTGGGGGGCAAGCAGGGGACAGCAAACTGGAAGGAGCCTGAGGGAGGAGGGGGCCTTGAAGAGGAAACAGAAGTTCAAGTTGGACCTCTGACAGCAGCTGGAAAGGAAGTTCAGAAAGGGATAGAGAAAGGAGAGGCGGGGGGAGAAACAAATCCCACTCCCCCCACCATTTCATTCCGGATTCCCCTTTCAGATGGGCCCTGCTGTTCCGCGAAAGTCCTTCAAAGGAAATTAAGACAAAGCAAATTAGAGGAAAGTCCTGGTCGCCCCTCAGTCAGGGTCGAGACTGGGGTGGGGTGGGCAGCTGCTCTGGGGCGCTGTCTCTCCGGGTGCTTCCGAAGGTTTAGCTGCACCGTCAGCCCCCCGCCCCCCCCCTTGCCAAGCAAGACGGTGAGGTGACAACCGTAGGCTCCTTCCTCCCTGCCCCCCCCCCGCACAGAACACGGAAATCGTGTTTCCCGCGCTCTTCCGGGTCCACATGCATGTTTCATGAGGGTGCGTGTCCCCGGTGGGACCTCGCCGCCTGCACGCGCCGCCCTGCACGCGCACACGCACACACACGCACACTTACACGCAGTGTCTGCAGGAGGAGGGTCCTGCGCGCCAGCTATGCGTTCGGCGAGGGAATCTGCCGGGTCACCGAAGTCAAATGTAAGTGACAACTTCCCTCTCCGGCAGCAAGGAGCGCGGGCTACAAAAGTCCCTTTGTATCTCGGCAGCTCATTTAATAGGATTTATGCATTTTTTGTGCAAGGAATTGTGGGACTTTTCCCCACGGTAAACAATATGGAAATGTTAAAAATAGCAATCGCCCAGCGCGTGTCCGAGGACGCACCGCGGGGATGACCCGGCGCGACGCCGGCGGGAGCTCCTTGGATCCCTGAACCGAGCAGTGGCGGGGGGGGGGGAACGGGATCAGGGGCAGGGGACGCTGCCGCTATCTCGCGAGTCGGGGGCTCCCGCACCGGAGCCCGAGGACTCGGCTGCTTTAAGGGGGGGAGGGGCGGCGGCGGCGGAGGAGGGGCGGCGGGATCCTCCTGTCATCTAGCGGCGGCCAGCGCGTCACGTGGGCGCCCGGCGCTGCGGCCATTGGCCCGAGGCACGTGTCCAAGCGACCGGCCCGCGACGTCACTCGAGGGGGCTCTGTTAAAAATAAGAACAAAATCCAGAGTGAAAGTGTCTCAGGTTGCGCTAAGTGGCCTGGAAATTTCCGAGCCGGCGCAGAGGCCTTGGCGGCGAGGGCGCGCAGACGGCGAGAGACGCGGGCAGCCTAGCCCGGCCCGGCCCGGCCTCCCGCCTCTCACCCATGCAACTCGGGCCGCGGGGCTCCGCGGGGCTCGGCAGGGGCGCGGCCGCACGCCGGTGGGGCGCCCGGGCCCGCAGCGGGGAGGCAGCGGAGCGCGGCGCGGGCCCGCGGGCGTCCATGTGCGTGCTGGCGGCGGCGGGCGCGCTGACCGCTCGCGCCCCGCACCCTCGAGGGCCGGCCCGGGCGCGCGGGCGGGGGCGGCCGGGCGGCGGCGGCGGCCCGAGTTGGCCCGGGCGAGCGTGAGCTCCGGGGAGCTTACTGCCTGCATGCGCGCAGTGACAGCCCCGGGCGGCCGCGGCGGCAGCGCCGGAGCCGGAGGCAGCTGCACTGGGAGAGGAGCGCGGAGCCCGGAGGCGCCCCGGGTCTCCGCCGAACCATTGTGACTGTCCGGCGCCGGCGTGAGCGGCGAAGGAGAGGACTGGACTCTTTTTTGAATCTCCTGGCTCTGGGCGCGGGGCGACTCTTGGTATTTTCTAATTCAACTCGTGGATTGGATCGGCTTCGCTCCGAACGCGGCTGGCGACTTGTAGGACCACAGTCCTGGCCTTGGCCACAGCACACGCCCTGGGAAGCCTCAGCGGGGTAGGGGCGTGGGCTGGCCGCGGGGGTCTCCGTGTGCGCCGCGCTCCGGCCGAGGGCTGATTGGAGGGGGTCCCCGGAGAACCAATTTGGCATCTGTTGTGAACAGCATGGAGGAGAATGACCCCAAGCCCAGCGAGGCTGCGGCAGCAGCAGCGGCGGCGGAGGGGCCGAGGCAGCCGGAATCTAGCCCCAGCGGCGGATCCGGCGACGCGGACACTGGCCGCCGGCGGAATCTGATGCTGCCCGCGGTTCTGCAGGCGCCGGGCAACCACCAGCACCCGCATCGCATCACCAACTTCTTCATCGACAACATCCTGCGGCCCGAGTTCGGCCGGAGAAAGGACGCAGGGACCTGCTGTGTGGGCGCGGGAGGAGGAAGAGTTGGCAGCGGCGAAGGAGGCACAAGCGGTGAGGACGGAGGCGGTGGCTCGGGCGGTGCGGATCAGCTCCTGGGGTCTGGCCGGGAGCCGCGGCAGAGCGCACCCTGTGCGCCGAGTGCGGGCGGACCGCTGGCCGGCGGCGGCGGCGACTCTCCAGGTGAAGGAGAAGGCGGCTCCAAGGCGCTCTCGCTGCACAGCGGCGCCAAGAAAGGCAGCGACCCTGGCGGCCCCCTGGACGGGGCGCTCAAGGCCCGCAGCTTGGGCAGCGGCGACCTGTCGTTGAGCTCGGATTCGGACAGCTCGCAGGCCAGCGCCAACCTGGGCGCGCAGCCCATGCTCTGGCCGGCCTGGGTCTACTGCACGCGCTACTCGGATCGGCCTTCTTCAGGTGAGCCCGCAGGGACCCTGCGCCCCGGCCTGCCGCGGGGAGGCCACGGGGCTGCAGGGAGGTGCTGGCGCGGGAACTTACCGGGAGGATGAAGACACCAAGACACCCCCCTCCCCAACACACACAAAGACGCACACATAGCGACATTGTGTGCGGCTGACGCTAGCTCCTGCTTCGGCCAAAAAGCGAGGGGTTTCGATCGATGCGCCAGGGGGTGTAGACTTCTTAGAAGGGCAGGATCGACAGGACCTGCTCTCTCTCTCGTCTCTTGGGGGCCTCTTCGCACAGCCGCTAGCCCCCCTCTCCTGGCTGGAGTTTATTTGGTGGGAACGGGGTTGGCTGGAAGACAGGCCCGGAAGCTCGCCGCTCCGTCCCCCGCTCCGTCCCTTCTCCGGTCTTTCCAACTCAGTCTGGACCCGGGACCCACGCGTAGTCCACCCGCAGACCTAGACTCATTCTGCGACCCAGAAATCCCAGATATAGCCAGCGAGGAAAGCGCACAGCGTAGGCTCTTCCCTGGGCCCCTGGCCTGGGCTGCCGAGGGGGCCTGCGGGGATCCGGAGAGGGAAGGGCGGAACACAGAGGCGCCCTTTGCGCTCTGCCCGGTTTTATTTGGTTTAATTTGCTGAGCCCGCCGCGGGAGAGTGCAGCACCTATCTCGAATTCAGCGTGGAGGAGGGGCCAGCAATCCCCCCCCAATGAAGGGACCTTCTCCCCGAGGTTTCCCTCGTGCTCCACTGGGGAGGGAAGGAGCAGATTTCCGAGTGGGGTGTGCCGAGGTGCTGGGCATTGTTTTCACAGGTCTGGGACTTTCAAAAGCTAAGTCCAAGTCCTCGTGAAAATTGCCACCCGCCTTAAATGCGGGTTTGCAGTCTCGACCCGCCATTAGGAGCAGACTCCATTTGTCCCTGAGCCGGCAGCAGCGACCTGACCTCCTGCCCCCAACCCTCGACTGGTTTTCGGGGGGTCATTTACCCAGACCACAGGACGACCCAGTCACACTCCTGGGCTGCCTCCCCGCACAAAAAAAAAGTGTGCCCCCATCTCGGGTGAAACCCCTATTTCTCCAGTTCGATCTGAAATTTGCTCCATTGTTCTCGCCTCCCTCCTTTGTTAATATTTAATTAACATAGAGGCTCACAATGGGGCCGGCGAGGAGCCTCGGATGGCTTTGTGCAGCCCTCGCGGCCCGCCAGATCGCCGCGGCCGCGGGAGCCTGCCGCCCGGCCTGGCCGGAGTCGCTGCTCCTCCCGGACTAAACCGTAATCATCGTAATGACCCCCGCGTAAGACCCGGTGTTTGGTTTCTTGGCGTTCCAGAAAAGAGCAAGACGGAGAGTTTTCTCGCGGAGGTTTGGTTCTGTTGCTGAGACTCCTGAGGGTTTCGTTTCGAAAGAAAATCCAGGAAAGAAACCTTGTTCAAAATTCTGCTTTTCGGGAGAATTTCTTTCCGTCAAATGCCGCGTGTGTTTTTTGCGAGCGGGCCCGTGTCTGCGGGTCCCCAGGAGCAGAAGAGTCTGGGGGTGAGGAAGGCGACTGGGTGGCGGGGGAAGGGTGTGGGGACCACAAACGGCCGCCTGGAGCGGGAGACTGCGGGTCCATCCAGCAGGGACCGGCCGCCCGGCCCCTCGGGGCCTCTCAGAGCCACCCCGGCCCCCTTCCCACCCACCGCAGAACGCGGCCCATCGCCCCCATCCACACGCTCAGGATCTAAGCCAGGCCCACGGCCCGGAGGCGACTGCGAGTGCGCGCGGGGGCGCGGAGGAGGGTGTGGGTTTGTTTTATAATCTAAAAAGCCGGGAGTTTTGGCCCAGCGGCCCTTGGCGACGGGTCTCTGGCGCCCACAGCCCCTCTTTGGATGTTCGTCTCACGGGAGAGACTGCTTGACCCGCTGAGTGGGCGGGAAGGAAGTTCTCCGCGCTCGCTGGGTCCTGGGACCCAGGACCATCCCGAATCTTCCCCTGAGCGCTGAGCACAGCCCTCCTGAGTTCTCTGCCCGCACCCCCACCCCCACCCGGTCCCGGTCGCGTGCAGCCCGGGAGCCGCAGGGTGGGGACCTGGGTTCCGGCTGCCTGAGGTCTGGGCCTCTTCATTCTCCAGCCACAGACGCCTTGGGAGAAGTAGGTGTTGGGTCTTTGCAAAGCGGATTCACTCACTTTGCAGACTGAGACCGTGGGGTCCAGCGCTGCTGCGCCCCCCGCCCCCAGCCTTTACGGCCTCCCCTTTTGCACACCCTCTTCTTAACGGAAAAAAGGGCTTCCCTCTGCCTCTTGGTCAGGCCTTGGCCGGCCCTGGGAGTCTCAGGACACGGGCCTAAACCAGTCTCGGGTGCTGGGAGGCGTCCCGGTGGGGGGAGGCCCCGTGGGCTCCGAGTGTGGGTTCTCTGCTCCTGAAGTTCAGCTGGGCCCCCTGCGGCCTGCAGTCGGGTGGGGGGAGGGGCGGGAAGCGAGGTCAGCTCCCAGGCGGGTCCTGGGCCCTTCTCCTTGCTGGGGGACCCAGGACCCTAGGTTAAGGGGGAATGTGGACTGACTGGGCTGCCTCCCATCCCCCCTCCGCCCCCCAAAGAAGCACACTCAAGGTCCTGCCCGTGAAGGAAACAGGGCCAGTGGAGGAGGCAGCAAGGGGACTGGGGGGGAGGCACCTCTCGGGACCGCCCTTCCCAGGATCCTCCTGGCCCCTGGTTCCCACAGTTTTCAGCCCCCTGTGGGTGTCCCCTGCGGGGTTCCTGAGGGAGCCCCCTCGCAGCCCCCAAGACCCTTCCTGCTACTCTGGTTGTGCCCACTCTTTCCCCTCACCTCCTGCCCAGCACCTAGGCCCACGCTGTCCTGGTTTCTGGACAAAAACCTCAGAAAGGGCCAGAAAAGGCCAGGCCAAAAAGTGGCGACCTCCCCGACGTCGCTGGCCCACAGCCTCCCTCCTCGGGGTGGGTCGCTCTGAGGTGGGTGTGAGCCTACGCGCAGCACCCCCCCCCAAGTCCAGCCCCAAGTCCATCCCCGCTGTCCTCCAGGTCAGCGCCATGACCTTGGGCACCCTTCCGCACTCTGCCTGCATCCCCCACCCCACCCAGCGCAGGCCCTAACCCTGTTCTCTCTCCTCCGCGTCTACCCAGGCCCCAGGTCCCGCAAACCAAAGAAGAAGAACCCCAACAAAGAGGACAAGCGGCCGCGCACGGCCTTCACCGCGGAGCAGCTGCAGAGGCTCAAGGCCGAGTTCCAGACCAACAGGTACCTGACGGAGCAGCGGCGCCAGAGCCTGGCGCAGGAGCTCTGCCTCAACGAGTCGCAGATCAAGATCTGGTTCCAGAACAAGCGCGCCAAGATCAAGAAGGCCACGGGCAACAAGAACACGCTGGCAGTGCACCTCATGGCGCAGGGCCTGTACAATCACTCCACCGCCGCCAAGGAGGGCAAGTCGGACAGCGAGTAGGCCGGGCCGAGCCGCGCCGCGCCAACCATGCAATAATTTAAAGTCACAGAAAAAGGGCCAGTGTATAAAGATTATACCAGCATTCCTAGTGAAAAGATCCTGTATTAGCTATGGTTCTGCAATATTCTATGTGTATATAATTTACAGGTGTAAAATCCGAAATATCTGACTATAAAATATTTTTAATTTTTTTGTTTATGAAATTATGCTAATTTTATGATTTTTTTGCAAAGGGGGCTGCTTAGGGTTTCTTTTCTTTTCTCTCTCTCTCTCTTTTTTTTAAAGAAATCCCCTAAGCTCCATTATGGGACATGGGACACTTTTTTTTTTTATTTCAAAAGAAGAAAAAAAATTAAAACAACTTGCTGAAGTCCAAAGATTTTTATTGCTGCATTTCACACAACTGTGAACCGAACCCAATAAATAGCTCCTACTTGGTCTATGAGTTCCGCCGCTTTGTTTGTGTGGGCTTGGTGAGGTCAGCAGGAGGGGTGCCCACCACTGCCAGGGCGGTACCAGGGCCCTGGCAGGCAAGGGGGACTGTCAGGGGCCCCGGAGGAGTGTGGAGGGTGTGGGGGAGGGCTCAGCCATGGAGAGTGGCCGTGCCCTGCTGCTCACGGTGGTCCTCCGTCTCGCCCCACTCTGCTCCACCCTCCTCCTGCCTTCTCTCCCTGTCCACCCTCCTCCTCCTCCTCCTCGCCAGGCCCCTGCGTGCTTCTGTCTGTGTCTGTATTTGTGTTGCTGTCCCCTGTCCCTCCGCCGGAAGCTAGCGCCAGCTCTCTGGCCTCTGGGCACCAGGGCTTCCGGGCTGAGGAGCCCAGGAGCAGAGGGGTGACCCTTGTGGCTCCGGGTTCAGCTCAGGGCCCCTCCGAGGCTCCTGCAGCCCCCCCCCCATCCCCCGACGCGGGTGGAGGCCTGTCACCTTGGGGCTGGCAGAGTCCTGCGGACAGAGTCGGTCTTTTCTTCCTTTCCTTTTTCTTTTCCTTCCCTTCCTTTTTTTTTTTAAGTGGCCACTTCTGCTACAGAGAGCATTCCTTCAAGCTACAAGGTGTGTGTGTGTACCTCCCTCCGTCTGCCTGTACACACACCGGCAGGTGCACGGGAGCCCCCAGGGCTGGGGCTCGTGGCTACCTGCACTTTTAAAGGCTCTCTGCATCCTCCGGGGTCCAGAGGAAGGAAGAAAAATGTGTAAATAATCATTTCGTATCACTTTTTTGTCTTTTCTTGTTTTTTAAAATATACATTTTATTTTTTGAAGGTGTGGTACAGTGTAAATTAAATATATTCAATATATCCCTGCCCAGTACATATATATATATAAAAACAAACGCGTTATCTCGCTATATAACCCCACACTGTTTTCTGTTTAGTGTATGGAAAAAGAATCTTGTCCAAGTGTCCATCTGCAGCCGGGACAGCTGGGGTGTGCCCAGGGCCCAGGCAGGAGTCACGGCCGGCACCCCCCACCGCCCCCAGGACTGAGGGTGAACTTTCTTTGCCTTAAACCTGTATTTCACTGCGACCACAGGCTCGCTCTGTACAGACTGCCAACAACCTTCGTCGGACGGGACTCTAAACACAAAAAGGTGTCATTTAACATCCTATGAATGATCATCTGCTGCTCAGCAAACGCGATGAAATGGTTGCCTTTTTAGCGGGAAGCAAAGTGTTTTGGTTTTTCATTTAAGATTTTTTTTTTAGTTTATAAAAAAATGTGCATTTTACGGTTCCAGTATCAAATATTTATAATCTTATGAGAAATGAATGTTTCTGTTTCCAACTGTGGTGACCAGAATTGTGAACATTCCCTCTGCATTTTTGTGTGTTTAAACTCTTGAAAGTTACATTAAATTAAAAAAAAAACACACGCTTTATTGTAAAATACTGTTTGTCCCAGGTGGGATGACTAGTTTTTCTGAGTGCGTTTCGGACGGAATCCAGGTGCCCGCCCCTGGCCTCCTCCCACCGCGCAGGCGCTGCCGACCTTTGCCTCGTCCCACGGAGTACACAGGCCCACCTTTGCAGGTAATTTTCTTTTCAAAATAACACTTTGGATATTTCCTATATGAATACAGAACAACCAAAGTCACTTAAGTACACATCTCTTGACCAAAATAAAGTGTTCAAAAATATGGCGCTATTCCTTGGACTAAAGATTTAAAATCTTACAGGAGGCAACAGGTACCCGGGCCCTGGGGCGAGGCGATTTGCTCACTCCACAGACACAGGAGGCCCCTCTTCTACGTTCGTTGTTGCTTTTATGCCTGGAAGTAAAGGACGAGGACAACATCCCTGGGCACGCGGGCGCGCGCAGGCAAAGGACCGGCCCCGCAGGGGTGGCTGGAGGCCCCCCGGGCTGGCGCAGATCCACCTCTGCGAGGCCGCGACGTGCGCCCTGCGCCGCCCCATTGCTCTATTGCCAAACTTTCTTGGCTGGAAAAAAAAAATGTTTTCTTCTTCCAGTAAAAAACTCGGAGACTACTCAGAGGATCGTCGTTTGCCAAAGGGGACCTTTCAGGAGGCCTGGTTCCGCACCGGCTTCTGGAGCAGGCGCGGGGGCCCGGGATTTGCAAAGACGCACTGCGTGGAGGCTCCGTCCCAGGCACCAGCTGAGGTGTCGTTGCCAATCGGGCGCCATTCTCAGCAGCGTCGCCCCGCCCCCAATTTGCATAGTTCTGAGGGTTCCCGGATTAAAAACAAAAGCCCACTAGCACAACTCGTATTACCCTATTTAAAAAAGGAGTCTTTTAAAAATAAAAAGATAATATAACAACATTAAACAATAATTTTGTTTTTAATCTGTTTGCAAATCATAATTCTATGAAGGGGCAAGGTACAGTTTTGTAAGGTAATGAGATCGCCGTCCCCGGAGGTGTGCAAGCAGATCCTAAGCCTACAGTGGCATAGGAAGATTTTTCTTTTTCTTTTTTTCCTTTTTGTCTCTGGGAAGGGATTGGAATGAATGAGTCTCAGACCTTCGAAACGCTGAGATTCCGGTTTTGCTTCTATGTTTATTAGATTTCAAAAAACCGGCAGTGTACAATCTAAGCACCTAACTGACGGAGAGACCCTGCTGCGCCGGCCAACCCTCCCTCCAGGGCGGCGAGCCTCCTAGAGCCTACGAGGAAGGAAGGCAAGTCTCCTTTCTGAATCCCCAAGGCCTGCGCAGGCCCCCCTGGGCCCCTGGGCATCGGTCCTGGACCCGTGGACCGTGGCCTGGGATTGCAGCAGGAGAGCTGGTGAACCCCTCCTCCCCCCCCCCCCCCCAGCCCACCGCAGCCAGACTGTCGCGCCCACGGGAGGTCGGCTTCCTAAACGTTCCTCATAGGGCAGCCCCTTGATAGAGGAAGGCCTTGCTCTGCGGAGCCCAATTGCCTCCAGCCCCAACCTGACCTCTTCCGCCATCCTCCGAGGCGTCGAGACCTAGCGCAGGGCTGGGAGCCCCAGGGCAGAGGACGGCCGCCCCCAGGCCAGCTTGCGCTCCCACCGCTGCGCTGCCAGAAGGGGTCGGAGCAGGGGGGGCCTCGGGCTGGAGTCAGAGACCGAAGATCCACATCCGGCCGACCAGTGTAGACCGGCCACGCGCTTTCTTTAGGGACACGGGTCTGATCACCAAGAGGCCTTCATTTTTCTGTTTGTTTTTCCCTCGAGTGAAAAGGGCTAATCGATGGGGCTCCCGGGCTGCCGGGCACAGGTGTGCCTGGGCGCACCGATACCTAAGCACTTTATATGCAAATACGCCCACGGCAGCGGCGAGAGCATTGGCAGGGCGAGTGCGCTCGGTCCCGCTGGGCTAGAAGTCGCTCTGCATCCCGCTGGTTTAATCTGCGGCCTGGCCTTGGAGGTCTCTGACAGCCCAGGGCTCCCCAAGTGCCCCCCTCCCCCGCGGAGGGTCCCGGCTCCTCCGAAAACTGCAGCTTGCCGGTGTGCTGGGAGGTTAATAGCGACTGGCGACCAAGGACCGCGCTGCCCAAGGCCTCTGGGTACACTGTGTCCTGTGACCTCCCCCCACCCGGCACACGCGCTGGCAGCCCCCTTTTCCGCGCTTCTCCGTCGCGAGGCCTTCTCCAGGCCTCGGAGCAGAAGAGGCCGCGAAGGGTGGGGCGGGCGTGGAGAGGCTCGGCCGCGGGCGGGACAGCGTGCTGTCTCCGAACCCCGCCGGCACCGCAGGCCCGGCCGCCCCTAGTGCCCGCGCTGCGGGTGCCCCTGCGCAAACCATTCATAGATTTTTATTAATCTCCAATACCCCATTCTCTCTATGCTGCCCGCCCACAGAAAATAAAAGGCCATTCTTGAAATCGTCCGAAATGTAATAATATTCATTAAAGTGGCTCCTAATTACGAGATTTAATCAAGCGTGGTGCGCTGTGCTCCGGCTCTGGCTGGTGAGGCTGACGGTGATGGCGTTATTATTATTGTTGTTGCTGCCAGCCACGTGGTCAGCCGCCGGGATGAGGGCCACCTCTGCTGCTCAGGCCCAGCCCCCGCAGAGAGATGCGGGGGAGCCCCAGTATGGAAGGGGGGCGAAGAACTGTAGAGTCGCGGGGGAACAGGTGCGACTCAGGCGCGCTGCCCTTCGCCAATCCATCCAAGCCGTGCAATGCCTGGACAACACCTCTGGGCACAGTTAAGGTCACCCCAGACCCCTACGCCCTCCGTGACCCCGAGGGAGGCCAGGCCCGGTTTTCTGGGATAGGGGAACCTTGGGTGCAGAGCCAGGGACCTGGCTCCACTGGCTGTCCCGCCCCCCTTTCCGGGCTGCGCCCCGCGCTGTGCCCGAGCAGGAACAAAGAGGGGCCGCGATCAGTCCCCACCTCGGCCTGGAAGGCGTCCCAGAGGAGCCCCCGCCCGTCCCTCGCCCCCGGACCCGGGCGGGAAGAGGAGCCGGGGCCCAGTGGGCTGCGTGGCGGCCCTCCTGCAGCGCTGTCTCCTCCGCGGTGGGGTCTGGTGCGGGAGGGCCAGGAGGGTCCCTGACGCGCCGAGGCGCTCCGTGGGGCGGAGGAGCGTGGGGATCACTGCGAGCACCACGCGTCTGGAAGACTTGAGCGACCACCGCTCGTCCCCATCTGTCGAGCTGAGCGACTTGGCCGCGCGATCGGAGCGCGCAGCTCGCGGAAGGGCCGCCCAGCGCCTTTCAGCGGCGCGTTCGGGGTTCTCTGCTCCCGCCAAGTTCTTTGTCTGCGAGGAGCCTGTCAGGCTCTGGCGCTGGGGTTTACCCTCCTCCTCCCCCAGCCTCTGCCCCTCCGCTAACTCCCCCTGCTCTCCTCTTTGGATGGGTAATCACGGGCTGCAGCTGCCGAGGCGCCCAGAAGCAGCCGCCCCGTTTCCGTGTCTGTCGCCCCTCCCCGCAGCAGCCCGGCCCTGGCCCTGCCCGCCTGCTGGCGGCCAAGCCACGTTGCATCGGAGTTTCCCCTTTGGGCTAAAACTTTGTCCCGGGTTTGTTTTTCGGTTTTGTTTGTTTGTTTGTGATAGGTTTACTCTCCCACACCGCTCAGCAAAATGTGAATCCCTGAAGGTGGCATTTCTTTAAGATTCAGGCAGTCGGGGGACAGGGCAGATTAGCCAGCCTCTCCCAACATTCGACCCCCGCCCCCAAGGCCAGCAGGTCACTGTGAGTGCAGGTGAGGCAGCCGGCAGGCCTTTCCCGGGGCCCAGTGGAGCCGTCTGGCCCGTTAGCTCCCAGGCTGTGGTTCCCAGCGAAACACCTGGAAGAAAACTGGTCAGGTCTCCCCCCCCCGCCCCCAGCACCCTGGCTGCACAGCCCCCCCAAACTCCTGCTTGCCTGCGAGGAGGCTGAAGCCTGCAAAGAAGTCACTGGGCCAGCTGCTCCCTGCGGCCCAAAGGCCCGGCTCAGGCACCTGGGCCCAAGGGTTCACAGTGTTCATGCGAATAGTTATAAAACATCCATTGGCACCAAAGAGAGTGGGAAACTCCGAGTCCTGAGACCAGGCGCTCAGGGTGCTGCAGGCCCCGCCCCCGGGGCCCAATCACTCATCTCTGGGGCAGAAAGAACGCGCACCTGGGAGGCTTCCTGCCAGGGTTCTGGCCCCTTCCCGCCCCACCCTGGGAAGCAGACCATCTCCCCCCACATGGACCCCCTCCACAGCCCACTCTCGTTTCAGGGGGCAGGCGGGTGGGCGCCCACACCTTCCTCACTTCTCTGCTATTGTTTATTAAGGAAAGGAAGAAAAGGAGAAAATCGTGAGTAAGTAGGAGAGAGCACATCCCCGTGGTCCCCAAAAGTGGCATAGTGACAGGCGCTGAGGGGTAACAGAAGGCCATTCCGCCGTGGGTGGGAATTTCCAGCACTTTCTGGAACATGCCCATGCCTTTTTCGAGACACTGCTAAGTGTGTGCTTTGTCTCAGGGCTTAAACATACACATACATCTTCACCTCGGGACCTCCTGCTCATTTCCTGACCCCAAAATGTGCAGGCACCGTGTCTCGGGTTTCCACAGAGATGCAAAGACAGTATTTTTAAAAGATTTTATTTATTTATTTTCTTAGAGAGAGGAGAAGGGAAGGAGAGAAACATTGATGTGAGAGAGAAATGTGAACCGGTTGCCTCTCGAATGCACCCTGACCAGGGACTGAACCTGCGACCCGGGCCTGTGCTCCAACCAGGACTCAACCGGGGGTCTCTCGCTTTTTGGAAAGACGGCCAACCCACGGAGCCAAACGGGTCAGGGCAAAAGTGGGATAACTTGAGCCCTGGCTGGTGTAGCTCAACGGATTGAGCACGGGCCTGCGAACCAGACAATCACGGTTCGATTCCCAGCCAGGGCACATGCCAGGGTTGCAGGCAGGTTCCCTGCAGGCCAGTTCCCAGCAAGGGACGCATGTAAGGCAACCATACATTGATGTTTCTCTCCCTCTCTCCTTCCCTTCCCCTCTTAAAAAAAAAAAAGTGGGATAACTTGACACAGCTCCCCGTTCTCTGTGCCAAAACGAGTCCCATCCCCACCTGACACCCGGACAGTGCCGGTGGGAAGCCATGCAGCCCAGGCACGTGTGTCCCAGCCCCTGCGTCCTGCATTCGGTCACTCCAGCACCACTTCCTCCCTGCATTCGGTCACTCCAGCACCACTTCCTCCCAGAACGAGTGGGCGGCCTAGTGGGGGCTGAGCTTGTTTCGTCTAAACTGCGGAGGGTGTAGGTAACGCTTTTAAATTAATTGCCGGTCCTAAAGCTAAAAGCATAACAGGCTTTGATTACATGCTAACGAGAATGAAACATAATCCTGAATTAATTATGTGGAGATAATTTTATAATTTTATCATTCAATTTAAGAGGCAGTGTGTCGTTAACCACCCATTTTAACAGAGCGATGATTCAAAGTTTAAAAAAAAAAGGTCCTAAGTGTGAACCTTCAAACAGATTTGCAGGGGCTGTCTCTTCATTTTCCCCAAAGGGCCAAAGTGACCGTCATCACTGCATAGTGACCGTCATCACTGCATACCTACTGTCTCCTGACCTGCAGGGGCTCCGCCCCCCAGAGTGGAAAACTCTGGAAAATCTCAGACAAAGGGGGCTGTCGGAGGGCCTGTTTCCCAGGCTGACCTGCTCTCAATGCCGAAGGGGCCCATCTGCATTTCCATTCTGTCCGACTTGTATGTGGAAGTAACACCCAGCGTCCCTGGAGCCCTGGAGAATGCCGGGGTCTCAGCGACACTCCTGCGGCGTGTGAATGGGGCCTGGCGTGAAGGTCAAAACCCCAGCCACTCCTGCAGGAGGTTCATTTCCTCTCCCAACACTGGGAAGGTGTCCAGCGGGGCAGCCCCCAGGACCAAGAGGGCCCTTCCTGGAGGAACCCCCCACTGGTCTCCCTCTCCTCCCCTCTCCTCCCTGCAGTTTTCAGAAAGAGGTTCTGATGGCGTTGGGGGAGAGATACATTCGGAGGTGCCACTCTGAGCCCAACTCAGGCCTAGTCCTCGGGCAGGCTGGCCTTTGGGGCAGGTCTGGGGCTCTGGGAAGGGCTGCAGGGCCTGAGCAGCAAGTGCCGGCAGAGAGGGAGGCGGTCTGAGCCTTCTGAGGGGGTCAAAGGTCAGCCAGACACATTCCCTTCCGGCGCTGAGGGGGGCCCGGGATGGATGTGGGGCCCGTTGCTCAGTGGGTGCCTCAACGTGGGCGGTGGGGCAGGGACTGAGAAAGGTGGCCTTCACGTAGCCTTGACGTGGCTCCTGTCCCCAAAGGACACCAACCTTGGTGTCACAGGATGAACCAATACTAACCCACTGGAGTCACACACCAAACAGCCCCAAACCAGGTGCCCAAGCAGGACACTCACTTCCACGCCGGTCAGAATGTCCCAGGCCCGGGACTCACGGACTTAGCGGGGGGGGGGGGGGGAGTAGGGGGGCTGGGCGGGGGGGGGCTCCCTTCTTTCCACAGAGTGTTTCAGTCACACCTTTTTCTAAAAAACGCTTCCTCATCAAACTGGAATATGCAATGAGACGCTGGAGCTTTGTGGCGGAAATATAATTAAACTGGTGAAAGAGGGAGACGGGGAAGAAAGGAATGACATCAGGCCGATTTCACACTTGGCAGTCGCAGCGCCCGGCCCTGGCCGCTCCGGCCACGCACCGCAGATCAAAGTGCCCGCGACCGGGGAAAAAGGCAAAGGGGGCCTTAAGTATGCTAATCCCCGGGACAAATATATTTTAATCTTGTTAGAATACAAGTTAATGCTGCAGCTCAGTGGCTGAACTTGGTCAGACTGTAGAAATCCATTTTTATTTTAGCCACGGAGGCGGAAGACCCGGTTTGTTCACAGGTAGTAAAGGTGCATTTGCAGATGGAACCCCTCTCCGGCCGAGTGTCTCTGTGCCGGCCCCCCCCACCCCAGCCTTGAGTTTTCCATGAGGGGTGGGGGGCAGGGAATTCCAGAGGCTGCTAGGATGGGCCGGTCCCCACACCATGCATCTCTCCCCTCCTGGTCTTTCTGCAAGACCGTCCTCCAGGCCCAGGAAGAAACTCGGCTCATTTGGCGGGGAAGACACAGGGACACTCTGAAATTAATTAAAAGATTCTCCAAAGCAATCTCTCTCCCTTTAGGCTCGCGGTTTGACAACCAAACCAATTCCTGGCCATCAGCCCCTCCCACTTCAATTTTTGCAATGTCCGTTTTCATTACTATTAATTATTTGCCGAGCTCCAACCGTACGCCCTGTGCCAGCCTGGTTAAGCAAGAAGCTTCCCGGGTTCTGGCATCTCAAAGTTTCCATTTCCCCTTCTGCGTGACTCTGTGGGATGGGTATGGAGGCACATGTGAGACATCGGGTCCGTATAGAAGCGGGACATCCGTCTGCGGAGCACCCCCTCCAAGAGGACCGTGGTGGTGAATTACTGGGTATTACCACGGCTCTCTCTGTGCCTCTGAGTATGTGTGTGCATGTGTGTGTGTGTGTGTGTGTGAGAGAGAGAGAGAGAGCGTGTGAGCATGCTGGAGAGCTTAACTGGAAGGTTACAGAAGGTTAAACTGCCCTGCAGAAGCTGCCTGCTGGATATTGCTGGTGGCAAGCGTCTGAAAAGCAATGTCTGCCTTTCTGCTCTGGTGTGTGTTACATGCCGCTGCCTGGGGCGTGAAGCCCGGCTCCCTCACATCCTGCCGGTTCCGCGGAGGAGCCTTGGGCCTTCTGGATCCCGGCTGACCCGGGTCCCCAGGGGACACAACAGCAGGGAGGTGACACTGTGGAATGGAGGAGCATGGCAGGAGCCCCCACAGCAGGACGTGGAAGGCCTGGCCCAGTCCCTCACCCCCCAGGCTGTCCCAGGTTTCCAGGACTTTGTAATGTCCATTCCTGCCATAATTCTCTGGTCTCTTTCAGGAGAGGGGGAAGTTATAAGTGTGCACTGTAGTCCCCCCCCATTTTTATATGTTTACTGATTTAAGAGAGGGAGGAATGTGGGTGGGGGGAGAGAGAGAGAGACATTGGTGGGCAAGGCCATGGTCTGCTCTTGGCCCCAAGAGATGGACAGTCCCACCCGCCTCCCAGTGTGGGGGGCGGTGGTGAAATCCTCCTTGCACCCAGTTGGCACAGAAACGCAGCCATGGGCTCGCCATGCCCATACGCGCCCAGCACACGGTGTCCCTACAGAGCCATCGTCACTGCTGCCACTCTTGCCGTCTTGCTAACCCCGTGTTAACCCCCGTCTTGTTAACTCCCACCACACCGAGCACCACGCTGTCCCAGATCCCGTTGTAGACAGAGGAGAATAGGAGGCAGCTGTCTAACGAAAGAGGGTCCCCGGGTAGGCAGAGGTGTGGCTGGTCCCCAGGAGCGGGCTCCCGGGACAATCATGGGGTGTTTGCTCTCAAGTATGGTTATAGGCTGGGAAGACGATGGTGGGTAAGTGGTGCCCCCCAAATATTATGTGGGTGCACACGTCTCTCCCAGCCTCCCTGGTGGTTAGCTCAGGGACACCAGATTAGCACTGACCCCTTGTCTTGGGGCAAACAGACCCCCTCAGACCTGCAGGTCCAAGGCTCACGAGAGCAGCAAGTCTCCCTTTGCTGCATCCACAGTGCTGGACGTCTCCGTGTGGGCAGTGACGGCACAGAGCAGTGAGGCCTGGACTCCCGAATGAGCCTGTGGAGCAGAGCCGGCCCTCCCGTCACTGACCTCTCCCCTGCAGTGGGCCTTGGACCCCCAGCTTTCTTGCCAGAGAGGAAGATACACCTGGAGGGATTGGGGTGGGGAGGCTGAGCCACGAGGAGGTGGTGGGTGGGAGGCAGGACCCTCTGCAGGTCACCCTGCACACATGGCCTGTGCTCTCCGTTCCTTCAGGATCAGGCCCACCAGCAACAGAGCAGAGAGAGCTCCTCCTGTCTCTCCCTGGTTCTGCAGGTGACGTGAAACAATGTATCAGATCTGTGCAAAAAGGCAGTAACTAAAGGACCAAGGACCACCCGTAGTAACAGAGCCCAGCGGGAGCTGCAGCAGGGGGACCAGAGTGAGACAGGGCTCCGTCTCCCTCACAGGGACCAGCCAGAGCAGGGCCCCCCATGAGATGCTGGGCAGGCGAGTTCCCATGGCCCCTCTTTGGTGCATCGGCTTTCAAGGCCCGGCACATAGTGCAACCTCTTTCGGGCACAGGAGGGGCAGAGCCCAGAGCCGTGAAAGGGGCGTGTCCGTGCCCAGGGGCAACCTGGGCCACGTGCACAGGCTGTGCTGGGACTGGTCACTGAGCCTGGCAAGGTGGACAGTTAAGGCAGTGTCTGGAGTCTCTGAGTCACCACGCCCGGGCCTCGGCTGAGCCCCACGTGGACAGTCCACCAAGGGTCTCCCCCCGAGCTCCCTGTGAGCAAGGGGAAACACGTGGTCTGTGCCCCACCAGCTGAGGCCCCACTGGCCCCTGGGGGGAGGGGATCTGGGGACGCTGCAGGACACAGGACCCCCCAGACCAGGGGCTGGAAGCCGGTCTGAAGCTGCTCCACCGGAGGGCCAGGTATCTGGGGCTCCGGTGACTGCCCGTGGACAGAACTGACGGACAGAGGCCCACAGGTGGCCACTGAACCATGTGGTCGGTGACAGAGCAGTGGCCAGCTGTCCACAGCTGGGATGGGGAGGAGGAGGCCTGCACATGCAGGGACGCCCAGCGGGCCTGGCAGGGACCGGACAGGGGGGCTGACGTCAAGTGGACTCCGTCGGAGGGGAGACGGCATCCTCACCACTGGGGTGCACAGAGGCGGCTCTCGGTGGCCCAGCATAGACGGGCCCAGGGGCACACGGGGTCATAGGCTGTGGGGTGGGGGTGCAGCCACAGCAGGCGGGGGGCCAGAGTGAGAAGGCTTCTGTGGGAGCCGGAAGGGCATCCAGGTGCCAGCCAGGCTGAGAACGACCTCACTGGGGGCTGGAGGGTGGGGGAGGGCCCTGCAGGTTGGTCCAGCAGGACCTGGGGTGGATGGAAGGACACAGTGAGAGGACAGGCAGCTTCAGCCCGCCAGTGAGGAGGGGGCCAGAGACCCAGACTGAGGGGCCTGACAAGCTGAGGGCCCCCAGCATGGGGCGAGGGGACCCCAGGAACCCCAGTCCAGTCAGGCCTGTTCCCCAGCTCCTCAGGCTCCTGGTGGGGACAGCGGTGGCAGAGAACTATGATGAGCCAGGGGGAGCTCACTGTCCTTTGTTGCTAGTCCCCCAGGGCTCCAATTTCACCCCAGGAGGGACAAAGCCCCTTTACGATGTGGGCCCCAGGCCACTGCCTGGCCACCTCTCACCTTTGGGTGCAGACACAGTGACAGTCGACCTGGGAGATACACCTGAGGGGCTCCGTCCTCGTGAGCGGGAGCAGGGAGCAGCTCAGCCCCAGGTCCTGCATCTTTCCGTGGCTGGTCCACGGTCCCTGGAAGTCCCCCACTCTTTCTCTTGGCCCACCACCTGGGTGGGGTCGTCCTGTCTTCCTAAGGCCACCGTTCCTCTAAAAAGTCAGGAGCCTGCCCAGAACTCTGACCTGATTCGCCAGCTCCTCCCCAACCCTCCTGCCCAGGTCTCTCACTGCACCCGCCCAGTGGGTGGTGGGTCAGAGGGACCCCTAAGCAGGGACTGGGCAGGGGTTCCTCGGGGAGAATTCTCCCGGGGTCGTGCGTGGCTCGCACACCAGTTCTCTGGCCCAAACACAGTTGCCTGAGGGGTCTGGGGCTGAGGGGGGGGGATGCACGGAGCTTGCAGACCTGGCTGAGCAGGCTCAGACCTCGAGGGCAGTGTCCCCGTCACTGAGGCACAGGGAGGCCCACGGTCGATCGTCACTCAGCACGAGGCGTTGGGAAAACGTGAATTTCTTGGCTGCCTGGGTGCTCCCGGCAGGTGCGTTTGCCCATCACAGAGAACTAGGGACCCACTCACCCGGGATCTGAGAGCCAAACGGAGGCCTTGGGGGACGGGTGGGGGGCCTGGGGATGGGAATCCATGAGGTCCCTCTGCCAAGGGCCTCTGGGAGGCCGCCGGGCGGGAAGGTCGAAGGCATGGCTCTGGGTCTGAATCTCAAGTTGGCCACTGCCCAGTGGGCAAACCTACCTGTGCCTCAGTTTCCCCACCAGTGCTTTCTTCACTGAGTGGTTGGATGACTGACCGCACCCCCAGGCCAGGCACCTGCTCACTCTGGTGTGCCTTCTCGGCTTTAGATCACCTGCTCGGAGCCCGAGGTCGGAAGTCAGAGGTCAGAACCCCGCTGGGCTCCCACCTTCTGGTCCTTCTCACCAGGCTGATGATGTCCGGCCCTCTCGGGCAGAAGGGTCCCTTTTTAACACCGTGGCCCTGTGGCAGTGACAGGGGCAGTGGCTTCTGGCAAGACATGGGGGCAAAAAGCTGCTCCAGTCCCAGTCCCAGTCCCCGGGGCTTCAAGTGACCCTGTGTTTGTCGGTCACCTTGGCCCCACGTGTGTTTGCGGTACAGTTTCCGTGTGTGTGTGTGTGTGTTTGTGTACACACAAGAGTAAACACTCAGGAATGCATGGACCTACAGATGTCCACAAACATCTCTGTATAAATATGCATACCCACAAATACAAACACATATACAATACATGCACCCCCAAGTATCTATGTGTGAGTATGTGCACCAACAAACATATACAAATACATACACCCATAAGCATACTTATCAATACACATACCCACAAGTGTATATATTGATAATTTCCCCACAAATATGCTGCATCTATGTAAATACTACTGATGGAGACCCCCCAAAAGCATGCATTCTGCAGAGTCCAGAAGTGTCCTTTTCTCAAACGACACAGTTGCTCAGGGAACGAGACCTGGCCCGCAGGCAGCTGTGCCTCTCAGGGCCGCGGGGAAAGCACTGCTCTCCGCCAGCTCTGCCCAGCAGAAATGAGGACAGAAATGTCCCATGTAGCCCGGCTCGTCTGGTGGCCACGAGCTCATGTGGCTTCGGGGCATTTGCAAAGTGGCTGGAATAACCAAGGAGCTGGATTTTCCTTTTATTCAATTTCACCTAATTTAACTGAATCGCCCACAGCGCTGGCGGCCACTGTGCTGAACGGGGAGGCTCTGCCAGTCCTGGGGCCTGGTAGCCACCTGCCGGCGCCCCTGTGTGACTGGCCTCCCTGCCTGTCTAGACCCCACTCGGAAGCAGGCTGGTGGACAGCCTGGAGAGGGCGGCCCCACAACGGGAGCACTGTTTGAGCTCATGTTGTCTGAGAGAGCTTAGTCCAACGGTCTCTCCTCGGTGCCGGGAGCTGGGCAAGGGACTGTCCAGGCAGCCTGACCCTGGGTCACCATGAGCCACTTGGAAAGGAGAGAAGGAGGTGGTAGGCGGTTGTGGGTCTGAGCGGCCACACAACCCGATCCGTATTGTTCCTGTCGAACCAACTGGTGGGGGACGTGTAGCTGGGTGTGGCTGTGCAGGTCCCTTGCTGTGACAGCCCACCCCAGGGCTCTGTGACCAGTTCAGTTCCCAGCTCGGTCCTTCCTTGTCCATCTGATGATGTGGCCGGGCCCCAACCTCTGAGCTGGGTGCCTTCTGGTCACTGACGCCTCTCTGATCCCCCCCCACCAGGCTCCTTGTACGCTCGGGCCCAGCTGTTTTGGGGACTGGTCACTGCAGCTCTCAGGACACCTCACCCAGCCCTGGACATCCCCTCCCTCTGACGCAGCTCTGACCCTTGCAGCCATGTGGCCACCTTTTGGCCGTGGCCAGTCTCTAACCCTCGTGTCCCCCGCAGACCCACAGGTGCCAGATCGGTCAGGTCACCCCCCTCTGCTTTGGTGCTCGGTCTGTCTGAGAAGAAACTTGACCCCTTCGAACATCACTGGCCCAGAAACATGGCTGACGTTTTGCCTGGGCGCTGAGTGGTCATTCCCAGGCTCCCTGAGCAAGTGGCTCACATTCTGCAGTCACCTTATGGCAAATGTCACTGTGGGCACACACTCTCCAACATCTCCTGAGACTCTGAGGCGCAGCGTGCGAAGCTGGGGTTCGGGGCTGAGCGTCCTCCCTGCTGAGGATCGGGGCCCAGGGTTTGCTGGGCAGGAGAAGCCTCGCTCGGCGGGCGCTCCTGGCCGGGCACTCGGCCCTGAGGCTCAGGCCCCCAGCCTGCCCAGCGCATCTGCCCCTGAAGCTGCATCGTCCTCTGTCCATTTGTCCATCTGCCCTGCTCTGGGAGAGTGCCCAGCAGCAGGGAAGGGTCTCGTCTCCCGTGGGACCCTGGCACGGAGCATGGTGAGGACGTGGGCGCTCTTTCAAGGCCTGTCCCTGAGCTGGGAACAGAGAGGAGGTGCATCAGAGATAAAGCAGGAAGAGGGCACAGGGCCCGGCTTTGGTGGGGGACCCCGAGGAGCGATGCCACGCTGCGTGGGACAGAAGGAGGGGAGCTCGAAGGCTGAGTGAGCCGCTGGCTCCTCCCTGTCCCCACTGGACCTGGTCCCCGAGCCCAGTCAGAGGCCCCCCGCCCCTCCCACTCCTTCCTCACAGCCCAGGAGGTCCCGGGTTCAGGGGTGGCTGGCACTGCTATGGGCCGAGGACAGTGTCGTGGTGGGTTGCCCTCGGGCTCTTCGGTTCCTGCGGAGTCAGCCTTGAGGACAGAGCCTGGGAGGCCCCAGGGACCGTCCTGAGCCCCACTGACCAGGACTTCACAGTTCAGAAGCCCTGGAGGTGCCAGAGGAAGAATGAGGCTGAACCCAGAGTGGGGAGCCCACGGCGGCGCCGTCTGCGTGTGGGTGGCTATAAAAGTGGGCCGAGCAGAGCCCCCTCCACCCCCGGGAGAAAAGGAGGCACGTCACAGGGAGACACATTCACAATCGGGGCCTCAGCCCAGGGCTCCAGGGGACAGTGTGGCCAGGCCACCAGTCCAGGGGAGGCCGGGCCCGCAGGGCTAGGCCTTTCCCAAGAGGAGGAGCAGGGTCGGAGGACGGTGTTAGTGTGGAGGAGTGGTGGGGCCCTCAGCCCAGACCAACACTCCTGCTCTGCCCGGGTGCTGCAGGACTAGTATTCTTCCATCTTAGGGTGGAGGTGTTATTTTCAATCAACCTATGATTGCCTGCTCACTTTTGGCCACACCTGTCCCTAATGAGCTTTGGGTTCCCCCAAGCTCCCCTGGCTGCCTGGCTGGCCCGCTGGCCTTGTGGCACCTGAGGCCGGAGCTGCCTCAACATACGCCTTCAGGGCCAGGTGTCCGGAGCCTCCTTCCCGTGCCCCTGGGAGTCCTGGACCGCTCCTCGAGCCTTGTCTCCATCAGGAAGGGGAAGCTGAGGCTGGGAGCGGGCCTGGGCGGCGGGCCAGCAGCAGCCTTGGCCCCGCGGTTGCCATGGTGAGCGGCAGGCATCGCCGCGGGTCACAGGAAACCAGTGGTGGCGCTCCGTGCAGCAGGAGAGAATGGGCGAGTGCTGAGGACGGAAATCTCTATTCTGAATGTGCAAACAGTTTAGAGGAGCCCGGGGAAACAAAAGAGGGAAAGAGCAAAGACGACCCATCAAAGACAGAAGAAGAGCAGGGGAGACCCGAAGGACAAGATGCGGGAATGGGAGTGGGGGTGGGGGAACAGGGGCTGATCAGGAAGGAGCCAGAACCCGCCGCATACGTGAGGGGCTCCCGGGCACAGGGGGGCTGCCATGGGGACTGAAGCACAATGCGAAGGCCAGCAGACCCGGCGCCTGGGACAGGGGTGCAGGACAGAGACAAGCCCGGGGCTGAGCGAAATAAACAGCAACAAAGTATCCACCTCGGCAGTTCCCAGCAGGCACTGGCGGCCACAGACTCTCACAGCCATCGAGAGAGCGTAGCATCATCGTCAGCCTTTCTCTCCCAGGAGGGCCCAGGAGCTGAAGCCCAGGGCCAGGTGACTGCCCAAGGTGACACGCCCTCCAGGTCCCCTGCTTTTTCTCTCTTCACTGTGTATTTACTGCCATCGAGGTGCGACCCACACACACGGCCTTACGTCCATCTCAGGTGGGCACCCCAGAGGCCTGACTGCCTTGTGGAAGGGGGTCCCTTGTGGTCTCTGCCGCTGACAGCGCCGTGGCTACCTGAAAACCGCTAGGAGAGCAGACGTGAATCATTCTCGCACCAGACAAAAACGCGGAAACGGAGTCAGCGGGACCTGCGGTGGCGGGCATGCGCACTGTGTTCCGCTGCTTTCTGACTAGTGAGTCTGAGTTAGTGATGGGAAGCGGGGGCCTGGGGGGCAGGAGAGATGCTGAGGGAGCGAGGAGGGGTACCGCGGAGGGGTGGGACGCCAGAGGGGCAGAGCGTGGGCTGTTACAGAACTTGGGCTGGGGGGACAACTGGAGGGAGGGCGGGTTTGGGGGGCACCTTGGAAGTGCGTTAGGTGCCACCGGGTCCGTGTTGCCCAGGTGGGCTGGGAGCGGGGTCTGGGGCGGAGATGGTGGATTTCAGGTGGGGGAATAAGGTTGGGAGGAGACGTGCTTGTCCCAGGGGACGTGGGAGAGAGGACAGCTGGGGCGGCAGGTGAGTGATGGTTGGCTGCCCAATGAAAGCTCAAGGGGGGGCCTCCGAGCCCCTTAGCAAGGGAGGGGGGACCACATTTTGGGCGGTGGCACGGCCGCCGTGGGGGTGCCGGTGACAGGAAGGGAGGCAGCCAGGGGAAGTAGGAGTTCACTTAATGAAAAGGGGGGGGGGGGCGGCGGGCCCAGTGGCCGCCTCTCATCTAGGTGATTAGGTGAAGGAATAAATAATCAGGTGACCTGCCATTCTTTTGGAATCTACGTCTGCAGACGTGCGCACTGAGTCCATGTCTTTGGGGGCCTCCTCCCTCACCTCACGCAGCCCTTTGTTTTGTAAGGAATTTCGGAAGCACAGGCCCTGACGACCGTCGCTACCAGAATGCACTAAGTAGAGTTCCAGCATTTGTAAATATGCTTTTCACGTCCAAATGGTGGTTTGTGGGCTTATCTGCAGGGTTTCCCCAGGCTTCTTTTTATTTGATTTTTTAAAAGATTTTTTTTTTTAGAGGGGAAGGGAAGGAGACAGAGTGGGAGAGAAACATCAATTCGTGGTTGCCTCTGATGCGCCCTCTACTGGGGACCTGGCCCACAGCCCAGGCATGTGCTCTGACTGGTAATTGAACCAGCGACCCTCTGGTTCACAGGCCAGGGCTCCGTCCACTGAGCCACACCAGCCCGACGGGGCCCTGGCTACCGCTTCTATAGCACTCCCGAAGCCAGCACTGGGGGCCTGGCTGTTGAGATTTCCTCCGGTAAAACAAAGCTTCTCATTCCCCCAGGTTGAGCAATTGTGCTCATGTGGTTTGGGTGTCCTATACGGTCACCCAAAGATGCTTGTTAGAATGTCTTGTCATTTTATTACCATTAGGCTCCTTCACCGAGGAGCTGATGGTCGTCAGCTGATCTTTACAGAAGCTTTTCGGGATGAAGTCTCTGGGTTTCTGTCACTTTAAGACTGAACGCCAAGGAGAGTCAGCCAGTCAACGCATTCGTGGGAGGGTCCCGGGTGGGGCTCGGACATGCTGTTTGCCTTTCCGTGCCTCAGTTTCTCCTCTGAACAGGACTGCTCCCCGCCATTCGGGGGCAGGTGTTCTTAGCCTGGGCTCTGTGGACTGGGGGGCCGGAGAAGTTCATCCTTGCTCTCACTGACCTACCGCTACCTGAAATGTGTCTGATCTTTTCCTTGTGAAAGAGACGGGATGCTGTCACTGGGGCACACGTCACTGCCTGTGACAGGGTGGCCGATTTAAGTCACATCTATGTCACATCACGCCGCATTGGGGAGGATGTCAGAGAATACCGTTTTTGCTCATCTCTACTTCCAAATCAGCTGTTGGGCCTGCCGCCCTCGGTCTTGCTAGTGAACATACCAGCAAAGAAACACTCATCACCGTTAAAATGCACATCAGCACTGGGCCAGGCGGTTCTGTCTGTTGGTCGGAGCGTCGCCCCGTACACCAAAAGGGCGCAGGATCAGTCCCCAATTGTGTAGTGCATGGGAGGCAACCGATCAATGTTTCTTTCACACCGATGTCTCTCTTTGTCTTTCAGATCAATTTTTAAAGAACTTATCCTCAGATGAGGATTTTAGAAATGCATTTTGTAACTATCTCAGCCTCCTGGGCGTCCCCGTGATCCCGTGTATTTCCTTCCATGCACCTGCCTGCACCTGTCCAAGGCGGGAATGGCTGGAGCGCCCCAGGCAGCCAACAGGCACTGAGGTAGAGGGGGGTCAGGGGGTGTCACATGCCTGCTGAGGGACCAGAGCCTCCCTGGGGAGCAACAGCAAGTTCGAAGAACAGTGTTGTCATCACAGCGGCGACAGTGACAGTTGCTGACACAGTGACCACATGGAGTTGGAAGGCTGACCCCGAGGTATACCCCACATCCCTGTGCCCAGAGCCCCACGACTGGCTCTCCTGACGTCCTGCTCCTGCGTCAGAACCCAAGGGACCTTGGGGACTGTCCTGTCCAAGCACATGCATTCTGTCCCCCCGGGAGCCTGCAGGTGCCGCAGCCACAATGCCTGGGCCTCCGATGCTGGTCATCATTTCTCCAGACCCTGGTCCCTTTGTCCACAAGGTGGGGGTATCCACAGATTTCTGCACAAGGTGGCAGCAAGGGCGGCGTGTGAGGGCGCAGGGCGTCTGGGGGCTGTAAAGAGCTGTATGCACGTCCGACCTCATTAGCACAGGAGCAGCCCAGGGCTCCCAGTGGCTCAGCCTGTCTCCCCAAAGCTTGAGAACCATGCCAGGTGGAGCCAATGTTGGTCCAGGTTCAATTGCCCTTGGACTGAAGTCAAGGATGTTCCCAAATGGGACAGGACTCTCCTGGACGCCTCATCCACAGGGTTGCCATTTTCCCCTGGGGTGACAGGTGCTGGTCTAGACTTTGAGAACATCCTCAGAATGTGGATCTGCCCTGGCTGGTGTGGCTCAGTGGACTGAGTGCCAGCCTGTGAACCAAAGGGTCATGGGTTTGATTCCCAGTCAGGGCACATGCCTGGGTTGCAGGCCAGGTCCCTAGTAGGGGGCACATGAAAGGCAACCACACATTGATGTTTCTCTCCCTCTCTTCCTCCCTCCCTTCCCCTCTGTCTGAAAATAAATAAATAAAATATTTTTTTAAAAAAATGAATGTTGTCCTGGCATGCCAAAGTCATGAGTTCAATACTCAGTCAGGGCACCTACAAGATTCAACCAATGCATAAATGCGTGGAACGAAAAAATCAACGTCTCTCTCTCTCTCCCCTTCTCTCTCTCAAGCCCATCCCCCTGCAACTCCAGACCTGACTGAGATGAGGATGCTCTCTGACATGGCCTAGGGTGACAATGGTCCGTGTGAGGAGGGCACCCCTCCACGGAGGTGTCCCCAAGGTCACAGAGCAGAGAGCCGCTGGTTCTCGGCACCTGCCAGGTGATCTGTGCTTCTGACTGTCTCACTGGGGTCCCTGCTTCTCTGTTCTCAGAATGAGACCCACCAGGACCCCAGCACCTCGGCGGTCCCCTCCCTGATCCCTGCCACAGGCCACCGGCTGGAGAGCACATTCCCCACGTTTGGGTTCCCCGTCGGGAAGTGTGCGGTGCCAGCCCCTCACCCCCGACGCGGGCCTGGGTCTGTCCCGTCTCTGCTGCTCTGTCACCCACCGCCAATCTCAGAGCAGGGACAGGTCCCTGGGGACAGGCGGTCCCCCAGAGAGGAGGGTGAGGACCCTGGTCCTTCCTTGTCCGATGCGGGGCAGGCGCCAGCTTCCACAGGCGCCGCGGGGTCTCTCTGTCCTTGTCTCCAGCTGACCCCCACTGACTGAGGCCGCTCAGCTCTGTCACTTCCCCTTCTGTCCTGTCCTGCTCTGTGCCCACCGAGGGACCTCACAACCTGCAGGTGGTGCATGAAATGTGCCCATGAGCACAAGACGAGAAGGAGGGGGCAAACCCGTGTGCGGAGAAGGGAGCACCCGGCTGTTGGGCACCAGGCGGGCCGTGGCGGTTCTGCTCTGGGCCAGGTTTATCAAGAGGCCTCCTTGAGCAAGGAGGACCTGGGCCGGCTCCAGGTGTTTGGCCAAGGTGAAACCCCCATGGGTGCCCCAACCCTGAGTGGGGGCTCACGCAGCCCTTCCCAGGAGCCTGCCAGGCTGCACAAAGGGAACCATAGGGGAAAGACCTACACATGAGGGTGGATCTGTGGGCCAGCTTGAGAGAAGGGCCCCCAAGGTTCACATCAGAGGCAGCAGTGGGAGGAAAGGCAGCTGATCGCACCTCCCCTCCATGAGGCTTTGCGCAGCCTAATGTGCAGGCCCAGGTGTGTGCTCCACCAGGACCAGGACGGGAACAGCCAAGGGTCAAGGGCGCTGGCCACTCAGAGCAGGATGCAGGACAGCTCCGGGATCCGGGGACCACAGACAAAGGCGCTGCTGACCTAGGCCAGCTCCCCCACCTGCCTGCCTCTGGGTGCCATCCACAGCCCTGGGCGTGGGTCACGTAACTGCCCTCCCAGTGAGGCTGGGGATTCCTGCCCCCGCCTTCTTCCTGCCCGGAGTAATGCGGTGACTGTGCAGTGACATAGCACCTTACTGCCTAAGAGAAAATGCCCACCATTTGGGAATGAGTCCCAGGAAGGAGAGAAGGGAAGCCTGTCCTGGATGTGAGACACAGGCATCAAGAGGAGGGGGAAGCATGGCTTAAGGAAAAAAACAAAACAATAATATTCCTCTGTTATGTTCAGTGTATCCACCCGGGAGTGAGGCAGACCAGCAGCTGCCACTCAGCTACGTTGGAGGGTGTTTATCGCCACGGGAATGTCCTCCCAATCGCTGCCACCGCTCTGCAGGGCATCCCACAGCCTGGCCAGAGGGCAGAAGGATGCTGGTGTCACCAAGCTGCTTGTGGCTTGGCAAGATGGGATCACGACACACCTTGGCCACCTGGGAGTGCAGCCTACGCAGTGGTGACCCAGCGCCCTGGAGTTCTTGGTCCCCAAACTGTCCAGGTTTTAGCACCCACAGAGGATCTGGAGGAAGCCAGTTCACAACCCCTCCTGTTCGTCCTTGGGGGGAGGGTGTTGCTTTTTTAGGGAAAAAAAAGCCCCATTTAAGTGACCCTTTAATATTAAGGCATTCATATTTAATCAATATTTAATCACAGCTTTGATTGCCTATAAAGGCAGTGGAAGGGTGTATTTTCACCTAAAGGCGTAAAAATTTAATAACCCTGATTGGCCCTTGTATTAGGTTTCCCTCGGTTTTCACACTGCGTCACTATAAGAAGGACCCGTCTTTTCCTGGGGTCCAAGTGGCCTGTGTTTTGGTTCTGTTTTCCTCGACAAACCGCGGGGCACGGAGGCGCTTTCATCGGCAGCTCTGAGCAGGAACAAAGCGGCAGAGCGCGCGTCTGCCAGACAATGAAAAGCACCTGATTGAAATCTCCATGTTGACACCGGTGTCACCTCCAGGGGTATTGTCACCCCGTCTCAGCGCGGCAGGTATCAGAGAGCACGCCACGGAGACAGTGCCACCTGTTCGGGGTGCCGTGCAGAGGCAGGCCCCACGCGGGCGACGTCAGGGGGACAGCCGGGCCCTCCGGGTGCCGTCCTTGCTGCTCGCAGCACGGGAAGGTGGCATTAACATTTTAACTCCTCTCTCACATGCCACCTGCCGGGGATGACGAGCTGACACGGAGCATCCGGGGCCTCCCTCAGGTGTTGGGGTACAAACCTGCCTGGGAGGACGTGGGGGTCAGTGGGATCCTTACTGCCTCCTGGGTGGCCAAGGCCACTGCTCAGGACCTGTCCGTCTCTCACCCAGGGCTGTGACCCGCCGGACACTGTTCTAGCTGCTTCGCCGCTACCTCGATGCATCCGCCTTTACGCGCCCCGTTATATTTGGGGGATACGATGCGGACCCCCGGTTTCTTGGAATCTGGGCCCCGTGATAACGGGCCGCTGGAGACAAAGATTCTCCTGTGTTTCCGATGTCACCTCATGGCTCGTAACTTCTTGACAGGCTTCGTGACTATGTTGCTCCCGTGTGACAGGGGATTTTCTCTGTGTGCTGTGACTTGGCATGGTTTTTTTTTTTCCCCCTTTCTGGAACATCTTGAAAAGCAAGATGGGGCGTGTAGAAAATGTTTTTTTCTCCGGAGGCACTGAAGGGATTCCTAGGTGCTTTTTCTCCAAGGTCTCTGCCGGGGGCAGACAAAGCTCTGCCTGACCCCCGCGTCCCGACTCTGTGTCTCCCTGGGCACACACAGGTGTGTACGTGAGCATCTCTGGGCCTGCGGAGCTCCTCCTGGAAGGGAGAGCTGTATCGGGCTTGTAGATCCCACTGCCCTGCCCCCGGGCCAAGGACCTACAGACACGCGAGCTACAGATTAAATTTGCTCACCGTCTCCACGTGAGGTACGGCCCAAGAGAAAGGACCCCTCCTCCTCAGGAAATACACGGTGAGGGCCCAGGGCAGGGAGAACGCCCCCCACCCCCTGCAAAAGGACAATGCCACCGACTGCGCCTTTTCCTAGGGGACTTAAGGGTCTTTCTAGCACTTTTACCTTCAGATTTCACCGGTCCCGTTTGATCTTTAACCTATTTACTCCCTTGCCCTAAAAACAAATAATCTCAGGAGTTTAAGCAACTTACGAGGAAACATTAAGTGACAGGTAGAAAAATCACAATAAAATAATGAAAAGCACCATTGCATCTAACAGGTATCTTTTTATTGTGACATTTACTACAGTTCACTGCCTTTTGGCAGAGAGCTCCGCCATATGCCAGGCAGCGGGCGTCCAGATCTAAGCTTAGCTCCCAGATTTGTATCCAATTTTAAAACAGGCCACAAAACCACAGCAAAGAATAGCTTCCCCTCCTGTTCCACCGCCGCCTGAATTTTCAGATGGGTATAGAATTAAATTTTTATTCAGATAAAGCTATTACATCCATGAATAAATATTAACCTAGGCAGAGAAATGGACATAAAAATAGACCCAGCTATTGACTTTTTTTTTTAGGGCTTGTCTTAGTAAATAAAGTATTGATCCTCCTGTTTGGGATTTCGGCTCAGTTCCACTGTGCACTCCTCAGTGAAATGGGTTCCCTGGGCTTGGCTTATTCTTAGCAAATAGTAACCACATAACAAACACAGACTGTTTATCTGAGCCGACTTGGGCTTTTCTTTATGAGAACGGGTCCACAGACGTCCTCTACACAGACTCGAAGAAGCCATTTCCTAAGAGCTCGATTCCACACCGTCTGCCTTGAACCTGCCTTCTCGACTCACGGTTTTGATAAACACCACCCCACCCCTTTTCCTCCAGGACCCCTTTCAGACCTAGAATTAGGTCTAAAAAAACTCTGAGAAACTTTTCTGGCACATCCTCAGTTTTGTTTGGTTTGGTTTGGTTTTTCCTGACCTTTGTTTTTCGGCCACTAACAGCAATAAAAAGGCAGGAATGCGTTTTGGGAGGGACACTGCAGCAGGCAGAGACTCCGTCTCATTATTGCCCATTAGCTGAGGCTGCGCAGCCTCCCGGAGACCCAGAGGGGAACTCAGGCACCAGCGTGGCCGTGAGCAATACAGCGGCTTCCCTCACTCGACTGCAGTTTCAGCAGTAACCTAATACATTACAAATATTGACATGAGTTTAATTTAATAAGTTTGAGCTGGAAAAAAATGTCGAAAAGAAAAAAAGTATGTAAGTCCTGAAATATCAAAAATCTTGTAAGAGACAAAACTGTTTTGACTGGGAAATAAAATGCCGAAAAGACACCTTTTAGCAAAACCGTAGTTATTTGCCATCAGGAGGCAAGATGGAGGTGGATGTGGGCAAATGGGGAGCCCTTGTTCCCGACACCAAGGTTGCAAACAAGAGCCCAACTCCCTTCAGTTCTGCCCCTAGCAGAGCGCTGTTCATATTTCAGAACCTGTAACAATTGCAAATGCGAGTCTGAAAAGGCTGTGCCGTTACAAATGTTACAGCGCCAGGTGGCCAGTGTCCAACAAATGGACACTTCGCGCCAGGTTCTCCTCAGCCCAGGGGAGAGAAACTATGTTTCTTCTGGGTGCAGCACCAGGAAAAGCCCAGGGGAGCCTACTGTTCAGGACTGAACTACTCGAAATGCTAAATTCACCTCCGATGAAGAAGTTCACAGAAAGACACAGGGACTATGTTTTAAACAACAAGTTTACCACCCTGCTGAAAAATGGCGCTAATTATTCTTCCATCCAGTCCCATTTTTCTAACAGCTGAAGTGGATACCGTGTGTAAGCGCTATACCATTGAACCAGCTACAAACAAACCCAAACAGCACACCTCCTCAGTGCCCCCCCCCAAATAGGAGAGAGGAACGTAAGACTCTGACATTTAGAAAGAGTCGGGGGTAGGGGGTTGGGGGGAAGATGGACATAGTGACTTCTCCCAGATTTAAGAATCATCTCCTCCTGAAGAGATGTTGGCTGGTTTAAAGAGTGTGCGTTCTAAGCAATGAGAAAACAGATGGCAACTAGTTTTTGCTCTTTTAGGGCAGAATTAGTATCATCCTACCCAGTACATTTTCACAGACAACAATGAGAATTTCTTTGAAAAAGCAAGTGTAGTAGACTACACCTCGATTGTTTAAGGAACTAAAGCCAGATTCCACTGAATGTCAAGTGCACAGAAACAAGGAAACCTCCGGGAGTGTGGGGACTAGGCTCTCCTGTATCGAGGGTGGTCAAAGGCAAATTTGTAGAAGGTCCCACCTGCCCTCCCCACCCCACACCTACAAACACACCTACAGTAGAATCCACACACTAAATGTTAGCTGAAAATCTCTGAAAAGGAAAACTGCAATAGGAGAGCTTGCAGCCTAATCAGACCTGGTCCTGGCATCACCTTTTAAAATACATACATGCGATCATAATAAATCAACTTCCTAAATACCTTGAATTCAGAATACTTGCATAAGGCCAGTGTAATAATGCTCATTATAAAATTATGCATGATTCTTATGCACTCAATTACATTTCAGAGATTAACAAGGGTTTAAACGTACGGTTTCTAGAAACCTAAATTTCATTCCTGATATAAAGTGAGTTTGTTTCTTTCACCGACGGCCACACATAACCCAGAGGAGAAAATCTGGAGTTGGTGGCAATATATTTTATTACTTTCATGATCCATCAAGTCGTTCAGAAATCAAATCAAACCTCATAAAATAGAACACAAGACTTTGTATCTGTGCACAAACTATACAGGACGCATTATTAAATCCTTGTTTCATTTACGAAATGGCTTCTCCTTTTTCCGATTACCGAATTAAATGCGTCATTGCCATGCCAATTTTTATCAAAATCCACAAAGGCAATTTGTTTTACGCCCTCAGCTTCACCTATAGAAAGAATCAGGTTTTTTTTTTTTTAATGAGACCAAACAACAGATTTTCAGTAAAATACTATATACAAGACAACGTGATATAAACAAGGGACATAAAATTCCTTCCCGTGAAGAGATGGGCAGACACAAATGCTGGCATTGACCTTGGCTGTGCCTTTCCTCCTTTCCAACCAGTAGCACGTCAGTCCTAGAATTCGGTACGATCAGGAGAAGTTTTGCACAGGCCTGGGAAAAAAAAGTTAAGAGTGCATCACCATCCTGTTGAAAACCAGCCCAAAAGGAAGTCACTGGCTTTCTGTGAGAAGCCTGTTTTTGTGGTAGCAGTTTCGAAGACTTTGAAATTGTGGAAAATCCCCCAAATACACAAAGGTAACAAAGAAGGGTGCCATCTACTTCCTGGACCCCAAACCCCAGTCTCCACACTGGCCAATGCTTTGCAGTTCTTGTGCTAACACTGAGCCCAGGGGCTGTCTTGCTCGCCCATGGCCATGGGCATTTGAGGGACGTTTACAGAGGAGCACCGTGCACTTGGCATTTGCTCCGAGAAGCAGAGGAGCTTGGCTGCACATGACTTTTCCAGTGGGAAGCGATCAATGCCACCTCTCTTTAGAAAAGCAGCAGATTATTCTAGCTACAGAGTTTTACTTCACATAGAAAGTATGCTCGCCTAGAAAGCCATTATTTGGACAATCGAATCTAACCACCTCATCAGTGTTGGGGAGTCTTATACAAAGAGGTGGAAAACACTTTCAGTTTCAATGGGGGCCACACATTTATAGATGCTTGATACTTGATGCCATATGTTGCATTGGAAATGACCACATGACAGATTCATCATCCTGATGGCTCTGCACGCAAAGGTCTGATATCAAAGCGTGAGTGATGTGTACACAGAGTGCAGGTATGTGTCTGCATGTACACCCTCCCATGCGCTGGCTGACGAGCACCTCCCCAGATGGAAGCGACTCCATGCATTCAGTCTGGACTGACGTTTCTCCCGCTTTGGTAGAATACAGCTATCCTCGGAACGTATACCTGATAATGCATTAGGATTTTAAAACATCATGTTGATGTCAAGACCTTAAAATAAAGATCCAGAGAAGCTTGGCTTATGTGTCTCAAAATATTGCATGAGGAAAAGCTAATGAACTCACTTGTATTTCTTTGCCTGGGGGGGAAAAAGAGAGAGAGAGAGATTCTATGGGAAGTTCCCCCCACCCCTGCCCTCTCACACCTCCAGCACAGGTGCACTGAGGACGTTCGCTCTGCCCCAGGACCAGAAGTGCAGGGGCGTCCACAGACCCACCTGCACCCCGGCCTCTCTCCGAGATACTCGCATTCGTGGGAAACACCTACGATGCTGATGAAAATCTCACGTGTCGTTTTAAAATCCCCACACAGCCATCCTAGCCTTCAACACAGATGTGCTTTCTCTATTGCTCCCCATTGGTCTGCGTGTAAGGAAGGACCTTTCTCTTGCAAAGACTCAAGCGCGCTCCTTAGCCAGACGGGGACGAAGCCCCTCGCAGTGGTACGTCGGTCACAGCACCATGAGGCACACTTTCAATATCTCACAACTTTGTATGTCAGTCACAGCTCGGGAGGGCTGAAACTCTTAGAAGTCTGGGAAGGGGGCCTCATCACTCCCGGGTAATTATTACAAATAGAAGAAAATGATCTAAATAGAAAAAAACAAAATTCACACACACACACACACATATATAAGTACACACTTATATACATATATTAAAGTATATAAATATAGAAAGAGACACACCTTCCGATCGAACCTCCAATTTTAAAAACACCTAGTTTGGAAAATATCAGGTATCTTCCTAAGAGCAACACGCACGCATTTTCACAGCTCCGGGCGCCACGCAGTGTACAGAGCCCACGCCGGGTGGGGAGCTACCGGTGCCTGGGGTTTTGTAACGTCCATCATGTACGTACACGGCCATTTCTTGAGAACACTGGCCCGTGGAGAGCGATCCCAGTGACATTTGTGGGGCACCAGGCCCAGTCCGGCCTTCGCCAAACAGGAAACTACTGGGTGTGAATTTCTGACGACATTGGAAAGCACCCACATGTTCCTGCAGGGCGAGAGCCGCACCTTTCACATGGTTATCGGAACCTGCCCCACATGGGCACGCGTGGTCACACGCCCAGATTCTCTCCCGCGCTAATTCTTAAGTTTGAACACATTCTGCCTTGTTAAATGGTGTGAACTTACTTCGATAGGAAGGGGATGTGGGGGGGAGGGGAACCAGGATTCTAGATTTTTTTTTAAGGTGAACATATATTTTCATTTTGTGACTTACGAATGCTTTAGGACATCCGTAAGTACGCTTCACAGAGAAACAAAAGGTGGAAACCCTCAGCCTGCTCCACGGCCCTGGGACGGCCCCTCTTCGGGTGGCCGCCCCGCCCTCTCCGAGACAGCGATATCCCTGTTTATAGCGGGAGTGCTTAACCTGGGCTTTGAACAACTCAAATGCTATCGGGAACTAATGATATAACCAGGCTTTCAGTCTATAACTAGTCATATGGCACAAATCTTAGGGTTATGCAGCAGGGTTGCATTTTCTTGCGGTTAATTTTTCGTGTCCAATGATACATATGCAGAAGGAACAAAGAGGCCGTGGATATTATTGGAATGTAGTCAAATCGCTGCTCTTGGAAACAGCCTCCCCCCCAAATTTGGATATCTGGGGCACTTGCCACCGAACAAAGTTGGCAAAACTTTGCCGAGTCCTTCTGCAGGTGTGCTTAGGACAGGCCACCTGCCTGGGCCGTGGGTGACTAGGTCAAGGGCAGGCCCTTTATGAGGAGGGCTAGGACGGTGATTATCTATCTGCAATATCGTTCTCCACAGTTTTGCATCTATCTTAATACAGGCATGCACCCTGAATTGTTAGGAAAAAATTTTAAAAAATACTGTGTTTGGGAAATTGCAGTTACACACTTATTTCTGTGAATTTCACAAAATGACATGACATACCCAAAATCAACGACCAAAAGCCCCCAAACACCCGAGCAACCCTGACCGTGCATTACTCTCCTCATACCGCCACCCAAACTGGACTCAAAATAGAAAACATCCCCATTTTCTGCTCAGAGTAAGAAAACTTCATCCTGTTCATGGGGATTTGTAACTAACTTTCCTGTTGAATAACTTTGGAAGGCATCCATTTTATCTACAGACATGCAGTATTATTTTAAGAACTTTGGCAATACATTTAATTCTGTGGGTGGAGGTGTATCACGCATTAATAGAAACAGTTGCTAAATGCTAAATGTTTCCAACTTGTAACATTGCACAAAAGTACTCCCTGGCTGAGTCGTATAATCAAGGGGAGCCAATGGCAAGAGCATGTTTCAGCTCTGTATCTAATCGGTAAAGTTCTGGCATTTTTCTCCTAGCTTCTGAGTGTGTGTACAAGAACACGAGTCAAGTATTATTTTTCCACCCTCTGCCAGAAAAAAAAAATTTGTTGAAGAAGTTGATACTCTGGGAAAGACACTGGAAAAAAAGTATCCAGCACCCCGGGGGTCAAAGAAACAAACAAAGAAACATTTAAAATGCCTTACTAAACAAAGCCCCCACTTTCTTGCTGGTGCAGGTACCAGGCAAGTCAGAGAACCCCCCTCCTGGTCCAGGATGAAGATTTCAAACCTCTCAGAGTTTAAAGGGAGCCGAGAGCTTTGGGCTCATCCGATTCCAACCAGCATGAGCTCCTTCCCCACTGGAAATCACGCTCCTTTGCTTCTTTTGAATTCACTTAAAATGTGGAGGGCAGGAAGCGCGGACGGTCAAGCCCGGCAGCCCTGTGGTCGTGTTTATTTGTTTTCACTCCCAGGGTGTCGTTTCTGATTCAGTGGAGAAGCTCTGGTGGGGGAGACGAGAGGCTCGGTTTGGGGATGGGTGGGGGGAGAAGCTGCTGAGATGCTGAGTAGGAGGGGAGGGGTGGGCGAGCGAGAGAGAGAGAGAGGGCGCGTGTTACATCAGACACAGTACCTGGCTTTTCAGAGCACAGCTTGTCAGCCAGGTAACGTGCCTCCCGGGCGATAAGTGAGAGGATCTTGTCTTCATACTCTTCTATTATGGATTCGCACTGTAGGAGCAAAAGAACACGTGTGAGTACAGGCGCACGCACAGGGGCCCTGTGTCAACGTTTCATTGACTAAAAACGTAAAATCGTGCCACCAAGGTGGTCGGGTTTTTATCGGCCCCTTTGGTTCGAGACATCATGGCACGTTAACCCTCTTTCCAGCTTGGGTAAGACATCCTGTTCCCGGGACTTACCTAGCTGACTCGTCGTGTGGAGGGACGGGAGGGAGGAGTGGCTGCTGCTATGTCTCTCTTCCTTCCACTGAGATGCAAAATTAGGGAGACCTGCATTTCCTACTTAGGCAGCTGAAAAGTCTTTGCGTGTTTATTTATTTCTTAAAAGCTGCTAGCTCCTTGAAATGGTTAAACCTGTTCCCCCCGCCCCCCGATTTAATATAATAATCCATTTTTGTGGTTTTTAAACCAGGACCTGAAGTGTGACCACAATTAAATCTTTCTCGGCAATCAAAACACGCGCATCTTTAATTTCACTGTGGGTATCACGCTTGACAGTTACTTAGGGAAGTTCCTTGTCACACGGTTTAGGGACGCAGCCCCGATTTCATTCCGCTCCCCCCTCCCCCAGATCTGACTTTCCGGCGAGGAGGGAGCTCAGATCTGCCCGTGCGTTTACAAACCTTAAATTATAACTGGAGGCTGCGCCTGCGTTAGGGAACCAGAAGGTTCCAGTTGTAGGGGTGGCTAAGCTGTAGAGGGCCATTCACCAGACCCTTGTGAATCACTCTGGGTTCATGAAGCGAGAATCTACGATTTTTGAATGGCCTTTAAAAAACATTTAACTTCCACGACGGTCTGTTTGTTTCAAACCGGTGAACTACCAGCACTCTCGCTCGAGGCCATTCCCATTCCAAAGCCCTTTCGCCCCAGAATTACCTTCACTTTTTAATTAAAATGAAATCTTCCCAAGTCAGCTAAAACCCTCACTTCAGGGTTTCAGCACGCCTGGCATTTTGGCGAACGTGTGACCTTAATACATTAAAAAAAAAACAAAAACAACAAAACCAGGCCTTTTTTTCATCCCTCT
Organism: Artibeus jamaicensis; assembly: GCF_021234435.1. NCBI lineage: Eukaryota > Metazoa > Chordata > Mammalia > Chiroptera > Phyllostomidae > Artibeus > Artibeus jamaicensis. Next base: position 5,334,103 of record NW_026521936.1, read on the forward strand.
GATTCAACGGCATTAAGTAAAATGAAAGATACTGCAATCGAGTTGGCCAGGCACACACTCCCGTGAGCAGAGCCCGGCGCTCACTCACAACAAACAAACACACACCGCGCAGGGAGGAAGTTTGGCAGGGAGCCCGCCGCACCGTGGCCTTTGTTTGACTTAGTTTGCGCCACAACACCTGCGTTAACTCAGGAACACACTCTCTCTTTCGTGAAACCCGAGGTGGGCCCCTCTCCCTCTCCACTCGGCCTTCACCATCGGGGAAACGACAGCCATTCTCGCTCGGTGTTGAACCTGTAAGAGACCTGCCTCGGCAAGGGGACCCCCTGGGAGCCCCCCTGAGTCATCCCTCCGCCCCCAACAGAAGCCAAGCAACGTGCAACGTGTGTGTGTCTTAGGGTCGCCGTGACTTGTGACAGCACTTGAAAAATATCCCTTAATGTTTCCCGCCAAGACGAAACAGCACAGCCCCTTCTGTGTCTCAGAAGGCACGTTACTAAATGCACGGGCCGCACAGGACAACAAAGCAAATGTAGCACCTTAATGTTCCACCTCATGGAACTCAAGAACCACCGAAAACAAATAAAAAAAAAAAAAAGAAAGAAAAAAGCCAGCACACTCCCAGAGCCCAGAACTAGTCTGCCGAGAGAGCTTACCGCGAATTTCAAAGGTCTGTAAGCCTCTGAGTAAAAAGAGAATTTTTTAAATTCTTGGTACATTTTGTCTCCTTTCCTTGGGGCGAATCTCTTGAACGTCTTCTCCTTGGTCACAGGGTCCACCTCCAACTTGTAGTCGTTCATCCGCTGGCACACTTGGTCCAGGAGGTCTGCGAGGAACGCCTCGGACAGGGCCCAGGGAACCTGCGGAGGAAACGCGGGCAGGAAACCGGGCTCAAGGCGACCGCGACTTAAAAGGCGCCTCAGGGTTAGCTGGGGAGACTCGCAGCCCCCAGGGCAGTGCACAGCCCTCAGGTTCCTAATGTAAAAACATGCGTGTGGTCGTATTATTTACCTAATTTAAGAAGTTAGCTTAAAGCCTGGGGTTTTTTTTTTTTAAGTGCGTCTGTTTGCAGGTGGACAGAAAGAGACATTCAAACTAGAGACCATACTGATGCGTAAAAGTCATTGGCCGTGTGGAATAAGGCATCAAGCATAGAATGCGGTTATTATCCGTCTACTTGGCAGGGAGAGAGGGGAAGGAACAGCAGGAGGAGGAGGGAGAAGATGAAGGCAGGAGAGGAGAGGAGAGGGGAGCTGGAGAGAGGCGTCCGCTCTCGGCTGGTTCCAGGACTCGCCATCAGTTCAGGAGAACTTAGGCAAAGCCCGGGGTTTGTCCTCGGTCCCGCTGCCCCCTGCGCCGCGCAGTGCCCCTGCGCGGAGTGGAGCGGGCACAAGACCAGTGGCCGTGAGCCCCTGTCCTCGGCGCGGCTGCGCTGTCCTTTGGAACAGCTGGTGGCCGTCGCCGTGCGCCCCGCTCCCTCCGGAATCCAGCGAGGATTCAGAGGACCCTCCGCCCCGCGCGGGGGTCAAAGAGCACCCCTCGCCCTTGGTAACGGAGACAAAAACTTGGGGGCCGTCTAGACGGGTCAAGGTGCAGGAGGCTGGTCCCCAGTTCCTTCCGGAAGGGGGCGGGGACCCGCCAAGGGCGCCGGGACGCGCAGCGCGGCCGGGCCTCGGCGGGCTCCTTCCCTCTCCACCCTCCGCTGATCAAAGCAGGAAGTTTGCCTGACAACCATGGTGACAAGGGCTGAATCGCAAATGGTCTCGATTTCAGCGACGTCGCCATCCGCAGCCTCCATTGTCCCCTTTCAGGCGCAGTGGGAACCCTTCCGGTGCCGATGACCGCGCGGCATTCACAGGCGCGCTCTGGGCGCACAAAGGGTCCCCGCGCCTCGCCGCCATCTGGCCGCGAGTCGCACGGCCGCGCCGAGGACTAGCCGAGAGCGCGGGCGGGCGACGCCCCTGCCTGAGGTCCAGCACCCGGGCGGGCGGGTCTTTTAAGGAAATCAACTTCGTTAAAAAAAAAAAAAGTTCAAAGAAACAGAGGAAGAGGAAAGAGCAGAAGAAAAACACCACTAATTGGCTTTCAACGGCCCCACCGGGCACTGGGTAACAATATCCGCCCTTAGCCCCGCAAAAACTGGACTTCAAATGGCTTTTTAAATGCTGTCTAGGCCGTTTACGGAACCGGAACACATCACCTCAGTTATTTATTCACTAAAATACCAAGTTTTTAAAAACTCACGAGTGTGCTAGTGTTTTGGGGGTTTTTTTGTGTGTGTGTTTTAATGTCTGCAGTCAAAAGACCTGAAAAATGGCTGGTTTCACGCGCCCACACCCCAAATACAGGTTGCGTTTTCTTTATACCTCTGATCATGCCACTGAGGCACTCCGAGTTGGTGTTGGTTTGTGTGTGTGTGTCTTAAATACACCAATGAACATACTGAACGTGCTTTACTCAGAGGAGGGAAGGATTAAATGGTGTCCGGGCTGGACACTCACACCACACGGAGGGAGACGCTTAAATGACGAGGAAGCAGCTCATTAAGAATGGCCGGTTCTTTTTCGTGCCCTGCGCGAGCTGGGCGAATATTTCCTTATCTGATGCATGTGAAATGTATTAGTGGTGCTTTCTGGGACTCAACAAAACAGGCTTTTACTTCAAAGAGAAGGAAAGGCTCTTTCATTTAGGGAAAAAAAAATCTAACAGTCATCACGAACCCCTTCTCTCCTCCTCCTTCCCCCTTCCCCGGTCGGAAAAGTCGGGGGGTGGGCGACCACAGAGGGTCAGGGTCTGCCTGCCGGTTGAGCTTTGGAACCGAACCCTGTTCCCCGCCACTCGCCAGGATGTCACGTCGAGTGGAGGTCCCCCTCGGAGCTGTTTTTGAGCTGGGTGGGAAATGGCAGAGATCTGAGACGTGAGCGAATCAGGACCCTCGAGGGGCGGGGGTTGGGGGGGAGCCCTTCCACGCTTCCCCGGGGCAGCCATTCCTTCCTGCACATCCTGGTCTCCCACGTCCTAAAAACGGACCCCACGTTACACGCTCCCCACCAGGCGGGGCTGGTTTTTTTTTTTTTTTTCTTCTGAAAGTGTCATTTAACAGGTCCAAATAGAGCGGCATTGCGCCTGTTTTAACACAAAATGTTCTCTGCAGGGATCGACACGTGAGTCTGTTAAACCTTCGCAGGCTAACTGGCCTTTTGTTGTAATTAGTAAATATTCTTTCAGCGTAGAAAACATTGGCTGCCAGGTACCTCTGACAACACATCACAATTCTTACTAAAAACAAGAAAGGAAAAATTCCCAGGATATGCCTAGGAGAGTTCCTTTTACAGGAGATTAAAAAAAAAAAAAGATTTTAACATCCCAAAGCATCCAATTTTGCAAGAAAAATTTTAAAGAAAGCGATGCCCAGGCATTGCAGCTCTTTTGCTGTTTCGTAAAACGCGTTTGCTTAGTGTTTTCCACGGCTCCACGCAGCGGAAGTACCGCCAGTAAATTTAAAGGTTGTTCATAGAAGAACTGAACTCCTTTCTCCTCTCAGAAGAGTTTCGTTCTGAGAGTGAATTATAATGATGAGTATAAGGACAAGTGGGATAAAACGAAGTCTTTCTCTCCGCACACTGAGGGCTTTGAATGGTTCTTCTCAATAAAGCCACCTCCATTGTCGACTTAGGGGACGGTTGCCTCCGACCTGCAAAGACGGTCTCGGAGATACTGGCCTCATTAAAATATGAATGGAAGGGCGCCATCCCTGCCTCGGGAGGAAATGGCTTTCTTACAGCCCTGACGTCTGCCGGCGGGCGGGCCGGTGTCTGTTACCAATACAAAAACGATCCCTTAGGATTTCATAGTTTCCTTGGAGCACCCTGATCCAGGAAAATCCTAACTTTTTCTCATTTTGAAACCTACTTCCTGCTCGAATTATACTTAATAGTTGTAGCGTCTTTTTTTTTAACTCCCTTTAGGCTTCTATTGACCTTGTGCTTGTTTCAGGGGCTGTGACGGGGGGTGGGAGGCAGTCCCCTCTCACAGGCACTCGGAAACGGGAGCAAGGAGTGAGAAGTTTTGGCTTTGGTTTCCCTAGAACCCCGGAGTTAGGGATGTGTTCCTGACCCCTAGGACAACACGTTAACAGCAGCCAATTACAGAAGGGCGTCTGTGTTTGCTCACTACTGTGTGTCTGTTAATCTTGCGGCAAATTTCTTGCTCGATGGCTATCACCACCAGGCAGGGACGCAATTATGGCACAGTGCACCATCGGGCCTGGGAACGGCCCTCGTGGCCTATCTGTCTCTCTCACAAGAGCCTGACCATCTCAGATAAATCTCAGCCATCTTTATCGCCGTTTTGGAGTGCCCCTCAGACGGGAAACCGGAACTTAAGCTGCCGAGTGACCGATGATGAATTTCACATTGTTGCAAAGATTTCTCCTTCTAGAGGTTTCCAGTTAATGGAGAGAATTTAATGGCGTTGTGGCAAGTACTGCACCTGGTTTAGTCACTCACTTTTCATCCGTAAAAACATTGAAATCACTCCTGGTAGGAGTTAAAAGCTGATATTTGGGGGTGAAGATTCAGCCCCTGCCCACTCTAGGCTGTAACAGGAGAGGCATGGCCTTCAGAAACTCTTGTAAGTTGATGAAATATGTAATTAGCTTTTATGCTAATTTACTGCTATGAGTTTGTTGTCTGACACTTCTTCATATAATATGCAAATAGCATCGACTGTTTAGTTTTATTAGACAATATAATTACAAATCCAAAGACACTCATTTCAATGAGGAATAATAAAGGTTGATGAATTTCCCAGTGTTCTGTGCATCAGAAAAAATGATTGTGTTGGACTCAATCGACACGAGGAATTTTAAGGAACCTTTGTTTCCAGAGTGAGCCAACGTAGAACAGAATTAATATTAGTTTTTCCAGTTACCAAATTCAATCTTAGGTGTCTTTGTGCAACCCATTAAAACTTGTGGACAAAAGTACAAAGACTTCAGCACAGTTTACCATACACTAGACAGAAAATTTATACACATAACATAAAATGTTGCTTCCTCTAATTTTTTAACGAAAAAAGCTTAAAATATTTTATATATGCTCCCGGCTCTTATTTAACTGATGTATTATATCAGTAACATAAAGTGTATGCTCAGGATGTGAGACAAATAGAAATGATAAGAAAAGAGCAATGTGATTTCGGAGGGAAATTTCCCCAGAATTCAAAACTATCAAAGTTGCAACCACATATTTTATTCTGGAGCCTATTTTCAACGTCACAGTGACAGAACACGAGAAAAAATGTACAGTGAGTCCCGATTAATGAACACCATTCGCGGCCTCATCTGGCTCGTTCGACTTTTCCCTGAAGTTAAACAAAAAACACTTTACTCTCCTTATTGACTTCGCAATGCCATTTGGTGACTCAGTTTAGAAGGAATTCCTTTAGTTTCCCCCAAAAAACCTTTAGCTGTCAAACATTTCTAGTAAAATGAAAAGAAATGCACCTGTCCCCAGGAGAACTGTTATTATTTTTCACCTTTGTTAAAAATCCATTTTCACCCTGTGTCATACCCCAGAAGGACTTTGCAGATTAAAAAAAAATAATTATAGAAAACAATATTGAAAAATATTAATGATAAAAAATAATAATGGTGGAAAACAGTGAGAGTGATTTCACGGGCCGAGGCAACGTGAATAAAGTAGACGTGAATTTTTTTCTTCAATAACTATTATTGGACCCCATCCACAGGTCAGACCAATAGGCTCTCTAATTCACACTTTTTAAAGGGGACTCTTCTGTGATTCGCAGTGAAAGGTAAAACAAAACCCCAGAAAAGGATCCTGTGGCTGGTGGAAACTTGGCAAACACTAATTCATGGTCACCCGACTTCTTGTCTTTCAGTCGAGCTAAAGAGCAAGAAATATATCTGTGTCTCGATTTCACACTTTTCTGACCCCAAAGCTGCGGGGTTTTCACCAGCTTGTCACTAAAAACAAAGTGGCAGATGGGTAGTCACGTATCCAACGGGCCCTGCTGAGCCCTTTCCCCAGATGGAAGAGGGGAGGAGCCGGCGGTGGGGAAGCTCTTGTGGAATTTTCCAGCTCCGCCGTCTGCATCCTCCAGGGCAGGTGGTGGGATTCCCTTGGAAAACACGAGTGGTCTCGGGGGACGGGACGGGCACACTGGACGTTCGCACGCCCTGCTTCTGTCTCAGAGACATGGGAACACACTCACTGGTCCCCAGCGGCCAGAAAGACAGCATGTGCTCTTTAAAGACACCTGTGGTAGAAAAAGCTACACACTCACCCCATTTAAAAATTTAAAAAACCCAAAGGAACAAAAAGAGCAGAGCAAGGCCGACGCCTACTGCAGACCCTATGGCCCCACAATCCTCACTCCCCAAATATTCCAGCACATGGCTACATGTGAGTGTGCATGAGTGTGTGTGTTCGCAGTGTGTCCACGTGTGCGCACGTGTGAGCATGTGGATGCGCATGCCCGTGTGCCCATGTGTTTCTGTGTATGTAGATCTGAGTGCCCATGTGTGTGTCCTGTGCACACAAGGCACCCACATGTGTTCCAGTGTGCACATGACACATGTTCACGTGTTTATGTGTACGTGTGCACGTGCCCACATGTGTTCTCACGTCCACCACACATGTGCCAGTGTATGCACACGTCTATGTGTAGAGTGTGTCCACATGTGCTCACGCGTGCATGCATGTGCGTTCATGTGTGCCTGTGTGCCATGTCTGTGTGTGCTCCCTCTTATACAGAGATTACAGCCTGATGCATACACCTGGGGGTAAGAGGGTTCAGTCACGTCCCTCAGGAGGCTGGGGACCGTTTCCTGACTGGCTGCTGAAGGCACGGACACCCACGGTGATGGCATCTGGACTCACACCCCTCCTGTGGGGCGGGACTCACCCCAAGGACTCACCACCATGAGCTACAGCAGGCTCTCCCTGGAATATTTGTTACAAATCAGCTTTGGGGTAAAGCTCACCTTATTCTGCCCCCAAATGATAGCGGCAAGTGGGCCAGGGGGAGGGTTCTCTGGCCCATTTCACAGGGGTTGGCTGTCCTGCCGTGGCCGGGCCCGAGTCTTCCTCCCACAGCCCTTGTGCTACGGGCCATCGCTGTCCACACCCTCCCAGCCTCTGGACATGGGGACACACGGCACAGTCCTGGAGCTGGGAGAACCTCAGAGACCCCACAGGAAACCCCTCCTTGTCAGGGGGGAGACTGAGGCACACAGGGCCTGTGTACAGAGTCATGGCTGGAACCCAGCAGAGAGACCAGGCTGCTGGGCCCCGCAACATTCGTGTCCTCCCACCAAACGCCAGCCAGGGCAGCTCTGATGGGCTGAATTAGGTCCCACCAAACTTCTGTGTTGAAGTTCTCCCCCCTAGGACCTCAGAATGCAGCCTTATTTGCAGATAGGGCCTTTAAAGGGGCGATTAACATAAAATGAGGTCCCTGACCCAAACTGACTGGTGTACTCATAGGAAGAAAAGATGCGGACACAGACGCAGGGAGAGGACAGCTGTCCACATGTGCAGGGGAGCATCCTCGGGAGGAACCAGCCCTGCCCACGCCTGGACCGAGGACTGTGCAGTCCTCAGGGCCGGGAGGCACTGTTTCTGCTGCGTCTGCTACCTGGCCTGCGGTCCAGAAGCTGTACTGGCTGCAACCCCGCCCCTGAAATGGATTGTCTGCAAAGAGGTGAGGAGGTGCCCAGAGCACCTGAACGTCTCGGAGAGACCTGGCCGCCAAGCCGTGCACGGTGCCGGCTGGCACATGCCAGGGCAAACGTGGGTGGGAGCCCCTCCTGCTCCCAATGGTTCCGAGCTCCGGCTGTGGCCTCCCTGGAATTCCAGAGCCCTTGCCTGCAAGACGGGGGGCAAAAGCCACCTCTTCTGCATCTGGTCTCTCCAAGGAACCATAGGTGTATGCGGAGTGTTATTATTTCATTTCCTCTGATCAATGCTAACGGTTCTGGTGTGTCCCTGCCTTGGTGTTTTTATTTTTACTTTCTCTAATCCTCACCCGAGGATTTGTTTATTGATTTGAGAGAGGAAGAGGGAGACGGAGAGAGAGGGACATCAGTGTGAGAGGGGAACAAGGATTGGTTGCCTCCAGTATGTGCCCCCAACCAGGGATTGAACCTGCAACCTTTTGGCTTATAGACGACACTCTAATCCACTGAGCCACTCAGCCAGGGTGTAACTGCCTTGAAAGTGATGCAAATTTAAGGACTGCTGTCTCACCCCTGGGCTAGCTGTTGGGAGTTGGCTCCCCCCTCCATGTCCTAGAGGTAAGACAGACCGGTGACCTCCACGTAGTGTGTCTCGAGTTCACCAGTGACACTGCCCCTTGTCTCCTTCCCATCATCTCAGAATCTGAGCAGGACAGTCCCCTGGGCCCCTGGCACTCCAGGTGTGGCCCATGGACCCGCCGTGCTGGCCTCCCGGAGCACTGGCCCTGCCAGGCCTGCCCGGTCAGTCCCTGTAGTTCAACAAGTCTGTGCACAGCAACTCAGGTTCTCTAACGACAGTCAATGGCAGCTCCTTGGGCTGCCTTTCTATGTTCTTCAGCTCTGCTCTGCGTAGAAAGTGCATGGACTCTGGGGCGGCAGGACAGGCCATTTGGGACAGCCACCAGTCCAAGGGTTTGTCCTCTGAAACGTGAGGTGCAGTGACTTGAAAACCATGGCCTGCCCTCCGACCCAGCCTGCGCAGGGCAGCGCCTTTGGGAGAGCTGGGCGCTCCCGGGAAGTCGACCGGACACCCACTGCTCAGGCACCACAGTCCCAGCCTTCTCATTGGTTCTCGGAGAAAACCGGGAGAAGCTGGGAAGGGCGGCGGCACAGGGCACTAGAACTCGTCCTTGGCACCTGTCGAGAGGGAGATTTGACGACATGACGGGCTCGGAGAGTCTCTGAAAACTGGTGTAGCTCATTCTTCGAGGCCTGACTGTTCTCGGGCGCATTTCTGATCTTCTGCAGACGCGTAAGGGGCTGGCGAGTGGAGCGCAGGGCTCCCGCCCTTGCTGCGATGGGAGGGGCCGGGAACCTGCCTGCCCCTTCTGCTCCGGAGTCTGCAGGCCCGAGGCACGCGCTCTCATGTGAGATCCACGGGGAGAGGAGGCGGTGAGTGCTCTCTGCTGCCCCAAAGTCAGTCCCCCCCCCCCCAGCAGGCAGTGGTGGTTTTTGCCCACAACGGGGAAGACGCCACCTCTCTCTCGGCTCTGGGGTCTTTCTAGCTCAGAAACAGGTTTGACCCGCGTCGGGTGGTGAGCAGACTTGTTACGACAGCAGGTGCCGAGGGGGTGGGCCACAGGTCCACTCCCGGCATGGGACCAGAGGGAGAGGCCGCCTGTGTCTTCACTCGTCGGGTGGCTCTAGGGCCCCGGGTCCCTACCAGCGGTCCTGGCCTCAGAAGAACGGGCGCGGAACATAAGGGGCGATCGAGACCAGGCCCGACCTCCGCCTGCAGCGAGGAAAGAGGCTATGAACACATCAGCTTTGTGCTCATTAAAGGGAGAGTTTGTGGGTGTTGTTTCGTTGACCCTCCCTTGGGCCCACTCGTGAGCCTGGGTCTTTGTGAATCAGCGTGTCCAGCCCTGGCTGGTGGCTCAGTAGGGTGGAGTGTCGTTCCGAACACCAAAAGGTTGCGGGTTTGCCCTTGGGTGGTGTGGCTCAGTGGATTCAGTGCCAGCCTGCAAATCAAAGGGTCGCAGGTTCGATTCCCAGTCAGGGCACAGGCCTGGGTTGTGGGCTAGGACCCCAGTAGGGGGCATGTGAGAGGCAACCACACATTGATGTTTTTCTCCCTTTCTTCTCCCTCCCTTCCCATCTCTCTAAAAATAAATACAAAAATCTTACACACACACACACGCGCGCGTGCAAAAAGATTGTGAGTTTGATCCCTGGTTCCAGTGTGTACAAGAGGCAACCAAGTGGCCCTGGCTGGTGTAGCTCAGTGGGCTGAGCACGGGCCTGCGAACCAGAGGATCACGGTTCCATTCCCAGTCAGGGCACAGGCCTGGGTTGCAGGCCAGTTCCCAGCAGGGGACGCACGAGAGGCAACCACATATGGATGTTTCTCTCCCTCTCTCCTTCCCTTCCCCTCTAAAGATAAATAAATAAAATCTTAAAAAAGAAAATAGAGGCAACCGAGTGGTATTTGGCTCTCACATCAATGTTTCCCCTCCCTTCCTCTCTGTCTAAAACCAATACAAACATATCCTGGGGTGAGGATAAAAAAATAAAATAAAAATTAATAATCCCAAGGATACCATTAACTCCCCTCCTTCCTGGTTCTCTGTGCATTTGGATAAATACCACTTTTCTGCTTGTTAATACCCAGCCTTGGCCCTGAAGGGAAGAAGTCTTAGGTCACTGTTCTGCCGGGTCCCGGGGTCCTTGGCTGCGGGTGGACCACGCCCTGCAGGGCTCACGTTGGCTGGGCTGTGTGATCGCCGAGCCGGGTCGCTGGTGAAAGGCAACCCTTCAGCACTGTGCTGGGGACCAGGGGGACAGGGATACGGGGACTGGGACACGGGCACGATTGTCATGGGCAGGAGACCTGAGAACAGCAGACCAAGAAGCCGTTACGGCAGAGAGTCCAGTTGAGGTCACCAACCTCAAAGTTGAAGTTTAATCACTTGACCACTGGGTGCTGAGCTCCTACTATGCGCTAGGTGTTGTGCTAGGCACAGGGAGACAGAACGAACCAAACCAGCGTGGGCCCTGTCCTCCTAGAACCTACGGTCTGGCCCCCCGACTGGAAACCACACAGGGAGTGTGTTGGCCGTCAGGGAGCCCCCTGGGTTTACATGTAGCCCGGGAGCTGAGGCTGGTTTTCACATTTAGAAATAGCTGGAAAAATCAAAAGAAGAGTAATATTTTGTGACACATGAAGATGATATGGAATTCAAATTTCAGCGTCCACAGTGTTTTGGGCGGGACACAGCCCAGCCTCCCCTTGCGTGTGGTCCTCAGTGCCTTTCAGCTGTGGCAGCAGAGCTGCGTGTGACAGTCGGGGCTCTGAGCCTCACGTGGCAACTGTCTGGCTCCTTCCGAAAGCCACTGGCCCGGCCCCTCGCCCAGGTGGTCTCGAGCCTTCGGCCCGCCGACTGGTGCCCGCCCCAACCCCACCCACCCCCCAAACGGGGGGCTGTCTCCACGTCTCCTGACCCTGCCTGCACCTGTCTCCCCCTTCTTTTTTAACTCTCACCCCAGGACATGCCCATTGATTCTAGAGAGGGGGGCGGGAGGAGAGAGAGAAAGACACATCGATCGGCTGTATGCGCCCCAAGCAGGAACCAAACCCACCACCCAGGCACGTGCCCTACCAGGAATCCCACCCAAGACCTTCGGTCTGTGGGGCGATGCTCCAATCCACAGACCCTCCTGGACAGGCCTGGACTTCCCTTCTCTAGATGCCAACTGCACTTCTCGCCCACAGGACACGACACCAGTCCTCCCACATGTGTTCAACACACATGTGTGCATATACACAAGCACACGTGTGCACATGCATGCACATGCATGCACCACACTGCACTCACATACCATCAGCAGCTGCTTTCCCTGGGCTGTCATGACTGGTGACAGCAGCGACACTGACTCAGGAGCCCTCAGGGCTGACCCCAACAGTAGAGTGTCACTGGCCCAGCCCTCCTTGCACCCTGGTGACACGGGTGCTGTGGTTGTGTGCGGTGGGCCAGGAGGCCTTGCCAAGCTCACGTGGGGGTCGGGGTGGGGCTGGGATGGGACAGAGGCCCCTGCCCCCACCTGCCCCAACCTCGTGGCCAGCTCCTCGTGGGACGCCCGGTAAACACCCGAGGCTGGGCTTCCTCAGGGCCACACTCCCTGCTGTCCCCGCCAGGCCTCTCGCAGCAACCCCTCTCCTCCCTGTGGAGGCCCCTCTCTGCTGGCGACTGGGCAACATTCGCGGAACTGGGCTCCTGTCCTGTACCACCGGGCACGTCTCTGCCCAAGGTCACCGCACGCCTGCAGCGGACGCCAGACAGCCGGGTCCATCAGATGCCAAAGCCCTTCTCTGGGTGTCTGGCCAGCGGGAGCCCCTTCCCGAAAGTGGCGTCCTGCCTCGAGCCATTTGCCTGTGCCCACACCACCGGGCACCCCAGTGGCTTGCCTGGCGCTTCGCCCTCCACAGAGGCCCCCAAAGCCCCTGCTCCCAGGGCAGGTGGTGTCATGGGGCTCAGGCTCTCGGCCTCGTGACCTTCCTCAAAAGCAAATTGGCATGTCCCTCTCATCCCTAAGGTTCTGTGGGAAGAATCAGCCTCCCACGCCACAGCAACAACAGCCAGACCCCCGCACGGGGGCCACGCCGGGGATGCTCCATGCCAATCCCCTCACAGAGTCCCCATGATCCCCCGCTCGGCGCCCCATGTGTGGAGGCAAACAATTCTCAGTCAGCAGGATAAGGAGCAATTAACAGGACGAGGGATTTGTTGAGGATAAGTCATGCCAGACAGTTTTGACAGCTTGTTCTGGGTGCGACGGAATTACGGGGTGCATTATGTATTGAGACTTGCATGCTGTGTCGGATGCCAGCCTGGCGGGATGTTCTCGCCAAACGGTCGGAGCCAGCCTGGGTGAGAACAGGCTCACGGGCCGGAAGTGAGCTCAGAGACCCGAGACCAAGGGCGGCCGGGGTCAACAGGGGGCAGTGCTTCTTGGGGGTCCACACAGGTCAGCGGGTCAGCACCAGGGTGTTCCCCTTGACCCCTTTATCCCGGATCTGGAGGGGCAGGTGCCGCTGCCACCACGACCTGTAGGGTTAGGAACTGCGGCCCCAACCGGGTGGCCCTGAGCCTGCAGCCACTTAGCAGCCTGGGAACAGGGTGCAGCGTCTACAGAGGGCTCGTCACCTGACCCTTGTAGGACCCTCATCACAAAGAAACCTGGAGAGAAGGGGGGATGGGAAGATGAACCCATTCAGTCTCATGGGGTCAGAAGGACAGAGCTGGGGTCACCAACTCTAGAGCCTGCTGTAGGTCCAACTGTGTCACCCAAAAGAGGGGAGCTGTGTCCCCCCACATGCCAACCCCGGTACTTGGGAATACGACTTATTTGGCAACAGGGTCTTTGCAGAGGTAATTAGTTCAGATGAGTCATATTGAATTAGGATAGGTTCTTTTTTTAATTAAAAATATGTTTATTGATTTTAGAGAGAAAGAATGGAGAGAGAGAGAAAAACATCGGTGTGAGAGAGAAACACTGATGGGTTGGCTTCCACCCACGCTCAGACCGGGAATCAAACCTGCAACCTAGTCATGTGCCTTGAGTGAGAATTGAACCCCCACACTTTTGGTGCACGGGATGATGGTCCACCAGCTGAGCCACCCGACCAGGGCTAGGATGGGCTGTGGCCCAGGATGACTTGTAAGAGCTGGACACGAGACACAAGCGCCCAGGGGGGTGGTTGCTTGGACGCAGGTTGGGGCTGGAGGATACGTCTCTAAGCCAAGGACTGGCAGCCACCTGCAGAAGCTGAGAGGGTGGGCCACAGTTTTCCCTGAGGGAGAAGGAAGGCCTGGGTTTTTGATGTCTGGCCTCCTGAGTCAGACGGAATCAGCTCCTGTTGCGGTGCCCCGTGTGTGAGGGTACACAGCCTTCGGAGACGAGCAAGTCTGCTTTCAGAAAGTGAGAACCCCCAGACTCAGGGCTGGAGGTGGGCTGTGGATGGGGGCGCCCCAGCCACCATGCAGGAGACCACATCCATGTCCCTCCAAGGTCCAAGAGATGGTCAGGGACCATCCCTACTCTGTGCTGGCACAATGAAACGCAGGCAGGCCAGCCTGGGGGGAATTAACCCTAACTCTGGGCTAAACTACTGTAATCCCCCCCTCCCCGCTCATGCACTCTGATTAGTGGTATTTTTTCCTGTTCAGGGGTTTTGAATCACCTCCCTGAGGACAGGAAGGATAGCGTTGAATCCCTCCGAGCACCCAGATGCCAAAGTCCCTCTTTTCTCTCTTAAGCAGAACGTTGGATTAATCAGAACCTCGTGCTTCTGTGCATTTTCTAGACACTGTTAGTGACTTTCAAGTGACACTAACTGACGCCAGAAAGAGCAGAGTATGTCTGGGAGCCCAGGGAAGCAGGTGAGGCTGGACACGCAGGGACCCAGTTTAGTTTGTAAACTGGGCTGCACTTGAAGCTGCTGGCTGGGAGAGTGGCATGGACCAGGGTACAAAGCCCCGCTCACTGGGCAGCACAGCTCTCATCCCACAGATTCTCTACATCCCCCGAGGCTTCGTCAGCATAGGCCTGGCACACAGGGCGTGGAGAGGTCCAATCAGAGCACTGGGGAGGAGTAGGAGGAGCCATGGGAGGAGTTTGCGGAGGGGGACGGTCTACAGTCTAGGACGGGATTGGCTGAGAAACTGGACACCTCCAGGGTGTATGGAATTATGGGCAATAAGATCTAAAATAAAAGAAGGGCTCTCTTGCTCTTTCTTCTTCCTCCAGGATGCCTGGGTGATCGGGCTACAGCTGCCTGCATTGCCCAACGGGCAGTATTTTGGGTGGGAAGGAGCTCCGGACACAGCCCAGGGTTGGGCAGGCCTGGCAGAGGGCGTCAGGGTTGTTCTAGAGGGGACAGCCTCTGAGGCAGAAGCCTCCCATTCTTCCAAGATTGTGCAGCTTTGTACCTTACATCGTTTTAGTTTGTAACCTCACCCTATTGCACAGGTGCAAACACAAGGTCGGTGGCCTGAATCCAGCCCTCCACCTTGTTTTATCCAGCCTGGCACCTTGATGCTCCCTGGCGGCAGCACCAAGCTCTTGCTTAACTGTTAAGGAGTAGTTACATTTATACAGTCCTAAAGTTACATTCGGCCCTCTGAAGGCAACTGAGAGGCTGATGTGGCCCCCGGTAAAGATCAGTTTGACACCCCTGCCCTATTGGAATAAGATAATTAAAATGATCTCCTAGGGAAACGCTAGGAGAACTCAAGCGATCACAAGTTTAGGCTTAATTGATAGCTTTAAGTGGTTAAAGCTGTGACTAAGGAGTTAAAGAGTTTAGCTTTAATTGATAGACTTAAGTGATTAAAGCCTTGACTAAGGAGTTAAAGAGTTTAACCTTAATTGATAGGCTTAAGTGATGAGTGCTCTTGGAAAGCTGTTATTCCAAAATTGTGAAGCTTTTGAATAGAGTCTTCTTTATCACCAGAACTCCGCCTCTGGAATTTTTCCCAGCAGGGGGCGGTGGGCAGTGGGACCCCAAGTGCTGTTGGGTAAAACACGGGCATTGTAACGTCATTGGGTTACACACCAGGAAGTTAAGGGGGGCCGACCCTCTCGCTTCCTCGGCTTTCCACCCCTTTCCAGGCCTCCGAGAGCGGAGGAGTGTCCAGCCTCTCAGTAGGGAAGGGACACACCTACCCAGCAAATGTTTATTTATTTTCATTCTTTCCTCTCACAGCCATTGAGAATGTCTGTGGGCAAATGATCACACCATGCGGTGTAGGGGTTGGGGGTGCAAGATAAAAGATGTATCGTTGCCCCCCTTCTAGGAGGGGGAGACGAGCCAAGACCCCCAGTGGATGCCTGAGACCGCGGATGGTGCAGAACCCCCCTCCACTAGGTTGTTCCCGAATGTGCACACCCGTGAGAAAGTTCGAGGTGCAAACTAGACCCAGTGGGAGGGTAACAGCTAAAAATAAAACAGAACCATGATCTCGATACGCTGCAGTAAAAGTCACGAAAATGGGCTCTTTCTCTGTCTCGCCAAACACCGACCTTCTGACAGAGCAGACGGCGTGAGATTTCATTGCCCTGCTTGGAACGGACGACCTGTTTATTTCTGGAATTTTCCATGTAGCATTTTGCGACTCATGCTGACCGACCACAGGTAACCGCAACCGCGGAGAAGGGGGGCCGACCGTACACAAATAACTGGAGTAACATGTACAGTTTAACAAATGCTCTAGAAAAGGCACGAGGATACTTCTGGTGTCCAAAACCCGTGGGGGCTGTCTGCATTTCGGCGTGTGACGAAGTCATCTTTGTAAAAAGCTGACCTAGTGTCTTGCTAATTCTTAGGAGGACTCCAGTCCTATCAGACTAGGGCCTCACCCCCTGAGGTCATCCCCCCCCCAATCGCCTCCCTGAAGGCCCACCCCCAAAACGGCGCCTGCACAAGGGGAGTGGCTTCCACCTGGATGTTAGCTGACCGCATGTCATACCTCACCCCCAAACCACATGCCATTTGGAGTCCGTGTTTAAACCTAAAGGCACAAACTGCCAGAGAAGAACCAGAAAACTTTCACTAGGGCCTTTTTCCACCAGGAGGAGCTGCCCGGAGCCATCGTGAAAAGAGCCGTTTGAGCCAGGAACGCGAGTGTGCAGTCTGTAGGTCAGACCGGAGCCCCCACCCCACACACGGACGAGAGAAACAGTTATAACCCATGAGACAGACCACCCAACAGAAAGTGGATAAAGCATCCGTGGCAACACGAGAAACCTGAGCGAGCAACGTGCTTGTGAAAACACGCTTCCCCAGGGGGTGGGAAAGGGGAAGGAGGACAGACCGACATGCCAGTTTGCATTTATGAGGTTACCCAAAACCCAAGAGTGGCATTGCGCAGCACTGGGGAAAAAAATGCAGGAAGGTGCCTGTGCCCTGGCTGGTGTCGCTCAGTGGATTGAGCAGCAGCCTGCAAACCAAAGGGTGGCTGGTTTGATTCCCAGTCAGGGCACATGCCTGGGTTGTGAGCCAGGTCCCCAGTAGGGGGCGCACAAGAAGCAACCACAGTAATGTTCCTCTCCTCTTTCTCCCTCCCTTCCCCTCTCTAAAAAATAAATAAATAAAGTATTTTTAAAAGGAGGGCATTTGTGTGCTGCTGGCAGCCTTTGGGGAAGGTAACTGGGTGAGGTGGATGCAAGTGCAGATGTCCGTGCCCTTGACTCCTGCCCTCCGGGAAACCGTCCTGTAGAATCCAGTGTGCAGTCCAGGAGACATGTGGTCAGGGAGCCTCGCTTCAGGGTGTCTATGCAGAGGCAACAACCCGAAATGCTGGCCCGTCGGTCTAGAATGGTCTGATCCACGGGGCTAGAGCCGTTAAGGAAATGAGTGAACTCTCTGCCCTTGACCTGGGGGTGGGGTGGGGGTGGAGGGAGTTCATGATGTATTTTCAGTAAATGGGGTGTCTCAGCTCGGGCTGCCTTAGCAAAATGTCACAGCTCTGAGCGGCCTAAACAATTGAGGTTTATTTCTCCTAATTCTGGGGCCGGCCGATTCGGTTCCTGGGGAGAATCCCCTTCTCGGTTTGCAGGCAGCTCCTTGCTGGGACCATGCAGGGCCTGAGAGCTGGCCCCGGATCTCCCCTCTTCTTATCAGGATGCCAGTCCTATGGGAGTTACGGCCCCACCCGCATGACCTCATTTACCCCAAAATATCTGCTTCAGCAGCGCTCAATACAGCCACAAGGGTGGGTGGGGGGAGTCAGGGCACCAACGCAGGCCTGGGGAGGAGTCGGGGCACACACAGTTCCATCTGTAGCGGAAGGGAAGCATGTAACCACAGAATTTAAGTTTCACAGTTCCACATCCTCCAGAGGAATATGCACAGCATGGCTTTGCCATGATTTTTAAGTGAAAAAAATCCAGAAATTACAAAATGTTAGGGGTGCGTGTTTATACAAGGCTGAGTTAATGTGGGGGAAGCTGGGGAAATGGATTTGTTTTTTTATTATTGATTTGAGAGAGAGAGAGAGACATCGATTTGTTGCTTCACTTATTCACGCCTTCACTGGTTGATTCTCGTATGTGCCCTGAGCAGGGATCAAACCTGTAACCTTGGTGTATTGGGACGATGCTCTAACCAACTGAGCTACCTGGCCAGATCACATACCCTGTTCTCATTACCATGTGTTCTTATCACCACATTCCTGAGGGGCTGGGAATGGAGTGGGGTTCAGGGGAGAGCGAGTTACAGACTTTTTCTGTGTATTTTTAGTTAAAATCACCGTGCGCGTCGTTACCTTGGTAACTTAAAATTTTTAAGAAAGAAAAATCTGAAAACCCAAAGTAGAGCCATCAGACACATGAGTTTCCCGAAGGGGACCCATGAACACTTGGAATCCGCCTGAAGCCCGTCAGGGCTCCGGGCCCCTGCAAGGCCCTGGTCTGCCCTCAAGGCGGTAGGTTGCGCTCTCTCTGAAGGCGCTAGGGGAGGTCCCCTCCTGACTTCGCTCGAGTGCCTGGTGGCTCCGGGCCATCCTTGGAGTCCTTGGCTTGTCACTGCCTCACCTCCCCAGTGTGTCCCTCTGTGTCTGCTGACCTTCGTGGGGGACGACAGCCACTGGGTTAGGGCCCACCTTAGTCAACGGTGACCTCGTCTTAACATCTGCAGAGACCCTACTTCCAAAGCAGGTCACGTTCTGAGGTCCTGGTGAACGTGATTGGGGGAGGGGACACCATTCAGCCCCTGCCCTGCCCCCCGCAGGCCCAAGTGTGGCATTTCACACACCTGCACTCCGTCCTGTGCTGGGGACGTGCCACTCTCTCCGAGCTCCATCTGACTTCCCCAAGGGCCGAAAGTTGTCAGTCCTGAGATGGCGACTCTCACGGGGCCCTGCTTTGCAGACTTTCAGCCACAGCCGTCCCCAAACACCGCAGTTCCGACCCGAGTGAACAAAATCCCTGACCTCCACAGACCCAGCTTTCCCGCATTGGCCCCGCTGACATTTAAGATCATATAACCCTCGGTGGTGGGGACAGGCCCGCGCTCACGGGGTGTCCAGCAGCTTCCTGACCTCGACCCACAATGTGCCAGGAACACTCTGTCCCCTCCAACTGTGAAGACCAAAAGGTCTGCAAACTATGTCCCACGTCCCCCAGGGAGCGACCCCTCCCCCCAGTGGACAACTGTAACCACGGTCCCTGGTTCCACAGTGGAAGTTCCTGGTGAGTGGGTCTGGTGGACGCTACTGTCTGATACTCGATGGACCGTCCCACGGCCTTGGTCTCCCACGAAGTTGCGTCCAGGTCGAAGGCCATGTGCACAGGTCTTGGCATCCTCGGCTGACAAGCCCCGTGCAGGCCCACCTGCCGGCCCCTCAGGTGTACACGCTGGGCCTACGGCCCTGCTGACCACACAGGGGCTGCCCACATGCGGGTGGTCGCACACTGTCTGTGAATAGGCTTTGCATTATAGAGAGATTCTTCCAAAAAGAGAAAAGTTGGGCTGAGGTTCTTGACTATTAATCTTCTCTGCCTTCTTCTATGTTCAACGTTTATTACTTTTTAATTGATGTTAAGGAGAGAGAGATTGAGAAACATCAGTTTGTTGTTCCACGTATTGACGCATCCGTTGGTTGATTCTTGTGTGTGTCCTGACTGGGGATCGAACCTGCAACCTTGGCCTTATGGGGACGATGCTCTAACCCAATGAAATACCTGGCTGGTGCCAATGTTTATTTTTCAAAGTTGAAATTCGGGGAATGGTGTCCATATTGGTGCTTCCTGCTAAGCTCAATTCACAGACTTTCTTCCCCTCAAATTTGTGTGAACTTCACCGAGGCGGTAAGTAGACAGTCGTGACATCTGAATGTGGGACGACATTCAGATGTCATGACTGGTAGGACGTCAGGGCTCTGGGTGACGGCGGGGACAGAGGCTTCTGCCTGGTCCCTTCACTGGAGATCAAAGGTTGCCTCTTCCACTGGATGGGTTTTTTTAAAATTGTTCTTTCAAGGTAGGAATTCTTCACTCTTTCGGAACCAGGACACCTCTGGGTGATATTGCTTTAAAATATTGTGTGGCCTCTGCCTTCTCCTCCTAAAAACGCCGCTGGGAATTTTTTCTTGAGTCCAACTGAAGGGAATTTGTGTTAAAGAAAAAAAAAGGGCTTCTATCTCTACAAACGGACCCCGTAGCATGGAAACCGGCGGCCGGCCAGGATAATGGACCCCACAGGCAGGTGACTCAGAGTGTGAATGAACTAAGTTCATCTCTCAGATCAGACCGGGAATTCATTTCCTCCCTCAGTCTGAAAACAGACTGAGGGAGGAAATGAATTTGTTTGCCGTCAGAAAACAAATTCTGTGTCCCCTGTGTCACTGAAGAACCACGAGAAATTCTGCAGCGGCTCTCCGAGCCAGCTTGCGTACTTTCAGATAAAGGACAGCAGGACACCTCTCGGGACCTGGAACTGCCGTTAGAGGGACTCAGAATAAAGCACGCAGAATAAGGGGTGCGGTGAGCTGGCCACCGGCACGCCCACGCACAGTAACCGCAGAAATGGGGTCTCCCAGCTTTGTCTGACGGCAGTCACCCCGACCCAGTGAACTCCAGACAGAGGGCCCTGTGCCTCTCAGCCTCCTGCCTGCGCACCCGCCCCCCCCCCTCTCTTTTAGGCGGCAAACCAGTGAGATGCTCTCTGGTCAGTCCTGGAATGCGCCCCTTAGAGAAAGTGGGGAGCCGCTGGTGCCGATTCCAAAAGGACTCCTAAGGCAAAACGGAAGTTTGTTCATCTTTTTTCAGTGCATTTCCCAGGTGGGTGAGGGGGTGGGCACGGCTGCAGACCCCCCAGTTGAGAGATGGCCAGAGACAGGCCCACACCTGGGGACTGGGGTGACCGGCAGGCCCGTTGGCTGCTGTCCTCAGCACCCACGGCTCACCCTGCGTCCCTCGTCCCTCCTTGGGAAAACCCCAGCCCCTCTGGCCACAGGGCCCATCACTGCGGAGTCTGCCCACTTTCCCCTGAGCAGTGTGAATTCCCCGCTCCTGGGGGCTGTCTGTCCTTCAGGCCTCAGTCCCAGGGACAAACTTCCCAGCGCTGCCCATCCTTCCTTCGTGGCCCCAACACCCACCAGGAGGATTAAAAACCATCTCCTTCCCTTTTAATTTTACTCATCCCTCTGCCCCAGGTCCCCTGGGAACAGCACGAATTTTTAATTCCTGTGGTCTGGGGCGGGGCAGGGAGGGGGCTTAAACCCTTGCAGAGGCGCGGCCAGGACTGGAGCCCTGGGGACCAGGTCCCCCTGCTGGCCCTGCCAGGAACAGCACTGGACCCCACAGCTACCTCCGGACGGAGGACCCCAAGGCCCGCCAGCAGGAGAAGCTCGCCTTTCCCCTGGGCCACAGACAGTCCCCTGACTGTTGTGAGCACACGCACCCACACACACCCACACATACACCACACACATGATTGCTCGTGTCCCCAAGCTCTGCATTTCCACCTTGGCCTCTCTGGAGCCCTCCCAGGCAGAGGAGGAAGAGGCCACAGGGGGCAGTGGCAGCCTGGGCTGGTGGCCAGTGGCGCTGACCCAGACCCCACACACAGCCTGGGGCAGGTCCCGGGACTCGGGGAGTCGGCCCCTCTAGCTGGGGTGGGGTCTGGCTGGGCAAGGAGAAAGGGTGGGACTCCGGCCTCGGGTGCAGACGAACTCAGCAGTCCTGCCATCCGGGCTTGCTGCTCTGCTGGCCCTGGGGGAGTAGGGGTGTCTGAGTGCCAGCGGGGCCCCCCCGGGCTTCCTGCCCGGGTGAATGAGGAAGGGCATGGACGGGACTGGGCCAGTGACTTCTCGACGGGCCACAGCGCTGCTGGCTGGTGGTGGGGTGTGCAGAGGAGAGTGAGTTCAAGAGGGAGAGAGAGGCGAGGGGAAGGGCAGGAGGTGGGCAGCAGTTGGAGGGCCCGTGGGCCCCTCGGGTGTCTGTCCCCACTGTACCTGTGTCCTCACAGGCCTGTGTACCCAGACACCGCCAGCTGGGGCGGCAGCCACTTCCTCCCCGCGTGTCCTCTGGGGCAGAACAGACACACGACAGCAGCCCTCTCGGATCTCCTCACCGAGCAAGGCCAGGCCACAGGTCCCTCCTGTCCACCTGCCCCCCCAGACCTGCCCCTGCACCAGACAGACAGGGAGGAAGAGGCTTGCCTGGACACGTGTGTGGAGGAGGGCTTCCTTCCGTCCCGGGGGGAACGGGAGGAAAAGGGGAAGGAGCAGCAGAAATGGGCAGGGGCATGTGCATTGTCCCCTCCGGCCAGCAGTGTCCCTGGCACGCAGGCCTCTGCCGGCCGGGCAGCCCCCCAGATCAGGGTTTCTTTGTCCGACTACCACTGAGCGGAGCCCACGAGAGCTGGTGGGTGAGGCAACAGGAGAGAACTGCCTCTAGATCAGCCCCACGGGCCAGCGCCCCGGCGCCTGCAGCCAAGGCGGCACGACGGCCCTGACTCACACGGCCAGCCCCCTGCGTCCCGAGTTTGCGGAGCAGCCTGCCCACTCCAGAGCACAGAGCCATGGGGGGTCTGAGGGAGAGCAGGGGAGAGCGTCCTGAGTGGGCAAGAGCCAGCTGCTCCAGCAGTTTCCTGGGGGAAGATCGTGGGTTCTGGGAAGAACAGGAGCCATTGAGTCGCTCTGCTGGGACTTGGCCGGAGGCAGGAGAAGGGGGCTCCAGCTGGACCCCAGAGCCACACGGAGGACAGAGGCCCAGGCCTGCAGCCGCCCCACCCCCTTGTGGCCGCCCACTTCACCGGCTCTGCACGTTCTCATCTGAAAACAGGCATCAAGTTCACTAGGCCTCTTGCCACCAGGACATGGTGATCATTAAAGGCTCCCTGTCCTACAGCTGGTCCTCAAGAAGGGACCACCGGACCCCCCCACTCCGGGCCTTCCTCGAGGACCCTCGTCCCGCCCCTGCCCCATCCTGCCATCCGCACCCCGGCCCCTCTCTACCATGCACTCCTGTCCCTGCCTGGCCTAGGGATCCCCTAGACTTGCATCAGGGACCAGGGCTGCTCCTTCCTGCTGGTTGCCATGGCCACACAGACCGAGGGACCCCTGGAGGTGGGAAATGAGGTCTGCTATGGAGCTGGTGAAAGCGATTTCAAAGGCCTGTCCTTGTGTATAACTTCAGGGGGCAGGGAGCTCAGGAGAGACCCCTGTGTTCCCCACCCTCGTCTGACCTGGAAAGGACCATCCCTCACGTCCTCCCAACGCAGATGAGTTCAAACATCACGCTTCACCTCTCGCAAGGGGTGGCCAAGCCTCACTCCTGTCCCCTTCGCAGGGCACGTGATTCCAGAAAGAGGAGAGAAAGTAGATGGCTCAGCTGGGACGAAACAAGAAATCCAAAGCCAATTTCTGCTCTAAGCGAGACAGGTGACACCTTGAGGCACCTCCCCCATGACGTGTCACTTCAGATGACGTCGATGCTGGCTTACCTGCTCTGAGTACTTACCCCCCTAGTGCTTCGTGGGGGGGGGATGAGACAGGAACCGGAATTCACGGTGGCCCCGTCCTGCCCCACCTCACTTCTCAGACCCCTCCCCCAAGCCTCAGGGAACGAGGGCTCTCTCTGAATTGTCCCCATGGAGGACGAGCATCCTCCTGTCCCCTGGGACCAGTGCCCGAGTCAGTCCTGAAGGGGCATCTTCACTCCTGACCTCATGATGAATCTCTCCAGGTCTTGGGAGGAGGCCGAGGGGGCAGTCCAGCCTTGGAGCATCTCTACGCAGCCCCTGCGGCCACTGCGGGCACCCTGCTGGCCTCGCCCAGCAGCCATGGAAGGGCTATTTTTATCCTGATGAGCAACGGTGCCCAAATGTCTTGCGACTTGACGAGACACAAAATTTAGGTGCTGGGAGAGAGACTTCAATTTCAAGCTTAAAGATTACTTTCAGTCCCCCAGGGCCCCGAAGCAATTTAGAGCCGACACCCTGAACAGGGGAAGGCTAGAAGATTAAGACCAACCGCTGTTTGGATAGATGGTTGGTAATTGCCTATATCCGCAATTAGACCGGCACGGAATTTCCTGCCTGCTACCTTTGTCCTCTCCCGCGTCCCGTCGGGGTGCGTCTGGGAGGAGCCCACCTTGGTCTTCGTCTGCCGAGCCTTGGTGACGTCATGCTCCACCTCGTCCATCAGGGCCCTGCAGGCTGCACAAGGACACAAGGCACCCATTACCTCCGGGCCACGGCCAAGGGACTGGGGACCCCCGGGGACCCAACGGACTCTTGTCCCCCCGGCCGCCTCTGTGCCAGCAGCTGTGCACGGTTTCCCGAGACACCCAGACAGGGGGCGAGTCCTTCCGCGCCCCTCATACCCTTTGCTTTGTTCCTAAGATTTTATTTATTTATTTTTAGAGAGAGAGGAAGAGAGGGAGGGAAACACGGATGCGTAAGAGAAGCATGGGTCGGTTGCCCCTCGCACGCGCCCCAGCTGGGGACCTGGCCCGCAACGCAGGCATGTGCCCTGACTGGGAATCCAACCGGCGGCCTTTCGCTTTGTGGGACGACGCCCAACCCACCGAGTCACACCGATCAGGGCCCCTTTGTGTTTCTGTAAACCGTGTACGTTTTGCTTTTTCATTAAAAATCTGCTTTTTTAAAGAACAAAGGGTGCCGGGCTCTGTCTCTCAGAGACCCACGCCAGGTCACCAGGTCGCATTAATCACACCGGAGGCAGCTCTGCTCTCAGAGATACAGTGTTGCGGGATTTGAAAGGGCAGGGACCTCCAGAATGCAGCTCTGGTGGGCAGGCAGGCGGCTCTGCCCCTTCTCCCCGGGCCCCGCGGCCCAGCGGAGAATCCTCGCCCACACGGAGAGAAGCAAAGCTGTTGGCTCTAAGGGAAGCTGATTTGGGACTCATAGTCTTTGCCCTGACCGTGGGCAGGGGCCGTGGACGAGGGGCTGTGGGCATGGAACTGAGGCCTGCGTGTGTTCTGACTCCACCCACGCCCACCCAGCACTGCATTTCGAGCCCCTTTGTGAGAACCGCGTAACCCTGAGATGCCCAGCGTCTGGATTCAGATGGACCTGCTGACCCGCCCCCAACGTTAATGCTGCTTCCTAATTACATGCCCAAACGTGCCGGTGGCCCCGGCCGCACTTGCCCACAGAGGCCAATGAAAACCACGGCGAGAGTTGCACTGCCCACGCCCCCCCCAACCCCCTCCTGCCAGCCACACACTACTCACCCCGGGTTTCTCCCCGAGGTACCACTCACGCCCATGCGTGTGTCCACAGAGGTCAGTGGCCCGAGCCACCACTTCATCACCTGGATCAAGGGCCCGGCAGCTCACCTGACTCTGTCCCTTCCTGGCCAGGTGACCCTCAGTCTGGGGGGGCTGTAGCTGGGCACTGTGATCCCATACGATGGAACACTGAGTCTCGGGAGGGCACCCAGTCCTGCCGGGCTCCCGGGCCCCCAGAAAGCAGCCTGTCTCTCTCCAATCGAAGGTTTGACTGCCCACGGCCAGAGGCACCAAAGACACCCTGGGCCACCCACACCGCGCTGTGTGCGGCAGCAGAGCTGTACGCTGCCCCGCCCCCCGTCCCCCTCACCCCCGGTACTGGAACTTGTACCTACACACTCGGAGAACACACTTTCTCTCCAGCTCCTCACAGCCAGCCACAGCCACAGACTGCAGTGGAGCCATGTGTTCTGGGTGTTCTGGAACCTTCCTGAACAGAAGTTGTGTGGCCTCGCGGTGGCAGCCCAGAGTTGGGCTCAGGCCATCAGGACCAGGGTGTAGTGAGTGAGGGCAGGTGAATGAAGGATGCCCCCCTGGAGGGGGGTCCCCCAGCCCCCGTGAGACCGCTCAGCACGGCACTCGCTGCCCACCCAGACCCGTGGGACCCTCTGCCCCCAGGGCCAGAGTCAGGACAGACGGTCCCACGTCACCCCTCTCAGTGGGGGCCCCAACCAGCCATGCGAAGCCCACCAGTGGGGGCCAGGCTCGCGGGGAGAGTATTCGCCTGGGGCACCTGGCTGGGTGAGGAGGCCTCCTGGGGGGACAGCGAGGGTGACCGTTCCCAGCCGAGGGCTGTTTTGGGCCCTGGCGGACAGCCGTGAGCACAGGCTGCTGTCCGGGCCAGGCAGGGGCGGGGGAGGAAGGGGCGGGCTTTCGTGGACGGTCCCAACGCCCTCGACTCCTGCTGTGTAAAGGGAGGACAGTGGGGACTGGTCCCTTGGAAGCAGAGAAGGAAAGGTCAGTGTGCAGCGTGAGGCCCGCATGCAGCCCCTCAGTGGGCCCCTTTCCCACCCTCTGAGAGAGCCCTGACTCTCAGAATCCCCAATGTGACTGGTGGCTGCCCCGGGACCGGGACCCCAAGCATCTGTCAGCTTTGTCCGTAGACCCGCATCTCAGAACCCGTGAGTTAGGGGCACTGTGTGCTCTCTGGGTGGAGCCGGCAGGCTTGGGGGCGCCCGGAGCTCCACCAACTCAGCCCCCAGGTTCAGGGGCTCCGTGACGAGGCTCCCCTGTAGTGACTGAGTGGATGGCAGTCATCAATGTCCCCAAGCTCCGCTGGAGGTGAAGCGGAGGTTCTTTCTTTGCTTTGCTCCGGCACCAGCTGCCCAGAGCCCCAGTCCCCTGGCTGGAGAAAGGCCACGCTCTCCGGTCCTGCCGGACGTCTCAGGTAAAAGGCTGACCCCACCCCATGCTGGGTGGACAGGCTGGGAAGGGTGAAGCCCTGGGGGTCGGTCTGCCCTCACCCCCGACCTCCCATGGGTCGGGGGAGGGCGGCGGGGAGGCGGTCTGATGAGGAAAGATCATTTTAAATTCCCGCCCCAGGTCACAGAACAAGTTAACGGAGTCACGTCAGCGACCCGGGCCTCCAGGTTTCTCGTCCGGCGTCAATTTAAATGTTAATCTGAATCCTTCGCTCCAGTCACTGGAGTTTCGAGTTTATTAGAGTGGGCGGAGCAGTGGAGCCTCGAGGGGTGGGAGTGGGGTGGGTCAGGCTGCCTGCCAGAGGGCCGGCCCTCCCCCCAGCTGGCCTGTCTGTCTCCCCATACTTGTCTCTCTGTCCCCCTCTTTCTCTCTGAGTCTCTCTCTTGGTGTCCTGTGTCCCTCCTCCCTCTTAGGGAGACTTGGAAATGGGGAGGAGGTGGCAGCGGCTGTCACAGAAGGTCTCTGAGGGGCTGGCCATGTGTACTAGGTGGCCCGAGCCCCACCCTAGTACCATCACACAGGTGGCCGGAGCCCAGCACGGGATGGTCATTCATACACATACACACCCCACCCTCTGCTGCGCCCCTGCTGGAGAGGCTGGTGACAGCCCAGTGTCTGAGTGGAGGTGGTGAGCAGGTGCAGGAAGTCACAGCGGTAGAAGTCCCCACCCAGACCCTCTAGGGAGGTGGCAGCCACCCACCGGTCAGCGAGCTCAGGGATGTGAGTGACTGTACGCCCTGGTCTGTCCTCTGGCCACTCACACCGGTGGCCCCTGGACTCACCCAGGGAGCGGCCCAGACAGAGAGCCAGCTCTTGGCCCGGAGGGTCTCGATCAGGTGTCTGGGGCCACATGCCTGGCCATGTGCAGCCTTCTTGGGTCCCCGTCAGGACCCGGTGACAAGGCGTGAGTGCTGCCATGCCAGCCAGGTGGACACAGGGAGTAGCTTGGGGTCAGGGAGTGACTCTCAGCTTCACATCCCCAGTCGTGTCCCGTCTTCCCTCCCTCCCCACCTTCCTTATGCTCGGGGCAGAACTGTGTCCCCAAGAAAGGTCAAGTCCTTGTCCTCACCCCTGGTACCTGGAAATGTGACCTTATCTGGACAGAGGGTCTTTGCAGATGGTCACATTGACATGAGAACCCTAATCACTGTGACTGGGGTCCTTATGAGAAGAGAAGAGCCCCGGGGACAGACACCCACTGTGGGAGGAGATGTGCAGACACACGGGGAGAGCGCCGTGGGACAGCGAGGCAGAGCCCGGAGCGGCGTGTCCGCAAGCAAGCCCGGCACCTGGCCTCCACCGGAAGCTGGAAGAGGTGGGCAAGGTCCCGGAGGTTTCAGTAGGAGCCTCGCTCTGCCCGCACCTGGGGTGGGATCTGGGGCCCCGAGAACCTTGAGGGAATGGATTTCTGTGGTTTGAGCTGTTCAGTCACACGCAGGACACTCCTGTACTCACCTCACCCGGTGCCAGCTCCATGCGCGGTAACAGAGATGGGGCAACGAGTGAGACAGCCCCCACCCCGGGGTCCCAGTCCAGCTGAGACAATGACAGGAGCAAACTGAGAGCCCAGTGTCGGGGGTGGGGGGTGGGGGTGCCCAGGGAAGTTACGGAAAGGCACACAGTGTGGGCCTCAGGGAGCGCCCCCAGGGGAGAGAGCGAGCCGGACAGAGGCATGGCTGCAAAACCCTGTACCGTCCTTCATTTTCTTACTCAGTCTCGTAAGTCTATTCGCACCCTGCTGTATTATCGTGACGATTACAAAAGTCGATACATAATATGCCATCAAGGAGCTGTATCACCATTTCCTCTTCCATCGTTGTTTCAAATGTTTCAAAGATGGACAGCTCGCCTCCCAAATTACCCGAGCTCGAAGCACAGCCGCCTTTCCACGCTCACCTGGGGCACAATCGTGTTTTGGGTGTTCAGTTACCCCAGAAATGTTTAAGCCCTGACTGCGGGTGCCGGTCAGGATGCCGCGGGTGCCGAGGAGAGGAAGGAGAGCCAGCGAACCACCGCGGCCTCTCAGGGGATCGCAGGGGTAGAGGGACGCAGGTCGGTTCTTGGGAGGGCTGCCTCCCGCCGAGCCCGGAGTTAAGCAGGCGGTGTGGAACACTCCGAGTGGGGGAGACCTCGTCGGGGAAGAAGGAGGACCCCTGAAAAAGTGACGGCAAAGACCGTAAGGGTGAGGATGCGTCTGCCTGGTGGACGGGAGGGGACGAGGTCCTCGGGAGAGGAAATGGCCACGCTAGAACACCTCAGTGGGGGAGGGCAGTGTGCACTGGAGGGGCAACAAGAACAGAGAGTGTGATGCAGCTGAGGGGCGGCAGGGGCGGCGGGCAGAGCTCCACGGGGGGAGGGGAGAGCTGAGGAAGTCTGGCTTCTGTCTCAGCCACGCAGAACGGCTGCAGCGTTTTGAGTAAGGTGAGACGTGATGAGGTTTACATCTTCTGGCCAAGGAGACGAGACAGGAGGGCTTCCCTCCCTTACCCGGCACAGGCATGTGGGGACATTTCAGCGCCTCCTTCCTGCCTCTGCACAGGGCCGCCTGCGGGAGGCAGCTGGAGCTGTGGCAGCCACTCTGGCACCATGAGGAGCCAGCCCAAGGCTCTACCAGGAAGCTGGCAGGGAGGAGCAGGAGGATGGAGAAACCCGGGTCCCTGGTAACAGTGCCCAGCGCCCGAGGCCACCCTGGTTGCTGCGCTTGCTGCCTCTCATGTGCCATCTTACAAATTTTCTCCTTATCGTTGAAGCTGTTCGAGTCAGGGACAATGTCACTTTGCTCCCTAAGCCCGTGTGGGCTTCTTGGGGCGACCATAACAAATTCCTGTGGATCGGTCAGCTTGAACAGCAGGGTTTGATTTTCTCACAAGTCTGGAGGCTGAAAATCCAAGGTCAAGGTGCTGGCAGTGTTGGATTCATGAGAGGCCTGTCTGCCTGGGGTGCACACCTCTTCCTTCTCCCCGGACCTCGTTTTAACTTAATTATCTGTTTAAACACCTTACTCCCAAATACAATTACATTCTGAGGTACCAAAGGGTGGGCCTTTGCCATGTGAGGTTTGGGGGATCCCAGTTTTGCGACAAGGGGAACAGCGTACGGCCACATCTCGGCACATTCATCCGGCGCCCCTTCTCGGCAAGCTCCGGGCTCCCCCTGCACAGCTGCAAGGTCTTGTCCCTGGTTCTCAGCTGCAAAAGTTCAGATTTCTGCATCTGGACTCACAGGTGAGCATTTCCGCCCCTGTCCACTCCTAGTCAGAGAGGACAGTGTCTCAGGTGCCCCCGGCAGACGCCCCCCCATTGTCAAGGGCCAGAAGGAAATGCCTTCATTCCGCTGGGGGCTGTGAGGCTCCCCCTCCCAGTCCAGGAAGGGCACAACCTGTCCTAGGAGGCCCCAGGCTGCCCCACCGTGGGGCAGAGTCAGGGTTCTGTTAGCAAGGGTGTGCCTGCGACGCCCCCAGGAAATGCCCCACTCCGCTGATCTCAACACTGGGCAGGGATTCAGGGAGGCGGCAGGTGGGGGAGGGGGGAGCTGGAGAGAGGAGGCCCACCGACTGGTGCTCAGACAAAGCCCAGCCCAGAGGCTCTGCAAGTACCCAAATCCCTCAGACCGTGCCCCCCCCAACCCATCACCACGGCAACCCATCCGTGCCAGCGACACCCCATCGAGTTTTAACCCAAATTACATCTCCCAGGTCTAGAAATCAGAGTCGCTGGGAGGAGAAGAGCTCATCTGAGCGACCCGAAGATGCTCTGGATCGGAGGTGAGGAGGGGAGATGGACAGCAGACGAGAAAAAGCTTATAAATAATTTTTTCTCCTGCAAAACAGACAACCCCTGCTAACTCGGACCCTTCCCTGCCTTTTAAGAAGGAGGAGCAGCCTTGGGGTTGCCGGTGGGGACATTTGTTTTCCAGGACTGTTTTGTTTCTCTCTGGCCTCTCTCAGCCACCCCTCGGTGCTGGAGATAATAATGGCCTTCCATCACCCAGGGAGGTAATAACTAGACTCAGCCGGGGCCGTCTGCTCTGAGAGAAGTGTGGACACGTGCACAGGGGAGGGTGTCGGGCACTAACAACAGAAGAAGGGTCCCCTGGCGGCCGCCCTCACCGGCTTCGCCAAGGCTCTCGGAGGGTCTCCCCGTCAGCTCAGACTCTCACAGGTGGGCGCGGGTCACCGGGTTCTTAGAGACCTCGAGCAATGAATGGAACTGAACACAGAGAGTCTACAGCAAAGAGGGAGACCACAGATTGATTAAGCGATCGTAGGCTCTGCAGAGCGCGGGAGCCTCGGACCCTGAGCAGAGAGGGACCCTTAGTGCCGGAGGGATGCTGTTCTTGCAGGGCAGGTGTTTCCCCGCTAGCTTTGGCGGGTTTTACTACACCTGCGCGAGCAGTTCCATCACTTTTAATGTACCGCGCATGAGGTCTCCCCTGATGGTCTTTGACTGGCCACTGGGGTAGGGGAGCTCACAAGGCTGATTTATTGTAATGCTATTTCATGAAGCAGAGGTTGTGTAGCATCTTCTGCGCAGGTGCACTCGTGGTCCACCACGATTCAGCACTTTTCCAAAAAGCCGGAGCGACCAGTCTTAGAACAGGCCTCTGTCCTGTGTCCATGTCCTTTGTCTTAGCCCCAGGGCACCTGCAGGATTTCCTCCTGGCTGACTGCCTTCTGTTCAAAACTGCCCCAGTTTGCTGAGCAGTTGTGGAGGTCACCAGGTGGAGAGTTCTCTGTGGGGGCTGGAGAACCACCAGTGAGGACCAGTGAGGACAGTGGGGTGGGAGTGAGAGCCAGGAGGGCCCACAGGGTCTCCTCACCCCTGCCCCCAAGTCTCACACCCATTCACTGCTCCCAGTTGAAAACACTGTCTTTTGAAATGTAGGTCCAAGGCAACTAAGAATGCAGAACGTAGCCCTGGCCGGGTAGCTCAGCCAGTTAGAGCGTCGTCCCGATACACCAAGGTAGCGGGTTCGACCCCTGCTCAGGGCACATAGGAGAATCAGCCAATGAATGCATCCTTGAGTGGAACAGCAGGTCAGTGTTTCTCTCTCTGTCTCCTTCCCCTCTCTCTAAAATCCGTAAAAACAAAGTTTTAAAGAAGGGAATTTGGAGCTTAGAGGCTGGAGGTAGATGGTAGATGCTGGTTTGATTTCTCTGTTGTTTGGCTGTTCTAGAACCAGCAGCCCATGTAACCATGCAGGGAGGGTGGGCGTGCAGGAAGACTCCACGTGATTCCGTGTCCTTTCCGTGAAGGAGGGTGGTCTGCGCCGGAGCCCACAGCGATGGTGCAGGTCACCCGGCACCGGGACTGTGCGTGGGCCGGGATGCGCTGGTCCCGAGTGCCGATGGTGTAGTGTAGCCTGTGGTTTCCCAGACACGCGACTCGTCCTGACCAGTGGGCAGAGTGTGGCTGCCACGCCCATGTCCACACACCTGAGTGCCAGCCAGGACCCTCCGGAGCCCTCTGCCCTCTGCCGGTGGGGTCTCACGGTGGGGCCAGTGCCATTAGCCCTCTGCTGTCACCGTCTTGAAATTCTTACTCATCGTGACCAGGGACCACACATTTTCATTTCACCCTGGGCCTCGCAAGTGATACAGTCAGTCCTGTCAACGGGTGAACGAAGTGGCCGGTTGCCCACCTGGCCAGGTGAAAACCAAAGCCCCCCAGGCTGGGCCGGACCAGGACTGGCCAGT
Source organism: Artibeus jamaicensis (assembly GCF_021234435.1). Classification (NCBI taxonomy): domain Eukaryota; kingdom Metazoa; phylum Chordata; class Mammalia; order Chiroptera; family Phyllostomidae; genus Artibeus; species Artibeus jamaicensis. Next base: position 5,366,241 of record NW_026521936.1, read on the forward strand.
GAGGCAGATGTCACGACTCTGTGAGGCCCAGTGGCGGTCAGCCCGGCACCTCGGTGAGTTGGTGGGGTCAGGCCGGGGCGCCCCCCAGCACCCAGAGGGGAGGTGGGCCCAGACAGACAGACTGTCTGCCTGAGGGCCCTGTGAGCCGGGGGCCGGTCCCCTCCGGGAACAACCCACAGAGTGGCTTCCTCTGCCTCTGTGGCCATCCAGGGGATGGCCGGGCGGGAAGGACAGAGGCAGGTGGAAAACACTGAGCAGACAGCCACACAAGAGGCCAGGGCTCCCGGGCCAGCCGAACGGCTGCTGGCTGGGGGAGGGGGCGAGTGTGGCTGGCCCTCGGGAAGGAAGCTGTGGGAGCCCCTTTGTCACAGCAGCCACAGCATGAATTTCAAGGACGGGAGGGAGTCTCTGGTCTCTTTAGGGAGCAGGGAAGATGCAGCATGGGCAGCCCTGTCCCGGACGGTCCCCTGCAAGCCACCCTCCTTCAGAGACCATGACCAGAGCTCAGCAGGTCCGCACCTCAGCCTGACCTCGGATGAGTTTGTTATGGTGTTTTCAGAGTAATGAACACGTTTGGTCAGTTCCTAGCCGCGATAGTTGTCATTAAATCGATAGCCTGAGTCATCCTCACACTGACGGCGGGGCTGACCTGCAGGTGGACAATGGTGGGGACAGAGCCGCCAGCCAGGGGGCGGGCCCAGGCACAGTGGCCAAGCAAGCAGGCTGGAGAGGGGACCCGCACTGCACTGTCTGCAGCTGGGCGCGGAGGGAAGAGGCCACGGCGCTCGGACCTGCGGCCGGCACAGGGAATGGAGCAGGGCTTTCTGAGTGCAGCCAGTGGGAGTCGCCCCTCTCACCCGCCCTCCAAAGGAGTCAGACGGAGGAGAGGGCTGGGGACAGCAGGGGCGGGCGTCCCTGGGGTGCCGATCTCCACGGGCAGGCCCACTGCCCAGCCGGCACACTCACCGGGAGTGCCCAAACCGGGCCCGGAAGCCACACCTTTGCCAGCTTTCTAAGAGGGTCTGTCTGTGAGGAAGGGTGGCCAGGAAGGGCTGGTGGCCAGATTGGGAGAGGAGGGGTACGGTCCTCAGGCGGCTGTGGACTCTGAGAAGGAGAAAGTGGGGCCTGGGAAGTACCAGCCAGTCCCACTGGGGTGAGAGCCTATTTGTACCTGCTCTGGGGGTCCCTCCAGAGCCTGTGGCTTGTTCCCAGGGAGAGCCCTTCCCACCGAGGAACCCAAAACACTCCTGTCTCTGCTCTGTGCTCAGTCCATCCCCACGGGGCCAGACCTGGAGGTCGCGGCTGTGAGACGCAAGTCCTGTGGCCTGGGGACTTCCCTTCAGCAGGGACGACACCTTGGACAACCAGGCAACTAATTTTTTAAGTGACCGCATCCCGAAGAGACGCCAGGTCACGAAGGGCTGGACGGGCCGCCCTGAGGAGCTGGGTGGCAGAGGGGCCTTAGGGCTGCTGTGTGTAAGCGACAGAGCTCTCAAGGACCCAGCTCAGGTCCCCTCCGCGGTTCCGAGCAGGGGGGGCAGCTCTTCCACGCCTTGAGGAGGGGCCTTTACCCACAGAGAGGCCGCTAGAGATGGCGATTTGCCATCTGCTTCCGCTGCCTCCGTCCCTCCCTGGGCCCGGCCAGGAAGAAGGAAGGGAGAGTCCAGAAGGCACATGGGGTTCAGCCCTGCTGGTCTGCAGAAGGGTGGAGGTTTGGTCCCCAGAGCCTCAGAAAGGCAGGTGCCTGTGTAAGGAGGGACAGCCCCTCCCTGTGGGGCGAGCCCGGCGCAGGCCAACCGTGGATTCTACGACTCCAGACTGCCCCAGAGAGAGCCACGGCCACCACTGTCCCCCATATTGACATCCTGGGTGACCGGGTGTTTCGGCTCAGGCTGCCCAAGCTCTCACCAGCAGGGCCTGACCTACAGAGGCTGGGGCACCGAGGCCGAAAACGAAGCTCCAGACACTTAACAACACACTCCTGTGCCCCCTGCTGCTGTGTTGCCGCACCACGGCGTCCGCCAGTGTCATAGAAAGGCTCGCTGGGTGCGAGGTCGGCTGTGGTTCCGGCCACCGCTCCCCATGGCTGCTCCCACAGGGCCACCGGGAACAGCCTCACCGGCAGGGGCTGTTCAGTGAGGCTCTGAGGAAAGACCACCCATCCCGGAATTCCAGGACGGGCGCCGGGGCGCTCTGCAGACAGCCGCTCTGTCAGTGAAAAGACCATGGCAGGGGGGGGGGCGCGGGGAGTGGCACAGAATGAAACCTCTGTGTATTTGATGGCCAGTGTCCCTCCTGAAATGAGGGCCGGGCAGGCAGCACCGTCCTATACCCCGCCCTGGGGGCTGACTTCTCTGAAATCGCAGACTTTTGTCAGGACACAGAGCAGCCGAATGCACGCACTGTTTTAAGGCCGTTTGTACAACAGAGACGCAGAGTCAACCAACTGGAGGGGGACGGCCCCTCCCAGGTGTTCCTAAGCGAGTTTTCTTCCAATGGAAAGAAACACAGAGCCCTGGCCGGGCAGCTTAGTTGGTTAGAGCATCGTTCTGATGAGTCAAACTTGGGGGTTCAATCCCCAGTCAAGGTGCATGCAAGAATCAACCAGTGAGCCCCGGCTGGTGTGGCTCAGTGGATTGAGTGCTGGCCTGCAAATCAGTCACTGGTTCAATTCCCAGTCAGGGCACATGCCTGGGTTGCAGCTGGGTCCCCAGTAGGGGGTGCTCAAGAGGCAATCACACATTGACATTTCTCTCCCTCTCTTTCTCCCTCCATTAAAACAACTAAATAACGTCTTTAAAACAAAAGAAAATCAAACAGTGAATGCATAAATAAGTGGAACAACACAATAAATTGACATTTTTCTCTCTCTGAACCACACCGACCCCAGTTCCCCTGCTCGGGTCACCCTCTCCCAGCCACACTCCAAACTCAGAGGCCTGGCTCCCCACCCTCCTCTCAGAGGCTGACTTCTGCACTCACCTGGAGTGCCCAGCCCCGCCCCTGCTCTGTTCAAACTCACCTACAGGTGGGAAATTTGAGCGCCCCAATGCATGCCTATTTAAAATCTCACACACACACGCTTCCTCCACACCACCCTCCGGCTCTCTCTCCCGAATCTCGCTCCGCATCCCCTCTCCACTGTGGCTCACATAGTCTCCCCCCGGGGGGGGGGGGCTCCTGCCCCGCCTTCCTCACTCCACCCAGTCCCCAGCCCCCTGCCCCACACAGCCCAAGCCCCGCCTTCCTCCCCACCCCAGAGCCCGGCAGGCCAGAGGGAGAATCAGAGAAGTGGCCTCTGACTGCCTGCTGGGTGTGGGGGGTTGGATGAGGACTGGCCTGTCTCCACCCGAGAGACCCAGGGCCCCAGAGGCACTGGGGCTACAGCCAGCTGTGCAGACAGAGCTGATGGAGTGGCCCCCTTATTATGCGGGCCTGTCCCCACCACCCAGGTTGCACGAATTCCACCTGTGCCCCCAAGTGACACAGAAGGCTATCCTTTCCGCCCTTTGTCCTCTAAACGACCCAAACCGTTTAGGGGCCGTTCAGGTGGGTTATCCCCACCTGTGGATTCTATGGTTCAAAGGGCAAATTCACAGCCAGAAAGCCTGGGGACGCAGGTCCCACTCACTAGGAGCACCAGGGTGTCACCAAAGTGCCCAGGGGTGGATGCATCAGCCTGGCCCCCACCGCCAGCGCCCCAAAGGCGAGTCTCACAGTGACAATAGGTCTGTGGACTCCAGACCCGGCCACAGAGGACACTCAGTCCCTCCGGCAAGCTCTGAATGCAGGGCCAGCCTGGGCTGGCAGGGCTGAGTTGGACCCAGGGGGCTCATGTTTGGGGTCCCTGAGGTGGGCTTACCTGCCCAGTGGCTGTCCCCCGTGAGGAGGGACTGGTCCGTGCTGCGCCCTCCACCCCCGCCTGCACACCGTCGGCGGACTCACCTCGTCGGCGGACTCACCTCCACAGAACACCTCAGGGTCGAGGGCGGGCGCCGGGCCCACCAGCAGCGCCAGCAGGACCACGTACAGAAGTGTGGGCACCATTCCTCCAGCCTGCTTCCTCTCGCCAGTCCGTCCAGTGCGCCAGGCAGGGAGTGGAAGCCCAGGGCCTGGCCACCACCTCGTTGCCCCGGAGACCAGCACCCGCCTTGGCAGGGGCCGCACCTGCTCCCATCCAGGTGTGCGCGGCTGCCTCCTCCCGCCCATCGCCTCCCTGTCCCCCCCCCCCCCCGCCTTCCATCTCTAACCCTTTCCCTGCTTTCCAACTTCCATCTGGTCCATGGTTCTCACACCAGTCAGAGTCCCCCACCCCCGTCCAGGTCTCCCACCTTCGTCCCCCCTGGTCCCCTACTGCTGTCCCCACATTCCTGCTCCTGGGTCAGATGGCCACAGCCCCTGTGAGTTACAGGGGGCTCGGGCTGCAGAGCCCTGGGTGCAGACCCTCTCCTGTGGGTCCCCACCCACCCCACAACTGAGTACATGACGAGGCGGATAGAGGAATGACTCCATTTGCATTGTGACAGGACCCCGCCTTAAAGTCAGCAGAGCATCCCTTTTGCCTAAATGGGTCTCATGGAAATCCCAGTAGGAAAAGCAGCTGAACAAGGGCTCCTCTGGGAGCACCATCCCCCCCCACCCGCCACGTCACCCTCCCCACGCAGCTGCGGCGGAAGGGCAGAGTTTGGGCGGAGAAGGCACGTGAATTTCAGCGCAGTGGGGGAAACGCTTCTTCCATGTCCTTCCAGGGTGACCTGAGCCTGGCACCTCTTAGTGGAGAAGCGCATTGCGACCAAGCTTGGGGGTCACTGTTCACTTCGACTGGTGTCACCGCTTCAGGCTCTCTCCGTGCCCCTCAAGGACACATAGAGGTTGTCGCCGGACCTAAGGGTTCCATCGGCTGTGCACAGAGAAGCCGGATAAGATACAAGCTAGAGCGCACAGCAAAGGAAGTGAGGGTTTATTCTCAGAGAACGGCCCAAGCCCCCAGCCACAGGTGAGCTCGGGCTCGGAGACCCGGCCCCCGTGGCCTCCAGGGGTACACAGGGAGAGCCATCAGCCATGGTGTCTCGGGGAGCTGTGGTCCCCACGGATCAGTCAGCACCAGGGTGGGGGCTGTGGATCCTCGAGTCTGATCCCGACCTTGAGCACGGCCTCCCTTCGGCTGGCTTCCCTGTTTTTCTGGGCCCAGAGCTGAAATGCACAGAGGCTTCAATGTCATCTCTGGTTTGACTGGAGCTCTCTCTCTCTGTGGTCAACGCGCCTGAGGCTTTTTGTTCCTCAGGTGGCTTGCCACCGGCTGGGGCCCTGGGACCCATCTACTGGATGAAGCTCCAGGGCTCAGAGAGGGAGGGGGAGGGATCGTGGGAGGGGGCAGAGGGGCGCAGCACTGAGGCCTGGGGGACACAGTCCCACCCTCCCCTGCCAGTCCAGCCACTGAGACTGTGGGTGTTACATCTGCTCTTCACCCTGCTGTCCTCGTCCTTCCTCCTTGGATTGCTGGGTCACCGAGGGTCATCCTCCGACTCCCTCGCCTTGGAGCCACCGCGCCCACATTTCCCAGAGGATGTCTCTCAGTCTTCCATGCGACCGGAATGCCTGCCTGCCTTTCTCTGTCACGTGGTCTAGGTGCCTTACTTCAGGTAAACGAGTCACGCTTCTTCGGACTTACATATCTCTTGTGCAGGTTGTCCCCTCGATCTGAGGGGCTGGTCCTCCCTTCCCAGTCCCTTCCTTGCTCTCCCAAGTGTTCCTGGTCTTTCCGGACTTGACTGAAATATCACCACCTCCAGGAAGCCTTCCTGGAGCACTCACCTGCCCTCAGATCTGAATTTGAGCCCAGCTTCTATGCATGCCCCCAGTGCAGCACCCCTCCCTCCCTGAGCTGTGAGGGCCCAACAGTTGTCCACCTCGGCCTCTGAGAGGCACCACCAGGGATGGGCTGTTGCCCTGGCTCCCTGGGTCTGGGTACAGGGTAGATGCTCAAGAAAGTGGGTCTCTAATAAACTGACCGCCCTGAGCAGTTGAAAGCGTCTGCAGGACTGTGCCTTTCCAACGATACAATAGGGAACATTATAAAGTGGGCTTCATAAGCATTTCCGGCTCTAACATTTCACCATTTGTCCTTGAACCAAGAGCCACGTGACACAAATGGTCCCTTTTGGGACCCTTCGCTGCTGTCATCATTTGCCACCTCCTGTGATCCACTAGTATCACAGTGACTGCGACCTTGGGAGCAGACTCTGGCCAAACCAGTGAGCCCCCAGGCCCCACTAGCTGCCCCCAGGCCTCCCAGGAGCAGCCAGTGACTGACTCCACCCCCCAGCTCCGATCTTGGCTGCAGAGGGAGTTTGAGCCCTGTGGGCCTGGCACCCGAGGCAGCACCGGGTCGTGTTTAACCAGCTCATGCCAGGGAAAGCGTGTGTCCTCAGATCATAAACCACATCAGGTTTGCATCCTGTCTGTTATCTGGATGTCGCCAAAGCCCAGCGTGTTGGGTGAGTCTTTCCCAGAAACTCAGCCTGCCCGGTGTGGCCAGGAGCACGTGGGGAAGAAAAGCTGGTCCACGTGACAGGCGGGGTTTAGTCACTCCCTGCAGCAACCGTGCTGGGCTCCAGAGAAAGGACACGCAGCGGCACACGGGCCAGGAGGGGACCCAGGCTGTGCGGCTGACTCTCTCCCGCCACAGGACCCCCGGTGTCCCACTTGGGGGGCTCGCCTTCTCTCTCGGCTGCTTCTGTGACCTTTTAGGCTGCGGGTGCTCCGTGTCGCCTTTCTTTGGTGGGGGGATATTGTGTATTCTTTTGACATCAATCCAAGTCACCCACGTAGGCAGCTGAAAAGCCGGTCGCCCCCCAAGGCCACCCCTGAGGAGCAGCCACTCTGCACCTGCTCTGCACCCGCCCCCAGCGGCACCCGCCTCTCGAGTCTCCAGCTTCCGGAATTGTCTCCTTTGAGGCTGAGCTCCATGCTTTGCAGCCGAGGCTGAAGCTGTGATGTATTTCTTGGTATCTCAGGGTAAGACTTGCAGAATTCAGTCCCCTTGCATTTTTTAAAATTTTTAAAATTGATTTTTAGAGAGAGAGAGACAGGAGGTTGGGAGAGAGAGCGAGACAGAGACTTGTTGTTCCACCACTGACGCACTCACTGGCTGATTCTTGCGTGTGTTCTGACTGGGGATTGAACCCACAGTGTTGGCATCTCGGGACAAGGCTCTGACCAATCGAGCCACCAGGCCGGGGCCTGTTTGCTAAGATTTTGTTGAGAATTTTGGCATCTGTGTTCTTTGGGGACATCGGCCTGTAATTCTTTTTTTGTGTGTTCTTGGTTGGGGCATCAAGGTGGTGCAGGCCTTACCGAATGAGTTTGGATGCACTCCTTCCTCCTTGGGTTTTAGAATAATTTGAGAAGAATGCGTATTAATTCTTCCTCAACTGCTTGATGGAATTCACCCATGGAGCCGTCTGGGATGGGCTGTTTTTGTTTGTTGGGAGTTTTTGGACTAGTGATTCAATGTCTTTGCTAGTAATCTGTTCAGATTTTCTGTTTTTTGCTGACTTGGTTGAGGATTTTATTTATTTTTATAAAATGTGGGAACTGGCAAATACCTCAGGGGTCATGCACTCTAAATACTTGATTTTTATGTGCAAAAAGGCAGAGGGCTGAGGCACACGTGTGGCTCGAAGAAGGCTGTGCTGTGGACATACATGGGTGCGGACCACACACACACACACACACACACACACACACACACACAGGGCTCAGTCCGCAGCCTGCAGCCGCCGGCCAGGATATCGCCCACCCCCTGGCAATAGCCCACCACCCAGTGACCAGCACGGGAAGCCAAACTGTAACCCCGAACAACCAGGCTGAGGCGGTTAGGACGTGATCCGTAACAGCCAGCTTCCCTAAGATGTTTGTCCCCACTTCCAAACAAGGACCAGCTGCAGAAAGCCAAATATGCTCACTCCCCCAAACCGACACGTGGAGCCCCACTTCCAGTAGCGGGCCCAGGGTCACCAGCCCATAGCTTCCAGCATGCGCACCTGCACCCCTTTCCCTCCAGGAAGCCAGCCTTTCCCTGTCCCTGCCAGCCTTTGAACTTCCATGCTTAGAGGCGCCCCAGTTTGTACAGGTGCCCCAGCCCACTGTGGCTCAGCAGCCCCTGCCTGGTCATTGCCTGAAGTCATTGCAACCGCTGCAGAGGAGTGGGGGCTGCCGGCCTCTGGTCCTCCCCTGAGCTCTTCTGGACAGAGTCCTGCTGACCAGAAGCACAACAGGTGTGCTTTCCCCACAGTTAGTTCTGGCCACTGGGGTGCCAGGGACAAGAGGGCCACCCAGGCCTCCCACGCAGCAGGGAGCCCGCCCAGCCCCTGGGGCTGTTCCCCTTCAGCAGCGACAGTCATGTTAAGCTGCAAACATTCAACTTACAGCTCTGAGAATCCTTTTTGAACTCGGCACTTCCTGGATGCGTGTGAGCCGTGTTCACACGTGTTCACATTGAGGGTGCATCCCTGGGTTTGCACACATTTCACATTGCAATTCTTCCCTAAAGCTAGAGGCCTGGCCCTCCATGCTTTGGTGGGTCTGCCCGTCCCTGCAAGGCTGCCAAGCCTGCAGTGTGTCCGCACTGTGGCTGGGTGCCCTCGCCGGGAGTGAGCTTCCATTCACCAGGGACGCCATGCCTCAGGCGTGCACGGTGGCCATTTAAAACAATGTTCACACTATTAGACTGATTTTTAAAAAGACACATCAACTTTCACCGTGGACTGAGTGCCAGCCTGAGTCACCAGAGTCACCAGTTCAATTCCCAGTGCCCAGCTCATGCCTGGGTTACGGGCCACATGCCTGGTTAGGGGTACTCGAGAGGCAACCACACACTGATGTTTCTCTCTCTCTCTCTTTCAAAAAAAATTCACTAGGTTTATAAAGCACCCCAGTGAAAACACATTTTAAAGAAGCCAGTGGTTTATAATCCTGAACTCAAACTCCTCCTCAAACAACCCATTCAGTAGACAGCATCAGAGTGGGGAGAATATGACTAAGCCACAGCCTCTGATGCAAAAACCATTAGTTTTGCCAGAAACCAATGATCGCTGGCTGGTGACAGCCCCCTGCCGGGAGCGGGGGTAAGAGGGGTTGCAGGCCCTGATGGGAAGGCTCCGCAAACCCAAATGTGGGACTTAAGCCATGACCATTAATGTTAATGCTGTCTATCTCTCTGGCCCCTCCCAGATCCAAAGAACAGCAGCAGTTGCTCTCAGGAGGGTCAGGGGACAGAGGAGTGACATTGTTGGGCCTCCCTTTCCTTCCCAAGGGGGCAGGCGGGCCAGGCGATTCCAACAATATCCACACGCACTTCCCTTCAGGGAGGATGGCAGGGTTCACAGGCTGTTTCTCTTGCGCCATGCCCCTGAACGAGAAGTCTCCTTAACACCAGCTATCAAGGAGAAATCTGTGGCATTGGAAACGGGAACACTCAGGGTCGGGATAGAAGTCACCACCCAGAGATGGGGAGTGGGGACGGGAAGGGCAGGAGCAGCTGGGTTTGCACGAATACCATTCGCATCAGCTCCTGGCTGCTTCCCCGAGCCAGGACCCAGGCTGGTTGCTCGTTCCCCACTTGCCCTCTCTGCTCTGGTCACTCTCACAACCTCAGCCCATTTCCTTGACCTCAGGGAAGCTGAGACCCTTGGAGCGGCTGCTGGTGGGGCCCCAGAAGTGCAGAACCCAGGAGGAGAATCAGGAAGCAGCGACTGTAACTAAGTTACAGACAGTGAACTACATCGCAACAATGGTTGCAAAGGGCAGCAGAGGAAAAATTGGCGAAGAATTCCGGCTCGAGGTGTCCCAGCCTCGGTTTTCTGACTCCTGCCACACAAGTTCTCGAAACCGAGAACCTCGGTGCGGGGGGGTGGAATCCGTGGAGGGTTTTCCTGTGGGAGTCGCCACGTCCGGGGCTGCCGCTAAACCAAAAGCGATTTCATTTGTTGAGGCGTGTTTTTAATCAGATCATAAAGGTGCAGCACTGTCTGGAGATAAAAGGCATGCTTGTCGGAGTGATTTTTCATAGTTCTGTCTTTTGTCCAGCGAGATCAATAAACTCCCGGGGAGCCCAGGGAAACAGCCGGGTGTGTGTCTGTGGCCTCCTCAAGGATTCAGTGCTGCACTGAAAGGATCGAGACAGGTCTTGCAAGTTGGACATACTCCTTCCGGTTGCTGCCAGGATCGCAGATTTCTCTTGGTGGAAGATGCTGGCCGAAGCCACCTCTCCTGAAGGTGGGGGTGCCCGGTTTATCACTGCACCAAGCAGGCAGGTTTCCAACTCCCTGTCCTGACCACTCTCCTTCACTGCAAGAATGCTCCAGAAAGGCTACAGCGTCCCCTGAGCCTCTGGTCCCCGCCCAGGAGAGGCATCACTCAGCCCGGGAGAGGGCCTCTAGCAGTGGCTTCTGCAGCGTGGCACCTGGAGCCCAGGTGGCTGGGGTGTGTCCCAGCTGACAGCCCTCCGTCTCGGGCTCCTGCCAGCCTACCTGGTGGCCCAGCCCTCGAGTGGGGCTCTCTGTGTTCTCAAACCACGTAAACATCGCAACACCAGGCGTAGGTGGCTCTTTGGTGTCCAAAGCTCATTTCTGGTTTGCATGCCCATTTGACGGCTTTTAAGGCGCATTGCAGCTGAGAATTTGGCTGTGCAAATAGGCGAATGTTTTGAAGTTGCAGACTGTTAGCAGCCTCGCAGAATTCAACTGTGACGAGCGGGGTGCGTTAGCTGGGCTAGAAGGCTTTACTCGGCTCACGTGCATCCCCTCCGTTGCTCTCCCAGCAGGAAATTTATTGTGAAAAAAAAATCACTCTGAAAGGTTGGGGAGAGGAAAGACATGCAGCTTTTACCAGGTATGAGAAGATGAGCATCTGGCCGGTCACATTTTAGGTAGAAAGTGACTCACATACAGGGTGCTGTCCTGTCTCGCCCTGTGACCCACACAAAACGTGGGTGGGAGAAAAAAGGAGAGCACAGAATTAGTAAGACTGCATTTCAAACAAGGCTTGCGATACTAGTGTTGATGCACCGGGGATAAAAAAAAAAAAAGAAAGATCTTATGAAAAAATGTGTTGGCTCGGTTATTTTAAGTGAACAAATAGAGCTGATATTTAGAGGAAATATAAAGTATATTTTTCCAAATGGAAAAATTCCTTTGGGATGCAGCCCACCAGGTTCTAGTTTTTCAGTGACCCATCCTGTGGACGTGGGAGTTCGGAAATCTTGTTTTCCTGAAGACTGGGGCCTGCAGAATCCGGTGTGGACGCCCCCCCCCCCCCCGTTTTGCCTGGAGTTGAGGGAGAAAAGAGAATGGAGCCAGTACTCAATACGGGGACTGTCTCGGGAGTTCAGCTTTCTGGACACTCCCCAAAGGACTACAGTCATGTTGCTACTCAAGGGCCCTTTATATAATATCAACAAGCTCTCTCTCTATTTTTAATCTTCACCCAAGCATAGGTTTATTGATCTTTGGAGAGAGACAGAGAGAAAAACATTGATCGGTTGCCTCTGACCAGGGATCAAACTCCCAACCTTTTGGTACATGGGGTGGCACTCCAATCAACTGAGCTCAACAAGCCAGGGCTGAACAATCTCTCTCGATGCCCCACATTTTCCTCTTCCTCCTCCTCTTCCTCCTCATCGTCATCACTGCCACCAAAGTGTTTGGCAACGTTCAGAAACAAGATGAGAGACTCAAAAATTGTGGACCTGGCTGGCATGGAAGCTTTTATTCAAAGATTAATCCAGTCAACAAGCCTTTAACAACTTAGATCCACCAAATGTGTCATATGTGTCCCAGAAATATGAAACCGGCTTTGATCCTCAAACGTGATGTCAGCCCACGTTCCAAAACGGGTCCTTTCTGGGGGAGGCGTCCGTACCCAGTGCTCCCTCTGACGTGCCAGTCACCGAGAGGGGGAGCCAGCGACAGTAGGTGCCTGCCGGGGTAATTCCAGGATGCCTAAGAAGGGCAAATTGCATTCTCTCGTTGTTTCCTCTCTAAACATATTTGACAACCCATCTTGTTAACGTTTGCTTTCTGGGAGACAGCTCTATCGCCCACCCCCACGCTCCTGCGGCAACAGGCCTTGTATCAATCACGGGCTAAGGAGGACAAGATCCCACATATAGAATATTTATGTCTTAATTGTCTCGGAAGCTTGGCACAGTCATTGAAAATTCAAAAGGTCAAAAATCCTATTTTGTTTTTCTTGTTTTTTAAGAAATCAAGAGGCCCGCAACACCAAGATTGATAGAAATACATTTTCCTGATCTCGTCTGCACATGGTACAAAGCAGGAGACGATGTCAGGCTGACAGGACTTTGTGATTTTTTTTTCTGAAGGCGAATATGCCAAAAATAAAGATACTACCTTCGCAGATAAAAGGACGAACAGACATATCATGGAAGAGGTCGTTATGCGGGAGAATCAACAATGGAGAACATGTCTGACCTCAATAGCAAGCAGACGCAAACAGAAGCCTACACTGGGAGGTTTTGAGTCCCCGATCAAATTATCGCACATGAGAAACGTATAAATCGCAAGTTCTGTATGAGGGAGGGCAAGTCGATCCAACTATTCTGAGGGAGGAGTTAGGGTCAGTGTAGCCAGTGATTCAAGAGCATTAAAAATAGCTGCCCTGGCTGGGTGACTCAGCTGGTTGGAGCATCTTCCCATGCACCAAAAGTGTGAGGGTTCGATCCCTGGTCAGGGCATACACCTGGGTTGCAGGCTCCATCCCTGGTTGGGGCACCTGCAGGAAGCTACTGATCAGTGTTTTTTGTTTTTTTTTACTCTCTCTCTCTCTTTCTCTCTGTGTCTCTCTCTCCTCCTCTGTCTCTGAAACCAATAAGCATATCCTTGGGTAAGGATTTAAAAAATGTCCATAGCCTTTGACTTATGAGTGAGCCTCTTGGGATTCTAATTAAAAAAAAAAAAAGGAAGTCTCACATGCAAATATGTATGGACAAGGTTGCTCTTTCCAGCGATATGTTTAACAGAAAACCATAGGACGTATGAATAAATGTCACCACCAGAATCGTTAACTATGTTATAAAATAGTCATAGGGTTATGTATCACCCATCAATAAAACGATGCCTGGGCAGACCTTCAGAGAAAAGCCCATGAAAGGAGATGGGCGAGTTGTCTCTAAATAGTGTGATTAAAGGCATTTTTCATGCGATGCTTTTGCTGCTTTATGTTCTTTTGTTATATGCAATAAGTGTGTTTAATTCAGTAATAAGAAAAACTTTTTTTGAAGAGTTTATTTATTTTTAGAGAGAGCACAAGGAAAGGAGAAAGAGAGGGAGAGAAACATTCATGTGTGGTTGTCTCTCACACGCCCCCTACTGGGGACCTGGCCCTGCAACACAGGCTTGTGCCCTGACTGGGAATCAAACCGGTGACCCTTTGGTTCACAGGCCAACACTCAATCCACTGAGCCAGTGAGGAACACTCTCTTAAAAGAGACTTTGTTTAAGAAGTATATTGACTAAGAATGTATAGACAGGGCTTATAATGAAGTAGCGTGTGGATAAAGGGAGCTATATATTTCATCTATAGCAGAGGCTCAACTAGAGAGAGTAATAATATACCACATAAAGGAAGGGGTCCCGGAAGTTGAGAGTGATTATCCCTAACATCTGCATTGCAGATAATGTGGTTCTTTTCTCTATTTCAAGTTTTCTACAATGAGCATGCATTACTTTTAGTATCAGAAAAAAGTAATGAAAAAAATGAAACTTGACCCATAACTTGTACCATAATAAATACGAACTTAGAGTGGACAGTAGACTTTAAGGTGAAAACCTAAAATCATAAAACATCTAGAAGAAAACCTCTGTGATTACGGAGGATACCAAAACCACGACCCACAAAAGAAAGAGCCGATGAATTAGACTTCGTCAGAGTGAGAAGTGCTCTTTGAGGGATACTGACAAATAGAAAAAGACCAACGACTGATGAGAGGAAACCTGTGCGGACACACAGGTGGTACAGACGCCTCCACCATCCAGAAACGATCCTCAGAACTTGATGCGGAGAAGCAAACACCCAATTTAAAAACAGGCAAAAGCTTCAGCCTGTCTGTTGTTATCCCTGGGGAGTGCTTATCGTCCAACTCATTGGCTGGCTCTGGATACGTGGAAGCAACTTTCACCGGCAAACGATGAAACAAGAGAGGTTCTTCCTTCCAAACACCAAGTGTTAGCTGCCTTGGGGTTTATCCGGGGCATCAGTGGCCATGACAACATTTCTGCGCAAAAATTTCTGGATGCTGCAGAGCAGACGGAAGACAATATGCTTTTCTACACCATAGTCTGGTTTTTTGAACAGCGAAGCCAGCGTTTGCCAGAAAACTTGAATTTCACGCCAGGAGAACACCGTGATGAACACCTGGCTTTTTTCAAAAGGGTTTTTGGACACCAAACTCTAATGAGGCCTGCAACGTTCTGAAATCACTTGCTAGTATATATATATATATATATTTAATTTATTGCATTCATAAAGCCCTTTAAACTACAAAAATAAAAATAGGTAACAGGTCTGAACCAAGACAGACGGGTGGCTAATCTTCACAAGAGATCATGCACAACCTCTTTAGTCGTCATGGAAACGCACATTAAACGAAAAGGGAACACCCTTACCCGCCTGTGAGAATGGCTACAAAAATAGAAGCACCACCACACCAAGTGCTGGTGAGGATTCCGAGCACCAGCATCTCTCCCTGCGCCGCTGCAGTGAAGGCCGATGAACAGCGCCGCCCCTGGGCCGCCAGCCCGGCGGTTTCTGCAGGTCAATGTGCGCCCCAGCAGTTCCGCTCCTCTTTGCCCAGAGGAAGTGAAACCGTGCACTCGCCCCAACACCTGGCCGTGAAGAATGTGTGTCGCCAGTCACCCCTAATCTTGGACCAGTGACACACCCCCATTCGCCCGGTGAGCGCAAAAGGAAAAACTGGGTTGGTCTTTGCAGGGAAACACCGCTCCGCGCGGAGCCCCCCAGCCGTGAGGTGCTGTGGGGGCAAAGCCAAGTTTAGGAGATGCAACGGTGTCTGTGTCCATTTCTGTGATTCCATGCACGTGACATCCTAGAAAAGGGGGAATAAATGCAACCCCCACCCTAAAAATACAACAGCAACAACAAACAGATCCATGGTTGCCAAAGACTGGGGTTGGGCAGGAACTTGGGGAGACTTGGAACTAGCCTACGTCTTGGTTGACACGGTGGCTGGATACCTCTACATATTTGTGTGAACTCAGAGGGAGTCGCCCACTCAAAGCAGTGAATCGCGCTTTTTAATGTCATGTACAAAGTTTCATGACTGTTGGGAAGATACAAAGGTTCTGGAGCTGGGTGGTGATGATGACGGGGCAACAATATGCATGTACTTAACATACATTTAAAAGTGGGTATAATGGGCCCTAGCTGCTGTGGCTCAATGAATTGAGCGCTGGCCTGTGAACCAAAGGATCGCCCCTTGATTCCCAGTCAGGGCACAGGCCTGGGTTGTGAGCCAGGTCCCCAGTAGGGGGCGCACAAGAGGCAAACGCACATGGATGATTCTCTCCCCCTCTTTCTTCCTCCTTTCCCCCTCCCTAAAAATAAATAAGTTAAATCTTTGAAAAAATTGGTTATAATGGAAATGTTACGGTTTCTGTATTTTACCACTGTAAAAACAAAGTTTCATACTCACTACTCATTAGCTTCTTTAACGCATCCTATTTTCAATTTGGATAGCAATTGCATTTCAAAACACATTCGTCTCTGTTGCATTATGGATCCTCACACCTCCCCTTTGAAGCCCACCAGGCTTTCATGACCCCCTTTCTCATGTCAGAAAACAGTCCAGGTGGCCCAGTGCTGTAAGCCAGGCTGCCTGTAGGTGGCGCCGTTCCTTTGCATGTCATTGACCCCTGTGGGCCTCTTCACCTCCAGAAAGGAGGTGGCTTTCTTTCTGCTGGGTGGGGAGCAGCAGAGGTGTCGCGTGAAGGCACGTGTGGGTTTTTGGAAACAGGGCCACTTCGGTCATGCATTAATTTTATTCAGTAGCCCAAGAGGAGGTTCGAGCCCTAAGATTTGAAGCTCACTGTGAGTTTTCTTGTGCGCGCAGGCAGCGACCGTTTTCATGAAATAAGGCCTTCTTCGCTGGGCGCAATGCGCTCTGGCTGAGTCTAACCTGTTCTACGCCACTTAGTTTTCTTAAAATGCTGGTCACAACCCACCGAGTTGACTTTATCGCCCATTTACAAGTAGTGATCCACCATTGAAAAGCAACTCTGGCCCTGGATGGTACAGCTCAGTGGGTTAGAGCATCGTCCCGTAACTGAAGGGTTGTGGGTTCAATTCCTGGTGAGGGCACACGACTAGGTTGAGGGTTTGAGCCCTAGTCCAGGCTCAAAGTGATCCCCAGTCTGGGCACGTACAGGAAGCAGTTGGCGCTTCTCTCTCGCACTGATGTTTCTTTCTCTCTCTCTTTCACTCTCTCTAAAAGCAAGGTGGTGGTGATGGTAGTGATGATGGTGATGGTGATGGTGATGATGGTGGTGGTGGTGATGGTGGTGGTGGTGATGGTGAGAATGGTGGTGATGGTGAGGATGGTGGTGATGGTGAGGATGGTGGTGATGGTGTGGATGGTGGTGGTGGTGATGTTGGTGGTGGTGGTGGTGGTGGTGGCAGTAATGAGAGTAATTAAGCTGCCGGCCCTGAACAATCCTTCCCCAAGGCCAAGTACAGTCTGAGTGCATGGACTCACCCAATCCTCTCTGCAGCCCCAGAGACTGGCACTGTCATCTCCCACCCGAGTCTGTGGACCGGGGGCGGAGAGGAGGGACATAACTTGAGCGGGGTCACAGGGTGGTTCGGGGGAACCAGTTGTGCCCGCTCTGCTTTCCCGACTGGATGATTCGCTGCCTTCTGTGGGATTCAAACTGCCCTTTCTCTAAAGTAAAAATAAAGATATCTTATTTTCTCATCTTAGACCAAAAAAAAAAAAACAAAAACCCTACAGTTAGGTCAAATACAATCAAGTAGGAGATACTTAAAGAAGACTGGGTTTTATAAATTTTCACCTAATCCGCAGAGGAGGCCTGTTTCTCCCTCCTGTCTGCTCAGTCGCTCTCCAGGTGAGACATGAAGGACGAATCCCACCTCTCCAGTCTCCGCACCCCGAGCCTTCAGCCCAGGGGACCCTCAGGGCCACCGTGGGGGACTGGCCCTTTCCAGGGAGGCTGTGAGTGGCTCAGCTCCCGGCCACTAGGTGCACAGGCAGCTGACTTCAAGCCTGAGAGCAGCCCCCCCGGGGCTCCTCTGTTCATCCTCGAATCCTGAGATCACCTGGGAGCCCCTGGACACTGGCCCGGCCCCTCCCACACGGCTGTTGTATGCTCCCCAAGTGCAGGGGTGAGGAGCCCCACTACTACCTGCCATGAGTGCCTCCTGTCCTGCTCTGCTCTGCGGACACCTCCCTCCACCCCAGGGCGTGGACTCGGCTGAGGGACACCTTACAAGTCCTTATCATTATTGCAGTAACCCTCTCCAATTCGCTCTGAGGTTTTGCAGTTTAGTAGGGCTCGGGCCTGTGGTGGAGGGCCCTACAGACAACTCGGGACTGTGCAGAGGGGTTGGGGTGGGGCTGAGGATGAGGGCGCCCTGGGATGGAGGGAGGGAAGGAGGGAGAGACAGAGGTAGGAAGGAAGGAAAGAAGGAAGGAAGGAAGGAAGGGCAAATCAGAACGGAATGATTGTTACCTATGAGGGGTGTTGGAGGGGGTGGAAGGATAAGGGAGTGGGAATGGGAGTCGGGGAGAGGGGGGGCCCCCTCAGGGTCCACCCTTCCTGTGGCTCTGACTTGAGAACCCAGTTAGCATTTCCCATACATGAAACAATCAGTAAAGACGGGGGAAGGACCCTGATGAGCTACAGACAGAAACCACAAACCTGGCTGATTTCCAAAGAAACAGCATAGTGACATGGAACAGGGCGGGGGGGGGGGGGTGGGCAAGGAAAGAAGCCACCTAAGTAATTTTGAAAAATGGTAATTTGGCTGCTGTCGACCCGGGCGACTTTCCCAGCGGGCGTTTGCTGGTCACAGTCCTGGAGAGCGAGGTTCGGGTTCTGGTGGCCCCTTCCCGGTGCGCTCACCTGGCTGGCCTCCAACACTGGGCTGTCTCCGGTGAGGACATTAATCTCACTGCCTGGACTCCGCGCCCATGGCCTCATCCCACCTGATCACCCCCTAAAGGTCCCTTCTCCTGACACCACTCCCTGGGGTTTCCGGTGCCAGAGTGTGAATTTGGGGGTGGGGCACAAACATTTGCCTCACCGCATACCCTACAGCCTAAGGTGAAGGGTTGCCAGATCTCACTCGAAGGGTTTCCAGCAGCTGAATCTGTGACAGATGGAGCATGATCATAGATTACAATCCGTAGAATAAAATACGGATCCTCGAGTCCTCACCGACATACGTGAACCATTGAGTGTGCAAATAAGTGGGGAATAGTGAAAGCCTTTTCCTACCAGCAGCATTACAAGGAGTAAATGTAAACTTTTAAGGTGTGGGTGGGCACCCCACAGGACCACCACCAGTCTTCCTGTGCCTGGGAAATCAGCGGGTGGAAACAAAATGTTTACATAGTCTCCAAGCACCTCCCCACCAGATACTTTGTAATTACAAGGGAAACCCGGGTCGCCCCCTCCAGGGCGGGCCAACTGGGCAGTGTCCTGAGGTGATCACCTACCTGAGACACACGGAACCCTGGCAGAAATGCAGAAGGGAGGCCAGAACTAGAATTCCGCTTCACGAGAGCACTGTTTTGGATAGAAATATACTTGAGCCGCTCCTTCCCTGGCCCAGAAGACTACCTGAGCCCAGGTCACCTGGTCCTGAGGCATGCACGCCTGAGGGGGGCGGTGTGCACTGCCCCAAACGCTTCGGTCTCACGCCTCCACCAGGCAGCCCTCAGTCCCTCCTCTAAATAACTTATTTTTAGATATGAAAGCATACTGGGGCACGGGGTTGAGCAATGGGGACTGTCTGCCCCACTGGCAGCCCTGCCCCAGCCCTGCCCGTCCCTCCACCTACCGTCCCTCCATCTAGTCACTTACAAAGTGCTGCGGAGCTTGCTTCCTGGGCCACCTTCCTCAGGTGCCCTCCCCGACGACAGCCCCCAGCCCGGTAGGGTTGGTGCCTCCCCAGGCTCCCTCTGAGCTGGGCTCGTGCCCCTCACGCCTCTGACCCGTGTTTTTCCAGGTCTTGTTTGTCTGCCTCCAGGCGAACTTGGAGCCTCTTCTCCGTACAAGTTCTTGTCTGACTGTTCATTTCACACCTGCCCTGGTGCTTGGCACATAAGCTCTCGCTCAGCAGACGTGCAGGTGCACAAGACTGTTTTCTTTTTTTGTTTCATTTCATTTTTTTGATGGACAAAATTCGGATGCCAATGATTTTTTTAAAAAAGATTTTATTTATTTATTACTAGAGAGAGGGGGAGGGAGAGAGAAAGAGAGGGAGAGAAACACTGATGTGTGAGAATCAATCTGTTACCTCTTGTCCTTGCACTGGGACCGAATATGCAACCCAGGCATGAGCTTTGACTGGGAATCGAACTGGCGACTTTTTGGTTCACAGGCCAGCACTCAATCCACTGGGCCACACCAGCCAGGGCTTGGTTGATCTTAAACTGTGAAATATGTGGGAGCATCATGAGGAAGTCCTTTCAGAATCTCAGCTTTGGCCTGGGAACCTGTGCTCAACTTCTCCCTTCCCAACAGGGGCCAAGAATTTCTTTCCCCTCGGCAGTGCCTCAGGGAAACCTGCCCTTCCTGCCTGCTTGCTACTTAGCGCTCAGGGTTTGTTTGTTTGTTTTCTTTCTCTCTTGCTCCCGTGGAGTTTTAATTTCTAAAACCCAGTACTGCAAGAATGCCAGATGTTTTCCGCAGAATCTGTTTTGCAGTGGGAGGGAGGGGCCCTAGAATTTCCATATTGAATGTGTCACATTGACAGAAGAGGAAAGCTTCTATATTCACTTTTAACTAAAAAAAAAAAACAAAGCCAAGCTGTTAAATTTTCAGGAGGACATGTATGAAACTGTAAGTGTCCACTCAGGTCAGCATTTACACTCATATAATGTCACCCCTGGCAGCAGCTTCACTTAGTGGGATGGAGAAGCATCCCATGATGGTAGTGTTAGGCCCGGAATTAGATAAAAGTAGCCAAGAGGAACAAGGAACCCGAGGCAGGCTCCAGACCCAGCAAGGAAGATAGAAACTACAAAGAGTGCTGAACAAGATAACCGCCTGTGCATGACCTTGTCTTTGCAGAAAAGTATCCATTGTTGCAAGCAGAAAGCATAGCCATGTGTGTTCCCTCGAGACAGCCAATTGCTAAGGGCCACATCTGCTTCCGTGTTTGCTTGCTTGCTCACCCCAATAAAAACCCTAGGCTGTAAGCGCCAGGTGCGACTCTCATTTGCAGCCCTCTGGGCACCGTGTCTCCGGACACCTCGAGAGTTCGCCCCTGCGCAGGTAAAGCTTTGGCCAATAAAGTTCCATCTTAAACTCCTCAAAGTTTCCGACCATTTGTTGCTCGCGTTGGTGGATGCTACAGTAGCAAGGCCACCTGCGGCGCTCTTTGCTGCATTTCATACAGGTGGGCGTGAGCCCCCTCCCATGTATGTGAGCTCAGGTGCGAGATTGGGGTGTGTGAACTGCTCTGGCTTAGAAGCCCTTTGCCCTTGGCACCCGATCTCTCTTCTAGTAGTTCTCTGAGTGTATTAGATCTCCGCACACAGTGAAAAGAGCCTCAAGATACGGCCTCCTGACAGGTGTTCATTCCTGCCAAACCAAAAGGAGTTTCCCACTCAGAGGGTGTTTGTGATACAATGTTACTTTATAAACAGTTGATGTTCTACCTTCATCAGCTTTCTAGGACAAGGCAGGAAGTCAACCAAAAGTGCTGTTTGTCCAGTAGAGGAAAAAAATGGGTTTGGTAAACCTGTACTCAGAGTCAAGATCTTCAAATATTTGGTGCCCAAGGTCAGATGGGTTTCCAATGAGTGTTGGATCAAAACAGTGTGGAGACTGTTGTCCTAGAGAAATTTAGTTTCTGGTGGTTTATAACTGAGATACTTGTCCCTCCTCAAGTACTATATAGCTACAAAGTATCTATAAGATCATTTCATCTTTGGGAATTTGTTTTAAATCTGGGTGTGTTCATGTGCTCTGCAATGGAGACAGTTATTTGAGACTGCTTGCTCAGCATATATATATGCATATGTAGCAATCTCATATATATATATAATTTTTGAGTGATTACATGCAGCTGAATCAAACAACAGTGTTTCTAGCCATTTTTGGCTTTTATGTTTTAGATGAATACTACATTAGTTATTACACCTGGAATGTTTTTTTAAAAACATTTTATTATGTAAAACATTAAATGTATAAAAGCTGAAAAAGTTTTAAAGCAAAATTCTTTTGGTCAGCAAGATTTGGGGGGATCATTGTCCTCTATATTCTGAAATCCCTTGCGATGTTTCTGCCACTCACCACACAAACTGATGTACTGGTTTTGGAACTGCTTGCCCATGATATATTCCATCTTGGTCTGATGTTAGAAAAAGACTGACTTTAAAAAGTAAAGTTTAAGCATTTAAACTTTACCTTTAACATTTTATTAAAAACTGAATTTGTTGGGGTGACATTGGTTAATAAAATTATACAGGTTTCAAGTGCACAATTGTATGATACATCATGCATTGCACTGTATGTTGGCCGCCCAAAGTCACATCTCCTTCCATCACCATGTATTTGACCCCTTTACCTTTTTCTCTCTCCCCTGCCCCTCTGTCCCTCTGGTACCCACCACACTGCCGTCTGTGTCTGCGTTTTCTGCTTGTTGATTCATTGCTACTATTAATATATGATTACACTGTTTCCTCACCTGCCTATCCAGGAACCCCATCTCCTGCAGGGAATGTTGCTATTGTTACTAGGATTGTTACTGGAGTGTTATTAACTGGCTTGAGTGACTCCAGTTTGTGTCTCCATGCTGCGCATTTTCTCTTGCCATGTTTCTAAACATAATCTTACATTGTAACTTCTGTTATTAAAACTATTTCCTACTCTCTGTGGCTTCAGAAAAACGCCTTCTGGCCCTCGCACACCTCTCCAGCTCATCCATAGTGAGCACCTTTCTCATTGAACACTCCAGGTGCTACTTCCAGTTACCAATCACACAAGCCACCTGACATCTCGGAGCCTTTGTCAGCCTTCTCTATGCCTGAAATGACCCTTCCCTTTCTGGGTCACCCCACACTCACTGTTATGCAGTCAATGTCTGCACCTTGTGTGTATTTGAAGATCCAGTTATATTCAGCCCCTGCCCTGCTCCCAACTGCAGAGAATTCAGACTGGCCTCCTTTGGACACCAGATCCCAAGTAGCTTTCAAGTCTTTCCAAGTACCTTTACTTCAGTCACTTACGAGTGTCTCATTTTGTGACCTTCTGGCTGCTGAGAAATGCAAACTCTGGCTGTTATTTAAACCCTGGTGTCCATCAGTAGACGAAGGGATAAAAAGCTGTGGTACACTCCCACAATGGAATACTACACAGCCGTAAGAAAAGAAGGAAATTTTAGTCTCTGCGACAGCATTGATGGACCTGGAGAACATTGTGCTAAGCCAGTCATGGGCAGCAGGAACTGTATGATTTCATTCATGTACAGAATCTAATGAACAAATTAAACTAACAAGCAAAATAGAGACGAGACTCACAGAGAACAGGATCGCAGCTGTGGAGGTGGGGTGCCAGGGGTGGAGGGGCTGAGCAAAAATGGGAAGAGAAACTCATGAACACGGACAATAGTGTGGTGAGGGACGTGGAAGTGGGTACACGAGGCATAAATGGTGATCAATGGAGACTTGACTTGGGGCGGTGAACACACAGTACAGTGTGCACAAGACGTGTTGTGGAATTGTGTGCCTGGAAGCTGTATAATTTTTGTTAACTAGTGTCACCCCAATAAACTCAACAAAAAGGAAAAGGCAAACTCCGTTAAGCGAGTTTTAGGGCAGCATTGAGAGGCGGACTGGGTGCACAGGGCCCCCGCGCACCTGCCGGTGCGCTACACCTGCCAAGCCGCAGACCCGGGCAGTGCGCATGCGCCGCCTGCGCTCCCGCGGCCACCCTCAGCGCGGACGCGGCCCGGGTGCGCGTTCCCGTCCCTCGTCAGGCCGCACCTCAGGCGTTCCCGCTTCGGCTCCCCGCCTCACTGTCCAAACACAGAAACTAAAGTCGGTCCCCATTCCTTACGCGTGGCCTACTCGCTCTCGCTGCCCGCGGGAGAGCCGCCGGCCGTAAAGCACGGTGCCGACTGCTGAAAAGCGCTTGCGACGGACAGAGCCTGGGACCAAAGCACGGCCGCAGCCGCTCCCGCCTTCACGTCAAACGCTAGAGTTTGAGGAGCCGAGCTGGGTGGCCGCCTGTCCGCTTCCCTTCCTCGCTCGGCCTCGGCCTCTCGAAGGAGGTGCTGAGGCGCGGCGGCCTTTCCGGGCGGGCCCCTGAGGCGCCTTCCGGCCGCCCTCATCCCGACGTGCACCGCGGCGGCGGCGGCGGCCGAGCAGCGGCCATGTTGCCGTAGTTTGTTGTTTTCCTGCGGAGGAGCGGACCGAGCGGCCGGGACCCGCTGCCTCGCTCGCCGCGTCCCCCGTCTTGGCCCGCCGCCCGCTGCCCCCCAGCTGGCGCGGCGCGGCGCGGCTGCAGCCGGGCGGAGCAGCAGCATGGCGGCCGCTCTAGGAGCGGGCGGAGGAGCCGGCGCCGCAGGTACGTGAGCCGCCGGGCCCTGCTCGCCGCGCCCGGGCCGCGTCCCCGTGCGCTGCCGCGGGCCCCCGCTGTAGCATCCGCACAGAGCGCAGGGCCCGGGAGCGGTGGTGGCTGGGAGCAGGCCGCCCAGACCCGGGGAGGGCGGGGGTGGTCGCCGCCGGGTGGGGGTTCGCTGACGCGTCCGGGTGAGTGTGAAGCCGAGAATGAAAGGCCCGCCGTCGGGAGGGGACCCGATGACACGGCGGCGTTCCCGAGAGATCGTCTCAGCGCACCGGGCTTCCTTGTGAGTCCACGCTAGTCTGATGGAGGGAGACCTGTTAGCGGTTCACGTCGGCGTCTCACGCCAGGAGTGGGACACACCGGTGCTGAGAACCGGGCCGCGTCCCCGGGTAGTTCGTCTCGGTCACCGTGCAGAAGTGATTTTGACGGGACACCCGACTCTCCCGTCTCAGAAAGTCACCTTCTGGCGAAATCACGTGTTGATTGAGCCCCCCCCCCCTTTAAATTACGGAAGACTACTCGAAAGTGACTTGTAGCATTAATCTCTCAAGTTTGACACAGGAGGCGCGAAGGTGAGTGTCCACGAGAATTGGTCGTCATGGAAACAGTGAGACCCACGGGAGTCCAGTCTCGGGTGACGGTCCCGGGCCTGCCTTGGCCTGGTCACCAGCCTGGAGATTGGGCCGTAGTGTCAAAACCTTTGCGTGGAGACAGTCGCCGAAACGTCGCGCTCTGGGTGGGTTGGCCGTGTGCCACTTGGATGTCAGGTCGTTTTTTTCCGAGTTCAATCTTTCGAGGCTTCCGGGTTTTTCGAGTTGAGCTGTGAAACCCGTGGTTTACCTTCCTCACTTGGTGACCTCTGAGGGGTGGGGCGGTCATTGTGGTGTTTTTATGTTTATTTTATTTTATTTTTTTTCAGATTATGGTCTGGGAGCCCCTGGGTCAATACGACTTTATTTTTTCTTTTTTATGGGTGGGGGGAAGAGAGGGAGAAACGTGTCCTCAGGCGTCCCACGCATGCCTAGGCCTGCGCCGCGGCGCCCTGGGTGGGGCCTGGGCAGCCTCTGGGGTGTGGGGTGCGGCCCATCCCACAGCGCCACCTGGTCCGGGACAGCGGGAGCGTTTTCGTGTTTTTATGGTGCTTTTCATTGGTTGTTGGCCTGTCTGGCGCTTTTGTGTGGACAGCAGGGTTTTCCAAGGCCAGGGCCAGGGGCTTCCGGATGTAGGCGCCTGGATGTGGAGGGCCCCCTCCCCAACCCCCATTCTCACGCTGCTGAATGTGAAACACAGAAAGAAAAGCTCTTAAGTGTCCGCAGGAAACCTGAGCCTGGAAAGTTTGGGCTCCTTTAGGTTCTCCCCATTCTTCCTGCTGCAGACCCCGCCGACGCCTGACCTCAGCCGCTCGAGCTTTCGTTCTGGGTCCGGTATGTCCACCGTCCGCTCCATCTCCATCTCCCAGTTCCCTGCTTCTCTTCCAGTGCTCAATTCAGTTTGTACTGTTAGTTATTGCCCTTTTTTCATCATGGCCCACCCGGGGGTCTGTCACCCCCAGAGGGCCGCGGTGCCCCCTGTGGTCTGCGCACATGCTCCACTATCCGGGCGGGGACATCTGCTGAGCAAGCATGTGGGGCATGAGGTGTCTCCAAGTGCCCCCTCGCCACTGCCTCCTGGGCTGGTGCCAGTGGCCCCTCCGCGGGTAGGTGGCCTCCGACAGTGACCTGGAGCTACGTGGCCCCCGTGGTCCTTGTTCCTGGCGGGCAGGCCCCAGAGCTTCCGGGTCCACGCAAGCAGCAGGGCTGGGACTTGCTTCAATGCTGGGCCTTCCGGCTCTGTCACTTCTGTGGGAAAGGCGGTGCGGGGAGTGTGCCATAGCACACGGTTCTGGCGGAGGGATACCACTTTGCGTGGAAGTAGTGCGCGGAGAGTTTCCGCATTTAGTTTTGATAGCTATTGTCACGTTGTCCTCAAAAAGACTGGTACCACTTGATCCTCTCCATCGGTGATGTAGGAGATGCCCCACTTCCCAGATACTTTTAAAGTATATCTTTAAAAGGTTTTATTTACTTGTTTTTACTGAGGGGGATGGAGGGAGAAAGAGGAAGAGAAACATTGATCGATTGCCTCTCGCGCACCCCCCAACCAGGGCCCTGGTCCACAATCCAGGTCTGTGCCTGACCCAAATGGAACCAGCGACCCTTCAGTTTGGGGGACAGCTCCCAACCTGATGAGCCACACCAGCCAGGGTGGGACTTTTAAATATTTTTGATAATCTTGAGACAAAAAAATAGCCTCAGTGTTGTAACGTAGTTTTTTTCAGTCTCTAGTAAAATTAAATATCTTTTCATGCATTGTATAATTTTTTCACAGAGGCGTTGCCATGCCAAAAGTTCCTCTATGCTTTAATATTTTATGCTCCTTTGTATTTGTAAAATATTTTTTAGCTTTTATCCACATGGGATTTTATTTTCTGATAGTGTGAATTTGGGACCTCTGACATTTCTAATATGATTTACTGAATTCTCCATCTTCATAATAAATTCCTATTCATAATTTTTAAAAATTATTGCTTCATTGTGTATGGGTTAGACAGCATTTTCTTTTAATGAAGTTTTTTGATTAGCCCTGCGCATTTTTTAAGAAGTGAACCTCAAAATAGTTATGTTCTATAAAAAGTTGTACTGAAGTTTTTATTAGGATCACATTAGGTATATTAACGTAATTTGGGGATGACTGGTATTTTTACCCAATGGACTCCTCCATCAGCAATTAGAATGTATCAGGTGGTTTTTCTTGGTCCGTCAGTCAGTCAGTCACCTACTGAGAGCTCACTGCCTGCTTGCTCTGTGCGGGGCACTGACGGAACAGAGCAGACAGTCTCGTGCTCCAATGGGACTGACATCACTATAGCTTTCTTTTTATACTCCGTTCATTTTTTTGTTCAATTCCTAGGTTTTTCTTATTTGTTTTCATTGTCAAATATGTTGTAGTTTTGTTTCTCCTATTCTCAAATTTATTACTGATCTATAGAAAAGTTTATTTTTTGTAATTAAATTATAGACAGCTGGCTTATTAGAATCTTGTTTTAATAGTTTGGCACTTTAGAATTTTTAGTTACAGTCCTGTCTGCAGTCTCTTCTATTCTGATGTTTATATCTCATTTCTTTTTCTGGCACTTCTTGTCCTGGAATCATTCATTGTCAGGCCCTCCAGTGTGATGTTGAATAATGTGGTGGCAGGTGTCTTTGTCTTGTCGTTCGTTGTCTTCTGAGTTTAATGAGTATGCTTCTATTATTTTGCTGTTGAGTATGGTATTTCTGTGGTTTTCTGACACTTTTGGTTAACTAAGGAAGTTTTTATTTTTATCCTCACCCAAGGACATTTTTTTCCCCCATTTTACTTTTAGAGAGAGAGGGGAAGGGAGAAAGAGAAACACTGATACGAGAGAAGAGCATTGATTGGTTGCCTCCCAACACACCCTGACTGGGAATCAAACCTGTGACCTTTTGGTTGCAGGATGATGCTCCAACCAACTGAGCCACACCAGTCAGGGCCAGGAAGGTTTTTTTTTTTTTTTTAGTTGGGATTTTTAATTTTAGCAGATGCATTTATTGGGGTGATTTATGAGGGCCCCTCTTCCACCTTTTGATACAGTGCAGCGTATTCATAGATTTCCAGTGCTGAACCAACCTCGTGTTCTTGGACCTGAAACCTTGTTCTCCATTTTTATTCTTTTTCCTGTGTCATTGATTTCATGTTAGGATTCATTCGTGATTGTATGAGACTTTTGTACTTGCCTTCATTTGTACTCGTGTGTATGCATGTGCTGTCCCATTCTTTATGAGGTAGGGTATCTTCCTGGCATGAGTCATGGAGCTTTCTGGGACAATGTCCTGTCTTCCAGGTCTGCTCCAGAGAGGTTTGGTGATGCCCCTGCCCCCACCTCCAGCTCCTGCTGCCTCTGTCTCCATTGTGCTGAGCGTTTGGTGGACACGCTCCCTAGTCTGGAAATGCTTCAGTTCTGGGAATTTTCCTCGTTATTGTTTTTCTGCCTTTCATTTTCTCTGTTCTCAGCATTTGAAACTCTCATTACTGGATTTTGATGCTTCATTTATGTAAAAAGCCTAAGACTGGTGCAGCGGTTCCTTGAGATTGTTTTGGAAGGATGGGTACTTTGGTAGTTCATCAAGTCCGGTGAAAGACAGGACACAGAGGCTGGAGGAGGGCAGAGATTGGGGTCCGGCCTGGGGGGGCACCTGAAACTCCTCTGTGGGGCTCTGCGTGGCTCTGCGGGGCCACCGTCCTCCTGAGGGCCTTCTCTTGCCAAGGCAGGAATGCTCCTCCTCTCTGGCCATGTGCTTGCTGCTCGTCTGCAGCTGGTTCACTACGGTAAATGTGGGCCCATTGTTCTAGACCTTTTGATATTTTTCTTTTTTTTGGAGAGAAAATAGAACTCTATACTTATAAAAATTCTATTTTTAAAATGTTGGCAACTAAGTGAATTAACAGAAGGACCCTACTGAAGGAGAGCATGCTTCCTGCAGGCCATCAGACTGCAGCCTGCACGTCAGAGTGATTCCGCCCGCCTGATTTAGCAGGTGCCACTTACACGTGGTGGTTCCCTGCACTCAAGGGGTCCTGGCTGGCTGGCAGCCTTTGACATAGGAAATCGAAGGCTGTGTCAGCAAGGTTGTTTCCTAAGTAGATTCAGGAGCCCTATAGAGCTGAGACTCTTGGCAGACCTGAGTCGAAATAAGGTCGGCTGTGTAACTTCGGTTTGTACCTCTGTAAAAGGGGGGCTTGGGGTCGGATTAAATGAGAAAAACGAATGGGAAAGTACCAGCTTGTTGAGGGAAGATGGAGCCCGTGTCCACATTTTCAGTGCTGCCAGCGATATTTGGGTTTTATCTATCAGCCGTGCCCGCTGCACAGCTTGTCACCCCGGGGCTGCAGGTGAGGAGCCCTGGGAAGTGCGGAGTCCAGCTCTGCACGGTGAGTCCAGCAGCCACAAGTCTAGACTCCTGTGAAAAGAAATGGGTGCCGTTTCCTCTAGACTCTCAGTCACGATGGGAACACCCAGTGGGCTAGGCTCAGACTTTGCCCTTTTCAGGCTGCCCAGGAGGGCAGAGAGCTCGGGTCATCCTGGCAGCTTCCTGTGGAGGCAGAGCCCCGCCACCCTCAGGGCCCTCCTGGGTGGGACTGGTCTCCCCACACAGGAACAGTGGGTCTGCTGCCACGCAGACAGGTGGCCAGCTGTGCAGCGTGCATAAACCATGTTCACGCTGGGCAGGACCTGTCCAGGGCCCTATGCGGGATTTTAAAACAATGCCTGGAAATTATTTTTTTTAAGCAGCATGGTATGTGGGTGAAATTTTCTGAAAATTTTGCTTGGCTACTCAGAATTGAATGCTACACTGTAGGGCCAGTGTGCTCACTTTCCAAGAGCTTGATTGTTACCCTGATCCTTTTTCCTGGTTACTACTTAACTGAAGGCTCTGGGTTTCCTTCCCAGTGAAACACAAAATTTTGACTCTGGTAGTGATTCAGAATGCATGAGAATCCCGTGAGGCCAGCGGAAGAAGGCTGAGAACCTCTGTACCACAGCGGCGATTTTCCACCGCTGTGCTAACAGGGTGTTTAAAGCATGCGACACCTGACTGTTCCCGTAGTCAGGCTCACGGAACTTTTCTCCCCTGGGTTGTCAAACTGAAACATGACAGCAGCCGGCACGGTAGCTGTCTGGAGTGGGTGCCCTGGCTTGAACTGTACGTGCATATGTAGGTCATATAGTAGAGTTACACCTTATTGGTCGTGTTGCATAATAAGGTTGCCCCTGGTTACTCCTTGGTCCCAGAAATCCTTATATACAAGTATAGGCACCTGACTTTTTAAAAAGTCACTTTGGAGCAAAAAGGGTAGATTGCTGCTATTATTATTTTGGAAAATCAAGATTAAACTTATTTTTTGTCAGATCAGCAAAAAATACTCTTTTTCTGGTGTGCCAGGAGAGGAAAAAGATCGAAAGCACTGGACGAGAGCACAGGCCGGCAGACTCAGAGAGGGCCTGATGCAGGCTCCGCGCGTCACCTGGTGTCTCTGCCGCGCCTCTGCCCACTCGGCTTGAACTGGCACGCTGCATTCTGGTAACATGTACACAAACAGGCAGTGGCCCCGGGTTAGTTTGCTGACCCTTGGACTAGGCAATTGCTAGAACCCTGTTCCAAATTAATATTCTGTAAGATTCTAATGAAAGTTCCAGGTTCCTCAAGAAGATGAGGAAATCGTGAGAAATCTAGGTACAAGAGTTGGGTTCATTTTAGATACTTAATTGACACCCTTATTAAAACAGTGTTCAGTACAAGTTATGGGAGAGTCTGCAGACAAGGCGCGAGCGCGGCTGCTCTGTGCTGCTGAGCTAGCCTTCCCCAGTCTTCGGGGGCCCACCTCCCTTCCTTGAACCACTGGCTCATGTGGGCAGTGTGTTCTGGCACTTCTGATCCGTGTGACGAGATGAAGAGGGACTGTTGGTGCTCTGGAGGCGAGCAGATGGGAAGGGACTGCAGTAGGTGTCCGCAGAGTGGAGGACGGCCAGGACTCTTGTCCGAGTTTGTTTTGTCCGAGTTTGTTTCAGAGTTCCAAGTCACGTCTTCCCACGTCCATTTCACCTTCCGTATCCTGGGCGGGGGAGAATACATGCTGTGTTTTTGCCTCAGTAGGTGGGGTCTTGTGTTTGCTGCATGCACAGGCCTTTGTCCAGGTAAGCTGCTGCCCTCACTACCACTGGTATTCACTTCTTTTGGGAAATCTCTTCCTACCCGGTGCTGTAGCGATATCTCACCGAGTCACTTGTACAGTTTTTCCGTTTACTAGGTGTCAGGAAGTGAGATGGTTTTCTTCTTCAGAAAAGCGGTGTCCGCCTGCCCTTTTTAGCAGCACCTGGTCCCTGCCGAGCTTCCATGGGTTTCCTCCTGAGTTTGGCCCCAGCCCTTTGCCTTTGAGGGCCCTGGCTCCCGGGAGCCGCTTTGGCTTTCATACCTCCTCTGGGGTTGCCTTCCGTGCCAGTGCGCACACCTGCACGGGGTCAGCCAGCTCCCACGCTGAGAAACACCCCCCACTGCCCTCTGTCAGGGGCAGTCCCCTTCCATATTCGCTGGCAGGGCAGGCTACCCCTGTGTGAGGCAGCTACGGTGTGGCTGCTTGCCACCCTCCTCGCCTCCCTCTTCTGTACCCCCTGCTCTGGCATTCCTAGTAAAGTGGGTCACGTCCGTGTGCACTGGGGTCATTGTGTCTCTTCCTGTTAGAGTGTGACCTCCTCTAGGGAGTGGTTTCTGTTACCGCGTGCGCCCTAGGTGCTGAGCATGTTTGGCAACACCCGGGACGTGTGAGGCTCAGGCAGTGCCTGCTGGGTAGTGAGAGCTTTGTGTCTCTTGACCACGGTTCCAGGCGGAGCTCTTGCTGCTTGCCCTGCATTTCCTTGTTTTGGAATTATCTCACAGCCACTGCCTTTGGACATGTCGTGTGTGTGGAGGGTCTTGCTCTATGGAGAAGTGTTTACTTTAATTATTTTGGCAAGCTCCTGGCTTCTAGTTTTGATTTTCGTGGGACTGACCTCCCTTTAGGAAGTATTTCTGTGCCGAGATGGCAGTGAAGCTTCCCTCTGCAGCATGTGCTCTGAGGGACAGGGCTGGGCTGGGGCACACGATTCCCAGCCCTAGCTGTCTGCCAGAATTACTGGGCGGCTTTAAACAACAAACAAACAAACAGACAAACAAAAAGAGCCTGCTCAATCAGATTGGGGGTGGGGTCAAGATTTGTATAATTTTAAGCAACGTTTGTACGTGATTGCTGTTAGTTAGCTTGGCGTACGGATTTCCTGGCTTCAACAGAATTGGGTGTTGTAATTTATTAGCAGCGTCTGCCAAGGGTGATGTGACTTAAGTATTAACTTTTTCACTGAGTATTAATGAGACAAAAGCTGTGAGCAAAACTTTTTATTCGCGTTTTCCTACACAGGGGGTTCTCCTGTGTCAGGAAGTATATGGTCTGATGGGGGAAGGAAAAGTGACCTAGAGACCCTTTAGAAAGTAAGTGTAAGATACGCAGCATTGACTGCCAGTCCAGCAGGAGGCAGAGTGGAAAGCGGTGAAAATAAGTGTTTTGATTGTTTGCTTTTCTCACAGGTTTGGTTACTTGTCAGAACAGCCCGGAGGCATATTTTGTTTCACCCACAGATTTAAAAAAGAGTTGAATTAATTGCTTAAATTTAAGAGGAAAAAATTACAGTCATAGATTTCCCTCCAAGTCCCAGTTTTGCTGCATCCTGTGTCTGAAAGTATTTTCTTATTTCCCTGGTTATTTCTTGTTTGACCTGTTGGTTGATGAAGTGTGTGCTGTTTAATGTTAGTGTGAATATTCCAGTTTTTGTTTTATTATTGATTTTTAGCTTTTTTAACCTAGAGACTATGCTTTGTGTGATGTGGACCTTTTATTAAAGTTTGTTAAGAACCGCTTTATGGCCAAGTGTGTGCCCTGCAGCACGGCCCAGTGTGCCTTGTTTGGGGTTGGCAGTCTCTGTTGGTCTGTGCTCAAGTTCATGGGCCCTCCTGCCAGTCCACGTCTACTGGAGGGCCCGCTGGTAAGGTTTTCATTGCAGTTCTTTTTCAATTCCAGAATTTCTTTTTGTTATTTTAAAAAATGATTTGTTTATTTAGAGCAGAGGTGTCAAACTCATTTCCACCGGGGGCCACATCAGCCTCGCAGTTGCCTTCAAAGGGCCAGATATAATGTTAGGACTGTACCAATGTTCTTAACTGGAGCAAGGAGCTCGGTGCTGCCGCCATGTGAAAACAAGGTGCGGGGCCCGGTAAAACCAGGTGGAGGCCAGGTTCAGCCCCGGGCCTCGTGTGTGCACCTGTGGTTTAGATGCCTGTCTGATGCAACAGCATCATCATGCCTTCCTCTAGTTCTTTAATCACGGTTTCTGTAGAATTTGCCCTTTTTTGTTTTTATCTCTAGTGTACCTGAATTGCATATTTCTTGAGTGATTTTTTTAATTTGATGTAGGCCTTCAGGATCAGTTCCAGAGACCTTAAACAGTCACCCCATTAACAGGAACCGACCGGTTTCCTGGGTGGCAGGCAGTGCAGCTCCACTTGCTCTTGCCTGCTGGGAGTGCAGCTCCTTGAGCACTTGGACTCCTCTTCCACATCTTCCATCCTTGGGGCTTTAGAGCGCACCCGCGGCCCCAGGCTGGGAACGTGCCTGGGCCGTCAGCCTGCATGGTCTGGCCCGGCAGGGCCGTCCTCACCAGGCTCTCTGGGGCGCTGTCTGCGTGCTGCCGCTTCTCAGGCCTCCTACCTGCACACGTGTGTGTCTGAGGTGTGCACCTTTGATTCTGCGTCTCTGATTTTGGGATAATGAAAGTGAATTTAAAAATGGCATGAAGTATGCTGTGTGTACAAAATGCATACGTAGTATGGAGAAAATGTAAACTATCTTATTTATATATTTTTAAAAGGTTTTATTTATTTTATTTATCTTTAGAGGGGAAGGGAAGGGAAGGAGAGAGGGAGAGAAACATCAATGTATGGTTGCCTTTCATGCATCCCCTGCTGGGGGCTGGCCTGCAGGGAACTGGCCTGCAACCCCGGTATGTGCCCTGACTGGGAATCGAACCTCGATTGTCTGCTTCGCAGGCCCGAGCTCAATCCACTGAGCTACACCAGCCAGGGCTTATTTATATTTTTTGTACTGAGTAATACCATTATTTTTGGATATCCTAGGTTAAATAATACATGTTTTAAAATTTTACTTGTTAAAGTTTCATGCTTTTTTCTTTTTAAATGTGATTACTAGAGAATTCTTTTTGTTTTTTTAAATCCTCACCCAAAGATATATTTACTGATTTTTAGAGAGAGAGAGGGAAAAAAAACATCACTGTGAGAGAGAAACATTGGTTAGTTGCTTCCCATATGTACTCTGACTGGGATTGAACCTGCAGCCCATGTATGCCCTGACTGGGGAGCCTACAGCCTATTGATGTATGGACAGCGCTCCAACCAACTGGGCCACCCGGCCAGGGCGCTACTAAAGGATTTAAAAAATACAGTTGATCCTGGAACAACTTGGGTTTGAACTTTACCGGTCCATTTATGTACAGATATTTTTCAGTAAACACATAGTTGGCCGTCTGTGTCCTCAGGTTCTGATCTGCAGACTTGGCCAGCCACAGGTGGAAAGCAGTTTTCTGACTTGTGGTTGGGAAACGGCAGGAGCAGAGGGCTGACCGTGTGCGCTGTGCTGGGCCATTTCCCACAAGGGGGCTGAGCCTCCCTGGATTTGGGTGTCTGCGGGGTTTCTGGACCCAGTCTCCGTGGGCACTGGGGGATAACTGCTGAGTTTTGGCAGAGGCCACAGTTACGCACGGATTCTCAGCTGTGTGGTGGGGCGGGTTTGGGCGCCCCGCCCCCTGCTTGCTCAGGGCTCTGTGTGTGTGTGTGTGTGTGTGTGTGTGTGTGTCATGCTGGGCTCCTGTCATCACACTGTTCCCACATCATCCTGACGCTTCCTTAGCAAGGGTCTCCGTTCTCCCTGACACATTTGGAAACAACGTAACCATTACAAAAAGTGGTACAACTGGTAGCCAGATCAGCAGTTCTTTTTTTCTTGTAGTTGTAGGAAAAATATAACTGGGTTCTCTCAATGGTCTTTCATGCCTAGTAATGTTCAATAAATTGATTTTTTTGGGGGGGGTAGCTTTGTCCTTCACAGTTTTTGAATGTTAAAAATGGCAAAAGTATTTATAAGAGTTATGTGTGGACAGTGTCATACCAGGAATCCCCCAGAGAAAGGCAGCGGTGGTGCCGAGGGTGTGGAGTGGGCTCTGCTTTGGGAAGACTGACTCTCGTGGCCTCTCTTGCAGACGATGACTTCGACCAGTTTGACAAGCCCGGAGCAGAGCGGTCCTGGAGGAGGAGGGCTGCGGACGAGGACTGGGACAGGTACGCCGCCTGTGTGGGGTTCGGCCACACTGACATGTCTCCTGCCACGTGACCACAGAGGTCTTCTCAGCAGACAGTGTGTGGGCTGCCCAGTGCTCTTCTCGAGTGGGTTGGGGACCGCTGACAGGCGGGCACTCAGGGAGAGGCTGTCCTGTGCGCGGGGCAGCCCGTGGACACTGGCTGTCTCAGCTCCCTGTCTCTCTGTGTTGACAGGCTGAGAGCTTGGTGGACACCCAGCATTGTCGGGGCGCTCTGCCGGGGTTCCTGTTCACACGCTGCCCAGGATTTGGTGGACTTCTAAGCTTTTGCCGTTCTGACATGCAAACAGTGGTGTCTCACTGCCATTTAAGTTTGCATTGCTCTGGTTTCTAGTGAGGATGAGGATGTGCTGCATCTGTTCAGGCACAGTGCGTGGACATTCCCCAGGAGCAATAGGTGTCAGTTCAGGTAGCAGTTAGTTTCGGCGAGGGGCTGGAGCAGGGGTAGATGGGTGTGTATTGGAAGAGTCCGTAGGCCAGAGCCTGGGCGGCGGCGTTGTCAGGTGGTGGGGAGTCTCCCTGTACACACACCTCACCATTTCACAAGCTGTGTTGAAAGTGTGACCTTGGCCTGCATTTGGAAAGTTTGTTCTGAAGGTCAGTGGCCCTGACTGCAGAATAGCAGCGGCACGCTGCTGTGAGACAGGCCCGGCCCCTGCTGGGACGTAGGGGTCCATGTGTGTCCGTGTGTGTGTGTGTGTGTGTGTCGGGAACAGCTTCTCACAGCCTTTGTCCAATCCGCTGCTCCCCAGGGAGTCTCTTCTGGCCTGTAACCCTTAGAGCTCAGAGCAGAGGCGCCCATACGAGGAATGGGTGCCCCAGGAAGCAGTGCTGGCAGGTGCTGTTTCCAAAGTGGACGTGAGCCGAGTGAATGCAAAGTCTGTTTTTGCAGCCTGCTCTTCGCTGGGGCGTCCTCTTCTGCCAGTTCTCTCTTCAAACCTGTGTGGGGTTTTATTTGGGGGGGGGCTCTCTTCTTTTTATGGATTTTAGGGATTCTTTATAGTTGGAAATTTTTGTGGTAATAGAGATCCCCTCCGAGTCTGTGGCCTGTGTCCCCTCGAGCAGCACACCGTCCCTCAGTAGGTCTCTGTCAGTAATGTGATTAAATGTCCAGTCTTTTCCTGCATGGTGTCATGTGCTCTTTCACCAATGTGTGAAAGTGTTTGTCTGTGAGAAGAACGTAGATGCTCTGGCCAGCGCCTGGTCCCCTCGGAGTCCCTGTCTTGGGGGAGAGCCTGCCCCCCACTTCCAGAGCACAGCCGTGCTGGCGGAAGGCTGGATGCCAACACGCAGACTCCGACACGGGGCTCTCGGTTACTCTGACTCACGGGCCTGTCCCCTTCAGCGGTATTTCATCATGTTTTCATTGCTTCAGTGTTTGCATTTGATGAGTGTCGAATGCTCTCAGTAGTTGTGGTTTTTAACTTTCCTGTTTAATGGAAAACTAAGCTTCGAGGTCTGCCAGAGCCACCTCCTGTAACAAAGCTTCCCGGACTTACAGGACCAGTGTTCCCTATACGTTTGAAGATAAGCTTTCATTGTTAATAAAGGAAAGGGAAAGGAGAGCAAATATAACGTGCAGGTACCCAAGCCTGGAAGCCCTGGGCATATTTCCCAGCCACCCGCAAATGTCCCAGTGTAGTAGGCTGATACATTGGTGTGTCTCTGTTTCTCCGCAGTGAACTTGAAGACGACTTACTCGGAGAAGATTTGCTCTCTGGGAAAAAGGTAAGAAATGCAGGTCTTCCTGAAACTAGTAAATGGTAGTCATTTAATTACACGTAGAATATGGGAACACTCATACATCTTCTGCCTGGGATGCGTTACTAGAAAGTCGGGTATAGATTAAAATTTGGTGAACTGAATTATTTATTTAGCACACAGAGAGCTGTTGGTATATTCTCTGATAACTTAAACTTGGAGCAGTACATCCTTTAGTAGTTCCTGCATCATCCAAGGCGTTCCAGCAGGTGCTGAGTTTGAGAAAGTTGCAGCCACACAGCTACGACCTGCCTTGAAGGCACTCAGTATTTGGGGCTAGTGTTGGGCGCACCAGGTCTGGAGTCCACTGTTCGGCAGTGTTCAGAGACGAGCTGGTAGGGAGACACGCTCCGACGCACTGGCAGTCGGGCGGTTGCGACCCGCTGTCTGGGGCCTGGTGTGGGTTCCTCTTAGCCTGTCGGATCAACCAGAAACTTTAAAGCTGTTATCTGTAGTGTGTATCTGTTTGTATATTGTGTATGTGTGTGTTTCCCTCTGCCAAAATAATTTTAACGTAATAAAATGTACATTAAAAGTAGAAAAATAAAAAGCCAAAGATTAAAGTGAAATAATATTTTTTTTATTTTATTATTAACTGAAAACATTTGCAATTCTCATCACATATGGATCGTTGTTATTTTTTTTAATTCATTAATTAATTTTAGAGGGCGGGAGAGAAACATTATTAGTCGACTACATTTCGCAGCGTGTTCCCAACTGGGGCCCGGCCCACAACCCAGGCATGTGTCCTGGTTAGGAATCAAACTGGTGACCCTTTTGGTTCACAGGCTGGCGCTCAGTCCATGGAGCCATACCAGCCAGGGCTAGATAGTTCTGGTTTTAATTGAAGTATAATTGACATGATAATACTCTAAGCTTAGTATTTTGAAGTTTTAAGGTTGTGGTGGCTTCTTACTGTCACCATTTATACTCAAGCTTATACTTTTGTGTGATCGGGCCACATCACATGTCAGATTTGATTGGGTTTTCCTTGTAATCTCGTCGGTAGTCTGGTTGGTGAAGAACTCGGCTGGGAGAAGCACAGGCGTGCCATTTTCTTGTAACTTACTGTGCTGCATTATCAGCAATGTCTCTGAGAGGAGAATTTGTCATGGGGTTCTTTTGAAGTCACTTTCCTGCCTGTGTCCTGTTTCTTACTGCACCCCTGGCCGGCAGGTGGCTTGGGATTGGCCATCCCCAACCTTTTCTCCCTCAAGATGCTCTGCCAGCACCTGTAACCCTGAATAAGAATTACTTCGGTTACCTGCAGATCCACTTGGTCTCATGGAAGTGGGGATACAGCAGGCTGGAAGGCGAAAAGCTGCGAGGGAGCCCCCCAGCCCCTGCATGCCCTAGCGTGCAGACACCACCTGTGAGGGGTGCTGCGGGCTCCAGGGCTGTCCCTCCTGCACTTGGTCAGAGAGGCGACCCCTGTTTGGAGCCTTGAAGTGTGCGTGCCATGCTGGGGCCGCCCCTGAGGCCTACATGGCCTTCCTTCTTGTGTGGTCCTGTGTCTGGTGAGGATGCCAGTCAGGTGTCCCAGTGTTCAGGTTGGTAAAGTGCTTGAGCCTGAAGTCAGACCCCTGTCCTCGGGCTGTCGGGTGTGTCACGGTGTCCCCAGGCTGTTGGGTGTGTCACCGATACCCCTGTTTCTCTCAGGGCACCCCACTGGCCCCAGTGACCTCCTGCTCCTGAAAGTGCTGGTCACTGCCCTGACGGCCAGTGGAGGCAGTACAGCACCATGTGCTGTGGATAGTGATGTGGCTGTTGTGGGGAATGGGCTTCTTATCTATGAAATGGGGAGGTAGGTGGGTGTGGCCCCAGGCACCTCTCAGGCGGGCCGCAGTGAGTGCCCCATGACGGCCAGGCCAGGCCCCGGATGCTAGTGCTCTCTGACCCTGTGCTCTCTGACCCCGTGCTCCCTGCCTGTCTCTGCCACCTTGGGCATCGAGGCAGCTTGTTCAGTTTTAACAGTGACATTCCTCTGTCTGTCCCCTCCTTTCTGATGTGAAATAGATGCCTTGTACCTTGCGAGAGTTAGAGTTCAATAATATAAAAATAAGTAATGAAGAAATAGGGATAAGCCCTCAAGACTGACATTTTGCCATATTTTCTTTCAATCTACATTTTATTGATTTCAGACACGGGAAGAGGGAGGAAGGGCAGAGAGAAGGAGAAACATCCATCAGTTTCCTCCCGTATACACAGCAACCAGGGATCCAACCCACAACCTTTCGGTGTACAGGGTGATGCTCCAACCAACTGAGCCACCTGACTAGGACTCCTTTTATTCTTTTTCCTGTGCTTTAAAATATACCTTATACATAAAACATTGTTTCTTTTAAATTTATCATTGTATCAGTGTCTGTCGTCCCTAAATGTTACTTTAAGGTACTTTATAACGGCTACATATTATTTCCTTGCTTGTGTATACCATGGTATTCCTAGCTGTTTTTATGTGTATTGGGATTGTTTCCAGCTAATTGCTTATGACTTTGGCGGGGCAGGAGGGGGCAAAAAACCTTTTTGATGGAAAATTTAAAGCCTGTACAAAAGAAGAAGGAACAGTGTAAAGGACCCCGTGCGCTTGTCACCGGCATCTGCAAGGTGTAGTTAAAGGCTTCATCTTCATGCACTCACCACGCCCCAAGTCACTCTGACGTGACCCTCAGACTTTGTGACAGTGTTCCAGTGCGTGTGCTGCTGAGGCGAGCACACTGATGGTGTGTCACTGTGCAGGTGTCACTGTGATTGGAGAGTCTGGTCTCAGGCAATTTCCACAGAGCAGGGTCTCTGGTCTGTGGGCGTGAGGGCGTCAGGTGCCTGTTTCTTGTTGCTAGGCCGCTTTCCAGGAAGGTTTTCCCCCAGCACTTGCGTGTGAGCGTCATTCACCCTTTCATTCACAGCTTTGATACCACTTAAAAAATAAACCTTTGACCGTGCAGCAGATGATAGACAGTGTCTGGTTGGTTTCCTTTACATTTGTTTGATTGCTAATGAGGTTGGCCATTGGGCCAGGTATTTATTAGCATGTTTATTGTAGATCTGTGAGCTGAGCCCAGGCGGTGGGTGTACTGGCTGCCTGACCACTGTGTTTTTCCCACTTGGGTTCCCACAAAAGGTACAGAGATGTAAGTTTGTCATCTGGAGAGAGACTTCTGGGCCACTGGTGGGCCAGAGCAGGTAATGGCTTCTCCTTCTACTCAGAACCATGTGCTGAGTGTAGCAGACATGTCAGACGGACAGGGACAGCTTGAGGACAGGCCCATCTGTGTCGAGAAGGGAGGGGAGTAGGGTCAAATTTTAAATGTAGGATAAAAATGAGAAGATTGCAAAGGTCTGCTGAAGTAGGCTGGCTTGACCCAGTGAGAGCTGTTAGAAATGAGTGGAGGTTGTGGCGGCAGGTTCCTGCCAGGCCAGGCCTCCTTCTGGAGCTTCGGCTTTCCTTCCGTGGCAGCTGGCACCGGACTGGTGCTCTCCTGGCACACCTGGGTCTCCCGGCACACCCGGGGTTCTTCCAGGCTTGGACACCTGTCCCCCTCCCCCTGTATGTGCAGCCCTGCTGCCCCACAGTGGCCCCTGCATTCCTGGGAGTCCTGGGGACCCAGTGGGGGGACTGCTCTTTCTCTTCCCTGCCAGTCTTCCCGGGGGAGGCACAGGTAGCAGTTTGGTGAACCTGGGAGAAGGGCTTCACTAGTGTTCCTGGCCACTATCTCTTCCTCTGTTGGGCTCTGTGTGCCCTGCTTGCTGGCTGACCATCCTGAGCAGAGCCCACCCTCGCTCTCTACCACCCAGTTCTTTGGGAGAAAGTGGGAAGTAAGTTTTGGGCCCGAGGATTTAGTCTAGTTCTCTGTGCCAGCCCTATCAATGCAGTAGGCACTGAGACAATTGTCTCCTGTGTCTGGTACAGAAACGATGCGATTGAATCTGCAGAACTCAGAAATGACACTCACTGCCGTGGGGGTCCGTTACCATATATGCTCCTTTTTTTGCTTGGGAATAATTCATTGGTGCACTGATATTTGACAAATAAAAGTTCAACTAAAAAACTCAAGGAAGCAGCCTCTAACTGAATGAAATTTGGCTTTCACTGAAGGGTTAATTTATAAAGATTTCCTGAAAGCAGTTTAGTGAATTAATGAGTTGGGCGACCAAACCTAATGTCACCCGTGGCAGACCCTATTCACACCTGCTAGTGGCGTTCTTGTCACTCAAAACCGGTGCAGCTGGGAGGCCAGTGTGTGGGCAGCTGGGTGAACTTCATGTCGACTGTGAAGCACTCTGCTTTGTTTTCAGCTGCTTCAGCCTCCCTTCAAGTGAAGGAACTACAGTATCCATGTTTTATCTTACTCTAGTGTCAGTGATTAGGTGGGGCCCTTGGGACCAATAAGAACTACTAATAAGATGGACGTATTTTTGCTCTGGTTGGGGAGCTCAGCTGGTTGTAATATAAACCTGTACACCGGGAGGCTGAGGGTTCTATCCCCTGCAAGGCACAGGCCTGGGTTTCCGGTTCAGTGTCTGCTCACGGTGCACTTGGTGGCAGCTGATTGATGTTTCTCTCTCGCTCTCCCTCCTCCTTCCCCTCTAAGGTGAATAAGCATATCCTCCAGTGAGGATGAAAAAAATTATGATAGATTTTTGGTTTACATCAAAAATACTGTAATGGAGACTATACAGACGAGTGTGAGGGAGCCTGTTTGTATAAGCTGTAAAGATGCCAAGAAAAGATTGATTTGTTTCCTTCATCTTTAAGTAGAAAACCAAGTCTTCCCCGGCCCCCCCCCCCGTGTTTTTGTGGGAGCAGGGCTTTGATTGTCTTTTAGAGGGGAGTGGTAATTTACACATCCCATAGAAATAATTTTATATAGCGAAGGAACGTGTGAAGTCGCCCCTTCCCCATCTAAGATGCTGGTGAATATTTTACTTAAAACCTGGACCTACAGAAATTTCACCAGTTGACGAGTCCACCGGCCACCTCTGTCAGGGACACGACGAGGGCACAGGG
The DNA here is from genome assembly GCF_021234435.1 of Artibeus jamaicensis. Lineage (NCBI taxonomy): Eukaryota > Metazoa > Chordata > Mammalia > Chiroptera > Phyllostomidae > Artibeus > Artibeus jamaicensis. The sequence continues at coordinate 5,407,900 of NW_026521936.1, forward strand.
CTGTCGGGGTTGGGGCCAGGGCCTGAGCAGTCACGCGTGTCTGCACAGGCCCCCTGGTTGGAGCTATAGTGTAATCTGTTGCCATTCCTGGGTGGTGACCCGGCTATCTAAAGTCTGCTCATTTCCAACGCTCTCCTCTTTTTTTCTTTAAAAAGTCTTTAGATTTGGGTACTAAAACTGTTGAATTTAGTAAAGTCTTAAGAATACCATTTTATTTGTGTACATGCATGGCAAAAATTTTTGTAGGATGTCATCAAAAAACTTATCCCTCCCCCCTTTTTGGTTAGAATGAGAATAAGTATGTTGATTATGCTTGTTGCTTCTATACTTACTTGACTTTGCATCTAAAAATTAGCGTGGGGTGGTTAGCCAGTGCACTATATGTAGGATTTCTTGATTTTTGTCACTGCTTATAGCAACCGCGAAAACTTCCTGAATGGCAAATGTTTTCATAGCAAGGTTGGAAACAGTCCAGTCAACATGATTTTGCACTTTTGTAACACATCTTTTTATGGAAGTGACATGCATTAATGAGATTTCTTATTTTGATTAGAACCAGTCTGATTTGTCAGATGAAGAGCTGAATGATGATCTTTTACAGAGTGATAATGAAGACGAAGAAAATTTCAGGTACTCAGTGTTAACTTCTTAAAAGTGTTCTTTCTTTAGCTGAGTTGATAAGAACTGTTTGTAATTCATGATTCTACTAGAGGTAACTCCGTGTGGTGCGATCTGTAACATCTGATCACACCGTGAGTGGAATGCCAGGGTAGCTCTGGCGTGACAGCCCCGCACAGTCTTCCGTTCAGAGCAGCGCTGTGGAACCCGCACTGGCTGTGCATTCAGGGATCCCTAGCCTGTGGCGGCGATGGGAGTGTGCAGGGCCACCCTGGCTTCTTAGTGCGGGAGCCCCTCCTCCACCCACTGCGCTTCTGGGCTGGGCGCTGCTGCTGCTGCTGCTTCCCCCCATCTGGACCGGTGTTCCCTAGGTGTGAGTTTCACCTGGCTGTTTCTTTCTGGGAGTTGGCACCATGGACATTCCTTCGGTTTCCACTTCAGACTCCAGCTGGGTGTCTGAATACAGTTGCTGTCATTTGTCTTGGCTGCTGTGACGACGCCCGCAGCCTGGGCGGCTCGTAAATGACAGGCTTTACTTCCCGTGGTGCGTGCTGGCTGGTTCCGGTGAGGACCCGCTTCCTCATGCACCGGAAGCGCCTTCTCGCTGGGCTCCCCCGTGGCAGCAGTGGTGAGGGGTTCCTTTGTCATGGCACTAATCTCATCGTGAGGCTCCACCCTCACACCTTCAGCACCTGCAGAAGCCTCTACCTCCAGACACACTCACACTGCGGGTTGCCCTTGAAACATACTCGTCCAGTTGTTAAGCCACATGTCTGTGAGGTGCACTTACTGCTTTTATTAATACTAGGTACTTCATGTGTAGGACTTAAGATTTGTCTGCAAAGTCTTGCATTTTAAGTGTTACCTTGTATCTTATTGTTGATATTTACCTTTTTTAAAAAAAATACTTTTAGAGAGAAGGGAAGGGAGAGAGGGAGAAATATCAATGTGTGTTTGCCTCTTGCACACCCCCTGCTGGGGACCCAGCCCACAACCCAGGCATGTGCCCTGACTAGGAATCAAACCCCAGCACTTTGGTTCACAGGCCCACACTCAGTCTGGGTGGTATTTGGCTTAATAGGTAGAATATGATTTTTTTTTTTTTTGCAGTTTTAAAACCCCCTGTATGTCGCTCAGAAATAACGAAGCAGTATTTTTTGTGTTCGTGACTACAGTAAACTTCATGTATTTGACATTGAACTGTAGTTTTACACCCATTTTAATGTTTTACACAGGAGTTTATCATTTGCACCATAGAGCTAAAAAATAATTTCATCTATGATTTTCTGTTTATAGAGCAGTGCTCCTGTTTTTACTTAGAAATATTAGAAAGCAGATGTCATCTTTTCCATCTGGTGGTTAGAGTGAAATACACTCCGTCTGCTTCCTGCTTTCAGTCCTGAGCTGCTGCTGGTCAGACCTGCTTTCTCGTCTGGTGGGTCTGCTGCTCGGGGGCAGAGAACCCGCAGCTGCTGATCATGGGGGTGTGTCCCATCAGGGTGCAAGGTGCCATCTCAACTCCGTGCACGGGCTGTTGTGGCCATTGTGGGAGTCTGTGTGTGTTCATAAGAGCTGAAGTAACTTTTTGCCGTTCACGAGCAGTCGTTTAACACTTCATGGACGTGGTGACTTGGTTTTGAGCTCCACTCTGACTGGCTCCTCTCTCTGGGTGTTTGTCCTCTCTAGCTCTCAGGGCGTCACAGTCAGTCTGAAAGCCACGTCTGGCATGGTCACGTCCTACGAGCTGTCTGACAGCACGCATGACCAGTCTGGAGAGCAGGAATCCGAGTACGAGCAAGGGGAGGAGGACCTGGGCTACCCTAAGTCCGATGGGTCTGCACTGTACGCTCACGAGTACCCGGAGGAGGGCCAGTACGACGGCCAGGAGGCCGAGCTGGCCGAAGACCACATGGAGTACGTGGAGGAGCCGGAGGAGGGGCAGCTGTACAATGACGAGGTGCTGGACATCGAGATCCACGAGCCTCTCGACGAGTTCCCGGTGAGTCCCCTCTTTGTCCGCCGTGGTGGCGGGCGGCCTGGCTGTTTCCAGATGGGTCGGAGATCCTGTCCCTCCCCTCGGGAGGGAGTGAAATTAGACCTGATTATCACTGTCTGCCAGTTTCTTTATCTGAGCTGTGACAAAGTTTGTGCTGACAGCTTGTTTGGCTGGAGGTGACGCTCCTTTGTCACTCTGGAAGGCTGCAGGGATGGTGACCTTGAAGAGTGCGCCCGGAGGAAGCAGACGGCTTTGTGTGGGGGAGACACTCTGTCAATTGTTAGCAGTACTTAATGCGGAGCTTTCATCTAGCTTTAGACAGGATCTGATAAAGTCCTTCGAAGGTGAAAAGATTATTGACCTGCTAAAGACATCTTTGCAGTGCTAATATCCCACGGTGATTGATGTCCTGTTCATTCACCCTTTCCCAAACCGAGACCTGTCCAGATGCGAATAAAGAGATGGGAGGTCGGGTTAGGGGCCGGCCAGAATTTGTGATCTGGGATAAGGGAGTGGAGGTGGTGCTGATTTTTATGAGGTGGTTTCCATGGTCATTTCTTTTTTGAAGTATCAGTAGAGAAAAAGGTGCTAGTGATGGGTTGTTCATCTGCCTTTAGTGGTTCATTATGAAAAGGTTTTTTTCCCCATTTTTACTTTTATTAGTATTGAATTTATGCTTAGTCCACTCCCAGGCCATCAGCTTTTCTTTCTTCGGTCTCTCCTGGGATGTCTTTTTCTTCCATGCAGCCTCCTTGTCCAGGGCTCTTTCTCGGTGGGACCATCTCTGGGTGGCGGGCGAGCGCGCGTGTGGGCAGGCCCTCCTGTGAGCTCTGCGAGTTCTGAGCTGTGTCCTGGGAGCTTCGCTCACCCGGATGTGCTCAGAGGACCTGCATCCAAACCCTTCAGCGCAGCACTGCTCTCTGCACCTTTGAGCATGTGCGGCACAGACTCAGCACGTTTTCTGGGCCGCCAACCCTGCACCCAGCCCCACTGTTGGGCCTGGGCACACCTATCAGCTCCACCCTTGTATTGATTGGCTGGGACACATTGCTTCTTAAAAGGGACATCTTTCAGATACTCGGTGGCTTTTCGAGTATGCACAACCTTGATGGCCTCGGTAGTTTCACAGTGTTCTTAAGGTGAACATGGAGATTTGAACATCTTGATTGGCATGACTTTGTGGGATTTTGTGGGTCCAGTGAAGAGCGAACCATCTTCAGGTCACCTCTGATTGCTTTTGGGAAGAGGAAGAAAAAGTGATTTGTTTTTAAAAACAAGCACTTAGCTTCACGAGGGAAGTGTGTGGCCTCCCCAGGTGCAGTAGGGTACTGGAGTTTCCAGAACACGGGGGTTGTTCTGGGGTGCACGATGCTGGGGGCAGTGGAGGTGGGGTGCAGAGCCCCGTGCCAGAGGCCTCCGCCCTCGTTCCTTATGTTCTCCTTCTGGGGAAGCTTGCATTGGAGAAGAAAGTCAAAAATTGCTGGATTTTGGCCACTGAGGTACATATTCGAGTATGTATGTAATTCCCAAAGGGTTGTGGACGTGGGCCCCTTAGACTGTGTAGTCCAGATTGTGTTGGGGGATCTCAGTAGTTATTTCTAAGATTGGATTCTTTTTGAGTGCTTTCCATGAGGCAGATACAGTACTGAACATGTTGGGGTTTCGGTCGGCAGAGTCATGTAGAAGGCGTGCGGGGTACATGCTCTGTGACAGCCCTGTGGTGGCTGCGGTCTCTGGGCTGTGCTCTCAGTGTATTTGGTTCTTGTGCACCCTCTTGTACGTGGGACACCCCTTAGAATGCTTTCCGACAGCTGAGGTCCAATCTTTTCAAATCATGCCTAGTTATTCCCTAGCCACAGTGTCCTATTCTCGCTGCTGCCCATCAGTAGAGGAAAGGGCTGGCTGGCACACTGGCTGCCCTCTCTCTGGTGACTTCAGCAGCCCAGCAAGTCCTTACTGGTGCTCCAGCAGCGGGGGTGCAGATGCTGTGCAGGCACGAGGTGTGCCCCTGATGTCTGTGAACTTGGATGTGAGAGGGACAGACCTCAGTGGAAAAGCACTGGACTCGCAAGCGTGCACAGCGGCACGGAAGGGCGCCCGCCTGTGCACTCTGGCAGAGTGTGCTCCGCCGTTGCTCCGCAGGTCCCGCGTGGACCCTGGTCGTATGCATCCACATCCCGCGGGCTCATCCTTCCTCTTGGGGTCTGGAGGGAGGCCGCAAAAAGAAAAACATGCAGTACTTTTCCACACTTAAAAGGAATTAATTTTCTTTCAGAATTAAAAAGTATTTCTTAGGAATTCTGAAAGTGTTCTATTTCCATGGAGAGTTATACACTGTCAAGATGTGGCCCAGTAGTTGGCTGTGCTGCTGCAAGCCTGTGTCAGTTCCTCTGTCCCGGCGCTCTGCGGTTGTGGACTGGGTTGTGGACTGACATCTTTGTAGCTCACGGTGCTAGGACCCCGCCTCCCCTCTCTGGGTGGGAGGAGAAGGTGGACGTGACCTGTGCAGCCCTCCCCCAGCCATCCCAGGCAGTACTTCCTCAGCGTCAGACTATGGGACGGCCTGGCCCGTGGCAGGTCGCTTTACTGGACAGTGTGACACCTGCCTGACGGGTCCTGCCGAGGGCTGCTGGCTGTACTCTGCAGTGCTGACTGGGGGCACAGCCTGCACGCTCATCCTGGCCGTCCCCGAGAGGGTGTCTTGTGTCATTGTGGCAGACTCCAGCCATAGAGTGGGGTCTGTAGCGGGGGCCCCCGGGTGTTCTCTCTGCTGCACCCAAAGGCGGGAAGGTCCCTGTGTCCTGGACCTTTTGCTGGTCCTGTTCTTGAGAGTGAGTTGGGGTCTGATGTACAAATGTGTACTTAGGAGGAGCGTCATCTGTCATACGAGTTCTGCTTTCAGCTGTCAGTGTATTTCGGGCCTTAAAAATGAATGTGGTGAGTCCCGGCCAGGTGGCGCATTGTTGGAGCACCCTTTCGTAACTGAAAGGCAGTGGCTTCAGTCCCCCATCTGGGTGTGTATGGGCGGGAGGCAGTTGGTGTTTCTTTCTCCCTTTCACTCTTCGCTCTAAACACAATGAAAGAGTGTCCTTGGGTGACGGGGAAAAAATCAACACAGTGAGATTTCATAGAACCTCGTTCTGTGAAAACAGTTTCCAGCTGACAGTGTGTGCGCAGGGTAGCAGATCGGGCTTCCCACGCGCAGGCCCGTGTTCGAGTGCTCGTCAGCCAGACTCTGAGGAGCACCATGCGGCCGTGTGTGCTCTGCACGCAGTGACTCGTGGGTGCTGACGGGTGGTTTCCGACTGCCTTGTCCGCCTCGGACATCTTGGAAGTCTCTTCATTGTGGAACCATGGCTGTCCCTCTATACTGTGCAGGAGGTCGGTCAGACGCCAAGGCCCGGCCGCCCTCTGTTGCTGGTCTTGTAACCACGCAGTTCACTTCGGCAAGTGCCTGGGGGTGCCGGAGGTCTAGCTCCCCTGTAGGATCAGATTTTCTTGTCACTTGTTAGTGACACTTGCAGGGGCCCTTCTTTCTCTCTGGGATCAGCCCCTTCCTCCCTCGCGCCCTCCAGGCCTCCTTCCGGCTGACATCACATGCAGACCTGCGCTGTGTCTCGTGCGTGGGAGGAGCTGGTGGAGAAACTGCTTCTGGCCCATGGTGCTCAGGATGCTCTTGTGTTGAGCCTGGTTGCCCTTCTCCTCTCGCCCTTCTGTCATCTTCTGCTGTCAGAGGGGGTTGGATGCGGCGTGACCCAGCCTCACTGTGCCCCGGGGGCATGAGGTTCCTTCCTCATTGCCGACTCCATCCCAGCAAGCGGTGCTCTCAGGCCCTGGGGTTTGGAGCAGAGCTGGCCTGACCTCTGAGGCTGGATCCCTGCTGCGCTCCATTCTCAGCAGCACAGTGGTGACTGCCACGTTCGAGTTTGCTACAGCACCTGGCGTGTGTCTGCACGATGAGCAGCGCTGAGGAACCCCCAAGGTTGTGTGAGCAGGTAGGGCAGGGAGAGCACTGTGCGCACCCCCTGGGGCCCCTCTTTTCCCTTGGTCGGAGCTGGGAGGGGATTCCTGAGACACGGTGGCGGGGTGTCCAGTGCCACACAGAATCACCAGAGGGCTTTCCACGTGACCATGATTGCACCGTCCTCCTCTCCCCGCAGTCTTTGTGAAGGTCTCAGTTCCCCAGCATTTGATAGTGTTAGTCTTTTCCTTGGAGTGTCTCTGATGGGGGTGTGGTCTCGGGCTGAGTTGTATTTCTCTGTTGACTAAGGGTGTTTGTGCCTTCTCCGGGCTGAACCTGTGTTTCTTCTTGGTGTCCGTTTTTAGTCTCTAAAAAGAAGGTTGGCTTTTTAATTTTTGTCTCCGTCTGCTGTCCATAGTTTACACAGAACAATGTGTGTACACATGTGCACACCTGTTCACACAGAGTCTGTGTGCTTTCTGTGTAGATCATAGTACCTGCATGTTCTGAATATAGGTCCATTGCAGACATACAGAATGAATATTATCTCTGAGCCTGTGGCTGGGTTTTAATTTTCTTAAAGGTATTTTTTCCATGAGCAGAAAATTTTAATTTTTGTGAACACTAATTTTGTGACCCAAGAAATCTTTGCCTACCCCAGAGTTGCGAAGATAAATCCCCTGTTTTCTCCTGGAAGCTTTATACTATTAGCCGTTTTTGACTTAGGCCCATGCTCTGTCTCAGCTAAGAAGTGTGTGTGTGGCATGGGATTCGTCGTTGGTATGTTTGTTAGCTGCTGAACTGCGGTTGGTTTAGCGGCATCTCTCTCTGGGGTCTCTCCTGTCCCCACCTGCGCAGCACTGCCTTCGTCACTGTGGCATGACCTGGGGTGGTGTGAGTCTGTCAGCTGGGTTCTGCTTCTGAGGATTGTTTGGTCTTTTCTAGGGCCTTTGAATTTCCATAGTAGCTCTGCCATTGACTTGCCGGTGTCTGCGACACATTCGGTTGGATTGTGATGAAGATTGCATTGTGTCTTAGATCCCACTGGGGAGAGGCCAACAGTCAGGCTGTCCGCTAGTAAACACAGTTCCATCTTCCATTGCCAACCTGTCCTTTTCTTTCTTTTGCCTTCCTGGCCTCACGTTTGAGGCCTCTGTTCTGAGCTGGCCTTGATAGTAGGAAAGACGTTCAGTATTTGGGAGACTCAGAGGGTCTGTGCTCTAGCCCCCACCGTGTTCAAGAGTCATCTGTATATGTTTCAGAAATGCAGCTTTCAACTCACTTGGCCCCCTTCCGATCTCTTGGGTGGAGATATGGATGCAGAGTGAACCACGTTAGTTTGGTGCTGTCTGCTGTCCGTTCATTTTGTCTGGCAAGTTCTCGAACTGTTGTTGCTGCTGACAGTTGGATGGGAGACGACTGTGGTGATAATTTGCTTCATCAGTCGTCGGTTTTTTCCTCCTCGGTGGCCTCTCTACTCAGGGCAGGAACTGCACCAGCCTGTGCGTGTCACCTGCGCTGCAGCTGTCGGGGAAGGGTGCAGCGATGGTGTTGTTCAGTGTCGTGTGCGTTTGCAAGTGCAGAAGTTCGCTCTTCATTCTGTTATGAGTTCAGGATGCTTAAAAATGACAGACTATGAAGACAGACAGCTTTTAACTCTGTGAAAAGCATTTCCGGGAACTGGCGCTAGGCAGGCGTCTGTCCAGCAGTTTGACCTGACACCAGGTGGGAGGCACGGGTGTCGGAAGGATGTGCGAGGCTCAGGCTGGGGGCTGTCGGTGAGGAAGGGGAGGTTGGTGTGGGACTGGAGGGGCAGGGCCTTTGGTGCAAGAGTGATGTGGCAAAGTGAAGCGTGAAGTGTGGGCTGGTGTAGATGAGAAGCAGGTACTGAGGAACAAGGCTGGGGCGGGCAACTCAGTGGTTGCAGCAGACCGGGTGCTGGGGGACGGGTAGGGGGTGTGTGGGGGGGGGATGATGAAGGGGAGACTTCCAGCAGTTAGTTACCTGTGTAGTGGGCAGCAGTGTGCTGTCATCTGGTGTCAGTGACAAGGTGACAAGGTGGGCCACATTGCCAGCGAGGGAGCCCACGGACTCCAGTGTTAGTTTTGCTAACATACCAAACTTGGCTAGAGTCTGGGTTGGATGCCTGGTCAGCGAGGGGTTTGAGATTCATGTTCATTCTCTCTAAACTGTGATTTGCAACGTGGGAATGTAATCTTTTTTTTAACAGTAAGTTAGTTTTCAATGTTCAAGATGATTTTCTTTTGGAATCAGTTCGGTGTTTCTCACGGCCTTATAATAGGACATTATGAGATGTTTTTACATCTTAAATGTAAAGAACTTATATTCTTCCATCCTTAATTCAAGAGGAGATGAGCTAACTTTCTTTCCCCCATGTTGTGTGTGTCTGCTGTGTAGGGGGGCATGGAGACTTTGGAACTGCAGAAGGAAATAAAAGAAGAGTCAGATGAAGAAGATGATGAGGATGAAGAATCTGGACGATTACGTTTCAAAACTGAAAGGAAAGAAGGAACAATCATTAGGCTCTCAGATGTAACTCGAGAGAGAAGGAACATTCCAGAAACTTTAGGTAACTATTTTCCCTATCTCTCATCTTTCCTCACTCCCGTTCCAGCTTCTTCCATGGCACTATTATTAGTAATCAAGTAGCTGAAGACCATTTGGCGTCCTAGAGCATCACAGAGGCCATTAGAGGGCGGTGTCCGTGTGGGCTTGGCGCTGGACTGTGGTGCTGTCAGTCATTCTGTGAAAACGCAAGGTGGCTTGTTTGTGGGTGAAATCGACTGACCCACATTCTGAGCGAACCCTGCCATTCAGGATTGGCAGCAGGCTGCTGCTGATCGACAGAGAGCCTCTTCCAGTGCTGGCCCCTGCCCCACGGTTTCTCCCAGCGTCCACGGCAGAGAGTAGAGCTATGGTGCGCAGACACAACTGAGCGCTGAAGCACCTGGAAGGCTTGTTAGCACGAGTTTCTAGACCCCTCCTAGGGCTTCTGCTTCAGAGCTGAACAGTGGGGCCCAGCACAGGCGCATTGCTGCTGCCCACTGCGGCCACACTCCGAGAGCTTCAGGGGTGTGGTGTTGTGTTCCGAGGCAGAGGGGGCCCGAGGAGGAGGCTGGAGGGCTGTGCCCACCCTCTGGTCTTAGTCCCAGTGACAACCAAGAAACTAACCCTTGGTTACTACCTTTGTTACTTCTTAAAACCATTATTTGTACCCATTTTTGGTTAAGAACACGAGCATGTATCTGCGAGTGGCAAGTGTGATGCTCTGAGAGGACACTGGGCCCCGAGATGCACAGCTGAGCAGCAGCGAGCCAGTTGGGCTGCGCTCTTTAGCGCCAAGCTCCACGGGGAGCTCATTCTAGAGGCCTGGTGTTCTCCACACCTTCCCTGGACAGCTTCTTTCTTCTCCATCTCTTGACCCAGGTTTTTCCAAGATTTTTCTCGAGTTAGGTACAAAGTTGCCAGTCCAGCACTGTAGAAGTTTCTAAGAAAGAGGATTTGAACTTGGTCTTGGGAAAAGGGGATGAAGTAAAGGTCCTAAGATGTGAGAGAAAAACAGAAGTGTCCTTAAGTTGAGCAGGAGGAGCAGTGATGTCACAAAGCAGGCCCTGTGGGGCGCATGTCTCAAACTGGGGCTGGGGTGGCGGGCGGGGGTGTCTCTGGTGTCTCATTAGATGGGTGTGGCATTGTTGCATCATTTGGGGACCTGATGCATCCAGTCATCGAAACTGGGGTAGCCACCTGTTCTGAGCTGCGAAATCACTTGAAAGTTGCCATTAAGCACCTTTACCTCTGCGGCCAGCTCCCTGTAGGCTGCAGTGGATTTCATGGGTCACCCTTCCCTGACCCTTGCTGCATCTGTGCAGCCCTGGCCATCTCATCCCTGTCTGCCTCACCTTGACCTGGGCGTGGGCAGTGGTGAGATGTGTGACTTGCTGGTGTTCAGAACTCATGTTTGCTTTATTCCTGCTTCTGTTTTCAGGATCTTGTCTCACTTCGTTCTTTTCAGGGCCATTTGTACTTCCTTTGTTGAAGAACTTGTGTAGAATCTCTTTTTTACTTTTTTAAGTCCTCAAGCAGTTTTGTAGCTGTGTTATCCTGAGACCAGAGGCTGGAAGGGGTCAGTGGAAGGCAAGTTGGCCCTTTTCATACGGGGGAGGGCGCCCGAGGTCCTCAGAGGCCTGTGACTCACTCACAAACAGTTTGACCCCTCGCTGTCCCTAGAGCTTAGAGAAGGACTGCAGATGTGTTGTACAGGACGGTCGCTCGGTCAGGTTGGAGAAATGGGGTGCCGAGTTCTTTCTTGGCTCAGTGCCTGGGAAGCCAAGACCCGTGGACCACTGCCCAAGACGGCTGAGTGCTTAGAAACAGGGTTTCTAGGGCCCAGAGAGCTACGGTGACTCCTGGTACGGAAGGGGCTGTTCTGCCCATTTAGAGATTGGTTTCCTAGAACAGTAAGCTGCCTTCTGACCTCAGCATGCTCCTCTCCTCCCCCAACCAGAAAAGCAGGTTTTGTTTATTGGAAAGATGCTCACCTAGAGAGAGCGTGGGGGCCGTGTTGGGTGACCTGGGCAGTCCCCCACCGAGTGTCTGCGTGCTGTGGTGATGGGGCCATAGTTGGAGGTTCCGGGAAGAAGTGCTCACGTCTGTCCGACTAAAGCTGCTCGCCTGCTCTTGGTGATGACTTTCAGTTTTAGTATCTTGCTACCTGAATACATTTCTCGTCTTGTGCATTTTCGCAAATGATGTCTTTTAGCATTTTGAATACAAGTAAGAAGTTTATTTTGTAAAATCATTAACTAATATTGAGAACGTTCCAGTCTTTAAAGAGAAGAATGAAATGAGGGCCTGAGCCTCCGGTTTGCATGTGCAGAGGGCGTTCCCTTCCAGGCCTGCCGGGGTGGTTGGGCGTGGTCAGGCGGTCCACACGCAGGCCTGCAGTGGCAGTCTGACAGGTGCAGGGCACGGGCTCACGTGCGGCAGTCTCGACTGCCGTGGGGCCTGGCCCAGAGCCGGCGATTTGGGCTATATGTTAGTCCCACTGTGGTGCAACTGTTCGCATGGAGAGGGGTTTTCTTTAAGCACACTTCAGAAAGGGACAGTGTGGCGCAAAACTTCGTTACGATGACCTGTATCGCTTTACTTCAGAATCTGGACATAGTTCAGAAAACACTTAAAGGGAAATTAACATTTCAGTTGAAGTTACAAATGTAATTTCCATCCTGTCATATTTTGGTGACCTTTTGTGACAGCTTGTCTCAATTGGAGGAAAGCATTTTTACTTGCTGATTAAAGATGTCATTTGAAACCATTTTATTACTGGGGATAGTGAAATTAATCTTGACACTTAGAACCACTGGAAAGATAATCGCTGATTCACCATAGAAAAAGTGTGTGTGAGCCAATCCTGCCGTCAAGATGAGAGTGAAAGTCTGTGCTTGTTAAAAAGAAATTAAATTTTCCTTCCAGTGGGGTCTTGATTCATTTGGGGGGGGGTTACCATAGAAACCATTTCAAGGAAATGAAATGGGGGGCTTAAGAGATTTTGGGGGAGTCTGGAGCTGACCTTGGAGTCCGAGGGAGGAGACACTCTGGTGACATTTACACTGGGCTTCGCAGTGGGGGGGGGAGGCTGCCTCTCGGGGTCCGCGCCTCCTGTCAGGCCACGTGCTGCAGCCCAGTACTTAATAAAGAAGCTGCGTCCAGTCCACCGGCCTTCTTTAGAATTTAGGATAATGTGCCCCTGAGGTTTCCTAAGGGCGGAGTCCCTGTGTTTCAGATCCCCAGAGTGGTCAGACGGGGGTGGACGGGGGCTGCTGGTGCCCCACACAGGTTGGCATCCGTGGGCTGTTTCTCAGGTGACTGAGCTCTCCTTTGATGTGGCTCTTTGTCAGAGGATGTGTTTCAGTCTTTCTTCACATGCTGAAGATTTTTTTTTATTTTTCACAAAACTAAAAATTTGAAATAATACTAAATGCTTTCCGTTTTGTATAAAATTCACTCTAGTTGTTTGACTTCAGAGTGATTGCATTAATAGTTTTGTTTTAAATGCAGGAGAATCAGAATTTGTTTTGTTGCATAAACTTTCTGAGTTGCTGTGCCCCTGTGCGTCAGCAGTTTGTGTGCCGAGGTCACTGGGACAGCTGTGTTTGGCCTGGGGACCGGGTAGCCGGGCTCTGAGCACAGCTGAGCAGCACTGTCAGCTGTCAGGGTGCGCGAGTGTGGCGGCCCCCATCCTGCAGTCGAATGCGTGCTCAGTTTAGCTGCCCCCTGCACACAGACATCAGCAGTCTCAAGCGAAGGCACCTCCCGGTTCATTCCCACAGGAGACGCTGGTGTTCCACGGGCAGAGCATGTCCTCACCGAGTAGATCTCACCAGTGGCCTTGGGGGTCCTGCTCCCTCCTGTGGTGCAGTCGTCTGTTGTGGTGGTTCCGCTGTCCCGGGCATCTTCCCTGCATGCTCCTTGATAGCCTCCTTCTGCTCTCCGTGTGCTTCTGACGTGTGCACCTCTTTTCCAACAGAGCTCTCAGCGGAGGCCAAAGCTGCACTGCTTGAGTTTGAAGAAAGAGAGCGCCAGCACAAGCAGGGCCGCTACGGCTCTCGGCGGGGTGGACGGAGAGGTGGCACCCTGATGTGCCGTGGCGTGGGGGACCAGCGGAGAGAGAGCAGCGAGCGGGGCCGCGTGAAGGACCACCGCCCTGCGCTGCTTCCCACACAGCCTCCTGTTGTGGTAAGGTCACAGTTGTGCTGAGAGCCTAAAGCCAGAGCAGATGGGAGTGGGCTCTGCTGGGTGTGGTGCTGTGTGTCTGGAAGTGAGGTCTGTTGGCAGAGTAATGGCCAAAGTCCCTGTCCTGTCCTCCGGGGTCTGTAAGGCAGGGACAACTGTGCCACACGCCAGTGCGTGGGAAGAGAGCTGCAGTGCACCCTTCTGTAGGGGCAGTTGCAGAGGAGGCTCGTGGCCCGGGTCTGGTCCTCAACGCGGTGCTGGGCTCACCGTGGGCAGCTTTGCTGAGGTGGGTGGAGTCTTTTTCCTTCGGAACCCGCGCGAGGTCCTCCGGGTTGCCATGCCTCCTCCTCGCCCTGAGACCCATCACGTGATGGGATGGTGGGTTCCCTGCGCAGGCCAACAGCTGCTCTGCCAGCATCTGGAGCCCACGGTCGGTGCGAACTCACTCAGAGTTGCTGCTGTCTTGTACAGCTTGTCACTGTGAACTCCATTCTAACTTGTAACTTTCACACTTCAGTCCGTGTAAATCTGTACCATGTCAGTCATCTTTACTTTGCTTCTGAATCTTGATTCCTATGATTTTGTCTTTTTTGGTTGTTTTTAGACGCACTCTCCAAGACTAATTCCTCCTGCACAGCCTCAGCCTCCGCCACCTCCACCCCCGCCCCAGCAGCAGCCCATCCGGAGCCTCTTCCAGCAGCAGCCCCTGCAGCCGCTGCTGCCCCTGCAGCCCCCACACCACCCCTCACCGCCGCAGGGGATGCACGTACCACCTCAGATGGAGGCCCCCAGGGTGATGATGACCCCTCCGCCTGTGACGCCTCAGCAGCCTAAGAACATCCACATAAACCCCCACTTCAAAGGGGCAGTGGTGACACCTGTCCAAGGTACATGTCTCCTTAGCTGCTGTAAAGTCACAGGCTGCCGTGGCCAACGGACGGTGTGGTGCCCGGATGCCTTCCCCGGCACTCTGACACCTGCTGCTTCCTGGGCCCAGCTGTTCGCTGAAAAGTGTCTGCATTTACGATTGGGTGGGAAGCCCTGAGTCCAGATGGCAACAGAGGTGTGGGGCAGTGCGGTGCATGTCCAGCATGCTCTGGCAGGGTTGTTTATGGAGTGTGTCCTCCCAGGTCCCACTTAGGGCTTCCCAGGAGTCATCATGTTGGCTGAGGGTAGGAAGGTACAGATCCTCTTTCATTCGTGAGTTCTAAGTGACACTTCTCCCTTCACTTCGAGGTCAGAGAGGAGGGAGGCTGGGAGCTGGTGGGTGGAGACAGGCAGCTCGTGGGGAACACCTGGGGTGGGAACAGCAGTGGGGGCCACGAAGGCCTGTGCCCCACCTCCAGAGCTGGGGCCAGCGGGGCCAGCCAGGGAGGAAAACAGCCTCGTCCTTTGGGGCTGTGGGCTGGCGAAGGCATGGTGACAGTCTCTGTGAGAGCTGGCGCACAGGCACATCTTGTCGTGATGGCACAGGCTCCCCTTTTGAGGGTGGGAGTTCCATCAGATTGTGATGCACCAGCTCCGGTGCGGGTGCCGTGTGTTCTTCAGATGCTCGCGCTGCTGCAGCTGCTGCGATGACCTGGAGCAGATCCAGTCCATTGAGTACATGAGACAACAGAAAATAAAAGCGTTCAGTATCAGACGTTCAGAGTTTCAAGGCTCAGCTGGCCTGGTCTGTTCAAAGCATGGGTTTTAGGTTCTCTGAGAGGTGGGCACATCTTCTCGCCTGCAGACCCGGCCCTGTGGGGGCAGGTTGCAGACGCCCTGGGGGGCTGATGGAGGCCTTCTCCCAGCGGGGCCCAGGTCGTGCCTGCCCCTTCTCTCCTGCTCTCAGATGCTCTCATCAACTCCTACTCTTTTTCTCTTACTGCTTTTTACAGTTTATTAACAAAACAAAAAGAACAACAACAACAAATAACACACCAGTGGTCAGAAGGCTCCTGTGTAAGAAATCTCTTCATTATAATCAGGTTTTTTCAAGAGATTTCCCCTAGATTTTTTGCTATTGTTTCCCCCAGTTCAAGAACCTTAAGTTTTTAACCCTTTATGATCCCCAGTGCGCAAGCTATTTTGATTGACTTTTAAGATGGATCATTTCTGTACTCTCGTTTACCACACTTTCCTTTAGAACGTGCTATTTTAAGACAGTGTGTAGTTATTACTACATTTCTAACTTGTAAGTTATGTTCTGACCCTCATGGGCTGCTCCTCTGTGCAAGTCTGAGTGCACTCTGTCCTTAGAAGGGCACCAGTCTGTCGCACCCACGGGACCTATTCTGCCTTCCTCACCTCTGTCTCCAAATACAACCCCGCTGGGGGTTGCTGGGTTCAGACCTTCAGCATGTGAACTGGGGAGGGGCACAGGGCCGCTCACCCCCCATCAGGAGTGCTCCCTGGTGTTCCGACGCAGCGGACAGTGCAAGACCAGCACCTGCCTCCTCCCCCTCATAAGGTGGTGCTGTCCTCCTGGTGGAGCCGGGGGTTCTGCTTGTTCCAGAAGAGGCAGAACAGGAGGCGGTTCTGTGTGCCAGTGCCCTGGGCTCTGTGTTCCTTCCACTGCCTGCTTTACGCTCTCCTTCCTGCCCTGCTCTTCCTTCATGGCTCTAGAGGGTGTAGATTTCAATGTGTGGTTGATTGATTGGAGCAGGAAGGTGGGACTGGGATTACATAACCTGGGTAACCTGCTAGGGTTGTAAAAAACACAGTAGGCTGTTCTTTGGTCGCAAAATATTTTAACTCTAAATGGGAGTTCACTGTGAAATGTAAGCTTCTGCCTGAGCTGTTGTGTGAAGATAGAAGCCCTGCTCACTGCTTTCCCTCGATGGAAACTTAATGTATTTTATGTTGTGCACATTGTATTTTACGCTAAACTCGCTGCGTGGACTTGCCGGGGCCGCTGGTCAGAGTGAGTGCAGAGTGTTTGTAACTCCAGGTGTCTCTCCACAGTGCCCTTGCTGCCCGTGCCGAGCCAGCCGAGACCTGCTGTGGGACCCCAGCGATTCCCGGTGAGTTGCTACTGCCCCAGGCGCTGAGCACACATATACTAGGGGCACCAGTGCCGCACACACAGGGCGGTGGGGGGGCTGTCCAGCTGAACCAAAGTGTAAGGGGGTATAAATACTGACTTTAATTTTGGCAGTGGAAAATGTTTGTTAAAAGCTTCGGGTCAGTGGATTTTTCTGAATGGAATTAGTTTTGTTTAACTGTAAAATTGTTGACTCAGAGTCATCAGTAGCATGCCTTGCATCTTACACAGTGTGAATTTGGATTTTACTATTGCCTGATGTTGAGTGAGGAGACTTGCTTCGGCGTGTGCTGGTGGGTGTGTGGGCTGGCATGGGCATACTGTGGGCGTGCCGTTCTGGGGAATGCTGATGAGGTCTTGTTTTTAGAGACCTCAGGAGTCTTAATGGCAGTTGATTTTGTATTTTAAAAGGAAAGTTTTGTCTTTTAAATATTCATTCTGTTAACATATCTTAACTAGAAGGAAAATGTCCATAAATAGTTGTATCTTTTTAAGTAAATTCGGTTTGAGTTTTGGGTTTGATTTGTAGTTGGTTCATGGTTTTAGTGAATCATTGAGGACATGTTCTTATTAAAAACAATGCTGGAAAACATGGGCCGAGCATAAAACTTTAATGAGATTTGTATGTAAAACAGATGTGGTGTGTTTCCGCCAGCCAGCCCGAGCTTCCTGAGCTACCTAGATTTGGCTGCAGCTTTGATGCTGCTGCAGTCGATGCATTTCTAGATGGAATTCAGCGAAAGGTTTTGATGATGGATCTAGACGTATAGTGAGATGATTATTCAAAAATGAAATCAGTATTAGGTTTCAGGTTTGGAGTTTTTAGAAACGTCCTCAATTTGCAATAATTTTAAAAAAGATTTTATTTATTTACTTTAAACAGGATAAGGGAGGGAGAAAGAGAGGGAGAGAAATATCAATGTGTGGTTGCCTCTCTGCATTCCCCCTACTTGGGACCTGACCTGGCCTGCAACTCAGGCATGTGCCCTGACTGGGGATTGAACCAGCAACCTTTTGTTTTGCAGGCTGGCACTTAATCCACTGAGCCACACCACCCAGGGCCATAATAATTTTTTATGAATTACAACATGGTTTCTGAAACTGATTTCATTCCTTTACATTAACTAATTTTTTTCTTTAAATTGCTCAAGTTTTAAAAACTATGTTTTAAAAGTCAGGTGATATTTATTTCGTATAGTTTCCTATTCATACTGTTGGTCTCAGTAGTGCTTATGAATCGCTGCCCCCCAGGCCAAGCCCGCGAGTGCTCAGGCGTCAGACCACCGCCCTGGTGCAGCGGCGGGCGCGTCAGCTGGTGCCTGGAGAGCCCTGGCCGTTGCAGTGCGCGCTGTTCCTGAAGGCTGTGAGCGTCTGCGTGGGGCCATTACTGGACTTCCAAAAACGGGCATTGTAGGAAAAAATTGACATGACAAAGCAATTGTAGTTGAAGGAAAAACAATGTACATAATTGAGATTTTTGCAAAAATATGATTGCTAACATAAGGTTAGAATGCCATTTGCAGTGTTCATCTGCCTGTGTCTCCCTGTCAGGCAGATGCGATGGTGACACTGGACGCCTCAGTGGACTCACTGCAGTGACAGTGCTTGGTGAGAGACCGAGTTTTGGCTGCTGCGGGGCCAGGGCTGCTTTGGGAAGTCGCTGCAGAGTGGCGTCAGGTGGCGTTATTTTCGAGGCTGGGAGTGAGCACGGATGACAGGGAGCAGTCTCACTGCACGTTCCTCGTAGAGTGCGGTGACCCGAGGGGTGCTCCTTCAGCTCCAGGGCTCACTGCTCTTGAACACAAGGCTGTTCTTCAGCCCAAGGTGCTGGATCTTGGCTGGTTACAGGGGTCTTGGGGTCTTGAAGCATGGTGCTCCGTCTGTTTCTGCAGCCAGTCTCCTTTAGAGAGCGTGACCGATGTGGGGTCGATACTACAAACGCATGGTGGAAGTGTTGCATTTTTAAATTGTCCATCAATGCTGTTGGGACAGGAGGTTCATGCTAGGTCACCTTCTGTTGTCTTACTCATACAAAGTCTCTCTTGAGTAGTACTTTTTTGTTTCTTCTGAACAACTAGGTTGAACGCACTGCCCTTGTGGTGCACGAGGCGTTGTATTAGTGAGTCTGTGTGCCGAGTGCTCTGCACAACGCTCGTCCCCGGACCTTAGAGAGGGCCCACAGAATGGCAGAGAGGCCATTTCCCCTGAGCAGTGCTGTAAGAGTAGGGGGACCAGGGCTTATGGCTTTCCAGAGCCCCTTGAGGATGGTCTTCTGATGGCCAGGGCCTGTGGGCTCGGTCCTGGTCCTTTGGTGCATGTGCCCCAAACTGACTCTTGCTCTGTAAAACCTGTGCACACACTGACATGCACACTGATAAAGCAGGTCAGGAAGCCGACTGTAGATTTGGCTTTGGGCACGTCTGAGTTTTACAGAATTCTGGGCAGTAAAAGCGAGGTCCTTGGGGGTCCCATTTGTCTCGGCATGAGCCCTGCAGTGAGTCCCCCTCACTCCTAGGACAGGGGTGCTCTTGTTGGCAGCCTTACCTCGTTCCGTTAGCACTGGGTTCCTGTCTGCAGAGAAACTTCCAGGGAGTCCCAGTCATTCTGTGTGCAGGGGGACACCTGGGCCTTGTGCCCAGCGGGGTAGATGAGCAGCTGACCAAGTGCACGCAGGAGTAGAGCAGTGAGCACTGCTGCTCTTTACTGGGAACCCCACACAGTGGGCAGTGTAGAGAGGGTGTGCAGTCCTCGTTCACTTGCTGTTTTCAAGGACACACGCGTGGATTTGTGCATTCAACGCTGCAGGGATTCGGCTCTCTCCCGACTGAAGAGTAGAAGCCGCGGGCAGGGAGTGCAGGGCCTCTAGATTCCCACACTGGACAGGCATTGGGGCACAGCTGTCAGTGGTGCTACCATGTCCCTTTTCTGCAGCAGCGGTCAGCTTCGCTTTCGTAAAAGTCAGTTTTGTTTGACAGTCTTATGAAAACCTGAGAAATCCTCCTTGTAGAACTAGTATGCTTAGAAATTGGGCTAGGTGCTGATGCCTGCCCTTTCTAAATTGAAAGTCACAGAGGTGAACCAGCCTGAGTTCTGTTTCCAGTTCCCAGCGCTGCTTGTTTTACAGGTGAGTCTGGTGGGTCTGTGTTCCTCAGAGGCTCCTTCTGATATTTTGTTTTTAACGTAAAGCCCTTCCCTTACGTAGACTTTCCAGTTACATGTTTGTCCTCCAAGAGGCGTTTGTTGTTTTTAAAGTTTACCTGTTCAAAAAGTAACACTGAGATCTGCATTCACAACCTCTGACAGTGTGGCCTGGAGAGGTCGCTGACCTGGGGCCCTCCGTGCCCTGCGCTGCTGGGCTGAGTGCAGCAGGCCCTCCCATGGGAAAGCGTATTGACCCGGGTGTTTCCAAACCCGTCCAGCCATTGATCTTGCTTTGCTTTGTTGGGAAATGCTGGTATTTCAGCAGTGGCCAGTTAAGTGCTAAGTAGTTTGGCTGCTGAGTAATTTTGTAGTGATCTTTGCTTAAATTAAAACTAAAAATCACATTAAAAAAAGACTTTTCTGTTTAAATTCGTCTCCTTACCCACTGCATCACTACTGAGGTAGACCCGGTGAGTGAGGTTTCCGTTCGTGTTTCCTGCGTTGGCCCAGCACTCACAGGTAGGTCTGAGTGCAGTCTGTGTGTGTGTGTGTGTGCTCGCGCGCACTAGCGTGCATGTGTCGGATGGAGTGCCTGGGACCAGATGGCGGTGATTGACAGCTCCGGGATGTGTTCTAGGTGGCATTCCATGCAAATTGCATTTGATTAGACTGCTGCATCCAATTCTGTTCTTTCCGACGGTGGTCTGTGCAGTTGTGAGCCCGGCTCCCTCCCATCTCGGACATAGTCTCTCTTTTGAACCCATCCTGTTGTTACAACTTGCCTGCAGTGCCTCCTGTTTATTAGCACCGACAGTGGGGACAGTGGGGAAGGGATGACGGGCGTTTTATCAGATCCAGGGGTGGGAGCAGGGAACGCGGGCAAGGCTCTTCCAGCTGTCAAGACGTCAGACTTGCATGGAGAGGATACAGTTTAAAATGCAGGTGACATGATATCCACCATCCTCCATTTGCTGGTGGGTTTCTGATTAATCGTGATTACTGCATATTATCATACCATCAACTTTAATCGTATCAGTGGATTCCCATCTGCAGCAGGAAGAGGAGCAGCTACATACTGCTGCACCGATTAAATGTGGAGCTCATTCACTGCAGTGTCCCAATGGCCGGCCTCGTGTCTCGTTTCACAGGCTTTGAGGGCAGGTTGGGTCACTTAGAGGCTGGGGGGTGGCCTGTGGGAGTCGCCAAACCGGGTCCTGGTCAGTCCCTGAGTGGTTCAGCCCCATGGTAAATTTGCACTGTGACATGTTTGGTGGTCTGTTTTGTATACTCTGGCTAAGTATTACATTGAAATGAGAGCCTCCCAGAAACCCTGCCTGCGCAGGTCCATAGTGCCGGTCCATAGTGCCTGGTGCCATGTAGAGCAGACTGAAACTGACCGCAGTTTGCCCCCTGGAATTCAGTAGCTCACTCAGTAAAAGGCTTGCACCATGAAGTTCCAAAGCCTCAGAACTGTCAGTTCTAGTGAGGTGTCCTGCGAAGCACACTGGTTGCTTTTTACTATTTATTTTCCCAGAGTTCTTGAAGACCCATAGTTCTGTTTAGATACATTTTTAAGGTAAACTTTGAAAAAAGGCCTGTGTTATTCTGTTATAAAGTATCTGAACGTGTGTCTTCCAAAAGATGGGACTTCTTTGATCTAAGAAACTGAGTCCTGGCGTAGGAGTCTGTGGGTTTAGCAGGTGTGTGCAGTTGTGTCATTGGCGCAGTTAAGATGGGGAGCAGCGCTGTCCCCCACAAGCCTCACTGCAGCCTCTTTGCTGTCAGCCCCTTCCCCTAGCCTGCAGCCTCTGCCCTGAGCTCTGGGCCCAGAGCTTCGTCACTCTCGTGGCACCATGGGGCATGTGTCCTGCTCATCCTGTTGCTCCATTTAGCGCAGTGCACTTGGGACTCTTGCACACCCACTGGGCTGCACCTGTGAGTGGTGCATCCTTGTTCATCGGTAAGCATTACTGCATCTGTGTGTGCGCCTGTCCGTCCATCCCCTGCTTCGATACTGGGATCACTTCCGGCCTGGGGCTGCTATCAGTGAAGCCGCTGGGAGCATCTGGGTCTGGGTTTGGAGAGCAGGGGTGTCTACAGGTGGTTAGGGTGGGGCTGAGGGCCATCTGTTGGGGACGCCGTCTGTGGAGGGCATCACAGCCTGCAGACTGTGCCCCAGCTGACAGAATCGCGGCCTCCTTTGTAGTCAGTCCTGGTGAGCAGGCTCCTCTCCCAGAGTGTGGGTGCCAGAGGTCGGTGGCAGTGAGGAAATCCTGAGTGGATGCCATGCCCAGGCTCTATGCAGGCCTGTGTTCTGCCTGGGCCGGTGCCCTCTGCTCCACCGTGCAGACGATGGGACTGAATCTGGGAAATGCAGTCGGTGAGGACCACCTATAGCGGGTGCAGTATGTGGGACTGGGACCAGGACGGCCTGGTCTCTCCGTGGTGCTGCGCCCTTCCCTCCTCAGCACTGACCTGCAGCTCAGCAAACTGGGCAGCAGTTGGGGGTCTGTGGTTGAGTCACCTCTGTGTCAGACTGTGACCATCCCTAGGTGGTGAAGGAGAAACATTTGTGGGGACTGTCACTGGGCAGGCTGTTGTGGGAGAATGGGGCGAGGGGGGTGAGCTGCAGGAATAGAGGGCTTTTCTTCTGTGAAATAACGTAAATATCAGCGTTAGCGCGTGTGCCAGAAGCGTGTGTGCCGGAAGCAGTGCTTTGAGCTGAGTGAAGATGCCACAGCTCCCAGCGCACTCAAGCATCTCCCAAGTGCCCTGCCCCACAGTCTTCCCACTGTGTGGGGGAGGTCCTGTGGGCCTCCTGCCCCCTCATGAAGCCGTGCCTGGCGCTGGGTGCTGTTTCTCCAGGACATGCACAGCATCTGTGCCTGTAGGGTGCCTGCTAGGCAAGTGTGGGAGCAGCCGCCTGAGAGAGAGGGAAGTCTGCAGAAACATTGGAATAAGAGGATTAGCATTTTCATAGAGGGCTGTGATTTCCATCATCGGGGTCACTAGTGGTCTTCATTCTTTTCATTTAACCCATTTAATCAGAATTAACTGAGAGGCCTTCTTAAGTGTCTGTGGTTTCTTATATAGTTCTTTGCATTTTAAGTGAGATTAAGAAATGAAAACATGTAGAGGAAGGTTGTAAGTTATTGAAAGATTCATGAAGCTTCAATGATATTGTTAAGGTATTTAATTAGTCTTATTAAAATAGACCAACTGACCCTTTTAGGGGAACTGATAAGTCATATAATAGCCGTTAGAGCCTCTTTATTCTTTGCATTATATGATTGACTTTGTGCTAAGCAATTTATGCAAAGTTTCTGTCTTTTTTTTTGTAAGGGGAGTTATCAGTTCTTCCTCAATAGGATTAGTGGAGATAACATCATGTAATTAGCAAGAGATGCAAAAAAGTGTAAGTACAATTTGTGTAAGAATTATGTGGAAGAGAACGATAATTTCTTACCTTGGATTTTTAAAGGGATATAAAGAAAAGCAAAACAGCAATTATTTGAAAGGATTAAAGTGGCCTTTTTTTTTTTGAAAGGTAGAATTACATTTGTACTGAAGTTTCTGTTAAGTGAGGTATTCACAATGCAATAACAGTCTTAAACTAATTCTGTATCTGATAGAGGGAATTGGTTATTTATTATCCTTTACACCCATGAAAGGATGGCCATTACGTAACGAATGGTCCCATCAAGAGGACCTCTTAGGCCAAGCGAGTCAGACTGGAGAATCACGGTTCTTTGGCGTCACGTGAAGGCAGGTTGGTCCCTGCAGAAGCAGGGGCCACTGAAGAAAGAGCACTCCATATACCCAGGGTCTGAACGTGTGGTTCATACCTTGAGTTCTTTGTCCACCGTGAAGCGCTGGGTCATGTGCCTTCCACCCCGTGAACCGGGGTTGGGTCTCTCTTTAAAGGAAGAGGCACTCGCTGGGCCCAGGTTTGCCACTGCGCGTGTGGGGGCCGCACTGAGTGCGGCCTCTGGTCAGTTGGGTGTAGAGGCTGCATGTCACAAAAGCTTGGGTTAATGGTGACTTTAAACACCAAGTTTCTTCGTTTTTACATAAAAAGGGGAGTGTTCTGGGTTGGTATAGCTGTTCTGTGATGTTATTAGGGACCCTATTTGCAGCTGGGGTGTGGGGCTTTTAGCTGGCACAGTATTGTCCTCCTTACACTGCAGGAGCAGTGGGGACATATACCAGGTATGGGGGGGGCCGTCTGTGTTCAACACACAGCAGAGCTGTGAGTGCCCTCACTCTGCGGGGGTGTCCTGTTTCAAAAAGGCGGCGCTGAGGGCTGTCCCAGACAGACTGCTTTCAGGGTCTGGCAGCTTAAAGTGTTCTCACTGACTTGTGTGCCCATATCCTTGAGTTTCACTATCCCCCGGGTGAGTGCTCCTGGGTCTGACGGGGCTGCCCTCTTCGAGCTTGGACTTACCCTTTCTCTGACCCTGCAGACTTCTGTGTCTCCCTGTTCTTTGCTGGTCCATCTTTTCTGTTTGAACCGACTCTGTCAAGTGACCCTGTACGTGCAGGTGAACGGTCACTCCTAAGCACTGCCTTCTGAGCCAAATGTAGCGTGTCAGGTGTGTGAGTTGTAGTTCAACTGTGGCCAGTAGGGTGGCCGCCTGCACCCGGCATTGCTCAGCGGCGCCGCTCTGCGTCCCATGCTCTCCTCCTGGCCATCCTTCCTCAGAGAGCACCTGGTCCTCAGAAGTGGGGACTGCCAGGTGGGGAGGCGCTCTGCATTCCCTCAGGTCCTCTCCATGACTTGTCAGTGGTGCTAGTTCAGTGACATCGGTCCTAGAGGTGAGTCAGAGAGGCAGGCTGGGTGCCTGTTGGCCCTCTGGGTCCCCATGCACTGTGAGTGGGCCAGGGTTCCCCAGTCCTGGACCCTGTGTGTGGGCTGCTCTCCCAGCCTCCCTGTCTCTGGCCTCCCTTCCTTCACTTCCTCCCGAAGCACCCGCTACTCACTGTGCTCTGTGGGCAGCCAGCCACTGAGCAGGTGTTGGTGCTCTCAATTGTGGTGTGGGGCCCAGCCGAGCGTGGCAGTATGCTGGTGAGACACTGATGGGCCGGGGCTGAGAGCACGCATAGGTGGGAGCGGGGCTGAGGGCTGCAGGAGGAGCAAGGCGAGGGTAAATGGCCCCTTCTCTGTGCAGGCTTCTGGCTTGAGCACAGAGAGAGGTTGTAGGAAGGGGCCCCTGCTGACATGTGACTGTCAGAAGAGGTGTGTTGCTCTTAGCATGGGGTGCTGCCCGCACAATTCCCTGTAAAGTGACAGTGCCCAGTGAGCGTCCAGTCCACTATGGTGGTCTTGTTCTTCCACCTACTCCCAGGAGAGAGGGACTGCCCACTCTCCTTGCTCCATAGTTTGGGGGCCCAAGGCCCAGAGAGGGCTGTCACAGGCTCAGGGCTGTGCCCGAGAGCGGGCCTGGTCATTTGCTCAGTGACTGTGGGAGCTGATGGTGCCTCTGGGTGCCTTCTGGGTGCCTTCTGGTTACGGTTACGGTTACCAGGCCCCAGCTACGTGTGACTGCTGACATCTGAGTGCCCATGTGTGCGGTCAGGCAGCATGTGGGTTAGTGAGAGGCAGGACAGTTTGGGAACATCGCAGTATTGACGTTGCACAGGGGGCAAGATATGCAATCCCAATGTATTTTCACTTTAATACCAAAAAATGTCTTCAGAAGTTAAGCACATTTATTTTTTTTCAATTATTGTTTCTTTTTTCTTTTTATTTTTTTAAATTAATTTATTTTTTATTGATTATGCCATTACAGTTCTATTCCCCCCCTTCATTCCCCTCCACCTTACCCCCATCCCCACCATTACCCCCCCTTTAGTTTATGACCACGTGTCTCAAGTCCTTTAGATTCTATATTTCCCATACTATTCTTGCCCCCCCCCCATCTATTTTCTATCTACTGTCTATGCTACTTATTTTCTGTACCTTCTCCCCCCTTCTCCTCCTCCCACTCCCCTGTTGCTAACCCTCCTTGAGATCTTCATTTCTATGTTTCCACTCCTGATCTAGCTGTCCTTTTAGTTTGCTTTTGTTTTAGGTGTGGTTGTTAATAACTGTGAGTTTGCTGTCCTTTCACTGTTCATGTTTTTTTAACTTCTTTTTCTTAGATAAGTCCCTTTAACATTTCATATAATAAGGGCTTGGTGATGATGAACTCCTTGAATTTGATCATATCTGAGAAGCACTTTATCTGTCCTTCCATTCTAAATGAAAGTTTTGCTGGATAGCAAATCCAGCAAAACCAGTCTTGGTTGTAGGTCTTTGGATTTCATGACTTGGAATACCTCTTTCCAGCCCCTTCTTGCCTGTAAGGTCTCTTTTGAGAAATCTGCTGACAGTCTGATGGGAACTCCTTTGTAGGTGATCGTCCCCTTATTTCTTGCTGCTTCTAGGATTCTCTCCTTCATTTTAATGTTGGCTAATATAATGATGATGTGCCTTGGTGTGTTTCTTCTTGGGTCCAACTTCTTTGGGACTCTCTGAGCTTCCTGGATTTCCTGGAAGTCTATTTCCTTTGCCAGATTGGGGAAATTCTCCTTCATTATTTGTTCAAATAAGTTTTCCACTGGTGGCTGTTCCTTTCCCCCTTCTGGTACCCCTATAATTCGGATGTTGGAGCATTTAAAGATGTCCTGAAGGTTCCTAAGACTCTCCTCATTTTTTTGAATTCTGGCTTCTTGACTCTTTTCTGTTTGGCCATTATTTGCTTTCTTCTGGTCCACTCCCTTGATTTGAGTTCCAGTTTCCTTTTCATCGCTATTGGTTTCCTGTGCAATTCCATTCATTTCAATTAGTTTCGCCTTCATATGTTTCTCTAATTTGTCGGCTATAATCAACCAGATCTGTGAGGATCCCGATCACCAGTGTTTTAAACTGTGCGTCTGAGAGTTTTGCTATTTCTTCATCGCTTAGATTTATAGGCTCTGGGGCTTTGAGATCTTGCGCCATTTTTGGTCTGTTTGCGCCCGTTAAGTGTGAGAGTAGCAGCGCCTTGGACTCCCAGGTCGCTGGGTTGTGACGCTGTATTTGGGGGCGTGGTCAGAGCGGTGAAATGGCGACCCCCTCTGCTGTTTCTCACAGCTGGGTAAGGATCAGGGCTTTAGGTGGTTCACCTGGGCCGGGCCACTCAGAGTGGCTGGGTTATGACGCTGTATGTGGAGGTGGGGTCAGAGCAGGGGAAATGTTGGCGCCCTCCGCTGCCGCTTACTACTGGGGCCTGCTGGGACCTGTCCAATCACCCATTCCCTCTCTTGTCTATCTGCACACGAATGCGCGACAACAGTCAAATCTCGGCACTGCTCCCTCGCTGTTTCCCCGCAGTCACTTGCTCGGTCGCTCACTAGGTCCAACCCTGCGCCTGGGTTCCGCGCACCCGAGTCCGTCTGACCGAGTTTTCCTGTGCAACCCCGCTGTGCCAGCTGCTGGTTTCGTCCCTTACCGGTCAGGCTGAAGAATTTGTTGTTATCGGACTTCCGAAAAGTTCAATGTTCTGTGTTCTGGCTGTGTTTTCTGTTGCTAATATTTAGTTGTCTCTAAACTTGGTTGTGTGAGAAAGCACGGCATCCCCACCTATGCCTCCATCTTTGTGGAAGTCCGAAGTTAAGCATATTTAAAATAATCTCCCAGGAAACCTGAAAGTGCGTTGATACCCAGGAAGTAATGTGTCCAGTTCTCAGGCAGCGTGAACTTCTTACTGAAAACAGACCACCCCAGTCTGTCTCTCTGAGTTCCTTCTCCTAACTTAGCACGTCCCTTTTCTAGAAGAGAGTGAGGGGGTCAAGGAGAGAGCACTCTGCTCCGCTCCACCTGTGGCAGAGCCAGACTCTGCACCTGGCAGACCTGCTTGCAGTGGGGCAGCGGCTGCTTTTGCGGTCCCATTTGGCTACACTGCAATGAGGAAAGCTAGTGTGGGAGGGCGAGGCACCAGCTCTGCGGGGCGCGGGGGGTGGCTTGGGGAGGGTGCGTGTGGTGCAGAGCACAGAGTGGCAGCTACTTCAAAATCAGGGGGAGCCCTGGGCAGTTGTGGGAAGATGTGGATTATGAGTAAGGGCCAGTAAGGGAAGCAGCGAGGACCAGAGGGGCTTTATGTATTAAGTAAGTAATGAAGAAAACCACGTTCAGCAGTCAAGACAGAAAGGCAGGAGGGCCTCTTGCAAGTGTCTTCTAATTGTGAGCAAGACCACAAGTCATTAACCAGAAGGGAGCAGTGGAGCTGTGTGCAGCTGCCGGTACTTTCAGCCCGGGCGAGGGTGTGCCACTCCTGCTTCCTTCCAGTGAGAGGTCTGACGAGGCGCAGCAGCGGAGCTGTCTCTCAGTGTGCCCTGCGATGCTGGGAGCGTGGAGAGACGGGGCTGGTGCTCCCTGGGCCCTGTTCCCATGGGCCACCCCCGCGGCAGCAGAAGCATGTGCCCCACGGCAGCTGCATGGAGGCTTCTCACACACCACAGCGCTGAGGGGACCAGCCATCTCCTGTGGGGGCCAGCACCCACCGACTAGTGATGGCCACAGTCAAGTGAGAGGGAACAGCAGTCACAGAGAGCACAGCAGAGGCTGAAAGTGTTGCCGTTTGTCTTCAGATAGGTGTCATTCTTTACTGATTTGTAAGTGAAAAACTCAAGAAAACTACCTATTTTTTTCATTTTTAACAGATTTACATTTCAGTGGTTCTTGCATCTTTTCCATCAGTAGCAGGTTTCAGGCTGTGGTGCGCTCCCTCTCGGCATCTCGGAAGTACGCTTTTGGTCTGTGGGTTTGCACTTCTCGCTGTGGGTTGTTTTAGTGACTCCTGTCCTGTCCCTCTGGACTTCCCTGTTTGAAACCCTTTCCTGGAGTCCCCTTCCCCAGAAGAGGGACAGTCGAGTATTCATCGAAATAGTTCGAAATCGTCTGAAACAGCTGTTTCGGTGGAAGAGGGTTTTATTGCGGCCGAGCATTGCTGATTCGTGGTCACATTGTGTGCTCGGAGGCTGGGTGGCCAGGCAGACCTTGCTGAGAACCAGAGGACAGGCGGGTTTAACTTCATTTTCCCTGCCCCTTATTTATTATCATTATAACCTTTTGAATGCGGTTTTAAAACATGTTTTGAAATATGTGTATATGTGAGAAAAGAGGTATGTGGAACTAAAGATAGGATAATGCTACATTTTATAAATCAATCCTCTATTAACACTTGTTCTATCTCTGTTACCTGGTGAAATACGTGTGCAAATGCACCTGGTTCGTTGACTTCAAACCAAAAATGGGACTGTTTTTAAGACCAGGGCAAGAATGTGGCGGGGGCAGAAAGCAGGCCGGTGGCTGAGCACCCAGTGCAGCTGCTGAGGGGCAGCGCATGAGGCCACGCCATTGGAAGGGTGTGTTCTGGTGAGGGGCTGCTGCGGGGAAAACGCTGAATGGGAAGGCCGTCCAGGTGGAAGTGTCCAGGCCGGTCTTGGTTACCGTGAGGAGGGGCATACATTTGGAGGCTGGAGGAGCTTTCTAAGAAAGGAACATGATTGCACACCACAGTCTCACTCACACGTCTCCCACCTCTCAGGTCCTGGCGTTACTGCTTTGGTAGTGTGTTCATTGATGCGCTCAGTCCCCGCTGCCAGGCGTGGGCGAGGGGAGAGTTTCCACGCTTCCGCCCAGGGGAGCACGCAGAGGCCGAGCTCGCGTCACGGAGGCCTGACACCTGTCTGTGTGAACGTTTGTGCTTCAGCGCAGTTTCTTCAGCCTCATAGCCACAGGGCTTACAGGACTGGTCACGCTTGCGTTCCTTGCACCACTTCTATAACGCCATGGGCAGAGCACAGCCTTAGGGTGGGAAGGCAGGTGCAGTTTGCACAAGTATGTGCAGCGTTCTACACTGATGTCACAGTTAGAGGGGCAGCTCATTGTACTAGGAAGAAAATGACAAAATTTATTAGAATTTTATGAGAACACTGCGGTTTTTAAAAGTTGAGAAATAATGGCTGAGCTTCAAAGAATGAGGTACTATTAAATAATTATTTTGATGATGTGTAAAATTAATGAATTCTTTCTGGAAAAGGGAAAAGAATTGTGAGGCCTTTATCTGCCTACAAAAACATGACACTTTCTTAAGTAAATATGTGTTTTTAAACCTTTGAATTCTTGAAAGGCTAACTGAAAAATGAAATGATTTTTAGTTTTATTTACAGAGTCTACTAGTAACATTTAGTTAGTAAAAGAATGTTACTCTGTAAGAGTTTAAATTTTTCTATCCAGTGCAATTCAACTGTGTAATATTCCTTTTGTTAGTAATGTGGTTTCTTAAACATTTCATATTCTGTTTTATCAGAGATTGTTGATTTTTGTTTTACTATAACTTTTCAGTAAGATCCAACTATATGATGTCTGTAAGAGAGTCAGGTTTTATTTTAAATATTTTATTTACTTATTTTTAGAGAGGGGAAGGGAGAGAGAAAGAGGGAGAGAAACATCAATGTGTTTGTCTCTGGAGCGCCCCCTAGTGGGGAACCTGACCCCCAACCCAGGCCTGTGCCCTGACTAGAAATTAAACCAGTGACCCTTTGGTTCGCAGGCCAGCACTCAGTCCACTGAGCTACACCAGCCAGGGCTCTATTTCTTCTATTAAAGTAAAGCAGGTTCACAGCTGTAGTTTTGTGTTGTGTTACAAAGGTAGCAAAGGATAACATGTTTGAGATCAATGTCAAGAACATCAAAAGTAGACATTTCCCCTTTCAGATTGATGTGCAAGAAGGTCAATAACTGCATGGATTTCAGTAAGCTTAAAAGTGGTCTTGAGGTGCTGTGGACATGTGAAAACACAGAGTTAATTTTTAGAGCCCTCACTTTGTTTGCTGTGTGACTCTCTCATATGGCAGAGTCACTGGGTGCGTGACATGGGCACATATGCGTGGAGGGGGGCAAGGAGGTAAGTCACGTGATATTCTTGGGGGAGAACTTAGAATCCTGTGGGTTATTTTTCTGCCTTCCATCACCTTTCCCTGTTGTGCTGCAGGGCCCTCCGGAGTTCCCGCAGCATACCCCTGGACCTGTTCCCAGCAACTTCAGCCAGCCCCCTCGGCTCCCTCTTCAAGACCAGTGGAGAGCGCCACCCCCACCCCAGGAGCGAGACCCCTTCTTCTTAGGAGGTAAAGGATGGTGGAGAGTGATGGCCACAGCTGGGGGGAGGCGGTGAGGTGCCAGACACGCTTGTTTTAACTGAATTTAGCTCCCTCTCCGGGATCTTGTTAAGAGTGTTGGATTTTGTGCCCTTGCACTTTTTCCCATCATTTCCAGTGCTAAAACTGGATGGGACTGTTATCTGAAATGCGACCACCTCCTCCTACAAAGGAGGAGGTCAGCTAGAGAAAATGACCGGTGAAGTCATTGAGAAGTGGAGGGAGACAGAGGGCTCTTCATGGACACTCTCGCCTGCCACCACCTGTAGCTTTTCAGTTGGAGGAGGGTGTGTCGCCGCCTTTCCTGAACGTGCACCTCCTGTGCAGCCAGGGGCTGATGTCCTGGTGCCTTTTAGTTTCAGGTGACCCTCGCTTCCCGAGTCATCTCTTTCTGGAGCAGCGAAGCCCCCCGCCGCCACCGCCCCCTCCCACACTTCTCGGCAACAGTCACCCTGTGGCCGCGCCCAGTCCTTTACCATTCCCTCAGCCCGGACCAGCGTTCAGTCAGCAGGGACAGCAGCCTGTGTTCCCCCGAGACCGGCCTGTGAGGCCCACCCTGCAGCCACCAGGTCCCGTGGGCCTTCTTCACTTCAGCCAGCCCGGGTCCGCGGCCACGCGGCCTTTCATTCCCCCTCGGCAGCCCTTCCTGCCGGGCCCTGGGCAGCCGTTCCTGCCCGCCCATGCCCAGCCTACCATGCAGGTATGTGGGGCGGGGCCTTGGGGGGGGTGCCACAGCTGTGCGTCACGTGTTTCCGAAGACGCAGCCTCACGTTTTTACTCTAGCCTGCTGAGTTGTGCGGGTTGTCTAAAGAGTAAGGCCGCTGATCTCACACACACTGATTCCTGCAGACGGCTCTGTGGACAGTACTGTTTATTTCCTCAGTCACAGGAGAAGTAGAAAAGTTGTTTCAGATTTTAAATTGTATTAGTGGCTATACCACTAATATAATTAGGACATGTTTTGATAACACATGGAGAAGGTTGCTTGGGGAGGAAGGGGTGCCGACCGATCCTCCTGGTGGGATGAGTTCAGTTCCCCCTGTTGTCGGGCTGCCCCTCGGCTGCCTTGGTCCCTGAGCCCCCCTTGCGGAACACGTGGCCCTTGCACTTGGTGCTCACTGTCACAGTGAGAACAGTGGTGAGCTGCAGCCAGCGGTGTGGACACGCAGGGTGTGTCACGTGACAAGAGGAAAGCGATGGCTGGTTGTGGTGTGAGAATAGGGTAGAGTGGTCTCTTGTTATCGAAAATGACACAGTGACTGCATCCTCATGACAGAAGGGTTCCAGAAGAGACAGGTACTTACAGAGGAAATTAAATAAGCCCGGTACCTGACACAGTCACCACCAACACTGGGTGCTCACGTCTCCCAGTCTGTTCAGAGCATCTGTCTGCAGTGTGCTGCTCTGCAGTGGCCTGCGGGCGAGGTCCTGCCATTTGGGGACCACGTGCACCTGTGGTGATGGTGGTGGTGATCCTGTGAGTCAGGGTGTCACCTGTCACTGCATCACAAACCTGCTGCGCAGGCCGCTTTTTAGGAACTTCCTTAGGGCAGAGCCTTGGAACTTTGGATTAAAGCAACTAAGGTCAAATAGAATATTACCTTCATCAGAACACCTAATGTGAATTAGTGGCACTTGAAGTTTCTTTCTGGAGTTGGGGTGTTTAAAGGAATGGCTGAATTGGAATGTAACAAGTATATGCATTTATGAACTGTTGTTTCTCTTTCTTTTGGCACCAAAGGGACCCCTGCATCCCCCGCTCCCCCCTCCACACCAGCCCCCACCACAGCCCCAGCAGCAGCCCCCGCTACAGCCGCCCCCCCAGCACCCGCCGCCCCCCCAGCCGCAGCATCAGCCTCCTCACCAGCCGCAGCCGCACCAGCACCACCACCACCTGTCCGTGCCCCCTCCTCCGCTGATGCCCGTGGCGCAGCCCCAGTTCAGGCCTCACGTGCAGACGGCACCGCCCCAGCAGAACAGCGGTCGGACGCAGTGCCCCCAGCGCCAGGGGCTGCGGCATGTGAGTGTCTGCCTGTCACCGGCCTTCTGCCAGTGATGCCTTTTAGGTCACAGAACTGTGGGGGCAGAGTTCGTGGGCTGGGGTAGCTTCCAGCTCTGAGTTAACGAAGGAAACAAATGTAGTGTGTTGTTCTGCAGTGGCTGCATGTTTAAAACCTGCTTAGGAAATTGGTCTTCTTGTCTACCGAAATTAATAGCCTCTCTGGTGCCTCTGCCTGCGTGGTGTACTTGCACATCTCACTTTGGTGTTCCTGCATGGTCCTGTGGTGGTGAAAGTAGTATTAACAGACATGTAACTTCAGAAAACAGTGCTGGGTAATGGTTACTCCCCTTTGTCATTGCCGGTGGCTTACTTTTTTTCATTCTCACTTCAGAATACAGTTATTGCTTTTAAGAGAGAGTGGAAAAGAGAAAGAGCAGCATCAATTTGTTGCTTCTTGTATGCACCCTGACTGGGGCTTGAACCCATAACTCAGGTATGTGCTCTGACCGGGAATTGAACCTGCAGCCTTTTGGTGACAGGACGACGCTCTTAACCAACAGAGCTACCCGGCAGGCACTGGTGACTTGGTCTTTGACTCCCAGATGGTCTCCATCTCCTTGGGCTCTGGGTGGATCAGTAAAGAAGCTTGGGGGCAGGTGTTGAAAGTCCTCTGTTGCTGGGCCCCCTTCAGGCCCTGGGGCCCCCTGTTTACCTCGGGAGAGCGCCAGCACGCTGACCTGCGAGGCTGCTATGCTCACGGGGCCCGCTGGCAAGTGTGGTGCTGGTCACGAATAGAAACACGCTGGGCGGTGTGTGGCTTCAAAAATAAGAGACAGTAGTCACTATCCCTGCCTTATTCTCCATTAAATAACCCTTTTGTAAGGAACCCGTGTAATGGTTAGTGTTCTAGGCTGTAAGGTGGCATAGGTTCTCCTTCTGGTGCTCCTCTTTGTGACTTTGAGCTTCAGGCACGTCACTTAGTTACTTTCAAATTTTCTTATTTCTTTCTTAAAGTAACATTGGGGCCAGAGGGGGATAAGACATAAGAAAGGATCTCCAGGCCTGGGAGGATGGCGGTCCCTTCCTAGGTCTCACTCTCTTGGAGCGATAGCAGATGGCAGGCCTGGCCTTGTCTCCTGACGGGTCGGCCCCTGTGAGGGATTAGAGAGTTCAGGTCCCCCATCTCACGTCTGTGAGCTCCCCCACGTGTGGGTCTCTGTTAGGTATCCCAGGGATGGCCATGGCCGGTGGCTCAGTGGGATGGAGTGACGTCCCGTTCACCAAAAGTTTGCCAGTTCGATCCCTAGTCGGTCACATACAGGAGGTAACCAACCAGTGTTTCTCCCTCACGTTAACGTGTCTTTCTGTCTCTCCTCTTCCCCCTTTCCTCTTCCTCACAATCAATAAGCATATCCTCAGGAGAGGCTTAAAAAAAAT
Organism: Artibeus jamaicensis; assembly: GCF_021234435.1. Taxonomy (NCBI): domain Eukaryota; kingdom Metazoa; phylum Chordata; class Mammalia; order Chiroptera; family Phyllostomidae; genus Artibeus; species Artibeus jamaicensis. Next base: position 5,442,014 of record NW_026521936.1, read on the forward strand.
CCCAAGGATGAACATGACCAAGTGTCTCCTCTTGGATAAAACTCGCGGGCATCTTCCTCCTCCAGGGAGTTGCTTCTCTAAGGACACTGACCTCACACTTGGTGCTGTGCCACCCACCGCAATGTAGAGGACCCAGTGCGAGTGCTGCCGCTGCCTCTCTGCAGACAGTCCTCTGCTGGCTCTGTCCCCAGGCCCAAGCCCCACCTGCAGGCCCCTGGTGTGAGCTCCACACAGCAGAGCCTGTCTGTAGGGAGTGTCCCCTTGGCGATCTCGGTCCTCAACCGCAGGGCGTGCTTTTCTGCACTGAGCAGGGACCAACAGTGCTGATGAGTGGGAGGCGTGTCTGCCCTGAAAGAGAAGTTACTTACTAGCTAGAATGGTTTTTGAATATCTGTATCTCATCACGAGCCTGTCTGTGGTCCTTCTCCCAAGCTTCCCGTGGTGACTGGAGTTTCTTTCTTGTTGCGATAGAACACGACGTCTCAGAACGTCACCAAACGGCCATTGCAGCAGCTGCAGCCAACTGCTCCCAGAAACAGCAACCTGCGTGAGTTACCCATAGCGCCCTCACACGTCATGGAGATGAGCAGTAGCCGATGCGCCGCCACGCCTGCCTCTCACGGAAAGCCGACCAGTAGCACGCCGCCACCCACGAGGCCCGGGCCGGGGCCCAGGAACACCCAGGGGAAGACGGACTCGAAGGTCAAGCCTGGAAGCCCTGGGGGACAACCTAAGGAAGAAGCAAAAGCGGAGCTGGAGGTAGGGCGCTGTCATTAGAGAGGGGTGTGTGGCTCAGACGGGAAGCCTCAGAACCCACATGTGCCTCCTGCGTCGCTCCGTCCCAGCGGGCCACTCGCACAGTCTTTCCCCCGAGTCTCCACTTGGCCTTCCTCTCGGCCTCCTGGCCGTGCACACAGATGTGTGCTCTCCCCTTGCCGGCACCAGCACAGTGGTGCTCGTGCACTGACGCAGCTAGAGCTGTGTGCCTCGGAGGCTGTGTGTGCGGGCCTCAGGGCCCAGGTGGTGAGGGCTGCAGACTGCAGAGTGTGGACTGTTTCTTACCATGTCCAGCCGTGTTCCATGCAGCTACAGGGATGGCTCGTAGATCGCGGGCATAGCTGTGTTCAGTAACACTGCGTGACAGGACCCGGTGCCGGGCCGGGTGTGGGCCGGGGGCTGCAGGTAGCTGATCCCCGATACACAGCGTTGACATTCCTGTGACTTCTCCTGGGTTTACAGGGTGCATAACGAGGAGATTAGACTGCTGGAACTTTTGGAGGGGCATTCTGAATTGTTACATTATTGCTGATTTTTAAATAGGGGTAAATGTTCTAAGACTAAATGGTAAATACAAGTCAGTATGACATGGTTTCCACTTGAGATCTTATTTGCACCTTGAATGAGTTTCTGCCACTTGCTGATGTTTTGGTTGGGCTGGTGCAGCATTAGTACAGTGCTGGCCGTGAACTTTGTAATGGGCTCTTGTTCAGTATCAGTGGGATCTGGTTGAGACAGACCCATTGGGGCCACTGGTTTCCCGGAAAAGAAATGGCTGTGCGGTCGAGGTTTAGTCTTGGGCTGCTGCCCAGGGGCACAGAGACAGCCACAGGCAGCAGCTCGCATTGTGGGTGCCGGTGCAGCACAGCACAGGGGACAGCTGCCCTCTGTGTGACCTGCCACCGCCAGCACTGTGACCCTGAGCTCGTCACTTCACTGCTCACAGCCTCGATTTTCTTCACCGTTGGCAGTGTGCGTCTGGGATGGGACGCTGATGAAGTTCATGTAGACTGTGATAGATGCGTGTCATGAGTGACCTTCATATAAAAGAACAAGGGCACAAAGAGTTTCCTGTGATAGAGGCGTAGACAAGTCGCGTTCTGTTAATTATACAAAAACCAAGCAGCACTGGTTTTGTCTTCTAGTCAGTCAGATTTGGAGGGAGTCCGGTTTTCTTACAAACTGTGGTAGTAGTTGTAACACGTTACTGATCAGAAGTATGAATACAGGGTCCAGCTCTTCCTAGAAGAAGAGTAGCTTTTAGTTTTAAAACAATATATGAAAAAACAATGTAGACTTAGACTTGATTGGGGTAGTTTATAAAAGGATACCTTTGCTAACAGTTGTATCCTGCTTTCAGTTTATATAGCCATCATTCATATTGCAAGCTGAGTTGGTTCAGAAAAACTAAGTTAGTGCGCTTTACTTTTATATGACAACAGAATCTAAATAAACGGACAAGAGCAGCCTTTCAGGCCCAGTGCCGCCACGGCCGGCCGGCCCTCCGTACCTCTGACACAGCGGGGCTCTGCGGGCCGGCCAGGCGCTCTGTGCGTGAAAGGGACTTGCAGGGGGCCGTCCGTGCCTGTGCTCCATCTTCAGTTGTTGGCTTTCAGTTTTCTGTGCGCATGGAATGGACCAGGAGTAAAACTTTTTTACTTCTTAAATGTCTTCAATTTTTCTTGCAGTTGATTTTCTTACATTCACCCAGTTGGTAATGGCACAGTTGAAGACAAACCTGTTCACCAGTCCTCCCACCTCTGTTGTGGGACATGCTTTAGCCCCTTCTTGGGGGCTGGGGCACATCTCTGCTCCGTAGCAGGCCGCTCCCCCCACTACACCTAGCACCCTGGCCCTGCCTGCACTGTTGAGACCGCTGTCCTCGTGTCACACCTGCCTGGGCCCCTCGTCTGCCTGCAGATGGGCTGCTCCGTGTCTGTCTTGAGCTTGCAGGGAGATGGCCGGTGTGGTCGGAAGTGCTTCTAAAATGATACACAGGCCTTGGTGAGGGCCTGACTCTGTCCTGTAGGTCAAGGGCACAGGCTCCGGGGGCACCAGCAGGGTCTTCAGCTGCATTTTGGTCTTAATTCCCAATTCTTAAGGTTTATTAACATCTGACCTCTAGTTAGGTCAAATCCTACTATATTCATTTGTGAAGGATCTGTGGATCGAGTGTAGCTGTGGTTGCTTTTAAAGAGAATCACTGTAATTTTTAACAAACACTTTTAATAAACTTTCCTGATTTCATGGTTTTGATGAAAGTTACTGGACTTTTTGAGATTTTTTTTGGTAGACTTTAGAATGGTTGGAGCTGACTATTAAGCTTTTTTTATATACCATTAATATTCCAGTACTGCCATTGGCAGCGTTTTGATTCTGAAGAGAGTACATGAGTTCAAGGTCAGAGAGATTGACTTGTGCTGTTCATTACAACCAATTATTCTGTGACAAATGAGTTTGAGATCAGGCTGAAAATCTGTACGAAAAATCAATAGTTCTAATCAGGCCCTTTCAGGTCATTTATACCCACCTTTTGTTGGCCCGTCAGAGCAGAGCCAGACAAAGCCTGTGTGACAGCGTGGCCCCTGCTGTAGCCACTTCCACTTGGAGCATGTTTTGATATCTTAAACGAGTGGTTTAATTGGTTTCAGATATGCAAATGAATGGAAATACACATCTTTTCACTTTTTAATATTCTGATAAGATTTTCTAAACTAGCTTTAGCTGTGTAATTTTTCTCCCTCCCCAGTGGAAGGAGTTATAGTTAAAGTCTATAAGCAGATTTTGAAGAGCACCTTTCAAATTTTGAACGAAAGGTTTGTGAATTTTGCTTTTTCAGAGTTTGTAGAAATGATGGGAACGGTTGCCTTGCCTTGCCTGGTACTGCCCAGTAATCAGTGCGCGTTCTGTCTTCCAGTTCCCTGAGGAAGATGAAGAAACGAGGCTGTACCGCTTAAAGATCGAGGAGCAGAAGCGCCTGCGGGAGGAGATCCTGAAGCAGAAGGAGCTGCGCCGGCAGCAGCAGGCCGGGGCCAGGAAGAAGGAGCTGTTGGAGAGGCTGGCGCAGCAGCAGCAACTCTGCACCTCCATGGCCCCTCCAGAGCGGGAGGAGCAGCCAGCAGCACCATCCCCATTGCCCACCAATGGGAACCCCTTGCTGCCCTTCCCTGGTGCTCAGGTCCGGCAGAGTGTGAAAAACAGACTTCTTGTGAAGAGCCAGGATGCCGCTCCTTCAAACCTTCAGCCCAAAACGCCCAACTTCGTGCCGTCTGGTGCTAGCATGCCGTACCCGGGACAGGCCGTGAAACCACTGAAGCACTTGAGACACAAAGTCCTGCAGGTACAGCCTGCGGACGGGGACGCGCCGCCCCCAGCACAGACTGCCCGAGGGCCGGCCCTCCAGAGTCGGCCCCCGGACACCAAGCCCAGCGCCAAGAGGACTGTCATGCACCGGGCCAACAGCGGTGGCGGAGACGGGCCGCACATCAGCTCCAAAGTCAGGGTGATTAAGTTGCCAGGCGGGGTAAGTGGAGCGGTCACTGCCCCTCTGGGGTCTCTGTGCCCTTCTCTTTGAGCGCCCTCATCCCCGGAGTAGTGGGCACGCAGCAGAGGGGGGGTCAGGGTGCTCCTGCACAGCCCCCCAGATGGCGGGCCTGCCCTTTGTCTGGGATCTGCTCCTGCAGCGCCCAGTTGTCTGGGTCTCGTTGGATGACCACATGGTGACCCCTGGTGTAGACCGTTCTCAGCATTAGCTTCTTTCTGTACACAACGTGTGGTAGTCGTCCAGTGTGTTTTAAGCATAAAATTTTCTTTGCCAAAGAACAAGTAATTTGCTGTGTAGCTTTAGATGCAGTGAGCCCTGGGGCATGAAGGGAGGGTGCGCCAGTCTTTCTACTTCTGTCCTCTGACAGCTCACCCCGTCCATGCAGCAGAGCCACTCTAGAGCCCTTTCCACAAGCAAGGCGGAGTTGTGGCCGCTTCCTGGACAGGCAGGTGGGGTCAGTGCCTGCACAGGCCTGCAGACAGGTGCTCTTGGCAGGTGGTCTCATCAGGAGGCATGAGTGGGGTGCGTGCTCCTTACAGAAGGGGCCGCTGGCGCTGTGACCACAAGGACTTCTGAAATGTGCTGGACAGTCCGTGTGAGCGTCCGCTGTCACAGTGCTCCTGGCATGTGCACTTGTCTGTGAGCTGAGAGAGGACGGGGAGCCAGCTGGTGGTGGTGGTGGTGACTGGATGGACCAAAGCCAGCAGTCCGTGGGCCTTCCAGGGGAGGGCCAGCCCTAGCAGCCCTAGCATCCGGGGAGGTGCTGGCTGAGAGCAGCTCCTCATGCGCTGCCCGCTGGGCACGGTGCTCAGCGCTGCTGTCTGTAGGTCTGCGGGCTCACAAGGTACTGCGTTTTGTGTGAGGTGCTCCTATGTGTGATGCACACAGACTTACGATGCATGTTTTTGGCCCAGACTTTCAGGGAAAAAAACCTGTTAATTTTTTTAATTCAATTTTTATTTATTTATATTTAGAAACAAAACTGATCATTGTATTCCAGGGCATTATTTTGCATTCGGTTGTCATTATTGCTTTGTGGAGTTACACTTATAACACGGAAGCATAAATAAAAGAATTAGAAGCATTTATATAGATATAGAACTAGTACTACCCATGTATAATGTGCATCCTTGTTTTTCCCTCAAAAATTCAGGCAAAAAAGTGTGCATATGCAACAAAATATGGTAGTTTTCCACATGCTGTGAGAAAATTTGTAATGGGATAATAAATGTGGGGGTGACTTTGCCCTCAAGTCCCCCTGTCCACCATGGATGAAAATATCACTGTCAAGACATCATGATCTGCTTGGGGAGGAGAGGTGGCCAGTTTCTCAGAGGAAAAAGGCCAGGAGCCCCTTCCTCCAAGGGCTTTTATTGGGTTGTAATACACAGGAATATAGGGCAGCAAGGATCAAACAGCAGATAACATTTCAAAGAAATCTGAGGGCTTAGTCTGAGTCAGTGTCTGTTAGGTAAGGGGGTTGCAGAAACTTTGGGAAACATACTCATTTCCTGCTTGGACCTTTAACATATGAATGAAAGTACCCTTAGCAAAGCAGGCTTCACAGGACTTTTAGGAACTCTTTCTTATGTCTGATTACCCAATTACCCATGGTCCCCCTCTAGCTGGGCAAGGGGCTGCACCACCTCCCCCATCACAGGTTTTCAGGCTGAAGTGGATTAGAGCCAGGAAGTGCTTCTCCCAGAGGACATGGGGACTCGGGTTATGTCAGAATAGCCGGCGGGGGGCAAGGGGGGGTTAGGGCCCATCACTCCCTCTTTGTTGCAGCCCCCCAAGTCCTTCCACGATGGCTTCCCAAGTGATCCCAACAATAATATGAATTGGAAATTCTATATTCAGTAAGACCCATAATTATGTTTTACTTGAATCTGCTTTTTCTCAACTCCATTCATTGTGACTTGAAATATTGATTAATAGGTGGCCTGTATCCCCCAAATTATTTTACTGTTGTGCACATGCTATCTTTAGGTGAGAACACAGGGGTTAGTTTCCAGGGTCTGTGGCCTTTTGCTTTGGACTTTGTTCAGGCACACTTTGTCAGTGTCTCACTTTTCTTCTTCAGTTATGAAAGGAGGGGCATGGGGCCAAGGTCGGGAATAGACCTTCCCGTGGCCCCTGAGGTTGGTGGGAAGTGAGAGCCAAGTGCAGGTAGGACGCTGGCGGGCCAGGTGTGAGTGCAGCTCGTCTGTCAGAGGACAGCATTCAAACTAATCAACATCTTTCCTTTTGGGGGGTTTATCCCCTAAGGCTTTAATGTTTTTCTCTACAGTGGAAAAATATTTTTACGTCAGGCTGTATTCTGAAATCATGCTATGTAGTTTTGCAGTACAGAGGAAGACAACAGAGGAAGTTGACACGAAAATGGTTGTCTGCCAGACGGGGAGTGGCTTTCTAGGTCTCTCCGATTCCTGCGTAGAAAGGTAGCTGACCCCCCAGGTCTGAGGTCGGCCTTTGGGTTTATCCCACCGTGCCCTCCGGCAGCATGGCGACCGTGGGAAGTCGGAGGATAGATGGCCCTTAGGTGCTCCTATATGGACTAGAGTGGAGCTGGGGTGGGCAGGAACTGTATTTAAGGGGAACATAGTCATGACGGTGCTAATTCCAGGCAGTTCAAAAAAAGAGTTTTCTGTTTACAGTTCTTTCTTCTGCCATTTATTCCTGTCCCCACTAGTCCCTCACTTCCCCATGGGCTGTGGTGCCAACGCAGCCAGGGCAGGTCAGGGCAGTGTGAGGTGGGGCTGGGGCAGGGCCAGCAGTGGCAGGAAGGCTGTGCTGGGGCCTGGCGTTGGGGAGGGGCCACTTGTGTGCTGCGCCTGCGCAGAGAGCTCTGTGCACGTGTCAGGTTCCTGCTGAGAGTGGTCCCTTGCTAACCTAATTAAGTCCCTTGTCAGGCCTGTTCTTTTGTGTTTCGCTTTGCACGTCTTTGTGTCCTGTTTACACAGTGACACACTGTACGGTCTTTACGAGGTTCTCGGAGAAGATTAGTGCTGGAGTCCAATTTGCAGGGCCCCCACCCCACGCGGTTCCGAGGCTGCTGATCGCAGTGCCCTCTGCGACGGCATCCTCCTGGGGCAGGGACAGGGGATGGAGCCAGGCCCTGCTGGGGGTCCAGTCAGGGTAGCTGTCCTCTGGAATCTGACTTCTGCGCATGAGCCGGAGCTGCCTCACAGCTTCCTCGCTGTTCTCTCTCCATTCTGCGACCTGGGAGGTGACCGGCAGCAGTCCCGAGGCCTGTCCTGTCCCGCCGTGGTACTTAGCACCAGATGAGTGATCTTTGGGTTTTGTGCCATGGGGTTTTCTGAAAGCGAAGTAGCCTGAGTCCCTGGCAGCACTTCGAGTCTGCCCTCACGCTGCCGGTCGTTGACTTGGCATTCTTACCCTTGTCATCCCTCCTCTGGGTCGCAGGGAGCAAGTCACAGAGGACTTCCTGTGGCTCCTTTCTTGGTGTTGGTTCTCACAGTCACGGGACCGTGGTCGTCTGGGTTCACAGCTCCTAGTCACTCTTCCCTCTCCACGGGCTTCCTGTTGAGTTCCACCTGTTGTGCGTCCCTCGGGCACCCTGTTCATGGGGCGGGGCATGTGGAGACTGTGGCTTTGGAGGAGGAAGCCCGTGGATGGCTGTCTGTTGTTAAGTGTTCTCGGGACCCCAGCGGTCCTTTCACTGTTCTGAGCCTCAGTCTCCAGTCTGAATGCGGCTCCTCAGGTTGCCGTAAGGGACAAGTGAACGCAGCCTCCTCTCACGCAGACAGCTCCTCACAGGCACCCATTTTCTTTCAGAGTGCTCCTGAGGCCCTTCTAGAAGTCCACGTTGTGGGTCGCATGCTGTCCGGTGGTCACGGCAGCAGCCACTGTGTGCCCAGGGCTCCCGTGTGCTCACAGCATCCGCAGAAGGGCTGCTCCCTCCTGCTGGCGTGGGTGGGAGGGTGGGCAAGGGCGACTCCAAGCCCTGGTGCTGGGAGTCCAGGTCACCTGACTGCTGCCCTGTGGAGGAGCGAGGCTTCCGAACCCTGAGCTCCTGGCCATGGTTGGTAACAGTTACTATTGCTGCTGATTCTCCCCTAGTGTGACTTTTTCCTTGATTAAAGATAATATACTCTTTCCAGTGGGAGTACAGAGCTGTCCGAGCTGATTCAGAAAACTTTTAGAGGGGCTTCTAGACAAGGGTGATTAAGTCCCGCCGTGCTGGCCAGCCCCGACAGCTGTGAGTGAGCAGAGAGCGCGCTGGGGAGGGTTCAGAGGGGCGGAAGAGCGGCATGACTGGGACAGAACTGGGGTGGCCGGGTTTCCATCACCCCTGCACCCATTCCCGGAATGTGACAGGAGCTTTCTCGATGGACATTGTTGACACATCGGCACGCTTGCCACAGGCTGGGATAGTTGGCTGCAGAGAATGGGGGAACGCTGCAGATGAGAAGCGTTCTTGGCCCACGCTGCAGCTGTCCTCAGAGCCTCTGTGTGCTCGTGTGTGGGGCCTCGCACAGCACGCCTGTCATTCACTGTGCCGACTCTGCATGCACTTTGGAAGGTGACAGGGCGAGGCTGGGCGTGGGGGTGGGGGAATGGGGGTGGTGGACGGGGGCCTGTGTGTGTGGTGAGCATGGAGGCCGAGGCAGGGCAGCAGGCCTGTCGGAGGGGAATTCACAGGGGGCTGCTTGGGACCCCAGCCACTGTCCTTCTGCGTGTCCTGACAATGTTATCTGTCCTCTCAGTGTGAGTATCAAGTGTCTGTCATGGCACAGAAATTAATTTAATGTCACCTGAAGACATGCAATTAATCTTTTGGAGGTTTTCATAATACCTTTACAGAAAGAGTTGCCAGTTTGGCGGATTTGGACTTTGGGGTTTAGAAAAAGATAAGGAAAATTAATTTTTCATCAGGGTTAATACAAGCTAGCAGGGCCACAAAGGCTGAGAAGACGGTTGGGGAATTTGTCAAAGTGTTGTCAGTTAGAATAATGCTGCTGAGCGTCTGATAGGTGTAATCAAGAGCTGAGATTTCTATAGAGAGGGATTAATCAGTTTGCTCACCAGTGAAGGCACGTCAGCGATATCTCTTCTTCATGGGCTTTAAGAATGAAAATAAGATTTGATCCGTCAAATTGCAAGATGCCCTGGCAGTATCAATAGGCCTTTTTATCTGTACATTTAAACTATTTGTTATAAATGAATTTGTCCTGCTAACAGTTGGTGGCCACAAGCCACATTTTTGTAAAGATTAAGCTGATAAAAAGTATTCCCTAATCTTTCTTAAGTCAGGTACTACCTTTATACTTAAGAAAAACTAGTCCAAAGGCACATTTTTATAAGATAATCATTTGTGAAAGAACCAACAATTTTTTTTGGACTATAAGACGCACTTCCCCCAAATTTGGGAGGAAAGGTGAAAGTGTCTTATAGTCCGAATGTAGCTTACCTGGCTCACTGTTGGGGATGGGGGGACAGCCTATGTTATTTATGTTATTAAATATATTACCACACTTTTTGCTTCAATTTTTTTTCCTATTTTCCACCTCTAAAACCTGGGTGTGTCTCATGGTCTGGTGCATTTTACAGTCCGAAAAATTCGGTAGTTCTGGTTTGGTCAACTTAGTTTTTTCTCATCTGTTTTGGAGGGTGTGGAAGACATTTTAGCATCCAAGTGCTCCAATGTGGAGTGAATTTGGTAGTGACCTCTGCTGCCCAAGGAAGGAATCTCAGAGTGGCCTTGTGGCTCTTGGACTGGAACTTAACCTGCTGTTTGTCTCCTCACCTTTAGAAAATAGGGTCTGAAGTCCCTGATCAGAATGGATGGTGTTTTAGGTTTGTGTCTTCTGGCACCCCAACTCTGTGCCTAAGTTCCAGAAGGCCCCCAAGAGACATGTGTGCTGGGGGGGGGTCTCTCTGTTTGAGTGGGCGCAGCAGTCTGTCCCCGGCCACACCTCGCAAGGAACAGCTTCTGACTCTTCCCGGTGTCGGCTGCAGCAACTCTGGAATTTAACATTTCTCCCAAGAATTGGCTTTTTCTTGTGCTGATTCGAAAAGCAAGAATTGTTCTCTTAAATGGGGGGGAGCTTTGTTTTTCTTAGAAAATTAAATAATTTGTTGCTTATAGTTAAGCCCTGAGTGCTCAGCATGGTTTTCAGAAAAGTGCAGAAGCACATTATTATAGTCGTCCTTTGTTTAGTTCACTTGAATGATGGGTAGACCTTCTGTTTCCAGGGGACCACATGCCCAGCTCTTCCAGTGTGACCAGGGCCTGGGGTTTCGTTTGTAAAGTGAGGGTGACGGCATTTGTCCTGCGGAGGGCTGAGGGGCAGACAGTATCCTGCGGACCCTGGAACCCTGCGGTCATAGTGCAGACGTGAGACAGATGCTAGCTCCTCTGCCCCCTCCCTGGAGCGGGGCACGCTGAGTGATGGTGAAATTCTCTCCTAGTCAGAGGTAAGGACCCCAGCAGGGCCTTGGGGATGCCTGCTGTGGAGTTCGTGGGCCATTTTCAGGTCTGGAGGGCACGCAGCTTTGGCAACCCCCAAAAGTGTGGAGAGGCACTTCGTGATTCTTGTGTTTCTGAACTTTATTTTTTACAAATATATTTTATTGATTATGCTATTACAGTTGTCCCATTTTTTCCTCCCCTTTATTCCCCTCTGCCCTGTACCGCTCCCCTACCTACCATCATTCCCCTATGGTAGTTCATGTCCATGGGTCATGCGTATAATTTCTTTGGTTTCTCCGTTTCCCATACTATTCTTAACTTTCCCCTCTCTATTTTGTACCTACCATCTACGCTACTTAGTCCCTGAACCTTCTTCCCCATTCTCTCCCCTCCCCTTCCCTGCTGATAACCCTCCATGTGATCTTTATTTCTGTGATTCTGTTCCTGTTCTAGTTGTTTACTTAGTTTATTGTTTTTGTTTTTTAGGTTCAGTTGTTGGTAGTTGTGAGTTTGTTGTCATTTTACTGACCATAGTTTTTGATCTTGTATTTCTTAGATGGGTCCCTTTTTAACATTTCATATAATAAGGGCTTAGTGATGATGAACTTATTTAACTTGGCCTTATCTGAAAGCACTTTATCTGCCCTTCCATTCTAAATGATGGCTTTGCTGGATAGAGTCATCGTGGATGTAGGTCCTTGCCTTTCATGACTTGGAATACTTCTTTCCAGCCCCTTCTGGCCTGTAAGGTCTCTTTTGAGAAATCAGCTGACACTTTAATGGGAACTCCTTTGTAGGTAACTGTCTCCTTTTCTTGTGCTGCTTTTTAAGATTTTCTTATATTTAATCTTGGCTAATGTACTTATGATGTGCCTTGATGTGTGCTTCCTTGAGTCCACCTTTTTTGGGACTCTCTGAGCTTCCTGGACATCCTGGAAGTCTATTTCCTTTGCCAGATTGGGGAAGTTCGCCTTCATTATTTGTTCAAATAAGTTTTCCACTTGTTGCTATTCCTCTTCCCCTTCTGGCACCCCTATAATCCTGATGTTTGAACGTTTAATGTTGTCTTGGAGGTTCCTAAGCCTCTCCTCATGTTTTTTGAATTCTTGTTTCCTCATTCTGTTTTGGTTGAATGTTTATTTCTTCCTTGTGCTCCAGACCATTGATATGAGTCCCAGTTTCCTTCCCTTCAATGTTGGTTCCCTGGACATTTTCCTTCACTTCCCATAGCCTCACTTTTTCCTTTATTTTGTGACCACACTCAACCAATTCTGTGAGCATCCTGATTACCAGTGTTTTGAACTGTGCATCTGATAGGTTGGCTGTCTATGCATCACTTAGTTGTATTTTATCTGGAGCTTTGATCTGTTCTTTCATTTGGGCCTTTTTTTTTCCCCTTGGTACACTTGTGACATAGTAAGGGGCGGAGCTGTAGGTGTTCACCAGGGTGGGGTAACCCGTGTTTGTGCATTGTGGCACTGTCTGTTGGGGACGGTCCCAGAGGGAGCAGTGCCCCTTGCTCCGCTCTTGGCTGAATTTCAGTCACTTTCCCTGCTTCCCACAAGCAAACTGATTCCTGGGTGGGTGGTTTTTTTGTACATTCTAGGACCCCGTGAGATGGGTCTCTCTAGCGGATTCTCCTGTGAGGCGGGGAGTTTCTCCTGCTGCCTCAACCCCCAAAGGCGTTTTCAGTCAGAGGTTTTGAGGCTTTATTTCCCTGAGGTGGAGCTCTGGGTCGTGCAGTCTGTCTCGCTCCCCAGTTGTTCCTCCCGGTTTATGTGTGTGTGACTGTGGGACGGCCTGGTCCTCCAGCTGCTGCCTCGCTGCGAGTGTTCTGCGCCTGCTGCCCGTCTCCACCCCTCCTCCCGTCTGGATGGGTGTTTCTTCTTTAATTTCTTGCTTGTTGGACTTCCATACAGTTCGGTTTTCTGGCAATTCTGGTGGTTTTTTGTTCTTAAATTTTTTATTGTCCTTTCGGTCTTGTGAGGAGGCAGTGTGTGTCTGCCTACACTTCCATCTTGGCCAGAAGTTCTCTTATCTTCTATTTCTGAACTCCAAATGGGGATCACACCTGTATGAAAGAGTGAACTTTTCTTGAAAGGAAAATAAAAGTTTAGAACTTCTTTTTTTAGGATTCATATCTGACATGAATATGGTCAGATGTAAATGATCACAGTTATTCAAAATACTGATGAAGAAAATTTTGGGGGGGTGTTCATTGACTAAATATATATGTTCTCAGTTCCCAGTTGAAAAGTCATTGGTGTTGTACATTTATCACCCTACCTGTGCTCTCTGAATACCTTCAGATAGGCCAACAGCAGGCCCTTCTGTGTAAGTGGCAGTTGGCTTTCCAGGGCACCTGCCTTCTGGCTCCAGTCCACAGTCCACGTGGACTCCTTCCTTCAGGCCGCCCGTGCCCGCTCATGGGCCTGTCTCCACAGGGCAGCGTGGAACTGGGGTGTGCCCAGAGGCCAGCCTTCGTGGTCTTGGCCCAACGTGTAGCGGGCGCGAGTGTGCCCGTTGGCACAGCCTGTGCCCTTGGGTTTTAGGTCAGTATTGATCAAGAAACTGATATAAGGAGAGCAGGGTTTGTTAGCGGGAAATAGGAGGGAAAGCGGGCCAACCAAGGGATGTTAGGACTCAGTCGGTTGTTCTTTAGATCAGGGTTTTTAATGTGCAAAAAAGCCTGCGGTTGGAGTATTAGAGTCTGATGGGCTAGAGCTGGTTGCCGGGTGCAGGCTGCATCCTGTTGTGCCGGACAGACCCTAATCTTCCTGAGCAGGGTCTTCAGGCAGCTTCCCACGGTGCCATTCTCTTGCCTGGTGGTTTCCATCCCTCCTGGGCCTGCCCAGGTCCGACCTCGAGCCCTGGCTCACTGGGACTCTGCTGGCACACATGGCGCCCCTCCACGTCCAGTGTGCTCTGCGTGCTGGTGCTCAGACAGCCTCGCAGCCTCGCGCTGCCTGTGTGTCTGCTGGGGGTTAGCTTGGCGAGCAAAACAGACCAACCAGGGTCTGCACAACAGGTTTCTGAAGACGTTTAGGAGATAGCATGGGGTGCCAGGTGGCCTTGAACTCTCACCTCGTCAGGTGAGTCCAGGGAGCCCCATAAAATGGGAGGCTCCCCCAGAGAGCTGAGGGTGCAGGCACGGCTGGGGAGCCTGGGCACTGGAGAGCAGTCAGCAGGCTGTGGGGGGAGCCTCGGGCCTGGGGCTGCAGTGACATGTCAGCCCATGGGGGGGAGAGAAGGTTTCAGAACCGTGTGACCTCACACGGACGTTGTGCGTTTATGAGTGTTGTGCGAACATAATCTCAGCAGGATTGTAGATAAATTACTGTGTGATGGATCACTGGCTCTTAAGGAAGATGGGGACCTGTTGTACATATCCTTAAAAATGTTTAACTTTTTGGCGTAGAAAATGTTACAGCCATTGAATAATTGTGCTCTTAGCACAAGTCGTCACTGCCCGACTGGGGAACCCACCACACCTCCGATGAAAGGTCTTGGGGGAAGTTCCAGGTGCACCTGCCAGCAGCCTGCTCACGTGGACCCCCTCCCCCCACAGGGGCCTGCCTTCACTGCGGTCGGGACGGGGGGTTCCTCCACCGGTGGTGCTGACTTGCAGCCAGAGTGTATCTGAGGGCAGCAGTAGTGCACGTCGCTCGGGTGGAGTCACAGAACTCCGTGGGGCCCACCTGTTTCTGGCGTTGCTGACAAGCTTTAGAGCAGCTGGGTCTGGGTCCTGCTGCAGAGCTTCTGACCCGGCGGCCCAGGGTCACTGGTGTGGGAAAGCTGCCCTGGTGACGGGTGTGTGCAGTTGTCCAGGTGCATGGGGTGCCAGGTGATTGGGGTGGGAATGGGCTCAGGAGACAGCACTCAGCCCTGCACCCTCAGTGTGAAGGGAGCTCTCAGGAGAAGTCCTTGGTTGGGGCCACTGCAGCGCCCGCGCCGCCCCCCCCCCCTCACCGTCCCGTCTGGCTGCTGTCCTGATGAGCGCTGCCTGTCCTGGCAGGACTGGTCCCAGCCCCACTCTCGGGGAACGAGCTTGGCCCAGCTGACCCTCTTTCCAGTGCTGCCCCGGCCTTGCTGCCCTAGGGTGTGTCTTCCGTGGTTGTGGGGTGTGGTCCTTTTTCCGTGCTGTGGTGTCAGTTCGCGGAGGTACTGGTGTGGTTTCTCTTCCTGTGTGTGTCTACATGGTGTGTTCTTTTGTGGCTTTCTCCTCCTCTGATGGCTTTTTCTGGCTATGGGATCAGGGTGACACCAGCCTCAGGGTTGAGGGGGGGTTTCCTTCCTTCTCTGCTTTCTGGAAAGGTTGTGTAAGACTGGCGGTCATCCTTCATGAAGTAGTCGAGAGAGTTAATCACCGAATCCGAATCCATTTGGACCTGGCTTTTTCTTTCTGGGGCATCTTTGTCTCTTCTTGGATCAATTTTGTTATCTTGCATCTTTTATGGAGTTTGTTGTTTTTTTTTAGATTGTCTAATTTGTTGGTATAAAGTAGTTCATAATACCCCTGTTAATCTTGTAGCACCAATTCTGATCACCTCTTTCCTGTTTCTGATTTCGGTCATTGGGGAAGTCCTGTTTTCTTAGTTTAGTTAAAGGGTCATTAATTTTGTTGGTCTCAAAAATCCAACTTTTGGTTTCATTGATTTTTCTGTTTACTATGTCATTGTCTTCCACTGTGATCTGTTTATTTTCTTCTCCCCGCCCCCCCCCCCCCAGCTTCTTTAGATAAAAGCCCAAGTTACTGATTTTACATGTCTTTTCCTTTCTGGTATAAGTGCTGTAGTTGCATCCCCTGGGTTTTGATATGTTGTATTTTCATTTTCATTTAGGTCAAAGTATTTGTTCTTCTTTCACAGCCTGGTTTCCCAGGGGTTGACCCTTTGCCGTGTAGCTTAGCGGTCAATCAGCCCCTCAGGAGGACTTGGGTCAGGTCCCTGGCTGGCGGTTGGAGCTGCACTCACCATCCCCAGGCTCTTCTCTCCTGCCAGCCCCAAGGCCCCACACGGGGGGGCTGAGCTAGGCCCTCGGTAGCTCTCCCATTGCCAGGATTTCCTCACTGTGGTTGGTTCTCAGATTTCTGGCCAAAGGCTGTCAGCTCTGTGGGCCTTCCCAGTCCCCCATCACCCAGCGGGCTGCCTCCACTGACAGCCCTTTCACCAGCCCCCTGAGGGCCCTGCCTCGCTGCCCTGCGTGCACTGCACTCTCGGTTCTGTGTCCTGCGTCCTGAAATGCTTGTTTTGGACAGTTTTGTTGAGTTGCACACTCATGAAGGGGTGGCTTTGCCTATCTCCCCATGCTTCCATGGCCACAAGTCTCCCCTTCTGTGTGACTGTTCAATCTCATTGTTTTCTTAGGTCCCATTAGTTGGGGCAGTTTTTGCAATAGTCTTACCTATACCCTTCTTGCTCCAGCCCCTGTTCCTTGCCTGTGTTTCATTAAACTGTCTCCAAGAGAGACGTTCAGGGGGGAACAGACAACCTACATGGGCTGCCTCTGGGCCAAGTCACCAAGCTCCTCCTGGAAGGCGCTGCAGAGCTGAGCAGTCTGCATGGGGAAGGGTTCCTGACCCCTGGTCGCTGTGTCCCTGGGTGTGTCAGCGCAGAGAGTGGTCTGTCTCTGTTGAGATCATGTAACTTGGCTGGGCAAGGTCTGGCTGTCTGGTGCCCACTCGTCCTTCCTGGCTGGTCTCTGCCACCCCGACCCTGCTGGAGCCTGGCGGGCATAGCCTGAGGGTCCGTGTGCTGCCCTCGGTGTCCTGAGGTCAGTGGTGCAGTTTGATGTGCACTTGCTTTCTGAACATGTAACGAATGGTGTGTGAGGTCATGACATGAGGGGACATTAATGAAATGCAAAGGGCAAGATTTCTGGTGCTTGGGAAGCTCTTACTGCAGTGCGTGAGTTCCCTTCTGAAATCACAGAGCCATGGCTGCTGGTGGCACTCGTGACTTGGCAGAAGGGGGTGACGGCACTCTCCAGCCTGTAAGCCCTGTGCCCAGAGTCCGCACAGTCGTATCTGAGGAAGGAGGGGCTGGCCACGCCCCAGGGTTTATCAATGCAGCCAGGGGAGCAAGAACATGGTGGCCTGCATGCCACAGGGCAGAGTCGCAGGGAAGAGTTAAAACCAGCACTTACACACTCTCTTGTGGTTTGAACATTGCATACTCGTGCAAGTGGAAAACATACATGGAGTACGAAGTGTGTTTCAAGTTCAGCGCTGTTCCATGAACTAAGCAGCATTGACTTGAATTACAGACCTCTGGCGTGGGCGGTCTGGGTGTTCAGTGTTTTCATTTTGAGGGTGTTATTCAACCCAGACACGGTCAGGTGAGACATTTCCCAGTGGCTCTAGTGCCAAGACAGGTTCTGTGTTATGGGGTTGGATGGTTTGCCTCTCAGTTGAACACTCACTGATGTGGTGGGCAGGGTGTCGGGCCAAGCAGACACTGACCAGTCTGCTGCCTTGTTCCTTTCAGCAGGGAGGAGAGAGCGATGGCTTTTTTCACCCGGACGGCCAGCCCCAGAGGCCCCCCCAGCCCCCAGAAGTGAGACAGCAGCCTGCCCGAAAGGTGACGCTGACCAAGGGGGCCCTCCCGCAGCCGCAGCACCTGCCAGGCGGGGCCCACGTGCACTCAGCTGGCCCTCCGGGCATCAGGAGCATCCAGGGGATCCACCCGGCCAAGAAGGTGTGCCTGCATCCCATTGGTGCTGCGGGCTGCGAGGCTGGCGGATCTGATGGGAGGGAGTGCTCAAATAAGGGGATAAGGGACCTTAGTTCCCTTGGTTCTCCCTTTGCTCATAGAAGCACGACTTTCCAACAGCTGGGCTTCGGGATGACACACACCACAAGGGTGCAGTGACTTCCTGCTTCTCTGAGCCACGCCCTGGGCCACTTTCCCTGCCCTGCTGGCTCTCCAGACACCCTGGGCTGTCTGTCTCCTCCTCAGCACCCCAGCTGGCAGGTGGGGGACTGGGGCCTTGTGGGGGAAGCACCCCGCCCAGTGAAGTGGCCCTGTCCCTCGCCCTGTGGGTGGCAGGGCATCTTCTCTGACCCCTCCTGCTGGGGTGGGTGTTCTCCTTTTGTGAGCTGGACTTATGGCCTTCTCTCTGAGGGGCAAGGCGCCTTGTCCCATCTGTCTGTCCCACAAGCAGAGGGCCCGCCCCCTGCCCCTAGAGAGGGGGCCCCGTGTAGCCTGCCCAGGGTCGTGCCACGTGCCCCGCCTGATGAGATGTGCAAAGGGGGGGGCGCGGGGAGAGGGGCAGCAACACCTGCTGGGGTCCTCCCGGAAGGCCCTCGACCACCCAGTCCAGCCTGCCTGCCTGTGGTGTGCTGGGGCACGTGAGCAGTAGTGTGGGACGTGAAGGCAGTTCTGGGTCTCGAGGGTATCTTTATTATGTTGGTGTGTTACCCCTAGCCATGTGACGATGTGGGCTGAGGGGGTCTTCCATTCTTGCAGCAGGAGACAGGTGGGCGGACCCAGTAAATCATGTGTGTGGGTGCAGCCACTGGGAGGTGCAGTGCGGGTTTTCTATAGTCAGGGCACCCCGAGGAGACCTTGGAAAAGCATCCTGTCCGTGCAGCTCTGTGCCCGGGGCGGCGTGCGTCAGCCTTTCTCCTCCCATGGCACACACACACACTGATTACTAGAATTCTGCAGCGCACCAAAAAATATTAATTTTTGCCAGTCATAAAAAAAATAGGCATAATTCTATTCCACTTGCACCGAATGGCTTTTGTTGTGTTGGCAGTTGCCAGTTTTTTATTTCACAGTCTAAGGGGAGTCCACCTGGCATTACATGTTTTAAACACCCTTGGGGCACCCTGGGCCAAACACAGCTTCACACCCCTTGTCCTGACCTCCGTTTGCCCTCCTGTGATGTCAGTGCTCTAAGCTTGGTGCTCTGGTAGAGGATGTCATTGTTGGTTTGTAACATACAGTTCCAGCTCAGGGTGGGAGTGTGCTGTCCACGAGAGCTAGATCAGCGCGAGGCAGTGGCTTGCAGTGACTGTGTGGGGCCTGTGGGCACACCCCCTGCGGAGCAGGCCTGAGTGTGGAGGGAGGGCCTCGGGCTCTGGGGCCATTAGGACCGACCTGGAGCCTAAGGTGCCTTACAGCACGTTCCTGGGCCCCGGGGTCCTCTGCTCACACCCAGCACGGCAGGAGCGCAGAAGGGGTGTCGCATTCCTGCCGAGCCCCAGGCCAGCTCTGGCTGGGCCCCTGCCCAGCCCTTCCTTTCAGTCGGCTGGCGGCAGTGTTTCCTGTGGATGTTCAGTTCTTTTCTGAGGGTGGGCAAAAACCATAGGAAATGCATACCTCGTGGTGTATTTTAATGGATCCTGAGTTATTTACTCACTTTTATGTCTTAGCAGTTGTGCAGAAAAACACGAAGCTTCCGTATTGACTGGTCACTCTTGTCCTTGGCAGGTCCTCATGCACGGGAGAGGCCGGGGAGCGGCAGGGCCGATGGGCCGCGGGCGCCCGATGCCCAACAAGCAGAACCTGCGGGTGGTGGAGTGCAAGCCGCAGCCCTGCGTCGTGTCCGTGGAAGGCCTGTCGTCCTCCACCACCGACGCCCAGCTGCGGGGCCTGCTCACGTCGGTGGGGCCCATCCAGGTAGGCCGCCCAGCCCACGGCGTCCAGGCGCTCTGCCCTGTGACTCTTTGGTTTACGTGGAGTGCGGGTCACTGTGTGTGAAGGTGGTGCGTTTCAGAAGGAAGGCACTTCTGTGTGCACCTGCTGTCGGAGCTTTTGCCTCAGATTATTCGGAAGTTTTCACATGCTCACTTATAAATGTCATGGAACAATTATTCCATCAGAACAAACGGTACTTTGAAATCCTTAAGTTATTCCAGAGTTCCCATACACATTCATGTAAGTAGTGTTTTTCTGCCACATGCTTGTTTTGTGTGTAATGATTTGAAATCTGTGAAGTATGTAGCCTTCTTGACCTTAATTCCCAGAAGCAGCCTCCCATGCTAATGGCTGTGGGACATGGGTTCGAGTTTGCAAACATGGAGCAACGTGGACTGTGTCTTGGCCCCTTGATGTGAAAACCAGCTAAAATTCCGAGAGCTTTGGGGTCGCCACCTGGCCGGCCGCAGACGTCCCGCTGTGCTATGGGCGGATGGACCGTCTCGGCCCTCCCTCCCAGTCGGCCAGCAGCATCCGAGCACAGCGTGCTGCACACGCAACTGAGGGGAGCTTGAGTCTGCGAGAGCGCCAGGCGCATGCTCTCAGGCGTGTTGTGGCCGCAGCATCCTGAGTGGCACGTCCAGATGGGACAGGCGCGGCAGCTCCCCTTCGGTGCGTCTTCTGTCTCCTGTTCTGTGGAACGTCCCTGAGAGCAGGGAGCAGTGTGCGTGAGCGCCGTGGGAGCGCTCCGCCTTTCCCAGGGCCGGCAGCGGGGGCCCATCGTGTTGTACACAGTGATGGAGAGGTGACCAAGGACACTGGCTTCTGTTGAAGACCACACTTCCCATTGGCGGGGTGTAGGGGGGCAGGGGGCAGGGATGGGCGGCTTCCTCGTCGTCAGAAGCACTGAGCCCAGACAGTCCCCAGTGGTTCCCAGGCAGTCCCCAGTCTTCGGGAGTCACGCGCAGGAACGGAGAGGACGCTGGAGGCTGTCGGGTGCGCAGGTGTGGCCATCCCGCTCTGAGATTCAGGCCTGCTGTGGCTGCGAATTGGGGGCCAGATTACAGGTCAGCGGGGAGCCCAGGCGTAAAAGTCTGCAGGGCCGGGGCTTCCTGTCAGGGCTGGTGTGTGTTGGGGCAGGGGGTGGTGGTGGCTCAGCCCCTTCGGGCCACCCTCGGTTACTCTCCAGTGTGCCCCCGAGTGGGTGCCACATCCCGACCCGAGGCCAGTGCTGACGGGGGCTGGGGGTTGTCATCGCGGATAGCCGCTCTGCCACCCAGCCTCATCGTGGCCATCTTAGAATTAGAACTCTGCGTTTTGGAGTTCTGCCTCTCTGGGGTGACACCCCCACCCCATCCCTGCCTTTCTGTCCACTGTTCCAAGGAAGGAAGACTAGAGGTCATTGTGTTAGAGGTTGTGTTAGCAGTCACAAAGTCTGTGGGAGGGCACCTGCATGGGACCGAAGCCACTCTGGGTTATTTGATGGCTCCTCTCCATGGCAGAGTGAGGGAGGGATGGGGAAGAGACGTTCTCAGGTGCATCCATCACCCCTAGAATGAGGCACCAGAGGGTCCCCAGTCCTGTGAAGTCCCTGAGGACTGCTCCTACTGGGCCGAGCACACCCCAGGGCTGAGCGCTGTGTGCTCTGCTGTTGCCAGCTCGCTCCTGGGGCTGGTTTTGAGTGGGGAGTCGATGCTAAACCTTCAGTCACAAATGCTGAGCGTCTCACATTCCAGGTGACACAGGTGTAATCAGCTTCTGCAGCAGAGTCGGAATGGTGAGCATGGATTTTAAAAAGGATACTTGGGACAACGTTTTGTTACAATAACGGTTTCAATGTAAATAGGCTTGAAAGGGATGGGGTCCAGGGGCCTCCTGCTGCCCCTAAACTAAGTCTTTGGGCTGTGGCGCCACCTTGTGCCCACGTGGTGCAACAGCAGCGGTGGCCATGGTGCTGGGCAGGGCTCAGCTCCCTGCCCTTCAGTTAGGGTTGTAGCGCGCTTGCTCTGCTGCTCTGGTCCTGGAGTCCACAGGACAGCACCTTGCTCTCAGATTATGGTCTCCCCTTGAACCACACTCATGCCTCGCCGGAAAGTCCGTGGCAAAGGCATTCGTGTCTGCAGACACTCGTTCGCACAGCGAGGGATGGGGAGCGTTTCCGACCAGAAAGGAGGAGGGACGGGAGGGAGTAGGTGGCGGGTTTCTGGGTTCCAGATGAGAGGGCGCAGTGAGAGTCGGAACCGGGCCGTCATCTGCAGGTACACGGAAGGGGGGCGTGGGGGGCACCCTAGTGATGGGGTCCGTCCCCCTGTGGGAAAGGCCTCCTGCGGGGCCAGGTCGGCCAGGAGCAGGGCAGTCACGACTTCCGAGGCCCTTCCTTCATGGCCTTTGTTTCCTGTTGGCTGAGTGGTGCCCGCCACGTGCTAAGGAAAGCTGGTCACCTGTGACGGCCGAGATGCCCTGGTGGAGAAACGAAAGGTCGTTCCCCCGAGAGTGCAGGGTTCCTCCTCACCTCGGGGTTCCCAGCGACCCCCACTCAGTAACAGCCGGTGTGTAGGTGCCACCTGTCTGTGCCCAGTTCTGTGACTGTCACCATGTCTCTGCCGATGTCCGCCTCCCTGTCCAAACAGTCCTGGACGCAGGACGCAGCTGGCGAGGCAGCTGGAGTCAAGCTTTGAGGTGAGCCCCGGGGCCATTGTTGGCGTGCGGCTTCGGGCAGGGCGCTTCCCGCCGTGAGTGCAGGTGTCCCCATCAGACCCTCTGGGGTCACAGAAGACCCTTGGCACTTCCACACCCCTCACTGGTCCCTGGCATAACCTGGGGTGGGGGAGACGACAGACAGGGAGCCCTGCGTCTCCGAGGGGCGGCATAGTGAGGCAGGGATGGCAGCAGGGCAGCGCCAGATGCCAGCGTGGCCTGTCCCAGGGTGGTCCTGCAGCTGCTTCAGGCCCCGGGCTGCCAGCCTGAGAAAGCAACCCAGTCCACACAAACGGGGCCCTCTCGAGTGGCTGGGAAGGCAGGGTCCCGTTGGAGCTTCTGAGCGGAAGGTGCCCTGGCTGGCAAGAGCACTTCTGGCACCAAGTCTGGTTCCAACTGACCGGGAAGGGCTGGCGAGTGACTTGGAAGACACTGAAGACACTGGCATCTCCAGTGAAAGCAGTCTGTCACTTGGCACCCAGGGCCTTTGGGAGGGAGAACAGGGTGGCCAGATGCCGACAGGCTCACAAAAGGTCTGGGCATGGCCACAGGGCCTAAAGTTCTCATGGCAGACAGGTCGGCGGGGGCTGTCCCACAGAGTCCCAGGGCGGTCGTGAGACAGCCAGGCGAAACGGTCTCAGGAGACAGGGCAAGGACACACAGCTCTGAGGAAGGGCCCGTCTTTGGGGAAGGCAGGGCAGCCCGTGGTGGGCGTACGTGAGGTTCTCAGACCCACGCGGCACCTGTGTCAGAGAGGACCGGCCCGGCGGGCCGCTGCTGGTGGTCTGGATCATCTGGGTAGGGACTGCATCTGCCGTTCATCATCACAGCTAGAAAACGGGGTTGGTTTTTGTGATTATGCAAAGGAGCCATAATAGATCTGGTGACCTCGGTGTGGGGCGGGGCTGTCCAGGACTCTGCTGCAAAGGTCCCCCATTACTGCCAAGGCCCCTTTGGGGTGGCGCTCGCTGCTCCTGGTGCCTCCTTGCCAGCAGGAGAGACCCCGGAGTCAGGTCCTGGGCTCGTCCCCTCACAGGGCCCCTTTGAAGCAGTTGCGTTGTTGTGTTAAAACAAGTGAGACTGTCGTCGGCTTTCGGTGGGGATTCCTGAAGGCATGAGGGTTACCGGCCAGAGGGAAGAGCATCCAGTGGGTCTGACCGCATGGACCGCACTCCTGGCCAGGGGGCCTGCGTCCAGGTGGGGAGGAGGCCTGGCTGTGGGCAGTGCGCAGCTCTCCGTGAGTGGGTGTGGCGAGCAGGACGCCCCGCGTGGGCGGGGGTGTGAGTAAACACCTGCCGGCACCAGCCCTGTCTGCAGTTCACGGTGGGCGGCTGCTGGTCCTCAGGAGCAATCGGGGAGCCAGGTGAGCGTCAGTGAGTCAGCCGTTCTGTCTTGGGCCAGTGGAAGGTGGGGACAGAGTGGGTTTGAGCTTCAGGCGAAACCCAGACCTGCCTGTTGTGAGAGCCCTCCGGAGCGGCGATGGTGAGCGAGCACTGCCACTGCTGGTGCGGCGTGTCTTTTCCTGTGGTTCTTTCTGCGGGGTGATGGTGTTGTCTTGATAAATTGAAAGGGGCAATTTTGCAATTCATTGTCATGCCTAGAAAATAAGGTTTGGTTTTCTGAAAAGGCACCAAAGTGCAAATGAAGGGGGCCAGGCAGGAAGCAGACTTGGGGTGGTGTTCTGGCCCTGGAGGGCCGGCGGCCTCCCTGACCACCCGCCGCTCTGCGCGGGCACATCCTCTCTCAGTAGGCGTGTTCCTGTCTCACACTCAGCACAGACTTGGCCCTTTGCCCTCATTCCACGTGGGGGAGGCGCCCCGTCAGGTGTTCCCCACCAAGGCTGGGAGGCATTTCCCTGTAGGAGAGGAGCCTGGCATTTTCAAACCCAGGACACCATGGACAGCCATGGTGGGAAGGCCCACAAGCAGGGAGGGCTCCCCAGGGTGCCTGTCCCAGGCTTGGAGGCGGAGTGGGGGCAGGCTGCCTGCTGCCACGGGCCCCTAAACGCTCGGCCTGCAGAGCGTATGTGCTCTCGGGGCGTGGCTCGCCAAAGCACACTGTTTTAGGGATCTGAGTGTCCATCTGAACTTGAACTTTTGTGTTAAGTCTAATGTTTACATATGTGTCTTTTTTTACCATATTTTAGTAGTGTGATACTAAAATGTCTGGTTTTTTTTCTCTAGAGTTTACAGATGCTTCCCCAGCAACGGAAAGCCATCGCTAAGTTTAAGGAGCCAGCCCACGCTCTAGCGTTCCAGCAGAAGTTCCACAGGTAGCCCTGGCCTTCGTGGGGGCGGGGGCCTGGGGGCGGGGGGCACCACCCCTCTGCCACCTGCTCTGGGTCAGAGGCACTGCCGCTTCGTGTGCGTCCGCCCCTGGGGAAGGGCGCAGGGATGTGCAGGGGGTGCTCCTGCCTTCCTCGGGGGGACGGGTGGCCCCTGGTCCCTCTGTGCACGTGGCGTTGCGTCAGCCTGCACTCCCCTGGAGTTGCGCTCCTCACTGGGGCTCCCATCCCCCCCCCGGGAACGTCCTCCGGCCTCAGGGAGCCAGCCCTGGCCTACAGCACTAAGATCAGCTGTTTGTCCCACCCCCACAGGCACATGATAGATCTGTCCCACATAAACGTGGCCCTGATTGTCGAGTGATTCCTGGCAGGGAGACCGGCCTCACACCGCACACACAAGCTGAGGAATTTCTTCAAGGGAGCTGCCAGCGCCCGTCGCGCCTGCCACAGTCTCCACCCAGCCCTGCGGACCGTCCGGAGCGCTGGGCGGCCCAGTGTTGATTCTGGGGGAGCCGGACTTGTGGGACATGGCAGACTGCAGTTTGGTGTTAGATGGCTTCAGATTCTGTTGTCACCTCCGAGAACTCTGGTCCTTGTTTTCTTTTGTTTTCGAAGTGCTCACGATGCATGTGGACGTTGTTCTTCGTGACCTCACTGTCTGACCGACCGAGCGCTCCCCGTGACTCAGGGTCAGGGAGGGACGTTAGCGGCAGGTTCTCCGTACTTTTCACAGCAAAGAACACTTGATAATGGTTGCACTTATCTTCAGTGCAGGCTAGGCCGGTTGTCTTTTCTGGAAGTCCCCGGAGGCTCTCGGACTGTAGGCAGAAACACTGGTGGCTGTGACTACAGCTGCATGTCCTGGAAAGCAGTGGGGGGGGGGGTGCCGTGTGTGGCTCAGTCTGTTCTTGTGAAGGGTCTGAGCGTGCCAGCTCCACATTCTGAGTTCCTAAGGGGACTGCCTGCCCCATTTAATTTCCCAAATAAGGCGAGGACCCGGTGGTCACTGTCGTGCTGCCCTGGGTGCAGAGGAGCTGTGTGTGGTGCTCTGGCCGAGGCCCTCAGGGCGTCCACTGCCCAGTGGGAGGCACCGTGCACCTGCCGGGCAGGGGGGCAGCCCAGAGCCTGTCCAGACCTGGGTGGTGGTTTTCTCTTTTCCTGAATGCAGCACAAAGTGGCAGGACCCCGACACTGGCTCTTGGCTTGCCCCGTTCTCTGGGGAGCAGGTTATTGCTTTGATTAACCTTTCTTCTCCTCCTCATCTTTCTTCTTCTTTTTCGAAGGCCTTCTGAGCAGGTGGGGCACCGTACTCCAGTAGACCTGAGAGCAGGGTGGCCCTGACCTTGGCACAGCTCTGTCCGTGGCGTGTGCTGTGAGGGGGCTGTGTCGCAGGGACGGTGAGACTCTGGGTGAGGTTGGCATGTCCCCGGTGACCCTGCCTGGGCGACTCTGCAGAGGGCCCCTTTAGCGGGACCCGCCTTCCCTTTAGGAAGCTGCAGTCCAGGCCAGCGCTGATGAAGTGCCTTCCTGTGCCTCTGCCTGCGGGCGGGGGGGTGGGGTGGGGTGGTGTCCCTGAGCTTTGGAGCCTCGGTCTAGGGCAGACCCAGACTTCTTCTCTGTGCTTCATACCTGGGAAGCCGTATTGGAGTTACCCATAGAGTCAGCGGAAGTAGAAGCTTGTTGCCACTGGCCGTCCTCGGTCAGCCCAGTGCGGACCCACGTGGGGATCCGGGGGCCTGTGTGGCCGGGCCCCTGCGGGGTGGAGGGCACCAGACCCGGGTTGTGGGAGTTAGTGCCGTCCTGTTTGCACAGTTGATGTGTTATTTTACTTTTTCAAAGTAAGTGGCCAGCACTGGAGGGGAGTCCCCAGACCCTGTGAGACCCTGTGTTGCCTTTGTTCTCAGGTGGCATTGTGTGCTGAGAGCAAGCCTGGGCCGTAGGGGTGCCGGCCATTCCTAGGAGACGTCAGTGCAGCAAAGTGTAGGCCTTATAGGGTCCCCTGGACAGCCCTTGGCTCAGGCACCTGCTACTCTCACTCCAGAGGGCCCAGGCCGGCCTGTGCCCAGGGGCTCCATGGGGTTTCCCATGCAGCGGTCCCCTGTGCCTGTCAGCCGGTGACACAGGCTCACTGCACCCTCTCCACAAGTAGCTGCAGATGCGTTCGTGCATAAACGCCTAGTGGAGTTAGCTCAGCCCACAGGGAGCTGTGTGGAGGTGGGGAGTGGCTGGAGCTCTAGTTCAGAGCGACCCAGACCCCTTCCCCACGCTGGGCGCCAGCAGGGGCTCGCAGTCAGTGGGATCTGTGCTGAGGATGTGTGGGGCACTAGCGTGAGCTGAGCCAGCTGTGGCCACTCTCTGAAGTAGTCTGAGCGTGTCGTGGCGTGGGGACCAGAGTCACACGCACTCCATGAAGGGCAGGCACAGAAGCCGCTCAGTCGGTGACCGTGAGCATGTTCCAGTGGGCACCTCACTCTGGGTCGGCTTCTCTTGACACGCGGTCCCTGCAGTGTGGACCCTGAGGTGCAGTGGGTTTTTCCTAGAGCACCGGTGGGCATGGGTCCATTCGGGTCCCTGCTGCTCCGTGCCCACCGCCTCTCGGCACACCCGCAGCGCTGCCAGGCCTGGGGGCACAGCTGCGTTTCCTGGGAGGAAACTGCAGAGGAGAGAAGAGTTAGAAAGTCAGGACCCATCCGCTCCTGGTGCGCTTCCCTCGGGGAAGTTGGGCACCGGAGCCGAGCCCTCTTGGAAGATCTGCTGCAACCATTATCTCTGTTCTTTCTCTCTCACGCGCGTAAGCGTGTGGGCGGGTCGCGGGGCGTCCGCGGACTGTGTACATACGGACCTTTCAACATCCACGTGTGACTGGATGTGCTTTCAGCTCAGCCACACCTTAGCTGTTCGCTAGTTCTTTTGTGTTGTCTCACGGAAGTTCAATGGATACAGTTCCGTAAGTGTTGATGTGTTCGTGTGTGTATTCGATTTTTATAAAGATGGGAGTAAGTCAATACATTTATCCTGACCTGTGTATTATTTGTTCACAAACTCAAGAAGCTTAAAGCCAGTAACTATCAGTGTATCTCGCACGGTAAATGCTGCAGGCGATTTGTGGAGCCAAGAGGTACTTTCCTCTCGAGTTGCCTTGTTTGAGTTTGTGCTGTAATGAGTTCACCCAGCTCCCTGGGCATAACCTTGCGGTTCTGTTGGTCTGGCCACCTTTGTTCAATCCTTATACCAGTATGCTTTTAAAGGAGAAATCTTGTCTCTCTTTCCA
Organism: Artibeus jamaicensis; assembly: GCF_021234435.1. Taxonomy (NCBI): domain Eukaryota; kingdom Metazoa; phylum Chordata; class Mammalia; order Chiroptera; family Phyllostomidae; genus Artibeus; species Artibeus jamaicensis. The sequence goes on from NW_026521936.1 coordinate 5,469,665, forward strand.
GAGGAAATGTTGAGGGTCCCCGTTCCTGAACAGGCAGCATCCAGTAGGTGCCTGTGGCCTTGGCCCTGGGGCGGGAGGGGTGGGCTTCTTCCGAAGTATTTTCCATCCGGGGTGACCTTCCATGATTTGTAAAGGTCCTGAGAAACGACTGTTCACGCTTGGTTCTGTAGTGTTTCTGAACTGTGGCAGCATAGACCCTGCACCCAGGGGTCCTTTCTTCCAACAGCAAAAATGCTTAATTCTGCCAACAGAAGATTCTGTTGCTGGGAAGAGCTGGGAGCCAGGGATGGCGAAGGGGCAGGAGGAAGGGCCGCGGGGAGGACAGACTCTCAGAGTGGAGCAGTGTTCGCCCTAGACCGTCTCCTCGCGCACCCACTCGGGAGCAGGCAGGAGTGGGGAGCGCCTGCTGGACCGCTCCCGCTGCGGGGCGTGCGGGTGGGCGGTGTCAGGGTTCCCGGGAGTGCCCGCCCGGCCCCGGTGGGGCAGTGAGGGAGCCCTGCTCAGGGAGCGCATTTCCAGCAGCTGTCGCTTCTTCTCCTGTGTTCTCTCTGTTTCTCTTGTTTGTTGTGTTCCTTGTTTCTGTTTAATCGAAGGTAAGCTCAGCGTGCCTGTCGACCAGCGGACTGACGAGGCTGTGAGGACAGTTAGGTTTGGAGTGAGGTCCGCGTGCTGGGGCGCCGGTCCCTGCCGGAGCGCCCTTCCTGGGTCAGGCTTAACGTCCCTCCCTGGTCCAGCCGCTGTTAGATCTGCCTTTCCTGCCCTTTGTCAGGTAGAGCCCTCACCCCCACCTTTGATTGTTTATTTGGAGTCGGGGGAGGGAACACTTCAGTATTGGGGGTTCTTTACAAACTTTTCAGTGACAGGCTCCAGCAGGGGGATTCACAGACGGGCTTGGGGGTGACGGCGGGGGGGCCAGGAGACCCAGGAAGGCGGCCACACAGATCCAGGGAGAGAGGCTGAGGCACTCCTAAAATTTACTTAGGGATCATTTCAAGTAACCTTTTCACCTGTTCTTAAAATTTGTGAATGAAGTGTTATTTTGGACACTTTTAAATAACTTTACAAAGGCCTGTGGTCTTGGTTTACTACTGAATCCTAAGGATTTTTGTGTAAGGTTTTTTTGCAACCTGTTCAATTTCCATCCCTTCAAGGGCTGTGGTTCTGCGTCCTGGAACCACAGCCAAACCCACTGATTCATATTGGATCCCAGGTACACCTTCCGGTGGCGCGTGGCGGGCAGGGCCTGCCCTTCCCAGGGAGTGCGCACAGGCCTCGGCCCTCCCCGGTGCCGAGTTCCGGCGGGAAGCCCTCTCAGTGAGGCGGCAGGTCCTGGCCGTGAGGAGGGCTTTTTCCTTTGACTTGTAACCGACTATCCTGTGCACAGGGCCTCGTGTCAGTGCTTTGCTCTCGTTTTATTTCACTAAGTTTAAGAGGTTTGTAGAAAAATGCAGTCCCTTTAAAGAAACGTGCAGTTTTAAAACTTTCACGTTGCAGAGCGGGCAGGCAAATGCAGTTTCCGCACATCGCATAGTTAGTGCTGTCGTCCGCTCCGGAAGGCTGGCCTTGGCCTCTTTTCAGCTCGACTGTCTTGTAGCCTGCTCTCCAGTGGAAGGGCGCGCGCAGTGGACGCTGCGTGGGAAGGACGGAGCCGTTCCTTGCCTTGCGGCGGTCACTGGAGGGGCCGGAGCGCACACTGGCGACGGAAGAGCGGGCAGTCCTGCGGCTTTACCATCTTTCTTTGCTTTCAACAGGTGCGGGCCCTGCGTGCTCTCCTCTCTGAGGACTCGAACGCCGAAGCTTTAATTCCACTATTTAATTTCCAGGTTCAACAACACCGAAGCCCCAGGCCGGCTGCCTCCCCTAGACTCTTCTTGCACCACCCCCCTCACCCCTCCCTGCCCCCCCCCCCGCCCCCTTGGTGTGGACTCGCCCCTCTGCGCAGTGGCTTCATACAGAACGGAGTGCCGTGCACTTCTCACTCCTGGATCACCTCTCAGCTTTGCTTTGACAGGTCTGTCCCCTGCCTTGTCCCTCCAGGTCTGTGGTCGGAGAGAATAACACTTGGGTTCTATTACTTTGCAGTGCGACTCCGGCGGCCACGGCGGCAGCGGCACTAACCCCTCTCTTTTGCCCTCCCCTTGCAGGACCTCTTGTGCGTGGGTTCAGTGTTAGTAGTAACGCCCTATTGTTCTGCTGGGAGGTGCCGGCCTGCCCGCGCGACCTTTGTCCCTGCTCTGGCTGACTGTGACCCTTCCTAACCTAGTGCGCGCCGCCCAGGCGCGAAGCTGCAGGCACTGCGAGCGCTCAGAGCCGCCAGCTGACTGCGTCCTTCCTCTGGGCCGACCGACTTGGCCTGTCCTAGCGAGCAGGCCTGGCTCCGCCCCGGCCCTGCGGCGGCTGCCTCGGGAGTAGGTGTGGGGAGCAGGAGGCGCAGTGGGACTGTATTGTTGTACCCTTGTGTGACACTGTGCGGAAATGTGTTTCAAGCTGTACTGTAATTGGAACGATGTGTTAATAAAATACCTTGAAGTTTCTGCTTTCATCCTGTAGCTCTTATTTCCTCTCGCCACTCAGGTTCAGCCCAGCCTGCCTCCCGCCCCGGGGACAGACGGACAGCACAGCCCCGGGGGTTCAGGTGGCCTTGTCTGCACCGCACGGGGGGGCTGTGTGGGTCTGAATCCACCCGGAAGTAGGGGCTGCATTCTCTTTCTAATTTTTTAAAACAATTCTTACCATTTTTCTTTTTGTAATTTTATTTATGTTTAGGGAGGGGGGAGGGAAGGAGAAAGAGGGAGAGAAAAACATCAACATGTGGTTGCCTCTCATGCGCTCCCTACTGGGGACCTGGCCTGCAACCCAGGCATGTGCCCTGACTGGGAATCGAACTGGCGACCCCTTGGTTCGCAGGCCAGTGCTCAATCCACTGAGCCACACCAGCCGGGGTTCATTTTTAGCATTTTTCAAAGGAAACTTGTGCCCTAACCCTACAAGTAGAGGCAGCCCCCCCGCACCTGTGAGTGTGCCGTGCCGGGTGTGCTGTCCACTGCCCCAGGTCACTCACAAGTCACCACCTGGGTGGAAAACCAGGGGCCTCCAGAGCGAGTGCTCTGGGAAGCCCGTGTCCCCTCTGGCACGTGCACGGGCACACGCGCCCTGCAGTGACAGACCGCCCTCCCCAGCGGGTCCTGTGTGGCACCCATGTCAAGACCCAGGTGGCAGCTCCCTGTGCTCCCCTCTGCACGAAGGGGCTTCTCGAGGGAGCGGTAGGGTGGGGCTGGGGCACGTTCCCTTTGTCCCTGAGCTGGGCAGGCAGACAGCGGGGGCTGGGGACTGAGACCCGCTGTCTCTCCTGGGAGGGGGCACTTGCTACAAGGTCACCACTTGGAAGTCGACAGTGGGTGGCCTGTGCAGGGTTGAGGCCCAGGCCCCCCCCCCCGCCCCCCAAGTGCGGATTCCCTGTGTGGCGCGTGTTCTAATTCTGGGGCTGCTGGCATGGGGGCAGCTGGGGGGCCAGCGCCCTCCCGCACTGCCCCAAGATCAAGGAGAGGCCGTCCCGGCACAGAGCAGGTCAGGCAGGAAGTGGCTCCCGTCCGAGGTGGAACTGTCCGGTGTGACTTGGTGGAAGGTTGAAACCTAAACCGGAGCCTGCCAGTGCCTCGAGGCTACTGCCCACCACGCTTGTCCCGCTGGGGCCTGTGCTCCCAGGCACCTTATCTGGAGCCGGGACAGAGAACAACCCACAGCACCCGAGGGTCGGGGAGGTGCTGGGGTCTGGATTCGGGAGCAGGTGCACGTTGGCACAGGGGCAGTGGGTGTGGGTCTGGGGCCTACGCCGGCCCCATGGGCACAAGCGAAGTCTGTGTGTGCGGGCCTTCAACGGCAGCAGGCTTCATGTGTCCTCGGACAGGCCTCGCCCAAACACGTGTGTCTCTGGTGAAGATGACCCCCCCATCGGGGCTGGAGGGGACGTGCCAGGCACCCTGCACACAGGAGCTCCAGGGAACGGTGGGCACAGCGGCTCCCTGCTCCCTGGAGTGTTTGGGGCTGCCCTTGGGCACTGTCTGTGGACTGCCCAGGGGCAGCGTTCTGGTCAGCCCTGAGGCTGGTTGTGCCCCTCAGGGGTCCTCAGCCCCATCATGGCTGGTCCCCCCCCCAAGACCCTAGAGTGCTCTTGGGCCAGAGAGACCGGTGCAGGAGGACTGGCCTGGGCAGTCGGGGCAGCCCTGTCCTCTGAAGGGCTTTGAAGATGGACTGGGGCCCAAGATGGGCGAGGCCGAGGCAGGTGCTGACCAAACGCCGACTTCACACCCATGCCTGGGCCTGATCATGCCGGGCCGGACCCCAGGCCTGAGACCACAGGCCTGGGGTGAGAGCAGAGACTGCTGGGAGACCCCCAGCGTGGGGGCAAGTGGGCCTGCACCCCAGGCCTGGGAGGGCTGCCCCTCTGCCTCCTGCCCCCAGTCCTGGGGCCACCGGGTCAGGGAGGGCCCTTCCTTACACCGTTTCCTGAAACCAGGCCACTGGGTCACTGCCCTCCCCAAGGGTCACTTCCTCCCGGATGGCTGGCCCCGAGCACTTTTGCCTCCGCTGCCATCATTCTTAGCAAATGTCCTGGCCACCCTTCTCAGGAGCGGGCAGCACCTGGCCTCTGGGAAGTTCTGCGGTTGTGAGCGGAGCTGGGGTCCCGAGGCCACTGTGGGCATCCTTGCAGATGCAGGAAGCCTGTGTGTTCACCTTCCCGTTGTTCTGCTGTGGAAAATGCGAATCCCACGCAGTGAATTCCCAGGAGGCTGCTCTCAACACGTCCGCTCCCCCCGGGCACCGTCCATTCCCTTCTGTCCACATCTGTCTGGGGGACTCACCCCTTCCTTGGCGGGGTTGTTGGGGCCCGGTCCCTGCAGTGGCACCGAGGTGTCTGCTTCTTCCCCCAGGACTGTGACCCAGGCCATGGTCCTTCACGTTCTGGTGAAGACTTGGGGCCCCTCTTCTCCGCTGATTCCTGAGAAAGGGCCCCAAGGCCGGTGGAGGTGTGGACAGAGGCTTCCCAGACCCAGGGTCTCAGAGCTGCCCAGCAGATGGCGCTCACTCCCCCTGCCCTCCTCAAGGGACAGCCAGGTGGCACACCCTGAAATGGAGGCTGGTTCTGCCTCCATTCTCTCACCGGCGCTGGTCAAGCAGGTCGGAGCATGGCAGGGCTGGGCCAGGTAGGGGACCGAGCCTTCCTTCCACACGCAGGGGCGCAAGCCCGCAGAGCGGACCTGCCTCTGTCCGGACGTGCAGGTCCCGGGTGGATCTGAGACCAGAGCCCGGCTCTCAGGTCGCCCTCGCTCAGCCCCGGGGGTCACCCCAACAGGGAGGACACTGCAGGGCGGTGCCTGATGGGCACGGGCTTCGAGTGTGGAAAGACAAGCCTCCTCTGGGTGGGGACACCCTGGCATCTGACTTCCTCCTGGCCCCGAGAGGCACTTCCCCGAAAGGCGCCTGACCCTCCAAGGCGTCTGCAGCCCCCTCGGAGGGCGGCCGCTCCCCCGAGCTGACGGTCCTGTGAGCAGCGCACGGCGGCCCTCGTGGCAGCAGCGGCCACAGCATGGACTGCTGACCAAGGCCACTTGGGTGGACATAGAGGGGACACAGAACAAGGCAACATATAACTTCTTAAGCATGTTAAAAATACAGCATTTTATTTTTGCTTAGAGCCCACTAAATTGTCATGGAGGTGAGTGAGGGCACTCTGTAAGTTTGCCACCCAGAGAGCATCGTTGTGAAGGTCGTCAGCATGTGTCTACATGCACATATAGTGAATGCCCATGTGTGCACACATACATGTGCATGCATGCATGTGCACTCACATGCGCACGAACACAAACATGCAATGCATGGGTACGTTCAAAACATCATGCATGCACAACCACACCAACGTGTGTGCACACACACATGAACACCCCAGCCACCCTCACCACTGCCACCCGCCCAGTACCCACCCTGTGGCCCCCACCTCACCTGGCACAGCGGTCACCACCACCTTCCTCCATCCCATTTGTTTAGAATGTGCCCTTAGGGGTGACGAGTATGGTCTGCTCCCCCGGGAAAACACTCACAGCCCTACCAGCTCTGTGTGGCAGCTGCTGCTCTTGTTGGGGGACGTGGGGTGTGGACGCACACCTGCCCCACCTGAGTGGACGGCAGCCTCACAGTGTCGCCTGTCAAGGGAGCCTGGCACCCAGGCGACACCACTGTGCCCACTCGTCTGGTTCTCAGACACAGACACACCCTCACTTTGTCCAGATGTCACTTTGTCCACTTTGTCCAGATGTGAGGGGATGGGGACCCCCCAGTCCCAGTGCCGGTTAGCGGGGGGCACGGTGGCCTCTGGGGAAGAGCTGTGCATCCCTCAGGAAGAGGCACGTGGCCTCACAGGGGCTGCCACGGCCGCTGCCCACGTGTACAAACCTTCTCAGAGGTCATCTGCTCACCCTGAGGTGTGGGACGTCATTTCCAGGGAGGGGAGCCACACAGCTAAGCGAGGGGTCACAGTCCCCTAGTGGCTCCTTCCAGATGCTGCTGGAGCCTGTGGGGGGAGGATGGAGAGCCCCGAGCTCTGTAAGGGCCTGGGGGGTGGGCCCCAGGTCCAGATGGGAAGCCCCCTGCAGGGGCTGCTGCCCTGGGACCTTAAAGGGTTGCATGGGAAGTCGCATTGGTATTCCTACGCCCTAAGAATGCGGCACTTGCAGCCTTCGGTATTCCCTACGTGGCTTTTTTTCTTTTCTTTTTCCTCTTTTTGATCACTGGTCTCTAAGAAAAAAGCTTCCCTTTCCCCCAGAAAGCCAGGCCAGGGCCCGGTGCGGCTGCCATGGCTGGGTGAGGCCACTGTGGGAGCGAAGGGAGAGCGGGACGGGAGGCGTTGCTTGTCCTGACTGCTCCCGCCAGGCCTTGGACACTGCAGTCCGTGGGTGTCCCGCTGTCCCTTGCCCTCCGTTCTGCAGAGGCAGTTCGGATACTCGCGGTGGGCGGCCGAGACCACCAGAGGGCGCTCGGACTCCACCCAGAGGCGCAACTCCTTAGCTATGCGAGGGCGCACCGCTCTAGCGAAGGGTCCCGGAGACCCGTGGCGAACGGTAATGGGGGGCACCCCCCCGCCCCGGCTCGAGACCCCACACCTCTCCAGGCACGCCCCGCAGCCTCTCGTGCCTGGCTTTTACCCTGCCAGGGGTAGGACGCAGGAACAGGAGGCCAAACTCTGGGGCCCCTGGACCTGCGTGGGGTGGGGGCGTTGGAGGCGGGGGGGAGGACCCGCACCGTCCGTGGACCTGCATCAGGTCTGCAGCCTCCTGCCAGCTTTCCTCGCGGTCTGCCGGCCTCCGGGGCCTGGCGGGCAGAGGAGGAGATTGCATTCTCAGTGGACCCAGAGCTGAGCGAGCTAGAGGCACGTAGAGTGGAAGCTTTGTGCGCACAGGCCCCTCAGCTCTCAGCAGAGAAGGGGTTCCAGGCAAGGCCTTTGGGGTCGCCCGAGTTTGGGGACAGAAGAGGGAGGAGCCAGACAAGGTTCACTCAGCCCCACAGAGCCCCAGGCTCTGATATCACCCACACCACCCAGTGCTGGGAACAGCACCATCCCAGCAGCGGCGGGGTGGGGGGGTGGGGGGGTGCCTCACGGTCCTTGGGCAGGGCCGTCCAGGCCTGTCCCCTGCTCTGATGCTGACACACTGAGGCTCCTTCTGAAGCAGCCGATGGGTCCCCCCCACCCTCAGGGCTGAGCTCCTGCATTTTGGTGCCCAGCACTTATTGAGGGAGGCTGGCACCTGCTCGCTGAAAGGTTTCAGCCGGGACTCAGATAACACGGTCCTGAAGGGTGACAGACTATGGGGACCCTGGGTGCGGGGCTCCCTCTTGAAGACATGGGGTTCTTTTGCTGCCTGCAGGCTGCAGGGCTCCTGGAAGAAATCCTGCATCTCCTCTGGGGCCCAGAGAATGGGGGGTCCCCCCCAAACCCTGCCTCCTTCCCCCAGGGATGAAGGTCGGTGCCCAGGGCAAAGGGACATAGGATCCCACTCCGGAGCCAAGTTCTGCGGTGCGGGGAGTTTTTCCTCGGATTGTTGGCATTGAAGTGCTTCTAGTCGATCTTAGTTTTCCAGATTTCTGAACCTTGTTTAAACCAATCTCCCCAGTTTGGGAACAGAGCCGCCCTCACCCCAGAAACCGGGGACGCCCACCGAGAACGTAACCCCCCCCCCCCCAGAGACATTCCGGGAGTCCTTGTCCGAGACCCAGAGCTCATTTCCATAGTGAAAATGTGAATTTTAAGATTTTCTTCTTAATGGGGGAATAAAGCTCAGCTGGAAGAGAAAAGGAAGTTCTCTCCAAAGACAGATGGTTTTCCCGGGGTCGGGAGAATAAAGGCCCAGGGGCGTCCTGTGATTGTGTTTTGGGCCCAGGGTGTCCCCTACTTTCCGGGTTAGCTCATGCTTGTTCAGCATAAAGGCCAGGCCGGAGGGGCTGCCCCCTGGGCCTTCCTGGGGCCCCCTCTGGCACAGCGAGGCGCGCTATCCAGGGGCGACCCTTCCAATTCCAGTCGAACGCCGTGCTGTGACAATGGCCACAGCATGTGCTCTGGCCCTGCCCGCACTCTGCCCCACTGCCCGGCGTGGTTTGGGTTTGGGATCTGCAATGCAGGGGGTGGACTTCCCTGTCAAGACCCGAATTGCAAGTATTCTGGACTCTGGGGGCCATGTTTTTTGGTTGCAGCCTCTGGTGCACCTGCTGAGGGCCCCCCCACCCCACCGTGGGAGCTCAGCAGCCCCCGCGGACCCCGGGCTCCTACACAGCTTTGCCGACCGGCACTGGATGTCCGATCTCACCTAGGTCCCACCAGGCATGAGCTACTGCTCCCCTACGGGCCTTCTCCCCAACTGCTGAAACATGCAAAGCCAGTCTAAGCCGGTGGGCCATGTAAAGCCAGGCCTGGGGCCGGATCTGGGCCACGGTGCCTCCACCCGGTCCTGGGACTCGCCTCCTCTATCAGAGGCTGGGAGACATCGGGGCTCCCAAAGTGTTTTGTGATTTGCTCGTAAGATGTCCTTGGAAAGTCACCTCCCTGGGCTGCTCACCCACCCCCCTGGAGTGGGCTGTTCTCTCCTGGGGATGGACCACTTTTCTGAGTCACCAGAACACTGACTGAGACCCGGGCCCTGCACTGGGCCCCGCAGCTGGCTCCCCAGCCCCGCCCAACAGCACTTTGCTGTTTTCTTGCCAAATCTTGTGACCAATTGGGCTTCTCGGCACATCCACCCGGTATTTCCCATGTGACTGTGAACTGACAGCTAAGGGAGCGGGAGGTGCCTTCTGCCTTCCGCCCCCCACCCCCGGCCTGACCCCCCTGGCCTGACGGGGCCTCCTGTGAATGACCTGCAGCAGGGGGCTCAGTAAGACCGTCCCCTTACCGCTCCTGCGCGCCCCGTGGTGGAAAGTGAGAGCTCGCCGGCGGCAGTCTGGGGCGGGAGTTTGGCCACAAAATGGACACGTGGAAGTCTCTGCAACTGCTTTAATTGTTCGGACAAGGGAGCGGTTTCAGGGACATTCTGACTCAGGTGTTTGACAGGAGGGACTGACCGGTGCAGGCTGGGCCTACATGTGGCAGCATTATGGCCGCGTCGGCCCTGTGGACGGAGATGTAGGGGCCTCGTGCAGCAGAGTGGGCTCCCTTCTGTTGCCCATAAAAAAAGAGAATTCTTCGTGTAAAGCTGAACATGGGACAGGGCGGTGGGAGAGGGCTGGGTAAATACCCAGTGTGACGGGGCCACCGTGCCCGGCCTGCAGGGGGCACTGTGGGAGCCTGCTGCCCAGGGCTGGGGGCCCAGACTCTGCCACTGGCTCAGGCACCTCAGGGTCTCGCCAGCTCCCGACCCAACAGGCTTCACTGCTAACAACTCCATCACCACAGCCAGAGACGCTGCTGTGCCCAGGGCTTCTGGTCTACCTTGGACCAGCTTGCGTGCACACTGGAACAGTCAACAGATGGGAACCAACAAGCGCCACCAGGGGCTTGTTAACCTGGAACCTTGAATCTTGAACCTGACCACCTACAGGACCAGAAAAAAACCTCCTCCAGGGAAACTGAGGACCACTCCCGCCCAGAGGGCCCGACCCCGGGTGCACCCAGTATGCCCGCAGGCCTCCGGCACCAGCACCGTGCACTTGGGTCCCGGCCCCCTGGAGAAACCATGCCAGACCCTCGGCACAGAAGCCCCCAGGGGACGCAGGCCCAGCCTCGGGAGCAGCTTCTCCAGACACACCGGCCAGTCCCATTCTGCTCCTGTCTCCAGAGCCGCCTGCACAGCCGCCCCAGCAACGCCTGGCTGTGCAGACGCCGGAGCTGGAAGCACAGAGCCGGGGTGGCAGCGGCCTCCTGAAAGCTATGGCCGCCCAGGGCAGAGCCCTCTGGGCGGGGCAGCAAGCGCAGAGGGTCTCCTCCCCCAGACCCACGGACACAAGCACCCACTGACACCGAGCTGGACCCTAGGGACAAAAGTCCATGCTCAGCAACCACTCCAGACAGACGAGTGAGACTTGACACCAGCATGGCCCCGAGACCTCAGTGGCTGGAGCTGGAGAGGACAGCTGGACACTCACTACGTTGTGGGCCTGCCCGGGCCCAAGGGGAGCCTTGAGGAAAGACGGTGGAGGTCCAGAGAGATCCACATCCTGCCTTCTCCTGGGGGGCCCCCTTTAGAGGCCCCCCGAGAGTTGACAAAGCAGTGAAGGACCCTCCAACAAGGCCAGAAAACTCAGCTCTCCAAAGTGAGGCTCCACTCGGCTTGGCCAAGCCCCCGGAGCAAGGTCCAGTCACGACCAGGAGCCCGAGAGGAAGCCGCAGGTGACGGCCCCTGGGCCACCACCTCCTTCTCCGGGCCTACCTGTCAGCTGTGCTGGTGAGGGGGCGCCCACAGTACCCAGCACAGCACCCCCAAGCTGTGGGGTATGGGAAGATGGTCACAGAGCAGAGGCCTCTGCAGGGGTGAAAATCGGCACCTGTGTGGACCTGAATTCACAGCATAAGCAATGGTCTAAATGGGGGGGGGGGGGGTTGGGGGGAGGACCGGGTACAAAGAAAGGTTTTCGACAGGAGTTCTCAGTTCTTACTTACTGACCAGCCTGTGCGTGGCACGTTTTATTTCTATAAAACTATTACAAAATATTCAAAAATACAGTTTAGTAAATTTACAGCAGTTATTCTGAATTTATTAATGCAAAACATCCTTGTTTATCTCTGCACAAACTACAGGCTCCGTCCGCGTGGGCTCATTGCTAATGTGCGCTTTTAAAAAATATCATTTTCTAATAAATTCTTTGAAGTTAAAAATAACAGAGATCTTCCAGTTTGTCCAGAAAGAGAAAGAAGAAGACGAAGGAGGAGGAGGAGGAAGAGGAAGGAGGGAAAGTGTGTGCGTGAGTGTGTAACAGTCTTGACTTCCAAGAATGTGGCCAAAACGGTGACGACGAAGCAAAGATCACACCAGGGAGATATCAGAGGAGACGGCGGTGACGTTGGAAATTCGTTAAATTAAAAATAATATATTTTCATATTTTACACTATTTCAAAAATGAAATGTAATTCAGTTCAGTATTGATCTCTCAAGAAAATCTAATTTACAATTCTGTGTATAAAAATAGACTTTGTGGGCCCCCACGAAGCGCGTCTTAGTGGACACCGGCCGAGGGGCAGAGGCGGCGGTGGACGAGGGCGGGGCGCGCAGTGCGCGGCTTTCCGAGAGGCAGGGCCGGGGACGCGTAGAAAAATAGACTCTGAGCGGGTCGCTTGGCCTCACAAAATACTCTTTCCCCCTGTGAGTACAGTTCACACGACAATAATAAATTATCCGAGAAACAAACTAGTTAAGGCTCTTGAAGGTCCGGTTCATATTATTTAAAACATCTATTCATACCCAACAAATAAATAGCCAGGAGAGGTGGAAAAAAATTATCAAAACAATAACAAAAAATAAAAATAAAAAATAAAAAATAAACGAACTAAACACGATGCCAGAACTTCCCCAGGGCCTTGGTTTCCTTGTAGTCTACTTTGGGCTGTCCTACTTTATTATTATTATTATTATTAATTATTATTATTATGATAATTAACGTCTCATTCCGTGCGCTTTTTTCCGTGTGTCTTTTGCTGTATCTTGCTGTTGCCCCCCCCACCGCCCCCACCCCGCGCTCCCCGCCCGCCCCGTCCCCGGCCTTCAGCTGGACTTGACCGCCATGCCCAGCGGGTGCAGGGCCTCGCTGTCCAACAGCCAGGTGCCTATTTGGTAGAGCAGCTGCGAGTACCAGTGGACGCCCGCCGCCCCCGACGCGTCCGCCGGCCCCGGCGCGCCCGGCGTGGGCTGGGGGGCGCGGCCGCCGCTGTCCCCGTCCCCGCAGCGGTCCGTGCGCCCGGGCGCCAGCGCGGCCAGCAGCGCGTGCGCCAGGCGGAAGGGCGCGAAGGCCCGGTGCGCCCAGCTGTGCTCCTCGATGACCGCGTAGCACGACGCCAGCACCCGGTTGATGAGGATGGTGCCCTGCGCCGTGAGCGGCGCGTACGCGCCCGTGGCCTCCTCCCGCAGCGTCACGCTGTGCACGGCAGCTGGCAGGAGCCGGCGGTCCCCGCCGCGCTCGGCCACAACGTACACGCGCTGGCCAGGCCGCACGCGGCTGGCGAAGAGCGCCCGGCGCCCCAGCGCGCCCCCCGGCGGCCGCCCCACGCCCGAGTCGTTGTGCGGCGCCACGAAGAGCAGGTGCGCAGCGGTGAGCAGCAGGCGCTCGCGGGGCTCCCGCGTCTCGATCACATAGAAAACCTTCTTGGCGCCGTCGTCGCGGTCCAGGAAGGTGAGGAAATCGCTGTAGAGCAGCCGGCCCTGGTCGTCGGCAGCCAGCACGCGGTCTCCGGGGCGCAGGTCCTTAACCAGCTTGGTGCCACCCTGCTCCAGGTGCACCGTGGCCGAGCCCGGGAAGCAGCCGCCCGACTTGGCCGCCACCGAGTTCTCTGCGGGGAGGAAGAAAGAAGAGCGGACAGGACGGTGAATCCCGAGGCAGAGGCGCGTGTGGGCAGCGGCGCGCGCTCGGCGTGCCGCGCGCCCCGACGGGGATGCGCGCGGCTCCGGGGGGAAGGTTAGGGGTTGGTCGGACGAAGGCCTCCCTTCTGGAGCCCCACCGCCTGGGCGACAAACTTCACACGCAGACACATTCCTTCACGACTCTTTCAGGGTCGAGCGGGCGGTGATAAAGGCTGGCCGGCCCCGCTCCTTCCCCCACCCCCGCGCTCAGTACACACCCAGCTTCGCCACGAATTCAGAAGGTATTTGCTCTCCACTTGGATTCCTCGGGAAGCCTCCTTGAGCTCACTCGGGCGCCTTCCCGCCCGCTCCCCACCCCCCGCTCCCCACCCCCACCGCGCTCCAGCACCCGGCTGCGCCGCAGGGACCCCTGGCGCGCCTGCCCCCAGCGCCCAGCCGGGGGGCCTCCGGTGTGGGTGTTTCGGGGGACGGGGGCGGGGGTGGAAAATAGCTGCAGTAGTTGTAGCAACTGGACAAACATTCCAGAGAACCGGCCGAGGTGTGAAAACCCGGGGCTTGTGTGGATTTTCCCATTAAAATCCAATAAAGGGCCCCGCATTGTGGTTGCGATGGCCGCGCTGGAAGGGATTCGCTCTCGGAAGAGGGGACACTTCCACGTCTCCTCTCGCCCCTGGGGCTCCCGGCCGCCCCCTCCCTATTTGCTCAGGTGCACCGCCTCCCCACCCCCGCCCCCCCCGCCCCCCTCCGCTCGCGTTCACACGCGGGCCCTCCAGAAGCCCGGGCCTCGCAAGCACTATTTGCACAGCTAGGCCTCTCTTCCAACCTCTCAAGACGTGTATTTGAATTTTAAATGGCGGGCCCCGCTACAGCGCTGGAAGCCGCCGCGTTCTCAAGGCCCCTTGACGACGCGCTTTCTCGAGCCCTCGGTGGCTCTCTGTCCCGAGGACAATGATCGGAGCGGGCGGCGCGCGGGGGGCCGGGCGGAGGGGCGCGGAGGCCCCAGTCTTCTTTGCATTCCAATCTCTGGGATCAGGCTTTTTGCAAATAGAGATCGCGAGAAAGAGTCTTCCTGCTGGAATTAGAGGGTTTTTAATCTTCTCATCGGTTTCTCCGGCATGAAGTGCGGGCCTGGCCACGGGAGGCCCGCCGGAGCCCCCGGAATGCGGCCCTGGACGCAGACGGGCCGGAGTCGTCCAGTCGCACGACCCTGCTTGACACGCAGCGCGCTGCGCCCCGGCCCGTGTGCGCGGAATGCCAATGAGCAGCTCTGTGCGGCCGGGGTCTGCTCCCCCGAAGGGTCCTGGGGCCGGATTACCGCTGCTCATTTGCGAAGAGACCTCTAGGGACCCCACCCCGCCAGGGGCACCCCCCCCCAAGGGCGACCCCGCGGACAGGGGTGGCCCCAGAGTGACCGCGCACACTCGAGCACAGTCGCAAGGTGCGGGGAAGGGCGCTCCCAGTTACGGGGCAGGGGCGCGGGGTGGGGGGGAGCGAGAAGCCGGTCCCTGGCAGAGACGCGCGAAGCGGGGGCGCCTCCTTCTCTTCTCCAAAACTGAGAGTCCTTCCCCACCGTCCCCCACACTCCTTTTCTTTCTGCTGTGTAAGGCAGCCACTATTTTCTTTATCTACGAAGTGTGTCTTGACACTTTAAAAAGTGTTTTTCTACTTACATCTGCTACCAAAATACAGTTTAGAAGGCAAATAGGCAAAACTGGGGGAGTGGGGGGGGAGACACGATTCCTCCGGAATTCAGTGTGAACTGTTTTGCTAAATGCGCCAACTTATGCTGAGACCGAGACGTGGCGCAAACAGTCGGCGAGTTGAGATATTCGCGCGTGTGGGCGTAAAGCCTTCCTTTCAGAGCGATTCCTCGCCAGCGACCGCATGCGGCGTTGCAGGCCCAGGGAAATAGCGCGCGGGCGCGCGCGCGGCGGGATGGCCTGGCCGCAGCTACAGCCTCCGCTTTCCTGGCCCTGCCCGCGGCAGCAGGGCAGCCCAGCTGGCTCCTAACGAGCGGGGCAGGGGCTTCTGGGCTTGCGGCGTCCAGATGTTGGAAGTGGCGACTGCTGGGTTTATTACCTCCTACCAGGCCTCTCCCCAAAGGCTTAGCCAGGGAGTTAAGTGAGTTTAGAATCCACAGGCGCACATGGGGAGGGGCAAGGCGACCGGGTTTAGGTCCTGGACAGAACCTCCTGTTCTGGGGCAGGCAGGAGGGGGGGGCGGGGGACTGGTGGGGCCGCTGATGCTTTAGCCCTGAATGAAAGGGAGGCTGAGGCCAGACCTGGCTGACCACAGGGGCTGCAGTCTTGCAACAGGACAGCGCCCCCATCTTTCTTCCCTGTCTCCACCACCTGCAGTGGGGTTCCGGAAACGGAGGGGGGTGGGGTGGGGGTGGGCATGGCTCAGGAGGCCATATGCCCTGGGCATGGGGCTCACAGGGCCTCAGGCGTTGAGGGTCGGGTGCGATTCCTGGCCAGGGGCGAGCCTCACAGGATGTGAAACATGGTCCATCCTCGTCCACCTTCTTCCCTTCGCTGGCCCTCAGTGCCCCTCCCCATTTTTTGACTTTGCTTCCAATCAAGCCAAGGGGCACACAGGTGCCACCCCGTGGGTGTGTGGCAGGCGGGCGGCTGTGGGAAGGCCTCTGGCACTCACCTGCTTTCACGGAGCAGTGGATGTGGGCTTTGGACTCGTAGTACACCCAGTCGAAGCCGGCCTCCACCGCCAGGCGCGCCAGCATGCCGTACTTGCTGCGGTCTCGGTCGGACGTGGTGATGTCCACGGCGCGGCCCTCGTAGTGCAGTGACTCCTCTGAGTGGTGGCCATCCTCGTCCCAGCCCTCGGTCACCCGCAGCTTCACGCCGGGCCACTGGTTCATCACGGAGATGGCCAGGGCGTTTAACTTGTCTTTGCATCTCTGTGGGGAGAGGGGAGTGGAGACATCGGCATCCGACCACACGACTCCCCAGGACCCGGGCTGGAGGACCCAGGCCGAGCAGAGAAGTGGGAGAATGAGCCTGGAAGGAGCCCAGTTGGCTTGGAGGAGGTGGCCTCGGGCTGGGACCGGGGCAGGGGGGTGGGCCTGTCTCTGAGTCCTAACCCTGCAGAGCCCTGACCCCGGCCTGGGGTGCAGATGAGACTTTTTGGAAACAAGCGAACTGTGGGTGTGTGTGTTTAGACACAGGCTGGAGAACCCACCTGGGGTACCACTGGCTGTGCCTCCCTCCTTCCGCAAGGTGCCCCCCACCCCACCCTAGCCCTCTCTGCAGGCCCCCTTTCCCTGCACCTGTGCGGGGCTCCGCCCTTCTCCCTGGGCGCACTCCCTCACCTGGAGGCCAGAGAGAGGCCCAGGGTGCGACTCTGCAGGAGTCGAGCAAATCACACTGTGCTTCTTCAAGAGCTAAAAGCCTTGCCTTATCTGCAGACCCTCCCTCCTGCCCTGTGCCTATCTGAGGTGAGAAGGAAGCCTAAGGTGGAGAAGGAGGTGGGAAGCTGATAGCCTGGCGGGAGGGGCGGGGAGAGGCGGCAGTGAAAGGCGGCCAGGCGAGTTATGATTTTCTGCGCGGGCCTCGGCCGGACCACAAACAGCCTTTATCTGGGCGGCCACATTCCTCTGCCCCGCAGAACTCTTTCTGCCGGCATTTCTGTGGTCTGATTGTGTCTCTTGTTTTCCTTAACCTGTTCCCTTCCCCCTCTTGTTTTCTTGGCCCCGGCGCGGAGGCGCAGAATGGTGTCCGGCAAGTTTGAAGAGCAAACTTCAGAGGTGGAGGGAGGGAGGGAGGGAGGGGGTAGGGCGGGAGGGTGGGGGATGGGGAGCCAGCAAAAAAGCCTGAGGCCTGGGAGCCCTTCGCCTGGGGGAGTCTCCCTCTGGACACCACCCTTCACCTCCCCCCCCCAACACGCACCCACAGGGAGGCTGCCTGGGGGAGTCAGGGAAGGAACAGGCAGGACGCACACCAGGGTGCGCGGAGCTGGGGTCCCGGGCAAACGCGCGTGGGCGGGGGGAGCATTGAAGACAGCTGAATCGAGTGTGTGCGTCGTGGGCTGCCCCCCCACCCCCACCCCACAGAACTCTCTGGACGCGTACCCGCTACGGGGTGCGGGATGTCAAAGAGGGGGCAGTGGCAATGTTTCGCGGGGGCATCCCCCGGAGAGGCCGGCTCAAGGGGGGGGGGGCGACAATTTCAAGGTGAGGTCCGCAGAGGGCAGGGACTGGCCTCCTGCCGGCGGCAGGCACTGCGCTGGAGAGGCGGCCCCATCCAGGACCCTGATAACCGCGGGGGGGGGGGGGCTCATTTCCTAAAGAGTGGAGGGGGGCGCCCTTGCAGGAGGGGATGGGACAGACTGCGCCACAGGAAAAGCCCTGTGTATGGGGCAGCAATAAAACCCAGTGATACGGTTGTAGAGTTAAACATCCAACAAATGGGGGAGGGGCGCCCGGGGTAACAGGTCAGCGCTCGCAGGTTTCTGGGCCTGACAGCCCTTTTCTTAAAAAAAAAAAAAAAAAAAAAAAAGGAAAAAGAAAAAGAAAAAGTCGGAAGGGCAGACTCTGAGCGAGGTCATCTTGAAGACTGAACGCGTTTTACATGAAAATCAATCAGTAAACCAGGGTCAGCGAAGAGCCGGGATGTGGAGCCGGCGGCGCAGGCGCACAGAGCGGACACGCACACTCCCGGAGTCCCGCGCCCCCATCCCACCGCAGCGCCGGTTTCCCGGGGGCACTTGGAGCTCTCCGCGGCGACCCCCATGGCAGGGGGCGCGGGGAGGGCAGGATGGGGAGGACCCAGGACCACCCCTACGTCGCGAGCTGCGCCACTTGGGCCAGAGGTGGACGACCCAGGCGAGGACGCAGGCTGAGGCAGGCCCAAGTCCGCGCCCCCCCCGCCTCCTCGCCCTCCCCGGCGCCCCCCGGCGCGGCCTGGGCCGGCGGCTGCAAGGACACGCTGCGCCCGGGCGGGCCATCAGTTCACTGGGTCCTGGGCCGCGAATCAAGCCCGACTCTGTGCAGCCACCGTGAAGCCCAGCGGGGCCGCTCGGCCGCTTTGTGTCGCGGAAGCCGAGCGGTTCCCCTCGCCTGAGCTCCCGCCGCCTCCCCCGTCTGCGCAGACGCTGGGCGCCCAGCGCCGGAGCCGGACCTTCACTGCCCGCGGCCCAAGGGCTTCCCCAGCGCGGGGGAGGGGTACTTCAACTTCAAAAGAGACCCCCCCAGTCCCTATGCACACTCCCCCACAGCTCCTTCCCTACTCTGGAAAACCAGACCCCTCCCATCAAAACAGGAAAACACTCCTTAAACCCACACCTGAGCGCGGTGCCCCAGGGCTGCCACGCACCCAGAAATCTACTCATGGTGGCGTCTCAGGCCGATGCCCTCGCAGCCCTCTCAGGCCAGCCCCTCGCGGCCCCCGGGCCCCTGCGAGTCCCCGGCCGCCGGCACCCCGCCGGGCATCCGCGGCCTGTAGGGACAGGGCGTCAGTCTGCGCTCCCCCCTCGCGGAGTTAATATTAACCAGGAGCTCCTGCGTTCCAGAGCTGCTCTCAAAGTTCCACTGGGGACGGTCTTGCCATGGTTGAGGGACTCGGGCCGCAGTCACGTTGGAGAGACAGAGGCGCACAGAGCGGCGGAGGGACGGCGGGATGGGGGCGGAGGGACAGCACCTGAGCCCCGAGTCCCGGTGGTCGTCCGAACTGAGGGGCCAGCGCGCGCGGGTTCCCGGAGGAGCCCTGACCTCCTCTGGCCTGGGAGGAGATCCCTGCTTCACCCCTTCACCCCAGCCCTGCCCCTCACCACCCACGGTCTTCACCTGCCTCCCCAATCACTGCCCCGCCCCCCCACTCGTGGAATCAGAGCAGAAGGAAGCACGGGAAGGGATAAACCAAGGGCACCTTCCAGGCTGCCCCCTCGCCACCGACGATTTGGGGGGACATTATGGGGGGGCTGTGATCCATCCAGGCCTGGCTCTCCCTACCCACTCCTACGGTAGCTGCCCCTCCCCCGTCCTTTTGTCCTGGGTACAGGGAAGAGCCACTGCCCAAGGAAAAAAAGTATTTGTTTTCGTTTCTTCGTCTGAGGGAAGTTGACAGAAGGTCAGAAGTTCAAATGCTGCCCGCGCACGCGGCGGCGAGAGTGGCGCGGCGCGGGGCGCTGGGCCGCGGGTCCCCGGCGGGGCTCCCAGGCCCTGGAGGCCTGGAGGCAGCGGAGCCTGCGCTGCGCCCCGGCCCAGGCACCGGCCTCCGCGCCCCCGCGCAGCGACCCGGGCCGTCGGGGCCTTGCTCGGAGCCCGGGCCGCCAGCGCAGGGCGCGTGGAGGGGCGGCCGCAGCCCGCCCCGTGCGCTGAAACTGGAGCCGCGGGATCGATCGGCCCGCAGTAAGTGGAGCCGAATGCGTCTGCCTGGGCGCGCGGCTCTGAGCTCGCAGCTCCGCGGCCAGGCCGGGGCCCCGCTCCAGCGTCGGCACCGCGCACTCCGGGGTGGATGCTGACCCCTCCCGGTCGGGGATCTCTGGTGTCTCCGCCCCCCCGCCTGCTCCAACCTCTCCCTCTTGCTCCCTGGCTCCGAGAGACCCCGAGAAGGCCCCCTCCCTCCCGGGGGAGCAGGGTGACCCGGGGTCCGGGCCCCGGACAGCTGGAGGACTGTCCGCCGCGGGCGGCGCGCTGGGCGCCCCGAGGCCTGCGCAAAGTTAATCGCAGCTCGCGCCGCTCTGAGCACCGGCGCGCGCGGCCACACTCGAGGTCCAGATTTAAGGTGGTCAGGCCAGATGAGAGAGAGAGAGCGCGAAGGGCCCTGTCTTCTGCTCCCCTCCTCCCCCGGCTCCCCGGCTGCCCGCCCTCGTCCAGGCTCAGCTCCGCAGCCAGGCCAGGCTCTGGTTGCGCGCAGAGGGCCCGGAGGTGGCGGCTGGATCCCGCCACCCCCACCCTCCCGGCCCTTGCGCCCCTTCAGCGCTGCTCCATCAGCTGCGCTGCCGCGGCGCGCTCCTAGCCCTAAAGGTAGGGCTTGAATATTTTAATAGGGCAATAAAAAGGATGTTGACCTATATTCGCCAGGAAATCCATTTCTAGCTTCAGTCCTCCGTGCGCGGAGTTTCAGACAGCCCACCCTGGGCGGGGAGACTGGCAGCCCGCGGTCTCCAGCGGCAGCGGGGAGGGAGAGCGGGCAGGCGCGCGTTTGCTTTGGTTCCTCTCTCCAGCCCCCTCCCTAGTCCCCAGGCGAGCAGGTTGAAAGCTGGACCGATGCGACGCCAGTAAGTTCCAAGTCCCTCCCCTCAGGTACCAGGCGGGGAGCAGGAAAGCGCATCCTTAAAGAAATATCGATACATTCGCCCTGATGGGCACAACTGCCGCCAGGGAGTCTCAGCAGAACTGTGTGACGTGGCCAGGGACCAGCCCCCAGCCTCTAGAGCCCTGTGGTCGGAAGGCCACCGGGCTCTTCCCAGGGAGGGCCTCCCGGGGCCGTGCGGCGGCAGGTGGGGGGTGGGTGGCAGAGAGAAGCCCAGAGAAGGGAGCCTGGGAGCTCAGGCGTCTGATGCTACATCTGTCCAGGGACCTGGAAGCCAGTCCTTGTTTGTGGGGGATTTCTTCCCCCTCCCTCCATGTCCACCCCAAACTTGGAAAGGACGGACGCACCCCCCCACCCCAGTGAAGGTCTCCCCCAGTGACCAGCCAGAGCTGAGGCACGGCGTGAAGGCCATCCCAGCTGGAGCGATCAAATCAGGGCCATCCTTGGACCAGGTCTCCCGTGGACCTCCCCGCCCCCACCCTGAACTTCTGCAGCTGGACCCTTCACCTGCATTCCCTCCAGGAAGAGGGAGGGATGGCCGGCAGGCAGGTGGGTGGGGAAGGCCAGGGTGAAGTCGCGGAGCTATCCGCCCGCAGAGCAAACACGCTAAGTCTGGAGCTGCCCGGTCCCCTAGAGCCCCCTTGCTCGCGACATATTCCACGCCTGGTGCTGGGTTTCTACCTGAGTCATCAGCCGGTCGGCTCCGGTGTTCTCCTCATCCTTAAATATTATGTCAGGGTTGTAATTGGGGGTGAGTTCCTTAAACCGCTCCGAGTTCCGCGAGATCTTCCCTTCGTATCTTCCACTGGCCCCCAGGGTCTTCTCCGCCACGTTGGGGATGAACTGCTTGTAGGCTAAGGGGGTCAGCTTTTTGGGGTGCCGCCTCTTCCCAAACCCCCGGCCGGGTCCGCACGCCAGCCCCGAGCACATCAGCAGCGAGGAGACCAGCGCGACCAGCAGGCATTTCACCACCAGCAGCATCGCGTCCGAGGAAACCAGCGACTCCCCAGCCGTCCCCGCGCGGGTCCGTGTGCGCGAGTGCGCTCCCCCTGCCTGGCTCGCCGGCGCGCTGGCTGGCTGGGCGGCTGGCTGGCTGCTGGCTCCCTCGTTCGCTCCCTCGCTCGCTGGTTCGCTCGCCCGCCGCCTGGCTCTTTCTCTTTCTATAGAACCCTGCCCGCCGCCGCCGCCGGCGCGGGGGACTCGCGGCCGATCCCCACCCAGACGGGGGCTGGAGCGGCAGGCTGCTGCTGGTCGCTGATAACGGAGCACATCGGAGTTGGGGCGGGAGACAGCAATCAAAGACAAAAAGAGTCTGATTTTAAATGGTAGCAAGCCGAGGGAGCCTGTGCGGGAGCCTGCCTTCGGTACTATATTATAGCTGGCAGGGGCGTATCTGATTGGCCACAGCAACGCAAGCTTCTTTCTCTTCTGATGTTAACCCTAAAAAAGACTAGAATTTTTTTTTCTGTGGCTGCTGGTGCTTTATTTTCACCTGAAGGCTCCGAGTTAAAAGGAGGGGGAAAAAAAACCCTCTGCCAGAGAGGAGGGTGGGTGTGAGGGAGGCGGCCGGTGCCTGGACTGCCAGCCGGCACCCCGCTTTCTGCAGGTCTCCCCATTCCCCCTCCACTGCCTCCAGAATGGTAGGTGCTTCAGTTAAAACCAACTTAAGTTTTTAAAGGCCAGACTAGACACCCCCCCACCCAACCTGACCCCTGAACCAGCTTGGACCACCAGACAAGTCTTTTCCCCCCCAGTCGGAGAGGCAGAGCTGCCCGGGTCTTATGTAAATGTTTTTATTTTCCCCAAGACTGGAGCGTGCAGCCCGGGTCTGCCTGCCTGCTCCACACAGAGTGTCTCGGAGTGTCCTTGGACAGAGGGGTGTCCTTCCTGACCACGACCGAGAGCCCTGACACTCAAAGTGCTCTCAGGGCCCCAGGAAAACTCGGGCAGATGGCCCCTCTCCTGCATTTCAGCGAATGCACCATTTTTAACCCTCTGGCTGTGGTGTGCTCAGGAGCTGGTACAGTGACCCGAGTCTGGGCCCCGAGGGTCTGGGCGCTGCACCCAGCCTGCAGAAATGCAGGGGGAGGGGTGTGGGCTGGTGCCCGGGGTGAGGTGGGCAGAGGCCCACGGTGCCTGGGGGCAGCGGGGAGCGGGCCCTGCACACGCCACCCCCACGATCGATCGATCTGAGCAAAGTGCAGGCCAGGGACGAGCAGAGTGTGGGGTTCAGGCTTCCTCCAGGTCATAGGCACTGGCTCTCCGTGGAGCCCTGCAGGGGAGCCGGCGCCGGGGCCAGAAGGGGAATCTGCACGGACAGACAGACGAGGGCCTGGCAGTCAGAGCTGGCAACACTGCTGTTCTCACCCCCATGCACCTTTCAGAGAAAAAGTCCCATGAAAGCAGAAAAATAAAACTAGCCCCCCCCCCCCACTCCACAGGACATGCCCTCCCCTCTCACGGGAATTGTTCTGGAATAAGTCACTGAGTCAGGGCCCTCTGCGTGGGGTGGAAATGCTGGCCCTGAGACAGCGGGCCCTTCACTGTCCCCTGGTGGCGCTAAGGGCTGTCCCTGGACCCAGCCCCACCGCATGCAGCCGGAGAGGCCAGGTCTGAAGCTGGGGCCGCGGCACAATGGGACCTGCAAAGCCGCCCAGGCAGGCCCGCTGGCAGACGACCGCTTTGGTGCCGGTGAGGAAGGGGACCTGCTGAGAGCCATGTAGCCGGGCCTTGCCCGAGTGCCCCCCAGGTTGACCCCAGCTTCCCACCCCACCTTTCCAGCTTTTTCTGACCTGTGAGTGGTGAATCGAAGTGCCGGGAAGAACACCCACCCTGAGCACGGAGGGTAAGCAGCCCCGAGGCCTGCCAGGGGCCGGGACCCAGGAGGACCGGCCTGTATGGGGCTCAGCGCGCAGAGATGGGGCTCTGGGGACCCCCGGCCTTTGGCTCACCCTCCCCTGCCGCAGCCCTGCGTCTGGCCTGGCCCCAGTCCCTTCCCTCCCCCCAACTTTTTCACTCTCCCTCCCTGACCAGCCCAGCCCCAGGCCAGGGACCCGGTGCTGCCGCTGGTGCACAGAGGCAGAGGGGAGGTATGTGTCCCCGGGCAGGCGACCTGCGCGTGCAGGGACTTCAGACCAGCCACGCCGGCAGGGGCCTGTGCGCGGTGCGGGGAGCCAGAACCCGGCTTGGGGCGCCCGGCAAGGCGCTGCTCTTGGCCTGGGGTCTGGAAATCCTCAGGAATGAAATAAGGGTGCACTGAAAGCCCTGCCCCTGACCACTGTGTCTGAGGACTCCCCGCCCCACCCCCAGCCCCCACCATCCTGGGTGGGTGGGGGCGGGGAGTCTGGGCAAAACTCCACCGCGGTTTCTATTTATTGCTTTGGCCACAAGGGCACTGGTGAGGCACCTGGATAAGGGAGCCCCTTCCTCTCCCTTCCCCACCCCTCCCACTTCCTGGGACTCCAGACACCAGCTGGCTCCCTCCCTTTCCAGAGGGGCCTGCCAGAGGCCCCAAGCCCCACCTCTGCCTGACCTGGCCAGGCACCCTAGGTCACCCTTGGGACCCTTTTCTAATTTGCTGGGGTCCCCACGCCCTTCCCCCGCCCCTCCATCGCTCACCAGCATCCCTGCTGAGCACAGGTGGCTGCCTGCCTCCTGCCCCCACCCCCAGGAGGCGCCTCCGCGGCCCCTGCTGCCCCACCGGGCCCCGCCGCTAGATGGCCTCCTGACTCTGCCTTCGGGTCGGCTCTGTGGGCCGGAATCGGAGCCGACCGGGCTGGGAGGCCCCTGGGAGCAGGGTTACTGACTCGGTTGTCCTGTTCTGACCTCGTCACCTGTCCCTGCAACCCCTGCGTTTCCCTTGGCCCAGCAGCCTCCCTTCCTGGGGCCCCCGTGCCGTGGCTGCTGTGCGCCCACCTCTCTGGGGGCTCCCTGCACTTCCTGTGTCTGGGGCATGGCTCCCAGCTTGTGGTGTGTCTTCCCCAGGTCCCCTCCCCTCTGCTTTCTCTTCCTGGGAGTCCGCCCGTCCGTCCATGCAGTCTCTTTCTGTCCAGTCATGCCTTCCAATTTTGTTCCAATTTTGTCCAGTCCAGCACATTGAGTCCCCGTGTCCCCACTTCTTGTGACTGCCCGCCAGAACGCAACCGCTGGGCGTGGGGGATGAGTCTCCAGTTTCCAGAGAGCCCCTGGGCCCCTGGCCTCCTGGCCTCCTGGTCCCCACCATGCTGGGGAGGAGACCGCCCAGACACACAGACCTCTGCTGGCCCTGCAGCGGCTTCCTGTGGGCTGGGCTCGTGGGGCCGCGCTTCTCGGTGGAGCCAAGTGCAGAGCAGGCACAGCCAGGGGACCGCAGGTGGGCACCCGCCGTGCACTGCACCATGTGGTGGGGAGGCCCTGCGCCATCCCACCCTGAGTGACTTTCTGGAGCAAAGGTGCAGGTGACATTCGGCGGCCCCTGCCCTCCAGAGGACCTGCCGTCCAGCCCTTGCTGTTGCTGAGTCTGCTGGGCAAACCCGTGGGGTGTCCAGTATGTCTGCCTGGGGGGTGGCAACCCCGACGGGGATGTGCTTGTCTCCAGGAGTGGAGAGCTTTTTGGTGGCTTTTCTCCTCGCCCCTTGGGAGGCCGTGAGGCACCCCCCGCCGGCCTCGCCTTTCACCTCCCATGTCTCCTGTACCCTACGCTGGCACCCAGAGCAGGTGAGTCCCTCGTACATAGGACAATGACGCCTCAGTCCCCTTCCATGTAGACATCTTGGGACCTCACACAGTTCTCTCAGTCACCATCAGCTGCCCCGTTGTATTTTCCTGAATCTCACTGATGGTCTGAAATCTTCTTAGCATCGATGATCTAAAATCTCAGACCATCAATGGTCTGATTTTAGCTTTGGGAAAAGCTGGGAGTCCCAGGGCGCCAAATCTGGGCTGTAGGAGGGCTGATCACCTGGGCGATTTGATGTTTCACCAAAAAAAACATTTGATGTTTCACTCTGCAAGAGACGTGATGCGTGAGTGGGCACATTGTCCCGATGAAGCCACCAATCATCGGTTGTCTGTAGCTGGGGACTTCTGAATCATCCAAATAGTTTCAGTGGAAGAATGTTCAAGCTTAATTCAAGATCTGAGGCAGATTTATTGTGCTACTCATTCAGTCATCTTGAATTCGACAACCACACAGTACAAAAACTCACTCAACGGCGTTTACAGCCCTCACTGACTAGTACAGTGAAGTCATCACTGTTCTTACCTGCGCATCCCAGTCCACTCTCCTTGGTGCCAGGTGACATCAATGTTGTGCAAATTGTTCCTGTTACATTAGCAATGCTGGATTTTTTCTGGACAGACCGCATATGTGAGGGTGTGCATGTGTGTACGAGTGTGCAGGTGTATATGAGTGTGTGTGTGTTTTGCATGTGAGTGTGAATGTGTATAAGTTTGTGTATGAATGTGTATGTGTGTATGTGTGTGTGCGTTGTGTATGAGTGTGTAACTGTGTAAGTGTACGAGTGTTTGCGGCGGTGTGTGTATGAGTGTGGGTACCCGAGTGTGTGTGTGACGGGAGGCCGTGTCCTCTGAGGGGTGAGGGTCAAGGCTGCAGTGGGGGCAGGGCGGGGCCCTGGCGGAGGCCCCCCACGTCTCCAGCCCTCAGCAGGCCAGGCCGTGGCCACTCAGGCCCTTTGCACCCACCTGCCCCCTGCTCAGTGGGCCCCACCCTGGTCTGGCCCTTCTGCCACTCAGAAGGGGCAGCCTCGGCCTCTGGCAGCCAGTGGAGGAGCAAAGGGAGCTGAGACTCCCCCCCCTGTCCCCCGCCCGGCGGGGCTGCTGTGCGTGCCCTGAGCCCCCGAAGGTCAGGCTGGTCCTTCTGTCTGACTCCTGATTCCCTGGACTTCCTGGAAGGACTTGAACCCAAGTGCAGGGTCAGTGGCTGCTGGCAGGGCTCCCTTGCATGGTTCCGTGGCAAGGGAGGGAGGACGTGTCCCCTCAGGCCCTTGGAGACAGACGCCCAGCACCCAGGCTGCTCAACAGTCCCCTCCAGCGGGCGACTGACGCTCCAGACTCACTCCCCACCCCCACCCTGCTGTGAGCGTGCCCCTCCGGGCCCCTTAGGTGCGCCCATCAGCTCCTCCATCCACACCCACACGGGCGACAACCTTCGCTTCACGGTGGCTTCCCAGGGGCCTCCCTGCATTTGTTAGAGGCCCAGCTGGGTGTGGCATTGGGGTGGGGGGCCCTGGGGTCCCACCTCCAGCCCCTGAGAGACGCGGGGCAGGCACAAGCCCTCGTCCTCCCCACCCTCCCTCTTGAAAGGGGGCGGTGAGGGCCCCCCTTCTGCTCCGTGCAAAGAGATTTCGCGTCTATGCCGACCCCCTGGCTGCTAGAGTGTCAGTGTGGGACTTGCCACTTTCGAGGTACAAATAAGCTGAGGGCCAAAGCAACTGGGTGTGAAGTGACTGAACTGTTTTTAAATGGAGTGGACCCTGGCCGGGTAGTCCAGTGGGTTGGGGTGTTGTCCCGTGCACTGAAAGGTCGAGGGTTCAATTCCCAGTCAGGGCACAGGCCTGGGTTGCGGGGTGGGTCCCCCGTCGGGGGTGTGTGAGAGGCAACGGATGGATGTCTCTCTTGCCCATCGATGTTTCTCTCCCTCTTTTTCTCCCACCCTTCCTCTCTCTGTAAAAGTAAATAAATAAAACCCTAGAAAAAATAAAATTGGTAAACATATCTTCAGGTAAGGGTTAAAAATAAAAAAATAAACCGAGTGGGGCCACTGTGGGCCTCTTCTTTAAAAGAGGACAGAAAGGACCGTCCATCGAGTTGAGTTAATTTAAATAATCTCACTTCCTCTGGAGACTTGGTTCCTGCATCTGTCAATAGCCAGTGGGGACAAGGGGACAGACCCCAGTATGTGTGTGTCCCTTACTCTTCTTTTTTAAAGTTTTGTTCATTTATTTTTAGGGAGGTGAAGGGCGGGAGAAAGAAGGAGAAAAACATCACTGTGTGGTTGCCTCTGTGCGCCCCCTACTGGGGACTTAGCCCACAACCCAGGCATGTGTCCTGACTGGGAATCGAACCAGGAACCCTCTGGTTTCACAGGCCGGTGCTCAATCCACTGAGCCACGCCAGCCAGGCCTGTGTCCCTTACTCTTAAGGGTGACCTCTTAAATAGTGTCACAGAACACGACACTGCATTGCACTCTGGCTCCTCACCACATTTGCGTGACCGTCTGTGTGACCTCAGAGCACTACCTGCCCAATGCAATTGTCTTCAAAGATTACATGACCTGCACAGCGATGCTCTGAGGCGGAGGGTTTGAGTTTGTCCTCTCCGGGGGACAAGAGGAGGAGAGTGAGCTCGGGTGACGGTCCCCCGTGGTCCCTGGTCAGTCTCTGTCTTTTAGCCCGTTGTTCATGTCATCACTCAGCCTTTGAGTCCCAGTCAGGCGGGTTTGTGCAGGGGCCCCTTGGAGCTCAGCGCTTCCCGCCCGTGCTGGTGGCCGCAGCCCAGGCCCGCCCTCCACGTGCGTCCCTTTCTCCCCGAGAAGCGGAGGACGGTCCTGGGTGCTGCGTGTGTGACATCGTCCTTGCCCTGGTGGGTCTCCCCCCTCATTCTCTTGCGCTGTCTTTGGTGGAGGAAGGACGGGGTGGCAGAGGGGACAGTGGCCCGATGTCCTTTGTGTCAGGGCCCCGAAGGATGCTCACCACTGGCTCTTAAAGCGCCACCCCGGAGGCTGGTAGAGCTGCCCCCCCCGCCCCACCGCAGGGTGCACAGGTCCGCGGGCTTGGAAGCAGTTTTCAAACTGAATGCCAACGTGGCCACGTGGCATTTTGACTGAGCCATTAGCGAAGAGGTGGGCAGAAAGGGGTGGCTACCTTAGGCAACGGCTCCATAAAGGCGGCAGTAAAGCGTGTAATTAGGCGAATCAAAGAAGACACGGCAACAAATTTCAACTATTTAGTCACATATCGTTTCCCATTCATTTACTGTGTGCTTAAACGAGGTCTGCACTTTTATAATCCCGTTAAAGGGAAAGCCACGGCCGAGGTTTGCGCTGGAATGTGGCCAGGTCCCGTCTCCCGGGGTCCCGTTGGGCACCGTGCGGTTTCTCCCGAGGGGAAGGGGGGGCATGTTCCCCGGACGGCCCGGGAGACCCCAGCGGCTGCATCCCAGTGCATCTCAGGCTCACGGACGGACCCAGAAGCATCCTTGGCACTTAATGGCCTCTGTTCCCATTGAACGGCGGGGCGCTCGGTCCCCTCAACAATTACAGATGCTTTGCCCAAATGCCCTGTCCTGTGACAACTAATCTATCGGTCACCCTTCTTTGTAGAAATAATCAATTCTAATCAGTAATTGCTTTTGGGCATTAGTTCAATTCTGCTGTCATCGTTTGGCTCCCAGCATCATAACATCATCCGAGTGGCTCCGGGGGCAGCACCGCGTCTCAGCACCGGGGCATTCGGAGCGCAGAGCGGGCTGCAGGGGCGGGGGCACCTGGTCGGCGTGCAATATACGTCCCCCCCTGCCCCGGTGCCACTCTGCACCCTGACACACGGAAGTCCACGTCCTCAGAATGAAAACCGCCCGGGTGCCTGGGACCCACTGTCTCTCTGCGTTCTCAGACCTGACAGGTGCCGTGGACACGACCCCGGCTTGGGGAGCCGACCCTTTTAGGAGGGAGGCTGTGGCCGGGGGTGGGAAGCTGGCCTCCGGTCAGTGGTCGGCCGAGAGCCCCTGTGTCTCCATGTCTCCGTGGCTGAGCCCTGCAGCACAAACGGGCGTGGCCGGGAGTGGCCACATGGGGACCACTGTCCTCTTCCACTTTGGATTCCTCGTCCCCGAGCGCAGGGCCGCTGTGCTCAGTGGGGTCCTGTGCACACCACTGTCCGGTCCGAGCTTTCCTGTAGTCTGACGAGGCCTTACAGCCCCTCCAGCTGCAGGTTCAAGTCCCTCGTGTGTCTTCTTCTCTCCCCAACACAGTCCTTAGGAAGACACACTGAATTGTGACCCCTGTGTCCCCAGCTGTCCTGCAGTTTCGGGTGGGGCAGAGCTTTGTAAGAATAACAGACGATTGTCATCGGAGTGCGGTGTGACCCTTGGGTACTTTTTAGGGACTTTAAAGATGGGGACATTTTTCTCGAATCTTCTTTCTCTGTCTTTCAAGATGGCCTTTGTTAAAGGCCTTTGTTAAAAACAACAACAACAAGAAATTTGCCCCCGGTCCGAAGGTTTCGAAGGTATTTGTGACGAAGGAATAAAAGTCCTGTTAAAATATTTATACATCGGAACAACCTCAGAAGCCACATACTCATTTAGGCCTTTCAGCCTTCTATTCTGAAAGCCAGATAAATCACGGCTCAGGGATCGGAGATGAAAACCCGACACGCACCGAGGGCGCAGACACGGCTGCCGGAGAGAGGGCAGGGGCCGCGGGCTGGGGACCCGCCTGGTCCCGCAGCTGTGCTCGGCCCCAGACCTCCCGGGACCCCTCCAAGTTTCTGACTCATCAAAAAAAAAAAAAAAAAAAAAAAAAGGAAAGGACCAAGCTCATGTGATGTCAGCTCTGTTGAAGGTCAGAACTTCAGGAGGAAATTGTCCGCCCCAACGTCAGATTTTGTGTTGGGGGAAGTGAGGGGCCCGAGTCCACGGGCTGGAACGGGCAAAGGCAGCCCTAGAACGCACGCCGAGGCCCTCGGGCCGAGGCCAGGCTCGGGCCAGCCTTGGAGTGCAGGGGACCACGGACCCCTTTATTTTCTGGGGGTGGAGAGGCCGGGGCAGCTCCCGAATCTCACTGGTCACCTTCCTCCGTGGCCTGGCGTCCAGTTCGGGGAGGAGGATGGTCGGAGAGGCCGTTCCCCACCGGGCCCCCTGGGAGCTGGAGCTTGGGGCCTCCTGGCCCCAGGACCAGGGCCCTCCTGTGTACCAGGCACCCAGCAGGCGGCTCCCAGGGGCGCCCCCTCCTCTGGGAGAGCAGACCCGCACTCGGTCCCCTTCCTGTCTGCCACACTTTGATGCCTGTGCTGGACTCAGCAGGCCTGAGGGCGGCTTGTTCCCCAAGGTGCCGTGCAGAGAGAGACGCAGGTCAGCAGACCCCATGGCCCCGCCTCCCACGGAGGCCTGGTGGGGGGCCTGGGCGGGTCACACTGTAACCCCTCTTGGGAGCTTGGCTCTGGCACAGAGCGGGTCTCCTTGTCACTCGGGACGGTGGGACGGCCAGCGGGAGCTGGCACATGTGTGGTGGTAGCCGTCCACGGGTCTGCACTCCGGCCGCCCACGCCCCAGAGGTGGTAGACCGGGTGGGGGGCCAGGGTCAGAGTGAGGCCGAGCTCTGTAGGTGGAATCGGGAATCCCAGGCCTGGGACCTGAACTGGGGTTTGGGGTCAGAGCGGAGGTCAGAGAGAGCGGAGAGAGGCGTGGGCAGGGTGGGTTTGACCCCCGGGGGTGTCAGCGCTTCCACAGGGTGAGCTGGACTCAGGAAGTCCCGGCAACGCGTCAGCCAAACCACCTGCGCTCTGTGACCCGCACACGGGGTCCTGGAGTTCAGACAGGGGCAATGCGGCCGATTCTGAACCGTTACCTAAAACCGCAGCTTCAAGCTCACTGAACGGAATCAGGAAAAAATGAGTTAAAAACATGAGTCAGGGGATGAAGTTCCCTCAGGGCCGAGCGTAAGTCCCACGGCGTTTTCTCAGGCGTCTGGCGCCGCTGTACCGAGTGCTATCGGACGGCAGAAGGATGTGAGCCCAGGACACGAAAGGACAAAGTGAGGACCTTCTTGGGAATAATCCCATTGGGTTTGGTGACTTGGTTTCTGTGGACGTTCGGACCTACAGCTGTGACCAGATCTAGAAACGTACCTGTTTTCATCAAAGACACCATTCGGTTCTTGTGACCGCCCTCGACACAGACGCCCTTCACAGGGCTCCGGAAAACGGAGCTTTGGGTGGCGAGGACGCAAACCTGGGGGGCGGAGGGCTTCACTATGAAGCAGGACATCTCTCCTGTGTATTCTAAGGTCACGGTCCTGGGGTCAGACCCGCGGGTTATTTCACCGGCGCCCCAGGGAGCCCAACTCTGAGATGTGTGCGCACAGTTTGTTGTGGGCACAGCAGGGTCACTGACGTGTGACTCAGCGTCTCTGCAGCCAGTAGCCCTTGCTTAACGTATCGAGGTGACAGGTGTCAGTGCAAAGGTGTGCAGATGTGCGGAACCAAGTCACAAATTTGGGGCTCTGTCGGGTGGGCTTTGGTGCTCTCAGAATCATGGATGTGGGGGACCGTCCCCCATTCTCTGGGTCGGGGCCGAGCTGCAGCTGCTCCCGGTGGACACACCTGCCCCGCTGCCACGAGGAAATCATGTCTTCGCTCACTTCCTAAGTGCACGGAAGGCTGGGGTCTGCACTTGGGGGGTGCACCTGTTCCCCTGATGGGTGCATCCCCTGGATCTCAGATGGGGTTCACGGGCAGCTCTTTGCAGAGCCGGGCCGACTCTGCACCCGGACACTTTCATGCCCACACACCAGACTCTGCTTTGGCTGGTGGGACCTGTAGTGACAGCAGTGGTGGGGGAGGTGGGGAGGCTCAGTAGTCTGACGCAGAGGAGACCCAGGCTCCACGGGAGGCCTGTCCCCCGGGGGCGGCAGCCCCTCTGCCCTCCTGACTGTGAAACTCCTGCACCTTTATCCCTTGTGGTCTCACAAACCCCTCAGACATTCACGGAGTTTGTGACCAGTTCTTTGCCCGAGGTCTCCACGTGCTCAGATGTCCCACGCACGGGCACGTCAGCCACCTTTGGGCTGTTCTGGTCTGAGCACGTGGACATAACACTCACACCCGCAGCCGAATCTGTCCGGAGGCGCGTGTGTGCTCCAGGGAAACTGGCCGAGGGGGCCCCCACAGGGAGACTCGGGGCCTCTGCCTGTGAGCGTGTGCACTTGAACACGGGCCTCGGAACAAGAGCGACACGCCCGTGCATGTGTGTGTACAGACACAGCACATGTGCGCACATGCACACACACACCCCCTCCTCCCAGGAAGGAAGTGGCCGGGGGTCTGTCCCAGCCCACGGGACCCCAGCGACTGCGCCTCCCTGCAGGGCCTCGCCCAGCACGCCGGGCCCTCACCGGGCAGCCTGTCTGGCTCCCTGGGTCTGACCTCTGACATTTCCGGTTTTTGGAGAAGTGGCACCCAGCCCTGAAGGGCGCCCCCTGGTCACTTTCGAGGACGTCTGTGGTGTGTGCACTCGGGATGCCAGTGTGGACACCTGTGGGAGGCGTGAGCGGTGTGCGGGGGGCCCCGCCTGCCCGGCAGTGCCCGGCCTTGTCTGATGGAAGGACCCGGGACCTCGGGGCTGGGGTGTGTCACAGGCTCGCTCTCAGGCCAAGGTCTTCTCCGGACCCCTCTCGGGTTAAAATTCTTGCCCTTCTTGGCTGCTGCCTCCCAGAGTTTCCTGTGCCACACCGGGCAAGCTGGCTCTGGGTGAGGCGCCACGGGCGTTTGGCCTGCCTGGGCTGGCTTCATTTCACACCCGTTCCCGCATTGGGGTCCTTGCTCGAGGCCCCCTGGACGAGCAGTCGACCTGTGCGGGCTGTCACCCCTTTCTCCTCTGAAGCGGTTGCTTTCTCCTTGCCCCAAGGGTCCCTGGCCGATCCAGCAAGACCCCACCCCCACGCCTGCCCTTGGCCAGGGCCTCCCCCAGGGGCGTCGTGACTGAAGGAGGATGTAGGGGGACCAGACCGCCCTTCACTTAGAGCCCGTCTGTCCCCTGCCTGAGATGCACCCCTTAACTCAGAAACACCGGGGCAACATCGACCTTTGGGATCGGTTCTACACTCCTGTAGTGGGTGGGCATTGGGTGACTCGGGGTGACTGGTCGATGGGGGTGGGGGATGTCCCCACAGGGCCTTGCTGGCCCGGGCTGCTGGTGTGTGGCCCGCAGCCCCTGGGCGTGTCCATTGTCGCCCGCACTCCCCTCCTGCCCTCCGCTCTGAGCCCTGGCGGCTGTCCCCCCCCACATCCAGCTCAGCAGGAGCAGGGAGGGGCCCCTGGGTGCTCCGTGGTGGGGCACATGAAGCGCCTCTGAGTCCCTGCTGCCGCCCCCCCTCGGCGGCCGCTTCCTGCTGACACTCCCTGAGGGCCCCGGAGGGCCCCGCACCCTGACAATGATTAACCGCCGCCTTCCTGGGTGCCGGCGCCCGGACTCCCTGTAGATTCCAGTTTCCCCCCCTTGAAGCCTGAGAACCTCTGAAGGAAGTTACTTCATGGGTCTCCCCAACACGATCCGTTTCTGGGCTCTCAACCCGTCAGAGGTGCGCCCTGAGACAGCGCAACGACCACACCAGGCCGCAGAATGTTTACATCAAGATTCACGGTGGCCCTGGCTGGTGCAGCTCAGTGGATCGAGTGCCGGCCTGTGAACCAACGGGTCGCCGGTTTGATTCCCAGTCAGGGCACAGGTCTCGGTTGTGAGCCAGGTCCTCAGTAGGGGGCGCAGGAGAGGCAACCTCACATGGATGTTTCTCTCCCTCTCTCCCTTCCCTTCTCCTCTCTCTAAAAATAAATAAATAAAATCTTAAAAAATTAAAAGGGGCCGGTTTCCAGTTTCTCCTTGGACATGAGATATTTTTCTGGGTGGGGTCACCCCACTGTCCCTCTGAGAAGCCTCCCTCTTTTCTTGGGCCCTCGTTCCAGTGCCAGCCACTGATCCCTTCGGTCCCTTCCTCTTTGCTCCTTGCTGCCTGCCCCCGAGAGGACACACTCCGGTGATGGGGACTGACTGAACCTCAGACAGAAAGGCCAGGGTTTTTAGTTCGGGGCTCCTCCACCAGGCACCGCCTCTACTCTCTCTGGGGGGCCACACCCGGGCCCCCAGTGGGACAGTCAGGTAGAGCCGAGCTCAGACCCACCCTTCCTCATCCCAGCTGTGTGCCTTTGGGTAAGTCACTTAACCTCTCTGAGTTTTTCCAGCTACTTGGTGGACATCTATCCATCTTGGTGCCCATTTCTCCTGGGATGTGGCTGCAGAACCTGCCCCCTCCCTCCCTGGCACGAGGCCCCCGGCTTTCCCCTGGGGGACCCATCTGTGGGTGAGTGTGGCCCAGCTTCTTCATGGGTGCCCTGATGCACAGCCAGGGCCAGCCGTGGGCACGCTCAGCTGAGACGCCTCACACAGAGGCTGCGGAAGGACACTATCAGGGTACCGCGTCTCCTCACGGGCGCGGGAAATGCCCCTGTTTCGGAGGCAGCCCCGGGCCGTGTGAGGGCCACCTTCTGACCTGGGCCTGTCGCTTCCTTTCCTGGGGTGACCTGGAACCCGAGAGGCCCCCAGGTTAGGGCCCTCCTGTCCACGGGAGCGGGAGGAGGAGGAGGAGGGAGTCTGTCTGCATGACCTCATCCTGCCACCAACTTCTGGTCTCCAAACACAAAGCTGACGTCAGCCCCTATTTGCAATCATGTCTCCTCTTTCCTGCAAAACGGCCTCTTCTGCGGGGACTGCACTTGGCAGCCAGCCCTGTCGTGGGCACGGTTCCATCACCGAGAGCATTTCTCGATGGCCCGCCATGGGGCCGCCAGGGATGTCCCCGCAAGTGCCACCACCCCCAGGGTGATGCTGATGAGCCAGGGTTCTGGGGGGGCAGCGCCTCCATCTTCTCAACGGCCTGGAGCTGCGTCTCCTCCGGCCACCAACGGGGTCATCTCGCCGAGAAGCGGAGGTCAGAGTCCTGCCCGATGGGCACGGACTCTGGGGAGGAGGCCCCCCGGGAGCGGCCAGCCGGGGTCAGGGTCGTCTGCCCAGGGGTGGCGATGCAGAGACCCCAGCGGCAAGGGCAGCCCCGCCCCGTAGAGCTCCCGGCGATGGTTCCAGTTCTGTGAGTGCGTTTCTACTTCCCGCCCGCACGTCCCCACCGCCCCCTGCAAGCCCCAGAAACAGTGAGCTGTAAAACACGTCCTTCTGCCTCCCACCTGCCCGTGGGGAGAGCAGCCCACCGCACACCTGCCCAGGTGTCCAGAGCCCACCGTCGCCCCCACACTGTGAGCCATCACTGACAGCCCATCCATCTTGGGGTGATCAGAGGCACCCCACTCCCCATGCAAGCGAAGGGGGCCCTGCCCACCTTTCTCTTCAAGTCACTGCAAAATTGGTCCAGTCCCAGGCTGTGTCTCACCTATTCAAGGTCAGGGGTCCCTACGGGAAGGCTAGCCACCGTGAGCCCCCAGGTGCTTCTGGATGGTGACCAGTTAAGGCCCTGGGGTAATAAAGGGACATTGTCCTCACAGGGTTCCATTGCTTCTTGTCTTCATTTGGGACCTTTGGGACACTGTCCACCCCGACCCATGGCCACCCTGGGCACATGGCCACCCTGACGGCCCGCACGCACGCTGAGCGGAAGGACTTGAAAGCCTCCTTACCTGGTCACCCCTCAGAAGGCCAAGGAAGCAGGCCCCGCTCACCGCAGCTTGATTCCAGTGGTATCAATTTTATTGCTCCTACTTGATAAACGAGAGCTCTTTCCATGACAAATGCAAACATTTGCTTTGTTGAGCCGCTGTCTCAGCCCCGTGCACGCCTCTCACTCCTGACCCATGTCCCTTGATGACCATTCTCGACACGGCCACGCGACCGGAGGCTGCTGATGGCGGTTCACACGTTTCCGTGGGCGGGCCTTGAACTCGTTTGTGATTAAAAAAATGCTAAATGCAGCCCTGGCTAGTGTGGCTCAGTAGATTGAGTGCCAGCCTGAAAATCAAAGGGTCACTGGTTCAATTCCCAGTCAGGGCACATGCTTGGGTTGCCGGCCAGGTGTCCAGTAGGGGGCGCACAAGAGGCAACCACACATGGATGTTTTTGTGTCCCTCTCTTTCTCCCTCCCTTCCCCTCTCTAAAATAAATAAATAAAATCTTTTTTTTTAATGTTGAATGCAAACTTCAGCTTGAAAATGATTCTTTGGTATAGCGCGGAGCTAAAATTTGGAGGGCGCGGCCCCACCCTCCCACGAAATTTCCTGGCAGACAGCCTGCCAAGCTGACCTGGCTGGGGCTCCAAAGCTCTGGGTCCGGCTTCTGCCCCAGGGCCCGGTCCTGACTCGGACGGCTTTGCCTTACCCATCATCTGAATGGGGTCCCACCTCGGGGCTCACGCCGGTACACTGACGCTCGCGTAGGCGCAGGGGATGGTTCGCCCTGTGCAGGGCCTGGGGGCGGTGGAGGAGGAGCCGTCACTGGGGGATGGTCTCAGGAACCAGGAGAGAGGAGGAGGAGTGGAGACCCAGGGACCGGGAGAGCACACAAAGGCTGTCCCTGGAGCCCGATGGCAGCCAACAGGTTCCACTTGAGGGCAGGCAGACCCCGGGGCTGCCCCTCAGCAGGGAGCACTTGCCCACAGCCACCCCCCTGTGGGTGCCGAGGCCACTCCAGGGTGGTGACAGCCCCCCATGTGCAAAGTGGGGGACTCACAGGCTGCTGGGCGGCTGGAGCAGCCTGGAGCTGTCCAGCACGGCCAGACGGAGGGACCGCAGCTCGGAGCTGTGCCTGCACGCCCCAGGGAGCCTTGTCTCTGGCTCCGCTGAGCTTTTCTCGCTGTGGTTTCTGTCGCTGGAGACGCTTGTGTTTCCACAAACGTCCACAGACGTGTCAGTGGAGCAGCGGAGCCTGGGGGCTTCGGGGGGGGGGACGCCAACCACGTTGAGAAGCCGTCAGCCTGTGTTTGTGTCTGTCCTCCTGCGGAGGGACAGTGGTGACAACAAAGGAATAAAGCCACCGCGTCAGGGGAGGACAGGACAGATTTTGCAGCAAATTTCTGCAAGACCCGGAGGGCGCAGGAGCCTCGCACTGTGGGGAGTCGGGGCGCAGAGGAACCCAGGCTGCGGACAGACAGCCGCCTCGTCCACCTGTCAGGGGACAACTCAGGGTTCTGTCCCCTCCCCAGCCCCACACCCAGCACAGGCAGCCGCCGACACCAGCAGGAGTCCATGATGATGCGGACTTCTCACACAAGGTCAGAGGGACGCCTCTTCAGGCTGGAGAGGACCCTCGGTGCGCGGAGCGGCCTCCCCTGGGACCCGCAGACGATGCTGCAGCCGGGCCGAAGCCCTGGTCTGGAGGGAGCCGTCTTCGTACGGCCAGGATCACAGAAACACACCAACTCAGGAATGATTATTTGTCCTCTTGAACGAAGTGAAGCCCAGAAGACTTGGTGGCGGCCAGGGAACTGGACGTTGATGTTCGTGTTCCCAACAGGTGATAAGGGAATGGAAATTGGCAAAAGGCGGGGAGAGGGCAGAGGCGGGGGAGGGGGTGGGGTCTTCCCTTTGGCGGAAAGACCAAGTCGGTAGAAGGGCGTCTGCTACGCTGTCAAGGTCAAGCAACAGACAAACTGCAGATGATCGCACCACTGCCCCGGGGTCTCAGGGGCTGTGAGAAGCAGGGGGCAAGGAGGACCTCACTTCCCAGGCTGCCCCCAGGAGAGACTTTCTTTCCTCGTTCCTGTACTTTTTATCTTTAATGGAATTGACGGGGGTGACATCGGTTGATAAAATGATGCAGGTTTCAGAGGCACGGTTCTATAATGCACCGTCTGCACGGTGTATTGTGAGTTCGCCGCCCAGTGAGAGGTCACTTCTCAGGCCGGGACGGGCCAAACACAGGGGTCGGAGCAGCGGCCTGGGCAGGTTCCACTGTGGAACAAGCAACCCTGCGTTCTCCGGAGTGTGACTCGAGGACTGTCCCTCTAGCTCTGGTCAGCGACCTGGGCTGGAAGCCACGGCCTCGGCCTCCCCGGTGGCCACGGGTTCAGGGTCTGGGTCGCCGGCAGAAGAGCGTGTCGCTGCGGGGGACGTCTGGGAATGAAACGAGTGACTCGCCCTCCCTCCTTCCCCAGGGGCCCCGGTTTGCAGGGAGCTCATTCTGCCGGGCCCTGGGCCAGCGGCCAGCCCGCCCGGCCACCCAGTTCTTTCTGTGCGACTATAGAGCTAGGAGTTGGTTTTACATTTTTATTTATTATTATTATTTTTAATCTTCACCCAAGGACATGTTTATTGATTTTAGAGAGGGAGAGAGAAACCTATCGGTTGCCTAACGTATGTGCCTGGCTGGGATCCAACCCACAACCCAGGCACGTGCCTGGGAATCGAACTCGCCACCTTTTGGGGCCTGGGATGAGACCCCACCAGCTGAGCCACCCGGGCAGGGCCGGTTTCATATGTGGACTTGGTGGAGAACAATTGAAACCGAACAGTGTGATTTCATTGCGCGTGGAAATGTAGGAAGCTCGGGTTTCAGCGCCCAGCAGAGAGGCTGCCACAGACACTGAGCCCTGTGGGCGGGGCGGCGTGAGCTCGCGGTGAGGGGGGCACGAGAAGTGAGACAGAGTCCAAGGGCTGCCTGGCTGGGCGCACGGCCTCTGCCCCGTCAGGACACCTTTGTCACTGCTTGTCCTCAGTGCGCCTAGGGCTTCACACCAACGTGGTTCCCCCACACACACTGGGATCCATCCATTCATTCACTCACTCATTCATTCATTCACGCAATCATTCACTCAATCATTCATGCAATCATTCATGCACTCATTCATTCACTCCATTCACTCATTTATTTGTTCACTCACTCATTCGTTCACTCACTCATTCACCCACTCGTTCATTCACTCATTCACTCATTCGTTCAATCACTCACTCACTGGTGCTGCCAGTGAGTTTAATGATGCTGATGTTTAATCAGCTCTTGCTTCTGGAGAGAATACCCTCCCCTGGGACTACTGGGGCCACAGAGGTAAGAAAGACAGGTGTCCTGTCCTGGGGACGGAGTCCCAACTAGCTGTTCATGCCCCCAGTGACTCAAGGCTGGGCCTCTTTCTACAACTGCCCCTTGGCATCCAGTGTCCGGGCCAGGGGCCTGAGGCGGTGCACTGAGACCTAGAGTGTGACCTCAGTGTGATATCAGACATTTCTCTGTTTCCAAATGGGGACATCGCCCCTGGGGGCAGAGTGGGTCCCACCTCTGTCTGAGGACCTCGGGCCTGGGGCGTGCTGGCCGGGCCCCGGGGGGCTCCCAGGCTGTCTCTCACCTGCTGTGGGGACCCGAGCTCATGGGACCAGCTGGTGGAGCAGTCCCCGGGCCCTGGTGCCCTGCGGTGGCCAGGCATGACTTGGGTCATCAATATTCCACGGGCCATTCTCGCACAGCTGGGGGAGAAGAGACCACCATTGTCCACTTGGTCCAGTTTTTGGAGGAGAGGAGAGTGCCTGGGAAGGTGCACCCTCAGGACTGCTATCTCATCAGGTCGGAGAGCTCCTGTGTCAGCTGCCAGGGCGGGGTGGGGGCCACTGACTGAGGTGGGGGCTTTGAAAACATGTCACCCCTCGGCCCGGCTGTCCCGCGTCTGCTCACGGGCCAGGGGTTAGGGGGGCCGATTTCCCTCCTGGACACCAGCCTCCCCGGGTGGGGGAGTGTCCTGTGATTCTTTTGTACTGAAAAATCTTGAAGGATCCATGTAAATATTTTTAAAACGAATAACCCATGTGCGTGGAATCAGCCTATATCTCTTTTTGGGGTGAAGGAGAGAGTGATTGGGGTTCAGATAAAGGCAGCCTCGGGTGCCTGTGAAGTTTATCAGCTCAGGGCACCACCCTGAGCCTCGGTTTTAGCAGGGGGGGGCTGATGGCCCTTCTGACGCCACCTGCTCCCCATCCCCAAACCTGCCCCCCTTTCTGACTCTGTGGGGTGACCTGCCCCGGCCCCAGAATGCTGCTTCTTCCCTCTCCTCATCTGACCCCCAGACCCGGCACAAACACGGCTTCATTCGTGCCACCATCCCTAGCCGGCCACTCAGTTCGATCCTTGGAGCTTCTGGGGCGCCGGTGCCCCCCACTGAGCGGCACAGCCAGCATTTCAGGGGTGGCCGTCCTGGGCCAGGGGGGCTGCCGGACGACGGGGCTCCTGCCTCGTGGTGGGGGTCGGGGGGAGCCAAAGCATCGCACCTGCAACCTCTCCGCCATCCGTCCAGTAGGTGAGTGGCCGGCCGTGCCTCTCTCTCCCGACTGTTCTGGTTTCATTCTCTCATCCTGTCCCTGTCTCCCAGGGCTGCCATGACACAGTGCCCCCCACCAAGGCTGAACCACAGCGGTGCCTGTGCTCTGACCGGGGGACTGGGGGACAAACCCCAGGCGTGGGCGGGGCTGGTCCCTCCCGGGGCTTTTCTCCTGGGCGTGTGGACGGCTGTCCTCTCCCCGAGTCCTCACACGCCGGCCCTCTGTGTGCGTCTGTGTCCTCACCCCTTCCTCGGCGATCAGGGCTCCAAAATGACCTCATTCGACCTGAACCACCTCTTTAGAGACCCCGGTCTCCAAATATGGCCCGTCCCAAAGTTCCGGGGTCAGGGCTCCAATGTGTGGGTTTGGGGGAAGACAGAATCCAGCCTGGAAAGAAAATGAAAATCCAGACCACTCCTTGAAGGTCCACCCTGGAGGCAATAAGAAAAACCATCCGGTGGGGACTTCAACATCTCATTGTTCACGAAAGACTTGAGTCTCAGAATGATTAGAAGTATAGACTCGGACCGCCAGGGTCATGGAACGTTTAAAACGCCAAACGGTGAAAACGAAAGACAAAGATGGACCGGAGCCCTCGGAAGTCAGTCAGCGCCAGCTGAGCTGGGCCCCCAGGGCCTTTTGGGGTGCTCTGGCCTCCAGCTGCCTGGGAAGCAGGCACGCATCCCCATTACCTGGGAGGGAAGGGGCTCAGAGTCTGCTTGCCCGGGCCTGGGGTCTGAATCGTGGGGGCCCTGGCTGTGTGTGTGGGGGGGATGTGCAGGCCGGACATCTGTCCCCTATCAGGATGGAGGTGGACGCTGTCCTCCAAGGTTCCCGTCAGCAGAGGCTCCCCGACATGTCCATGTGGGGCTCTGCTCCCCGCCCCCCCCCCGCCGCCATGTGGCTCTTCACATGTGGTCCCAGTCTTTCTGGGCAGCGAGCCCGGGGTCCCTGAGGCCGAGTCTCACCCCCCGGACTGGACTCGGACCTGGCACCTTTCTGTCCAGAGCAGCCCCCGAGCCCCGGGGAGGGACACCTTTGAAGAGCTGCCGTGGCTCTGCTGTCCGTCGCTGAGGACTGCACATGTTTTATTTACAGTTCCACGCTTCCTTCATTCGGGGGATAATGTTATTTTTGTCCTGAAAATTCAGCCTTCCTATTAATAACAAATGCAAACCTGTGGCCATATCCTGCTGCCGTCGCCAGTGCGGTCGATGGCAGGAGACAGCTTGTCTGGGCGTCCTCTCGTCACCGCTCAGGTGTGCATGGGGCCCTGCCCAGAGTCCTGTGCCCGGAGTGTTTGACAAATGTCCCCATAGCTTCTCCGGCCCCCGGTTCGGTCACCGCCACGCAACAACGCTTCACGGGCATCTCCATCCAATTTTTACAGCATGATAATTTGTTTTTAAATCCTTACTTGATGTTTGTTGCTTTAAAGAGAAAGGAAAAAAGAGAGAGAGAAACATCCATAGGTTGTCTCTCCTATGCACCCTGACCGGGGATCGAACCTGCAACCTTTGGTACATGGGACGATGCTCTAACCAACAGAAACACCGGGCTGGGTTTTTTTTTTTTTTTTTTTTTTTTAGATTTTATTTATTTATCTTTAGAGGGGAAGGGAAGGAGAGAAATATCAATGTATGGTTGCCTCTCATGAGTCCCCTGCTGGGAACTGGCCTGCAACTCAGGCATGTACCCTGACTGGGAATCGAACCTCGATACTCTGGTTCACAGGCCCGCGCTTGGGCCGGTTTTTATAGATGAAAATGTTGGAGGTTATAGAAACCGTGAAGGTCACCGGCGCCCGCATCTCTCATGGAAGAGATGGAAAGAACCGAGGCCGCGGGAACTTGGGGGGCATAACACCGTGGGCTGGTCAGCCGCAGTCAGGGCCGGAACCCGAGACCCTTTCCTCAGCCCGAGATTCCCTCCTCGCCTGCCCTGCCCGGGGAGAGCACCGGTGTGTTAGGTTTGCAGGTCTCCAGCCACGGAGTTGCTGTGTGGGCCACGGCCACCGTCCAGTTTCAAGTGACGCAGAGCCCTGGGGTGGAAAGTGGGCGGCTCGCCTGGCCCGGATCTGCACCGGCCCGGTCCTTCCAGCGGCGATGGCAGCTCCACCATTTCCCTAGTGGCCGGCCCAGAGTCCCTTGGGTCTGGTCATTGTCCAGCTGTCCAGGGTGCTGGTGTCTCGTACTTGCACAGGGCTGGGAGTGACTGGCCGCACTGCCGAGCCAAGCAGAGACGTGCCACCATCCCCGAGAATTTAGCGAGCCATTTAGGGAAGTGGCAGGTGCCCCCGTGGCCCCTCGAAGCCCCTCTCTGTGCCGTGCGGGCAGGAAGCAGCCCCAGAGCCATGAGAAAGCACGCAGGAGCCGCCGCTGCGGCCTGGAGGGAGGGAGTATCGATCCGGCCCGGCTTCTATTGATTTCATGTCACCTCTGTGATT
Source organism: Artibeus jamaicensis (assembly GCF_021234435.1). Classification (NCBI taxonomy): domain Eukaryota; kingdom Metazoa; phylum Chordata; class Mammalia; order Chiroptera; family Phyllostomidae; genus Artibeus; species Artibeus jamaicensis. Next base: position 5,512,450 of record NW_026521936.1, read on the forward strand.
TAATCACGTTCCCGGTCCTCTCTGTTTGCAGTCTCGCTTCTATTGTCTGCCGCAAGGCCTCTCAGCGCTGGAGCGGGTCCCCGTGACTTTGATTTTCATGGGCATTGTTCTGAAGAGAGGAGTAACCTGCCCAGGGCAGGACGACGGCGGACCTCGGTGTGGCCTGGAGCACAGAAAGCCACGTGGAAACTCTGTCCCAGCCTGTGATCCAGCCTGGGCGCCGGCAAGGGTCAGGGTCCAGGGCAGGCGAGTCTTCCCCACCCTGCAGCAGAGAGGGGGGACACCGGGAAACCCTGTCCTGTACTTGGTTTTAAAATGGCCTCTGTCCCCCCAGGGACTTGTGCCAGCATTTCAGCCATGAATGGAGTCGTGGATGGCAGATTATGGGGGGCGGGGCAGCTGCCGGCGGCTGGGAGGCCTGGTGGTTTGTGCTGAGAGCGGCCCCTGCACTCCGGGCCTCGCCCCCCAGGTCTCTGCGCAGAGACCTGTGCCTGTTTGTGGGTGGGGATGAGATTTTTATTTGGCATCCCCATGATTTGAGAGCTTTCAGATTTTAAAACAGTGCTTGTTTTCTGTTTCAAAAATTTTTATTGAATGTATTGGGGTGACCTTGGTTAATACAAATGCAGGTTTCAGGAGTACAATTCTATAATACATCATCTGTATGAGGTATTGTGTGTTTCCTTCCATCACCATTTACCCCCCTTCACACTCTTCTACCTCCATTGCTTCCCCATGGCCATCACCATACAGTTGTCTGGGTCTACGAGTCATTTTTCTCTGCTTAATCCCTCCCCCGTTTTCACCCAGCCCCCAGTCCCCTCTCCTCTGACAGCGGTCTGTCTGTTCTCCACGTCTGTGAGTCTATTTCTATTTTGTTAGTTTTTTGTTCATTGGATTCCACATATATGTAAAGACATACGACATCTAACTCTGACTCATTTCACTTAGCGTAATACCCTCCAGGTCCATCCATACTGTCGCAAAGGTAAGAGTTCTTTCTTTTTTATGGCTGAGTAGTGTTTCCTTGTGAGAACGCCCCATAGTCATTTCACCCACTCGTCTGCTGACGGGCACTTGGGCTGCTTCCGGATCTTGGTGATTGTAAGTCGCGCCGCAATGAGCACGGACGGGGTGGGGGGGGCACATATTAGTAAATTAGTGTTTCAGGGTTCTTCAGGTATGTTCTCAGATCATACCCTTTGGTGTCGCTGGGTCACAGGCAGTTCTATTTTTGGTTTTTTAAGGACCCTCCGGTCTGCATTCCCACCAACAGCACACGAGGGCCCCCCTTTCTCCACACCCTCCCCAGCACCTGTTGTTTATTGATTCATTAGTGACAGCCCTTCTGACAGGCGTGAGCTGATATCTTGTTGTGGTTTTAACTTGCATTTCTCTGGTGCTTAGTGACATGGAGCATCCTTTCACCTGTCTCTGGGCCCTCTGCGTGTCCTCGTTGGAGAGGTGCCTATTCGGGACCTTGGCTCATTTTTTAATTGACTAGTTTGGATTTTTTTGGTGTTGAATCTTATAAGTTCTTAGAAACTTTGGACAGCAACCCCTTGTCAGATATATAACTGGTGAATATTCTCCCATGTTCTCCCATCCGGTGGGGTGTCTTTTCATTTTGTTGACGGTTTCCTTTGCTCTGCAAACCCTTTCCGGTTCAATGCGGTTCCAGTTGTTTATTCTTCCTTTGTCTCCCTCGCCCGAGGAGACATCAGAAAAAATTATTCCTACAAGCAGTGTCTGAGAGGTTACTGCCTAGGTTTCCTTCCAGGATTTTTATGGTTTCAAGTCTTACATTTAAGTCTTTATTTTGAGTTTATTCTTGTGTGTGGTGTAAGAAGGTGGTCTAGTTTCATAGTTTTGCACGTCCCTGCCCCCCCAAAAAAAACACATACAAATAAAGGCATTCGAAAAAGTCAAAAATTTTTTTAAAGCACAAATGCATAAATTAGAGATGGAGAAAATTAGAAATTGTGATGGTGCAGGTGAAGTTATTAAGCATGAACCTGAGAACGTTCGTGGGTGTAATTCTCTGCTTATAAGTTTGTAGGATTGGAGAACTTGGGCGTTTTCCTGGGAACGAGAAGACGGGCTCGATAAGAGCTTTCACACGTGGACGACATCCTGGGAACCCCCGTAAATGCTGTCGAAGTTCCACTTCCAACCAGAAAACAGAAGTTCTGGGCACAGACGCTTTTAGTGGCAAGTTGTTTCACACTTTGGGGGAAGAGACAATTTTTTTAAAACAGGCTTTATTTTTTAGAGCCGTTTTATGCTCACAGCAAAACTGGGAGAAAGGTACCAAGATTTCTCATGCTCCCCACAGCCTCCTCCATCATGACCACCCCCTGCGATGGTACCCCGGTTACAGTGGGCGCCGCACTCCCACTGACTCACCTTCATCACCCAAGTGCACACTTTATTTTTAATTCTTTAAAGATTCTATTTATTTAGTTTTAAAGAGAAGAAAGGGAGAGAGGAAGAGAGGAAAGAAAACATCAGTGTGTAGTTGCCTCTCACATGCCCCCTACTGGGCACCTGGCCCACAACCCAGGCATGTGCCCTGACTGGGAATTGAACTGGTGGCTCTTTGGTTTGCAGGCCTGTTTTCAGTCCACTGAGCCACATCAGCCAAGGCCCATGTGCATAGTTTAAATCAGAGTTCACTCTCAGCGTTGTACGTTTTGGTGGTTTCGACAAATGAATAATGACATGGTTCCATCATTATAGTTCATACAGAGTATTTTTACCGCCTTAAAGATATCCTGTGGCCTTTCTATTCATGCCACCTCACCCCTCAATCCCTGACCTTTTCACTGTCTCAATAGTTTTGCCTTTTCCAGGGTGTTATGGAGTTGGAATCACACAGTAAGATAGCCTCTTCAGATTGGCTTCTTTTACCCACTCACATGCCTCAAAAGTTCCTTCCTGTCTTTTCATGTCTCTATAGTTCCTTTCTTTTTAGTGCTGAGTAATATTTCCACAGTTTGTTTATTCATCACCTGCTGAAAGGTATCCCGGTTGCTTTGAGGTTTGGGCAATTAAAAATACAGCTGCTATAAACATTTGCGTGCAGGTTTTTATGTGAACGTAGGTTTTCAGAATCATTTGGGTGGAGACCAAGGAGAGTGACTACTGAGTCCTGTGGGCAGAGTGGGTTTAGTTTTGTAAGAAACCACAGAGCCATCATCTGCAGTGTCTGCACTGTGTGGCATCCCCATCAGCTGTGAGTGGGCATTGCTGCTGCTCCACCTCCTTGTGTGCACTTGGTGTTGTCAGGGCCTGGATTTTGGCCATTCTAACAGGTGTGTGTTGGTATTTCATTGTTGGTTGGGAAAAGATAATTTCATGTTTGTTCACTCAGACTGTAAAAGGAAAGCCCCCCTCCCCATCATTTGACTGTCAGCATAATTCTTATATAACTCTTGACAAAATAGTACGTAAAAGTACAGACCACTTTCACTTATGTGTACAGAAGCATTAAATTGTGAATAAAATATTACTTAAATATTACTTAAAATATTAAAAGCATGATCCGTGCAGGTTTTTATGTGGATGTAGGTTTTCATGTGCAGGTTTTTATGTGGATGTAGGTTTTCAGAATCATTTGGGTGGAGCTTTTTAAAGCTTTTTTCCAAAAATGATTTATGTCACAGATGAGATGATGGCTTCATACAGGTGTTTTGTTTTGTTTTTTAATAGCAGGCTTTAAATTTTTTTTAAACTGTTGTTCAGTTACAGTTGTCCTTATTTTTCCCCCATTGCTTTCCCCTGCCCTACCCAACACCCTCTCCCACATTCAATCCTCTCCACTTTGTCTTTTTGCATGGGTCCTTTATACATGCTCCTTGACTTGACCCTTCGCCTTCTTTCCCCCATTATCCCTCTTCCCTCCCTCTGGTCACTGGCAATTTGTTCTTTATTTCCATGTCTCTGGTTCTATTTTGCTTCCTTATTTGTTTTGTTGATTAGTTCCACTTATAGGTGAGATCATACGGTATTTGTCTTTCACCGTCTGGATTATTTCATTTAGCGTAATGCTCTCTAGTTCCATCCATGCTGTCACAAAGAGTAATAATTTATAACATCAGTAAGCCTAAGGATAGAAACAAAATGTTCATTTTGATAAATTTCTAAGAGACTCTATGATTTTTTAAAAAAGCTTTAGCAGGTGAGGAGTAGAATAACTCTTTTTTAATTTGGTAAATATCCTGTCTCTTAAACTGAAGCCTAACATCAGACATCAGTGTAAACAGTCAAAAGATCCCTGTTAACCTTAAGAACAAAGCAAGAGAGCTGAGTTTCCTACTCTAACATTGACCCACACATTTTAGCCAATGCAATAAGACAAGAAAAACATAAGAATGATATCTACCTCCAGAAGGCAGAGGGGAAAAAAAGAACACCTCATAACTTATAGATGTTTTCATTGTCCACCTAAAAAATGTTGAGAGTAAATAAATATTATTGGTACTATTAAAACAGTTTGTTCTAAAGTGCTGGTTACAGTATAAAACCATTAGCCAAACCATTAGCCAATATGTGCTCTACATGCTGGAAGTAATTAGTTTAAAAATTTAAGAGAGGAAAGATGGTATTTATTATGGTATATGAAATATCTGGAAATGAATTCAGGAAACATACAGAACACATATGACAAACAACCACAATTTTTTTCATTTAACTAAATGGAGAGTTATGCCGCATTCCCAAATGTGAAGACCTGATGTTATAAATACACACTTTTCCCACAGTTAATAACAATATATAAGTAGTTTCAAGTCAGATCATGTCAGGGGGCTTTTGGAACTTGACCAAGTGATTCTTTAGAAAACAACAAATAGGTGGAAACAGACAAATATTTTTTAGAAAAGAAAATTAAGGGTGTATTTGGTCTGCAAAATTAAATGTATTATGAAGAAATATTACATCAAATAGTAGAAAAACGCTAGAATAACAGAACAAAGCCTGAAACAGAGAAAATGCCCCCATATTTTAAAACCATTTAGAACAGGACAAGGTGCACCTTTCACCGACGTGGGGAAAGAGCAGATTTTCAGTGAATGGTTCTCGGGCGCTGGGTTGCTATGAGGTTACTGCTCGGGAGAGAAGACTTAGAACTGCACTTCCCACCATGTGCCAAAGTAGATTTCGTGTTGATTAAATAAATCCACAGGGAAAAAAAGGCCCACCAAAGAATCAGACGGGGAGAACAAACCCCATTTTTCTGATCTTAAAATGAGGAAGACCCCAGAAAGTCAAAGATTCAAAGGTTTGACTCTATTCAATTGAAAATATTTGCAAGTTGAAAAAGTATGTCAAGTTAAAAGGCAAAATCTCCTGGGAAAAAGTTCTTAAGGATCAGCAAGAAGTTGTTGAACATCAACAGACAATTCTCAGAAGGAAGACGAACAGCTGATGAGAATAAGGACAGTGTGCAATCCATTAGCAATTGAACAGTTCACGGTGAAATGAAACAGTGTTTGTCAACAGTCACGATGACAGAGAGAAAATAACAAGATTTATCAGCCAGCTCTGAACCGTCATGCCCATCTCTGAGTAAACTGGTACCATTTTCTAAAGGCCATTTTTTATTACTTTTTAAAGAAAAATCAAGATTCCGAAGGCTTTAACTATTGGACCCTGCAATAAACCTGTCTTAGGTTTAGCCTAAAGAAATTCACCCTGAAGAAACACCACAAAGCTGCACATACTCATTTTCATTGCAGTGGTGTGTGTGATACCAAGACATTCGAGACAACGTAAGCAGCTAAAACAGGGCATGGCCCAGTGAGGTGAGTCCCCTCCGTGGAATGGGGTGCCAGTCACAGGTTTGTGGCTTAGCTAACGAGGTGGAAAACTTGCATGTCAGAACGGTGAGTGACAGAAAGCACGCCGAGTGCAGGGAATGTCCTCAGCCCTGAGGTGTACGAGACACGTACTCCATGACACAGTCACTGTTTAGCTCCAGTCTGGGGAACGAGGGCTGTTAACAGCTACCTGCCTTCCCGGATCTTCCACAGGTCGCACACTGAGCATGCGCTGCTTTTATAATCCAGCGAGAAGGGACCGTCACGGGGCTAAAAGAGGGGTTTCTGGGACTTCGGTGGAGAAAGACCATCCCGTGATGAGTTGGTCTCCACTGGCCTGAGTTCAGTGTTGCTCTCCTGGTGGCAGATGCTCTCCCGAGTCATGGTAGGGGTCGCACAGGGGTCTTGGGTGTGTGGGTCTGGGTATGGCCAGGCCTAGGGCTCAGGACAGCTGGTTCTCCAGCAGGGAAGGGGCTTCGTGGGGGGCATTTCATCAGGGGCACTGGGACCCCATGGCACCTCCTGTGCTGGTCAGTACCGGAGCCGTGGACAGCGTGAGGGGAGGGCCAGCTGACGTCCTCACAGACAGGCGCCGGCCTCCACCCACGGTGCGCAATGCAGGCACTTCCTCGGCTGCACACCTTGACAGCTGTGTGCTTTAAGTTCAACACCCAGACCTTCTGCATCAGAGTCAAACTATCGGAGGGCGGTCACTGTTGAGTGGGGCGCTCCCTCATCCCTGGAATCCTAGCCGGTCCTCCTCCGTCTCTCAGGGGACACATACCGGAAGCTGGCTGTTGGGCCAGTTGGGCCACAATGCCTTCTCCAGCACGGCCATAATGCTGATGGGAATGACAGTGATGACCACGATTAGCAGCACAAGTGAGTTTACCCAGGATGGCCTCTGAGACAGGCTCAGTGATTCCCGGAATGATCTCATTGAGAGCAGTTTCCAGAGGATGCTTATTTTCCCGATGAGAACACAGAGGTGCAGAGAGGTTAAGTGGCTGTTCAGAGCCGCCCGGCCAGGGGCCAACGGGAGGCTTGAGAGAGGACCCCCTTCCCAACCAGCGGGCTGCCATGCGCCACGGCGGTGGCTGACTTCCCTGGTCTGTTCTGTGCCTTCTCCTCGGGGCCTGGTCCAGTTTGCTTGAAAGTCGGTCTCCCCGGCGTCCAGGTCTGCACCCAGAACGCTGAATATTAAATGCCATAAACATGCAAATGGGCCGTTTTTATTGTAGCATATTTTCAGACAGTCCGAGTTGGCTGGGTTTTCCTCCCGTGCACAGAATTGTGTCTGAGAACTTCCCCAGCTCACCGCCCACCCTGAACTCGGCTTTAGGATTTTGTAGTTAGGCTGGGTAGATTCCATTTCACTAGTTTTTGCTGTATCTCTATACCCTTCCCATATATTTTTAAAGACGCTCTGTCCCGGTCCGTTGAATGTTAGCATGTCTTAAAGCTTGTATGAGCCTTACACTTTGCTGGCAGGTTTCCTCCTGCTCTGAGGGTGCGGACCAGCGACACGGCTCTCCCACGAAGAACGAGCCCATCAACCCCACTCCGTGTCCCCCTTTTGCTCTGTTCTGTCCTCTGTCCTGGAGTGTGAGCCATGGCCATGTCTGTGGCTGTCCGGGACACTCTGAGTTTGTTTAAGGGACATTTCTCAGCTTCTCATCCAGGTGGGATGAACAAACGCCACTCAGGAGTTTGTGGCCGTAGAAATCTGGACCCGAGGTCTCCCTAGGGGCCTCTCAGGGCACCCAGCCGCATCCATGGGTGTTGGCTCGCTCTCCCGTGGGCACGACCTGTCCTCTGCTAACTCGCCCCAGACAGCTGGTGCCACCTTGTCTCCACACCAGAGGTCCCCGCCCCTGTCGGCAGGAATCACGCCTCTTACACTCTCTCCCAGGCCTGAGGCCTCCAGGTGCAGCACCAGGTGGGGCCACCGCCCACACATGACAGCACCCCCACAATTACAATTCTGGGGTGATGTCTCATAGATACTGATGTTCCTCCACTCGCCGACCGAAATCATATATTGGGCGAATTTCTGAAGAGTGACCTTGCATCAAATAGTGATTGCATCAATTGTGCATTAGCTTCCCCCTGTCCCCCTAGTCACTCTGTGTTACTCTGAGAACAGTGTGGCTTCAGGGGCCATGTCCCTTTCAGGAACCAGGTCTCCATGAAAGGTCACTTCACAGGGTTCTTCTGGGACTGCTACTTGCCTGCAGCTTCTCAGAGAGCGCCGCCCCAGAGGATGGTCCCAATTGGTCAGACCAGTGATGCTTGAGGAATGGACCAACCAATCAGATGGGGTGAAGGCCCTGGGAGGGGTGTTTGGTCTTAGAACTGGGCTCTGTCTCTCACTTTGAACATGGACATCCTGCCCATCACTCTGGAGTTAGGCTGGGCATCTGCTCTCCCCGAAGTTCCCTCTCTTGGTGTCCCCAGGGAGAGAGGACAGTCCCACCCAGAGATGCCTCATCCTGGGTGGTGCTGGAGGCCCCAGGAGAGAAAGGGGTGTGAGGCCAGTGCAGGGCCTGGGCCCTGCCTGGGGTCTGGAGTGGGGACCCTTGGCTCTGGCCCCCTCCCTCCTGATCCAGTCACAGCCACACTGCTCCCGACCTTTGTCTTCCTCCTCTGTGTCCGGCCACCTCGAGCGTTGGCCTGTGGAAGACCCAGGGATGACGCTGTACTTCCGGCTGGTCCCCACCCACTCGGACGGCCTTTCCTTTCTGTGCGTCCCCTCCTGGGTCACTCTGCCCCCTGGTGCCACGCCATAGAACCTCTTTGTTCTGTGCCAAGCCCAGCCCTGCTGGGCACTGTGGGCAAGGGACAAAGGGCAGCAGCCTGAGTCACTGCTGACCGGGGAGCCCTTCCCCGCCCTTCACCCAGCGTCTCCACATCCAAAGGCTCCGGGGTCTGAGGTCTGCGTTTTCTTTGACCCTCCTCTTCCCTTCCTTCTATTGGTGGAGCGTGTCCATGCGCCCAAAGGTTGTGTGGGTGCCATTCTGGGTCAGGGCATATGCCTGGGTTGCAGGTTCGATCCCCAATCGGATGCGTGCGAGAGGCATCTGAGCAATGTCTCTCTCTCTTCCTCTCTCTCAAATCAACCAGCGTATCCTTGAATGAGGATAAAAATAAAGAACGTGTGTTCGAGGTGGGGCCATCAAGCAGAAACACACCTCCCACGAGGGTCTGTGGTGTGAACACGTGATCAGGGATCCCAGGAGCCTGGCCCTGCATTTCCGCCAGGTCCCAGTTCGGGGGCACCTTGCAGAACCTAAGGACCACGAGTCAGGATTCCCGCTCCACAGACATGCTGGGTGGGGCTGGCCGCTCTTGGATGCCCGGTGCCCGGTGCCATCTCCCTGTCGGCCCCACTGAGCCGGTGGCCTTTCAAACAAGCACCTCTTTATTGCCGGCTGTCTCTGGGCCACAAAGGCATTTGTTTGTGACGGGATAATGGTCCTTGGCCAGGCGCCGGGGCAGGGCCGGTCCCCGCTCAGTGCTGACTTACGCCCGGGCCCGGCCACCTTGGTGGGGGTGGCCTTCCTGCTGTTCAGGCAGTCTCAAATGGCAGTGTTTGACCTTCCAGCCTGGACAACAAAAGGATTTTCATTTTCCAGGAACTCGCTCAGCCCATGCCCGCGCCAGCCGAGTCACATTGCTGGGTGACCTTCAGGCACGACAACCACTTTCATCCTGGACAAGGGGACCCCGAGCGCCAGAGTTTCTCTGCCCCGCCTGGCTATCGGTCCCCGTTCAAACCCATGGGAGTCTGCGATCGACTGTATCGGAACGAGCGGGCCTTCAGTCCCGGCAGCCATACTGTCTTTCTTGCTCACATGTGTTGGGGCTGGGGGGGGCCACTTCCGGAAGCTTGGTGGATTTGACCTCCCCTGCGTGACCTCTCCTGGGCCGCAGTGGCTCCGAGTCAGCAGCAGGAGAGTGAGTAAAACCTCACCCCCGTGCTACACGGGGCCGCCGGAATGTCACGGGGTCCAGAGAAATGTGGCAGATGCCTGTGAGCACAGGCCGGCAGCAGGGACAAGGCCAGAGCCAGCCTCTCGGGGGACCACAGGGGCTGGGTGCCCTCGGGATGACCAGCTCCCTCTCTGCTAGAGAAAGAGTAAATCTCTCCCCTGGCCAGTCACCTGGGGAGCGTCTCCCAGCGGGCCCTGAGGAGCCGCCGGGAGGGGAGTGATTGGCAGAGGGAGAGTCTTCGTTCCCCAGTAACCTAGGTAACCGCTGCCGTGGGGGCAGAACAGCATGCGGACACCTGGCCCGGGTTCAGCTCTGTCGTGATTCCGGGGACAGCGATGATTTCATCCTTCAGAGCCCTTGTCTTCTGGTCTGTGACGCGGGTGCCAGCCCCTCACCGAGCAGGCCCCACCGGGCTCCTGGTGGCTGCCCGGTGCCCGAGCGTCCCCTCACCTTCAGGATTTGAGTCTGGTTAACTCTCGGAACTTCGGGAGGGCTGGCACCCAGAGGCCCCCCCCAGCAGGCACACAGAGTCTCGTGCGACATGGGGACCCACACTGAAGGCGGGCAAGGGACAGGTAGAGGGGGCACATACCCTGAAGCTGGGCAGGTGTCTTCTGCCCGCTTTCTGGAGGGGGAAGCTGAGAGAGCAGAGCCCCCCGCCCCCACAGCCCATGCTTTGGGCAGGCTGACGGGCCGGATCAGCAGTCCCCAGTCTTGGCTTTGGGACCCTGCTATGGACAGGGTCTCCTGAGGCAGCGGGAGGTGGGGAGGCCCATTCCCCAGGGAGGCAGTGCCGTGCAGCCTGAAGGCTGCGGTGGCCAGAGGGACGCCCCCTGGGCGAGGACCAGTGGAGGGCCCTTGCCTGGGTGCGACCCCCATCCCAGCCGACTAGGGCTGGGGGGCTGGGGTCCAGGGGCAAGGCTCCAGCGAGGAAGGAGGGAGGCACAGTGACCAATTCGCTGTCTCACCTGTCACCTCAGGTGGCACTGACCCTCTTCCTCCAGCAATGTGAGGGGTGGGGTGGGGGACCTGCATCTCCGAGCTCCAGTAGGGCTGATGCGTGAGGGGACCCGGGGAGTCAGAGCCATAGATGGACACTCCCACCAGGCGCTCACGTCTTGGGAGGAGAGAGGAAAGGTAAACCACACCTGCGTGAACACGTGGCAAGGTCGTGGTGGTATGTGCCAGGGCCAAAGCAAGGCGGGTCTCTGGGTGGGGCACTGGGTGGGGCAAACGCCACCAGAGTCTGGCTTTCAACACCCAGGAGCAAAGCAGCGAGAGGGGCCCAAGGCCGCTGGGAGCGGGGCCTGGAGGGAAGCCACAGCCACCCCTGAGTGGCACCAGCCACCCTCTCCCCGTCACACAGCTGGGGGTGGACTCAAGGCCCCGGAATCCATCTTGTCACTGGTGACAAGCTGGTGTGGGTCACACCAAAGTGGGGGCATTGTTGAGTGTGGGTGCTCATGACAGCAGAGGGATGGCCGCCTAGGTGGGGACCTGGAAGCCGAACGTGGGGTGACAATGACATCCCCACAGGAAATAGTAGCGACAAGTAATCAAACCCGTAAGTACAGGCAGGGCCGCCTGTGGGCAGAGTCCGAGCTCTTGGGCTGCAACTGCCTGTCTGTCATCTGGGTGCCTTTCAGTCAAGGTCTGGGGGACTCCTCTGTGTCCCTGGGGGACCCCTGTTCTTCCCCCCCCATCTGAGCTGCAGCTCGAAGTCGGCGCTACCGAGCTTGTCTTCAGAGTGGGCCTGAGCCCCAGGACTTGGCCAGTTGCAGAGGAGCCAGGGCCAGCGGGGTGGGGCGGGGCGGGGCAGGGCGGGGCGGGGTGGGGCAGGTGCAGACTCCGTCCTGCCCTCCAGCCAGCAGTCGCACTGCTACAGCTCGGGGGCGGTTTCCTGATGCACGTGAGCTGGCAGGTGGCACACCAAGCTTGATGCCGCACTCAGTGCCCGCTGGCTGCGACCTTGTGGGGCAGGAAGTGTTATTCTCAGAGCACATTGCTGCTGCTCCTCCTGAAGTTTGGAAAGTTAACTCCTTGTTCTCACCCAGATGGTTCGCCAAAGACCTTGTGTTTCTTTTTACCTCGAGCAAGAGAGAGAGAAAGAGACAAGAGGGAGATGGGGCAAAGCGAGGGGCGAGGGAGTGGACACAGGGAGAGACACTCTGACTCAGACTGCTGGCCTGTCCCCGGAGGTCCCCTGACTTGGAGGACCAGCACCCGGTCCTGGGCTCAGGGGCTGGTGTGGGTGCACGGGCCCCCTTCCCGAGCCCCTGGCTTTAGCAGGGACTGAAGCTTTGGTTTCCTCCTCATGAGAGGCTCTGTTCTTGCCCCTCAGGGCCCATCTCCTGGGCTTAGCTCATCCCCCCATCCCCCCATCCCCACCTTTGAGAATGCTTAAAGTCCAGTCCAGCTTCACATCGTCACCAGTTTCCCGTGTGGGAGTTCACCTTCTCTCTAAGACGTGCGTGTAACTTCAAAGTCACGTTCTCAGGGCCTTCTTGGGCACGAGGGCACGTGCACCGAGTGGCGGGACATCCTGAGGGTCCTCGGGGAAGTGCCAGGAGGGAACAGAAGGGACCCTCCACGCTCTCCTCTCAGCTCTCACACTGCAAACACACACCCTTTCCATGGCCTCGCCAGTGTCACAGGCTTTGCGTTTTTGTGCTTTTTGCTGTTGAAAGTGTCCCCGAGGGAGTACAGTGCTAAGTGCTGTCCTGTGTCCTGAGCTCAGAGCGGTGGCGCTGGGCGTCACAGAGTCAGGGCTGGTGTCAGATGCCCTCCGTCCGGGCATGAGTGGCCGCACTGCTGGCCGAGAGTTCCCACCGGGGGTCCTGCACCCAGCGAGAGTGTGAGACGGGAGCCCAGAGAGCGGGGCTGAGCTCTGCTCTGCAGGTGCAGACGGGACTGTGTGTGTGGGGACCCCGCCCTGCATGTCCCCAGGGCTGACCGCTGTCCAGATGCACTGACACAGGGCCCGGGTGTCAGCACTGTGGGTGGTGACACTGGACTGGCCTGGGTCTGGACCCATTTCTGTTGCTTTTCTATTATGGTCATTTTTTTGAGCGCTTGTTTTGATCTTCCCAGTTGCTGGCAAATGGCTGGGTGCAGGGCCTACGATAGGAGGGCTGAAGCCGCAGGCGGAATGCGGTGGAGAGTCGCGGGCCACAGTCAGTCCCCGGGTGGCACTGGGCAGCAAGGTTCCCATGGCAGACACCCGTGTGGGGGACCCAACAGGACACAGACCGGAAGCATAGACTTGGGGGGAGCCCCGCAGCCAGGTTGCCCAGTTCACATCCCAACGAGGCCACTTGCTTGTCCCCAGGGGAGGTCCCCATATTTACCCGTGCCTCGCTCTTCTTACCTGTAAATTGGGTCATGAATTGTGCCCGGCTTACAAAGTTGTCAGGGGCAACAAAACAAGCTGGTGAACATGAAAACATTTAAAATGACACCTGGAACATAGAAAATGCTCTACACATCACCCGTCGTTGTTGTAGGGGGGACCGGGCACACGGATCAGGACAGGGGCCCCTGTCTGTCACCACGACACCTGCTTCTGTCTCATTAACAAACACATGCCCATTAGCCTCCTTTGAGGCTGGAGTTCTGTTTCTGGACCCTCTGTGCCAGCGTGTCCCCAGCGGCTCTTCCCTGGAAGGGACCCGTTCATGAGACCGTCATCTCAGAAAGGGGCCGGGAGGGAAGGACAGAGAAAGTGACAGGTTCCCAGGACCATGTCTTTGTCAGGGCTCCAGGCCATCAGAGAAGTAAGTCAAGAGGTAATGCCAGTGGCGGCTGCAGGAGGGGGTGTGGCCTTACAGACCGGGCTGGAAGTCCCGTGGTGACCGTGGGTTCTTGAGCCGGGAGCAGACTCCCTGTGGCACAACCCTCTGAAGGTTGACGCCTGTGACCCCAGCTGAGTGCCCTCCCTCCCTGGCACAGTGCTGTGAGGCAGCCCTGTACTTTCTGGAGGAAGAACTGGGGTCTGGAGAGGAAGATGGGCTCTGGCGACAAGTACAGGCAAAGGAAGACCCAGTCAGAGGCTCCCCTGGGGTGGGGGCAGTGCGCCCCCATCAGCTGCGCCATCAGCCTCAGTGGCCCTGAGCGGTGGGAGATGTTCCCAGCAGCGTCTCAGTCCAGCAGCAGGTGGAGGAAGGTGGAGGAAGGGCCGCACCACCCCAGAGAACGGGTCACCTTTCAGTGCCCATCAGTCCACCGGTGGAGCCCAAACCTAAGTGGACGATGGCAAGTCACAAGGAACTGTCTTTCTAGGGGACAAACCCAGCACTTCCATCTAAAACGTGAAGAGCATCGTCCTCAGATTCAGATGGACCTGTGGTTCCTGGGGGGCCTCATGTCAACTTCGGTGGGAACCGGCAGGCAGATCTCCGGCGAATGCCTCCTACCCCTGGGAGGGAGACACAAGCAGCAGCCCCAGGTGACGTCAGGGAAGGCGCGTTAGTGTGGGCGGGACCAAGCGCCAACACTGGGCAGCACGGGCGGGGGCCCGGGACCCCTCCTCCCGAGGAGCTTCTGGAGTGGGGGCCGGGGTATGTGTCCGGCACTTACCCGTTGCAGAGACAGGGCAGGCGGGCCCTAGGAGGCTTCAGACACACTGGCGTCGCCACGGGGAACCAGCGCTGACGCGGGGCCCACCTGTCTGCATCAGTGCCCAGACCAAGGGCCTGGGGGGCGAGGGTGGGGGGTCACACACTGGGCCCACCTCTCACCTTGTGGAGCCTCAGACCTGGAGACTGGATGAGCTGCCCCAAGTGGCCCAGCACTCTGCCGTCACCCTTGGGTTCCCAGGACAGGTGTGAGTGTGGCCTGCTCCCGGGTCCTCGGACACGTGACCTGGGTGCTGTGGGAGGGAAGAGGGGGAGGGGGTGGGGCACGTATTTTTGCTTCCCTCTCAGACCCAGAGAAATGGAGACCTGGTCGGCCTGGTGGCCCTCTGTTGGGGGAGCCCAGGCTGCGGGACAGCACCTGTGGGACCCATCCACTGTCTGAGGCGGGATGCAGCCTCAGGCCCCACGGAAAATCCCAGAAACCCTGTGTCACCGTTGCTGCCTCAGCTGATCTGCCACCGGGCTGTTTGCTTTGCAGGGCCTGGCTGCCTACCACGCCTGCCAAGAGCACCGCATGCCCCTCCAGTGTTCCCTGGGGGCCGCTGGGAGCTGGAGGCGCCAGGGCAGCGGAAGCAGCAGAACTGGCCGGACCGGGCGGCCCTGCACTTTGGTCTCCCTGAGACCCGGGACAAGGGACACGGACAGCAGCGAGAGCTCTGAGCAGGCTGACTTCCGGGGCCCCGGGTGGGTGGGCGGCTCCTCTGTGCCCATCTGCAGCCCGGCCTTCGAAGTGGCCGAACCAGTTTTCTTACTCAGGGCCACACCTCACGGAGTCTCCTTTGGGCTTCTTAGGCAGGGGCGTGCTGTCCACTCTGACCCCGCCTGCAAAGCCCTGCTCGAGTCCCCTCTCTCCCCTGTGGGGGGCGTTTGGGGTACCCAGGCTTCCTTCCTCCCTCCCTCCCCTTATTCCTTCCTCAGCGCATTGTCCAGAAGTGTTCACTGGACGCTGCATGGTGCCGGTGCCCATGGCAGTTTTGGGGGACGGCAAACTGACAGTGAGACCCCCACCAGCCACTTCGGCCAGGCCCTGGTCCCAGCCCTGGGAGACTCAGCCCTGTAACCAAACAGCGAGTGGGTCTCACGTCCCCGGTCATCCCTCACCTGGGCACGCCCATCCCGCCTCCGCCAGCTGGGGGCGGAGCCCCTGACGACGTGGAGCCGCAGCATTTGTGATGACGTCCAAACGTGTTCACGCAGAACAAGGGTGGGGGGCGTTGGGGAAGTCTCAGACGAAACCTCGCCCTTAAAAACACTCAACATGACTTCATCCCCAACCACGCGCGCACGTCCGTAATCATTGGGAAAGAGGAAAAACAGAAATCTTTATTTTTTAATGGGGCATGATTAGACACTAATAACCAGTGACCTCACAGAATGAATGCTAACACAACGCAATTTACTCCTCGGTGCCCGCACATACCTTCTGGGGGTGGGAAAATTACCTAATTAAGTACAGATTACCGCAGGTGTGCCATTACACATTCTATTATTCCGCAGAGACTTAATAGTAAGACTCTGTACTTACACGTGCTTTTTCTCAGATTATCTCCAATCGCTTTACAAATATTATCTCATTAATCCTCTGAGATGGTCCCGAGAGTTTCCCTGTTTAATGGATTAGAAACCCACAGCTTGCCACGATTAAGGGACAAGCAGACCGTCCCACACTTCACTACCGGGGCAAAAGCAGGTTACACCTGTCCTCTGCGCCCGGAAGCGGTGTCTTCTAATTAAGGGGAGACCTGAAGTTAAAAGAGCCATACCCCAGTTCCCACGGCAAGAAGTGGAACTCCAGTGGGCCACAGCGGACGGGCTCCTGGGAGCCGAAGCTGATGGTTCCCCGAAGCCCTCTGCTCCAGGTTCAAAGACGCTGGACATGGCTCTTCCAACATCACACTTACACACACATGTGCACACACGTGAGGCAGATGGGAGGGCCTGGAGGCGTGTGTTTTAGAGCCACGCACAAACCCTGTGCTATTCCTGTTTGTGAACAGTGGCCACAGAGGGGGGTCACGTAGCAAGCGGGGCCCCACAGGTGTCAGAATCAGTTTCTGGACTCTCCTCGGAGACAAATCTCACCGGGCCGGTGAGAGTGACTTCCTCAGTAGCTGCTGTTTTCCCCACACCACACAGGTTGACAAACTTGGCTCAGAGATGTAGGTGATTCAGCTGAAGTCACCGTGAGTATTGGGCACTCCGACCAAGCCCAGACCCACAGCGGGCTCTGAGAAGGGAAGGGCTCTAAAAGTCAAAATTAATTAGCAAAACCTGCAAACACTGAGTCACGTAACAGGGGCATCTGACCCGTGGCCCTCAAGCCTCATGTGGTCCAGGATGGCTATGAATGTGGCCCAATGCAGAATTGTAAATTTACCCAAAACATTTATTTTTGCTCATGGGTGTTTGTTAGTGTTTGTATATTAATTGTGTGGCCCAAGACAATTCTTTGTCTTCCAGTGTGGCCCAGAGATGCCTGAAGACTGGACACCTCCAGGAGAACGTGGCTTCTCCTGCCCAAAGAATGGCACCTTTTCCGACAACCCAAACAGGTGGGTGGTAGTGCTGGCGGCGTTTCTGTCACGAAACCTCCTGGCTTGGCTGAAAAGCATTGTCATGCTCTCCATTCTCTGGAATATTCCCGAATCTCTTCACACATCTAAAAATGGCTCTCAGTGAATGCTCACGTCACGAAGGGCCCCTGGTTTCCAGCCAAGACATCCCACGGGAACAGCCTCGACCTCAATTTTAACCATATAAGCCAGGATGGGTGGCCCCTGCAGGTTAGCACCCTGGGCTGGGGGCCCCCCCAGGAGGCGAAGGCCACTCCTCCCCTCGTCCCAGCTGCTCCTGGCACAAGGGCCGGTTAAGTACGTTTGTATATAGGACCAACCTGGGCGGCGATCGTTAGTGGCCCAAAGGCCACGTTTCTCACCCAAATAGTCCTTGATGGTTTTTCCCAGCTTTCCCCTCGGGAAAATGGGTACCGGCCTGCGTAACTCGGCTCGTCCCACGGGGCCGTGGATTATGTCAGGCCCTGGGAATCTGCCGACGGGGCGGCGGCCCGTTGATGTGTAATTACCACTAATTTACCGTTTCGACCTGACGGCACGAGAGGACACAGAGGGCATCAGATCCTCATTTAGTGGGTGATTCACGGCGGGGGCTCTGGAAGAGACAAATTACCTAATTAATTTGAGGAAATTTGACCCCTTGGATTAAAAAGCAGAAATGATTCGGTTGCCTTTGATGCCATTAACCAGGCCGTCCCCTGTCACAGAAACCTTCCCTTCAGTGGAGGGGGGAAGTGTGGTGAGGAAGGGGCCCCGGGGCACCCACAGGGGGCGTTCGGGGGTCGTCCGAAGCCCAGCACGGTGACTCCACCTTCTGCGGCCATTTCCCTGTCAGTACAAGGACCTCGGGGCCGACGGGGGCCCAGTGTCTGTGGGTTTCAGGTCAAAGGGGACCTGGTGGCAGACAGGCGGTGTGACCTCGGGTGCCTCTTCGTCACCCGAGGCTCTGCCTTTCTCTTCTGCATGATGTTGGGCAGACGGCACCGCAGGTTCCAGGCTCGAATATCGTCACCGACGACTCGAAACTAGTGAACATGAACTCAGTGACTAGCCTCGGCTGGCTTCCGCCCTCCCCCTCCCTCACCAAGGGCTTTCAAAGCCCTGCTTTAGCACCAAAAAGATGAGCTTAGAACACAGGGAGCCCTTCAAACAGGGCACATGTGGGTTCCACTCCTCTTCACTCCTATTGTCTTCACTGTTCTCAGGTCACCTGTGGGGTCTTCCCAGGACCAAGGACCAGAGGTGGGGAGCCTGTGGTCCAGAAAGGCCCCCAGGAAGGGCTCTGTCTTGAGTGGCCAGCGGTGGGCAGCCCTGGCCAAGTACCTTTGGACGTGAGGATGGTCCCCTTGGGCGTGGGCACGGCTGCTTCCAAAGCAGCCTCATCCACCTGACGTGTTTGTGGTTTTTGGGAGCACAGGTGACGGAGGCGGTGCCCTGGTTGGGGTGTCAGGGCGCCCCCAGGTGTCCCGTGCTGCCCATGTGGGAGCACGGGACCTCAATATGCTGAGAGGCTCCAACAGCCACCCCGGACCTCACGGAGCAGGCGGGCCAGCTGACCGGCTGATCTCCGGAGCATCTGCTGGACACAGCATGGCCTGAAGTGTTTTTTGGTGTCTGACCCATCCACGGGCCCTGGAGGACAAGCACGCGCCCTGGGCCAGGTTGGGCTCTGTGTCCGGGCTGAGGCGGCAGCGGGACGTGGCGGCCGGCATCTGTGCGCGACTCTGTGCCGCTCTCGGAGGGGATGGCCGTGTCGGCACTCACCTGAGGCTCTGGGCTCCAGCAGCCAGTGGCTGAGTGTGCGGCCGCCTGACCCCGAAGGAGAGCAGGCGGGAGAGAAGTGGGCAGGAGGGTGCCGGCCGTCACCCCAGTGCCGGAGCGTCTCTTCCTCGCTGCTCCACCAAGGCCACGCCCTGCAGAGAAGACAGCTCGGTCTGTCCATCCGCCCGGAGGCTCTGCCAAAGCCGAGGGTCACGGCCCCGTGTGGCATCAGTGGGGTGAGCACTTTGTGGGTCTATGACAGCGTTCAAGTGTGGGCGGGGCCCCGAACCCCCTTTCTGTGCCTCTGCCCGAGGGGCCCTCCTGTCTTCAACACGATTCCTACCCCCACCCTGCTCCTCGGAAGCCTGGGGGCCCAGGTGCTTTGTGTTCAGGAAGACTGCACATGCGTGCCGGCACATGTGTTTGTATGTGCATGTGTGCACACGGACACGGTCATGTGTGTGCGTGTGTGAGAATACATGTGCATAGTGGTCACTGGATTTATGTCTCAGATGCTCCTCTTTGGGGTGGGGAGGGCCCCAGGAGTTTCCAGCTCCAGGGCGGGGCCCCTCCTGTCTCCCACGAGTGACACGTCTGTTGAGACGCCCAGGCCGCCCTGGTGGGATGACGTGCAGGAGCTGGGGAGGAAAAAGAAGCAAGATTTCCGGGGAGAGGAGTTTTTCTTTGCATGGGTCTCAACGACTTGCATGGGGGGTTCCTTCCAGTTTATTGGAGACGAGGCTCCAGTCCAGGGTGTGTTTCAGGTCATGAAACCAAGTGAGTGGCCCAGAGTGGAGTCGGTTCAAAGCCTTGCAATGACTCCCTCACTGTGCTCGGCCTGTTAAAAAGGCAGCTGGAAAGAAACCGTTTTGTTCCATCGGACTCTCCGGTGGCTGACCCGAGGGTGTGACGGGCTGTGGACAAGACCGGAGAGTTGAGATGAAACCGGCTCTACTGAGACCCAGGCAAGTGACGGTGACAGCGATCTTCATGATGGGTTGTGTGGTGACACCATCACCACCGTCATCATCACCATCATTACCATCACCATCATTGTCACCATCATCACCACCACCACCACCACCATCACCATCATCACCACCACCACCACCATCACCATCACCATCATCACCACCATCACCACCACCACCACCATCACCATCATCACCACCACCACCACCATCACCATCATCACCACCACCACCACCATCACCACCATCACCATCACTGCCACCCCTTGTGCTGTGTCACCCTGTGACAGCCACTCTCCCAAACAGCCCGCGTTCACTCATGTAACCCTCGCAGCAGCCTCGGAAGGAAGGCCCTCTCGTCGTCCTTATGTTCCAGGTGAGGACCAGGCACCGGGAGGTTCACGAACCATCTCCGGCCCTCCACCCAGGGGCTGTGGAGCTGGGGGTTAGTCCTGCTGTTCCTGCCCTTGACCTCTCGGCCGACCCTCAGCCACCAGCCCCTCCGGTTGCCTGTTTTTGGGTCAGAAAGGCATGCGATGTGCGTGTCTGTGTGGTTGAGGACGAGGACGAGCGATTGAGGAGGGTGGCCGAGCCCCAACTCCGAGTGGGTGCACAAACTCAGAAGAGGACACGGGGGCTGTTGGGGGCGAGGCTGCTGGGCATGGGGGCCCACGGCCGGGAGCACTGGCCCGAGACAGGCCCTGTGAGGCCGGGCCGGGAAGGGCCGGAAGCTCCCCGGCCCCGCAGTCTCCCTGCCTGGTCAGGTGGCTGGAGTGCCCCTGGGGACGGCAGTGGTACCGGGAGGGAGTTATCAAAAGACAAGGCAGAACGGGCTGGGGACACATGGGCAGGCTGACCCCAGGGGACAGAAGTTCAGGGGCAGGGGAGCAGGTGGGGCATCTTGGGGTTATTTCCAGTTTCCCAGATCACTGCTTGTCAGATGGAGAAGATGTTTATGGAAACCCCACTGGGGCTTGTCACATGGGGGGCAGACGGATGTCATGCCGAGGCCCTGCACCCTGGGGCGCCCCCAAGTGTGAGTCCCAAGACACCTGTCCCAAGCGTTGCCCGGACTCTAAATGGGTGAACCATCACAACGCACTGGACCAGGGTGGACGCGGGAAGAAGGGGGAGGCCTTGGAGCTGCATCTTGGTTGACGAAGCCACTGAGGAAGGTTTGGAACGGACCACCCAGGTGACCTCAGAGACCTGGGTGGTGGCTCATCTCATGCCCCAAGGGCTGCTCAAGTTCAGGTTCATTCCACAGGCCCCCCAGAGTCACAGAGGGCAGGCCCCCAAGTGATCGGAGGTGATGAGGCTGTGGATGGACTCAGCTGACTGGGGAGGTGACAAAGCTGTTTTCTGCTCAGCCTCCCTGGCCTGGGGTCCAACCGGGTCACTCTCGCCCGAAGCAGGTGTGTGAGGGAAGGTGTGACCCCCTGCTGCCTATGCGGCAATGCCAGGGAATGCGGCGTCGGCCGATCAACCCAGAAAAATCACCTCTGACCCGCACACCACACATTAGGAACTGGGCACTGGCTCAAGGGAGTACAGGTGAGCTCGCCCCTCTTGGGGGACAGTTGGTATATTTACATATTTAAGAATTTTTATCCCCAGCTGGTGTGGCTCAGTGGATTGAGCACAGGCCTGCAAACCCAAGTGTCACCGGTTCGATTCCCAGTCAGGGCACAGGCCTGGGTTGCCAGCCAGGTCCCTGGTAGGGGGTGTGTGAGAGGCAACCACACATTGAAGATTCTCTCTCTCTCATTCTCTATCCCTTTCCCTCTCTCTGTAAATAAATAACTAAAATCTTTTTTAAAAATTTTAAATTTCTATTTAGAAGTTTGTGCCGACATTATTGAAAATTATTTTAAGCTAAAATTTAAAAGTGGTCTGGTTACTCTGACCCAGGGAGGTGTCCCGAGTCCCCCCACCCAGCCCCCCACTGGGCACGGTGTTGGGATTTGCTCTGCCCCGGTGGAAGGCAGAACTTTCCCACAAGGTCCCCAGGACGCAGCCACCTCACTGGGGTGACTCTTGACTTTGGCGGGGCGGGGGGTGCAGGAACGAGCCATTCCCATCTTGTGGGCCTTGGCGATCTCACCCACAATGGAGGGGCCTGCTGGGTCTGATTCCCAGAATCCTGGGTTCCCACGCGCCTGGTCCTGGGTCCGCCTGCTGAGAACGCCCCTGTCTCTGCTGGAGGAACGAGTCGCTCCCCACTGGGAGGACAAGTCCAATGCCATGATGAACAGTGACAGGAAGCGGTTTTTTCTATTCACACAGATATTCCATAAGTGTGCGCATTATCTTTCCTTTGTCCGTAGCAGTGGGAAAAATAAATGATCGCCTCCCGCCAATCTCTTACGATAATAAGAGCAAGGCACAGCTTAATTGCTCTGGTTAAGTGGCCGTGACTTTGTCAAAGTCGGCACTCAGCAATGCCATTACCTCAGGCCGCTGGCACGGACCTGTGGATTTATGACAGGGATGCGCGGGCGGGGGCGGGGCGCTGGGGGGATTTCTTTTCCAGGTCAGTGAATCGAGCTAAGGCCCCGACCGGTTACACCCGAGGTTGTGGTAGGGGCGGGGGTGGTCCTCGCCGGGCAACCAGCCACCATGGGAAAGTCGGCCGCGCTGCGATCCCGGCAGAACGGCGTGCTCGCGGTGTGGCGTCCTCGCCGACAGCATCTCCATCGTTGGGATGTGTGTACGACTTTGTCTGTCTGCCTCTCGCCCCCACCCCTTTCATTTCTGCCCTGAAGCGTTTTAGACCGTTTCCTTCTCGAAGCACAGTCAGCACCGGGCCTGGTGCAGCTGCGGGCACACAGTAGGTGTTTTGCGAAGATGCGTGGTGTCGCAGGAAATACAAGGCCCCCTTGGCCCAGACTCCGGCAGTTAGTTTCCCCTTCCTCCTGGCAGACAGGATGATTGACGGGAGGGGACTCCCTGGGACGCCCAGGGTTACCCCTGCAAGGGACAGCGGGGCCTGGTGTGAGGGGAGCTCCATGCACGGGGAGGGCCTGGGTGGTCCGAGGACCGAGGACAGGGGTGTGCCCCACCCATCCGAGGTCCCAGTGGGCTTGAGAACCGGGTGCTGTGCAGGTGGGGGTGGGGGGCTTTCAGCAGGCACCGGGCTGCTTCTACAGAAACACGTGGGCCTATGTGCCCTCCCCACTGGGCTTTGGGTGGAACGGGACCCCCGGCTGAGCTGACTGGTGTCCTCGGCTGTGCTCTTCCCTGTCAAGTGGACAGGCTGAGCACTGACTTGTCACATGCCTCCGACAGGGACTCTCTCCTGCATGTTCCTGCCACCTGCTGTGTTCTGTTACTTTCCCTGGTGCCAGATGAAGCCATTAACGGCGGAGATTCCAACGACATCTTTACAAGGTTTTCCCACAGGCTGTTCTCTTGAATCCGTGCAGCCCCGTGCGGTCGATGATCGATACTAACTGCTCAAGACACAGAGAGACAGGGCTTCTGGGAGATAAAGGGACGTCTCAGGTCACACACCCACTTTGTCCCCAGAGAAGCCAGGACTCTGGGACGACCTCTTTCTGAACCCCTTGCATTTTCCCAACCTCCTGGCTGCCCGTGGCATCTGTCTGTCTGACTCCAGCTCCTGAAGGCAGGGACGAATGCCTGTCACCAACGCTTCTCTAAAGCTGTGGTTGGGACAGAGATGCTGGGGGGGCTCTCGCTGGTGACTCAGAGCTTCGGTTCCCTGCAAAAGCCTTCCGGTGGCCAGAAACATGCCACTGAATTGAGGGCCACATCGTGGTGGCCCAGGGGGGTGCTGAACAGCAGGAGGGGAAGGCGGGTGTTTGCTGAACGTCCTTGAGGGAACGTGTAGACCTTGGTGCCTCCAACCAGCCCCTTGACACTGGGACCCCTCCCCGAGGACAGGCTTTTCCCTAAAAACCTGCTGGATGGTAGTTTCTGGGGGCAGCAGCCACGTCTCGGTTTTTTGTTTGTTTTGCTTTGTTTTCTCGTCTCTGACCTAGAACCATCTTCAAGTTCAAGTGGGACAAACAAGGTCATGCCAGCTGCGGTGACATGGGCGATGGTCTTCCTTCACAAGAGCCGCGTCCCCTTTTCTTGGCACGAAGTCACCTGGAGATTGTGGTTAAGACACAGAAGGACTCAGATGAGGCTCCCGGCCCACCCACCAAGGCTTCTCAGAATCCTCAGGGGACTTGGGGACCATTCAAGGGGGGCCTTAAGGACACCCTCGTTCAAAATGACGGACTTTCTGCCACTTGGAAAGGACCGGCCACTGGTATTTTTGGTAACTCGCTCACGCCGAGGGAATTCCGGAAAGCCACTGCCAGCTGGCGCGGTGTTCACTGCCATGTTCCGCCACGGACCCCCCTCTCCGAGGCCCTGCGTCCCCCGGGGCCCGCCGCCCCACATTTCTTGGCCCTGGGCACCAGCTTTTGGCTGCATTCCGACAAAGGGTGTGAGGGCTTGAGGAGCAGGCGGGCACGGGCATTGTCTGTCTGTCACTGGGATGAGGGATGAGGACAAGTCAATGTAAGGTGGAGTTTGGGATGGGGCCAGCGGGCCATTGTTTGTTACAGGACAACCGTCAGGCTCCTTCCTGTGGTGACAACCCCCCCCACCAAGGCACCTGCTCTAATTTAGGACATGAGCTCTGTCAGCGGTTGCCCTGGCGCAGAACCCCGACTTCGGCCACCCACTGCCCGCAAACCGCCGGGCTGCGGGGTGCCGACCCGGGGTACGGGGAGGACACATCCAAACTCGACGGGACGGTGGCAGGGCACGAGCTGTTGTGGGCACTCCCCCGATGTCTGCGACATGTTCCAGAACTTTCCACTCACAGGATAAAACGCGTCTGCTGCTTGTATCTTCCCTTGATCTCACAACCAAGGGAACAAAGCCCCTGCCTCTGAAGTTCTTGCTTTTCTAAAGTGTGTGGAGGTGCGGATTCGGCGACCGTGGGTTCGGTTTGGCGGGAAGAGACGGGATTCGAAGCAGCAGCACCAGGCCGTTGTGTCAGAGTTTCCTCCGCAGAGGGCAGCTCGTTTTCCTGGCCTGGGCTGGCGCTCCGTGCGGTTCCCAAGCTGTGGCGGTCACGGAACCCCAGCCCAGACGAGGGAGCCTCTCTCCAACCAGCTCCGCAGGGCCATTTGGGAGGATTCCCCCCCCCTCCCCCCTCGCCCCAGGGAGGGCATCCTGGCCCATGGAGCGGGGGGTCAAGTCACCTGTGCTGACTTCCTCACTGCAATGAAGCCTGCGTACTGGGGGGTGCACGGGGTAGAGAGGGGTCCCGCCACCCCTGGGCTGCTGCTGGGCGCGCCGTCCAGGCTGTGGGTGAGTGGCGGCCACTCCTGGCTCCGAAGCAGCCGGCCGGGCACCGGGAACCCGCGCGCTCCCTCCTCCCCGCACTGACCTCTGTTACTGGTTTTCTCCCCACAGGAAGTCATGTGGTGGCTCTTACAGGCCACCTGTTCATCAGGATGCACATACTATGTGTTTACCACACTCTGGGAGCCACGGAGGGACTGGGGACACCGCGACGGGTCTGACCTGTCCCTGGAGTTACAGCATCAAGCAGCAGGAGACCGGCACACGGACACCATGTCCCTCTGGTTCTGAGACAGCCGGAGACCAAGGGCAGGGCAATGCTGGGTGGGGGGTGCGGGGGAGGGGCGGGGAGGGGCAGGCCTTCTGCGTTGGGTGTCTTCGGCCTGGGGTCCCTGCTTCTTCAGGATGATGCTGGTTCCCCCTGCGCCCATTCAGGACCAGTGCCCCTTCGGCACAGCTACCTGACAGTGATGATGACTAGTAAGGGCTGATGTCTAATAGGAGAATCTCCTTTTAACCATTATAGGAACGATCTGTGCTCCCTGTAGACTATTGTAGCACAGGAACACTCTAAGCGTGACAAAGAAAGCCAGTGCTGTGCACTCGGTACCCAGTGTGGCCCTCTCTTCCCTACACGAGTTTCTAGGGGCTGTTGGGACACGCCGTGTGTCGGACACGCCGTGTGTCCTTCCTGTCCCGTCAGGAGCCATCCCCTGCACTCCCGCGGCTCTCAGCGAGTCCGCGCAAACAGCATGTTTTGAGGACTGATTGATAGTCCAAGGTTCGAATATGCTTTTTAGTTTCCCTTTTTTCCTGGGACAAATGAGGTTTTTGACACCGTGCTTGTCAACAGAATATTGTATTTCTATCAGCCACCTTTACTGCTTTCTTGGGGTAGATTTCCGGACATGGAACTAGTGGGGACCAGAGGATGTCCCTTCTTTAAAGGACTTTGGTGAGCGTTATGGAAGAATCCTTTCATGGGGGCGGGGGGTGGAGGCATGGGCACCCCCATACTTCACCCCCCCCACCAGGGCTCTGTGCTCCCCAAGACCCTCCCCCACACCGGCCTCATGGGCAGAAACCTGCCTCATTACTTTACTTTTTTATACCAAGACATTTTTTTAAATGAGCCATTCTCTTCTCTTTTTAAAAAAAATTGTATTGTTTTTGTTGACTATGACAGATGCCCCCCCCCCGTTTTTTTTCTCTTGTGCAAACCATTTTCTTCCCTCATTTCCCATCTTGGTCTGGGGGAGTATTTCCGTCAGCTCAGCTTCCTGGTGCAGGGCACTCACCTTGGTTACGTGGGTGGCAAGTGTTTCCCGAAGGCTTGTCTATTCGATGCGTTTATGCAACATGAGGATACAGTTTGTTTTCTTCAGCGGCACAGAAACTGCGTCTCTCCGTGTTGAGTGGCTCCCTTACTTCTAAGAAGAACCGTAACTGGGACATGAAATGTCTCCACAGTGGTGATTTTAGACGGCCGGCGTTGACACTTTGGACTTTCCGTAAACCTGACTTTCAGAAAGTCCCTGTCATCACGGCGTCCGAGCAGCGGAACTGAGTTTTTCTGCCTCATGTGGACTTAATATGAAGGCCCCGCCCCAGAGAGCTTCTCAGAGGACGAGGCAAGATGTCTCGGGGTGATCTCCGTTTTCTGCTTGGTTTGATGGCCAAATATGCAGATTGTTTTAAAAAAGGGTCTTCGCCCAAGGACACGTTTATTGATTCGAGAGAGAGGGGAAGGGAGAGACAGGGAGAAAAATGTCAATTGGTCACTTCTGCACACGCCCTGACTGGGCATTAAGCCTGAGACCCAGTCAGGTGCCCTGACCAGGAATTGAACCTGAGACCTTTTGGTGCACAGGACGGTGCTTCAACCCACTGAGAAACCCAGCCAGGGCCAAAATATTTGATTCATCTGGTCCCAGGAGGAGGCAAGAGCTGTTCTTCAGGCCCGTTCTCTTGAGGTTTTCCCCAAATACCAGTAATGTTCACAACGGGGGTGACAGCCCTTTCTTTGTCCCATTCCCCAAGACCGCCAGCGAGGGGGTCGGAGGACAGGAGGGGTGTCATCCACCCAAGGTCAGGGGAAGGAAGCCATCCGAGTTTCCGGGGACAGAGAGGCTGCATTACTTCAGCGTCAGGTTCACCCCTCCTTTGCCCCTCCCCCCACGTCACCTTCGTGCGGGGATTCCGTTGAGAACGACCCTCGGGCAGCCGGGCAGAAGCGGTGATGAGGCTCTGTCCTCCGGACATTCCCTCGGGCATCGTGCTTTTGGAAGCGTGTGACAGCCCCCTGCGGAGGACCCAGAATCTGCAGTCACTCTGCAAGACGGTAACTGAGTCGTCCTCGTGGCCACTTCTTTACCTGAAAAGGAAACCCCTGGGACTTGCCGGTGTCCCCACCAGGGGAATGTCCCCATCAAGACATCTCAGACTTTTGGAGTTGGACGCAGTGCCAGCCTCGGGGAGGCGGGGGGCAGAGCCCTGCTCCTCGTCACCAAGCCCATCCGAAGACCATAGGGCAGGTTCCATCTAGCAGGTCCCCACCCAGCCCCTGGGAAGCTGTGGGTGAGTTCAGGGTCAAGGAGGGGACGTTTGCTGCTGAGGCTTCTGTCCCTCTCTCAGACCTGCTGAGGGGCCCTGAGGGTCTGACCAGGCTTTGGTGGGGTCCGGGAGGGGACGCTGAAAAGCCCCCCTCAGGGGTCTGAACTGGACCCCAGTCTAGGAGGCCCCCAAACCCCTCCTGTGACGTGTTGCCTCGGAGTCCTCCAAACTGAATGTGGACACACTCTGGTGGCGCCAGAGCCCCCACCGGTGTGGCCGGGGACTCAGGGTCCCTCTGCCGTTGTGATGGACAGCACAGGCTCGGGTGCAGGGCCAGGGGCGGGGCTGGGGCCCGGGCGGGAGGAGGGGAAGGCGCATTTTGGTGGCTTTGCGACTCCTTCCCTGAATAACAGCAGCATGAGTCACGGCCCCTGGGAGGGTCCTCCGGGTGACTCAGAGCAAGTCACCCTCAGCCTTTCTTCTCCGGGCAGGACGGGGCTTGACCTGGAGTCCGGGACCTCGCTGACAGCTCTGGGCCAGGAATTTTATTTGTCTTCATGCTGGGGGGGGGGGCACAGATCTGAACCCCACCACCTCAGGAAAGTGCCATTCCTATACAGGAGCGCACGCAGCCGCGGACACTTCCGGCACAAACCCAAGAAAACTACCTCCTGAGCGGCAGCTCTGCAGCCCGTCACAGGGCCACCCCCGCCCGGGCTGTGCACCCCGGGGCCCCCGGCTCTGCCCTCGGCCTCCGCTTGTTCCCTCCTCTGTCCCTGGGAGCCCGTGACAAACCGCAGGGACCCAGTGACTCACAGGAAGGCAGGACGCCCACTGCTCCATACCCGGAACCACGCGGTGCAGCGATGACACCGGCGTGGGGTCGCAGCTGGTCATCGGAGGCTAGAGCCCGAGTCCTCTGGTCACTTCTTTTTCTTTTCCGAGGCGGGAGTGCTGGGTTCCTGACTATAAATTTCCCAACGTCAGTTCCCATTCATGTTCCACGAACATCCGCTGAGTGCCTCCCACCCCGTGCCCCTCGCCCCTCGCCGCTGCCTTCGCCGCGGACTCAGCGCCCACAGTGGGTTCGTGTCCCTCACGTGGACCTCAGCATTCCTCTCGGGGGCTCAGGCCAAGACACGCTGCGCTGGGACCCTCTGGGTTTTCCAAATGGTGGGGTTCTCTCGGGGCCTTGCCAGGGGCTCATGCCGATTTCCATGAGTCACTTACCCACGATGGGGGGACAGTGACAGGGAACTTGAACGGGTGGGCGCCCCTCTCCCGTGGGGGCCTGTTTTCATAGAAAGACGAGGAGCTTTGGGGAGGTCGCACCTTGGCCCAGATGACAACGATGGTCACGCAGGGCCCGGCTGTGCCGCGTCTGTGGCGTGGGCTCTTGAACAGGGCTGGCAGGGTTCTAGTCCCTGTGTCCCACACACAAGGGGGGACCTCGGTTCGCCCCATGGAACACGGGGAAGACCCAGCAGCTGCCACACCGTGTGCTCGTGAGGAGGATGGGGTGCTGCCCGCTGAGTGCTCCAATGGCCTGACTTAAATTGAGGGCTTGGTCATAGCTGGCGTGTGGCGGATGTGCCCTGTAAGGCACTGATGGGACCTGGTGGCCGAGGGGAGAACTTTGGGGGTGGCCTTTAGGTGGGAACCCCCTTGTGCAGTCTCCCCGTTTGCCCGCTGGACCGGCTGGGGTCCCAGGGCCCCTCAGGGAGTGAGACCCGGCCTGTCCCCGAGTGCTCCTTCTGAACAGGGGGCCTCTGCTCCCCACCGCGCGGCACACACCCCTCCGACCGCCCTGACCTGCGTGGGCAGCGGTGGCCTGAGGGCTACTGGGACTTGACGCCCCACAGTTGGGCGGCTCTGCACAGGGAACATGAGGGGGCACCGCTCGGTGGCAGTGGCGCTGTGGGGCTCACCACTGTGCCGAGTCTTCCCCAGAGTGGGCAGCGTGTTTCCAGATGGGACCCAATGCGTGTCCCTGGAGAGTGATGTCCCTGGCTGGGTGGCCACCTTTGCATTCCGGCGCCCTGGCCAGCACTGTGGCCAAAGGCCCCGAGCGTCCACGCCCCGCTGGAGACGGCGTTGGGGAGCGGCCGTGGGCTGCGGGCTGTCCTTCCCGCTGGAGAGCGGGGCCTGCTTCTCGCCCGCTGTCCCTGGCACGGGGCCAGCGAGTGTTCAGCAGCTGTGCCTCCTGGCGCGCTGTGCTGAGCGCGCGGGCCGCGGCACCCCCTCTTCCCCCGGGTGTGAGCGCGCAACCCCGCGGCGTCGGATTCATTCACAGTGTGGCGTGACCGTCACCTCTATTTATACCCGAACCGTTCCATCTTCTCCGTCGTCAGCTGGGCCCCGCGCACATGGCTGCCCTGCCTCCCTTCCCCGCCCCGCGCTGGCACCCGGGGCGCTTTCTGCCTCCAGGGGTTTGTCGGCGGCTACTACTTTTGAACGGACTTTTAAATTTATAGACTATTTCAGACACAGAGAGCTAAACACACACCAGGCGCCCTCCCCGGCTAAAGAAGGGGGACGGGCAGGTAACGTTGGAAACAGCGCGGTGCCCCGGTCCGAGCTCGGAGCCAGTTCTGCGCGTGTTGGCTTTCCTCGCCGCTTCCGCTCCTTGACGATGGGCAGGCGTATCCGTGCATCACGGGCAATACCGTGTCACGTGCTGTGACAGTGTGGCGTGAACGGTCTCATCCCGTCCCCACGCAGATGTCACCGCCAGGACGGAGGCTTGTGGGAGGGTCACCGAGTTCATTTTCGGGCTCCGTCCGGAGAGCATGCGCGGTGCGAACCCACCGCCGCTGGGGACCCGCAGGGGGCCTCCCGGAGTGTGGGACTCTCCTTGGATTTCCCGAGGACGGCGGCCTCCCTCTCAGGGCGGCATTTCGGCTGCTCCGATGGTCGGGCTATCGCAGGGTGGCCGGGCCACCGCGCGGCTGACAAGTGTCTTCTTTAAGAAACTGTGTCTATTGTTAAAGTGCTTCTTTGAAAAAGTAACCGATGCAGCCATCAGCGGGGTCCCTTCCTCCCCAGACGACGGCCCTGCCTTCCTGTGCCAGCTGGGCAGTCGGGGACTCTCCTGAGTCCCCCCCCCCCAAGGCCTGCAGCTCCTCCCATCAGGCGGTGGGTCCGGGAGCCTCAGGGTGAGGGTCCCTGTGGGGAGGGACAAAGGGGTGGGCGCTGTGTGGCTTTCGGACTCCTGGGCGGGTGGACCAGTGCTTCGTGGCCTCAGGCACGAGGCAGGGACGTCTGACCCCCCAAGGCGAACCCCTGAGATTGGGCCGCACAACCCTGGTGCTGTTTCCTGGAGGGCCACCAGGTGGGCGACCTCAGCTTGTCCCCCTGGGGCCGCCACTCTGTGTTGTGGCCAAGAGTCCGGGTGACATTTGTCCCCCTGTACCTGCAACCTGTCACTAATCTTATCTGCGCTGCAGGTGAGTGACAAGCATAAAGTTACTGGGATAAATATTTGCCTTGTGGTTCCACAGCCCTCGGTCCCTCCCATGCATCTGTGCCTCCCCATTCACGTGCCACACGGCAGGTGCTCATTTTGGGGGTCTCCTGCGGGGACTAGAACCCCCTGGTGGTCCCCAAGGGGCACCCTTGTCTGGGGGACTGCGCAGGCCCCACGCACGGGCATGGCAGCAGCGGGGGTGGCATCTCCACCATCGCTGAGCTGTGTCACCAACGGGAGTCTAACCTCTGCAGATGCGGTTGCACGCCTTCCAGGGAAAAGAGTCAGAGAGAGGGGAGGCCAGCAGGCGGCCGTGTCCAGAGCTGGGGGGCATTCAGTGGTTCCTTGTGCCCCCTCGGACGGTGGCATGGCTCTCTGCCGTCCACTGGGAGAAGGGCAGAGTGGGCTGTGGCTCCGTGTGCTGTGTGGGCCCTGTCCTCATGGGGGGGGGGGCCTGCTGACCTGGCAGCCTGAGTGACAAAGTGGAGCTGTGCCTCCCCTGCCCACAGACGATGGTTTGCACTTTCCTGCTTGCAGGCACTCCCGAGACTCAGACCGCTTCCCGCTGAGTGGAGCGGCCTGTGGGTGACCTCACAGTCTCGGCCCAGCTCCATGGGATGCAGTGGAGCTGTGACCGTCCAGGTGGGTCCCGGCTGGGTCCCTGCCGTCCGTGGAGAGCAGCACAGATCTGCTCGGCCCTCAGGAGCTCTCTGGTGTCCCCATCAGGCTCCACGGCCATCGGGGTGGGGGGCAGCCGTGGCCCACTGGGTCCTCGTTCGTCTGGGCACCCCTGTGTGCAGAAGGGGGAGCAGCCACGCTGTGTCCCGGGACGCAGCCCCAAGGAGAAGCAGTGAGGAAGTCCCTGTCCTGTCTGCAGCTCCGTCCTTACGCACAGTGGCTTCTCCAGCTGCCCTGCCTGGCCGCTCCCCTGGGGAAGATTTCCACTTGAACACGTGCCTCCTGGTTCTTTAAGCAGGAAGCGCGATTCCCCTCCCAGCCAGCTGCTCCAGGCGGGCAGAGGGGGGTGTCCCTCGTGAGGGAAGCGTGCGAGCAGAGCTGACCTGCCGGCCGACCCTCTCAGGGTGGGGGGCCACTCCCTGCTCCCCACATGCACCCGGGTTTCCCCTCCCTGGCCCTTATCAGGGGTTGTTCTGGGAAAAGATGACTATCAGTCATTTCCATGCTAGTATGAGTGAGCTCCAGCGGACACGTCCCTGACTCATTCAGTAAATATTAACTGAGGGTTGCTGAGTCCCGGGGGCTGGGGCGCCGGGAACCTCACCCCTGAGCTGCGAGAGACAGAGAAACAGACCCTCAGGAGTCCAGGTGGGGAGCGTGGCGTTGTTGGGGGATAATTGTGGGGGTGGGGCAGCCACTTGAGTGAGCAGGCCCTGGTCGAGAAAAGCCTTCTGGGGGTGGGGTGAGGTCTGGACTGAGTATTGAGGAGGAAGGGGAGGAGGGAGGAGGGGTGAGGGTGGGGTCAGGCAGAGGGGTGGGCACAGCGGCCACACTTCAGGTCGTGGGCCGGAGAGTTCTGGGGTCTCAGTGTCTTGGGAGCTGGGCCCTCCCTGAGGCAGGTGGCTCAGCCCCTGGGCGCTGTGGAGGGTTCGAAGCAGGAAGTCAGGATAGGCCTCTCGGGTGTTCGTGGGCTGAACCAAAGGGAATCACCGGTGGTCAGCCCCTTGGGGCCCAGGGGAGTCTCTGTCTAGCACTGACTGTCCCAATTGACATGTTGCTTGGTGGAGCAGGTGGCGGTGGGGGGGGCGCTCCGCACAGGGCGGGTGAGAGAGGGCATCCTGGGGCCGCTGGGAGGCCTGGGGTTTTGAGGCTCCAAGGTCTCTGTTGGACCATGCTGTGCAGTCTCAGGAACGGGTCTGGGGAGGCAGGCCAGGGGGCCAGCATTTAGGAGATAAAACTGGCAAAGCTGGACAGACTGGGTGCCCAGCTTGATCCAGGATGGGGGTGATGCATCCAACCAGGAGAAGGGACCCAGACAGAGGTCGAAGGGCAGGGACTCAGAGGCTGCAATGAGTCACTTAGATGAGTTCTGGTGACAATGCAGAAACTCCCATGTAGCCTGACCAAGGTATGAAGCTATAATGGTGAGGTTTTATTTTTTTTTAAGATTTTCAAAAAATTTACTGATCTGAGAGAGAGA
Source organism: Artibeus jamaicensis (assembly GCF_021234435.1). NCBI lineage: Eukaryota > Metazoa > Chordata > Mammalia > Chiroptera > Phyllostomidae > Artibeus > Artibeus jamaicensis. Next base: position 5,545,706 of record NW_026521936.1, read on the forward strand.
AAGAGAGAGAGTTTTTATTCCACTTACTGATGCACTCATTGGTTGATTCTTGTGTGTGCCCCGACTGGGGATCGGACCCGCAACCTTGGCGCATCAGGAGGACGCTCCAAACCACTGAGCGGCCTGGCCAGGACCTGGAAGGGTGTGTTGTAAAGGTGGAGCGGGCGACGGGGGAGGAAGTGCCTGGCTAGTCATGGATTGCTCTCACGTCACAGTTTGCAGGGCCGTCCCTAGTCACACTTACGGCCGACTGTGCGTCCTGCCAGCGCTGACCTTGAACAGACAAACCTTGTTGACTCCCTGGCATCCACTTGGGCAGAGCTGTGGAGACCAGGGCTTCACGGGACCTGGGGCTCAGGGAAGAAAGGGGGCTTGCTCAGGACGACCCAGCTCGGAGGAGGAGGAGCTGGGGGCCCTGGTGGCGCTGGTAGGCTCTCGTCTAAGTGGTTCACAAACACTGACTCCTTAGTCCTCAGGCTCACTGACGCGGTGGGCGGGTCCTCCTCGTCCCCAGTCCTTGAATGTGGATGCTGAGGCACAGAGGTCAGGGACATGGGGCTGCTTAGGTGGCCAGGGTGTGGGGACGTGCACCAGGACGTCCCCTGGAAGTCTGGTGAAGTTTAGAAAGCATTACCATTGCAGATTACTTGAAAACTACTCAGAAATAACTGGAACGATGACAAAATGTGAAGAAGTTGCTACAATGAACAGAATAAAATTCACGAAGGGTGTGGATGCTGACGCCCCCTCAACTGTAAATGGCTAAAAATTCTCAGCGAGCCCCAGAAACGTCTGTTCTGTCACTTGGGGTGATCCCAGCCGTCTGACACGCCCGCTTGGCTCTGTGAGAACAGTGTAGCCATCTGGCGGAACTCTATGTGTTGTCTCTGCTACATTGTTGCAGAGAGCCAGTCCTGGAGTTGATTTCCTTTTGGCAGGTTTGGAAACATCCCCTTTGGAAGCGGTGGGCGGGGTCTCGGCGCCACGCCCCGAGGTGGGGGAGGGGCCTGGACGTGGCCACACCCCTCTGGGCTCCTCTGGCAGCCCACAGTGTACCTAGTGCAGTGTGAGCTGGGGGGTTTATTTGGCAGTAATGTTAAAAAAAAGTCTTTAAAAAGTTAAAAAAAATATTGTGATAAAAAGGACATAACGTGAAATGTGCCATCTTAATCATTTTAAGGGTATAGCCCGTTAAATGTGTTCACAACAGACCTTCAGAATTTATTCATATTGCAAAACTGAAACTCTGTTCCCATTGAACACTAACTCCACCCCCCACTCCCAGCCCCTGGAGCAGACATTATACTCTTTGTTGCTGTGAATTTGATGTCTCGAGGGACCTCATATGCCTGGGATCACTCAGTATCTGTAGCCTGTGGCAGAATTGCTTTCTTTAAAAAAAAAAAAAAGGGCCCCAGCTAGTGTGGCTCAGTGGATTGAGTGCGGGCCTGTGAACCAAGGGATTTCGGTTCAATTCCCAGTCAGGGCACATGCCTGGGTTGCAGGCCAGTTCCCAGCAGGGGACACACGAGAGGCAACCATACATTGATATTTCTCTCCCTCTCTCCTTCCCTTCCCCTCTAAAGATAAATAAATAAAATCTTTTAAACAATATTCTCCCAAGGGTATGTTTTCACTGATTGGAGAGAGACGAGAAGGGGGGAGAGAGAGAGTTGTTGATGTGAGAAACATCAATCAGTTGCCTCCTGGATGCACCCTGACTGGGGATCGAACCTGAGACCTTTTGGTGTATGGAATGAGACTCCAACCCCCTGAGTGCCCCTGGCCAGGGCAGGAATTTCTCCCTCTTCGAGGCTGAATCGTATCCCACAGCTTGGGCAGACCACATTGTGTTCGTCCATTTGTCCGTCAATGGATACCTGGGCTGGTCCCACCTCTTGGCTCTTGTGAACAGAGCATCTACCGGGCCAGACTTCCTGAACACATGGTGATTCAGTGTTTGATTTCGGGAGCAACAAAACATCATTTCTGCTACAGAAGCTGTTGAAGGTCCTCTCTTTCCCTTACTTTGAAAATACAGCCACGATATGGTGGTAAAAATGAGGGCGGGGGGCGGGGAGGGTGGCAGTACCACGGATGTCAAGTGGGGTCATTCTGATCCTGGCTTCGTGCTGTCTCGTATCTGGCATAACTTTGAATAAGTCAGCTCGCTTGTTGGAAGAGTCGTGACCCTTCTGTGTTTGGGGAAGGCAGCCACAGCTCCCGATTCCACTCCGTACAGCACGGGGACGAGGCGGGTCTCACAGCACAGGCCCAGGTGGACAGGGAATGAGCAGCAAAGGCCACTGACTTACATTGTGTTGGTCAAATCTCAGACAGTTACCGTCACCCGGTGATACCTTGTTTTTGGGAAAACTCCGAACCACAAATCCGAGACACAGTAGCTATTTTGAGGAACGTCCCTCTACTTTCCACGGGCCTAAAATAATCTGTGTTTTCCCATTTTTGCCAGGAATGCTTTTGCCTTGGACGTGAACGCCTAACAGTTACAGAATTAGGTTCTGGAAGCCAGTCTGCGGAGGGAGGCTGGAAGATTCTCCTCCTACATGATACCTGTGTCCAGAGGGTTTATTATTCGAAGCTGATGATGGCCACTTTCTGCTTTCTGGCGTGCGAGAGAGGCTGTCCCTGAATATAAATAAGGAAAACAAAAAGGAAATGAAGCAAAAACAAAGGGAGGGGGGAAGCAAATGATCATTTAATATGCAGACCGAACTTAAGCAAATTACTGTCTAATCACAGATTTTCTGTATGGATAAATTTATGGGGAATATAATTAACTGACTGAACACACACCATAGCTTCCTCATTTAGCTCCCAAATCCCAGACTGAATGTGCGTCGGCAATGGACTGACATACTCTCGACACCCAAACAATTTGGAAGTAATTGACTCTGTGGATGATGAGGTCCTTTGGGGGTTTTCCGTGTCCCCAAAGATGTCTCAGTAAACACCAATTAGCCTGGCCTGGGCCTGCAGGGGTAGATGGAGATGATCTCTCCCGGTCTTTCTGTTTGGTGGAATATCGGGTGAATCGAACAGACAGCACCCAGGCACTAAGCTGGCACGGGGGCGCCCTCTCCCCATGGGGCTGTGCTCTGTTTTAATTATCTTGGCCATTTCCAGTTGGAAGTATCTCATCACAGATTCTACATTCTCCAGTGAGACTTTCTGGAAAATGCCAGCCAAGAACACTGGCCTCCCTGGCGGATTTCTCCCAACCTGCTGTCCCTACACCTGGTGGCAACTGAGTTACTTTTGCACGGGTGCCTTGTTCTGTGATTGCATCCTGCCCTAAATATTTCGAGGGGCACTGGCCCCACCAGCAGAGAGTACGCCCCTTCTGGGAAGTCATTCTGTTCTGGGCATGTATCGGGCGCTGGCTGCCACTCAAGTCCTGGGGTCAGTTATTCTCTCATATGGAGGTGTCACACCAGGTGTTTGTCAGGCAGGGGACACAGCAGGGCTGGGGCAGCTGTTCCATGATGGCATCACATTGCAGGGGTCCCACCTCACAACTGCTTTTTCTCATGAGTGCCTCATGGCCTCAAAAGGGATGCTACAGCTCCTGCCTTGCATCCACCTTCTCCAGAAGGAGCAGTGAGGAAGGGGTGGAGGAGAGAGCAGTGAGGAAGCAAAGGGACCACCAGTTCAGGACAGTCCAAACTTCCCAGAAGGCCTCCTTGATGGCTGCTGTGTGACCTTGGCTGGCCTCAGGGACGTCACTGTGGCCACACCCACCATGGAGAGCTGGGATGCAGGTTTTGAAGAAAATTCTGTGGACCCCGGTGCCCGGCAGGAGGAGCAAGAGTACTGGTGTCGATTGGGAGCCTGGCTCTGGGTGGGTCAGGAAGCAAGACCGGAGCCTGCCCAGTCTCCTGAGTGACCTTCAGGGGCAGCCAGCTGCTGCCAGCCAGATGTGAGCGACATCACGGGCAATCAGCAGCACTAGAGAAGAGGACCCAGCTGGTAGCCACTCTGTGACCTCGTGACGCAGGGAAGCTTATTGGAAACTCAGAGCCGCCCTCAGGGGTGGGACCTGGGGCTCCCCCATCGGGAGACCCCAGTGGGACTGGATCCAAAGGGGGCCCCGCAAGTGTCTGCAGTTCTCCGCAGGGTCAGCTCCACCCCACGGGCCTAAGTGAGTGCTGCTCTCGTGAGGACGGAGGTAGCCTGGGGGTTCAAACAGGAGCTGGATTTCTGAGACAGTTACCTCCCCATGAGCCACACACTCTTTTCCTTTAAATTCACAAGAAGGTCCTCCTCTAAGAGGGGACATTTCTGGGGCCTGGATCGTGGACTTCTTGGGGGGCCTCAGATTCAGGGGCTCCTCTGCCGAGCCGAGGACAGAGCCCGGGCCTGGGCTTCGAGCCACCCGCGCCCACCTTGGGCCCTGGTGGCGGCTGCCCCCGCTCTGTCCCCTGTTCCCTGGGACTGGCTTTCCCAGTCTCTGCAGCCCTGTCGAGGGTCCTGAGTCTCCCTGATTCTTGGAGAAACGAGGCCTTGTCTCAGCACGGGGCACCTCCCGGCTGAGCCCCAGGATGTGGGGACTGACGTGGCCCAGGTTCCCGGACCCCACAGACGAGGTGTGGGCACCACCCCAGCCTGTTCTCATGGCAGGCTTGTTCTGGCAGCACCCCCTCTTCTCAGGGGGCGTCCGGTCAGGCCTGTCTGGTCTCTAAATGCCCCGTGTAGGACACCCACCCTGGGCCGAGCTGGGCCTCTGTCCTCAGGATGAACAGTGCCGGTCTCCCTTCCCCCAGTCCTCCACTCAGGGGGGTCCATGGGGGCTCCGTTTTACAAGAAAAACTTCTCCTGGTGGGGGAGGGGCCAGCTGGGGACCGACGGAGCTGGGCAGAAGGTGAGGCCTCAGGTGGGTTCTGTCTGTCACCTGGTAGGAGTGGGCAGAGGACAGGGACTCGGGAGACACCCTGAGACCTGGGCACAGAGAATGTCAGCATCTGGGGCTGAGGACAGGCTGGGGCTCTCGGGGGTCTCCAGGGTCACCAGGTCTTCTCAGGGCCGGGGTGGGGGCAGTGGGGCTATGCACGGGGAGGCTGCAGGGGCTGCCATGCAGGCCTGCAGACCACCCTCGGGGACGGGGGACATGTGGCCTGGGGCTGGGTCACTGCTCTGTCCGTGTTTGGGACCTCCTCTCTTGGGGGTGGGGGGCTATCCAGCTGGACTCCACACCGTTCACCCCATTTTGAGGACGAAAACCTCTGTCTGGCCAGCGTGGGGTGAGGGGCGCAGGCCGGAGAGGCCTGGGGCGGAGGCCAGAACCGCATCGATTTCCCTTGATTAATTCTGACTCATGGTCTTTTCTCAGAAAGGCGCCTTAATTTTAGAAAGCTTGGCAGGGCCGCAGCCTGAGCCTTTAAGAGCCTCTGGTGAGAAGCCTCCCGCCGCTCCCCCTGCCGCTGATAATCAGAGGGGTTTTAACCGCCGCTCCGCCTGGCCCACTGGGCTCCCCCTCTCCCGAAGCAGCGGCTTCTGCCACCTGCTCGTCGGAAAGAGCTCTGCCTGCTTGTGGGTCCTGCTCAGGGTCCCCGCAGGGCACGGGTGGGTGCAGACTGAGGTGCGTCCATCAGTCAGCACCCTGAGGCCACCCGGGCATTGGGAGCAGGAGCTGAGAGGGTTCATCTCTGGCCCCCGGAGAGGACTCCAGCCTCCCACAGGGAGGGGGCGGTGGATGCCAAAGCAGAGGGACCCTCGGCAGAACCAGCGGCCTCGGAAGGTGCTGAGAGAGGAGGCTGGGGTGTCAGCACCCACGGGAGGGACCTGCTGTGAGACAGGCAGTTTTCCAAAAGGCAGGGTGTGAAGCAGACCAAAACCACAAAGTGTCACCTCTGGGGCAGCTGGGGAGCTTGGCTGGTAGGACACCATGAAGGGACACACACCAGGGTTCGGCATCACCACCGTCTGCCGTCAGACACCCTCAGCACCCACGGCTTGGCCCTCCGGGTTCTGCTTTCGCGCCGAGGGCCTGCGGTGGGCCCGGTCAGTCCCCACTGAACCGGCTCCCGCCCTGCCCAGCTCTCCTTAAACACCCACTTCGGACTTTAAATCGATCCGATGGATCCCTCGCTTCCCTGAGCCAATCGTGACGTTGTCTGTGACCATCAGTAATTATTTTCTTGTGCATGTGGAGACCTCATTCTGGTCTCTCTGCCAGCCTGGGAGAGAGAAATCTTCCAATTATCTTCGCTTTCAAGGCTCTTTTTTTCCCTCCCCCTTCAAAATATCTCTAATTATCACTCTCGCTACAAGTATAATCAAGTTGCATAAATTAGGTTCTATTCTTAGCCCTGGCTTAGCTCTCCCCCACCATTTTTCTAGCACGCTGTATGTTACGGTGACAATTTCTAAGCTGACACATCCGTTCCACACGCAGCCCAAACCGGAAGGACCGACCTCGGCTCACGCACTTCCAGAGACTCGGGCCCGGGAGAGTGGACACAGACGGGACACCAAAGACGAGGGACCCTCCCCGACACGACGCCCGTCCCCCCACCTGCTCCTGGAGTCATGCCCACGGCCCTGCTCGGCTGCGTGTCTGTTTCATGTCACTGACCCCAGGGGGTTACTGATGGTGCAGACGCCCAGCCCAGTGCAGGGGGCCCCAGGGTGGGGGAGGGCGGGGGGGCCTTTTCAAAGGGCCTGGGGGGACAGGGCCTCACCTTTGGGGGATGTAACCTCTGTCCTGGATGAGGAGCCAGCCCCCGTGGGCCCCAGCCCATCTCCCTGGCTGGTGGCACGGTCTCTGCCTCATCAGAACACCACTGAAATTGGCTTATAGCAGCTTAGTGGCCCTGGGGACCTGCTGAGAGGACCCGGTTCGGTCTGCCCAGCTGACGGACCAAACCGAACCGCCCTCTGTCCCTTGTTCACAGACGTTCTTGGGAGCCAGACACAGACACTCCCGTGCAGAGACCCGCACCAGGCGCCGGCCGGTGCTCAGTGAGTTGGAACGTTGTCCCGTGCATCAAAAGGTTGCGGGTTCAACCCCTGGTCTGGGAGCAGGCAAGAGGCAATGGATTGATGTTTCTCCTCCCAGGCCCTTCTTTTCCATAATATCAATAAATGTGGCTGTGTGGACAGTCCCTGTGCCCAGCTCCACAAACACGGTGTCCACCTGTCCTTCTGGCCACCCCAGACAGGGTGTCTTCACATCTGTAACACCCCTGACCCACCAGGCGGCAGGGACCCCAGGGCCCGTGGGAGACTGGAGGGTGCCTTAACTCAGACCAGCCGCGCTCCGTCGCGATGCCGTCCTGTCCTGGACGGCTCAGGCTCTGCAGGTACTGTCCACTTGCTGGGCTTCGGCTCCCGGTGGTGTCCCAGCCACAGGAGCCACCGAGAGCGTTGGCCCGGAGGGACACCGTGACAGACGAAGGCCGCCGTGTAGCTGGGAGGCATCGCCGCCCCCGAAGTGGCCGTCCTTACGTCAGGCGCCCTCAGCCGTGCGGGGCACTCGGCTCTCCCACTCCGTCTGTCTGCACGGTCTCAGGTCGCCGCCACGTACGGGCTCCACCGCCTTCGCTCTGAAAATGCTTTAAATTTAAGTCCTGCTCAGGGTAGGAAGGACAGAGGGCGGTGGCCTCAGCCTAAAAGCCCCTCCACCCTTGGACCCCAGCTTGCTCTCTATGGGGGTCAGCAGTCTGGTATCCATGGCAATTGTCCTGGCAGGCTCTCCTGGGTTCTCACCCGGGTCACATCCTTGCTGACAGGGGAAGGGACGCAGGGGAGCGCTGGGCTGTGTCACAGACCCGGCATGCCTCAGGGGGCGGGTGGCTCGAACCACACAGACACTGGCTCACAGCCCGGGGCAGAGTCTGGGGTCCGGGTGACCTCGGGGCGGACTCCCCCCATGGGCGTGACTGAGGGCCTGTTCCGGGCCTGTGTCCTCGGCTGGTCCCCGGACATCTTTGCCTTCACACGGCATCTGCCCTGCGTGTCCATGTGTCTGACTGCCTTTCTCCTTTGTGTGACACTGGGCACACTGGGTTAGGACCCACCCTGGTGACCTGTTCTTTTAGTGTATTTTTTAAAAAGATTTCATTATTTATTTCTAGAGAGAGAGGAAGGGAGGGAGAAAGAGAGGGAGGGAAACATCAATGTGTGGTTGCCCCTCGCTCGCCCCCTACTGGGGACCTGGCCCAAAGCCCGGGCGTGTGCCCTGACTGGGAATTGAACCGGTGATCCTTTGGTTCACAGGCCAGAGCTCAATCCACTGAGCCACACCAGCCAGGGTGTGGCTCAGGACACCTCCCTCATTCTAGGTGCCGCCATGTTCTGAACTGCAAGGGTCAGGACTTGAGCATGAAAATTTGGGGATAGCAGTCAACCCTGACAGGCGCCAAGGCTGAGTGCCATGTCTGATGGCTCAGAGAGGTTTGCCGGGAGGACAACCCAGCACAGGCCTGGGGACCTAGGGACCCAGGGAGCACAGGCCTGGGGACGGGCTTGGTGCAAGGTCACCAGGCCATCCACTAGGGGTTTTCACGACGACGTCTGCTGCTCAGGCTTCGCCTCCCAAGGAGGACACCTGGAGGTGCCGGCCCCGCCCTGCCTGTCCCACCGGGCCCTCTGCTGGGTGTGTGGACCGGACAGGTAGCTGCCCACCTGCCCGTCACCCTGGACTGGCGGCCCCCTCTCTCACTGTCCCCACCCCCTCGCCCTGCCCTCCGGTCCTTTCCCTCCCTCCACAGCACCTTTCCTCCTCTGTCCCCGCATCGGCCGTCTGCTCCCTGAGCCCGCTGCCTGGACCCCCCTCTCTGCCTCTCTCTCTGTCAAATCAGTAAAAAATAAAAGAGAAAGGCTTTCTTCTGGCTCACGGACGTACCAGAGATGTGTGCAAAATGGGGGGAAGGGACGAGAGGAGGAGAAAGCCAAACACAGGCAAAACTGGAGGCAGCGGGGCCCCACGGAGGCGTCCAAAGCTCCTGGCCGGCTGGCCCTGTCCCAGCCACTCTGCACAAGAGTGTCATGCTCAGCCCAGGGCAGCACCGTCCCGTGTGCAGAAACCGAGGCCACGACAGAGGGCCCAGGGTCAGACACAGCGCTGGTTTATTGTTCCACTTATTTATGTATTCACTCTTTGGTTGCTTCTCGTAGGTGCCCTGACCGGGGATCGAACCTGCAACCTTGGTGCATCGGGATGATGCTCCAACCCACCGAGCCGCCCAGCAGGATCGGGAAGCCTTTCTCAGGACAGGAGGGAGGGGAGAGGTCTCCCTCCCGCCTCGGCTCAGGGTCCCCTGGGCTCGGCCCCTCACAGACCTGGGGCTGCGCCCTTGCCTTCTTCAAGTCTGGGGACGGGAACTTGGCTTTGTGTGTGAGCCTTTCAGAACTTCACCTGAAGGTGCTGCTCCTCATCATGACCCGCGAGCCGTCCGTAAGAACTCTGGTCACACGTTCCTCCTCGAATTCACCTCCAGGGAAAAGTTTCTCTCCTTCTTTTCCTCCCTCCCTCCCTCCCTCCCTCCCTCCCTCCCTCCCTCCCTCCCTCCCTCCCTCCCTCCCTCCCTCCCTCTCTCCCTCCCTTTTCTTTCTCTTCTCTTTTCTCTTTCTTTTTTTGTCCCAAGACATTTTCTTTTTGTTAGAAGATGGAAATACAGTCCCTGGGCAGGTTGCTGTGATGCCCTCACTGCTGGCGGATCTGGTACCAGCTCTGGAGCCCCCAGCCCTCCTGGCACCCCTCCTACTGGGTTCCGGGGTGCTCCGCCTGGCAGTGGGTGGCTTGTCACATCCTTGGGGGCAGGAGTAGGGGAGAAGGATCTGAGCTGATGCGATCGATCCTGGGTCCCCCGCCCCACCCGGGAAGATGTTTGCTCTAAGCCCCTCTCCCATTCTAATCTCAAACCCATACAAGTTTCGGCGAACTTTTATCTGACTGCACAGAACTGGACAATCCTCTGTAAACACGAAACTGGCTTAGTGTGTTTCAGCTTTTACAACCCAGCAGAGTTAAAAAAAAAAAATCGGTGGGACCCAGGGCTTAGACACTGAAATCCTATGCAAATAATTACGGCGAGTGTATGAATCAGAAAAATGCACTTTGAGCCGGGCTGGCCACTCCTTTCGGAATCGCCTTTTATTTGAAAATCGGCAAACAGAAAAGGAATTACATGTATTTGCTTTTTCTGTTGAATATTTTACTGGTTTGCTCTGTCTGAGAAAACCTCATGTTTAGCTCCAGCCGACAGAAACCACAGTCGACGTGTCAAAACAAGCCAGGGGAAAGTTACTTTTGATGTGTTTTATTGAGATATGCACGGTACTTTCCAATTATTTTATGCCAAGAAAAGTCGTTCTTTGCAAAAAAAAAGAAAGAAAAAGATTCCTTTTGAAAATCACCAGTGTGACTTGTCAAACCTCAGGCACCGCTGACACCGATCGATCGCAGGGCGAGCTCTGAGGCGGCCGCTGCGGTCCTGGCTGTGGGGAGAAAGCAGGAGGCTGGGTGCCTCAGGGCGGGCGTGGGGGGCATCCCCAGCCCTGCCGTCTGCCTCCGACGGGCCCCGGAAGCCGCAGCTTCCTGGGTGTCTGGGGAGGAGCCGGCAGGTTTTGCCCTGCTCCCCAGAGAAGGCCATGGAGCTGGTGTGTGGCTCTGAGGCCACCAAACCGTGGGAACCAAGAGCTAGGGGGGTCTGGGGGCCGAGAACCTCTGGGGTGGGTGGCAGTGGGTGTGCGGGAAGGCCCGGCTCACATGGGGCAGTTGTCCAGGCCCCAGAGTGGGTGTTGGTGCTGTCGCTCCGGCTCGGACGCTGCGTCCGGGTCTGCACCCCTGCCCGCCCCCAGCCCCTGGCCCGGGGCGTGGGCCCCGTGCAGACAGGCTGAGTGCGCGCGGGGAAGTCGGAATTTGAGAGGCACCGGTGTCTTCAGAAGGCGACTGGAGGAACAGGCCACAAGTACAAAGACTGTGGGGAGGAGGTGTTTTCAGATTAGCCGGAAACCACATGAAAGGCGCTGTGGAAAAGGAGGCGGTTTGAAGTCGACTCAGCGGTGGGTGGGGTGGGCCCCGGAAGCTGCTGGGCCCCTGCCTGGCCTGGGATCCCCTGGGACCCCAGGGAGCGGCTCTCCGTGGACACGGGTGGGCCTTGCCGAGGGGCTCTGCCTGAGGAATACAGGCCAGGGAAGGCGCCTGAGGTCACGGGAGGGCACGTCCAGCCCTGTCCCCTCGGGGTCCAGGCACCGGGGTTGCTCTGCCAGCCACCCGGGCTATGCCGTCCTTCACACCCACGGGGACGAACACAGTGAACACAAGGAAAAGGATATGTCTTTAAGGCAAACATTTTACTCAAGTACAACACTGTGCAGAGGGCGGTACAGACCGCGACAGCACGGGGTCACCGTCTGCCCATGGACGCCCCTTGGAGGGAGCCGCCCGCCCGTCACGGTGAGAGCTGGACAGACGCGGCCTCGCCAGGTCTGGGGGACCCGCATCCCAGGCAGGGGGCTCGGGCAGTTGGAGCACATGCTCTTCTCTGGCCGTGTGAGGGGCCCCTGTCCTCCATCCTTTGGTGGCGGCTGTGTGCCCTCTGGGGCCCACGCTGAGCCTCCCGTCCCGTCTCGCCTCCTCCCTGGTTTGTGCCCCGTGAGGAGCAGGAGGCTCCTAGTCCAGGGCCTGCCCCTGGGTCTCTGCTGGCAGGTCCCCTAGGCTGCAGCGGCCCAGGCTCTGTCTGTGTCCATCCCTCTGGCCCTGGCTGGGGGGACTCAGGCGGGATCCCGCCCAGGCTGGTTTCTGCTGGGGGTCGGGCACCTCTTCCTTAAGAGGCTTCAGGGAGCTGCAGCCTCACCCTTCTGCATCCGGGCTGCAGCAGCGGAGGCAGCGGGTTTGGGGAGAATGTTGGCTCCCGGCTTCTACAGGGAGCTCGGACCAGTGGAGTGGGCAGGGGACGTGGGGGGAGGGCAGGGGACAGAGTGGGGAGCAGGTTCGGAGATTCCAGGAGGCTGTGTCCTCAGGGGCCCTGGGAAGGGCTTCAAGCTGGCGTGGGCCCGACGTAAGTGGAGCTGGGGGACAAGGAAGAGCAGGTGTTTGGGAGCCTTCATGGGCACTGTCCGGTCTGCCCGGAGATGCTGGGCGGTGGGGAGAGAGGTCACCCTGGTGCCGGGCCTGTGACAGGGGACCGGCACATGCTGAGCCTGGTTGCATTCAAGAAATGCAGTATGTATGATTTTCTTATTTTTTAAAAGTGATTTTATTTATTTATCTTTAGAGAGAGGGGAGAGGGAGAAAGAGAGGAAGAGAATCATCAATGTGTGGTTGCCTCTCGAGCGCCCCCTACTGGGGACCTGGCCCACAACCCAGGCCTGTGCCCTGACTGGGAATCAAACCGGTGACACTTTGGTCTGCAGGCCGGTGCTCAACCCACTGAGCCACACCGGCCAGGGCTCTTTGTGGTGCTGTCAAGGTGCTGCCGTTGCCGAAGCCATGAGCCACAGGGCAGAGCTGCGCGGGTCCTCCATCTAGGGCCCTGCTTTTTGTCATCGAAGCCGCCCATGAGCTGAGGCTTCTGTCTCTACTGGCCCCGCCCCCAGCCAGCTGGTTTCCCATTGGGGTTCCCGGGTCTCACTGGGGGCTGCTGGCCATTGCTCCGCCCACCTGCTCCGTGTCAGTGACCCCATGCCTCGCCCCCAGCACCAGACGGCGGTTCACAAGTGCCCATCAGACACCACGCCTGGATGTCCCACGGCGCCCTGAGGTCCGACACAACGCCACGCCCCTTTGTGCACACCAGTTCTCCTCCAGCATCCAGCTCTCAGCTCAGGGCTCGGCCACCTGCCAAGCTGAGCCCAGTCAGCATCCAGCTGACCCTGACACTTGCCCTCATTCCTTCTGTTCTGTTGCTTCCAAGTTGGACCCTGCACCCAGTGCCTCTAAGCCTGGCCTTTTCCGGGAGCTTCCTGTCCACCTTGTGGGGGTCCCCACTCTGTCCGCATCCCTGGAAGGGCCTCGACCCCCGCCACCCACCTGTCTGTCCCCCAGGACTGTGGACGGGCCCATGTGTGTGCGTGTTTACAAGTGCTCGCGTGTGTGTGTGTGTGTGTGTGTGTATGATGTGCGTGCCAGGGCCGAGCCTGGAACTCACGGACTGGCCCGAGCACTTGTGCGAGGTCAGGGCGGGGCCCCCTGCAGCCAGCAGCCGGGTCTGGAAGTCAAACAAGGAAGCGGAGTCAAGTCTCAACCTGACGGTGTGCTGGTGCGTGGGCCGCGAGCCCTGGCTTTGGGGACAGGAAGGGCGACCTGCTGGGAAACCCTGGCCCTCTGGGGCTGAGAGGAACGGGTGGGAGCGCTGAGCTGTGTCCAGGTGCCCCTGGCTGGGCCTGAGGCTCACTCTGAGGGGCCGGCTGTGGGCGCTGGCTGACCTCAGACACCACCCCAGGGATGTCACGGGGAGGCAGGGGCCCCCAAGGGCCAAGGGTGAGCCTGTGGGGACGGCTCACCGAGCACTCGGTCCTCGGGCTGCCGGTCTGCTCCTGCCCAGATCAAAGGGAGGGCAGGGTGGGGCTTGGGGGGCCGTGCAGCAGTGCCCCCCACCGCAGGGCCGGCCCCAGACTTTCCCTCCTCAGCCTGCGACGCAGTTGAGTCTCCGGCTTCCCAGCCGTGACTCCCAAGTTCATTACTGACGGCCTCCTTCTCCGCCCCCCGCCTGCTAGGGTCCTACTCCTGTTTCTGCCTCAGGAGCCGGCCTGGAGGAGCGTGGAGGGTCCTGGGAGGTGAGGGTGCATCAGTCTGAACTCAGGGCCCAGTCCCAGCCCCCCAGGCACCGCCCCTGCCAAGGGAGCCCCTGCCTTGGGCGCGGCAACCTATCACCCCGAGGACGCTGTGTGAAGGGACCCCGGACACCGGCCCTGCGAGGTGGGCTTCCGTCCGTCCCATCCTTGCGCGTGTGGGCGGCCAGCTTCTCTTCCCAGCCGAGGACACGCTGCTATTTGTCGGGCTCTCACCTACTGAGGGGTGTCTTGGCTACCTCCCGCCCACCGACCTTCACGGACAGGCGTGCACGTGTGACGTGCCTTCAGACGGTTTTCAGCAGCACAACATCTCCGTGCTCACGGAAACCCTGGTCCCCATGGGACTTGTGTCGGCTGAGCCGGTGTGGCCCCCACGGGGAAGGCCCTGGCTCGTTGGAGCCCCACTGATCTGGGTTTGGGTCTCAGCTCAGCACAGTCAGGGGCCGGGGTCCTACCACCCGGAGCCGCGATTCTCTGACCCGTGAGATGCGGCTGCAGTAACAGCAGGTGCGGGCGGCGGCTCGTAGAGGCAGAGAACGGCTCCAGGAGAGGCAGCCCCCTCCCTCCTCCTCCTCGTCACCCAGCAGGTCCTGAGTGTGGGGGCAGGAGGGGTGTCCTCCCACCTGTGCTGGCCCTGGCCCCTCGTCTCTGTCAGCCTGTGTCTTCCTACCCTGGGCTGTGTCCCTCCTGCCCGCCCCCAGCCCTGATGCCTCCCCGCTGACCTCGAGGCCAGTCTGCCTGCACCTATAAAAAGTGTCCTTCCTCATGGGTGTTCTTATCAAGAAGCCCTTCCCACGCAACCTCCCCTCGCACGTGGGACGGTTCCTTTTCCTTCCCAAAGCAGAGGCCGTGCCCTGCCCAGGAGAGGACGTTTTTATTGTTCATTCGAACCCAACTGTGTCACTTTGATTTACAGGAAACACACCCGGTGCTGAAGCCCCAGGTGGGGACCTGATGAATGGGCAAGCCCGCCCTGACCCTGCTCTCTTCCTGGTCCTTGTCCACCCCACAGGCCTGAGTGAGGGGCCGGCGGAGGAGCTGCTCCCGGCAGGTCCGGGCGCAGCCTGAATGTGCGGTGGCCAGGGCTGTCCCCGGACCCGCGTCCCAGGGCCACTTTGGGCCTTGAGCAGCGTGGCCAACTCGGGTCTCAGGCCCCAAAGTGACCCTGGGAGGTCCGCCCCTCTGCAGCAGCAGCCTGGCGGCTCGACTTCCAGAAAGACCCCCCAAAACAGAGGACAGCCCGTCCCTGAGACTGGGCTTTTGTCCCCGCACAAGGGTTTGCCAGGGACAGGGACGGGGCCGGGCGTCTGCGGGCCGCACACCCGTTATTTCCCATTTTAGGCTCTTCCACAGTGAGGTCGGCACACACCTGGGGGCACTTGGCCCCGCCCCGCACAGCTGCTGCCAAACCAGGGTCAGAGGGCGGGACCGACCCCGGCAGGAGGGGGGAGGGTGGTCTGCAAGGTGGGGACCCCAGGGCCCCATTTGAACAGGTGCTGGGAGGAAAAATGCGCCTTTGGAGGCGCAGGCGCACGCAGCTTGGTGACCCCGGGCACTGCCCGGTGCCTGCCCTGGGGTCCCTCTCAGGGTCTGCCAGGGGAGCCAGGCTCTGGTCCCCCGAGGCCCCTTCCTCCTGGAGATGGAGAACAGTGGGGGCTGCCCTTCCGGGTTTTGGGGATGGCTGCACGTCAGCCACCCCAGCAGGGCGGAGTGACAGCCCCTGCCTCACTCCAGTCCCGGCTGCCACCCGGCTCACTGCAGGACATCAGCCGGGATGTCCGATGTGGCTATATCTCTGAGAGGGTGGTGCCCCCAATGGTGGCTGTGTGTGGTGAGGAGCCACCAGCCACTGGAAAGGTGACAGAGGCTGGGCAGTTAAAGATTGTCCTCAACCCCGGGGCTCCAAGAACCACCCGGCAAACCCAATGCAAGTCCTTGGTCAGCTCCCCAGCCGTCTCCCCAGACTTTGCCTCTCTCACCGGTTGTCCACAATGGAGGGACAGCCCAGCCCCCTTCAGGGCTTCCCGGTTCTGCGGGCCCCTCACGTCTCCTCTCTTGTCCCCTGGCCGCTTTGCAGGACAGAAGCTGGGTCTATTGCAGAGTGTCTTTCGTGTATTGGAGATGAAAAATGAAAAAAAAATCAAGACATTTACTAATTCGTTGAAAAACAACACTTAGAAATCCATGACACCAATAACACACTTTTAATCGAAATAGCTATATTCTCCCAAATGCCAACATTTCCGGGAGCAGAGGGGTATTGATTTGTTCCTATCGATTGATGTCTGCCTTCAAAGACAGCTGGGTTCTCACACCGGTGTCGGTGTGCAATCTTTTTCTGTTTGGAAAGAGGAAAACCACATTAGCAAGGCGTCGGTCACATACCGTACAGTGTACAGTCGGCACTGGGAGTCCATTCGGAACTGTAGACTGCACTCATTGTCCCCCCAAAACACACCGCCCACTGGTCCGCAGCTGCTCCCCACTTTCTCCTGCCCACCAAGCCCTGGTGCGACCACCGCCATCCTTCCTATTTGCGAAGATGGCATCGTTTGTGTTTTCCATAGAGTCACAGTGCGTGTGGCCTTGGTGGCCGCCTCTTCCGCTTGGCACGATGTTTTCCAGGTTGCTCATGCTGCTGCGCCTGCTTTTTCTGTATCACCAGCAACGAATTACCGTGTGGATGTGCCACACTTTTTGTGTTTGTGTATCAGGCGCTGCCGGGTGGGTCTTTGTGCTGGAGAGCTGGTCCGTGCAATGGTGCTCCACCATCCAGGTACACGTGTGTGCGGCTGCCTGTCTTCACTTCTCCTGGTTGTATGTAACCGGGGCGGGGGCAGGGACCGAGACCTACGGTCACCGTGGGTGACATTTTGGGAGCTGCTGAGAACCACCGGCTGTATAGGAGGGTGGGGAGTCCTCCACGTCCCTGTCAATGTGCCCACACCTCGGCCATCTTTCCTGTGTAAGTGGGGCCAGGTCGGTGGGGCTGACTCACCTCCCACTGCAAGCTTGCTGGGCGTTTCCCGACGGCGGACAGGGATGTGGGACCCCTCCGAGCGCGCTTTGTGGCTGCTTGGCTCTCTTCTGCGGAGACCTGCCTGCTCAGATCCTTCACTCATTCTGAGTCAGGCTGCCCCTCCGCCACCGTATCGCAGGGGACTGTGGAGAATGGTCTCCCAGCAGATGCGGGGTTGGCACGTATTTCCTCTCATTCCACGAACCGTCTTCTCTGCTTTCTCGGACACCCAGGAGTGTCCCATCTCAGTGGTGTCCAAACTGTCTTTTCTTCTGCTGCTGTCTGAGAACATGTTTCCTGGTTTTAGGTCACGAGCTCCTGCTGCGGCATCTTCTCCGAGAGTCATCGTTTGGCTTTCTCGACTCTGTGTGCGTCCATCCAGTGGAGTGAGTCTCCGTGCGCGGTGTGGTGCCACGGTCCAAGGTCCTTCCTTCTCAAGGGTGGGTGTCCAGCTGCCCTGCACCGTTGGTTGGAAGGACTATTCTTCCCTGTCGAATTGCCCCCGGGATCCCTGTCAAAAATCAGGGGACCGCGGATGTGATCGCTGGTTTCTGGGCGCTCAGTTCCATTTCGCTGATCCGTCCGTATGTCTGTCCTTGGGCCTGCTCCATGGGCTCCGAGTTACTGCGGCCTGGTAGTCGGTTTCCACGCAGGAAGTGCGGGTCTCCCAACTTCATTCTTTTTAAAGATTGTTTAGTCTTTTGTGAGTGCCTTTCATTTCCATATGAGTTTTAGAAGGAGCATGTTAATTTCCAAAAAAAGGCAGCCGGGATATTTATTGATAGGGATAGTGTGCGATTGGTTCATTAATTTGCAGAATGTTATCCCCTGAACCGTATTAAGTCATCCAGTCCATGAATGTGGATGACTTTGTGTTTATCTAAGTCTTCAATGTTTTTCACCAGTGTTTTATAGTTTGGGGGTTACAAGGTTTGTACTTATTTTCTTCACCTGATCCCTAAGAATGTTACTCTTTTAATGCTCTTATAAGTGGCTTTTAAATCTCAATCTCAGATTTGTTCCCAGATAACATATAGAACTACAACAGACTTTTGCGTGCTGAGTTTGTATTTTGCAATGTGGCTGAACTTATTAGTTCTCATTCATTTTTTTGGTGACAGCACCCAATTTTCTATACACAAGAACATGTCATCTGTGACAAAGCGACAGTTTGATGTTCTTTCCAATCTGGACTCCTCTTTGTTCTTTATGTTTTTGTCTCGGTGCTCCGGCTGGAACCCCCAGCACCGTGCTGAGAGGAGGAGGGAGCGGGGACATCCCGGTCTCGTTCCTGATGGTATTTACAGGCTCCCAGACTTTCCCCGCCAAGCACGATGCCAGACAGGAGTCGCAGATGTCCTGTGTTAGCACGAGGAAGTCCCCTGTATTTCTACTTCGTTGGCCGTGTTATCCTGAAAGGGCGTTGAATTCTGTCACGTGCTGTCTCTGGGCCCAGGGAGGTAGTCGTGCGGCTCGTTTCCTGTGAACGTGGAGTGTGATGTCGACCGGTGGGCACAGGCTGGGCCAACTTTAACCCCTGGGGGTAAGTCCTACACATTCCTGAGGTACAATCATCTTTTCTAAGTTGTCAGATTCTGTTTGCTAGCATTTTGAGGAGGATTTCCCCATTCACCTCAAAGTGCTTCCTAATTTCCCTTGAAATATTTTTCTTTCACTCGTTTGTTATTCAGGATTATATTGTTTCATAGCTACGTATTCTTAAATTTACCAAATTTCTTTGTTATTGGCATCAAATTTTATTGCATTAACATTTGAGAACATACTTCGTGTGACTTACACCCTTTAACACTTACTCAGGCCCGCGTCATGGCCTTGTGGGTGGTCTATTTGGGGAAATTTTCTAACTGCGCCCAACAAGGAATGTTGAGCAGAATGTTTTCAGATTTCTGTTGGTTCCACTTGACAGTGTGGTTCGAACCCTCTGCTCACCTGTTGGTCTGCCTAGTCCTACCCATACCTGAAGGTGGGGTATATCAGAATCTCTGACCGTTATTGTGGAATTGTCTATTTTTTGCTTCAGTTCTGTGGGGTTTAGTTTCATGTATTTTGGGGGCATAAAAGTTGATAACTTACCTATGTCCCAATGGACTGACAACTTACCTATGTCCCTTTGGACTGATAACTTACCTATGTCCCTTTCATCATTATAAAACGTCCTTTGTATGTCTAGTAACTTTTTTTGTTTTCGTTCATTTGAACTGATGTTAGTGACGTCACTCAGAAGTTCCGTGATTGTTGTTTGCATGCAGTTTGGGTTCCCAGTCTTAGTTTTAGCCCATTTGCTCCTTGGAATCTTACATCTTCTCCTGTAGCTGGGACGGCTCCATGTTTGTTTGAATCCACTTTGACAGTTCCTGTGTTTTGGTGAGATGGTTAATCGAGTCACATTCAGTGTTGGCATTGATGTGGGTAGATTTTGGTGGTTTTCTGTGCATCTTGGCCCTTTTAGTCCCTGAGTTTCTCCTTTGCTGCTTTCTTTCACATTAAGTGGATGTTTTCTAGTATAACATTGTAATTTCTGTAATGGTTTTTTTTCAACATATATTTCTAAACTGTTTCCTTAGTGGACGCTTTAGGCTTATAATACACATGCTAACTTAGAATCTACTTCATATACATACCAAAAATTTACCAAGATGTTACTCTCCTTTTGGTGCTATTATTATTATACATATTTATATAGGTTACAAATCCAATACTACATTGTTGTAATTATTGTTATATAATTGTGTATCTTTTAAAGGAGCTGATTGAAGAAAGAAGAAAAGTATGTATTTTTAAAAGGTTTTATTTATTTTTTAGAGAGATAGAAAGGAAAGGAAAAAGTAGGCAGAGAAATATCAACGTGCAAGCAAAAACATTGATCAGTTGCCTCTTGCACGCCCCCTCCTAGGGACCTGGCCCGCAACCCAGGCCTGTGCCTTGACTGGGAATCGAACCGGCGACCTTTCAGTTCCCTGGCCAGCACTCAGTCCACTGAGCCACACCAGCCAGGACTTAAGTATGTATTTAGGATGTTCATTATGTTAGTATAATTTACCATTTCTCATTCTCTCAATATAGTCAAGTTACTGTTCAGTGTTATTTTCTTATTCCAATATTTCTCCACCACAATTTACCTAATTTATGCTGCTATTGTCAAATATTTTTCATATCTAGGTTATAGGCCCAACAACACAATTATATAAATATTTTACATAATCACCTTTTAAATTATGTAAGAAAAAAGAAAATACATGTAATTATACGTTTATAATTACTTACATAATTTTCTTTACCAACACTCTTTTTTTTTTAATGTGAATTTGAATTACTATCTGGAATCATTTACTTCTAGTCT
This sequence comes from Artibeus jamaicensis, assembly GCF_021234435.1. NCBI lineage: Eukaryota > Metazoa > Chordata > Mammalia > Chiroptera > Phyllostomidae > Artibeus > Artibeus jamaicensis. The sequence goes on from NW_026521936.1 coordinate 5,565,847, forward strand.
GAAGAATTTTCTTTAGCATTTCTTGTAAGTTGGGTCTACCAGCAACAAATCCCTCTGTTTTTGTTTATCTGGAAATGTCTATTTCATCTTGTCTTTCAAGTTTCCCAGGTAGCATCTCAGTTAGGAGATATTTTCTTTTAGGATTTTGAATTTTCCATCCACTGCCTCCTGGCCCTCATTGTTTCCACTGAGAAGTCAGCTGTTCATCTGGCTGGAGTTCCATGTTTTTTCACTGATTTCAAGGCCTTTTGTCTCTCAACACTTTTACTGGGATGTGTCTGTTTGTGGCTGTCTTCGTATTTATCCTATTTGGAGGCTGTTGAGATGGTCGAATTCTTAGATGTGCAGACTCATCTTTTTTTGTTCACTTGGGGACGTTTTCAGCCATTATTTTTTAAATCTTTCTCTGTTCCTTCCTCCTCTCTCTCTTGTACTCCCATGACACATGTGTGGGCAGAGTGGACGTGCCTGCATTTCTGAGCCGTCATCCAGTGTCTCAGTTCTTTTCTCTGTAGATGACAACAATATTTCTAATCTACCTTCAAGTACTTTCTTCTGCCAGCTCCAATATACTATGGAAATCCTTCCGTGAATTTTTTAGTTTGGTCATTGTACTTTTCCATTCCAGATTTTCCATTTGATTTTTACAATAATCTCTATTTCTTTATCGGAATTCTCTATGCTGTAAAAGATTGTCATGGTGCATTCCTTTATTTCAGTGTGGGCTTCTTTAGCTCTTCGAACATGGCTTTGATGTCTTTGTTAGTTAGGTCTGACATCTGAGCCCTTTTAGAGGCAGCTTCTGTTGCCTGATTTCTCGCCTGTAAATGGGTCACACTTTCCCATTCCTTTTTTAACTGGACATATTAGATAATAAGTCATAGCAGCCGTGGATGCTGGTTCTTCTATCTGCAGGGCTGGGTATTGTTTGCTTATTTACTAGTTGGGTGATGTGGCTGTGGTCACTCTGGGGCATGTGACATGTATCTCATCACCCTAAGAGGACAGTGGCTGTCCCAGGGCTCTCTCTTTCCCAATCTCTCTATGACATCGTCCACTTCTGCTGTTACCATACTCAGCTTTAGCTCCCTGTAACGCTGGCTCAGTGCCCTATTGTTCTTTGACAAAGCTCCTGGTAGTAACTGCTCCCTGGTCACATTCAGTCACCTTCCTGCCCCTCCGCAGGGCAAGACTTTGGGGCTGTCTCTGAGTGTCACCCCAAGCCCAGGAAGCCTCCCAGCTTCTCTGTCACTGCTTCCCTCTGCTAAGCTACGAGGTGGTCTCCAGGTCAGCTTGCTGGATTCATGAGCCACCAGCCTCCTCTTGATTAATTTTTTTTTTTACCACAAAAGTCTCCATTATTTTTTACAGCACCCTTGGGTTGAACTTCCTCATGCCCTGTTCCAAATAAAGTCAGTACTGCCCTGGTCAGGTGGCTCCATGGGTCGGAGTATTGTCCTGTACAGCAAAAGGTTGCAGGTTCTATCCCCATCTCCCCCCCCCCCACACACACACACTGCTCTTGTTCTCTCTCCCTTCCTTTTCTCCAAAATCATTTTTTTTAAAAAAAAACCACAGCAAACCATGTCCTTGGTTGAGGATAAAAGCAAAATGAAGTCATTTTCCTCGGATAGACCTACTGAGCTCTCTGTCCCTAAGGCCCATCTCTCCCTCTAGGGCACACCTCTGCATACCTGGCCCCCCAAATAGGGGAGGAGCAGCGACCTGCTCCTCTGCCTGGGAAGGGAGGCTGCTGACCCTCCTGGCCTAGAGTCCCTGCCCCACTGGTGTGTTGGGGCAGGGGATGGGGCTCAGGGTCTCCTCCCGCTCTCTGAGCCTGCTTCTGTGCCCTGAGTGGGGCCTGGGCAGAAGGGGCAATCAGCTCCCGTGGGCACCGCAGCTTCCCAGGGCCAAGCCGGAGGAAAGGTGAAGGGCTGGTGGCCGGGCCACACATCGGCACCTGTCTCACTGGTGAGAGCCTAGGGTTCACCATCCTAACCCCACACTCCGCCCAGCACCTGGCCCGTGTGAGTCCTCAGAGACACAGATGGCAGCACGTGGCTAAAAATGACCCTGATTGCTGGTGGTGTTTCGCCGACTAGGAACTGTCTCTTGAGGAACAGGGTAGAAGAATGACGAGCTGTCCCCGGCCTGAGTACTTACGTGGAGTCCCGGGGGGTTTGTGCCTGGGGGGTGTCCTCCGGGCTGGTAGGGTGGCCTGTGTGGGTTCTCTGGGACGCCGGGCGACGAGATGTACTCATTCTAAAGCCGTCCACGTGGAGCTGACCACACTCACACCCCTTGCCCGTGTCTGGTGTCAGCGCCAGGCGGAAAGGGGATTCTCCTAGGGCTGCATCCCCGTTGCGTTTCCCACGAGGAAGGTGTTTTGCTCATGGCAGGGCCATGCTGGTGCTCAGAAGGCAGCAGCCGTGACCTTATTTGAACTCTTCCCTTAGAAGCTGAGGTGAATGTGCCTGAGCCTCGGGTGCATCTCAGAGCCCCACTCCCTGGCTTGCTGCTCCTGTGGCGGGGACACCCCTGTCCCCACACGGTTGTCAATCCCACTGGCACCCTCCACTCCCCGCCTGGGAGGGGAAGCTGGACTCTCCGAGGACGTGAGCAGCCCGTTTGGGGAAACGAGGAAGGATGAGACCAACTTGAGCTCGCCAGTGGCCCCCTGCTGAGCACCGAAACTCCTCGCCTCACGAATTTCCTGGTACCGGTGCTTCCAGAGATATATTTGTTTGCCTAGCTTGTTACGGCTAAGATTAATTCCTTGTGTAAGAAATTACTTCCTGTCTTAAAAAAAGGAATTGCATTTGAATTTGCAAATGTATTTTTGCTCTGTTTGCCTCAGACTTCCCATTGTCACAGGCCCCAGCCTCGTAAGGGCCATCTCTCCTAATAAAAAATGAACGAGCCCCCCCACCAATCTTTGCTCTCTCCTGACATGGCCAGAAAGAGCAGGGAGAAAATTCGGGGCTCCGCTCAGGGCTCAGTGGCAAAACATCATCATTATCACCTATCATATCTCTCGCCTTGATTAAAAGGGTCCGTTTTGGGGGATGTGGACTACTGTCCAGGACAGAACGGGGGTTCTCTGGAACCCAAACACGTGATCTTCTGGTAACAGGTGCTGGGGAAGTACAAGTGGCTTTTTTTTTTTTGTTTTCTGAAATGAATGATCACCATGATTAATGAGTGTGTCTTGGATCCTAATGAAAGAGTCAGCTAATGAGATCCTGGCCACCCCCGTGAATGTGGTGCAGGTGGGATGTGGGTTTCCGTGGGGCGGGTCCAAGCGTCTGCTGGACGGCCCGCATGCCGTGGCTTCCCGGGCGAGGGGGGGACGTTGGTGGGCAGGCCCCGGGAGCCTCGGTCTGCTGAGAGCCGCACCGATGCCTGTGTCCCGTCCCGGCCTGGGTGCCGTGGGCGCCATCGGGAGACGCTGGGCGAGGGGTCAGCGGACTTATCTGTACCACCTTTGCTACTTTTTCTATAAGTCTAAAATTGTTCCAATTTACGGGGGTTATTTTAAAATAGATCATGGCTGGAAAATTCTCTCAAAGGTGAATGGAAGCCAATTTGGTCTCCGCTCCCAGCAGTGAGCTCTGAACTGTCACGTGAACCCCGGACTTGGCGTCTGGCGGGGGTCCCCCCTCCCTGGGCAGTGTGGGTGAGTTGGTGCTCTGTGGTTGAAGGCCAGTGCACCGCAGCATCCAGGGCCAACCCCCTTTATCGGTTAAACTCCGATAAGTTAAACTCCGCCCCAGGAAGGAGTGTGAATTGATCTGGAATCACTGGCCCAGGGATGCAGTTGGCCAGACGGAGGGCGGACGTTTTGCTCTTCTCTGAAGGTCAGGAAGAGGCTCTCTCTCTGGGTCCTGAAGTCCTTGAGACGAACGAGGAGTAAGAGTTCTAGCTCAGGCTCCGGAAGGCGGTGTCCCGAGTCTGTCCTCCTGTCCCCAGAGTAACTCAGACCCGTGGCTCCTTCTCCTTCCACTGGCATCTCAGACATGGGTGTCGTGGAGGGTGGGGCACTGCCCCTGCCACCTCATCATCCCTGTGAGGATGCAGCTGAACCTTCGAAGGGGGAGGGAGCGAGGGAGCGGCCAGACGCAGGGGCCGAGGGCCCGGCCAGGCAGTCAGAGCGGAGAGCGGGTGTTCAGAGTGTCCTCCACCGAGGTGCCTCCCCGCTGTTCTGCTTCCACGGATAAAGGGATTAGGCCTCCCTGAAAAAACATCCTTTGGAAACAGAATTTATTAAGTTATCACTGTCACAGACGTCCTGAGGTGACCTGGGCAGTTCCTTTTTAACTCGCCTGTTACCGGGAAGATGTCTGCACGGGGGAGAGGAGCAGGGTTGGAGACCGCAGCTGAGGCCACTGTCCTCCCAGAGCTCGGCGGGGAGGGGCGGGTGGCTGGAGGCGGGGGCATGGTTCGTGGGTGTGCCCTCCTGCCTCACCGGGGGCCGTGTGGTCACTTCGGACCTTTGTAGAGTGAGGACACAGGGTCCGGGAGGACAGGGAGGGCCCCCGGACACCTTGCGTTTCGGAAAGTGCAGGTGGTGATCCCAGGTGAGTGGTGGGGCAGAGGGAGACCACGGGGAGGCTGGAGGGCAGGAGCGGGGATCCAGGCCGGTGTGGCTCTTACACCCGGGCGGTGGCCACGGCCATGGCTGCGGCCAGACTGTGAGGAGGGTGGCGAACCTGGAGAACCTGGGAGAGGTGAGTGAGCGGAGTACCCCGCAGCTGGGAACAATGGACCGGGCGGCTCGTGGGCCGGCGGCATCCGGGGATGCCCGGGCTCCGGCTGGTGGGACGGGGTGGGCCAGGGAGGGACGCAGACCCCGCCGGCTGGTGGCAGGAGGCGCAGATTAAAATCCAAATGTCCCAGTCTGTAAAGTGAACAGCACTTGTTATTTCCACAACAGCAATTTGTGTCTATTTTTAGATAATCGCTTTCCTCAAATGTCTAAGAAGTGAGTAATTCCAATAAAGATATTTACACTTGAAGGTGTTCTTTGTACTTCCAGAGATGTGTCTAAATGCCCAACAGAAGTCGCGTTCAGACCTTGCTGTTCAGGTACTTGCCGAGTGTAAGAACGACACTGGTCTGGACCCCCACTCTGTCGGGGAGGGCGGGGGCTCTGTGCCCTCAGCCGACCTGTGTCACCACAAACAGACGGGCTTCCTGGGGTCCAGGTGAGACGTCACGGCAGCCTTTGCGTCATGTAGAAATATTTTAGCTAGACAGCAGATACTGGTTTTCAGTATAAGTAATCCATGGGATCTCGGGTAGTGTCCAAAAGTTCTCTCTTCTCTACCAGAAACTCGAATTTCACTGGGTGTCCTGTATTCTGTCTGCCCGCCTGGGACACGGGACACTCCTTTCAGGGACTTCTAGACATTTCTTGTAACGAATGATCACTTAGGACCCGATAAAAACCAGCCAGAAATGGTGGCTCAGTCGTTAGGGCTCTGAGAAAAGAGCTTCCTGTTTTCAGGACAGTCCGGCGGCCTGTTACCCAGACACGGTGGCATCAGTGATGACCAGCAACAAAGCCAACACAGTGACATGCGTGTCCCCCTCCCGAGGGGCAGCGTCCATGCCCGTGGGTCCCCTCTGCCCCCTCGGCAGGAGCCCAGACGACAGGGCGCTGCTCTCCGTCACTGGCCTCTGTTGGCCCGAGCCAACCCCTCAGGGGGCAGTTCTCAGGGGGCTACATGAGGGCCAGCGCTGGGATTTTTTTCCTGAAGTTTTTATTTATTTTTTATTGATTGATTTTAGACAGAGAAATGGGCAGGTGGGGAGAAAGAAAGAAAGAGAGAGAGAAACATTGTTGTTCCACTCATGCCTTCATTGATCGATTCTCACAGGGGCCTCGGTCTGGGATCGAACCTGCAACCTTGGTGAAGTGGGACGATGCTCTAACCCACTGAGCTGCCCAGCCAGGGCCTAACCCCCAAATTTTTAATGTGGGCTCAAGAGGCCCCACAGAGGAGAGGACCTGAAGACCCTTGGAGCCCCGTGGATCGGGACCCTTGGAGTCCCGTGGATCGGGGAAAGCCCCGTGGCTTTCTGCAGGGACTCTGAGGCAGAGCCACCAGGTGTCCTGGTTGTGAGCGAAGCTGGCCCCAGGCCCCAGGGTGAGGCTCCTGACCTGCTCTGGGGACCTGGCAACAGTGATCACAGGCTGGTCCACCGCAATGTCTCTGGTGTCCCCTCCAGGGCCACTGCCGTGGTGCCGAGTGGACCGGGGGTGTTTGGACACAGAACTTCCACCTCCTCATTTCACTTGCTGGAAGCAAACTGCTTCTAGAAGTGACTGCCCTGTGGCCAGGACCCAGTTCCTCCACGGCGGCCTGGTCCGGCATCCTCCACGGTTCCATTCTCATGACCCCACTGTGGTCCACGGGCCAGAGTGTCATTGCCCCTGAGGGCTTGTCAGCCACGCAGAGTGTCAGGCTGCTGGGATCTGCTGAAGAGGACTAAGCATTTTAACGAGACCCCCGCCTGCACAGTGAGGTGACCGGCAGACTGTCCGGAGCGGGGGCAGTGGCTGTCCGGGTGTCATGTCTGCTCGGGGCCTCAGAGACCCGGCCATCACGGACGGGCCGGGGCGAGTCTCTGTTCAGCACGTCACTTGTCCGCTCGCCTTGTGGTCCCGGGGGTAGGGCCGGCTCTTCACTTCTAAACGGGACTGGAATTCCCATTTGTAACTCGGTGCCTGAGCGGGAAGCGAGCCGCCGGGGGTCAGCGAGCTGCCCAAACACCTGCCCGGGGGTGGACTGGCGGCGGCAGATCCGAGGCCAGGGGCAGGCTTTCTGGCTCCCGTTCTGATCTCCTTGACGCTGTCTCTAGAAAAAAAGGCAAAGCCAGGAATCCCATGTCCTTGTGGGGGCCACCAACGGGCCTGCAGCCGGGCACTGAAGGAGGGACAGAGAGCCTGCCGTGTGCTCAGAGGGTGTTCAGGGAGTGCAAACCGGACACTTCGGCTGCAAGGCTCCTGTGTGCGTGGGCCGCTGCGGCGACCCCAACCTTCTCACAGGGACACGAGGTGCACCCACCTGGGAAAGCAGCAGCCTTATCTCAGAGTCGGCTCACTGACAGGAGTCACCGGCGCCTCGGGGCCCTGTGGGGCAGAGGGGACATGCGGGTGGCTTCCCTGTGTCTCCGAGAAGCAGAAGACCACACGGGGAAGAAGAGAGCAGGCTGGGGGTGGAAATAAATGCGGGAGCCCTTCCCGATTCCACTGCTGCTTCCCCCAACTCGGCAGGGAAAGGAGCCCAGTTCGAGAGATGGGCAGACGGAGCTGGGCCTTCAGACCCCTCCTGACCGGGGCCTTCCAGAAAGATCCAAAATTCTGGTTCTCACCTGGCCAGACAGGTGTCCGCGTCTGGAAGCCCACCCTGTGGCTGTCACTCAGCCGCAAGCTGACCTCTTCTTGCTCAGGTGACCTCTTCTGCAGACACGGGATTAGGTGCCGGGGCTGTCACCTCAGTCCGGCCCTGGTGGCCTGCACTTGGCCCCCTGCCCCAGCCCCGGGGAAGAGTCTTCTCCGGCGTCTTCCTCACACCCCAGCCGCCCTTGTGAGCAGGAGACAGGGCGGCTGCCGGCCCCCTCTGTGTGGTTGGGAAGCTTCCTCTTCTTCCTTTGAAATGAAGGCTAAGACCCACCTTGGGCTTCTCGGAGGCCTTTTCAAAGCCGCCGAGAGAACTTTCAACAGAGGGAAGAAGGACGAGTGAGGGGGTGTGTGTGACTCTGGGCTGAAGGTGTTGTCTTTGGGGTCGGACTCTCCCCGCCCCCCCTTCCCGAGAATCTCAGCAGGTGTTTCGTTGTCACAGAAATTAAAGGCGTTGGCCTCGGCCTGTGAAAAATATTTGCTTCATTGAGCAGAGTGACCCAGTGGGTGGGCCTCACCGGGAACTGATCTGCTCGCTCTCTCCCGGCGACTCGATTCTAGTGTGGAGGAGTGGCATCCGGGATGGGGTCCCTACGGGGGTCCCGACGAACTGGGTGCCATCCACGCTGCCTCCAGGTGGGCTGGCGTGGAGGAGGGGCAGCTGCCTGGGCTGGAGGTCACCAGGTTCCCCGGGGCACCGAGGCTCCGTGGGTGGAGCACCCAGGGGGGCTTGCGGGACGGGGGCTCCGAGCCCTCTGCTGTTGCCCAGGATGCTGGTCTCAGGAGGGCATCCGTTTGTGGGGGGAGGTAGCAAATCGCTGGTGAGTACCCAGAGTGGCGACTGTCAACTGAAGTGCTGATAAAAAATTTAAAAACACCCCTGGCTGGTGTGGCTCAGTGGGTTGAGCGCTGGTGTGTGACCCAAAGGGTCACCGGTTTGATTCCCAATCAGGGCTCATGCCTGGGTTGCAGGCCAGGTCCCCAGTAGGGGGCGCTCCAGAGGCAACCACACATTGATGTTTTTCTCCCTCTCTTTCTCCCTCCCTTCCCCCCTCTCTAAAAATAAATAAATAAAATCTTTTTAAAACAAGAAAAAAAATTAAAATGTGCAGTACCTGACTATTTAGTCAGAGGCGCTGACCTCTCTACCCTGAGACTGTGAAATAAACATTGGCATCAGCCAGCAGAACCGTAGCCGGCCAGTGTGAACGCATCTAAACTATACCTATTTTTTATCAGATTGGCAAAAAATATAAAATTATTTTTGGCGTGCTGCAGAATCTTAGCCACAAGTTGCCGTGCTATGAGATGAGAAAAGTAGACAATTGCTGACCTAGGGCACCGGCGCCCAAGCGAGGCCGTGGGCTGTGGACGTGCAGAGAGCATCTGGGGCAGCTCCGCACTCGGTGCGCCTCGCCTGAACCTGGGAGGGCGGCGAGGTGTGGCTTTTCTTATGAGGGGCGGGGCAGGGAATGCCTCGGGCTCTGGGGGTGGGCGGTCGCCATGGAAACTGCTGTACTCCGCCCTGCACAGTGAACGCAGCTGCAGCGGACACGCGACTGAATGCCTGTGGCGGTTCCAATAAAACTTTATTTCAACCCCAGGCTGCAGGTTGGATTTGGCCCAGGGAGGGCTGCCAGGTGTAGGACGGGAGCATCCAGGGCACCCAGCTGAGCTTGAATTTCACAGAAACAGGGACAAAACCAGTAAGCCTGCCCTGGATGCCAAACTGAGTGGGCTGACCCCGGGCTGAACCCCAGGGGGAACCCACGGTGTGCACGTTGGAACCCACAGGCATCTCGGCCAAGACCGTGAAAACCCCTGGACTTCAGAGATATGATTTCACACTTGGGAAGGATTGAAGAGGTCTGTCCAAAGTGCCCCGGCCGCGCCAGCCTCCCGGTCGGTCCGAGCTCCTGCAGGATTGAGTTGTCTGAGGCCACACCTGTCAAGCAGGGGTGGGGAGAGAGGGGAAGGCATCGGTCCCCTGGAGTCCCACCCACCCCCAGCAGGACAACCTCCGAGAGCCGGCCTTCCCGGCAACTCTCTGTGACTCAGCGTGTTTGTCCCCGAGTCTCAAGGAGAAGACAGAGGTCATTTCTTGGCCTCGGGCCAGAGGCTCGTCATTCCGTCATCCGTGGCTGGGTTCCCGGAGAGGCGCAGGCGACGGGAATCAGGCCCGGCTTTCCCGACCTCTGATGTGTGCATTCAAACCCCTTCCCAGGGATATGAACCCACGCCCTGCGTGTGCACACACATGCAAATCGAACGCAGATGAACCTTAGACATGTAGAAGGTTTGACCCCGCCTCTCGCCCTGGCAGCCGCCACGGTACAGGACTTGTATTGGGGGGCAGGTCACCTTCTCGAGTGGCGCTGAGTGAACAGTGACCCAGGACAAGGGCCCGGTGGGGGAGACCCACAGAGGGTTTAAAGCGGAACCCTGGGCTCTAACCCAGCTTGCACGCTCGCTCGCCAGCTTGCTGTCTCAGGATTCCTGCTGCATCTTCTATAAAACCTGCGGGGTGGCCATACCTGTGGGAGGTGAGCTGGTGGCCTCCGGGCTCGGCAGCTGAGCCACAGGTGGCAGACAGAGCCTGGAGGGGCACTGTGACTGGACTGTAAAGACTTCGATGAGCTCACAGGCCTGCCCTCTGGGGACACCCCGGGCTGCTGGGTGGGGACCTGCTCGGGGGAGAAATCTCCCTGTAGGCATGGAGCTCACATCCCTGTCATTCCCGCCCCGACTTCAGGGCAGGTGGGTCCAGGAAGGGGCCAGTCCCCCATTTCCCCGAGTTACACAGGGGTCCTGCTGGCCCCAGGACACCTCTGCCTGGTTAGGGGACCTGAATGTCTCTATTTGTCTGCATGTTTCTCGGTTTAATTTACCGAGGGTATGTTCCAACCCTGTTCACTGAAGCAAAACTGTAAGCAAATCCATTTTAAGTCACATCAAAGCCATGTCAGGACTTTGAGGCAGCCTGTCACTTTCCGAATGCCCCTTCTCGTCACGACCGAAAGGGGCGCTGTCTCCATTCGTGGTGTCTCCTAGGTGCCCACGGCCTAACGCAGGACCCCCCCCCCCCCCAGTCCTGCTCAGTCACTTCCTGTCCAGCTGAGATAACAGCTGACCCGCCGCCCTGAAAGCTCGCGTCACCCCACGCCACCCCAGTGCCTCCTGGGAGGACACGAACCTTTTCCTTCGGGAACAGAATTCCTCTGATACATCAGCTAATTTCCCCCCTGACCAGGGGTCTCCCAGTGTCGATGTGCCAGGTCCCGGCTGTTGTCACCCCCCACATTCCACCCACCCTCGTCACCGTGGTCCCAACTTCAGATCTGTGAACAGAAGGCGGGTCCACATTGGTGTCCGCCCCCAGGTGTGCCGCCCGAGGGTGCTTTCGCTTGCTTCCCCAGGTCCGAGCTCCCGGGGACCCAGCCACGTGCTGACGTGCATCAGAGCCGCCCCCGCCCACGCTGACTCTGCCAGGAACGGCGGGGTGGTGACGCCCCCAGGAGGTGAGTGCTGCGCCCTGCATGGCTCACAGGGGCAGGAATCAAGGTGAAGGCCACCTGGGGAGCTGAGACAGCAGCGACTGGCTCGAGGGTGCAGAGCCAGAGAGGCGTGCCCACCCTTGGGCCCCACGCGCGGTTCAGAGTCAAGTCGGGTCAGAGGAGGCCCGAGTGAAGACTGGACCGCCCCTCACTCTGCTCCCTCCCGTGTCCTGTGCCATCAGGGGCACTTAGTCCCGGTCTCTGGGAGGCAGCAGGTCCCCCGGGTGTACCTTGAAAATGGGCATTTACAAGGTAAAGGCTCTGACAAGTTCTGCCCAGGGGACCTGCTAGAACCCTGTTTACAATGACAGAGCGTCCCCTGGGTTTCAGGAAGCACCTGCAAGTGTGTCGCGGAGCAGGCATCCTCTGGGGTGCAGGCAGGGCACTGGGCGCAGAATTGGACTGACCCCCCCACACACCTTTTGCTCTGCTGTGCGGTGCGGGCAGGTCCCTCGGCCCCTCCCAGCCCAGGCTTCATCTTCAAAACGCAGACAGGGCCCTCTCTGGGGGGGAGGGGGCAGCTGAGGACTGAGAAAGAAGGCACACAGAAATGTCCGGCGCGCAGTCAGAGCTTCATGACAGGTACCTCGCTCCTGACTCACTTTGTTATTTTATTAACAGGACTGACGTCCGATCAGAAAGTCCCACTCTAGACCTGAGGATCTGATTATCCCCATGTAGGGCTACCTGGGACGTCCAACTGTGATCCTCCGGGACTTCCGCGGACTCTCTGGCGTCTGCGTCACTGCATCCTTGCCCAAGTACTTGGCTCCATGTCCCAGTGAGTCAGAATTAATCCGGAGAGCCGGGCCTCGTCCCTGGGAGCGTGAGAGGTGCGGGGGGAAAGAGCTGGACTGAGCTTGCATTTCCTAATTAGGTGGGACACACTCAAGTACGCTTCAAGGAGACGCCAAGTCCTCGCTCTGTCATTAAGGTAACAGCCTCGCTGTGAAGGTGCGGCCGAGCCGGCTGTGGGATGGACCTGTCCGGAGAAGGTGCGAGCTGCCGGCGGCGGGGGCGGGCCGGGCAAGCTCCCCTCCGCTCTCGGCAGCAGCCTGCAATTAGCGCCTGATTTATGTCGCGGGTCTCATTTCCAGACTAATAGATTTCACGGGCTATTAGTTTCCGCCACACTTCCAACCGGCTGGGGGGTGGACGAGTCATCTCGCCCTTGTGCTCACGGTGACGCCTGGGAGTTGGGGTCCTACCTCCGACAGGATGAGGTTCAGAGGGCCACTCCGGAGCCTGCCTGGCCACCGGTACTGCTGACCTCGGCCACTGGTGACACCACCGCTAACTCATGAACGTGGCCTTGGAATCCTGGGGCCCGGGCTCAGTGAAGACCCCTGACAGTGCTGGGCTTTGCTGAGGTGTCACTGATCATTAAAATTGCACACATTTCCGGTGCACGCTTCCCATCATAAACGTGTGCCAGCTAATTCCTGCACCCACCCTCGTTTCGTCTCCATTTTCTTGTTTGGGTGTGGTGACGACAGCTCCGCCCTCTGAGTGGAGTTCAAGGGCACAACACAGTGTTTTCGCTCCGAAATCACTCACCTCCGTAACTACGGCTTTGTGCCCCAGACAGCCGTGTCCCCACGCGGAACGTTACAGCGCTGATCCGATTTTCAATCCATGCGCTGCGGGGCGCTGGTGTGCGGCAAGAGCTTTTAGAACATTACACACCTGACTATTTATTTAGCCAGGGGCACGGAGGTCTCTTCCCGGAGACTGTCAAGTCAAAAAGTGACGGCAGCCAACACAGCCACAGCGGTCCAGTGTGAATGAATCAGAATAACACCTGTTTGTTTTGTCAGATTGGCAAAAAATATATTTTTGGCGTGCCACAGAATTTTAGTAATTATTTTATGTGTGCCACGAGATGAAAAGGTTGAAAATAACTGGCATAGATGGATGGATGGATAGACGGACATGGGCGGATGATGGATGGATGATGGGTAGATGGTGGGTGGATGATGGATGGAAGGATGAATGGACGGTGGATGGATGGGTCCATGGGTGGAGGATGGATGAATGAGTGTGTAGATATGGGTAGATGCATAAAAGTAAAACAGCTCCACCGTGGAAGAGTTGGAAAGTTAGAACTAAATGTAAACTCCAGCACTCACATGGGAACCAAGCCAGCCTGTGACCACGGCCGAGGAACCACACCTCCGACCCGTCCCGCCCCTTCGGCTTGCGTGCTCGCCGCGCACAGGGCAGGCGGCCGTCTCGTTCCCTCATCTCAGTTCTTCTCGTGGTCGTTGTCCCAGGCCGGCTCAGTGCCTGGCTGGCCTCTCACCACCTGCCTGCATGGCAGTTGGCTGCCTAATTTCTCACCGGAGATCACCGAAGACTTTCCAGCGCCCACCGTTGCCGATGCCACGCCTTTGTCCTTGGAACCCCCGGACCAGCCTGTGTCACGGGTTCTTGCCTTGGTCAGTTCTCTCCCAGAGCCTGGATGCGGTTCCCCGCCTGTTGGCCATGGATGAGGGGGCCTCCCCGCCCCCAGCACTGGGGCTTCATCCTCTCCAGATGATGCGTGAGCGCCGCTCCCTGCGGACACATAGTACTTATACTGGGGACCGGCCCTGCAGGGTCACCCTCTGAGTCCCACCAGGGTGGTGGCCACCCCCAGCATGGGGACCCTGGGCCTGCAGAGGCAATGGTGGAGAGAAGCAGAACCTCTCAGGGTGCAGGTGGGGCACACCTGTGATGGTGCAGGTGACCAGTGCCTGGGTGGCACTGGGCAGAGGCTGCGCCCTGACACCTGGCCTGTGTCAGCCCTAAAAGAGACCACAACTTCTGTCCCTGGGGTGCCATGGCCACAGGCAGCTGAGAGGTGGAGCCCGGGCTCGGGGAGGGAGCTGGCAGGAGGCTCGGAGCAGAGGGACCCACCTGTGTGTCCGGTGAGCGAGGGAACAAGTGACTGATGAGGGAGGTGAGGAGGGAGGGGGGCTCCCGGGCGGCATCTCCTGGGGCATCTTTGGGTGGTTCTGGCCCCAGTGGGGAGGCCTGGTGCTGGGGGAACCCCCACTGTCATGGCCCTCAGATCCCCGGAGTTCCCCAGCTGCCCTCCCCTGCCCTGGGGCCCCTCAGTCCCGGGAAATCCCAGGGCCGGGCCTTTGAAGGCAGAGCCCCCGGGCCTGCAGGGCTCCCCACTGTGGCTTCAAAGGCCAGGGATGCAGCCACTGGGGTGGTGGGCACGGTGGACGGGGGTGAGGGACCGAGTTCCCGGCCTTCCCAGTGGAAGCCGGAGCTGCAGGGGAGAGCCGACCATCCATCCCAGCCAGAGAGCCTGTGACTGTGTCCGCAGTGCCGGGTGAGCTCGCACTGTGTGCCCTGAGCCTGGCCACCCCCTGTCCTGCCTCCTGGGCCTGCCAGGGCTGGGCACCTGGCCACACAAGGTGAGCACCTTCCGGGAGTTAGCTGGCCACCTGGGCCTCAGTTCTTCACTCAGAACGACACCTGCCCTCCGGGACGATGGGGGGCTGTGGGGATCCCAGGTGCGCAGCATCGGGTCCCACCTGGCTTTCCACCCTGAACCTGGACCCAGAGTGAGGGGGAGGGGGTCCGGTGAGCAACCACACAGGACAGTATTTGGGCACCACCTCATGGTCCTTCCCGTCCCCAAGCTTCGGGGATGGCTGCTCGCATCAGACACAGCACGAGATGTGTCCTGCCGCCACCTCTGTCCCCGAGGAGCTGGTGCCTTCCTCCCTGCATCCTCTGCAGCGTCCCTTTTACAACTGTGGGCCGGGGACCGCCGGTGGGTTTCGACATCATGTGGTGGGTCAAGACCAGGGCGGCTCTGAAGAGCGACATAGAGAGAAAACGCCGGAGGTCGTCTCATGGAGTGCGGCGGACATCTCCCTGAGGCGGGGAGCCCGTCTCTCCCTGTGGGCACCAGCATCCCGTGGACACACGCCCCTCGGCACCCGGCACGGCCACCGGGCTCATGGGGGTCAGCAAATGCCAGCCACGGTGGCTGTTAGAGGTTTTAAACGATGACCTGTCCTTAACTCGTGCAGACTGAGTTGGGCCTCTTGGTGGACCTGGAGCCTGGTTCCTGCAGAGACAGTGGGGTGTGTCTCATCCATTCATTGTCCACTGGCTCACCTACTCATTCACTCACCCATTCACTCATTCCTTCACTCACTCGTTCACTCGCTCACTCACTCATTCATTCATTCATTAACTCATTCATTCATTCATTCACTCACACATTCACTCACTCATTCATTCACTCACTCATTCCTTCACTCATTCATTCATTCCACATGTTCTCTCTGATGCTGGTACGGAAGCCACGGTGAGTTTATTTTCACCATTTCCAAGGCAAACAAAGTGTGCCAGTGTTTTAAAAACACGCCCATTTTCTAGGAATCGGTCCCAGATGTCCTGCTGTCCCCTCCCCCGGTCTTTCCTGAGACAGGCCCCCGTTTTCTCAACTCCAACGGCCGTGCGCCGTTCCTGGCTCCCCCGACGACTTGATGTTTCTCCTCTGGGTCCTTCAAACGAGAACAGTGGGACCCCCTTCCCAAGCGCCTTGCACTCCGCGCCGGGGCAGCCGTGGGGCAGCCTGCGTCCCTGGCTGCTCTGCTTCCAGATCCACTGAGTGTCTCCTCCGCAAACACAGAGCTTTTTGGTTCTGAGTGTTTTGGTGTTGACGCGGCCTTGGTGACATCTGAGGCTCGTGGGGTGCCTGCCTGTTGGCTGGTCTCAGAAAGGCCCCCAACTTAGGAATGACGGGGGAGGTTTACCCCAAACCCGGCCCCAGCACACCACCCCAGGATCACTCTCCTTTGGGGGTCAGTGAGCTGTGGCCCGACCCAGAAGTGACTTCTCCGTGTTGTCCTGTGTGGAACAGCTGCAGGACACACAGCTCCCGGACATGGCGGCTGCTGACCCGGTAAGCAGTACCCAGGGTGGTCCCCTGAGCCCCTAGCCTTTCCCAGCACCCCTGTTGGTCACTCGGTCCCAGATGCAGCGGGCAGAGAAGACAGGCTGTTCCCTCCAGCGAGACGGAGGCTCACCGTCTGCTGTGCCGGCCACAGCGGTGCTGCCCCTGCTGGTTCACAAACCTGCTTTTGTGGAACCACGGGGCACCGACGTCACTGCCCCAGCACCGGCCGCCTCCTACCCCCTGGTGGTGACACCGTGGGCTGCTGTGGGGACCCTGTCTGCTCATCACCCAGCCAGCCCCTGACTTCAAGGTTCTTCTCCTCCCCCCCGTGGACCTGCTGGGCCCTTACCAGGAATCACGAACTATGTTGGGCATTGATTCACGCAGGCGGCTCCAAGCACACACACAGAGGACGTCCCCGAGCGTGGGCCACGGGACGGCTTTCCCTGAGGATGCTAACACCCCTCCCTACACGACCCTGTCATGCTCGCACGCCAGGCTGGCACCGTGTGCTGGGACGTTTGTCACCGTGGGTCCAGCGGGAAAAGGCACCGAGGCTCCCCACTGCTGCCTCAAAACCACACGGCATCTGCTTAGTGCGGGCGGTGGCCTCGGCCGGTCCACGGTGTCTGCTGAGCGGTCATGTGCACGGCCGTGCTCTGGGTGGGTTGGCCGAGCCGGCCCACTCGCCACCGTCCTGCAGCCGTGGTGCTGCTGTGCCCACCTTCCTGCCCCTCCTTGCGAAATCCAAGTCTCCAAGTCCCGGCAAAGGCGACCCAGATTCGCCGGCATCTGTGCTACTTTCCGCAGGTGGACGGCGTCTCTCTCTGCCCCTTGCAACTGGTGATAGTAGGACTCTGGCTCGCGGCCCCGCCGGGCACCGGCAGGCAGTGGCATCGCCTGGGGCTTCTGCTGAAACTGGGCTCAGCGGGTGGGTCTGGGGCGGGGGCGGGGGCACCTCGCTGATGAGCCCCAGCAGCGCTGTGGGCCCCAGTGAGTGCAGCAGGTCAGACGCACGGTGGGGCCCAGGCCCGCAGCCCTGGTCAGGCTAAGTGTTGGATGATTTCCCTCCCCCATTGTTCAGTGTGCTGTCTCCCCACCGTGACGGGACGAGTCTGCCTGCAGTCAGGGCGTCCATGCGCATCCTGGTGTGGTCTCTCGGCAGTCACCTCAGCCCCCCTTTGGGGCACTCAGCTGGCGCGTACCCAGGGCCCCTCTGCACCAGACACCCGGAGCCCATTGGGTGCCGTCCCTGGGTGTCTGTGTCCTGGACAGTGACAGGCCTGGAGCCCCCTCGCAGCTGTCTGGAGCGGCGTGTGTGGGGACTAATCATGGCGTCCACAGGCTCCCGCAAGGTCCAGGTGCGTGTCCGGAGGCGGGCTTCCTCCATTCGGACTTGGCCCTCAAGCCCGCTTCCTCTCTTCCTGGGGGGAACCACGGCGGGACTCACGCAGTCCTCACGAGAGCCATGGCGAAGGGGAAGGAGAGGGGCCGCCTCTCCGCGGGTCATCCGTCTTAACCCCTGGGCCGGACCGGCGCTTCCTGGGTGGCTCCTTGGCCAGCCCACCCCTGTGCGCAGGGCAGTGAGCCACACAAGTGTCTGCCCTGGGCCACGTGCCCGCCTCTCGGCCGGACCGCACAACGGGAGGCTGAGGAGGGACCCCACCAGCCCGAAGTCCACCTGGAGCCCCCACTCTGCTCACCCACCCTGCCTGTCCCCGGTGGCTGGTGCACACGCGGGCTCTCCAGCAGACGGTGTCCTGATTTCATCATTGTTTCTTCCTTTTTTAAAAAAGACTTTATCCATTTAGTTTTAGAGAGAGGGGAAGGGCTGGCGAAAGGGAGAGAGGCATCACTGTGTGGTTGCCTCTCGTGCGCCCCAACTGAGGATCAAACTGGCAACCCAGGCACCTGCCCTGACTGGGAGTCGAACTGGGGATCTTTTGGTTCACAGGCCGGCACTCAGTCCACGGAGCCACACCAGCCAGGGCTCATCCCTGTGTCTTGATACCATAATTGTAATAATAATAGCACCTCGCTCACCTTCCCAGGCAAAGGGGCTCCGCCTCGGCCACACGTCAGAACCGCCCACACTGCTCCGAGAGGTCTCAGGGTGCAGGCCCTCCGAGCCTCTCTGTGGGGAACCGGGACGGAGGGTCCCTCTCCAAGGCCACTGCCTAGAGAGTGCAGCCAGGACTGAAATCGCAGTGAGGATGAGGCCGGCGTGCTGGGCAAGAAAGGAGGAACTGTATACAGGCCACGCGGGACCTCAGAACCTGGGCAGTGTCACCCTCACCCTTTCCTTTCATGGGTCGCGGGGCTCACACCAGGCCCCATTGTGAGTGGCGAGTCCAGGACCCCCAAGGGGCACCGGACCCACGGCCCCATGTTCTCTGCCTGACCTCTGATGCCACCCTCATCGGAAGCGGAGTGGATGCAGTGAAGCCGCACAGCCCAGGGCCAGGATGCTCCCAGGCACGTCTGAAAAGGAAGGGAAAATACTTTGAAAATGCGAAGGTCATTACCAGAGGTTGGGTGGGTGTCATGCAGACAGCCTGCACACGCTGGGGCTCGGTCATCTCCGTCAGTCCTGAGAACCTGAGGGCTCCCTGGGCCGCCCCTGGCCGTCCCGGCCCACAGCACATCCCCTGCAAGCCCCGGACAACTGGGGGCGGCTGTGAAATCTGTTCTATTTCAACGGGTCCGATTCCAGACACTTGACCCTTAATGGTGAGTGTGGGGCCTGAGGCAGCACCGCCCTCCCTGGGCGGGGCGGGGGGGAGTCCGCACTGGGGCCGTGGCTGAGTCCTGCCCGACTCTGCCACGGGCTCAGGCACTTAGGTTGGGAGTTCTCAGCGAGCACTTTCCATAGAGCAGTACATGCATGTGTGCATACACGTCGGAGTACGTGAATATGCATGTGGGGCACACACATGCTGGTGTGCATGTATCTGCACACGCACGTGAGCACACATTTGTGAGAACATGTGTACACGGGTGCCTGTATGTAACCAAGTGTGTATGTGCACAGGTGCATACATGCACTGAGTGCATGTGTCTATGCCGCATGTGCACACGTGTCCATGGCACACACGCAGGTGGGAGGGCGTGCACATGTTTACATTCTCACACATGTGTCCACACTTGCCTGTGTATATATGTGTACATGTGCATAGTTGCATACATGTGGCTGCATGTGTGCTCACACACACGTGTGGACTTCAGCTGCAGCCCAGCCCCACCCCCAGAGTCTTCAGGTGGACAGTGGAGAAATTTCCGGGCCCATCTGGCTCCGGCTCAGACCCTCTGAGACACATCCCAGGCCCCCGTCTGCCGGGCTGACCCCGCCGTCCCCGCCTCGTGGTCACACAACACGCCCGTGACACGACAGAGGCTCGTCACCTGGGCCCTGGGCTGCAGAAGGCGGAGGCCCCACTGACTCTTCTTCTCCGGAAAAAACAACATCCAGTCCCTCCTCTTTCATGTGCGAGGCTTCGCCCCGCCTCCTTCCCACTTCCTCCCTCCCCCGCCCGCGGAGGTGTCTCGGGAAAGAAGCATCGAAGGGGCGGCGACGGAGGCCTCGCCTCTCTACCTGTCCCAGGTGCGGGCGGCGGCCGTGGCCATGGCGGCGGCGGGGTTTGTTACCCTGGGAGCTGAAACAACAAACGAGAGGGGGGACCGGACGCCGGGAGGGCACGCATTCCTCGCAGAGATAATATCCTCGCGTCCACCAAGGGCGAGAGGTACTTGTCTCCTTTAAAAAAAAACCAGTAAGTGCCTAAAGTTAAACCTGCCTGTAGAAGCCCAGTCATAAATTCTTTCATGTCTGACTCACTTAAGCTGGAGTTGTAACTCGACATCCCCACGTGCTTCTGTACGACTGAAGTTTAAAGGCGTCCCTTTCAAAGCCCGATGTTTGGCTCGCGATGAAAGGAAACCAAACAGCTTATTCTAAGTTACATTCAATAATTACATAAGTAACCCTTTAAATACTAGATATGCAAATAATGCGCTATTCTTTCTGTAATTACTCTGTGTACTCGGCTCGATAAAACCCCAAGATTGTAATACATGTTTATGGAGCAGATTAGCAAATACGGCTTCTTTCTGAGCGGAAGACGTGAAGTAGGAATTTAAAGATTTGCGGCCTCCGCGGGAGACTTCGTGGAACCGCCGGGGATGAAGGCGCCCAGGGCTGCCGACAGGGGGGGGGGGCGTCCAGGTGAGGCCTGCCCTGTCCCCACGTGTCCTCTGTCCAGCTCCAGCCCAGCTATCCCAGAGCCCCCAACTTCGCACCTGCCCCACCCTGCCCCTCGCACAAGAACAAATTCCTTTGGGAGATCTTGGCGCATCCTTCCGGTTGGGCTGGCAATACCTCAGTAGGTGTTTCGGTTCTTGTCTTAACCTAATCCGGGGCGGGGGGCCGCGCTGGCACCCCCCATCTCATGGCCCATATGGCCCCGCTGCTGGAGGAGGAAGCAGGCAGACTCGGGTGCCAATCATGGCCCGCCAACCCCCGCCCCGGAACGTGCTCGCAGAAACGAATGGTTTTGGGTGTGCTCCCCACCACCGCACAAAGGGCTGGGGTGGAGGGGCTGGAGACTTTGCTCTTCCGCCTCTTTCCGAACCCCGTGTCCCGGGGAGCTCCTGCCGAGGGCTGGGTGTGGATTCTCCCAGACGTTCCCCTGGTAGTGAAAGCAAACTGGGGACACAGACTCCCCCACGTGTGCGCGCTGCGGGCGCCAGGCCGGGGAGGGACACCGCTTCCTCCGGACCGACTCTCCTCCATCTCAGGGGATCTAGCTCCTTCTCAGCCCCTGGTCCACAGGACCCCAACCTTTGTTCTCACCCACTCCTGAGCACACACCCAACCTTGAGCTGCTGGCCAGAGCGAGTTTATCCTCTCGCCTAACGGGCTTTCTGGATGCCCACCATGGGCCAGACGGCGTCCCGGGAACTCGGGGGCCCACTGGGCAAAGGCTCAGCTTTTCAGGAGCTGACGTGCGGGGGGCAGGCAATGGGGCAGACTCTAGGTCAGAGCACATGGGGAGGACACACGGACCGGCTGTTGGAAGGAGGGGCTGTACGGACAGAAGGACACCGGGAGGGGGGGGTGCCGCGGCATGATGGGGGGCAGGCGGGTCTCACAGAGAAGGGGACATCGGGGCCACGGGGGCCGGAAGTGAGGGAGCTGGCCGAGGACGCACCTGGGCCAGGTGTGCCGAAGGAGCAGCAGACTTGTCCGGGGGGAGGAGGAGAGGACAGCGGGGATGAGGCCCGAGGGCGGGGACGGGGGCCCTCCGGTCCCGTGGGAGCACGGCTTCCCCAGGGTGAACGGGAGGCTGGTCCGAGCAGCGTCCTCGGAGTGGCGAGAGAGTGAAGAAGGACCCAGCGCTGACTTTAGGTGCGAGAAGAGACTACAGGGAATAGGAAGTAGAGACGAGGGGCTTGTTAGAAGGTGGACCCAGGTGGGAGCGGAGGCAGGGGCTCGGTGGGGGGCGCATCTCAGAGGCACAGCCAGAAGGACTCCTGGTCGCATGGACGCCAGCGGGGACGGCAGGGCCTTCTCTGGGACAAAGACCGTTGGATGTGGGGGCCTTGGGAAGCGGGCCCTCCCCAGACGCCGCCCCTGCTGGCACCTGCATCTCGGACGTCCGGCCCCCAGAACTCTGAGTGCCCGGCGCTTGCTTTTCCCGAGCCCCTGTCTGTGGTCTGCCTGTGGCGGCCGCCCAAGAGTCCTGAGACGGGAGCCTCGGGTGCGTGACCCAGACGTTGGGGATGGACCAGCAGGGAGTGGGGGGCGGTCATGAGGATGGCTGTGGTGGGGGGGACAGTCATGGCCCACTCGGTGTCGCAGTCCCCAGTCTTTGGGGGCGGGCGTCATGAGAAAGGGAACTCGCCCTCCTTCTGCATTTCTCGTGGTCACTGTCCAAGGCTGACCGGCCAGGGATGGAGGTTTAAGCCCAACAGATGCAGGAAAACACGTGGTAATCGAGTTGTTGGCCCCTCTGGGTAACGTGTGTTTGTCCCTAGTGCTTCTGCCTGTGGTATCGTCCTCTGTTCTCTCCTTGCTGGGCTAGCTGCCTATTTTCTGGGAATTGCCGGCAATTTCCGGCCAGTAGTGGCGCCCCCCTGTAGTTCCATTTCAACGTGAACTTGGGCAGGGGGCCCCTGGGAAGCAGGGGCTGGGAGGCCCCCTGGAGCTGACGCCCCTCCCCCTCCATCAGGGTGGGAGAGCCAGGACTCTGTCCTGGAAATACGAGGCACAGGGTGGTCCACGGCACCTACGTGAGGTGGCAGGCCCCAGCTGCCCGACTCGAGGCTGTGGGCCCCGTCCCCCTGAGCAAGCTGCCGACCCGCTCCCAACCTCAGGTTGCTTGGGAACTGCGGTCCCTGACCGAATCCCGCACTTTCTGGGGTGTCCTCTGGCTGTGAACCGCACGCCCAGATCTCAACGCTGTTTTGCGAGCCCGGTCTTCCCGGTCCCAAGTCACACACATGTGGCCATCTTGCAAACTTGTCGACCCCCTCTGGGTGTCTTGGGCCCCGGCTGTGGCCGGAGCTGTCTCCCCTGTCGGCGTGAGCGGGGGTGGGGGTGCTCCCGGCGTGTTTGCCGCAGGCCCCCCGCCCTCTGCTCCTGGGACGTTTCATGGGTGATGAACCAGAACCTGGGTCGGGGCCGCACCCCGCCCACACCTGGCCGCAGACAAAACAACCTGCCGGGCGGGAGATCAGTTCCCTCTGACAAATCTGCCCGGGCGTTTGGTCTGAGGCATCAATACCTGGTCCCGGCCCTCGGGGCGCCTCCCGCACTGAGGGGCCCAGGTAGGGGGTGGTTCGTGGCGGCAATGGCCTGGGGGTCCCGGCTCCAGGCGTCTTGGCCTCCATGTTCCGCCTGCATGAGCAAGTCTCCCAGTTGCCTGTTTTCTGGGGCCTGTATTACTGGTCCAGCCCACAGAATGTTCCGTGAGGACGCAAACGTTCCAGGCCTCGGACCATATACCCCACCTAAACAAGGCTGCTGTGACCCCAAAATGGAAATTTTAAATTTACTCCGTTTAAATGAACTTGAACGCGAGCCCAGCGGCCCATCTAGGTGGCCGACAGCAGTGGGACTGGAAGCCGGGGATGGGAGGGGAAGTGTCCCCCTTCAAGTCCCCCCCCCTCCGCTGACCTGTCCCCAGGGTCCTTGTGACAGTGCCACTGACCTCGCTCACACGGGGAAGGAAGGGACATGCATCCGTGGGTGACGAACCCCCTGAGGCGACTTGCCCGCGATGAAGCCGCACCCCAGCTCTGCTCGTTGGGAAAAGAAGCCCCTGTTGCCCTGGAACCTCTCCCCACGCACCTGGTGTGAGACACCTGCCGGAGAGCCACCTGTGCGTGTCTGTCGCATCCGGCTCTTCCAGTCCTTGTCCACCTGGGCTGGGGCCGAGGTCCTGGACGGGGCGGCTGCGGACCCCCCTCAGGGTCGACGTCTGGGACCCCAGGGCCGTCTGGGCTCTCGATGGGTGAACTCGGTGGCTTTTGGGAGACAGGGAGGGTCCGCCACCTCCGTGTTCATCTCGAGGGCGAACTGACTCCCTGAATTCTATGATTACGGAAGCCCTGACCAAGTCAGAATTCAGTTCACTCCGTCTTGTAATTAGGTCCGTGGGAGCTGCTCTTTCCTTAATTTAGCACAAATTAATTTCCACACTCTCTTGGAGATCTTTGACATCCGGGCTGCTGGTGCTATTGATTAACTGAATTCCGACCCGGGTTGTCGCTTTGGAACGCGGAGCCTCCGTGACGGGCGTGTCCCCTCTGCTGTGGGGGGAGGAGCAACAACCCCCGATTTTCGACTCGCCTCTGCCGGCCGTGCGCGACGTTTTGGGACATTCTGCGTATCAATCTCCCCGTCGACTTCCTCTCAGCTTCCTCCTACATCCGTCTTCATCTTCCTCCTGATTTTACATGACGCACCTGTCACGCTGCCGCCTCTCGGAATGAGTCAGTGTTTTAATGAATGGACTGATTCCATTTCGGGATCCTCCCCAAAGCGAGCCTGGGGGAGCCCGCGCGGTGCGCCGTGCGATAATGGAGTTCATAAATTTCATTTCTGAGAAGAGGCGCGGTCACCCATTCGTCACGCAGATTCGCAATGACAGCCTCTCCGGTGGCGAGTGCTCTCCTCGAGGCTGGGGGGGGGGGCCACAGCTGTCAGTTTCTCCGTCACCTGTGAGCAGCACCGCCCCCCCCCCGTGATGGAGAGCAACCTGGACGGTTGTCTCCAGTCCCACCTGTCTGTCCCCACAGCTCCTGGACGCCCGGGGTGGCTGGCTGCTCACTGAACCGTGCTGCTGGCCTGCTTGACGTCCCTCCCACATTCTCCGCAAACAAGTGAGCCAGTGACACTGGCCGTGGCCATAGGAATGATGACACTCCACCCCTACGGGCCTTGGAAATCGTCGCCGCTGTGAGCAGACACCCTTGG
Source organism: Artibeus jamaicensis (assembly GCF_021234435.1). Taxonomy (NCBI): domain Eukaryota; kingdom Metazoa; phylum Chordata; class Mammalia; order Chiroptera; family Phyllostomidae; genus Artibeus; species Artibeus jamaicensis. The sequence continues at coordinate 5,590,188 of NW_026521936.1, forward strand.
CAGCCGCTTCTCACCTGGCTCCTCTGTACACCAGCCGTTGTTTCGGCTTTGTGAGCGCTGCGGGCCCACCCAACCCTCGGTCCCCTTACACAGACCCGAGTGGGGCACACCGGCGGCCTCGGGTGCGTTCCTGAAATGCGGGAACTTCCCTTGGGAGCTTGTCCTCCGTCTGAAAGACGAGAAAACAACGGCAGGTGTCTTCATACCACCCGCTTTTCTCGAAGGGCCCTTCTGAGGCTCTGGCCCGGCCCAGAGCTCGGGCGCCTCGGAGAACCAAACTTCCTCACGTGCCCGGTTCAGGGCGGGCGCTGGCTGAGGGGGGCCTGGCGGTGGTGCCCACAGCTGGTGTGGGGCTCGGGGCAGGGGGCATCGGCACAGCCACATCCCGAAGGGGTCACAGGGTTTTGCATCTGGAGGGTGGGGGGCAGCGCTGGAGGGGGACCCGGGTCATAGCGGGGCTGCTGGGGCCGCAGCTGAGCGGGGCCAGGACACTCGGCCGAGGGGGCAGGTGGCCGGCATCGAATATGGAGGTAAGAGGTTTACTTTGCGCTTTACGTTCTGGGTCGTGGGAAGTCTGTTGAAGGGCATTCCTTCCATTTAAAAACGGGTACCGACTCTCTTCAGTCAGGGGTGTCAAACTCACCTTCACCAGGGGCCCCGCCAGCCTCGAGGTTGCCTTCGAAGGGCTGGCACAATTTAGGACTGAATCAGTGTGACCTCTCCTTAACTGTTCGGGAGTCGGAATTACATTCGGCAGATTCGTGAGCTAGAAAAATACACTCTGGTGAATAAAAGTTCAGGGAACGAAACACGCAGCAGACAGACCCGGTTAAGTCAGTGAGACACACGTGAGAAAAGGTCAAGGCTGCTCCGTATAAACGGCATCCTGAGTCATGAAGGGCGAAAAGACGTAAGAAGAAAACACACAGAAAGAAATCCGTGGCCCATAAGAGCCCCAAAACATCCTCAACCTCAGGAGCAATCAAAGAAACGCAGTAAGGCCTTAATTTTTTCTTTCCCTCTATCGCACCAGTACGGAGAGAAGTATTTCACGTTTACTGGTCTAGGACTCCCGGCTGCTTCTGGAAGTCTATCGACTTTCAGGATGATTGTCCACACAGTGGCCCTTTAGTCCTGAACTTATTCAAACAGGGGTTATTAATATTAGTGCAATGACCAGCCACCGAGGCAGCCCCGGCCCCGGATGGCTGCCTGGTGCGCTGCCGCCGCCCCCCCCCCCCCCCCGCCGGGATCTCACCCAGCACTTGGATGGAATCCCACCCAGAGCTTTCACAAGACGATTTAAATTTGATTAATTTCTCCAACTTATACAGCTGGAGAAATTTTTTAGCACAATTGCATTATCTCATGAAGGCTTTATAGGTTGGAAGCACCCGTGTGCATTAAAATGGCCACGATTAGAACAAGCTAAGTGTCCGTGTTGGTGGGTAACCTGGGCGCTTGGCTTTCAAGATCCCGTCGGCACACTCTGTCTTTGGTCGTGGGGCAGGACATTCTGTTCATTGAAATACGTCCATTCATCAAAGAAGAGACAAAGCCCAACTTCAAAAAGGCGACCTTGCCGCCGGCAGCTGGATGTGGGCCAGCAGGAAATAGAGGGCGCCGTTGGAACCCGGCAAGGACTGAACAGGGTCCCAGGAGCAGGTCTGTCAAAGGGCGGCCTGGCTGCGGGCACGGCCACGCTGGTCCCTGCGCCAGCCCAAGTTACGCTCCCTCTATGCTCAGTGTCTGAGTCTTCCGACCCAGCCTCCTTTCCCAGGAAATAAATAATTCTCCTAAATGGGGGGCATAATGGTTTTATTCTTAGAACACGGTATCAATCACCAGAATCAGGCCTTTTCTAAAACTGAAGGGCACCGGGCAGGACGTCACTGCCACAGAGAGAGAGGGTCACAGCCGGTCTGAAGGTGGCCGGGGTTACAGACCTACCTGGTGGTGGCACAGGGGACTGTGGACCCTGAGTGGCCACCACTGTCCTTCCTCATCTTCCAATGCCACATGTTATGGCTCTGTCTTTGTCCCTGAAAATACAGACTAGGCCTGGCTGGGTGGCTCAGTGGGTTGGAGCATCGCCCTGGACACCAAAAGGTTGTGGGTCCGATTCCCAGTCATGGCACATGCCTGGGTTGCAGGCTCAGTCCCAGTTCAGGGTGCATACAAAAGGCAACCAATCGATGTTTTTCTCTTATGTCAACGTTTCTCCTTCTCTCCCTTCCTCCCTCTCTCTCTCTCAAATCAACAAATGTATCCTTGGGCAAGGAAAGAAAGGGAAGGGAAGGGAAGGGAGGGGAGGGGAGGGGAGGGGAGGGGAGGGGAGGGGAGGGGAGGGGAGGGAAGGGGAGGGAAGGGAAGGGAAGGGAAGGGAGGGGAAGGGAAGGGAAGGGAAGGGAAGGGAAGGGAAGGGAAGGGAAGGGAAGGGAAGGGAAGGGAAGGGAAGGGAAGGGAAGGGAAGTGGAGGAAAGGAGGAAGAAAGAAAGACAAATCAAAGTCTTGTGTGTAGAGTAGAATTTCTGTTCTTGGGAAACCCAAGCACCCAAGCGACCAATCAGCGCGCTCCTCCACTTGCCTGGCACCCAGTTCTAAAAGAGATGAAGGTCCGCTACTGAGAGACAAGGGGCGAGCCGCTCTGCGCTGGCAGCTCTAACCCGCATCCTCCCTCCCTCACCCTCTGGTCCGAGACAGTCGGCACTCGCAGTCACGACGTGGGACTGGCGCGAAGTCACGTCCTTCAAATCTCAGGTCTCTTCACCAGACTCCTTCACCAAGGGACCCAGAGGCAGGCATGTTGGGAAGCCGTTGACGAGGCTTCCTTCCCGAACCTTTTTCCTCCAGACTTCTTTTGGCATGAGTCCCACGTCGTGAGCTCAGAACATATTTGAGTTCTGCAGCAAACTAAGCATGTGTGACCACCTACTCTCCATGAGGTTCCGTCAGTGGCCTATCGTGTCGGAAACAAGTAACTCAGGACCCCCTCAGTCCCGGGGAACCACTCAGTCTATCCGCTGCATTGGAGATGTCAAGGCGATTTGGATGTGGCATTGAAAAAATATTCAATAGAAGGACATGAAAATAAGATGAAAACGAATGATAATTCTGTAACTTTAATGGAGCGAGACAGGAGGCAGTCACAGAAGTTGGCGTGGGCTGGGTTTCAGGAGGTGGACCCCACGCACATCACCACTGCCCGAGGCTGCAGGGGTGTTTGGGGTCCGTCCAGTTGCAGCCTGGGGTCTGGCCCATGTGGGATCTGGAGGCCCACCCACATGGCACCTGCTTGAAATCTATGCGGGGTGCACACCAACCCCCCCAACTCCTGGAGCTTTCGGAGGTTCAGAAACAGGACCCCTGACTCCGAGGCTGCCTGAGCAACACCTGTCGGCGTGCGGGGACCGCACTGCCGAACACTGAACCGGCATGGTGGCCGGACTCACCCACCTGGCACGCAGGTGACACTGGCCGCCAGTAACTGCACACTGTTGCGCAGACAGCTGAGCCCCACCCTTGGGCCCCCCACCCTTGGCTAGCTGCTCTCAGAGAAAGGAGGGGAGGTCGGGCTGGTAAATGACCGGCAATGGTGGTGTCACGGGGCAGACATCCATTCTTGGTTGAGGGTCTCCAAGACAGAAGATGCTCTCTGCCTCAGCCAGAGCCACGCATGCCAGCGTCACGGCAAGGCTGGCTTCATGGGGAGGCCAAACAGATGGTTGCACACCTGGGACAACACCAGGATGATGACAAAGGAACATCTTCCCCGCCAAAGTTCACCGAGTAGTCTTGAAATTTCACCATGAGTGATTCATTCATTCCTTTGCTTGTGTTTGGTGTCTTCTCAGAAAAGGAAAATGTTTTGGGGGGGAAAGTTACACGGTAAGTGTCTATGGGTTGGAATGAATTAAGAAATAAAAACATTTTAAAAGATTTTATTTATTTCTTTTTAGAGAGGGGGAAGGGAGGAAGAAAGAGAGGGAGAGAAACATCACTGTGTGGTTGCCTCTGTGCGCCCCCTACTGGGGACCTGGCCTGCAACCCAGGCACGCGCCCTGACTGGGAATTGAACCTGCAACCCTTTGGTTCGCAGGCTGGCACTCAATCCACTGAGCTACACCAGCCAGGGCAAGACATAAAAACATTTTATGGGAGGTGGAGCCCTGGGAAAAAACGAGAGCTGAAGGAGGGTGTCCTGGCAGAGGTGGTCGGGGCAAGTCTGGGCAGAGAACGGGAAGGGCCCAGAGAAAAGGGAGAGAGAAACAGGAGGTCCTGGGGGGGGGCGGGGGGGCCTTAAAGGGAGAGAAGTGGGGTGAAACACACGCCTTTCAAAAACATCCCTGGGGGACCACGCACCTGTCCCCCTGAGTGTCCTGCTTTCTTTTGTCTTTACATTCAAATTACAGCCTAGCTAGAAAACACTCAGTTACGAGCCCAACAGCGGGCCTGGCTGGTGTGGCTCAGTGGATGGAGCGCAGCCTGCGAAATAAAGGGCCACTGGTTTGATTCCCAGTCAGGGCACAGGCCTGGGTTACGGGCCAGGTCCCCAGTAGGGGGCGTATGAGAGGCAACCACACATTGGTGTTTCTCTTTCTCTCATTCTCCGTCCCTTCTTTCTAAAATAAATATCTTAAAAAAAAAAAAGTCTAACGGTGGCCCTGGAATTCACAAAGGCGCCTCAAGTCCACCAAGCACTCGGCTCCTCGCCTTCCCTGTCCTGCAGGGCTGCTGGGGCTACCCCCTGGGATGCCCGTTGGTCGAGTCGGGGTTTCGTGCAAGCAGAAAAATGGGTCCCTCCTCTGTCACTGAAGCTCTATTCCTCTTCTCCCCGGGCACGTCGACCCTGTCAATCAGGGTAATAATAGAAGCGACGTTCGTCATGAAACGCACCCTCCCCCCCACATTCAGGACGGGCAGCAGCCTCGTGGCCTAATTGCGTTAATACAATTTTCAGCGACATAGTTTTGGGGATCAATGCGGCCAGGCCTGCCAATCACGGATGTTCCCGCCCACTGAAGAGGTGGTGGATGTTTTCGTTCCTTTGCGGCGGGCCAAGGAGGGGCTGAGTGGCCCCCAGAAGATTAAATCTTTAATTTCGCGTGGTTTCCAGCCACGTCTCCAGAACAAAGTGGGCTTTACCTGTGCAATACAGAGCTTAGGAGACTTGAAGGACCCTTGAGACATTAAGAGGCGGCCGCGCACGGTCTCCGAGGTTTAAGCTGAGGGGAATTCTAAAGGGATTATCACTGCATTTTCCATAAAACGAGAAATGAAAACAGACTTAAGCAATGCATGATCATAAATGCATGCCTGCTGCGATGAGGGGTCCCCTCGCCGCAGCCCGAGGAGGCCGGTAGGGTGGCCCATCGAAGGCACACACACTTGCCAGAGGCCCACTCACCATGAAGTTCGAACTGAAAGCTGTGGGAGGACTGGCTCTTAGGAGAGGAGAAAAAAAAGAAGAGAAACTTACTCTTCCCCTCTCTCTGGTCCCGAGGTGAGAAATGCACACTGTTTTGACACCGTTAAGATGTCTTTCCTACGTAAGGAGGAGCCCTGGCCCCCTTGGTAACTGTCTCAGTGAATAACGCCAGGACCAAACGCTTCCTGGGACTGATGGACTGTGTGGGGTGCAAAAGGGGGTGTCGCCCAAAGGCTACAAGAAAGCGGGGCCCCTGGTTAAAACCCCACTGTCCTCCCTGGTCATCTTAGTGACGCCACCGAGACAAACTGCGGTGAAGGGTGGGACTGCCTCTAGGAGCAGGCTCAGACACCCGGCCGCCACGGGCAGGTGCCCCTTGCGCCCCTTGTGCCCTCAGTGGGCGATCCAAACCTGGAGGAGAATTGGAACAGGCCGCAGACAGAACATGGGCTGGGAACCGCGTCCTGTGGGCAGACTGACCCACCTTGAACTTTCAAGTGTAGGCAAGGCAACGATCACAGACGGTTCTTTTGCCCCCAGTGTCCACATCTCTCAGGGTGTCCCCGGGGTCTGGGGTGAGCCATGAGCTGAGTGTGTGCTTCCCAACACATGACGATGAGATTTGAGCCCGCAGGCGCCAATGCAGGGGTCTTGGGACCCTCCGAGAAACCCTGCAGCAGCACCACCCTGCGGGTAGCGGGGGAGCGGGAGGGGCAGCATGGCTCTCCTCCGGGCAGTTTCGCTGCTCCCCTGACATCCTGTGGGGTCCCAACTTCGACCCTGCAGTGAAGGACCCCTGGGGCCTTTGGGAAAGTGCACCCACACCTTGGGTGCTGACTCGTTGCTCCCGGCTGAGGACGAGGCCTCGGTAGTTCCAAGTGGTTTTCCGGACGGTGCTACTGTGCGGCCAGGAACGAAATCTATGTCATCGCAAATGCTCGGGGGTGCCACCCATGGCTTTAGGGGTATGAGCAGGGCCCCGGGGTGTGTCCCCACACACGAAAGGGGCTCCCCACAACATCCACAGCAGGGGTCTGATGGACCCCTGGGGGTGGCTGTGGGTCTGCACAGCCATATTCTGTTTACCGGTGAGGAGACTGGGGGCAACGCGTCTGAGGGGCCCACCCAATAACCACTCTGCTGGGCCCCAGCCCCACAGCGCCTGCACTTGGGCTCCGTTTGCACAAACGTGCCCATCGATCGATCCATCACCTTGAAACAGGCAGCCGGGTCTAGAGGTCCATCAGAGGCACCGGGAACGCTTTTCCATGACACTCTCTCAGGTCCCTCCTGGGCCACCGAGCAGCCTCCAGCCCCGAGATGGGGGCAGGGGCACAGGGCACATGGTGTCTACTGGGGACGGGGCTTCGGATCGGCCAGCAGCGATGTCCTGGAGACAAGTCTCACAGCCACGTGAGGGTGCCTGGCATCACTGACCCTGGCACTTAAAAATGGCCGAGATGATAAATATTACATGTGTTCCTTTTAACCACCATTTTCCAAAAGATTTTATTTATTTATTTCTAAAGGGAGGGGAAGACAGGGAGAACCAGCAGGAGAGAAACATCCAATGGCTGTCTCTCCATACCCCGCACTGGGGGCCTGGCCCACAACCCAGGCTGCGCCCTGATCTGGGCATCGAAAGGGTAACCTTTTGGTTCGCAGGCCAGTGCTCAATCCACTGAGCCACAGCAGACAGGGCTGGCCACTTAAAAAAAAATTATTTATTCACTTTTAGAGAGAGGGGAAGGAGAGGGTGAGACATACCAATGTGTGGTTGCCTCTCGCGCGCCCCCTACTGGGGACCTGGCCTGCAATCCAGGCATGTGCCCTGACTGGGAATCGAACCAGTGACCCTTTGGTTCTCAGGCCAGAGCTCAATCCACTGAGCCACACCAGCCAGGGCTGACCACTAATTTTTAGAAAAGAAAATTGCCAACATGAGCCCCAGCAGCTTTGGGAATGTGTCGGAGCTGCAGATGCTCTGGGGCGGGTCAAGGGCTGGGTCCACCGACGACCACAGACTTTCCGTCTGGAGCGAGCACGCTGCCCCTCAGGCTTCACCGCCTCATTCAGATCAGCTGGAAAACTGTCCACTCGCCGCGCCTGCCCACTACCCTAGGAGGTGCGGGGACAGACCCCCCGGGGGCTGTGCCCTCAGTGCCTCTGCCCCTGCCCTCCACAGAGGTCCGTTGGGACTTCTATGGCCCATGTGGTGCCTGCTTCCTGTGTGGTCACAGTTTCCAGGGACCCTGTCTGATGGGGGACAGAGGGAGACTCAGACTCCCAAGTTGGGAAGCACCTGTTCTCTCTTCTCACTCTGGCTCTTCAAAGCAGCAATTGTCGACCGACTAATAAATGTCTCTGGACTTCTAAAACCCGGGCTATTAGTTTGTTTTTCCCAAAAGAAGACATGGAGACGCAGAGACATCCCTCGTGTGTTAGAAAACCATGAGAGGGGGGTCTCCCTTCATTGTAGGGAGAAGAAGGGTCCATCCAGACCTGACCGTCCCTCGGGAAGGGGCTGCCCCCCCCCCCCGCTGGGCAGACCATTCTGGGCGCGACGTCTCTCGGGGAGCAGCAAGCGGTACCTTGGTGGCTGCATTTTTAGAAAATAGATTAAAGGCATTTTTGTCATTTTTAATGTCTTACTACCGGTGCTTTATGAAAAGTGTTTGAGATAATGTTGACCTGCGCCTTCCAACGAGAACGGCCCCAGTGCTGTTTAATGGGTCACTTATTAGCCAGGAAGCATTCTCCAGGCCTGCTTTGCCTGGTCAGTGGCGGCGGGACCCCTGAGCACACCTGCTGGGGACGGAGCAGTGTGAGAAATAAGGAGACGGTAAGTCAGCGTGATGGTTGGTATCCTGCGGGCACATCAGGGGGCCCGAAGACCCACTGTGAGAGTAAGAAGGAAGCCCCGTCGTAGACGGTCTCCCGAGCTTCACTCCTCACAGCCCAGACTCGGGAAAGATAAGCTGCAACTTCCTGACCCAGAGGCTCAGAGAACTCATCTGTGTGTCTTCATAAGATGCCACCAGCTCGGGCTGGTCCAGGCCGGCAATAGGCAACGTCGGGGCCTCACTGACTAGGTGACCTATGTCTGAGGGAGAGAAGGGACCCCTGACACTCAGTCCTGCTCGCCCGCCAGCACCTCGAAAGTGCGGCCCTGCCCTTCCCCAATTCCCAAGGCCTCGCTCTGGGGAGTGGGGCTGTGGCAGGCAGAGCATCTTGGGCCTTTCTTCGGCCTCAGGTGCATCTCCGGGTCTCCTGGGACAACTGCTTGGATCTAGGTCACCGGGGTGAGAATGCACTCTCAGGACTCACGACACGTTTCAGGGGAGCTCGGGGCTTGTCTGCCAGGTCCTCCCGCTGGGCAGAAACACAGTCCCTCCCCGCAATGGGGTCCCGGAGTCTCTTCCCTGGAGGGTCCCAGGTTACAGAGGGTGTCCGCCGACCCGGGCACTTAGGTCAGCAGTGCGTAACTATGTCCTGTGAGCTGTGAGACACAGAACTCCAGGAGGCAGGGCTGACACCTGTGACTCTAATGGCCCCGAGGAGATGGCAAGCTCCTCAGGGGTGGGCCGGGGTGTCCTCAGCTCCAGCCTCTGCAGCACCCTGGGTGTGCAAGTGTGTGCCAGTGTGCACAGTTCAGGCATGGACCTGGTGGAAGTGCGTATGGTACATGTGTGCACAGTGCAGGGTGTGCATAGAGTGAAAATGTGATACAGAGCAGGTGTGCATGGCGCAGGTGTGGGCCTGGAGCAGGTGTGGACCTGGTCGAGGTTTGCACAATGCAGGGTGTGCATAGAGTAAAAGTGTGATACAGAGCAGGTGTGGGTCTGGCGCAGGTGTGGACCTGGTGGAGGTGTGCACAGTTCAGAGTGTGCATGGACAGAAAGTGTAGTGTGATACAGTGCAGGTGTGCACAGTGCAGGGTGTGCATAGACATAAAGTGTAGCGTGGTACAGTGCAGGTGTGCACAGCGCAGGTGTGGACAGTGTGGGACTGGACACCATGGACCTGCCAGGGCTGGGGTCTCAGACCCTCCCTGGGGACAGGGCTGTGACACGCCTCCGTGGAGATAAAAGGGGTCGGCCCCACCACCCTCCCCTCCTGGGCTGCAGGACCCCGCTCTCCGGTCGACCCCGCTGAAGCTGTGCTGTGGGTGCAGCGCCTGGGGCGCCGAGTGAGCACCCGTAGCCTGGCAGGAGCACACCGGCGAGAGCCTGTGCGAGAGAAATGGGGCTCTTGAGACCGGAGCCGCGCCACTCGAGTGGGAGGGTGATTGCCGGGGATTAGGGCGCAGATGAGTGATTGCCGGGCGGGGAGCCAGGCGCGGGGCCAGATGCAGAGAGCCTGCAGATTGCCGATTGTGGATGGGTCTGATTGATTGAGGCGGAGGGGAAATCAACTGATTTCTTGAGAGCAAACTCTAATGGATGCTTAATTCGGACTCCCTGCAAAGCAATTTGCCCTGTGCTCCGGTTCTCGCCCCCCCGGGGTGTGGCAGCTTGTCGGGGGCTGCTCTGGCCTCCTGGGGTGCTCTGTCCCAGCTGGTCCCCTCACCCAGGGACTTGGATGCCCACTGCCTAGCCCCCCCTGCCCCGGCCCCTTCTCAGGCAGAGCCCAAAGCCCTGCACTGACTCTGAGCCCTCCCCCGGCCTGGGCCTGCCGGCCAGTCTGGTGCTTTCCTCTCAGGCCCGACTCCCCTGCTCATGGCCCAAGGAGCTGCTTTCGGATACGCTGTGGGTCTGGGGAGCAGGGAGCCCCGGACAGTGCACTCCACACCCCACACAGAGGTGGCAGCCACCTCCCACTGCAGAAATGAGACCGTGCCCACTTCTGGGGGCTACTATTCCCCAGGTGCTTCAAATTTACAGGGGGGGTGGCACCAGAAAGGAGTGGGGAGAAGCCTAGATGTGCACTGGGGACACGTCCCATGTGACAGGTGAGGGACAGGGACCTGTGGTCACGCTGACCACGCTGGCACCCTGACCTATCCCACCAGTACATTCAGGTATTGGGTCAAGAGCAAAGGATGCTGGACCAGGATCAAGGACAGAAAGAGGGTGTCTCATGGGCCATGCAGCTGAGCTATAGAGTGGAGGACGGAGGTCGGAGGTGGGGGGGCTAAAGGGCAAACTGGGTGACTGAGGTGACCACAGTGCAGCCGGGGGAGGGTGGCCTGCAACTTGGGAGCTCTCAGGAGGGACCCCATGGCTCTCAGGTGGATGGCTGCCTGGGGACATGGCCCGCTGAGCGGCCACAGAGGGCGCGAGCCCTGGTCTTAGAACGAGGTCCAGGGCTGAGACCCACGCACACAGTCTGCCAACGCCCAACCTTCATCTGAAACGTCCCCCGAGGCTGTACCACGCTCACTGCCCTGTGTGACGGCGTTCAGAATGAGGACCTGGCCAGGAGAGTTTGCTGGGGTGGCAGGGAACGAACGGCCTGAGGGGGGCACGGGCGGGGTGGGTGGGAGTGGAGGCCTTTCTGGGGAGCCCACCGTTGTGGTGCGGGAATCCCACTGTTGACAGTCGGGTGTGAGTGCCCCAGACAGGGCAGGGGGAAGGGGCATGGGGGAGGGGTGCGGGCATTCTCAGGAAAAGCACACGGTGTCACTTGGATCCTTAGCTCCTGCCCACCCGGCTGCACGGAGGCAGCGGGCAGCCAGAGTGAGCAGTCAGGAGCGAGCCTGCGAGCGTGGACGCGGCTGTTCCCGGTCGTCCACAACCTCCGTGTGTGTGTGTGTGTACACACATGTGCACACATGTAGGTGTGTGTGTGACAGGAGAAGGCACCAGGAAAAACCACTCCCACGATGTCAGACCCCCCCAGCTGGGGGACCACCCTCGCCCCCACCTTTCTCTGTGGTCCTGTGCAAAGTTTCCCGTGCACAGGCCCCTGACGCCGAGCCACGAGCCACCGCCCTGCCCACCTGTGCGCACCCAGCTGGGCCGCACTGGGAGTGGGCGAGAGTGGACGACCCGGGGGATAGTGCCTACAGGTGGTGGGCAGGCCAGGCTGAAACTCTGGGCCAGGGCGGTGCATGTGCCCATGACCGAGTGAAGGCGCAACTCTGCTCCGGCCCAGACTGTGGGGTTCCCGTGTTTCCAAGACAACAGGCCTCGGCCGCTGTGTGGGCCGGGCCTGTTTCGTAAGGACAGGCCGGCACCCTTGGGACTCGGCTCCCCAGCCCCAGGGGGGGCCTGGCCAACCTGTAGGGGCTGAGGCCGCGGGTCCGTGCTCCGCCACTCCGCATGCATGCCCACGGCTCAGTGACCATGTGGCTGGAACCTGTGGTGGACCCGGGAGGGACCCACGCTCCTCCCAGTGGCCGTGTGGGCAGAGGCGGAGGTTCCACGTGAGCTCCCGGACACGTGGGCCACGTCCCCCCAAACACACACATGCAGATGCTCACAGTCACCCCTCCTCCGATGCTTCTTCATTTCTGGGGCTCTTCAGCACCCTGGGATGTCCCGGGGACCTCAGCCTGGACATGGCTACACGTCACTCGTATTGATGACAGGGGTGGGGTGTCCAGGACCAGTGTCAACCCCTTGTCTTCTGTTAAAGATGCTCTGACGTCATTCCACTCCAGGCCCGTCCCCCTCCCCGCCCGCCACTGCCCTCTGCTCTGCCGAGCCCACCAGCTCTTCGAGACCTGGCTGGGACTTGCCTGCGTCCTGACGTCCCCGCCGGGTGCTCAGCCCGAGAAGCACTTGGGCCCAGTGCTCCACCCTGTGAGCCTGTAACGTCCCCCTCCTGGCTGGCTGGCGGAAGCGGTTCACCACGTCCCTGACCTGCAAGGGGAAGGCACAGCCCCCGATTGCCCAGAATCCCACAGGGACACTGTCCAGCAGCTCGACCCTGTTCTGGGCCCCGGAGCTACAAGGAGAACCTGCAGGACCCAGCGCCTGCGCCCACATGTCTCAGCTAGAACTTCCCACCCAACGCTACTGCCGGAGCTCATGGCCCATGTGGTCCTCACCTGGAAACCGCGCTCCTCCCTGCTGTTCCCGAAGCGACCGCGACTCAGTCCTTACTCTGGTGACAAGGACTCTGATGGGTGACCAGATGGTCCCTGTAGTGTCTTTGCTGTGTGTGCTTGTGCTTCCCCTTCGTCAGAGGACAAGGAGCATAAATCTGAATATTCACCAGGCGGTCCGGGTCACCGGGTCGGAACCGTTCCGGACGCCAGACCGGTGCTCACAGCAACGTGCTGCAGACGCCGGAGCCCCAAAGCGTGGAGGACGCCTCGGTGTGTGGGGGGAACACGCTGCCGCGCCGGTCCCTGCGTCTGGGTGGTCCGCCCGCACGCACCCGGGCTCCCGCTCCCGCGGTCCCCCCTTCCTGACCCTGTCGTAATGATACTTATCTCCCGGGACTTAATTAATGTTTGCGAGGCACTTTGATACCTGGAGATGAAAGGGGATGCTGTGCGCAGACCTCACCCACACTTGCGAATCTATCATTATAGCCACCGCTGCCGTTCTCGGAGATGATTATTATGCCGCTAATAATAATCACAGTAATAACCATCTGAGCGTGCTTGCGGAATCCCGTCAGGTGACCCTGGGCACCTCTGACCCGGCTGCAGGTTTAGAGGCCGTGGGGGCCACCTGCCTCACGTCCTGTGACTTTCCGCAGATCTGCCCGGTGCCACCCGGGGGACGAGGGACACGCCGGTCTCTGGTGCACCACTGACCCACAGGGACTTCCAAAATGTCACGTCGAGCATTTTCCTCCCGGGCCAGAGGTCTTTGGGGACTCCCGGTGTGTCCGAGAGATGCCCCATGCTGGGAGGACCTTGGACTTGGGGACACGGGCTGAGCCACTGACAGGAGGTGGGGGTGACGTCTCTCCAGGGACTCAGTCTGCTCATCTGTGAAACTGGTACAATGACACCCCACCTGCATGGTGGCATGGGGCCCAGCAGCAAGCCACGCATTCCGTTCTCACCGATACACAGGGACAGGGCCCCAGCCCTGGGGACAGGCTGAGCACGCGTGGGAGCCCCGAGCTGTGGCCGGAGTCCTAGGCGGGCTCCGCCTCTCTGGCGCGAGTGACGGCGGCCGAGCTGCTGGCTGCTCCAGCCCCAGTTTGCCGCCTGCTGAGGAGGGAGGGCAAAGGCCTTACAATAGGCGTTAACGTGCAGAGAAAGCCCCTGCAGGCGCCCGACCGGTGCTGACCACGCGTACACGACCAGGCTGCTACTGTTGCTGTGTTCGCTGTTAATCCCCATTGTCCTCGTCACACGGGGCTCGGCGTGAGGTCTGGCACAGAGAACAGTCAACCAACCGTCCCTGCCGGGTGTTCAGGTGACTGTCCCACATCCTGCACACGGGGGCAGCGGCCAGGGTCCGCACCGGCCTCCCTGGCTTCCAGGTGGCCTCTCCCTGCCTCAAGCTCCCCGCGGAACGTCAGGGGAGTTGCTGCTGCCCCCGGACCTCAGCTTGTCTGGGTCACGTCCGACACACACGCCTGGTGAGACCTACCGTCGTCCCCACACTGCGCCCTGTGCCCAGCGCCTGCCGATGGCCGAGGCAGCTCCCGCCTGCAGGTCTGGTCCTTGTCCGTCCACTCAGCTTTTCTGGCCTTCTGTCCCCGCCCTGCTCTCTGGGCCCAGCTCCCGGGACACCTGACATCCGCATCCCCCACGGGGCCCTGAACCATTCACAGTGGCGGATGCCATCCCCCTCTCCACCTGAGGCAAGCCCGTCTCAGACAGTCTGCATTCCCGCGGTGCCCAGCGGTGTAGAGTGCGGAGCAGGCAGCCAGCGCTCAGGTGCTGCCGCTCGGGACAGACCTGGCCTCGCCTGTCCGCCTGGGGAAGCCTGGTTCTTCCCTGGAATGGCATCTCCTTCTAGAACCTTCCCTGTCCCAGCCACAAGCACCATGCCATCACCCCCGACCATGGGCACACTGGCGCTGGAGCACCCAAGCCTCATCCGTGGCTGCGTCTCTGCTGGTGACCCCCCTCTGTGCCCCGCACCAGAGAGTGAGGGAGGCCAGGGACCGCCCAGCTGGTGGACCACAGAGCAGGGACCAGTGGGTGTGACCTTGGCCCTCCGGTGGACGGTCTAGAGACCTGTTAGAGGCAAAGCAGCCTGGGGGCATCCTGGCACGGTCACCCCACCTTCCCTGGCTGGCCTGCGCCTGCAGGGGGTGTGGTCTGTGGTACTGACCTCCCTCCCAAGCAGAGGACTTGCTCCAGGGGCCTGGGCCACTCCAGGTGAATGGCATCCCTCCCCCCTTCCCCTCAGACGGAAGAGGGAGGGGGGTCCGGTTTATTCCCTCAACCCGGGAGCTAGAAGTCTCCAAGGGAGCCTGTGGCTTGTAGGCGCCAGGAGTCCAGTGGCAGGGGCCCCGTCGTGTCCCCAAGCAAATGACGCAGTCTCGGACACAGTCCCTCGCCAGCTCTGCTCCGTGAGGTGGACTCTGGGGAGGGTACAGCTGGACACCTCAGGCTCGGTGACACGGGGGACGGTGGGAAAGCCGAGGACATCGCCGGTGTTCGCTGGGGCGGCCACTCGGGGGGCTGCTTCTCTGCCTCCACTGGCAAACGGGGGGTGGGGAAGCGAGCGTAATCATCCTACCAGGAGTTTTCACCCAAAGTGGAGTTTTATCTGTCGGCAAGCGTTTGCCTGGCTATGGCTTGCTCGTGGCCAAGAGTGGCAAACATCCGGGGGTCGGATGCCGGCCCCTGGGGACCACTGAGGGCGTGACTGCCTCAAAATGGTGACCCCCCCCAGCCACAGGGGCGGAGAGACAGTCCGAGCTGTGAAGCCGCAAAGCGCTCCACACCAGGTCCCCCCCACAGGCTGGCTCGGTTTCGTGTCAGTGCCCCAGGGTGGCAGAGTCTTAAAAGCGGCTCCCAGAAGCCCAGGTGGGAGCGGCCTGCCAGGCCCGAGAAGCCCCGTCCCTGGAGGGGGCTGCTGTCGGTTTGCCCGGCGCCCGAGTCACGCCCCCCGGGCCCCTTGAACACCCTGCTTTCGCGCGGAGAGTGCCAGCCCCTCCGAAGTTCCTATCACGTGCGGAGCACACGCATCCGAGAGGAGACATGGGTTTCAGAGAGAAAGCTAATTCAGGGCCACCGAAAAGCGTTTTGCTTAGAAGGGTAATTATCCATTCCGCAGGCTTTGAACCCGGGCGGGCCTTTCATCAGACCCTGGGCGAGAGCGCGGCAGGCGCTGCGTGTCCTCTGGGTAGATGGTATCACCTCCTCCTTCCCAGCTGGGCACAGGGCGGAGAGGAAGCCACCGCAGATGTGCGGGGGGGGGGGTGTTGTGAGCGGGAGGGACCAGAGGAGGGAGCGGAGCACCAGGCCTCAGCGGATCCGCCCCCCACCCTGTCCCGTCCCCCTCCCCCCTGCCTGGCCCAGTCCCCAGACCCCAGCGAGAAGGGCGGGTGGGTGGCTCCCCTGGAGGAAGGGCTCGCACTCACTCTGCCACCTCCGGGCTGTGCACTCGCCCGGCCGTCCTTTCCCGTTTTCTGGTGAGAACCGCTCACTGTGACCGCCGTGGGAAGGACAGGGTCTGCCAGGACCGACGATGAACTCAAGGAGGATTTAGGAGCCCCCTGCCCCGGCCCCCTGCGGTAACCCACCCGTTTCCTCTGACCCGCGGGACCCCCTGTGGGGCATCTGAGTCACTGGAGGGGCCCTGCCTGCGCCCCGGGGTCACCGCTGCGGGGAAGCACTCACTCGTGAGACCGGCGAGGAGGGGGCGCTAAGGAGGTGATGGCTTGGCCGTCCCCAGAGCCAGGCTGCCTCTGTGATCCTGACAGCCGCCTTCAGAGGACAGCGTGCTGGGCCGGAGGGGAGACCCGAGCTCCTTCCCTCGAACCCACAGGGTACCTTCCCTTCAGCACACCAACCACACGGTCACCGTCACTGTCCCCAGATCCACTCGACTCGGTGTTTCCGACCTCCAGACCCGACCGTGACATTCCAACAGCCGCGGTCCACACACACTGCTCAGCGACGCAGCTCACGTTCTCTGACTACGTTGTCCGTGCCCACGGCAGTACGTCTTGGGTGGGATGGGCCACCCCTACTGTGCGCGGTGGCCATGTGGGAGTGGCCTGTTCTCGTGGCTCTGGGCCGAGGCCTCCCCGGAGAGGACAGGTGTGAGTGCCCGTGGGCTGCACTCACGTCACAAGGCCACGGAGCATGTTTTTCTCGACGCAATGGGCTGCTCACCGAGAGCCCAGTCACATGATCCCATGACCCCGGCAATCTGGGCTGCGATTGGGCCCCTCAGACATCACAGGATCCAGCACTTGCTCCTGGGGACGTGTCAAACATCAAGTGTGTTGGCCCTGGCTGGGTGGCTCAGTGGGTCAGAGCGCTGCCCCAATGCACCAAGGTTGTGGGTTCAATTCCCAGTCAGAGCACAAACGACAATCAACCTACACATACATCAATAAGTAGAACAACAACTACAAGGTAACAATGTGTATCTCTCTCTAAATGAATCAATATATTTTTTTAAATCGAGGGTGTACCCACCTAGTCCCTGAATTTATCTCCTTTGCTCCTGTGTGTGGGCTCCAAGCAGCTGGGGACACTCCCTCCCTCGCTGGCCTGTCCCCACGCCACTTGCATGGGTTTCTCTAGCTTGTCCAACATGAAACCGCCACACAGCACACAGGTCACCCAACGCCTCAGGCAGAGGATGCTCCGGGGCGTTCATGGGATGCCTGCTCCCTGCGGGACCTGAGTGGACAGAGTGGACGTGTGGGCACTGGGGACATGTGTGCTGCTTCAGGGCAGAGAGGTCCTGCTCCACCTTAAACTCTGGGACGTTTTAAGCAGAGTCACCAGGAACAGGGAGACTGTGGTTGCAGAAGAAGCTGTAAGTCCACCTCAGTGTGTCTTGGTTTCACGTTAGTTTAAGTCTAAAAGGAAGACACTCTTCTGGCTGAGATGGAGGGGTAGGTAGACACACTGTACCTCCTCGCACAACCAAAAGGACAGGAAATTTAAAAACAAAAGACAACCAAAACGGCCAGAAAATCGAAATGTATGGAAGTCCAGCAACCAAGAAGTTAAAGAAGAAACATCCATCCAGACGGGAGGAGAGGTGGTCCCACATTTGTGTGCAGATAAACCGGGAGGGACAACTGGGGAGCGAGACAGACCCACAACCCAGGGTTCCAGCTCAGGGAGATAAAACCCAAAACCTCTGACTGTAAAAACCTGTGGGGGTTGAGGCAGCAGCGGGAGAAATCAGAGCCTCACAGGAGAGTCCCTTGGACAGACCCACGGGGTCCTAGAACATACACTAACCCACCCACCCAGGAATCAGCACCAGAAGGGCCCAGTTTGCTTGTGGGAAGTGGGGAAGTGACGGAAAGCCGGCCGAGGGCTGAGGAAGAGGCACTGTTCCCTCTCGGACCCCGACCCCACATACAGCGTCACAACGCAGTGACGTACTGCCGGCCCCAGAGAAGACCTAAGGCTCCGCCCCTTATATATAACCAGTGCGTTGAGACAGAAAAAGAATGGCCCAAATGAAAGAACAGATCAAAGCTCCAGAAAAAATACAACTAATAGCCAACTTATCGGATGCACAGTTCAAAACACTGGTAATCAAGATGCTCATAGAATTGGTTGAATATGGTTACAAATTAGATGAAAAAATGAAGGGTATGCTAAGTGAAATAAAGGAATATGTACAGGGAACTAATAGTGATGGGAAGAAAACTGGGACTCAAATCCATGGTGTGGACCAGAAGGAAGAAAGAACTATCTAATCAGAGAAGAACGAAGAAACAAGAATTTAAAAAAATAAGGAGAGGCTTAGGAACCTCCAGGACAGCTTTAAACGTTCCAACATCCGCATTATAGGGGTACCAGAAGGTGAAGAGGAACAGCAAGAAATTGAAAACTTATTTGAACAAATAATGAAGGAGAGTTTCCCCAATTTGGCAAAAGGCAATAGACTTCCAGGAAGTCCAGGAAGCTCACAGGGTCCTAAAGAAATTGGACCCAAGGAGGAACACACCAAGGCACATCATAATTACATTACCCAAGATTAAAGATAAGGAGAGAATCTTAGAAGCAGCAAGAGAAAAGGGAGACAGTTACCTACAAAGGAGTTCCCATGGACTATCAACTGATTTCTTAAAAGAAATCTTACAGGCAAGAAGGGGCTGGAAAGAAGTGTTTGAAGTCATGAAAGGCAAGGACCTACATCCAAGATGACTCTATCCAGCAAAGCTATCATTTAGAATGAAAGGGCAGATAAAGTGTTTCCCAGATAAGGTCAGGTTGAAGGGGTTCATCATCACCAAGCCCTTATTATACGAAATATTAAAGGGACTTATCTAAGAAAAAGCTAAAAAATATGAACAGTAAAATAACAGCAAACTCACAGCTATCAACAACCAAACCTAAAACAAACACGAAAACAAACTAAGCAAACAACCAGAACAGGAAGAGAACCACAGAAATGGAGATCACATGGAGGCTTATCAGCGGTGGAGTGGGAGGGGGAAGAGGGGGAAAAGGTACAGAGAATAAGTAGCATCAGTGGCAGGTACAAAATAGACAGGGGGAGGTTAAGAATAGTATGGGAAAAGTAGAAGCCAAAGAACTTACATGTACGACCAATGGACATGAACTAAGGAGGGGAAATGCTGGTGAGAGGGTGTGTGCAGGGCAGAGGGAAATAAAGGTGGGGGGTGAAATGGGACAACTGTAATAGCATAGTCAATAAAATATATGTAAAAAATAAAATAAAGAGAAGACACAACAAATTGGATCTCTGAGTCTCCCGAGGGGATTTCACAGACCAAGCCCTGACTCGCCCCGTGGAGTGGGCGCTGAGGGGCAGCCCCACCGAAGGCCGACCCGAGGGTGCGCTGCCCCGAGTGGGGAGAAGGTGGCGGCAGGCAGGCTGCGGTGGCCCGGGGAAGGGCGCCCCGGCCAGGGTTTCAGAAGGACCAGGGCGCTGGTTGGGAACTAGGAGGAGGCAGAGCTCTGGGCTGAGGGGCCAGCGGGATCAGAATGACCCCTGCAGAACCCGGGGCCACAGTCACAGCCGAGATGGCCCTCCCAGCTGGCCAGGGACTCGGGATCTGCACACAGTGACTCGTCCCCAAGCTCACGCACAAGGTCACAGGGGTTGGAGGGGCCGAGAAGGACTCCTGTGGTTTTGGGGCTTTGGGAGGGAGCTGGGGTCCAGCTGGACGCGAGACAGTGGCCGAAGCAGGCGGGCAGGCGGGCGACCTGGAGGAGCGTGGGCCCAGCTCAGGTGGCCAGCAGAGAGTGGCCCTGACCCCATGCCGGTGGGGGCCTGTGGTGTGGGGACACGGGTGTCTGAGGGACACTGACCCTACAGGACCCACGGGGCCCACCCAGGAAGGTTCACCTTCCCCGTCTGTCCCAGGGCCCTCATTGTGGCTGGTGATGTGGGCACGTGATTCATGCCAGGGGTTCCTGAGCAAGGAGAAGCCACAGCACGCCCAGGGCCTGCTCCCGTGGCCCAGCGACCCTGGGACCCCTGCCCCCACCTCTCTGAGCCCTCCGACCACCTCGGTCCTCACAGTCCGCCCCCCTCCTCCCCCGACAGAACATAACACCCACTCCAAACCAAGTGGTCATGCTGAGGGGTGTATTTCAGAAGTAGAATTGCCTACTGTGGGAGTTCGGGGCACCCCCCTGGAGGCAGCAGGCTGTGGGCATCGGGGCAGGGGAGGGACTGTGAGCGGTGGAGAAGTGTGCACAGGAGCGTTGCCTGGGGCCCTGGGAGAGCAATGCCCCCTCCTGGCTGCCCTCTGACACTATGGACCCCAGTGATGTCTTCACTGGAGGATCCTCGAAGCAGAAGGAACCCCCCGGGGCAGAGAGGCAGGAGGCTGGCACCTTGAGGCCTGAGAGAGGACCCCACGGGGTGTCCTTGCTCCCTTCATGTGGCCACTTGGGCTCCTCACTTTGAGGCACAGGCCCTGGGGGTGGGGACTCGGGGACTCGGGGATGCGGGCGCACGCTGGCAGGAGGCCTGCCAGTGCAGGGCTCTGCCCACAGGCCTAGAGGCCAGGCTGAGCCCAGAGACAAAAGAGCCGTGGCCGGGGGCTCTGGTTGCGTTCAGACCGAGAGGGCGGGCCTGGCAGGCCACAGAGACGCCATGTCCGGCTGCAGTGCACGGCGGAGGGAGGGTGCGCCTAGGTCCCCACAGCCACGCACGCCCCCTGGGGCGGGGAGCCCGGGCCGCGCACCCACGGCAGGGGAACTGTGCTGCACAGAGACGGCAACGGGGCCACTGGAGAGGGACAGGAGAGAGGGCGCATTTGAGAACCAAAATGCAAACGCCCCATTAGTGGGACTTCCCATCCGTGACAACAGATGCCATTCTGCCCTGACTGTTCACGCGCGTGGTGACCTTGCCATTGTCTCCTCCGGGTACTGGTGAGAATGAGGTGCTGGGGAGGTGAGCCAACGATTGGCCGCCGGCGTGATGACTGGCCCGTCCCCTCGGAC
This sequence comes from Artibeus jamaicensis, assembly GCF_021234435.1. NCBI lineage: Eukaryota > Metazoa > Chordata > Mammalia > Chiroptera > Phyllostomidae > Artibeus > Artibeus jamaicensis. The sequence continues at coordinate 5,611,106 of NW_026521936.1, forward strand.
GGGCCAGTGGCCCTGGCCGCCTCTGGGTTTCTGCGGGTCGGCCCCTGGAGCGGAACTCAAACGAGGGAGACATCTCCCCAGCACCATTCACGTCCAGCAAGGCGCCGAACAGCCCTCGACCACCAGCAGGCGGAGGCATCACTGGGCCCCGTGTGCGGCAGGCCCCAGGCCAGACGGACTGGCCCAGCAGCAGGGTTAAGTTTCTGGTTGCGTCATGTCAAAAAGAGAAAAGCAATTCATGAGAGAATTTTGATAGGAGACGCCTGCCAATCTTGGAGGAAGGGGAACCCACCCGTTCCCAGTCCTCGAGACTCACGGGGGCCTGGGGGCTCCGTCCTGCAGCCTGGGAGAAGGGAGGGGGGATGGCCTTTTCCGGCAACCCAAGCAGGCAGGGTAGGTGCAGGAGCTCCGACCCCTCATCCGGCCTCCCCCGCCGGGGCCTTTGCCGTCTGGGGTCCAGGGGTTGCTGACATTGACAGGGATCCCTCTGCTGTGGCCGCTGACAGAACCGGTACTTGGGGACAAGGACAAACACGGGAGTGCTGCCCCCATGGGCCTGAGGCCCGCCTCCAACATCTCCCGGAGCTCTCAGCTGGAGCAGGGGCACCTGCCATGCCCACGGCCATGGGGCCCTTAGCAGGCACAGGGCACCTGCTGAATCCCACAGTCTCTTTCCACCGTGGGCCGGGCTCCGGCAGAGCTTAGGGTGTCCCCGGCCACAGTGCAGGTGGCGTGATTGGCCCGGCTGGTGTGTGTGGGGAGGCTGGACCTGGATGCTGTCTCTGGGGGAGTTGAGGGGAGACAGCGTCTGTGACCCCCCTCTCTCTCAGAGACACTGGGGGCTCTTCCACGGACACAACCGCGGCACCAGACCCACAGGACACAGGGACCCCACTTGGCCACTTTTCTGCAATGTTCCAACATGGGAGAGAATTCAGAAACATGGAAAGAGGGGTTCATTCGTTACTTTCCAACCTGGCAGGTTGTTGATGGTGCAAGAAATGAGATACAGGCTCAGCGTCGGCTTTGGAGTTCGGTTTCTGTGCCCGCCCGGCATTTGCGAGGGGATCTCGGTTTGCAGGAGGCCGGACGGTGTGAAGTCCCCTCACCTCCGTGTCCCCGACTGCCTCCCCTGTTTTTCTCGAGGCTGCACACAGGGCCGTGCACCCTCCGAACAGGCTCACGGCGCAGGGACCCCAACCCACACTGGTGCAGACAGGCAGGGCAGCTCACACGTAGCAACTATCAAGGGCCTGTGGCCCCTCACGCTGCCACCGCCGCCCACCCAGACGGCAAACAGACATCACCTGTCACAGCGGATGCCTGGACATCCCGCCAGAACATACAAAGAGGGTTTTCCCAGGCTGCGCCCTCCCCACAGAAACCCAGTGTCCCCGGTCGCCAGCTGTGCTCTGTGAAAGGCTGGCGGCACTCAACTCCGTGTGGTGGCCGAGGAAGAACAGGGTAGTGGATCGGTGTGGCTGTGTCCCGGTAACGTGTTTTCATAAAAACAGGCAGGGGGCGGATGTGGCCCTCGAGGAGCTGTCTCCCGACTGCATCCCTCCCGAGGCAGGCCACCGTGGGACCGTGGCACCGAGGCCCTCAGCCCCAGCCCCGCCTCAGCCCGAAGTGCCCTCGGCGTTCTGTTCAGTGCCTTCTGCCGAGTCTCCTCCCACCACAGTTCAGCCCACACGGAGGGACAGCGAGTCCCGTGACCCGGCAGGCTGGGTCCTCTGGATCTGGGATGTGGGGCCGCTCCGCTGCCCTCGGGCGGACCGCACTCTCGCTCCAGCCGGAAGCTCATCTTCGTCCTCAGCTCCCCATGGGCCCTGCTGGTGTGATGGGCTGCACGTGCCCGCCACACGCAAATGTAGGAGCTCTAACCCCTCGGGGCTTGAGAACGGGACTGTATTTGGAGACGGGTCCTTAAAGAGGAGGTGAAGGTAAAAGGTCATACGGGGGAGGGGTCCTGATCCCACTGGGCCAGGGACTGTGTCCTTGTAAGAAGAGGAGGTAAGAAGACAGGATGGCCGGCCACATGCCCAGGAGAGCGGACTCCGGAGGAACAAGCCCCACCCACCGCTGGGTCTCGGCCTCCAGCCCCCAGGGCAGGGACAGAAGAAACCCGGGCTGTGCAAACCTCCCATCTCTGGCCCCTGGTGACGGGGCCCCTGGACAGGACACCGGCTGGCCGGCAGCGAGGCCACAGGGTCAAGGGTCTGAGACGTGATGGTAACTGGGCAAGGACAGCCCTCTCGGCCCTTTTTCTGTCACTCTCCACTCCCCACCCTGCAAGCTGCCAGACACAGGGCAGCCGCCAGGTCCCACATCCCCGCCCTGGGTCTCATCCGTGTGTCCGCACGGTGGACTGCCGGGCCACATCTGGGGACCTGGAGCTGTGACAGGGACGAAGGGCGAGGAGCCTTGCTCAGGGCAGGACGGCGGAGACTGTGACCCTCACCCTGTGGAGGCAGAGGGGTGCGCAAGGCCCCGTGTGACCGCTGGGCTGACCTACACCTCAGTCCTCACAAGAGTCTTTAGCCGCCACCGTGGGGACCTCGGGGACCCTGCCCCCTGGCAACCCAACAGAAAGGCACCCCTTTCACTGGCCCCGGGCACAAGCGCCGCCGGCCGGCCCCCCAAGATCTCCGGAACCGCAGCAAGCGGTCAGACTGTCCTTGAAGACTCTCAGTGTTCCCATTTCCCCTCCGTCTCCCGAGATTATTTTCAGCCTGAAATAAATCAGGAACGACACCCCCGTGGGCAGCAATTTGCCTCCTCCCCCCCGACCCCCCTCTCGGACCCAGACCCAGATGGACCGCGTCTCCCTGGGACGCCAACCCGAAATCTGGCTCTCGTGGTTTTCAAAATAAAAACATGTGATCAGTCCTTTTCTTCCAAAAAAAAAAAAAATCTTCGCCAGCCACGGTGCTCTCTGGGCGGACTCTGCCCAGAACAGAAAGCGGGCTGGAAACAGGAGTTCGTTTCCCCCGAAGGAGGACACAGGTGGCAGGTGAGGTGCGGGGCCAGTGGGCACCGGTGCTGCACGGTGGACCCCGCCGCGGTGGACTCGCTTCCCGGACGTGCCCGGCACCCGTGTGCCCGTGCTGCAGAGACACCCGCTGCCGTGGCCCCGTGCCAGCCCCGGGACAGCTGTGCGGTGTACCAGACTCCCGGCAGCTGTATTTAAACGAGAAATTAAATCTCCTTTTATTTAATGTGCACAGTCTTTTTAGCGATCAGAAAGGAAACATTAGCAATTAAGGAGTGTGGATGGCGTGGCCGGCGCTGGCTTCGCTGCTGGTTTGTGGGGGGTGTCGGTGTCTAATTCTAAGGCAGGGGGCTTGAGGGTGGGGGGGTGGCCAGGTTTCTTGAAAGAGAACGAGCGTTTGCTACCTTTTCCTTTGTTCGCAGAGAGGGGACTGCAGACCTGCCCTTGTCCCCGCTTGGAGAGCGGGTGGGGACGCACTGCCCCCTCCTTCTGCCCGGCTCCGACCTGAAGTGCTGAGGCCACAGGGGGAGTGGGGGAGGGGAGGAGAGAGGAAAGAGGAGAAGAAAAAGGCGGAAAAGGAGAGAAAGGGAGGGTGCGTGCCCTCGGACAGCCCAGGCTGTCACGGGGACGCTGTGTCTCGGGGGAAGGAGCGTGGCTTTGGGGCGGCTCTGCCAGCCTCCGCCCCTCGCTCTCCTTCTCTGGGGGCCCCACAAGCGTCCCACAGACAGAGGGAGTGGGGGGCAGGGGGGGAGCAGGCTGAGGGGGAGAGAGTGGATGCAATACGGAGGGGGTGTCCTCTGCAAAGCTGGTGTTTGAATTCTAAAAAAAAAAAAAGAAAAAGAAAAAGAAAAACAGCAGCCGCAGGCACGTGGCTCTCTCCTTCCTCATCCTCACGCAGCCCGTCTGGCTCCTGGTGAGGCAGGAGCCTCCAGCCGAAGTGTCCAGAACACTGGCCTTCCCCGTTTGCTCTTTCTCAGCAGGCGACCGGTTTCTGCTCTGCAGCAGGCTTTGGGCATCCTAGGTGTGTGGGTCTCCATAGCAACGCATGAGCAGGCCGGCGCTGGCCCACACCTGGTCCACCTGGGAAGCGTGAGAGGTTTCTCAAGAGCAGGGAGTTCACGCAGGACGGTGCGGCCGGGACACCGACACTGGAAGTGTGGTTACCAGAGGAACGGGCAGACAAGGGTCCTGAGAAGAGGGGACCGGGCCACTGAGGCTCACAGGGCGAGTTGCGGGCCTGAGTGACCTTCTCCCCCAACGCCTGCCTCTGTCACACGGCGGGGACCCCTCTGAGGGTCACTGTCAGATGACACCCAGGTCCCCAGCCTCGGTGGAGTTAGACCCAGCTACTCAGTCACCATTTCCATGAAGGGACAAGACTATGCCAGGCTTCTGTCTGTGAGATGACTGGGGCCGGGATGGTGGTGGGCTGCCCTCCTTGTCTTCCTGAGCCAGAGGGTGTGGGACCAGCACAAAGCCCCCAGACCCTAGGACGTCACGGCCCTCCCTCTGGGGACAGAGACATCTGGCCAAGCAGCCTGACCGGCAAGGACAGCCTGAGCCCACGGGGACCTGGCGTTTTCAGGACAAAAAGTGCCTTATGAGGCTCTGCACTTGGTCCTACGACGTTCTCACTGGGAGGAAGGCCTTCGGGACCATTGTCAGAGGCCTGTGCGGCCCTGGATGGTGGCTCCGCTCCAGGAAGCACGTGCCCAGGCCACGGCGTCCACAAGACGCCAGCCTCCCAAACGGGTGGTGGCCAGGGCCAACACGAATCTTACACGTGCCCTGGTGGCCATGGTCCCTGTCCTCTTCTGACCCTCTGCCCTCCGCTGTGTGTTTGCTCTGAGTGCAAAGCGGGAGTGGCCTCCCCAGGACACCTGGCCCCAGCACAGGCCTCCCTCCCCCCTTCACACCTCTGAGGACAGTTATTTATGTCCCTTGGCCTCGGAAGGAGTGAGACCTGGCAGTCAGCGCCTTGTTGGTGGCTCTGACCATAAGAAAAGATCACTCATTGCAGTTACACCTGAACTCTCTCGAGGGGAGGAAAACCACCCATTTTTCCGGCTCCCCACCCACTCACAACTCAGAATGTCCAGCAGGAGCATCCGACAGCCAGGCCTCCCTGACCCATCTCCAAAGGCTGGCCTTGAGTGGGCCGGGTGACGCCGGCGGCTTGGACCGTGAACCGGTCATAAGAGGGCGGCGGGCTTCCCGGTGGTGACAGGCGCCAGGGCAAGCGCCCAGCGCTTGGTCCCCACACTGCTGGGTGGAAAGCTGAGGTCGGCGGAACTGGAGACACGGCGGGGGGCCGCGATGGAAATACCGTAGCTGAAAAGTATACAGACCACGGGACATTTTAATAAAACCACCGCCGTGGGGCTGTCGACTGTAAAATCACCTTAACAGCTTCAGATGTTGGACACGCAACAGGAATAACAACAAAGGCACTCCCTTTCCTCCCCTTTCCATCACCGTCCACAGCGGCTGGCAGAGGCCTAAACGCCCAGCAGCGCCGACCGACGCCACCGGCTTGGGGAGCAGGGTTGTCCTCGCAGTATTCTGGGGGTGCCATGGGTTCATCAAAAAACAGGTTGCACGGGACCCCAGTTCTGCTTGGGTCTAAGACGGGGTCCGAGGGCAGCGTAACAGGTTCGGAGTTTTCCTTCTGGGAGGACGCCCGTGGCAGAAACCCGGCAGAACCGAAGACAGAGGCTGCGCGGTGGTCTGCTCCTGCACCCGCGCTCGCTCACCGGCTCCAGCGAAATCTTTATTCGCTGGGGCTGAATAAAGATTTTGACAAGGGCGTGATGTTGTTACATAAGCTATTTCAGAACAGAGAAATCACGCTTTCTGAAGGCAGCCTAACTTTTAACACCGAAACCCAGTATAGGGAATAGAGGAACTTGTGGACTGACCTCACTTAAAAACGAGTGCGAGAGTCATAAATAAAACAGGGGCATTAAGAGAAGAGCACGGGACGCCGGGCAGAACCCAAGGGCACCTCCAGGCAGGGGAGGCGTCCACACCCTGTGCCACCCCAGCGAGCAGCTGCGCCCGTCCACCTTTGAGAGGGGTCTGCACACACAACGCGCATTCCTAATACCACCTCTCCTCGAAGTAGGAAGGAGGAAACAATATAAATATCGATTCTTGAGGAAAATCCAAGCGCAGATATCCTCCCAAATGGTCAAATAGTAAAACTCTTTACAAATTTTTTTTTATTGACTGATTTTAGAGAGAGAGAGGAAGGGAGGAAGGGAAGAAGAGAGAGAGAGAAACGTCAACTCTTTGCTCTACTCACGTGCTCTTTCATTGGTTGATTCTTGTAGGTGCCCTGACCGGGGATCAAACCCACAACCTTGGTGTTTGTGATGATGCTCTAAGCCGCTGAGCTACCCGGCCAGGGCTAAAATCTTTTACATTAAAATCGGGAGCTAGGAAGGGGTGCCCCTCAGGGCCAGCATTCCAGGTTCGCACCGTCTGAGAGATTCTTAGTGAACTCAGAAAGACAAGAAGGTGAACTGATGTGTGAAAACACTGGGAAAAATAAAAACAAAGGCGCATCTCCTTGCTGTGTCACGTGTCGACTGGGAAGCCAAAGAACCTGCATTTAAAAACTACTGGGATTTATTTTAAAACTTAGTATCTTGGCACGTATACATAAATATACAAAAATTCATAGCTTTTCTCCATCAAGCAGTAAGAACTAAAAAACGAAAGATGATAAAAGGGGGGAAAAGCTATAGTTCAACAGGGACAAACGCTATCGAACACTGAGGGATGGCGTTAAATGCTATAAACACTGCAAGACAAGAGCTGTACAACCTTATAAAATGACATAAAACAAAATCCTCACCAGTAAATCAGTTGTCGTGTTCTTAAATGAGATTTATTATCATGAAGTGACCACCACCTCCCAAAGTTCATTCAACACGATTTAAAGCAATTCCAAGTAGGACGTAGCATTTTTACACGGTGAGAATGACGTGAATGTTTCCATGGAGACCAAGTCTGCAAGAGCAGTCCGAAAGGTTCCGGAAGTCAGATGGTGGGGGGTCTGGACAGCAACGCAGCATGAACCTCGTGGGTCCAGGCACTGGGGGTGAGAGGACAGCGGGACTGAACGTCACGTCACAGGGACACAGGAGCCCGGGGCGGGCGAGGGTGCTGGTCCACATCACATGGGAGGGAACAATCGTCTGGTCGGTGACGCGGACACGTGGGCTGTCACATTACAGAACCCAGAGAACTCAGTATTATCCCCGGTGACAAATGAGTTCTTGAAGGACAGGGAAATTAAATGTAAGAAACAAAACTTTTACATGTGAAAATCGACTATTGAGGTTTACTGGAAAGGTATTGGAAACAGTGATTGCTCAGAATGTAAAAAAAAAAAAAAATATATATATATATATATATATATATAGTTTATAACAATATAACAATATATATATATATTGTTTTCTGATGACGATATATATATATATATATCGTCATCAGAAAACAATGAGCTAATATCGACAGTTTAAAATGAGCTGTGATACATACCGTTAGGTCAAAATGAACTTTAAAAATTAAGCAAAAGATAACGACTAACCACCAGAAAAATGTTGAGCGCCACGAGTAGGTAATTCACAGAACAGCCTGTTAAGTGGCCAAAAATTATAAAAAGATACCCAGACTTATTAATGGTAAGAAAATGTTAATTTAAGTGACAATAAGTAAGTCTCAGACTTCTGGCCAAGATGGAGGTGTAGGTAGACACACTGTGCCTCCTCATACAACTAAAAAAAAGACAATAATAAATTCAAAAACAAAAAACAACCAGAGCTGCCAGAAAACTGAACTGTACAAAAGTCCCACAACCGAGGAGTTAAAGAATAAACATTCACTCATCAAGGCTGGTAGCAGTGGCAGAGATAGGCAGCCGGGCAGAGAGGATTCATGGGAGGCGGCGGCTGGCGGACCCGGCCGTCCCACAGTCACCTGCGGCTAAACCGGGAGGAACAACTGGGGAGCGAGACAGACCCACAACCCAGAGTTCCAGCACAGGAAAATAAAGCCTCCAAACCTCTGACTGTAAAAATCTATGGGTGTTGAGGCAGCAGGAGAAACTCCAGCCTCAGAGGAGAGTTTGTTGGAGAGGCCTGCAGGGTCCTAGAATGTACACAAGCCCACCCACCCTGGAATCAGCACCAGAAGGGCCCAGTTTGCTTGTGGGAAGTGACTGAAAACTGGCCGAGAGCTGAGTAAGAGGCATTGTTCCCTCTCAAACCCCTCCCCCACATGGCGTCACAATGCATTCACGTAGTTGCTCCGCCCTGGTGAAAAACTAAGGTTCTGCCCCTCCTACAAAACAGGTGTGTCGAGACAAAAAAAAGAATGGCCCAAATGAAAGAACAGATAAAGTTCCAGAAAAAAATACAACTAAGTGACGAAGAGACAGCCAACCTCTCAGATGCAGAGTTCAAAACACTGGTAATCAGGATGCTCACAGAATTGGTTGAGAATGGTCACAAATTAGATGAAGAAATGAAGGCTATGTTAAGTGAAATAAAGGAATATGTACAGGGAACCAATAGTGATGGAAAGAAAACTGGGGCTCAAATCAACAGTGTAGACCAGAAGGAGAAATAAACATCCAACCAGAACAGGAATGAAGAAACAAGAATTCAAAAAACTGAGGAGAAGCTTAGGAACCACTGGGACAAGTTTAAATATCCCAACATCCAAATCCTAGGGGTACCAGAAGGAGAAGAGGAAGAGCAAGAAATGGAAAACTTATCTGAAAATATAATAAAGGAGAACTTCCCCAATCTGGCAAAGGAAATTAACTCCCAGAAAGTCCAGGAAGCTCAGAAAGTCCCAAAGAAGTTGGACCCAAGGAAGAACACACCAAGGCACATAATAATTACATTAGCCAAGATTAAAGATAAGGAGAGAATCTTATAAGGAGCCAGAGAAAAGGAGACAGTTACCTACAAAGGAGTTCCCATAATCCTATCAGCAGATTTCTCAAAAGAAACTTTGCAGATAAGAAGAGACTGGAAAAAAGTATTCAAGGTTATGAAAGGCAAGGACCTATATCCAAGATTACTCTATTCAGCAAAGCTATTATTTAGAATGGAAGGGCAGATAAAATGCTTCTCAGATAAGGTCAAGTTAAAAGAGTTCATCAACACCAAGCCCTTATTATATGAAATGTTAAGGGGACTTATCTAAGAAAAAGAAGAAGATAAAAAATATGAACAGTGAAAGGACAACAAACTCCCAACTATCAAAAACCAAACTTAAAAAAAACCCAAAACCCCCAGCTCTGATTGATGTAGCTCAGTGGATTGAGCATGGCCTGAGAACCAAAGGTCACCAGTTCCATTCCCAGTCAGGGCATATGCCTGGGTTGTGAGCCAGGTCCCCAGTAGGGGGAGCTTGAGAGGGAACCACACACTGGTATTTCTTTCCCTCTTTCTCCTTCTCTTCCCCTCTGTCTAAAAATGAATAAATAAAATCATTTAAAACAACAACAAACTAGGCAAACAACTGGAACAGGAAGAGATTCACAGAAATGGAGATCACATGGAGGGTTATCAGCGGGGACGGAGAAGGGGGAGAATAGTGGAAAAGATACAGGGAATAAGAAGCATAATTGATAGATACAAAAGAGACAGCGGGAGGGTAAGAATAGTGTAGGAAATGGAGGAGCCAAAGAACTTACATGTACGACCCATGGACATGAACTAAGTGGGGGGATGCATGTCGGGGGCTGCAGGAGGAGGGGGTAAAGGGGGCAGATGGGGCAACTGTAATAGCGTCATCTATGAAATATATTTTAAAAAGTGACAGCAAGTATTCCCATACACCGATTAGCCTGGCAAAACCTTAAAATCCAGCAGTTGTAAGAGGAAGAGTAATCAGATTCTCAGAGGAATTATGAAGTGTTTCAGATTTGGGGAGAAAGAGGAGGCAATTAAAATTAAAATAGCCCTGGCTGGTGTGGCTCAGTGGATTGAGCTTATGCCTGCAAACCAACGGGTCGCTGGCTCAATTCCCAGTCAGGGCACGAGCCTGGGTTTTGGGCCAGGTCCCCAGTAGGGGGCGCACAAGAGGCAACCAACCATACATTGATGTTTCTCTCCCTCTTTCTCCCTTCCTTCCCCCTTCCCTGCTCTCTAAAAGTAAATAAAGAAAACAATGTTTTTTTTAAAAAATATTTTTAAGTATTTACTCTTTGGCCTGGAAATCCTCCCTGAAAACCTCTGTGAGTGTGCCCGCCCCACAGACTACATGGCAGTGACTCCCTCTGATCAACAAACGCCAAGCAAGGCCGCCTGGTGGGATTTCAACAAGGAATCTCTGAGCGGTGGGGAGGAGTCGGGGACATGGTGCCCCTCGAGCACACCCGGCCACAGCCCCTGCTCCATGCACCAGTCCAGAGATCGGAACGAAGCCATTTGACCTGAATGGCAAACCAAGCTGCCCTAGGGACACTGGTCAGCACCACTTTGCTCCACTGCGTCCCGTCCCTCTCATCCACCCCAGCTGGCCGGTTGGCCTGCCCGCGCGTGTGCTCAGGAGCTATCAGTATGGTGGCCTTGTGGACGACTCCGGCAAGGTCCCTGTTGAGGTGCCCTGGAAAACCAGGGGACAGCGTGGAGAAGCCACCCAGGGTGCCAAGGGCCAGGAACAGTCCCCAGGCAGATGGTGAAAGTTGGAGTCACCAAGGTAACCACCCTCTCACACACAGTCCAGCACACGGAGCAGATCCATCGGGGTCGACAGGGGTGGGATTCTCGGAACCCCGCCCTGGGGCCCGTCACCCCCAAACTCCAGGACAGCCCTGCAGTCCCCTAGGACGTGCGGAGATCATTATTGAGAAGTCTTCCACTCACTGTAAAGTGCTCCCCAGTGTTAGGTCTTTTGGGTGACAGAGGGTGGCAGTGAAATTACTGGTCCTGCTGCCTCATGTGACACAGCTGCCAGCAGTGCGGTATTTTGAAAACATCATCGTCTGGACCATGTTCGTGGTTGAGTGGATGGTCACTGGGGTGCGACCCGTTTGCTGCTCCTGGGGAGGAGGAAGGGGTCACTTGGCCGGTCCTTCCACTTTGCCTCGGTGGCCACCAGGCTGCACCAACTGTCTTCCCAGCCGTAACCTGGAGAGTGAGTCCTCGCCGTGGGAGTGAGCCGTGTCCCACCGAGCGTTACCAGACCCGGGTCAGAAGCCGGTCCGTGGCTCGTCTGAGCAGGTTCAATGTTTCCCAGGAAAACACAGCCTTGGAACCAGGATCTCTGCTCAGATCTGCGGATGAAGTAAAACCCCCCAGTTCCAGAAAGGACATTCCGGGTTTCCAAACTCGTCAGAACCCTAGGCCACGGGACCGATTCACTAAGGAACAGAGCGCTCCGTGGCTATTTCGGGGAAAAGGAGGGAGGGGAGCGCAGGGGCGGGACCCGCAGAGGCCTCCAGCGCTCCCAGTGGGGTGCTGGGTCCCAGAGGGTCCCCGATGTCCCCCCTCCCCCATCCAGAGCAGAGGGCATCCGCTGAGCGGGCCCCGCAGCGGGGCATGCCCTTGAGTGAGGCAGCTCACTCGGGGGTGGCAGCCCCCTGAGGGTCACTCCGTGGTGAGCCCCCAGCGATGTCCCCATTAAGAAGGGCGGGGCTTGGGTCGGGACGGGGGTTGGGGTGGGTGGACGTCGGCGCAACTCTCTTGCACATCCCACATGCACTCGCTCCGTGGGCCCCGTGGAGCGGTCCCGGGCAGCCTGCTTAATCTCTACTGCTGCGGAGCCCTGACCGGGGTGCCGCTGACCTCCAACCCGGCCCCTGCAGCCGACACTCACACGTCCCCCCACCCTGGCTAGCAGCCCTACTGGCCTAGGCGGTTACGTTGTGGGGGGAAAACCAGCTACAACCTCTTCGCAGAAGTTTTTTCTCTGAAATGATCATCCATGGGCCCCCAGCATCTCCCGTCCACCTCTGGGGGTGTCACTGGGCAAAACAGGTGGGCGGGAGTCAGGACACCAGCCATCGAGGGTCCAGAAATTGTCTTCTCCTTGAGTGTAACTGTTCTGAGGACAGTCTGTACAGAGTGCTGAATGCTGTGATTTTTAAACGTCAACCCAACGGGCCCCGAATGGCGACGGGCCACTCAGGGTCCACACTGTTGTCTCTGCGAGTGGTCACTTCCAGCCTCACTGGGACAGAGCCGACAGGACGGAGCGATTTCACAGTTTGACCACCAGGATATCAGCAAGAAGACCCCACCAGGCACCCCTGGTGGGCGGTGGGAAGCCCCCGTTTGGAGCAACAGGGAGAGCGATGGGGTTATTGGGAACAGTGTGGGGGCACCGAGGGGGACCGCCGTTGACAACCACATTTGGGACCCACGGGAAGACACGCCCGCCTGTCCCCCAAGAGAGATGGGCCCAGGCAGAGCTGGCTGCCTGGGCTACAGGTCCCAGTGAACGGGAGGTTAATCCTGCCCCCACATGGCTTCTGTGACTCAGATCACAAGTCGACATAATAAATTCTTTGTGCCGGGAACTTGTTTTAAAGTAATAACGTTTAGGGAAGTAAAGAAAAAAAGGCTTCCCACTGAGAGACACTTTGTGAACAAAATTAAATATTATAACACCGTATTATTAAATTCTGTCAAAAAGGTGCTAATCTCGCTCCTTCAGCGTAGAGGCCTTGGGGCCGCTGTGGTCAGGGAGCACCGTGGACTTGACCTCCCCGGCAGCCTTGCAGCCAGCGTGGGTCATGGGGCTGGAGACAGGGGAGCTGCAGAACTGGGGAGGCACTTTCCACAGCATCGTGGGCTCGACCAGAATCGATGCCTGGGCTCAGCAGAGCAGACTGCAGAGTGTTTGACACCACAGTGAAGGCAAGCATGCTCTGGCACACGTGCACACACACACGTGCACACACACACGTGCCCGCACATACATAAAGCAAACACACAGGTAGGTGTGTGCACATGTACACGAACACATATGTGCACACAAACATGTGCTGGTGTGCAGTTATACATGTGCCCAGGTACACACAAGCATGCATGCCTGCATGTGCCCATACACACACTCATACACAAGACACACACTGGTGTGTGCTCATATAACACGCACATGTACACACCTGGACACACACATGCACAGACCAACCACATATTGATATGCGCACCTACACGCACAAACACAAAACACGAACACATGGGTGTGCACACACCAATGTAGATGCATGTGTGCATGCAAGACACCCATGTTGGTGTGCATGTGCACATAAACATGCACACATCAGTGTCTACGTTTACACACATATGGATGCACATGTGAAGCACACTGTGTACACACATGCATGTGTGCGCACACAAAAGTGCGCGTGGATACACAGACATGGATCCAAAGGAGCCATGGGGACATGACTGTCCAGCCTCCCAGGCAGCGGCACACGGGGACCTCAGGCCTCTTCACCCCCTTACCACTGGTCTCCAGTGGGCCCCTCTCCTCCAGCTCACGTGCGTGAGTCCCCCGCCTGCCCGACGGTGGTGGCCGCTGCTTTACTGTACCCTCCTCTGCTGAGGGAGAGGGGCCCCCGGGGCTCGTGTCTGCACCGTGGGTTTGTTCCCTCCTGAAGCCACCTGTGTGCAGTTGGCAAGTCCCCTCCCTCATGGCTGTTGTCCTTCATGTTTTAGTATTGATGGCAGGCTGTCCCCTTGCCAGGCTGTTGTCATGTGGGCATAGTCAAGGCCATTGCCGCCTCCCTGGCTGGGGCTGAGACCACTGGCTTTGTCGCGGGTCACTACAGCTCACACACGCCTCGTCCGGGTCCTCCCTGCCCAGGGACATCGGGTTCTAACCACAGACCCCAAATCTCGTGTGTTGGTTTCCTTAGAGGCAGGGACACCCATCCAGAAGCCCAGGACAGCGGGCTGGGGTGGGTGGGGACACAGGTGCCCACATGTCCCCAGGGCTCTGCCCGGCAACCTGGCCCCTCAGGCAGGGTCTCCGTCCGCTTCTCGCCCCTCCAAGCGTCTCTGGTCTGGGGCTGGCAGCTGGCCCTACAGTGACACTGATTTGATCAGGCACATTTTCATATGCTGGGGAGCCATGGAGTTATAAATAGAAAACGGTGGTTTTCCCTTTAACCAACCTAAAATTATAAAGAGAATGTCCTCAAACACAAGACAGTGAGCAGCCCCAGGAAGCTTTCGTCTCGTGGGGAGCTGACCCAGAGCAAGGGAAGGGGCAGGGAAGGAGGAGAGCCCCACGCCAGGTCTGAATGAGAAAACCAATGTGGGCGACGGACGCAGCACCAGGAAGGTTAGGTTAAAAAAAATGAGCCTGTTTGAAACATCCAGATGACTTCGGACCAGAATCAGAATTATTTGGCTTTAGTTAACTGGACCTAATGAACAAAATTAGAGGAAGTTAAGGAACCGCGAGGATTCCCAAGGAACGCCCAGTGACTCCCCATGAGTCCTTGGGGGCCTCTGGCAAGTAAAGCAAACCAGACGCTGAACCCCATCCTCAAGGTCATCTCAAGAAAATGCCTGTTAGCCGTTCGAGGCCAAGGAGCAGAGACAGCCGTGGGCGTGTGGATCCCCCGTGGGCACGGGGGTCTCGGAAACTCGAACAATGAAAGGCGGCCCACCCTCGCCGTCCGCAGGAAGCTGCCGAGAGAGGTGCTGGCATTTCAGGAACGAACGGCCGGGCTGTGGTCACACAGCAGGTTTGCACGTGGGAGCCGCCCGGCCTGAACCACGCTCTGGAGATGTCACACCGCGGGCGCCGTGGGCGTCAGGAGCAGGCGTGGTGAGGCCTGAGCCCCACAGCACACCTGAGGTCGAGAGGTGCAGGTGAAACAGTTCTCGGGGTGGTGTGGGGGGGCGCTGATCTGTAGCTGCGGCCCATTTCTGCGGTGTAAATACTCCTCAACTTTTACCACCACCGGGTGTGGCAAAGCTAATCAAGGGATCGAATCGTGGCGGTAGTTTATGGCTTCTTCCCACGTCCACTCATCAGACACCGCCTCACCTTTCCCTCTGGCCACGCCAGGGGGCTCAGATGACTCTGGACAAGTGCTGGGGTCCCAGCGAAGGACTTCCAATCACAGGTGGGACGCTGAATGGTGAGAGGCCCCCGGAGCGAGCACTGCATACGTTCCAGGGCTGCTGCAGGCAAGGATGCGCCCTGACTACACAGATCCTGGCTGTAGTGAGCTCAGATTCCCGCAGCTTCAGCCACAGGCTCCAGGAGGGAAGCATCAAGGCCACAGGGAGTCCCAGGGGGAGGAGTTTACAAAGGTCCCCTCAGCTACAGAAGAGACAGGGACCGAGGCTGTACATCCACACCAGGACATAGCGCGTGGATTTACGCGTCCCTGCCGCGACCGTGGGTCACAGTCACCTTCTGTCTGACTGACACGTCAGTGACGAGGGCCACCACAGCCCTCGGGTGGCTGCGCTGCAAACAGGTGCCAGGCCCCGGAGAGAGGCAGGACCCAGCGAGCGTGGAGCCGCCGTGTGGCCTCCGGCCCGGCGTCGCCTACGGGACCCCGGCACGTGCCCACACGGCAGACGCCAAGTCACGTTAACGCGAGGAAGACACCGCTGAGGATCAGTCCTCGAGCTTCAGCTTGTCACCGCGTCACCCTGGCTCGGAGGGACTGAGGTGACGCCCGAGACAGGAGGGCCGGCCGAGCCCAGGTCTGGCTCCTGTGCATCAGCACAGCCCTTTGAGGGGGAAAATCCAAACATCCCACTGGGAAGAGAGGAGAGTCCGATACAATGTCAAGAAAAAGGAACTTTTCCTTCCACGGAAACAGCACTTCTTTAGTGGAGCAGCTCCTGGTGGCGTTTCAGAGGTCAGGGGGCTGCCCGCCTGACCCCTGGGGCTCTAGGGACCTACGTCCCCCCCCCCCCGGTTGCAGTGCCCCCTTCCCAGGCCAGCTCCTCTGGGACACTCTGCCACCCGCTGACGTCCCTTATGTCCTCAGACCCCTGCCATCTGGGGCAACGAGCGCCTTCCCCGGAGGAAGGCCGGCGCAGCTCTCCAAACCGGAGGCGTGCGTGTCCTTCAGGCAGGGCTGGCCGGTCCCGGTCCTGAGCTTGCTCCCCCGCTGCCTTCTTTCCCACCCCCCCTTCCAGCCAACAGTTCGCTTAATTAGTGTTTTTCGTAGGAGTGTCTCACCGTTCCCATGAATTCACCGAACTGTTTGCCGCTGAGAAAGAAAATGATTGTTTTTGTTTATTTGAACTTCTGCCTGCCTTCCACTGTCTCTTTCCCGGCTCCAGGTTCTGGGACTTGGCTGATCTTATGATGGGCAAGTGGAGAGTCGACACATATTCATAATCGGTCAAATAATTGTTTACCGGGATTATTTCGGGCTGTAATCGCCGCCATCCCCTCCCCTGTGAAAGAGCCGGGGCTCCGCTCTCGGCCGGGTTCTCAGGAAGGGGAAGCGCGGCCCGCGCTCCTTGGAGATGAAAGGGGACAGGGGGAAGTCGCATCCTCAGACGCTACTTAGTTCGTCTGTGTGCTGATCCCCGGGGTTTAAACTCCACTTAGCGCCCGAGAGCCGCTCAGGGGGCGGTGGGAAGTGCCCCCGAGTGTGGCATCGGCGGTCGGGCTGTGGGAATGTGTGTGTCCTTGAACCACCTGGCTCAGAAGCACAGACAGGAAAGGGCGGGGGAGGGGAGACAGCGGACGGGCAGGACCTCCTGGGACACACGCCTCTGACCTGCTTGGAGTGGCAAAGGCCAGGTCATCTTTGAATCGAAAATAGAGAGGAAAGGCCCGCCTCGAAAGGAGAGGTCAGCCCAGTGAGAACCTTCTCTCAACTTCCACCGTACCCCAGGCCTCGTGGGCTGGTCTCATCCGAGCCCACTGTGATCTTTCCATCTTTCCAGGGGGTGTTCAGCCTGTAGAAGCTCCCAGTCTCAGAAAGGGGGTGCCCAGGCAGGGCCCACCTCCCAGAGACACTGTGAGAAAGCCCGTGTGTCCAGGCAGTCCTACCTCAGCACCCTCCCCACCCCACGAGGCTGAGTTGTGCACGCCAACTGCCTGGCCTGTCGGTTCAGATGGCCTGCCTCCCGCAGAAAGCCCCTCTGGGGGCCTCTGGGTGGGGCCTGTGCCCCAGCTCCTGGGCAGGGTGCCCACGCAGCCCGAGCCCCTGGTCTTCAGGTCTTCAGGCCCTCGGCCGGGTGCGAGCCCGGGTTTCCCAGAGTCTGACAGAGCCCACATCCAAAGACCAGCTTCCGTCATACGGCTGTGTGGACTGCAGCCCGTAACAAAGCCACAGATGCCCTGCAGGGACAAAGAGGGCGGCTGAGTGGTCCCGCGGCTCCGGCGGGGAAGAGCCTGCTGGCTCAGGGTTCAGCTCAGAGTTCAGACCGGGGGTCACAGGTCGGATTTCCGAGGGCGCTTTCTCAGCGGCCTCTCTCCAAGGCGGGAACTCTGACACAGGGGTGAACTCTGAGAGAGGTGGAGTCGATTCCGGTCCAACCCGAGCTACTGAAGCAACACAGTTGTATCCGATCGACGGAAACGTTACGGCAAAACAGCATCATTCAGTGACTCGGGCCGGGCGTCGGCTTCACGATCCGAGTCCACTTCCTTCCTTCACAGGAGAGCTCGGCCCGCTCACCAGCTCGAGGCTGCTGTGCCTTGCGGACACTCTTTCTGGTTTCCCCAAATGCGAGGCTGTCGCTGGAATGAAGGCTAAAAGGGCCGGTGGGGTGGGGGTGGGCAACCCCATCGCCTCGAAGCCAGGGAGGCCCACGGTGGCTGGAGCTCAGTTCCTGGGACCAGGGCTGCGTTGGGACCAGCCCCCTGTCCCTAATGCCTGGACGGTCCCCACCCACCAGAGTGTCCTGGCCCAACGACCTTATGGTTCCCAGGGCCGATGAGATAGCTGGAGGAAGTACCACTTATCAAGTAAAAGTTTTGCTCTGGTTAATGATGGAGTGAGGCTCGCGGAACAATGCCTGGCACACAGTAGGTGCTTATTGTATTTGTGAGCAAATAAATGAATCGGATGCAGGCAGAACGATGATGGGGGGTGTGTGGTGGAACGGGTGCCCGGGTAACGTTCGGGGGGGCGTTCCCCGCCCCCCACCGTGGTGTGCAGTGGGTTGAGAGAGGGGCGGTGTCCCTGGTGGGACTCACTGGGGCAGGGAGGGAGGCCAAGGGGAACGTGGCGCCTGCTCACAGGTGGTGACAAGACCTCCATCTGACAGTGATGGGTATTGATTTTCCCTCCTCTTTGTGGCCACCCTGTCCTAAATCACTTCCTTTGTGCCACGGCCCAAACACAGCCCCGGGGCCCCCACAGCGGGGCCCTGAGGGTCCCGGTCGGGGGCGGGGCGCCCAGGTCGGGAGAGGGAGGAAGGAGGGGGCCCAGCCCGGAGGAGCAGATGGCGCTGAGACAGCCGGGTCCTGGGCGGCTCTCTCCATAATGGAGCCGCATTAAAGCCGATACTATCTCCACCGTTAAAAACCCTAATGGACGATGTTCGTGTCTGCGAAACATGTTCCCAGTCGGACGGAGCTCGGGATGGGCAACGCAGCTCCCCAGCACGGAAAACAGCGACGGAGACCTTCCCTCTGCAACCCGCCAATGGGCAGCCCGGGTTTCGAGACGCGGCCGAACCCGGAGCTCAGCTCGCCCGAGTTCCCCACAGAGGGTGGCGAGGGGCTGAGCTGTAATACAACGTGACAGCTTGGGACATTTCCTGCCACTCTCGTTCTTCGCAAAGTGCTCTCAAAACGCACCCATCATTTATTTATGGGAGCTGCCCGTTAACCCCCGAGGAACCAGAGCGTCAGCGAGGGCGTCCAGTCAGGCGGTCTGCAACCCAGGGGGGGCTCAGTGAGGGACAGAGGGCATGGGCCACGCAGCCCAGATGTCCCTCATCATGGGGCTGAAAGGACGGGTTTTGAGCAAGTTAGCAATATTCACTCAACATCTCGGAAACTGGGTCCTTTCTTAAGGACTTCCTACTTTCCAGGAAGCGACCTTACGCATCGCATACTGAATGAAGAGCCTCTGACGGTGGGGAATGAGTCTGCACAGCCCGAAAGAGGAAGAGCGTGGCGCTCCGGGAAACCCGAGTCCGGGGCCCACGGTCCGAGTCCTGGTAACGCGGGCCGATGAGAGCGCTCTGCCCGGGAACATTGAGGAATGTGAGCAGAGCCACAAAGTATTTCAATTTCCCAATATAAAAAAAAAAAACCCAGTCACATTCCACTCTCGGTTTAGCCTTGGACTCTGCGCCCACCAAGGAAGGAAGAAAAGGAGCCCTTGTTGGAGGATGCTGGCCACTGTTCCTGGCCAAGCCCAGGCCCTAATAGATAACAAAAGGAAGCAAACAGCCAGCATCGTGGATAAACAGCCAAAGCGCTGGCGTTGAAGGGAGGTCGGGGGCAAGCCAACCGGCCTGGGCTCCTGATGGCCGCCCCGCCGGGCTGCCGCCCTGGCTCCAGGTCCTGGGCCTGTGTGTGCCCGCTGTCCTCACAGCCGGCCTCTGCGGCTATGCATCTGCGGGCATTTGTCATCGCCTGCTGTGCTGTCACATGCGTGAGGTCAGCACCATGGAGGCCCAGACAAGCCTAACAGTCCTTCAGGGGCTGGAGGTCCCCATCCTCATTCACAGTTAACAGCGGTCGCATCACAGACACACGTGTGGGGTGGTGACTGGAGCCACACCGGCGACCCCCTGCGCTGACCCGTTAGAAGGACACTGCGTCCTGGGGAAATAGTGGGGGAGCGGCGTTTAATTAAACTGGGAGCACGAGGCACAGAAAGATTTGGGCTTCGGCCCTTTCTCCGGCGTCTCTGGACCTCGGTGCGAACCTGTCACACAGCTGAGTCCCCCCTCGAGCCCATCTGGGTTTACTCTGACCCTGGCCGTGTTCGAACAGCGATCACGATGCTTTAATTACTCGGCATTGACCAACCGCCCGCAGCGGTGAAGTTCAGCCCCGGTCAGGGAGGGCCCGTGCTCTTCACCGAATCACACCCAGTCCGCAGGCGCAGAGGCTCACCCCCTGAGCCCCGCCAGCCAAGACGCTGACAACGATGCAGGTGGAGACCTACTAACAACCGCCTGTGTCCCCCGCCTCAATCTCTGTGGCAACCCAAGGGGCGTACAGTTCTGACCCCACTTCACAGACCGGGGAGCTGGCGCTGAGCAGGCACTACTGTCTCGTCCGCACTGACTCCCGGTCTAGGTGGCGGGAGGGTCGGAGCCAGGGGCTGAGGGGCCATGTAGCCGCCGCATCCAGAGTTCTCAGCGGCCGTGCCTGAGGGCCAGGAGGGAGGAGTCACGGCCAGGTGGCCCGCAGAGTTCCTGGGGTCGGTGGGTGCCGGACGGACAGAAAAGAGACGACACTGCCATGGCTCCCGCGGAGGGTCTCGAGGAGGTTATACACACGCAGGGTGGCTGCTGAGGCCTGGCTTGTGTTCCGCACACGAAACACGCCTGCGTGGCGGGCTCAGACTCTGGAAGCGCCGGCGGAGCCTGCGGGCAGAGCTTTTGAGGGAAGTCGCCTGCCTCCTGTGGGCAGTTACTGCCCCGGCCCCTGGTCCCCCCGGGGCACTTGCGGTCTGCCCACCCGCGTTCTCCAAGTCTGTCTGCTGCCGGCCCCACCTGCACCCTACTGCCTTGGTCCTCACAGGAGAGGAGGTTCGGAGATGCCCCTGAGTCCACGTGGCTGACCTGGGAAGCACCAGGATTGGACCTGGGTCCACACGCCCAGAGCCAAGAGCTCCACCACCGGCGACCCCGCCCCAGGCCCCTTCTCCCGAGGGAGCACCTGGCTCCCTACGGCTCGGACCCACTTCCGAATTCCCGGCACGGAGGAAACACGAGCTGGCAGTGGACCCTTGTTCCGGGAGCCTCTGCCATGGGGACGCAGTGGACATGCGGACGGGGGACACAGGGGAGCAGATCGACCCGCACGCAGCCACCCTGCTGCCTCCGAAGAGCCCGGGAAACACCTGCGGGCCCAGCGCGCCGTCATGGAAGACACGGCGGGATTCTAGAGCTCGCCTGGACGCGGGTTTCGGTCCACACAGGCTCATCTTTCAGTCGTCAGCAAGTAGTTTGCGTCTTCCACTGCTGCCCTGAAAACAAATGTTTCTAATTCCGGGGCCCTGCCCAGCCCCGTGAAGCTGGCTGCCTGAGACAAGGCCCGGAGGAGCTGGCAGCAGGCAGTGGGTGGGGGGCGGGCGGGGGGCTGAGCGGCCTGCTAGTGATTATGTGGGCAGGGAAGGGGCCCCAGGGCTGGTTTGGGGGTGAGCCCTTGCTCCTCCTTCTTTGGGGCTCAGAGGGTGAGGGGCTGCAGGCTGAGATGAGGTCCTGGTTCCAGCCACCGATGGGGGCGGGGAAACTTCGGATCTGAGTTTCGGATCTTGTGAGAGGCACAGGCCCGGCTGTGCAGCCGAGGCCCCCACCGTCGGAGGGCAGGCACCACCGGGACCCCGTCGGGAAGCACTCGCTGTGAAAGTAGAAGGCGTTTTCTGATCAAAATGCCGGAGAGACTCAGAAACTCGGAGAACGACTTACCTGGGCGCTGGAGATGGAAACCCTGAGATCCACGCTGGATGGGCAGTCCCCTCGCTGCCCAGCCCGAGGAGACACAGGTCTCTCCGCACTCACCTGGGTTTGCTCCTCTGCCACCGGTCACGACAGACAGAGCTGTCGGGGTGCAGAGCGATCAGTGATTGTATAAGCGCTTGTGAAAAAGGAGGAGCCGCAGAAGTGGGACCGGCACGCACGCTGCCAGATCCGGCACCCGGCTGCGGTCCTGATCAGCTTCCGTCTTGCCAAATGCCCCACAGAAATTAGGCTTTAAAAATACTTTTTTTGGAGGATTTAATTCTCATTGATAACTCCTATTGAGGTCAGACAGTGGCCATAAAAATCTCTGGCAGAATCATTTGTAATTACTTTTTCATTTTTCTTTTTTCGAGTGAACTTTTTGGACCCCATGGCAGAATCCTCCACGGACGCATGCTCCGTGTTTTCTGCCTCGTGGTAGCCGTGACCACGGGCTGCCGAGGGGCCTGAGCAGGCCCCCCGTTTCTCACTGACAGGCAGCCCGAGGAATGGAACCGTGTTAGCAAGGACGGGAAGCGACCCTCCGCGTTGCTAAGTCAGTGCCGCCCCCTCCATAACTCGGTGTGTTTTTCTAGACCCCAGTCCTCGTCCGCCCCCTCCGACACCCGAGTACAGGAATTCACAGGGCAGTGGGCCATCCACCCCTTCCTGTGAACGAAGCCGTGACGGTCTCCCCACCCCCTCACACGTTCTGGTGAAAGGAATCTGCTACTTTGTTTCAGAGACCGCTCACAATGTATCTACCGGGCAGCGGAGCGTCGTGAGGGACCTGCAGTTCACGCCTCGGCCCCCGGGACCTCTGATTATTTGCTCAAAGGGAATAATCAATTGTACAGCTAGAGAAATCCGGCAAGGTGACCTGGGAGGCACAGACACACGCACGTGCAAGGGCACACAGGATCTGTGTGACCAGATGCACATGCATGCACACACATTTGACAGGGGCAGCGACCATGCATCCGAACCGGTTGGGGCGGGTGCCGCGCCGTGACACCTCCCGCCCACAGGGGCCGGTCGCAGCCCCGGAACACACGTGTCTGTTATGCTTACCCGGGAACACGCTCACTCAAGGGTGGAGTGGGGACCCCACGGCTCCTGAGAAATCTAAGGAGACTTAGAGGCCCAGGGAGGAGGCGGAGGACACGGAGGGAGCTCCGGGGGCGGGTCGCCAAGCCCCGCACCCTGGGGAGCCCTGTGGACGGCGCTGCAAGTGGGCACGGCGCCCGTGGCTGTGTCCCTGCACAAGTCCCCGTGTCCCGGACCTGCCGGGCCGTCCCCAGGAAGGGCACAGCAGCGGAGGCTGCTGTCCCCTCTCTAAGGGGGCTGCTGCCTGCGGCCTACAAATGACAGGCTTGGAGACTGTCATTACCGCACATGGCAAACAGATTACGCGCTGCCCTAATAGATGTTTTAGCTGTGACTCTGGTTTTAGCAGCTCCTCACAGAGCGGCGCTGGGCCGAGCAGCACCTGTTTATTAAAGCTTTTCCGCAGGGAGGCGCCTGGGCCGCAGACGGACACTTCTTGCCTCCCCAGGAGCCAAGAGGGGCCCCTCCTCTGCTGGAGACGGAAGGGCGACCAGCGGGGCGGTGGTGTCCCCGGGCCCCCAAGGGTGCCTGCACCGTCCCTTCTGGATTCACACACGGGCTCCTGACCCATGGAAACTGTGAGGCCACCCAGTTCTGCTTCCAAGCCCCTGAGTGACGGTGACTTCTGACGCAGGGGCAAACTGATGAAAGAAAGCCTGTGGCCATAAGGAGTTGCTGACACCGTTCAGTGCAATTATCTCTCAGAGGAAGAGGCTTCCAGGCAGAAGGGCGTGGTGTTTGGCAGTGAACACTGAGCCCCAGTTTCCTTATCTTGAGTCCTGTGGCCCCCTAAGAAGGCGTCAGTTCTGCGGCCCGGGAGCCGCTCCGTGTCCCAGAATCCTCTGTTTTGCCTGGTATTACATACAAATAGATCGCTCTGTATCTTATTTACGGAGGTCTGTCTGGAAAAAGTCCAGCCATTGTTACTATAACGAGAATGTTTGTGTGACATCGAAGTCACCTGGCAGCCGAGGAGAGTGGACTGGGACGTGCATGTGTGAACAGTGACGACTTCACTGTGCCAGTCAGTGAGCATGTGCACTGTGTGTCTGTTGCATTCAAATTGACTGAGTGAGTAGAGCAATAAATCTGCACCCAGTTGTGTGTTAAGCTTGCACATTCCTCCGTGGAAACCATCCAAGTGACTCAGAAGACCACGGCTGTGGGCAACTGGTGACGGGCAGCTTCATCAGGACCACGTGTCTCCTCACGCATCACGTCTCCCGGTGAAACATCAAGTCACCCCGGTGACGCAGCCCCCCTACAGCCCAGATTTGGTGCCCTGGGCTCCCAGCTTTTCCCAGAATTACAATCACCTTTGAAAGGGAAGAGATTTCAGACAGTTGATGAGATTTAAGGGGATACGAAGGGGCAGCTGGTGGCTGGGAGAACTGTGTCATCTCTTTTAAAAATGACAGTCCTCATCCCTTCTTTTCCCAGCTCCCTCCAGAGCCCCGGAGAGGGAGCGGCCCCAGGAGGCGAGAGCTGCCCGCACACCGGAGGAACTCCCTGCAGAGTGTCCCGCGCGGCGGGCTGTTTCCACTCTTAAAGCACGGCCGGCAGAGGTCCACGCTGTCTGTGTGGCGAGTGGGGCCTCAGCCCCTGCACCTGCTGGCACCCGTGGGCCAGTGTAAACCTGTGCAGAGGAACCTGCGGGGAGGGGGTCTCTGGCTGAGGGGGAGGGGGGCACAGAGCATAACGGGAGACTGACAGAAACCATTTCTAGAGAGGTGACAGACGACAGGGGACAGGGTGTGGCTTGGAGCAGGGAGCAGGGAGTTGGTGGCACAGAGGGGGTTGCAGAGGGGAAGCGGGACGTCTCTCCCAGGTGTAGGGAGAGGGCGGCTGGAAATGCAAAGGCCAGCCCTCGGGGTTAGCGGCCACGACCGTGAAGTCGGACCCACAGCGGGGGCCCTGAGCTGGAGGCGCTTGAGAAGTCAGTGGGAACAGAATCGTCACGGCGGGAACCCCCCGGGGCCGCAGGAAGGAGCGGGGAGGCCCCGGGTGCAGTGAGGGTGGGAGACCGGCTGCCGTGACGGGGACCCACGGCTGGGTGCCCCTGCCCTTCGTTACTGCGTTTCTGCGCGGCCCGAGGCCTGCCCCACGCCCCACGCACACTCCTGCTCTCTCTGCCCGCACAGTAGGGCTGCGGCTGAGGCCCTTCGCTGTGCGTCGGGCTCCTGTGTGGGCGCCAGCACCCCACGCAGCCCCAGTGGAGACAGGGTGTCCTGTGATGTACCCACATCCTCACTCAGGTCCCCTTTACGAGCAGCCAGGGGAGGCCCTCGTAACCACTCTCTGTGACCTTCAGAGCTGTCACAGCGCTCCCGCCGTGTGGCTTCGAGCACCTTCACAGTCGGAAACCTGGGGAAAAACCCTGTCCTGCCCACCCCGCTGGGCCCGCCCGACAATGCTGAGTGTTTCCCCCTTCCCCTGTGTGGCACACTCACACACCCACACACTCACACACCCACACACTTTTCCTCTTGCCATTGTAGCTGAACCGTTCATTGCATGTCATTTTGCAAACAGTGAGGCTTATGTCCCATGAGGACACAAGGACACCCTGGTCCCCAGCTTCGTTCTCCGACTGCAGCCGTATTATGAAGGCTGGGGGGGGGTTGGGTAGGGGCTGGGCAAGGGTGCCCCCAACCCCGGGGACCCTGTGACACCCTGAGCCCCGGCAGGTGCCCGCTGGCTCAGGTGAGGGGGTGCAGGCGAATGCAAATGCTCGTCCCCGAGCTGAGGAGCAGGTGCGGGGCTGTGGGGAGGCGGCTGTTCTTGCTGAGTCTGAAGAACGTCTTCAAGAGCGGTAATGAGGGGCCTGGCTGATTGCGGACGGCTCCGGAATGCAAACGACAGGGACGCAGGGGCTGCGAGCGGGCGGGGAGCCGTGAGGCAGCACAACACAGCGGGACCGGCCAGCCTTCCCCGCATGAATGTGACCCCGGACTGGCAGAGGCCGCGCTGGGCCAAGGGGACGGCGGTCACCGCACAGGGGACGTCTGCAGTGCCCGGCTCCCCGTCCAGGCCGCCCTGGGTCTCCGCCCTCCCCCCCGTGGGGAGGGGAGGCTGCGGGCAGACCAGCAGGTGGGGAGCAGGGGGCCTGGGAAGCCCGGACGGGTCGCGAGCGGACGCGTGACGACAACCCGCAGGTCCCCCCAACAGAAGCTATGGGGAGAAGAGGCGGGTCCCGCGGAACTTGGGAACAGTCTGGGCAGGCAGTGGGGGGGAGGGGGGAGAACAGAGGACATCGGGCAGGGAGACGGATGTCCCGGCAGGTGGGCCGGCAGGTGAGAGGGGCTGCAGGCTCCGGGGTTCAGGGTCTCGTCCCTGGGGGTCCCCCACACTGCAGCAGTCTCCCGAGTGACCCTGACATTCGAGACACGAAATACAAACAGATCTGCCCCCCGCCCTGCTCTCTCTCCCCTCCAAGGCTGCAGTGAAAAGCAGATACCAATATTGATAACGACCCAGATACTGATAACCAATGTTGGTGCCGCACCAGAGAGACGAGGCGGAGGGTCCGGCAGGTGTCAGACCCCAGAGCCCACAATGGCTGAGGCCCTGCAGAGAGCCAGGGAGGGTGGAGGGGTCTCTGTGTCCCGGGAAGGTGCCCCCAGGCTCAGGGGCGGGGACTCAAGCCTGGGGGCTGGCTCGGGCAGGGCAGCGGCCACCCAGGGAGAGCGACCATTGGGCTTCATCCCTCCACTGAGCCCATCGCTTGCTGCCCAGGGAATCGTCTCTGACCTCCCAATGGGCCCACCTCTCTCCTCTGTGTGTGTGCGCGGCATGTGTGTGTGTGGGTGTTATGTGTGCGCTGTACCATTTGCTTAGACAAAGGACATGTGTGGCAAGAGGGGCCGTGGCCCCGACAGCACCAGGTGACGGCTGGCTGTGGGTGAGACGGGGCCCTCATGGGGCCGCCCACCCGAGTCCTGCAGGGCCCTTGGCCCCGTCTCCCGGCTCCTGAGAGAAGGGTTCACTTGAGGTCATCCCGGCGACACAGCCCCATCCGAGGACACGGGACTGCGGGGACGGGTTTCTCGCTCGTGATGTAGGTCACAGCTTCCGCAGATTGGCTGTTGCTGTGGCAACCGGAGCCTCTGCCTTGCTCGGGGACGGTGGCAGTGTTCCTCTCGGTCCCGGAGCATCCGGGAGCCTATAGAAGCAGCCGCCCCTGCACCCACGGGCCCCCGGAGGGACACACGCACAGTCTCATCTCACCAGGCCCCCCTCGCTTTCCTCACGATTGAAATGGCAGCGGCCGCCGCCTTCCCGGGGGGCTTCAGGGAGTCAATTTAACCCCTGGCTCTGGGAGGGCTCGGAGAGGATGGAGGCGCAGCTATCGCGGCTCAGAACACGCGGCTCTTCCCCGTGGCTCGCTGAGGTCGCCGGGTGAAAGCTGGGAGGACTCCCCCTGCCTCTCCAGCCCGCACCGGTTGGGCCGTGCCCACACTGCCCTGAGGGCTGGGGTCCCCTCTGCGCCCACCGCTGGGCAGCAGGCAGCCGAGTGCCCTGAGCTCTGGGGCAGCTGTGGACTGTCCACGCAGACAGGGATGTCCGTTGGATGTCATACACCCAAGACGCCAGCACAGACGCCCGCAGCCGCCCTCCCTCCCCACAGAGACTCCACACAGGCCCTCGGGCCCCGCTGCCCCTCAAGGGAGCGCATCCCAGGGCCTCAAGGCCCAGGCACGGCAGGGAGATGCAGGGGTCCAGTCCGACCCCCAGCCCTGTGCTGCGGGGAAAGGAGGGGTCGTCTGCAGCCCCTGAGGGGCTCCTGGCATCCGCTCACTCTGTGTCCCTTTAAACCAACCGGCGCTGATCACATAGCAAGTCGGCACATTCTCAGTCAGGTCTGGGCTGGCGGTGCTGTGGCCCTCAGCTCCGCTTTGCTGGGGGAGGTGCCCAGCAGCAGGCCGCAGACCTCTGGAGGCCACAGAGGGTGCGGTGGTCAGGCCCGAGCCGAGTGTGCAGGGAAGGAGCCGTAGACAGTGTGCCCGCCACTCCTCTCCAGTGCGGGGGCTGGGGGCACGATGGGACACCAGTCCCCTATGCCACAGGCGGTGGGACCGGCAGCTGTGACGAGGTCTCCCTGCAGGTGAGGCTGAGTCCACCCAAGGGCAGGCTGGTCAGCTGGGCCTCACCAACCAGGCGAGTGCAGGCCTCCCCCCAAGGGCGGGGCCCACAAAGTCCCACACGGTGTGAGCCCTGCACCTGCAAGGCAACGCGTTCTTCTGGCTCCCAAGGGAGAACCAGTCCTTCTGGCCGGGCCCGGCCGGACCCGACCCGAGGGGGTCGCTCACCAAAGGGCTGAGAGTTGCAGTCCTGTGTGCGCCCCACCCCCGAGCGGACGTCCCTGCGGAATGAATGTCTGGGACAAACACCCAGGGCAGGGGTCTGAGGGCAGGGACGGGGGGCAGGACAGGAAGGTGCGGGGGGAAGCTCAGCTCCCAGCAGCTGTGGGGCCTGGGCCGTGCTTGGGCCCCCAGCGCCCCATCTGTATGCAGGGAAGGGGACCCCTTGACCTCTGTGGTCCTTCCACAGAGGTGACAGCAGTGGACACTAGGCCAGCGGCAGGGAACGGGTCCCTGAGAGAAGCCTCACGGGGGGGGGGCAGGAGTGGGGAGCAGGTTCCGGGAACACCTGGGGGGCACGTTCTTTCAGGCAAAAGCGCTGCAGGAGTCCGGTGGGTGAGGGTTGACGATAGCCGTGCGGCTCTGAGAGGACGTGGGGGGACACGGCCCCCCCAGGGACCCCACAGTTCACTCCCAGCAGCCTCTGGGAGGGGGCACGTGTCACTTACAACAGCTGAGGCGCGTGTCATGGGTCCCCACAGCAGGAGGTGAAGGCAGAGGCTGAGCCACAGCCGTGGGCCGCCCTTTCCCAGCTAGGACGCCGGCCAGGATGGCCGCAGGGACCCCAGGCGTGTGCTGCTTTCTAAGGACCCGAGACCAGTGAGTGGGAAGAAGAAATGGAAAGAAGTCTCTTTAGAGGTGGCCGAGCCAGCACGCGCCCACTGATCCTGCCTCTGCAAGCCCCACGGAAGTGACCGCAGCAGCAAAGGAGGACGCGCCTGCGCAGTGAGGGGCGGCCCAGTATCCCCACGTGGGCTACGGAAGAGGGCAACTCATTCATGGAGGCGGGGTCGCACCCAGTCACTCCCCTGGGGCCGGGCCCTGGGCGGAGGCCGGTCTGCCCTCCTCTCCTGCTCCCGACACACGGCCAAAGCCCGACCTCTCTGCCGGAGAATCGCAGCCCTGGGAGGCTGCGGAAACGCACGCACAGGTTCAAATCATCCAGCCCACAGCCTCGCCCGGACAGCCTCACCCAGGCCGAGGGAGACAAGCGGCGCGTTGCAGAGACACACCACTGGCAGGAAGGTGCCAGGCTCCAGATAAAGCCCAAGGTGCCCCTCTAAGGAAGAAGGGCAGGTCAGAGCGATGGAGGGGACGTGTCACGTGCACGGGACCCGCCAGAACAACATGAAGACACTTTCAGACTCCGACTCCGAATATTTACCAATAAATAACTCTTTCTGGAGGAGCTGAAAGTGAATAAATCCCAGCAAAAATGAAAACAAAAACAAGGAAAAGTACAGAACAGATGCAACATGGAGCGACAAACAGGATAGCTCAGAACAAGGGAGCTACACTTGACTGTTGAGAGCAGAGCTGTTAAGAAGGTACTTTAAAAGAAAAATTACCCCTGGCTGGTGTAGCTCGGTGGGTTGAGCATAGTCTGCGAACCAAAGGGTCGCTGGCTCCATTCCCAGTCAGGGTACATGCCTGGGTTTTGGACCAGGTCCCCAGTAGGGGGCGCATGAGAGGCAACCTCATATTGATGTTTCCCTCCCTCTCTTCCTTCCTCTTTGTCTAAAAATAATTAAATAAAATGATGACAATAAAAAGATTAAATTTCCTGGATGACATTAATTAATAACATCGCCTAAGATACACAATTACATAACACACCTTCTGTACGGCATGTTGTGTGTTCACCACCCAAAGTCTGGTGTCCCTTGGTCATGGTGTATGGGACTCCCCGTCCCCACCTGACACCTGGGAGCCACCAGCGTTGTCCGGTCTACGTGGGTTTTTGTTCTGCTTGTTGCTTCTGGTTTCATGCCCCACGGGAGTGAAAGCACGTGGTTGCCGGCCTTTCCGGGCTGACTGATATTCTCAAGGTCTGTCTGTGTGGTTGCAAACGGTGGCATTTCCTCCCTTTGGGGGTTGAGTAGCGTTCCCTCCTGTGCACGCACCACATCCAGAAGCTCTTCTGAAAGAAGTGAATGCATGATGTAAGGGCAAACCTGAGAGCTACAAAATCCCAGGGCATCTTTAACAAACAGAGAAATGGGCTGAAAATAAAGAGAAGATCTCCAGAGTTTCTAAGAGAGGCTAAAGGAGCCACAGCAAAGTGTCCTGAGTCCGCCCTCAAAGCCGGAAGCCAGTGGGGCAGAACCCTGAAGGGGGTTACTGTCAGAGCAAACCGTGTCTTTCTCGGAGCGACCACAAGTGAGCGTGAAACGAGGGCGTGCTCAGGTACGTGGGCCCGGGGGCAGGCCCCCCTTTCTCGGAGAGGTGCCCCAGGGTGTGTTCCCAAACTACAGGAGCCGAGCCCAAGAGAGGCGGCCGAGCCCACCTCCAGCGGGGGTGCTGACGACTGTGAGTTCCAAAGCCATCGCTGAGCGGGGGACCCAGAGGTGTGACACTCCCACGGAGCAGGGGACAGAGAGGGGGACAGAGTGCACCTGGAGATAATGGAAGGGACAACGTTCCTGGCATGGTAGTTCGTAGATTCGGGGACAATTTCCCCAGTGTCGGAATTTGCTGCGTTGGACGGTTGAGCTGAAGCATTGTTCTCCTTTATTATAACCACGACTGTTCACTGTTAATCATACATGCGCACGCTACTTCGATCACAGTGAAAATGACATGATGTAGACATTGGGAGGAGCACGCGAATTCTTCCAGATTAATTCCCTATACAATCAAAATATTTCGGGGACGCACGCCACTGTTCGGACGGGGACAGGTGTGCCCCGGCAGAGTGAAGGCTGAAGAAGCGGGGTGGGGACGAAAGGGTTTGGAAATGGGGAGCCCGAAGGGGCCACGAGCAGAGTCCCTGGGAAGGTCACAGGTGGGTTGGGCGTCAGGGGTCCCTGCAGCCACAGGAGCTGCCCCAGTAGAGGAGACGTCCTTGGAAGGTGACAAAATCCTCAGTTCACGTGTGAGGGCACGGACACTTGTCAGACCAGGCGACTGAACAGACAGAGGGCACCATGTGCGACCAGACGTCAGTCTCCAAGGAGACGATTTTTTTTAACAGAGAAGGAAGTCATTTTTGGAACAGACCGACATCTGACCACTAGGACTCAGGGACGACAGGGACGTGCCGGGAAAAGACAGCTCCGAGTTTTAAATCAAATCACCCGTGATGAAGAATGAGTGCTTCCCGCCTCCACGGGGCTGAGAAGTTTCAGAAACTCCCTCCCTGCTCCACGCCGGTCTATTTTAGGCAACAGCATGAAAAAAAAAAAGTGACGCCATCGGTCTTGATGTTCAGAGGACTTTATCTTTTTTTAATTAGTGGCCCTCATCATCATTTCCAGGATTTCCCCCCACATTTGTGGTATTTCAGCTCCACTTTCGGTCTCCACCTGCCCTGCGGGGCTCGTCTGGAAACCTCTTCACCACCGACCACCTTGTTTTTATGGGAAGAGGCATTTAAATTAAAGCAATTGAATTACAAATAAAGTGTGAAATGAAAAGCACTTTTAATGAGAGATTTTACTGTACGCGGACGCTTCCTACTCAGTGAAGGGCAGCTGTACGCTTTTTGGCCCAAGACGGTGTAGATAACACCTGAACTTGGGGGTCCCCTCCAAGGGCTGGGAGCTCCAACACCCTCCGGCCGCAGCCGGTGGGCAGAAGGTGAAATGGGGTGACTTTGGTCATGGCAGGCCCACCCCGCCCCGAGCCCCAAGTCTAAAAGGCAGGAATAAAATGGAAATTACTTTCCAGTGAGTCTGCCACTTTTCAAATTCTACTAGGGAGCAGAGTACAGGGATTAGGAACCTCTGAAACTGTGGACAGTCTCCCCCTCCTCTTCTCCCGGACCCTCCACCCCTGTCTCCCTAAGTTAACACCCCCCGCACCCCGGGCCTGAGCAGCTCCCTCTCGATGTTCAAGATGCAAGGAGTGCGGGCCCTTTAAGAGGGCGGGGAAATAGCCACCGGGACCGTGGATTCCGATATCGATCAATTCACCGATGGGAATGAGGCACCAACACGCCAGTTATAATTCTCTGTACGCGATGATTCCTTTTGTGCCTCTTCTATTTCCATTGTGATGTTTCACGGCAAACTAAATAGCTGAGAAATTGCCAATGTGGAGCAGCACATAATTCTTATTATTATGGTTAATTAAATAACACTCCCCGTGACATGTCGTGGTAATTATCTCTTCTCCCCTCACTCACTCCGCTTCTCCTGGTAATTTAGTTCCTAAATTTATTTCTGAGCCGCGGACTTTCCGAGACGGTTCTATTAATGAGGTCTTTAAAAACGCACGTGTTGTTCCCAGGCTGTGCTGCCGAAGGCCCGCTTTCAATGTGACACAGATTTCAGGTAATTTAAAGGTAATTGGAAGCAAAGCACAACATTCCTCGGGAAATAACTGAGAAAGTAATGGCACTGGTGTTTGTTATTTAGCAGGGATCCAAGCCTTCGCGATTTCCGTGAGTTAGAGTTTCTATGCATCGCGATCTTCTCTGCCGTGGTCCCTAGTCTCATCCCTTCGTCTGAAGCCAGCTCCGATCCAAACCCTCCGTGAACTTTATCCGTGGAGTTCTGGGGGCGGGTCCCTGAACGGCATGACCGCTCCGGCACTGACCCAAGGCCAGCACGGGGCATCGGGCACTGGGCGCTTTTACGGGCCTGTCCCCACACTCCGTGGTCTCTGAGCCCCTGCGGGTGCCCTGCACTTGTCTTCTCGCCGCCCGCTTGGCCCCCGGCTCCCGAGGGAAGGACCCTTCCCCGCAGCCGACACAACTATCTCACAACCCGAACAGATGTTTCCATGGGAATTTACAGACCTGAATATTTTTTATCTCATAGAAAGCAAAAAATAAAGATATTTCGATTCAGGAAGAAACAAGGGAATTGACTTTGAACAGGGGACTTACCTCCTCATCGAGAAGAAAGAAAACACCAGAATCGCTGTTAAGCAGTCACGATTTAAATAAAGTCTGCAACGCGGAGCCGGCGGCAGTGAGTCCTCCAGGGTGGCTCATGGCCACCCTGCCGGTCCCTGCGCAGAGTCCTCATCTGGCTGTTTCCCGCCCCGGATCCCCAGAGCCAGGGTCACAGGAGAGCTGGCCTCATGGACCCTTTCCTGGCTCAAGGAGCTCCTGGATGAGGAGTGTACGGAACGGCCCTGGCACCGAGTCGGCGCTCCAGAAGCATCGGTTCTTGCTGTTATGCTCACAGTTTTACCGGTTGAATCGAAATGCGAAATCTCTGAGCGGGAAGCCTCCTGGAGGGGCCGAGAGAGCCAGCCGAGCCTGACGGGCCCTGATGCCGGCCCAGCCAGTCCCAGGACGCACTCGCCACAAAGGGCAGAGGGGCCTATGTGCGTTTTGTCCTACACCAATGTCGGAAAGCCGATGTGAAAGAGCCCACGTGAACGGACCGGAGGGGTGCCCACGGGCATCTCCAGCCACCTCGCACCCCCCACCCCAGTGCGTCTGACGCCAGGGGAGCTGAAACCACCTTCCAGGGGGTTCGTTTATCAAGTTCCAGGGGCCCACGGATGGGCCAGACACGGGGCTTAGGAGGGAAGAGGAGAGAAAGGAAGGGACGAGTGAGCGGAAGCCAGGACAGAGTTGGTGCCCGAGACTCTCCGCAGGTTTGCGGGCTCCCTCCCAGCACCCCCAGCGCTAGCGATTTCCTTGCCAGCCAGCGATAACTGTCCTGTGAAAGCGGGTTGGTCTCCCCCGGACCACAGCTCCCTTCAGAAAGTCAACCCGGGCTCCCTCCTTCCATGGCGGATTCCAGATGTTCTGAGACAAGGGCGTGGGTGGACTTTTGTGCACAATCCGTGTGGCGTCTGGCTGCATGTGCGAGTCTGGATGCCTCGCACCGGATGGCATTGCCTCTGCCGGGGTGCGAGGCTCTGGCTGTGTCCCCGGGTCTCCCCGAGGCGGCTGCAGCCGAGGAGACGGACCTCTCCCACTGACCTTTCTGTTCTGCGACCCGTGAGAGAGAGAGAGAGAGAGAGAGAGTGCGGGCTCCCCCGTTCTTCCCTTCTGCCCCTCCCGGCCCTTCCGTCCGCCCTCGGCCATTAGAAGAACAGAGGACCCCACTTCTACCTTTTAATTGGGTGTTTAGCGGGGCCGCGTTTGAAGGCAATTAACGGGGAAAAGCATCTTTGTCCTGCTCTATCAATGAGTCTTCGAGAAAAATGGCAGCCAGAGGGTGGGGGGGCGGTGATCCTGTGTGGGCCGGGAAGCTGTTGTCCTTTTCCGCTTTCCCACCTCCCCACCTGCCCCCTGCCCCCTCCCCACCGTCACCGCCAGGCCAATTACCGCCCGGGAGTGCGGGAGGGGCGTTCGATGCCACTTTCCTTGCGTCCCAGGTCTGCACGCCTTTTCTTCAAGTCGGCCAGAGCTCTGCTCGGGGAAGAAAGGACGGACCCTCAGAAAAATGTGAAGTGGCTCGAGTGGCTTCTTGGTACCTGTGAAGAGTCCCCTCGAAGCAGCTTAGGGAACAATGGCCGGGGGCGTCTGGCGGGGCCTTGTTTTGTCCACATGATCCATTTCACACGCACCCGGGCGGCTCCTGAATGGAGGTGGGGCACGAGCTTTCACCTTCTTAAAAGGGGGGGACTCGAAGCAAACAGGGGGGGCTGACCGGTGAGAAACGAAATTAAAGGTTCTCTGGGGCCCTTTGTCGTCCGTCCAGCCACACTCACACTCGGCTGGAAAACAGGCGAGAGACACACAAACAGCGGGGCCCACGGCTGTCCCCACGCCCGCTGGATCTGGCCCGGCCGCATGCTGGAAATGCAGACCCCGCCTCCCGTGTTCAAGGCAGATTCTGCATAACCAGCATCATCACGTGGTGCGTTTAACCCGAGCATCAGAAAACACGGAGGTGAGCTGCTTTGAGGCCACTCCATCTTGATGCTAAACCTAGGTTTTCAGTCCCCACAATTGTGAGGAAACTGTCACAGACACGGTGGAGACCACGTTCAGACTAACGCGGGTGCCGTGACATCTTTAGATTCTGCCTCCGCAGCTTTGTCGGCCACGATAACTTTTCAGGATGGTTCCAGGCTCGTTCACCGTGTGGGGGCGGTCACCACTGGGCCCACGGGAAGGGCCTCCCCACGCCCGCCTGCGCCCAGCAGCTGTCGGAGTCCCAGGAACCCGCTGGTCAGAGGGTCGGTGTCACTTTCGAAGCTGCTGGCGGCGCCCACATCTGTCTTCAGTCACAGGGACAGCCCGCTCATTCCCAAGCACGCTTCTCAAGCGTGACCTCAGGGTGGGCTCGGCTTCCTCCCCCAACCCTAACCCAGACACGTCAGGCATCACGGCACCAAAAGAACGATTCCAAAGGGGCGTTTGGACGAGGTGATCTCGGCGACCGAAATGAGAGGCGTGATTTTGTGTCCTTGCTTATCCCCTTTCAGGTCGAGTGCCCAAAAGATGCTCAGTGAGCAACTGTTCAGGAAACGAAAATTGAAAAGAAACGGTGCCCAGTGTTTAGACACCCGTGGCCCTGGGGGGAGGGTGGGTGTGCAAATCAGAAGGCGAGACCAGGCAGCTTTATGGTAGGTGTCAAACTACTGTCGTTGACGCCCAGGGAAGAGAGCAGCTGCGTCAGCAGGGACACGGGGTCCCGTGAGGGCCGAGAGGGGACCAAGCCATGGGAACGGGTCTGGACGTGGGGACAGGGGAGCTGCCCCATCGATCTCCACCGGCCGAGGGACTCAAGGACAGTGGTGTCCACAGGCCTCCTCCTTCCCTGCCCTGCAAGGTGAGGGACAGGAGAAGGACGCAGACAGCGGCAGATGAGGCTGTGCCGTGTCGTGGGGTGATGAGGTCGTGCGTGCAGCCATGGGAGGAAATGAACACCCGGCCGCAGGCCTCAGCAGAACAGAGCCGACCAGGTCCTGGGGGCTACGTGGACGGAACCACCCCCAGTTTTTGCAGCTCCGTACACGAGGGGAAATGGCTGTCCGACCAGGATGTAGAGAGGCTTCAGGACGCAGCGCAGCCCTGAGGTGGTGGGGGGAACAAATCCCTTTTGGAAACATCAAGTTGGTGACCAGTGTGAAACCGAGGCCACGGTCAAGGTGGGGTGGATGACAGCCCAGTGGGTAGTCAGCTAGCAGGGGGACCAGGACACCGGAGACCAGCTGGCAGTGACCAGAGCCCTGTGCGCATCCTCAGATGGACAGGGCAGCAGGAGAAGGAGGGAAGGGCCAGGGCCAGGGAGGAGTGGTGGTCTGGGGGGCCCTGTCTGGGCTGCAAGGGCTGCCGCCCTGAGTGGGTGCTGGCTGTGGGCACACTGGGTAGCTGTCCGCCATCCGGGTAGAAACAGCTCCCAGGACCAGCCCTCGGCCCGAAGAACTGACCCCCAGCATCTGCACGGACTTGCCAGACTCCACGAATTCTACGGAATCCAGAACAAATAGAGAAACCTCTACCTTTGCCTTAAAACGACCTAAAGGCATTGTCTTGGGTATGAAACACCTTCTCTGGCCTGTGATATGCCTCTGACCAGGGGGGCGATTGGTGTGCCCGACAAACTGACTGTTGCAGGCACAGGAATAGCCCCTTTTCTCAGTGTGCGGGTCCACACTCGGACAACAATGGACAAAGAACACTTTGCTTCTACAGACGGAAATGATACAGAGATGGAAAAATAATGCCTGGATTTGTCTGCCAAGAAAACGCGTTCAGCTTGAGATAGAAAAATCCCGTTAATCGCAGACACGTGACCCTCAGGTTCAGGAACGAGCCTGGTAAAGAACCAGGGGACTTTGGGCACCGCCTCATGGCTGATGGCAGTGACCTTGAGGGAGGTCCATTCCCTCATCTGCACAACCCAGGGGGTGGGACCAGCAGTGACCCAGTTGAGGCCCCACCCCTCACCCTGGGCCCCTGACAGACACCCCTAGCATCACTCTCACAGTCCAGTCGGTCACTGACACCACAACAAAGCCACTGGGCCCACCAGGACCACACGCCCTCCGAGCAGTCACTCATGCTGCCACCTGGGACGCGAGTGTGGCTCCCAGTGTCAGTGGCCAGAGCAGGCGCTGCCTGCCCCCCCCCGACTCTCTACCGCCTCCGAAACCGCCCTCCTGCCTCGCCGCCACCCCTCACGCCGCCCACCCTGTGGCCGTCACTAAGGGCTGTTCTCAGGTCACACCAGGTCACTGTCCTTTGGTCCCCTTTCACTTTGAAAACTGGGTCTCTGCCCCCCCTTGGGGTGCTAAGACAGGACTCAGGAGCAGCTGGTGTGATATAAGCAGGGCGTCCACCGGGCACCAAACAAGGCCATGGGCATTATCAGACTGTGTCCAAGGGGCTGGGCCCCTGGGGACAGTGTCAGGTACCTACCACTGTCCAGGGTGTGTCAGTCCACAAGCCGCCCACGGAGCAGTAGTGACAACCACGGTCACTACAGACTCGGCCGAGGCCCCCCGTCTTACTGGACACACCTACAGAGCGGGGACGGCCTGGGTGACAGTGTCTCTCTACAGCAATTTATACAGAGGGTGTTGATCCGTCTTCAGGGCATCAAAAAGGAATGTAAAGAGTGGCATATCACTGCAGTGCAGTAGCCATCAGAAATGATCTTAAATTGATTAAAGCCTGACTTGTCTTAAGCACTGTTGACCTATATTCGCTCCTGCCTGTTCTCGGCATCTCTCGGCTGCGCGATCGTACGGAGACAGGATGTCGGAGTGGGCGCCAGCCGCTTCCTCCTCAGGAAGGATGCCAGTCGCCGAGACCCTGCTGGCTGGGGGGCTGAGGCTGACCACCTCACAGGGAAAGGCACCTCTCACCTGACGTGGGAGGCGGGTGGGGACCTGAGCCCCCTGAACTGATCTCAGGTCCCGGGCACGCGTTTGAAGAGGCGTCTCGAGGGTCCCCCGGTCCCAACACATGGGCCACCCAGTCCCGCCCCGCGCCTGCCTGCACCCCTTTCTCCCACACTGTCTCACTGTGTCGCGTTTTACATCCGTGTGGGCCATCGTGGGATGTGTTTCTGCTTAGCAACGGCGAGTTGGGCTCTTTCTTCCCCACCGTCACGCAGCAAGCACCCAAGGACAGACAGCCTGGGACACGCACACCAGTGAAGCAGGGACGGAGCAGGACGGCGGTGTGTGGTTCAGGCCGCGGAGCCCCAGGGTCGTGAGCCTGGCAGGGCCTGCCCTCAAGGGGCACAGGCAGGGACCAGGGCACCCAGCAAGGCCGTGTCTCTGGCCGAAGAGGCGGCCTTTTCCTGCCGTGTTTACAGGTGGAGAAACTCGCTGTGTTGATTTGGGGTCGACGGGAGACTTGGGGGAAAAGGGCTCCGGGTGACAATGCTGAAAGTCGCTAGACCACGTGGGACTTGGAAGGGTGTGGCAGACGAGGTGCCCTGATAAAACGTTCTGGGCCAGACATTTAGGAATGGCGCCCACGTAGCCAGAGAGCAAAGACATCCCCCTGAGGGCAAGCAGAGGGGAGGGGCTGAGGGGCGGAGGGGGCGCACGGCCTGGGACACGGGGCTGACAGAGTGTCTCCCCCAAAATGGGACCCTGAGAAGCTGAGGGTGTTCACAGGGTCCTCTGTGGGCTGGGACCTCGTGGTGAATAGAAGGAGGAGCCTGTCACAGGGGTATGGGTGGTGGGGTATGGGGACCCGAGCAACTCACAGGTCTGTGGGGTCCCAGCCCCGGGCTGCTGCCTCTGGGGGAAGTTCCCGTTCCCAGGCTCAGTGGGGCGGTTCCGGGAGCGAGGCTGAGAAGGGGCGGGGCTGGGAAGGGGTGAGGCGGGGCCTCAGCGGTCTCCCGCCCCACCTGCCTCCAGGCCCCGCCCCCGGGGCAGAGCACTGGGCACGGGCCCTGGCATCACACAGAAGTGACTAAATGCCACCTGGTTTGTGAAATAACATCGATACCAGAAACCGTCTGGACCAGTATCATGCCCTTCACTGTCCCTCACATCGGGCTACTGTCGTCATCACCCTTTGCAAAGGAGACACTCGGGACGCAGGCAGGTGGGGTCACTGGGCCAGGGCCACCTGCCGGAGGGCGGGATGCCCCTCTGCTCTTCCCCAGACAGCTGTGTGACAAAGACACTGCTCCCCCCGGAACATGCGGCTGGCACCTCCTCAGAGACAGACTTTTAAATGTCTTTCACTCCACATCTTCAATGCTTCCAGGACTATCTACATTCTTATACTTGTTTTGGGTCAATTTTTGATGCTGTGTTTTCCTACAGATTTATTTATTTCACCTTCTTTTATGAAGCTATGGATAGAAAAATGAGCCTCAACAGTACTTTTCTTATTTTGTTAATGCGTGAAGAATCTGGGGAGGCGAATTCTTCACTGCAGACACCATTAATTACCCCTTCTCTTTTCCCTGATTAAACTTGCCGTGAGTTTATTAATTATCTCAGTCTTTACAAAGATTCAACTTTTGGCTTTTTGCTCCTTACTACTACTGCGCATCCCCAAGTTCATTAAGTTTTTCATTTTTACCACCGTTCTCCTTTCTTTGGGTTTAATTTGTGGTCATCTTCCAATTACTTGAGATAGATCATTCACGTACAAATTTTAAGCCTTTTGTTCCTTAAAAATGCATCTAAACCCGTAAATTTGCTCTAAGCAAGGCTTCAGCTGAATCCTACAGACATGCTGCATTTTGCTACTGAATTAAAAATATTTCCTAATTTCTACTATAACCTATCCTTTGACCTGCAGAGTTTTTAAAGTTTTATTCTTAATTTTTAAATGAATATGTGACTTTTTTTATTCTTTTAGTTACCCATCATCACTGCTTTCTGGTTTAAGTAAAGTATGGTCAAAATATACACTCTGTTTAACTTGATTTCCATGAAATGCGTTGAGACCCCCTTGCTTGGTGGCCAGAACACCATCAGCCTTTACAAGCCTTTCCCCTGTGTTCACAGGTAACACGTACATGAAGTGACCTGGAGTCGTAATTACAATGTGGCGTCCGCACGACCAGGTGTGCTGACTGCTGAACTGTTTCGATCCTTTCCTGTCTGGCGACTGAAACTTGTACCTTGAATCACTTTGTGAGGCTGTTTTGTGAACGAAGGGAGCGAGGTTTCCCACCTTCCCTCCGCGGCCACTCTCCACGTGGTCCTCGCCGTCCGCCCTGGCCCCGCCGAGGCGGTGTGGGCACTTTCACACCTTGCGGGCGAGCCGAGCCTTTCATCATTGTCTCCAGGAAACTCACCTTTGGAATTTTATTTTCCCTCCGACAGTAATTGATGGGACCACAGCCCTTCTGCAGCCGGGTTGTTTGGTTCGGGTCCCAGCCCTCCCCGGCTCTCAGCTCCATGCCTCGTGGTCTTGGCACTGCACACCTCACCCCCACTTCCAGGACCACGGGATTTCTGCCTGGCACTTGCTGTCTGTCCCGGCCACGGCTGAGGGTCAGTGGCATGAACGTACCACGCCACCGTGAGGAACGCGGAAATCTAAGGTTGGCACCGGGAACCACCGAAACTACTGCTCGGCCCAAGGCCCTGAGAGTTTGCCGAGTTTGGTCACAATGTTGAACTGTCCCGCGTCACCCCCTGGGCCGGCTCTGGCACCCAGGGCACCTCGGCACACAGTCTGGGAACGGTGTGGTTAGCGCTTGCAAAATGTATCTTTTTTTCCCTCATTTCACTTTCAACCTTTCTGCCTCCTGAGGTGCACATGTGCCACCATAAGAGGCCTATCATTGGCTCCTCTATTATTTTTAAATCCTTGTAAACATTGTTTGCCTCTTCAGGGAACCCCGCCACGGACTGCGTGTCTGTGCCCCCGAAGTTCATTTGCTGACATCCTCACCCCCAACGCCAGGGGACTTGGATAATACCGTTTAAATGGCCCTGCCAGCCATCGCAACCGCGCTGAGGTGTACGGGACACTCCACCCAACCACAGCAGAACGACACCGTCCTGAGCACACGCACACTCACCCCGCAGGCCCTGCTCTGGGCCAGCACACGGGCCTCGTCAGATGCAGCGGGGCCACAATACAGCCAAGTTTTCCTCTGACCACAGCAGCAGGAAACAAAATGTCAGCGGAAGGATTGAGGGGCATGCCTCCATCGAAGATTCGGAGGTGAAGCGACAGACCTCCAACTACCGAGTGTGTCCGAAAGAATTAGCAGAGTGAGTAGGGAAAAGGATCGAAACGAGGGAAAGTGAAAACACAGAAATGCATGTGGGAGAATCACAGCCACGACCCAAGGGGGCGGCCAGTGCTCGGTGCACCGGCGGTGACGCGTGTGCCAACAGCAAGTGGTGAGAGGCCCTCCCTGTGCCAGCGGATCCGTCTGGGCCACCGACCGCTTCGCCACTTTCACTCGGCACTGAGCTCGCTGGCAGAGACAGAGCAACAGCGCAGGACAAAGGAGCCAAAGGCACAGCATTGGGAAGGGACGAGAAGCTGCCCTTAGGTGAGGGGGACAGGACCGGCATGTGGACATCCTAAGGAATTCACACCACACGCACACACACACACAGAGGCCGAGATGAGTCACTGAGTTGAGCAGGCGTGCGGGGTACAAGGTACAGTCACTGGTGAAAAAGCAGACACAGGAATTTAAAACCACCACGATAGTGCAAAGTATGAAATTTAGGGGTGCACTGTGCACACGCATGTGCATCAATGCACAGACCCGGAACTATCACACGTCCTGGAGAGAAACCATTGCAAAGTCTGCGGCCAGGAGCTTCACCACGTCCGTGTGCCGGGACCAAAAAGGTGTGGCCCCGAGTCCCCCAGACTGACCTACGGATTCAACAGGAGCCCACTGAAACCCCTCTCGCCTCTGTGTGACATTTGACGTGGTGGCTCAGAAGTTTACGCGGAACTGTGAACAGCCAAGGCCGCTTCCAAAGCAACCAGGGAAGCGCTTCACCTGCCGGATCCCGAGACACACTGTGGTATCCAACTGTGTGCCGTTGGGCACGAGACCACCGCCAGGGTCAGAGGTGAGCTGACCAGGGCTATGGCTCCCTCAGCCAGGCAGGGACCGTCTTGTTGGCAAACGGTGCCAGAGGTCACAGGCAAAAACCCCCGAGTGACCGGTAATGGGACTGGTTCTTGCCAGGTCTCACCCCCCAGTACAGACTTTAGGGGGTCCCAGACAGGAGGTGCTCACTGGGTTCCCTCAGCCGGCCAGATCTAAGAGCCGTCGTCTCTGCACATACGTGTGCACACGCAGCCACTCCATGTCTCCGCTGCTGCCCAAGAATCAGCAAACGTCCCCAGGGAGCCAGCAGCCTGGAGCTGGGGGACAACCTGCTCAGCACAGGGTCTCCAGACCCCGCCCTTGCACTTCCCCAGCACCATCAGCCTCTACCTGGTGGCTTCAAAGGTGCATGTGCCAGCATCTGTGTGTGTGTGCTGTGTGTGTATGCATGTTTGGGCACACAGGTATGACATGTGTACATATGCATGCATTTTCCTGCCTGTGTCCAGGTGCCTTTCTGCGTGTGGGTGCGACTACATGTGCACATGCATGTATGGTCATGTGCACGTGCACCTGCACACACGTGTCTCTGTGTGCAGCATGCATGGAGCGTTCCTCAGGTTCCCAGCACAGGGCACGTCTGCCTTGCTCCTGGGAGTCGTTGTGGCAGCCTCTCTGTCCCCAGGTCCCTCCTGTTTCTGCCCCAAAGCAGCCACATGGGCCAGCCTCTCCTGCAGCCCCCAGCTCCCTCCGGGGCTATTTTCCAAGGGGCCCTCTCCCCACCCCTGCCCCAGTCCCTCTCTGCCCTTCACCGACCGGGTCCCAGGAAGGGACAGTGACTTTTATGGGCACATTTGTCTCTGTTCCTTTTTGCAATTTCCATTAAGCGGCATTTGACGCAAAGTTAACTCGGCCATTCCAGCGTCTCCCAGCCCCTCTGTCATCTGTCCCTGCCCTGTTTCCAGGGTTTCTGGGCCCTTTTCGGAGTAAATCTTGCTAATGGCACGTTTCTGGGTCTCACTGGTTGGTTCTAGAAGCCGAGAGCCTTTTTTCTTTTGATCGATGACTTTCGAACACTTACACTCAGGTAAATAGTGTGACACTAGGCGACTCATTTTACCTTCTCCTATCTTTTCTGTTTACAGAAATTTCTAACTTGTAATTCTCTTTTTGTCTTGCCTTGGGTATAGACATTCACGTCACAGGTCTGAACGTTACTTATTCCAGTTTTGTTGCTGCCACTGCAAAGTGCTGGCCCCGACATCCGCATACTCCCCTGGACGACGTTTTGGGCTTGCCAGCGTTCTGGTCTCTTCCGCCTTCGCCTGCACGCCACGAGAGCTGACACTCGACTCCCCTGTCCCACTGTGCGCAGTGCATCCGCTGTCCACTACTGTGCAGCCATGTAGCCCCAAATCCAGCAGGACTGAAACAGCCAGGCCGTTTTGGCTCACAGGACGTGCCTTTCCTGGCAGAGGGGGTTCCAATCAGTGCCAGAGACCCTCCATCGAGCGTCCACTCAGGGGCCCTGCCAGCTCCGGGCTCCAAGGGGCGGGGCTGCTGTGAGCAGTCACTGACTGGTCTTGGTGTACAGGTGTGCATTTTCTCTTGGGGGAGTAGTGCAAAGTGGAACGCCCAGAAGGTCTGCTTTTGTGAAAACTACCCAATTATTTTCAGACGTGTACCACGTAGTGTCCATGCCAGCGATGTGTGCGTGTTCCAATTCTTTTACCCCCTCCCCCGCCCAACGGTATACAGTCAGTACCATCTACATTTTGGTACCATCTAAAGACTGTACCATCTGCAGTCTGGTGGATACGGCGTCAGATGTAGCATCTCGTTACAGTTTTCATTTGCATTTTCCTAAGGCAGCTGAGCATTTTTTAAAGCGCATTGGCTGCCTGTACATACCGTTTGGGGAAGCGCATAAACCTTCCCCCATTTTTAAACACTGGGCTTCACGGTCTGAGGATTCTTTATCTATTCAAGATACAAGCCTTTTGCCAGACGCATACTTTGCAAAGATTTCCCTCCCAGCCCGTGATCTCTCTCAACAATATCTTCTAGGGGGAAAAAACAAACAAATGCACTTTTCCCCAGAAAGTTCAGTTCACCAATTTGTCCGTTTATGGACTGTTCTCTAGGTGGGTTTCTGGTGATATTTGACTGGCCCAATGATACAACGACCTTCTCTCGTTTTTTCCCAGCACTTTACACCTTTTAGTTCCGCGTGCTGACTCTGAGCCGTCTTTTGTGTGGGTGTGCAGTGTGGCGTTTCCTGCATGTCTGTCATTCCAGCTCCATCTGTTGGAAGGGCGAGCTCTCCCCACTGTGCCGTCTTTGACCTTTTACAAAAATTAACCTTCCACTTCTATGTGGGTTCATGTGGTACCCACTGTTTTCAGAAATTGATTGATCCCCTGTCTCCCGTCCGATACCATGCTGTTTTGATGACTGC
Source organism: Artibeus jamaicensis (assembly GCF_021234435.1). Lineage (NCBI taxonomy): Eukaryota > Metazoa > Chordata > Mammalia > Chiroptera > Phyllostomidae > Artibeus > Artibeus jamaicensis. Next base: position 5,655,493 of record NW_026521936.1, read on the forward strand.
AGTTTTTACAATAATTCTTAAGATTACGTAGGATTAGTCTTCCAACTGTACATGGTTGGTTGTTTCAAATATTCTATTCTAGATTTTCTGTATTTTCATAGGAGTTTTAAAGTTAATTGAACAATTTCTTTCAAAAAATTTAAAAGCTGGTTGGGATTTTGATTAAAACCGCCTTGAATCCACAAGTTGACCTAGAGGAAAACAGTGTGTTAAACACATTGAGTCTTCTCATCCTTGGGCAAATAATCCCTCTCCTCTAATTTAAGTCTGGTTCCTCTGCTTGTCCCATCTCCTCCAGCCCCCATTTCCGGTTGCTCTTACTATTTTCTCCTTATCGCTTCTTTTGAGCAATTTGAATATAACTTGCCTCGGTGTGGCACACTTTTCAGAATATTGCTTGTGCTTACTGAGCTGCTTGTTTCTCTGGGCTTACAGTTTTTCTCAAATTTAGAAAAACTTGCCGTTGTTGATTCAATGACATCTCCTCCCCCAATGCCTCCCGGGAGCTCAGACCTCGTGCGTCAGGAACCCCGGCCAGGCCACGCCGCCGATCCCCTCTCCCTGTCCTTCCCCAGGAGAGCCCACACCTCCGCGCCTGGTGGTGCCCCGTCCTCTCTCCTGGTGGGTCTGATCTGCCCTCCCTGCCTCCACGGTCTGCTTCATCCTGACATTGTCATTCCCACCTCCAGAAATTCTCTCTCTCTGAAGTGCTGTCTTTTCCCTGTCTCCACTTCTATTTTTACATCTCTGATGTCCTATTTAACTCCCAGAACACCTGGAATGCGTTCTCGGAGACGTGTCCCTGCCCTTCTCCGGGGTGCTGGCGTTGAGTCCGTTCCGGACGAGACTTCCCCGACAACTCCCCTCAACGTGGACCCGGTTCTCTGGCTTCTTTGCACACCTGCTAATTTTGACTGAACGCCAAACGTCGAATTTTACCTTCTGATTGCTGGTGTTTTGGTATTTCTACAAATCCTCCTGAGCTTTGTTCTGGGATGCAACTAGCTTACTTGGGAATAATTTCAGCCCATTGCTTTGCGGTTTGCGGGGCGGTTTGGACTACAGCCCGGGGGGCAGAGACCACCTCTCCCGAGACAGGGTCATCCCGAAGATGCTGCCCATTTTCCCGAGGACAGCGTGTTTCTCTGGGGTGGCTGGGGGACGGGCGCCAGGGGCCACTCCCCCTCCAACCCCCGACCCCGGCACACAACAAAGCCATTTCCTCACCTGATTGATACCCAGGCCCTCTGAGCGGCTCTCTTCTCAAGACGTCTGTCCTGGGACCTCCAGCCACCTCCCCACATAGACTCCGGCTCCTTCCTGGTGGCTCAGGCAGGCCGTGGGCACCCCCTCTCCTGCTGTGTGCGGTGCCCAGACGCTGTTCCTGGCCAGCAAGGTCAGCAGCTGTAGGGCTCCCCCTTTACTTCCCATCTCTCGGGGATCCTTCCTTCCTGCTGAGGTCTAGCTTCTGGAAACCCATAGATTCAGTGTGTTGTCTGGGTTTTTTGGGGGGAGGGCAGGAGGTCAACCTTGGCCAGTGGAGGCCCTGAGTTTTTATGCTCAGCCACCTGCTCACTCCCAGCGCTCTGGTCCACCTCTCAGAGCCTCCCCCACCAAACCCCGGGCCTTCCTGCTCCCTGGGCGTCACCCCCTCCGCTCCGGGACCCCTGCTTCTTCACACAGGCGGCTCCTGCCTATTGCCACGTGCCTCCCGCCCCTTCCCAGGCCCCACCTACTCTGTGCACTGTCTGTCCCCACTGGACAGTGGACAGGAAGGAGTCAAGGCTGACCAGCGGACGGACAGCAGGGCTCCAGCCTGCATCCCTGGTTCTGCCGGCCTGGGTGCATCCGTCCTCATGTGCCCTCAGCAGTCTGCCGGGGCGCCCCCGTGGGCTGCTCCACCTGCAGCTGCCCCAGGCTCACAGTGGTCAAGGGGTGGAGGGACACTTGGGCTGGGCCAGCCAATGGTCATTTCCTGCCACCTGCTCGACCCAGGGCCAGCCACATGCCGCCCTGATGGGGCTTACTCCCCTGTGCGGTTTCCCCGGGAGCCACCGCAGAGCCAGGCGGGGGCAGGGAGGGCACCTGGAGGGACAGTCAGAGTGCACCTCCCAGTCCCCCGACAACGCCTCTGGCCCAGTCCCCCGCACTGGGCCCCCCCCACACCGACTGCAGCTGGTCCTCTGCCCACTGGTGGGCGTCTCGGGATCCTCACACCAGCCGTCACCCCGATACCACTGCCCCCACCCCGTCACAGCCCGGAGTGGGCTTTCGAGAAGGCCCGCAGCCCCCCCATTTCCTCGTCTTCCCAGGACTTGCTTTCCCCGTCACAGATAACTTAATTATTCGACTGCGTGCCTCTCTTGAATTGTCATTCTGAACGTTTATTCATGATTCCCGACTCCAGTTGGCAATCGGCAGGTAGACAATGCTCCAGTTAGAAGGATCAAATTAATTCTTTTTTTAAATAAGGAGGGAAAACTACTTACTCTAGACTCCTGGGAAGCAGAAATTAGGTGGAATTTTTAAAATGAAAGAGACAATTATATCTCCCTCATTTATTTCATCTTCTCTTGTTTTTCCCCATGTTCTCTGCCCCCCAAAGCCTGGTGTTAACATCATTCCTGGTGTTAACAGCCCTGACGGGAGCTCTGCCGTGGCCGCGACCCCAGCACGGCGTCTGGGGGGAGGGAGGGAGTCCAGAGCGTTAGGACACCAGCCCTGGGCATTCGGGAGGCGGCGGGTGATGTCTCCCCCTTTATCTCTCTCCTCGGCGGTGGTCTGATTAAGCGCTTTACATCCGCCACCCTGCTTCCCTGCGTCCAATTAGACGCTTTGTTCTAGATGGGTTTTCCCTTACCAGCATTTACCATACCAGAATGCGTTTAAGAAAAATCTTATGATTCTTCCCAAAGATGAGCCACTAAAAAATCCAGGCGGAGTTGTAATTAGTTCATCCGCAATGTCCTGCAACTCAAAGGTCAGTTCCTTCCACTTCACGGCTGTGCTCAGAAAGGGGAACTGGCGGGGGAAAGGCTAAAATTCCGGTCTTCCTGCCAAGACCGCGGATAAACGGCAAACGTCCTTCGAGAGAGGCCTCGCTGTGGCCTGCGGGTGTTAACTACCTCGTCAGCCTTCCTCCCTCCGTCTTCCCTCCTACGCCCTGTCCACAGACCCTGCCCCAGGCTGACACTTCACGATAATGGCTGTTTTGGCGAGTGTCCTGTGAGCTTCTGGCAGGCCCGGACGCCGACAAAGCAGTCCCATCCAACACCCAACGATTCACCAGGTGCGACTCAAACAGCGAACTGTCCAGGACCTGGAGTTGCTGACCTGTGTCCCCCCTCAGTGGCCAGCAGCGGCTGAGTCCGTTGAGAGGGCAGGGGGTGCTTCCCTCGCCCTGAGCACCTCACGGCCCCCTCATGCCGCACGAGGGCCCCGCGGCCCCCAGCTGCCCCAGGAATGAGGCTCTGGGACCAAGCGGCCCCAGAGGTCTCCCGCCCACAGCGGCTGCCGCTGACCACGCTGTCCCTGTGTTCACACAAGTGGCCAGAGCAGGGTCTGGTGCTGCCGTCACACAAAGCGACTCACGGTAAATACAGGGAAGGAGGGGATTTGGGAGGGGTGGTGGGTTTACGGCAGCACCAAGCATAACAGGACTCACACCCAAGCTCGTCCTGTTACGCTCATTAAACATGTGCATGTTGCAGGTCGGTGATGCCTCCAAAGAGCCTTAGTGTTGTTGCTTTTTTTTAAATATGCTGATCAGTTTGAGAAAGCAAGGATGGGGAACAGAGAAAGGTCCATTGGCTGCCTCGCATACAGGCCCCGAATGGGGATTGAACCCGTAACCCAGGGATATGTACCCTTGACCAGGGAATCGAACCCACAACCTTCTGGTGTCTGGGACGACACTGCAACCCACTGAGCCACCTGGCCAGGGTGTGTTTTGTATTTTTTGTTTTTTAAGAGATGGATTTTTCCCCGTTTTTACTCATGACAGCAGTCACAAGGGACGGGGGCTGCTGAGAAAATGCAGAGAAGGTGGCAACCACGGGCCCCTGAGGGCTCGGGACCAGCCCGTGGGCATCACGCAGTGCCCGAGGGGCCATGAGGAGGACCCGAATGAAAACACCTGCCCCGAGAGGTGGGACCCCGCCCCCGCCCCACACCTGCCCCCAACCCAGCGGAACATCAGGAAGCGCCCAGACCAGGACGTTTGCGTCTATGCACCTGGGCGCTGCTTCCAGCCCACACCCGACAGGGGACACCCAGGTGTTTGTGACCCTCGGGGACTGGTTTCCACTCATCCATTCAGGTGGCCAGCTGGTCAGTTACATGGGGCCACAGCCCCCCGAGAACCTGCCGAGCCGCTGCACCCTCTTCAGAGAAACACCCGCGTACACACATGCACACAAGTTTGCACACAGCGGCGTCACCCCCACTGAGAACCCCGAGCACACGTCCAGGCAGAACTTCCCCGTGTCCAGAGGGCTCTCAGCCTTTTCCTTTTCCTGACCCTCTTCTGTGACTGGGCTGCGGACAGGCAGCCGCCCAGACTGGAAGCCCCACCTGCTCGGGGTCTCAGCAGCACCCGAGGTGGCCTGCGAGTCCTGAGTGCCCGTGGGAGACGCCAGACTGCCCTCCGTCAGAGGCCACCTCCCTTTCCGTGGTGCGAGCGTCCAGCCTGACTTCAGGGAGCGTGGGTGGGGGCACGCCGGGGCATCGCCGACCTGCGGACACCGGGGAGTCTGGGAGGGAGCGCAAGGTCAAGAAGAAAGGGGGAATCTGCCTTATTCCGCAGGGGAACTTGGCCGGGCGCCATTAACACCCAGGAGGAAGGGACAGCTCCTTGGGTGACAGGCCGAGGACAATTACAGGGCGGCCGTGAGGAGCTGGGGGGGGGGACGATGATGGATCCCTCTCCTACCGGAGCAATCATCATAATTCATCTCCAAATCGGCAGTGAGACACGGGGGCGGGGAGGCCGACGCACCAGCCGGCCACGTGGCGGACACTGTCTTGTAAGCAGCCGCCCCCTGAAATCGGGGGCCCCTTCCCGACGCCGGTTGGGACCCTGACTGTCTGTCAGGCCTGTGAAACCGAGGCTCCTCGCTGGGCCCACCCAGCCGCGCTCCCAGCCTTCTCATCCTTGGCGCTTTGTTCCCACCAGGGGCGCCTTTGCTCTGCACGGCCAGCATCCCTGTTTCCCGCCGGTCGGGGGAGGAAATGGCGCCCTCCTGAGCCCGGAGCCACACCTCTGGGTGGCAGCGGCCCAGGCGAGTGTCTCTGCTCCTTGAGAGGGTGGCCGGTGTGAGAGCAGCTCGGAGATGGGGCGGGGGCACGTCCCCCCAGCCCGGACCGCCACCTTCCCAGTTCCCTGTTCCTTCCACCCACTCGGCACTCACACTTCAGGGTCGAAATGAGCCCTGAAGCAGACTCCGCACCCCCTACTCCCCCGAAACCTGGGAGCAGAGCTGCTGGGAAGACGACACGGGGCGGGAGGGGTCGCCAGTGCACGGTGTGGTCGTTCACAGCCAGAGGTCCCTGTTCGCGGACTGGCTGAGCCGCACCGCCTTGGTCAGGAACCGGTGAGTGTTCTCTGGCAGCGAGGAGGGAAGAGCGTGGGTTGGAAATTGCGCCCTGCACTGTGCCCCCAGGGATCCCGTGGTGTGGAAGGGATGTCTCAAGGTGTCTTGGGTGCGTGTCCTGGGCGCTGGGCTCCTGGGAGGGCGGCGCAAGCTCGGCCTCCAAGGAAAACTCGGGCTGACACTCAGACACAAGAGCTGTGTCCTCTGCGGCTCACTGACGCTGTCACGGGCCAAGCCCCATCGCAACTCTCTCGTCCATGCCGAGGGCCCTCGGCCCGTGGAGTGGAAGTCACAGTGCACAGCAGGCTGTGGGCTTCGGCTGGGCAGCTGGCAGCTGTGGGCAGAAATCCCAGTGCCTATGGGACGGTGGCTGCTTCACACCCGGAGGGGAGAGCAGGTGGGTGCTGGGGTTTGGGGTGCGGGCGGGGAGCTGTCCCGGGGGGCCTCAGCTGCCCGCGCGGCTGCGCAGAGCCCAAGAGTGAAGGAAACAGATGTTCAGTGAGAGGACCAAGTTCAAGGCCAGAGGAAACGTGTAAACACGTAAACAATGCAGCTCTTCCTGCTGGAGTGAAGTTGTGAGCTCGTGTTCTTTGAGAATTTGGGCCCCGACGTGGACATTTGGGCCTGACGTTTATTCCTGTCGCCTGCCAACCTGCTGGACCGCCGTCCACAGCCCACAGAGGACACCAGGGTCTGGAGGTCGGCTTTCTCTCTGACCCGGAAGGAGAACCGCGGGGTGACGCCCGGCACCCACACGTGTACGTCGTGGGAAACACATAGACCAACACACGTGCTTCCCCTTCTGTGTCCGGTGTCAACGTTGCTAGGGCTACTGCCGACCGAGGGCCATCAGGGGGCACCCAGCTCGTGCGGGTCCGAGCTCTGATCCTACCCGGCGACCGAAAGCACCTGCGCAGAACGAGAATCTCAAAGAAGGCGCCGATCGCCATTGAAGGCGATGTTGGAACAGGTGTGCGTGCGGGGCAACTTTGATCTTGGGCCTTTTCAAAGCATCGGGAACAAAGCACGTCTCCCCCGTCGGAGAGAAAAGCGCAGGAGGCTCTGCTGAGCGCCGGCTCTGCCCTCCCGCCCAGGGTCTGGTGGATGCAGTTGAAGAGACACAATGGAAGGAATTAGCCGCCTGGCGCATAGACGGGCTCTTCCTCCTGTGCCCCGGAGCGCCAGGCGGGGCGGGTGGGGCGGGTGCCCGGGGAAGAGGCCGGTGGGAGTCCCACCCCGAGCGAAAGCCCGGTCAGGTGTCTCCTGGGAGCCAGGCACAAGGGTCTGAAAACAGAGGTTTGGGGGGCCCCGGGAGGGGAGTGGTGGCTTTTCCTGGAGGGTTCCCCGCAGCCTGGGGGTGACAGTCGGAGAACCACCAGCATCAGGAGTTCAATGTGGCCCCAGAGGAAAAGGACACCCGTGGGTGCCTCGCATGCCCTGGGGGGTCATGGAGGGGGGTCGGGGACAGTCTCCGCAGGAGGGCGCCCTAACACGCAGGCTGGGGAAACAGGGGACACTGCCCATAGGAAGGGGCCGAGGGGAACCGCAAGGACAGCGGGGGTGTGCTCCAGGCCCCACTGTGCACCAGCCCCCAAAGCTGGTGCCCCAAATCACGGCCCCGAGGCACAGGTTCCTGCCTCTTTTCCCAGGGCCTGGGGCAGCCTCGGGTTCTCAGGGGCTAGCCCCCATCTCCACAGCCAGCGTGTCCTAATGGCCCTTGTCCCCGAGAACGTCCCCGCTGGGTTCCCAGCTTCAGCAAGGACTTGGGCATTGCCCTGTGGGCTGCACTGGTAACCAGGCTGGTCCCAGACTGGTGGGCTGCCAGCCACCCCTGCAGCCCCGCCCCTGGGGGGCCTTGTGAAAACACCGGGCGCTCAGCCGGCTGAGTGTGTGAAAGGGCCTGTCCCGCAGCCCCCGTCTGCAGTAGAAAGGCCCGCCGAGGCGCGGGATTACCGGAGCAGCAATTAGAGCAAAGCCTCAAAGGTGACCGGCCTCTTCAGAGGCCGCGCTTGCGGCTCCGGCAACCCTTTCCAACCTAGGTGCCACTTTTTACATAAGCCCTGAACCTCCCTTGAGCAAACAAAAGCTAAAGAAAAATACAGGGGCCTCCCTGGACGGGGGATGGACCCCCACCGGGGCGGAGGGCATCGTGATGAAAGCTGGTTGGAGCAGGCGCCCCGGCTTCCCGCCCCCGAGGCCCCCCCACGCCCTGCAGACAGACAGGTAAACAGGCAGCCAAGCAGCACAATCCCTTCGGTCAACTTGGCGGGGATGCCACTTTTCACACCGTCCCCCGGAAATCGGACTTGAAAGTGCTCTTTAACATCTTGAAAGCAAGGAGCAAATTGAAGAAATAGCTGAAGATGCTTTGATGGGTATGGAGCTGCTGGGGGACTGGATGGTGCAGCCCTGCCACGGGAGGAAGCCTCTTGTGGCCGGCGGTGGCCCTGGGCCGGGCCGCGCAGCCGCCGCCCAGACTCAGGGACACTGAAGCCCTCTGGGAGCGGGGCTGGCTCGCCGATCCACCCGTTATTAAATGTCCGCAATAATCAGCAGTAGTTTGAATCACTCCCTGCTTCTTCTTGGCTTGGGGAGATGAGAACAAGTAATTCCATTGTTGGTAAAACTGGGGTTGCAGTACGGTTTCCCCCATTACTCACCTATTAAAGTTTTCATGCTCTGGAATTGAGGGAATGACTGGGAAGGATATTAAAGGGAACGCAGCGGCAGCAGCGATAAACAACTCAATGTGTGTCCACAGGGAAGGAGGGAAGCGAGGGGGGTCCCCGGGACTCGGACGTCACAGACTCGGGCTGGACGCACGGTGCTCAGGGCACTTCCCAGCACATGGTGGACACTGCAGAGGGACCCGGCGGGACCCGGCGGGACCCCGGCGAGGCAGGGCCCAACCTCGATCCCTCTGTGGGCATGCGGACGGTGTTTCCAAGAAGGCATGACCGTTCTATTGGTTTTCTGAGCCCCAGACCCCTCCCCACGCCCTCCCTGAGCACCTCCCTGGGACTGTGGCCCAGGCCTCCCTCCCCACGGGCAGCTGTGCTGACCTACGACCTTCCGGCTCAGGCAAACGCCTCTCCCAACCTCACCAGGGAGCAGCCTGGGCTCGGCTTTCCCGCCACCTGTGCCGAGACAGCTCCTGTGACTGTTTCCCACCTTGTCACAGCACCCCTCCCTCCACGGGCAGGGCCGCTCCGGGGGCTCTCTGCCCTGATCCCCCGGTCCCTGGGCTGGGACAGCCCCCATTCCTCCTCGGCTCGAGGGAATTCTCTGCCATCAGCTGACTCATAAAGAAGCTTCAGGGACTGTGGGCCCCCAAGTGCCTCCGATGAAATGCTGAATGTGGCAGGACTGTGACGCATGACAGAGACCGGGGCAGGTGGCTGGCAGCCCCCACCCAGCATCCGGGATGCGCACCCTGATGGGGGTGCATCGCGCTGGGCAGGACAGCAAAGAAATGAGGTGCCTGGTGCAGAATGTGACCGGCAGTCGTGTCCTGAAAGGGTCGGACGCTTGGACAGGATGGAGGACGCACACGGGGCAGGGGTCAGCCCGGGGGCTGCTCTGGGCGGGGTCACCTGCTACTGCCCGCTGGGCCCCAGGACCCCCTGCTGTCAGACCAAAACTGTGGATGGCTGGGCCTCGCCACCCACGGTCACCGGGCTCTCTAAGGGCCCCGAGTTCAGGGCTGTGGCCCCGGGGGACACAGGGCCGGGCTCCCATCCCCGATCCACCCAGAACCGTGTCTGCATATGCTCTGTGAAAGACACCGGGCGGAATGCGTGTGGCTGGTCACGGACACCCAGCGAATCCCACCTGACATGTGGGTTCCTCCAGGAGGCGCCTCAGCACGGCCCCTGTGGCCACCACAACAGCAAAACACCGACAAAAAGAGCAGAATCGTGAAAGGCGCACCCCTGGAAAGGGCTGCTGCCCACGGAGAGACCGGGGGCTGAGACACCGCCCCTGCTGCTGAGCACACGCCCCCCCACCCCTGACCCGAAAGGCTCCCGAGCATGAATGGGAGGTGCAGACAAACTGCAGGGCTCTGGCCAGTTCGCCGACGCGGCGTCTCCATTCACAGTGGCCTAACGAGTCTGACTTTCCTTCACGTGTTTTTTCTCATTTAAAAAAAAATGCACCCATCGAGAAAAAATTGTAAATAACCAAAAGTATGAAAAAGAAACTACATAGAAATTGACCCTCTCCTTTCAATTCGATTCAGTTCTGGATGTATGTGTTTACCAGCGAATTACAGAAAAGAGGGTTTGTAGTAAGTTCTAGGCAAATTCTTCCTACATTTTTCATTTTTTATCATGAACTTGTCACCATTAGACTTTTTTAGCATTAAAAAAATTTATTTATTTTTTAGACAGAGAGGAAAGGAGGGAGAAAGAGATGGAGAGAAACATCGATGTGTGGTTGCCTCTCTTGCGCCCCCTACTGGGGGCCTGGCCCACAACCCAGGCATGTGCCCTGACTGGGAATCGAGCTGGGGACCTTTTGGTTCCCAGTCCGGCACTCAACCCACTGAGCCACGCCAGCCAGGGCTAAACAGTTAAAATTTTAAAATAATGCTCAATAATGTGACCGAGTGAGGAATCAGCACTCCGAATGGTCCCGGCTTTGGGGGAAGAGAGCTTGCTGAGAGAAAGCAGAGAAATGCCAAGTCAGACCGAAGCGGGAGTCGGCCGAGATTGCCAGTGCCTGCTCTTTGAAATCCCATGTTAGCAAATGACAGGGGAAGTGGCCGATGGGAAGGTCATGTTTGCAAAACCCATCCGATGAAAGCTCGGTCGGTGGGGAGCGCCCCCTTCAATAATGATGGCTCCCATTATCTCGTCTCTTGCAAGACGGGGCACAGGATCTGAACAGACACTTCCCCAGGGAGGACAGGCAGGTGGCGAATAAACCTGAAGAGAGGATGCTCGACACCAGGTGTTACCAGAAAATCGCAGTGAGAACCACAGGGGGCTGCCGCTGTGAGCCCCTCTGCGGCTCAGACACGGAGCCCAGGCAGGCGGCAGCCGCAGCACGGAGGGGACCGAGAGGACCAAGGGCAGGCCCGGCAGCTCCTGCTGATGGCTCCTGTCGGCCGGTGACAGCCTGTGGGTGGACACTCCCTGGGAGAGGACGGGACGAGGGTGGGATGTTTTGTAGTAGAAGACAGCACACGTCTTCACAGGTCGTGAGTGAGTCTCAGGGCTGGAAGTGAACTGTGGCAGCCCAGGCCAAGACCCTCACAAAAATCCATTAGAGAATCAACAGAACCTCGACAAAGCCCAGACTGGCTCTAGCACCGAAGCCTGTCACTGATCATTGTAAAAGCGTCCAATGCCCGCTCCTGCCGTCATGCTGCGTTTGACCGGAGCACCAGACACAGGAGAAGGCTGTGCTGTTTAAAAATCACAAGGAAGAGTGGAATTCTCTTCATGCCGTCCTCAGAATTCTTTTTCAAAATAGCCCATCCTTTTATTTGGACATTACCATACATAAGGCTACAGACAATTTTCAGTTCTTGTTCCACACTTAAGAAGACTGGATCTCAGGGAGAGGTATGAAATTTGCTCCAGAGGGTTAGGTCACGGGCAAAGCCAACACCCGCACCCGGGCTCCCTGACGTCCAGTGCTTTCCTCTGCCCAGCACTGACCGCTGACACCTGAGACCCCAGACCCTGGAGCTCAGGCCCCCGAGCCTCAGGCACACCTGGCCTCCCCGCCTCTCTGCACCCAGCACCAGGTAGGGGGGCTCCGTCCCCGCTCAGGGGGCGGCTGCAGGAAGTGCCTCCGTACGGAGGCGCTTTCTAATTTCCCGGGTCCACCCTGGACTCTCTGGGGGCGGAGGTGGTGCATGCGGGACAGCCCAGCTGGAAGTGCCACCCAAGCCCTGGCTGGTCTTAGGAAAGACAACCTAGCCCAGTAAGACCTGGGGCGACAAGACCATGTTGAAAGCACGTGGTGAGAGGACCCCTAGATCCCAGAGGACAGCGCGTGTCACGGTTCTGCTGCAGGGTGCGCTGCGGGGACACCTGGGAGGGCAGGGAACAGCGAGGCCTCTATTCTCGGGGCCAGGACCCGGCTTCCCGGCACTGGTAACTCAGCCCCGCACAAGACAAACCAGCAAGTGACACACCTCCTCTCGGAGTCCTAAGAAAGCATCTGAAACGAGAGCCGCAGCTGAAAATGTGACGTTTTCAGAGTCCCCACCCGCGGGCCCAGAGCAGTGAGGAGCTCGCCCCGGTCCCAGCTCTCAGGAGAATCCGTCCCCGCCACCAGGGCCTGGTTGTCACCGCAGCGGGGATGGGCCTGGGCATTGGATTTTCCCAAGATCTTTGGGCAGTCTGGGACCTGGCCAAGTTCAGGACCACTGGTCTGCTCACAGAGAGGCTCCTCAGGAAGGCAGTCGGGAGTAAATGCAGGGACGCCGGGGCCAGACTGAGGCTGGTGTCCGGTCAGCTGTCACCGTGTCTGGTCACCGGGCAGACACACTCCGCCCCTCCCAGCATGGGAGGAAGGAGGGCCCTGCCCTGCGCCCCCAAGGAGGGCCTGCGCCTTGGGCCTCACAACCTGCTCCCTGCCGGGCTGGCCTGCCAGGCAGCCAGATTCCAGGGGCTGCACCCAGGCAGGCACACGCACACACACAGATAGGCTCACACCCCCTCACACAGAGTCCCACTGAAACACACTCGGGCACACTCATGCCCTCTCTGTCTCACACACACACCTGCCCCTCGGGGGACGCGCCCTGCCCTGCGGGGCCTCTGTGTCCACCTGCCGGTCCTGGGAGCTGCGCAGACACCGGCGCCAGCTGTCACGGGCCAGGACAGGAGCCCTGGCACTCACTCTCTCAGTGAGCCTCTGAGTCTGATCCAACAGGCCATTTGGCTCTTACAGACAGACAGACAGAATCGAAGAGCAGAAACTGGGAGAAATGGGCAGATCTGAGCGTCACAGGCCCCTCCTGGGGTTGCAGCTGCCCCTCCCTCCACTGTCACCGCGGCCACAATGCCGGGGAGGTATCTCTGACTGTTGTCCTTGGTACATGTGGTTCCCGCACAAGGAGGCAGGAGAACAGGCGGCCGAGAGCCCGTCCCTCCTGCTCCAGGCACAGGCCTTCCCCGGGCTCAGCACGCAGCAGGGGTCAGGGAGCCCCGAACTCGTGGACATGTGGGTTTTCTGTACACCCCCAATTCGATTCCCCTGCAGCGAGGCCACGGGACCGTGACCCATCACATGTGCCCTCTCCTGAGACCTCGGCGCTAGCGGGATTCGCAAACAGCCTAACGCCTTATCTCACTCAACCCCGCTGCCCAGAGATGACTTTCCCGTCAGGGGAAGCAAGCAAGGAGGAGGGCGGAGAAAGAGCCCGCTGCCCCAGCGTCAGGCCCTGAAGCTACAGGGGAGGCTGGCTCTCTGTATGGACGCTCCCCTTCCTCCAGGCCTCGGCCGGCCCTGCCTCCTGGAGCCCAGGAGTGGCGGGCAAGAGAGAGAGAGACCCACTTGAACCGTCTTGTACCGAGCGGGGCGCGCACCTCAAAGGGTGTTGTGGGAGCTTAATTAATTAATGTTTGGAGAGCGCTCTGGGCTGCCGGGATGAAAGGGTGCGCGCAGGGCGCACCGTGTTATTACCGCCGCCGCCGTGCGCTGGCAGCCGCGCCAGATGCTGGCTGCAGATAGGCCCCGATAAAAGATGGACCACAAAAGAAGAGACGTTAATAAGGATGTTTCGGCTGCTAATCGCCTCCCCGAAATTACTCCTCTCTCCTGTGATGATCATCTGGAGCAGAGATAGGGTCTTAACTGCTCGCGGAACCAAAGGGTATTTCCACGGGTTCTGAGGGCTCCAGGCGGCACAAACAACGCCCCCCTCCCCGCCCCGCCAACGCCAACGCGGCCATCTGGGGGCCATGCTTTGCCTGCCTTGGTATTTTCAGGTGATTAAAAAGTATTTAATAGGTGAGGGGGCCTCCATTCAGGGAGCCACACGCTGGCGTTGGAAGGTGACGGGAGAGGGCAGGAAATGAACGAAGAGTTAAAAGCATGTGGGGCGGGCGCAGGAGAGAAAATCCCCGGCCCGGTCTCGGGCCGGCCCGGCGTCCCCGGCTGCACTCTCAGAGGCTGTGCCGAGCAAGTCTGAACATGCAGGTCTTTATTAAATCGTTTTTAACACAGAAGTTCCCTGTCTCCTGAAATACTCTGGGCGTTCAAACGCGCCGCAGCTGACAGAGAGGGGGTTTTAAAGGCCTGGCACAGTCACACGGGGGGTACACGCCTGCGTCAGTCTGGGGAGGGAACAGGGGAAAGGTCCAGCCGGGGCTCAGCACCGCCTGTGCACCCAGCGAGGTGGCAGCCGCAGCCGGGGCCATGGCTGCTCCTGCTGCTCTGGTCCGTGGACTCGGCCAGGCCAGGCGTCTCCCAGGGGGGTTTTCAAATGAAGAGATGGGCTGGGAGGGAGGAGGGTCCTCAGCCAGGGGTGCCTCTCTGGTCGGTGGTAGACTACACCCGGCGAGGAGGTTGCTGAAGGCTCCCAAACACAACTCAGAGGAAGACCTCTGGGCTCTGGCAACTTCCAATAGCTGGGTGTCAGGCGGAAATGGCGCTCAGGCCATCCATCCGGCCGAGTATGGCCAGTAGTAACCATCACCCAGGGCCGTCCTTCCACTGACTTTGACTGACCGTGGGGGCAACATGTGGTTCCACTTCTCTCACCTGGCTGGTCACCCAGTGTCACCGCCTCCTCGTGCTGGACGGGCCCGAGGGTGGACCCCACAGCACCTCCTGGGGTCCGGGTAAGGGTTGGCTGGGGGGTGCCAAGTTTCTGTCCCTGCTGCCTGCTTGTTCCAGGCATGACGGCTGTCCTCCCTCCTCGATTGTAACTCACAGTGACTGCTTTCACCCCCCTCTCTGCAAGGACACCCGTGTGCTCAGTCATTTGTCCCGGCACAAGAGGGAGCCAGTGCCTGGCCCTGAAACACAGCACGGACATGGGGGGCCCTTTGGGGGGGAGTGCCACCGAAATTGGGTCACTGATAAACCTCCATACCCAGAAGTCAGAGAGGGCCCTGCAGCTTCCTGGTACAGGTCGGGCTGGACCAGGAGGACAGGGACGGGCATCGGGTGCAGTGGGTCTGTGGCAGGGGTGGGACTGGGACTCGCATGTCCAGACACTGAGCTGCTGTCTTCCAAAGGCAGCTGGGGACCGAAGCGTGTCCCAGTGGAAACGTCCAGGTTCGAGGAGTGGCCACGGAAACCGAGCTCCCAGTTGGCCCCTCACTGAAAACTTGGACCGGTGCAAAGGCCCGTCAGGCCCACCCGGCTCTCACCTCGGACTGCAGGCCTCCCTGGCATCTGGCCACTGGGACTTGGAAAACCCCCGGCCCAGTCTCAAAACCAAGGTCAAGGTCAGTGGCAAGTTATGAATAATGCAGATTTGAAAGGACACATCGCTCACCAGATGGACGTGTGCTTCTGAAGACCCAGGGAGCAGGTATGCTGCAAAAGTCACCCTCCCCCCGTGCAATGCTGCTGCAGAACAGGACACACGACCGTCACTCAAGCATCACACGAGCGTCATACAGGGGACCACACTCACGACCCCACCACCAAACCAAGGTCACATGGTCCTGGCTGCTCCAGGCCACCCCTGGAGATGCTGTGGTACTACAGAGCCCACACCAGGAAGGCGGAGAACGCTGGCCCCCAGGACCTCGCGGCTGTCTGGGCGTCTGCCCAGCCGGTGAGCTCTGAGCCCCTTCACCAAATCCGGCAGAACGGTTTGCTGGGACTCCAAGAGTCCGACTGGACTTTCTGACTCTGCAGATCATGATGAGAGCATCTGACACCAGGACGATTTGCTCTTTCTTCTGATTTGCCCTTCTGATTTCTTCTGATGTGCTCTTTCGCCCAGAAAGGGGTGCCTGCAATCCGATCGGACCTAAAGCTGAAAAGGGTCCCGCAGGTCAGACGAGAAGGAAGCCAGAAAAACGCAAGGTCTCATTTGAGAACCAAGGAGAGGTTGCTGTGAGTAGCACTTCAACTGAAAAACTTCCTCCATCTAGCACAAAACTCTCGCTCCTCTTCATATTCACGCTAAATTTCTAAATGCATGCTAATTTATTTCCAAGTTAGCTTATTATTGATTTTGAGTGTGAAATTAATGTAATTTGCATTGATTTTAAGGTTAAGTTAGAATGACGACTCTTTCATAATTATTACATATTTAATATTAATGATTAACACATTACTTAACACATTGAATGAATGTTACATTATTATTTGGTCAATTTCTAAATGTATTCTGGTTTCTGAGAAGTACTGCTGAAGTGTTCTCTCCACCCTGACCCCCTGTGCCACGTGGCTGTGCCTGTCCTGCTGTGGGCTGGCGTTCCGGGACCCTGCCTGATCTCTCAGCCACGGAGAGTGGCTGCTGCGGGCTGCAGGGGAGCCCACAGCACGGCTCTCACTCCCTCGGGGAGTGTCTCCCTGGGGAGTGCTGCTCTGCTCCTCGGGGCCCCCCATGGCCCCGTCAGTGGGGTACAGAAACGCGGGCCCCCACCAGTCCGCTGCTGTGTATCAGTGGCCTGATTACAGCTGAGACGGAAGTGAGACACCTCGTCAAAGGCAGGGCCGGTCCCTTATCTCTGGAAACAAACTCACACTTATTTCGCCGCCTCAGGAACGAGGGGAACCTGGCGTGCAGAAGGGCTGGCACCAGCCACCAAAGGGACCCAGCCTGCGCCTGCACCCCAACCCGAGTGGGCCACACCGGCCAGAAATGCCCAGTGGGGACGCCGGGCCAGCTGCGGACGGAGCAGGTGCCGGCGGGGTCAGGGAGCCGCTGCTCACAGCGTCGGTGGCTCATTGAGGGGCACACAGCAGTTGTCGGGGCAAGTCACCTTCGGGTCTGAAAGCGCCCCAAGTGCCCGCACAGAGAAACAGCACGGGAAATACGGGGACGTTTTCTCAAGTGCAGCTCTGAGGTGTTTCTGCATCTATGTTCTTCTCCTTTGTTTTCTGTATGTTTGAGGCTTTTCGTAATTAAAATCCTGAGTCCATTCTACAAAGACGGGCAGGCCTATGTGTCCTGAGGGCCGTGGGTAGTGACCGGGAGGCCGGTCCAGATGCTGAATGAGGCTGTGGAACCTGAGGCCACCGGGAGACCGCCCGACTCGCACGTACACATTCAAATGGGGTTTCCAGTTCTCCTGCAAGTGCTGGGCGGCCGAGTGTGCCTTAAAGTGACGGGAATAGGAGTGACTGGTGACCGTGCCGAGTCAGGGCCAGGGCAGCGACCCGCAGGGCTCCTGTGCTGGGGGTCAGTGTCCTGCCCGCCGAGGGCGGCCTGGCGACCTGGCACTGCACCTGCTCCAGGTCTCCAACACTCGCCTTCGCAGCCCCGCAGAGGGACCCCCAAGCTGCTCTCTCCCGTCTTCAGTGGACGCGAGGCCTGGCCCTCTCTCCTTACAAACCAGGAATTAGGGACAAGTTATCCCCCCTTCCCCCGGCCCTGTCTGAGTACCCCCCACGGGTGTCCATCAGAAGGACGATTCAGACCCCCCTCAACCTCGTCAGCTCCTTTGTGAAGTCCATCCTTCCACAAGTCCTGGCCTCGCCACCTGGCACCCCGAGACTCTCACTGGGGACCTAAGTCCTGCTCAGTGCCACGCCCAAGCCTGTGCCCAAGTCTCCCCTGAGTTACCCTCCCCTTTGTCGCACTGGTGCCTGGCGCACACACCCCCCGTTCCCACGCCCATGACCTTGCACTCGCCCCTGGAAGGCACACGGCAGGCTTTCCTGGGGTCCTTCCCGCCCCCCACCATGGCCTGAGGTTCCTTCTCTGTCTCATGTGCCCGAGTCAGAAGCCGGTGTTCAGCCCCA
The DNA here is from genome assembly GCF_021234435.1 of Artibeus jamaicensis. Lineage (NCBI taxonomy): Eukaryota > Metazoa > Chordata > Mammalia > Chiroptera > Phyllostomidae > Artibeus > Artibeus jamaicensis. The sequence continues at coordinate 5,672,976 of NW_026521936.1, forward strand.
GCCCCTGGAATGCGCCTGCTTCACCCAGTCCCGTCACAGGTCGGCACGGGGATAGCTGTCCCTCACGGAACCAAAGGAAACAAGTCCAGAGGAGCGTTTCCATAGAAACGGTGTCAGGGCACCTGAGAAACAAGCAGGTTTCACAGACGCGCAGCCGACAGAGCAGGGAGAGCCCTTCCGCTCGGGACCCGCCCCACCAGCGAGCTCTTCACGTGAAGGTTTTCTCGTTCTTATTTTCATCGATTTCCTCAGGACCCCCAGGTGCTGGATGCCGGGCAGGCCTTGTGGGGTTTAAGGCCTCCCGGAACAGTTCCATGTAGCAGGCTGGGGGTTTGCATCGAGTTCGGCCCCCCACCCCCATCTGCGCTTTCACAGGCTCACTGTGGGGGGCGCTCGCTGCCCTTTGTGGGGAAATGGTGAGAGGACAGGTGTGTGGAGGGGCTGACCTCCCCACTGACACTGACGGGACCCCCGTCCCAGCCCCGGGCGCCCCAGCCCCCATCCCTCCCCCCCCAACACCCCCCCCCGCCGTGAGGCGGCTCGAGGATGTTCCTGAGATGCTGACGCTTTTCCAGGGCCATCTCTCGCCCGCCTGCCAGTCACCGTGGGTGCGTTGGAAACACCGAGAACAAGTCACTTGGGGACGCTGGGGACTCTCTGGGTGTCCTTCCACTTGCTCTTTGAAAAACACCACCGCTGTTCACGGTGTGAGTGGTGACGTTTTGTTTGCCAGAGGTATCAAAGGAACTACCAAAATCTTTTTAAGTAATTTTTCCTGCATGTGCTTGACCTGCGTGTGTCTGGTTTTGGGGGAGCTGCCCGCCACATGCTCGGGGGCGGCTTCTCTGTGGCTCAGACAGACGCCCCCCTCTAACGGAGGCCCCGGCTGGGAGCACACAGCCCCAGTGGGCACAGGGCCGGAGCCTTGAGGGAGGGCCAGCGCTCTGTGCTGAGTCCTTCCGGTGCCGCCCATTTATTTTTCATCTCACAGGTCAATGATATTGATAACAGAGCCATAGGGGTGGAAATACATGGAATAAAATTCTGCTGCATGAGGTTGTCATACGTACATGGAAAAGTGTGGCTTTTTAAATAAGTAGGTCTGGTGTGCCTGAATTATTTTTTTCAAAGTTCAGAACAGTATTATATATTTTAAAAGATTTTATTATTTATTTTTACAGAGAGAGGAAGAGAGGGAGAAAGAGAGGGAGAGAAATATCAATGTGTGGTTGCCTCTCCCGCGCCCCCTACTGGGGACCCAGCCCACAACCCAGGCATGTGCCCTGACTGGGAACTGAACCAGCGACCCTTTGGTTCGCAGGCCCGCGCTCAACCCACTGAGCCACACCAGCCACACCCGCTACATTTTACTTTTCAAATAGAAGTGTGTGTAAGGTGTGCAAAGTGATTTAATACACACAGTAACATGATTACTAAGCGATTACTAACCTGTGCGTGTGTCTGCGTGTGGGAGGCGGGGACCCCTGTCCGCAACTGTCTCCGCAGCCGCCCGGCACCCATGCCGTGCTGCTCATGGCCAGAACCCCGCCCCCCACTCTGGACTCCGCCCGTTTTCCCCGCCTGCCCCCCCCACGCTCCCAGCTCCTTGCAGCCGCTGTCCCGCCCCACATGTGAGACCTTCTTCTCTGTAAAGAGTCCACACGTAAACGAGAGCACCACGTGTTTGTCCTCCTCGTTCCACTCGGTGACCATCCTCCAGGCTATTCTCGTGGTTGCCAAGGGCGGCACCTCCCTCCTGTGTGTGGCTGAGTGGCGGTCACACGCCGGTCTGGATCGCAGACCGGGACAGAGGAGGTTCTGCTGGTGCCAGACCACCGCCCTTCTCTGCCTTCATCTGTCCACGGGTCACTGGGTCAGCCTTCCTGCCTCGGGGACTGAGTTCCCGCCACCATCCCCAACTGAGCCCCCTCACTCCTCTGAGTACCCCCCCGGCCCTGGTCACCCCCAGGCCCCCAGACCCCCTGCCCTCTCCGTTCACGGTTCTGGTCCAATTCTCTGCCTGGCACCTCGTGCCCCTCGGGGGCCCGGAGGCCCAGCGTCCGGGGAAGAGGCTCCTTCGCTGCAGTGATGTCAGGTCATCCCACATGGTGATGAACGAACCTGCCGTCCCCCAAGGCTTCTCCAATCAGCCCTGCAGGGAGCAGCTCCCAGCGGTGCCCGCCTCGCCTGGGGTGGTCCCTGAACGCCGGCTCTGGGGACGCTCACCCTACCGGGCCGCGCAGCTCTGGCCTCTGTGGGCACACAGCCTCCACCTGGGGGGGCGGCGGGGTCTGCATGGGTGACCGTGGAGGTGTGAACCGCCTTGGTCGGGTGACACGCTCCCTTGGGGGTGCATCCATGAGATGGGGGGCCCTTTCCATAGGCTGCTGCACCCTAAACCAGCCAGAGACACCGGGGCTGAGTTCCCAGGCTGTGAGACAAAGCGTGCTGGCGTTCACACGCTCGGGAGCAAGGTCAAGCATCCTGAGACCTCCAAGAGGGTGACACGGGGTCAAGTCTCAGGGGGTCCCTGCTGTGCGGGCCGCCCGCCCAGAATGGGCCCAGCCAGCAGCGCCGCCTGCAACCTGAGCCTCTCCCGGCCTGGCCGGGCTCGCAGGCCGGGCGCATCGGCCCCTCAGCGCCCGCTAAATGGAGGTCTTGGCCCAGGAAACGGCACCGTCAGCAGCAGTGGCGGCACCGTGGATAATGAAGGACAGCGATCCGCGGGGGCTGGAGGCCGGGAAGCCGCGAGCGGGTCCGTGGGCGCTCCCAGCAGGCTCCAGGGCCGCCCGGAGTCTCCCCTCTGCTGGCCGGCCCTCAAGGTTTCTGTCCAAGCGGCCCATTTCTCACGGGTAATGTGGGAGGCGATTTTCCCCACGCCAGACATCTCACTAGGTCTGGGGCAATTTTAACTATTTAAGGAATTTCAAGAAAATGCCGGCACTTTAGTGACTTAGAGTACTTGACATTCTCTCTGATAAAAACTGGTTTGTTGAAGGGTTTAAAGCTCGGGCGGCCTGCGGCACAAAGCAGCGTGGGTCTGGAGGAGCCGCAGTTTGGCGGATGGAGGCTGCATCTCTGAGTCACGCTATGGAAAAGGGCATTTTCTACTGAATTGAATTTGCACAGAAGATAATCACACCCTTCTATATTTCTTTTTTTTAATATTTTATTTACTTATTTTTAAAGCGGGGGAAGGAAAGGAGAAAGAGAGGGAAACATCAGTGTATGGTTGCCTCTTGCGCCCCCTACTGGGGACCTGGCCCTCAACCCAGGCCTGTGCCCTGACTGGGAATCGAACCGGTGACCCCTTGGTTCACAGGCCCGTGCTCAATCCACTGAGCCGCACCAGCCAGGGCCACATCATTTTATATTTCTGAAGATTTTGAAATACTGACTGAGTTACAGTTTACCGTAATGCAGGACAGTAAAACTGCCTGCACTAAACTTTTTACCCAAAAGTTTGCAAGAAAAGTCTCTTCACCCCTCTGCATCTCTGCTCACAGGACTTGGCGAGGGGAATCAAAGGGCGTTTCCTGAAGGAGACGGCAGCCAGACTCCGGGCCTCTGCCCCGAAGCTCAGGGTCCTTGGCTCGCGCCTCAGGCACAAACACCTGTACGGTCTGCCTCAGGCACCCGAGACACACAGACCAGGCTGCGACCATTCCCGGCACCAACACTCCTTCCTTCCTTTGCTCTTTAATTTAAAAAGGGAATGTGTCGTTCAAAGGAATCACCCAGTCCATGAAAGTGTTAACAGCAAGTAGAAGAAAACCAAAAAGGCAAATTCGTACAGGAGCAGTAAAAACAACAGTAGTGTCTGCCTCCGTTCTCCGCAAGAACTTTCCTGACCTGATCTCCAAAGGCGTCATCGACACCCTCCTTACGATTCTCCAAAAAGAAACGGACCGCCGTGTGTGACAAGGTCAAGAATTAGTAGGCAAACCTATTACGTAACCGGTGGTGTTCAAAACCAAGCCGAGGTCAAGCAGTGTCTGAGACCAGGGACGTGCGAGCTAGCCTCTGGGTTCCGATTTTGCACCCCCCGCTTCCTGGTCTGCTACTTGGGGAGCGTCCCTGAGCCCTCCCTGCTTCATTTCCCCCACTCGTGAGACACGGGCCTGCAGGGGATACCGAGGTTGCTATGACGATCGCTATGGCAATCAGGGGGCATCCCTCGGCACACTGCTCGCTCTCAGCAGGTGTTCGCTGCCTCCGCTGCCGCTGGCACGGTGCCCCCAGGTGTGCAGCACGCCCGTGAAGCTCCGACCCCACGGCGGCATCGGGTGTGAGGGACGAAAGGGTTTTCAGTTGCCTGAGTGGCAGCTGTGTTCTGAAGGGCACCTGGGTTTGGATCGTTCTGGAGGACGCTGGTGTGCGGCCGGATTGGCATGGATCGATGTTCTATTTTCGTATTTCTGTGAACTGACTCAATAAAGAAACAGATCCCATGTCCTTGGCTGGAGACCGGCCCTCCTCTAGGCTGGAAGGGCACGTCCTTCTGCTGGGGACAGTGGGGGGAGAGGGATGGGGTTCTTTCTTTAAAACCCTTAGATGCCGACCCACCGCTGGCGGTCTGTGAGGAAAGGCTTGCTTGTGCGGCCACCTCGGCCTCAGACTTTAAAATGACAGATGCTCAGCCTCCCAGCGGGTGACCCCCACACAGGACACAGCGGATTCACTCCGGGCTCAGAAGGCCAAGGCAGGCCAACCGGAAGGAACAGAAGACCCTGCTCCCAGCTGGGCTGAAAAGTCACTCGCCAACTTCTGGGGTCAGGAGAGCGAGCAGGGGTTCACCTCCAGCACAGAGCAATCCGGGAGTGTCGGTGGAATTCCAGATTCTCGGAGCTGGCGGTTCAGCGCACACCGCGGAAGGCAGGCTGCTGAGAACAGCCACCAGCACGGGATGTGTCCCCGAGGACACGTCCACGTAAGACCCGGAAAGAGACCCACGCTCCTTTCTCAGTGCACGCTCCGAGGTGAGCACTGGGGTTTTGAAGATGGGCCCTGGGGACGGGGCTGGCGCGGCACCTGAAACCCGGTAGCAGGGAGCTGAGCGCACAGCTCAGCTGTTCCTTGGACCACGGACGGTTATTGCGCCCCAAGATGTGCTCATCACGTGCTGGCGTGGTCACCTCAGTTCCCTCGGTTTACCTTCAGAACCACCTCGTGACATGGGGCTTCTGTTCGCCACATGAGAAAATACGGGCCCGCGACCAACCTCAGAACATTAACAAATGCGCCCGCCCTCACACATCCCCCCGAAGGGTCTGGCCCCAAGTCTGACTCCGAAACTCAAGTTACTTCCATGACGGGAAACCCGCAGCCAATAAAACGTCCGAGAGACCTGGCGGCAGGACCGTGGGCGATGACGGAGAGCCACAGACTTGCTCGATGACCCTGCCGCCCCCTCTGGGGAACTCCGAGAGCGAGAACGAGAAGCGTTAGGAACTAGGAAGAGGACAGACGTTGGCTGAGTGTAAGCGAGCACTTGTCCCCGAGTGAAGCCACAAAAGCAGTGGCCCTGCTGAGCGGTCAGCACCCATCTCGGAAGGTGCGGGGGCACCTGGGGTCATGCCTGCCACAGGAGGATGCTGCGCTACATGCGTCATGGACCGTGTGATGTCCGAGGTCCCTTCTCAGTCCCCCAGTGTCTCCCCGACCCCCCGACTACACAGGGTGGTGTCTTCCCGCCTCCACTCACCCGGTGCAGGGCCAGGACCCGCCAGGTGTGCACTCGAGTCTTTGCACAACAAACGATCAGAACCGAAACGTGTTACCCACAGAGCCTGTTCACGCGTGGGTGATGTCGGCGATCTTTACAGATTTTTTAATAAAGAGATACAGTGTTTCTTTTCGGTAGTCGAGTCTCCCCTTTTAACCTGTTCTCAGGTCTAAAACTCGATCCGGGACCCGCCCTGTCCCCAGGGGTCAGCCACCGTCTTCCTTCAAGGAAATGTGCGCTGGTCTCATGTCAGGTCTCCTCTCGGGGGCGGCACGGTCAGACCCTCCCAGGCCCTGTCCACAGGACAGGAGGGCTTAGCAGGTGACCCGTGGGGCTGAGTCAGGAGGACCCCACGGAGCAGGTGAGTGGACGGCACCTGCTGTGTGGTCAGGTGGGGTCCCCAGGGAGGACGAACACACAAGGAGGCCTGAGATGAGCCCCCACCCGACAACTGGCTGCCTCTTCTCCGACTTCCCCGTCTTATCCCTCACCGGTGGCAGCAGAGTGCAGGTCTGCGGCTCCGTCTCCCCACTGTGGGGTGGGTCCGGTCCCCTGCGCAGCAGGCCCGCTCGGTGGCCACCGCCTCCCCGGAGCCCAGATGGGGTCAACTTCAGGTAGGACAGAGACAGCAGCTCTCCCCTCTCACTTCGCATTAATGTCTCTCTGTGACTCTTCTCCGGAGACCCCAGGGGAGGCGAGGGGCACCGTCCGTCACGTTAAAACACTGTTATGAGACATATTTAATAGCTCTTGAACGCACTGAATCCCGAGATCCGAAAATGGAGGGCTTAGCACCGTAAGTGGCCGCTCATTATGCATCCGGCGGCTTGATGACCGATGTGTCTCTTCATCCCCCCCACCGAGGCCCACTTAGGACACTGCGAGGAGAGGCCAGCAGGTACCCACGGGGCCGCAGGGCTGCCTCGGGCGCTGGGTGTCAGGATGCACGCGGAGCTGCCCCAGAGCAAAGTCACTGACACCTGCGTGATGGCTGCATAAACAGACTCCCTTCGCATCCCCAGCTCTGCGCTGGGGATTGACTGGGTGCCCGACGCTGTCCTGGGTTCCTCTCCGTGTGGACAAAAGAGAGGCCCTGGTCCTTGTGCTGGGCTGGGGGAGGCGGACAGGGGACCACCTCTGGTGAGCGTGGCACCTGCGGTGACAGAGAAGGGGCTGCCTGCGAGTGGGCGGTGAGGAAAGGAGGAGCCCAGGATGGGGCCCTGCGGGGACACCCTCTCCGGGGGGGCTTGTGGCTGCTGCACCTGCGGGGACCCACCTGACATCTCAGGTTTAGGAAGTGGAGACAGGAGCCGAAACCAGACTGAGGTCGACCCTCCTTCCCACCCCACGCTGCCTCCCCTCCAGCTGGGAGGGGGAGGGAGAGGGCCCTTCCACTGCACTGCACGGTCCCCCTCGTCCCTGGCGCTGAGAGGGAAGGGCAGACTCGAGACCCGGAGAAGGGACCGCAGCAGCACGGTGGACCGGCCTCATCTGGAGGGGGCGGAGGAGACACACGCAGGCTCCCAGGGCCATGGGTGACCCGGGAGGGACGCAGGGTCCAACAGGGCACCCAGGATGTGGCTGAGAAACCACCCCCGGGGGACACAGTACACGGAACTCTGTCTGACAGGGCCCCCCGCCACTGACACCCATGGGGGCCCCATCGGGAGGGGGTGCCACAGTCACACCCCAACAGCAGGACACACTGGGGACGTGGTGCCGAGTGACCACTCGGTCCAGGAAGTGTCGGAAGATGACCCAGCCGCTGCCAGAGGCCGAGGAGAGTCCAGCCGCTCCCACCCCAGGCAGCTTCACGGAGCCGCCCCCAGGCCAGGAGCTGGGGCAGGTGCAGCTGGGGCCTGTGGGACGCAACCGGGGACGAAAGCTGCTGCTGTCCCTGTGCCCTCACAGGGGTCTGGGGGCCCGGTGACTCCAGCCAGCGGGGTGGAGAGAGCAGCCTCACCCCCACAGAGGCAGTCGCTATAACAGGAGGTTAACAACTGTGCCCAGGACCGGAGGAGACTAAGTAGAAACCCGATGGTGGTTACTGAGTCGCTGATCCCATTCAAAAAACCGAGTTTGTGCAGCCTTAACAGCAACCGTCCTGGCAGGCGGGCGATGAGCTCTCCTGCACAGAAGGCCCTTGTCCTTGTCCCCTGTACGTAATTCTGCGCCAGCTGCAGCCTGCTTACTGCTCTCCAGGGGGACCAGGCGGGGGGTGGTGGGATGTGAGTGGCAGCTGATGGGGGCAGGTTTCCTTCTCTGAAGTCGCTGCCCGAGTCGACCGAGAACGGCCTAGAGCTGGAGCAGCCAGCTTCCGGGCAGCTTTCATCGACGACATTGCTTCCATCGACACTTGGGGCACAAGGCAGCCCCTCAAAGCAGGGCACTGGGGGCCGAGCCCACCACGGTCTGCCAGGACTGGCCGCGCCTCTTCTCAGACAGGAGTGGGGTTCAAGGCTCCGCTGAGTGTCAGCGGGACCCCAGGGGCGGCAGCCTCCTCTGCCCTCTGACCGAGACCCCTTCCCTTCAGGGTCCCAGGAACAGGGTCACGGGGCCTCTGACTCAGTCGTCCAACACGATGGCCGCCTGCTCCCCAAGGGCCACTCCCTCCTCCGTGGGCACAGTCAGGTACTTTAATGCCTCAGAGACCTCACTCCCGGGCCTCAGGCTCCGAGTTCTTGGTGACCTCAGGGAAGACCCTTGGGAATTCAAGGGGCAAAAGGACAAGAACCTTCGAGAAACCTCGGGCTTTGGGTCCAACTGTGCTGATTGAGGCAAATCTTTCCCTCTCCGTAATATAAGAAAACCTCTGAAGTTATTTTTATAATTTTGCCTTAAAAAGCCCTATTCTCAGTCTTTCCTGTGTCGCTGGGAGAGGCAGTAAGCTGCCTGGAGTGGCCAGCACAGGAGACGGGGTGTCAGGAGGGCGACCCGGGTGGGGCCGTCATTTCAGTCGCCGGCCCCGGTTCTGTCCTCGCTGGCCGGCTGCCCTCTGCTAGTTTCTCCGGCAAAGACAGGCTCCGCTCTTGGGAAAACAGCCCGTCTCCCCGTGGGTGACGCTGCCAGGTGGACAGGGTTTTCAGAGAGATGTCCCCAAGCACTGGGGATGGAGGGGATGTGGGGAAGGTGACAGCTCCTGCTGGACGCCACCGCCCAGAGGTGGACGGTGCCTTCTGCCAAACCCAGCTCTGCTTTCGCTCCCGCTGCAAATACTAATCTGCCCACACTCAAGTTTCCAGCCTTTTAAACTCCATGTTCAAGCCTGTGCGTCCCGAAGTCGGCCACAGATACACTGCAGCAGCGTCGCAAAGGTGCCCGCTGCTCGGCCCTGCGAGGCAGTCTCACACACACACACACACACACACACACACACACACTCAGTCAGATTGGGCCGGCCCAGGAGCCCGGCTGGCCGCCCCCCCCACAGCACCCCCCATGAGTGCGTCCACCCGTCAGTACGGGCAGCTGTGGGGCCCCCGCTCCCCGCCCGGCCTCGCTCCAGGTGTTGTTCGCAGCTCATCAGAAAAGACACCCGAGGAATTTTTCACTCCAATGAGGAATCACGTCTTTCCAGCCCAGAGAGCGTGGAGACCGACATCAGATAGAAGAGGATTTCTGAAGGGGAGACCAGGACACGGCTGATGGGGTTGGACAGATTTGTTGGCGGGGTGGGGCACGGGGGATGAGGAGGCTGGAGCTGCACGTGAGAAGAGGCGTAAAAGTGGGGTCTCTTAAGGGAAAGGGGGGCATTGGAGGTGGCGGGCGAGGGCGTGAGAGTGGCCAGGGGCCTCGCCCGTGAGCAGCAGAGGCCCTGGCGCAGGTGCGGCCGTGCCCGGTTGAGTGACGGTGCACGGCGCTCAGGAGGACCCTGGGCACGCCCTGCTCCAAGGACCAGCGAGAACGAGAGAAAGGACCCAGGTCTCCGTAAGTCGGGGCGACCACAGACCCACGTGCAGGTCGCCCTGTCCACCTGTTCACCCGAGGACGGCAAGCAGGCCGGCCGCTCGCACCTGGGCTGTTGGGGTGACGCTGCTGGGCCTGCGAGCGCAGTCGTCACTCAGACCCGGTCACTCATACCCGGCCGCGCTGGGGGTGCCCGCGCCGGGTGGGCCGCTGGGTTGTACAGCTGCCGAACCGACCCTCCCCACAGGCCGGCCGCCCAGCCCTGAGGCCGCACCTTCTTGTCATTCCCAGGCTCGCTTATTTGGTGTCTGTGCTCCTGTCTCATGAAGCAAGCTGCCTTGTTGAGCTTAAAAATTCGCGCTGACCCGTGGCCCCAGCGCCACTCACCTCCAGGCAGTGACATTCTCGGTGAGTGCCCTCGGTCCCCCCCCCACTTCAGGCCTTTCCGGTTGGTACTCTGGCACAGGGCCTCTGCACCGCGGTTTCCCGCTGGATGAGGAGACTTCTCCCCACGCGCCCTGGGAGGCCGCTGCGAGAGGCAGGACACCCGAGGTGGACATGTAAGTCGACGGGGACCTCTGGCGTCCAGGGCTCTCTGTGCCGCTCCGGCCCCTCCGGTGCGCAGTTTCCCTCTCGCTGCCTCACCCACACACGACGGACGGGTTTTTTTTTTTTTTATAAATATGATTTCTTGCGCAGTTCCTCGATGCTCTTTGAGACTTGATGTCACACTGCACCCAGGAACGCTGGCTGCAGGCCTGGCCACCAGCCCTGGCCCCAAACAAGCGGCGGTGGCTGTCCCCGAGGGAGGGCTGCTCGCCGCACAGGGAGGCCCCGCCTGCGTGTCCTGCAGCCGGGCGGCCCCCGCGGGCCCCTCGCTGACCTTCTCTCTCCTTGGCAGCCTTCTCTCTAGATCGTGTTTCAGGCAGGCAGATGTCTCCTGGCTTTGTGCAAGGACGTCACACGCATCTCCCTTCTCGGTCTTCCTGCCGCGTTGGGGCGATTTTCGAGGGCGGGTGGGAGCTGCTGTCTTCACAAGAGAAAATTCTAAACTAGACTCTGGACAGATTCTGAGCTCGATGTTCCATGCAGAGCAGGGAGAGGGTTCCAGGTGTCCGCCCGAGGTCTGGGGCCACCATGGCCATCTGGAGCACCCGGAGGAGATGCAGGACCGGACCTGGGCCGGGGACCAGATGCCTGGTGGGGGACAGGCATCTCCCTGGGGACGCTGCCGCCGAGGGCCCTGCAGCTCGGGAGCGATCAAGTGTGGCCACCCGGGGTTTCAAAGTGGTGATGTCACCCGGGAAACCAAACATGCTGCTGCCACAGGGACCGAGCCTGAGTGCCACCGGGAGCCCGAGCAGGTGCTGAAACAGGGGCAGCACGGGGAACCCGCCGCCCACACCCGGGGAGCGCCAGGAGGGCAGCAGGGTGCCATCGCCACCGTTGGCTCTCAGGGAGCCCGCCTGGAGCTAAGTCACACCTGCTCTCTGAGGGTAAAAGAAAACGTGGCTCCTGCTTCGTCCTGTCCACAGTCAGGTGGAGGGAACAGGGTGCAGGGCGGGGGGCAGGCCTGCGTCCAGGAATGAGCAAAAGGGAGCTTGGAGTGGGGGTTGTCTCTGTGCCCACACACCTGTGAAACACGGGTGAAAGGAATGACTGCCTGCCTGCCTGCACGGCTGTCTCTGCCTGGGGGCGCAACCCTCGCACCCGTCGGCCCAGCCCGCCACTCCCACTCGGGAAGGAGGAGGCAGGTGTGAGGGGACAGACACAGCTCGGTCCAGGGCGCAGCGGGAAGAATGGTTTGGGCTGGAAATGAAGCGTCTTGGGTGCCAGGTGAGGCGAGCCCCCAAAAGGCCTCCCAGGCACGGCTCTGCAGAGTCCCCCAATTCCTCGACCTCTCCGATGCCCTGGACATCACGCCGGCATCCTCCACCCAAGGCGAGTAAACTGAGGCAGGGAGCCGGCACCGCCCACGGAGACCCTGGGCTGGGGAGGCAGGCACGCCCATGCGCCTGCAAGCGCCCGGCGTCTGCGCCCCGAGGGCCCCACGCCCCTGATGCATAATTAATGGCGGCAAAGGCCCGACTCCATTTTCTACCATTTCTGGTTACCAGATGGCTCAGTAATGAACTTGCTTCTCCAAAGGAAACACCCGTCTCCGGGAGGGAGAGGATGGAAACAAGCAGCCGGGCCCTTCGGGTGACGTCGAGGTGGGGACGGGGGCTGGCTCCGCGCAGGGGGACAGGCCGAGAGGACGGCACGGGAGAGCAGGGCAGCACAGCTCTGGTGCACACACCGCCCACCAGGCCCGAAGGCCTGAGGGTCTGGCGAGGATGGTGACGCAGGCCAGCGTCTCTGGCCTCACGTCCTGGTGAAGAGAGCCCGGTGCTCCTTTACCGGGGCCGCACCCTCCCTGCCCCAAATGACCCACCAGAGCAAGAGTGGGGCTCCTTCCCAACATCTTGAGATGGTGCCCTTCCGGGTCAGCGCGTTACAGGACAGCACTGGGAACAAGAGAGACGATGACGGAGAAAAACGCAACCGGCCCCCCTGCTCACAGCGCTCACCCATGTGAGTTCTCGGGGCGCGCGAGCCCTGGGGACCAGCAGCCCGTGGCCAGGCTGCACCGTCTCGGGGCCCTTTGCCCACCTGTGGCCTGTTTGGCCACCGTGGGGAAGGGGACACGGGATGCTGTCAGGGACGTGACTGTGTCACAGTTTTCCAAGGTTCTGAACCCAGAGTCCATGAGACAGAGTCAGAGGCCTGGCCAGCCGCCGGCCGCTGGGGGCCCCCGGCCCAGCCAGACAGAAGGGGCAGGCTGCATCCGCCCCGACACTCCACGCACTGAGGGACCCTGATGCGCTGGGCGCACTCCAGGGGGTGCAGGGTGGTCCCCACCCTTGGGGATTCAGATGAAGGGGCAGACGTGCAATCCCAGGACACCGCCCCTTTGTGGGGCCGATTTTCATTGCACCCCCAAATTCAGCAAGCAGTCCGTGTCCGGGAAACAAGTCTGTGTGGGGCGTCCACTCTGAGCCCTGAAGGGGGCACATGTGTGGTCCGGGGGGCAGGGCCGGCGCCCCCAACTCAGTGACCAGAACTTCCCCGTGGACCTCTCCCACCATTTCTCCACGGGACAGAATGAAGCCGAGACACACTCCCCTCACCACCGGTCAACTGAGGCAGGCCGGCCTCCTGCGCCCAAAACCCCACTCCCCACAGATTCAGGGCACACGGCCCCTGCCTCACCCCAGCCCTGGTTCACAGCGAGTGCGGGCGCCCCTGCTGCCCAGCCGAGCTGGGACGTAAACTGACGGAGGCCGCATGTGCTCCTCTTGGCTGGTTCAAGAAAGTACAAGGGTAAGGGTCCTAACGCTCAGTGACAGAAGGGGCCCCCGGCACGGCCCACCCCTACAAACCAAACGCCTCACTTCCCAAGACCACCTAACCCTCTGGTTCTCAGAGGAACGCCGCCCGCCACTGTTATTCCGGTGTGAGCCGGCAGAAACCAACTGCACGGCAAGGGCTCTGCCCGACCGGCCCAGGCGGGGCAACACAACGGAGGTGGAAGGGGGGCAGGTCCCCAGGCCCCGGTGGCGATGGCACCATCGGAGGCCCACTGTGCTCTGGACTCTCCCGCCTGGAAACGAGGGGAAGCCGCTGTTAAGTCAACTGGCCCTGAAAGCATGGGATGGTTTTCCGATCTGCGCGGGTTTCAGTTGAACTTGAACTCAAGTCTCTGCTGCCCCTCGCAGCCGGCCTGCACAGGGAGCCGGGCCCGGGCTCTGCGTTTCAGGGGGACGAGGGGCAGGGTGGGGGTGGTATGATTTCCCTTTAACCTTGTCTTCAAAGACGGGGTCACTGCCGGGCAAGTGCTGACTTCACGGGGAAGGGGCTGGCCTGACCCAGCACATCCCCCCTGGAATTCTAAAGAGGCCGCTCTGAACTCTCGGGCACTTGTAACAGCCAGGCGGACTCCGTCCTTCCCCCCGAGGAACAGAAGCATCAGTTCGAGATGCAGGAGGGTGGCCCGGGACAGTCTCCTGCTGACAGGGCACAGCCCCCGGGGTCTTCACTACATCCCCAAAACTTCGCTTATTCATGACCATGGAGGACGCACGGAGACTTCCTGTCCTGCGTTCCATGGATCAGGTTCAACTCTGGAGGGGAAGTCATAGCGATCATAGCTGATGCGGCCGTACTTGTAAAAGAGGAGCCCAAAGCAGGGGTTCTTCAACTTGTCCCCACCTTCGGACGGTTAGAAAGTGTGCAGTTCCCCGGAAAAGACTGGGGGATGTGACCGACAGAAAGGACCTCAAAGCCGCTCGCCTGTCCCTAGTCCCTCAACAAGACGGCGGCACACCAGGGGTGGGGGCGCCCAGGTGCTGAGGGCTGAGGGGACACGCTGGGGGGAGGTCTCCGGCTGCATGTCCCCTGGGGACAAGCAGAGGCCTCCCTGGTCTCAGGGCTAAGGCAACAGGAAGCTGTGAGAGCCAACCACGCTGCTCTCCCACGTGGTCCCCCAACACCCCCCTCCCGTGTGGACACAAGGCCAGTGAGGGGACATCCTCCGAGGGGCTGCCTGTTGGTCACGGACCGCCCACGAAGGCCACTTGTCCTGACAGGGAAAGATGGGGACCTGCGTCCACAGCGCTGCTGCTGGAGGGAGCCTGACCAGGCCCATCTGTCCCCGGTAACAGGCGCAGGAGTCACGGCCGAGCCACCCGGGGCCTGTGGGAGTGATGGCCAGCCGTCCACACCCCGAATGTGAGGAGGAGCACACAGGGACCAGAGGCCCTGACCCCCCCCCCCCACCCGTGCACCTGGCAACACCACGGAGCCACCTGGGAGCCCACCTGCCCTGGGTGGACAGATACCGACAAAACGGGTGCTTGGTTTTAAAATACTTTTGTCAGCGACCACTCAGCCCCATGACCCCAGGTGACGCTGTGTCTCCGAGTGACCACGATGCCTCAGTACCGACGCGTGGACGCAGCCACTCAACAGGGTCACCCAGCCCCTGCCGGTGGCTGGCGCCGTGAGGGAGCTTCGCGCCTCGCTCCCCAGAGCCGCCAGGGGCTCTACGGTCTGTGGTGCACTGCAGGCGGGGCCATGGGAGACCCGGGCAGCGCGCGTCTACAGGAAGCCCCCTGGTGAGGGTCAGCACAGCTCTCACCACTGCAGCTGGCCCCTGCCCCCTCCGTAGGCTCCGGGTCCCCTTCCTGGGGAGCCTGTTCCAGAGGCTGGGTGCGCTGAGCAAACGCCAGCTGGCGGCGAGCCCGCCACCCTCTCGTCTCGTGTTGACCTTGGGTCTGGCCTCCAGCTCGTGACCAGGTGAAAATTCCTGACATGAGACGGCAGAGGCGTGGTAGCCCGGGCGAGATCGCGGGAGGTGAAGCCGTGCTGGCATGGCCGCTTCCCACTACCTGCTTCCTGATGGCAAACGCCTGCCGTGTCTCCCATGCTTCCCCAAGGGCGGCGACAGGACGCCCACAGTCAGGGCAGGGACAGCAGCCCCCTGCCCGCAGCAGAGCCTCCAGGGACGGAGAGCGGACGCACGCAGGTCCCCCAGCACTGGAGGCCAGTGGGTGGCCTGGCTGGGGCCAGGGGACGCATCCCTCTGGGGCCGATGTCAGCAGAGGCAGCGAGCAGACCCCGTCTGGCAGCAGGTGCTGGCTCGAGTTGCTGATGCTGTCCGGCCACATCTTGTCCTGTGTCCCCACCACGGAGCACCCTTCCTCCTCCTGAAATGAAAGGCCCCCCAGCTCAGCCTCTGCGCCTCAGCCCTGGGGTCTGCCCGCTCTCGGCCACAGCCCACAGGGTCGGCATGGGGCCCAGCGTGCGGTGGGGGGACATCGTCCGTCCACTCTCCCTGCAGCCAGCCGGACCGGCAGGCCTGCAGCAGCTTCCCATGACCCTGGCCTGGGGAGCAGCCCCCCCCACCAGCTGTGGCTGGAGTCCCTGTGGATCTTGGGGAAGGTGGAGCCAGATGACTCATAGCCTCTCTCGTCCCTGGTGTGGCCTCTTTTTCACACAGGTGACTACTCACCTGGACACAGGCTGCGGTTGTCCTTTCCGGGAGTAAGGATGCAGGTCTTGCCATGGCCTGCAGGTACCCACGTCCCTGACCGGTGCCATGTGGTTGGCGCTGTGGGTCTAACCCTGGAAGCCCCAGGCCCACTGTGGGGGGGGGTGCAGGGGGGGCCTGTTTTCACGTCAAATGAAAATGGGTGACGATGGAACGCTGTCAAAGGAAACCTGTGTCCCAGCTTCTCTGCGCCCTGGCGTCCCCATGGATTCCTGCTCAGCGTCTGCGGCAGGCGGTGGGCACAGCTCTCAGCTCACTGCCCGGTGCTCCCGCCAGCGTCCATGGGGGCTCTGGCCGCTTGCACCGCCCGGGCCCCGCACTCCTGGGGGTGGGGAGGGCGGTGCGTGGCCACGGACGGCCGTTTCCATGGAGAGCAGCTGCCTGTCATCATTTCCCTCCGATTAATTTCGGTGAGTGTGTCGCCTCCCCCGCCGGATGGTCGCTGCAGACAGCAGGTGTTGATTGTAACGACATCAAGCCGCATTTATCAGGTGCCAGAACCTAATGGGCTTTTGCAAAATCAACACGGTTTTGTGCCTCGCAACCAAGCCAGTGCCTGTCTGAGCTCGAAGGCGCACGTGACCACCCAGGGTCCTGGTTTTGTGTGAGGATGTGACCCGGGCAGGGCCGCCTCTCACAGGCTCTAGTCCGGCAGGACCGCCGTGCGCTTCCGAGATGCGACCCGGGGCTCTAAGTAGATGCAGGGATTTTCGAGCACCTTTGGAATCTGGGGGGAACGGCAACAAATGTGCCAGGGGCCTCGTTCAAGCCCCGAGTGCTTCACAATGGAACGACCTGCTGCCTTTCCCTTCACATGTGTGTGCGTGTGTGCATGTGTGCGTGTGCATGTCTCAGGGGTGGGGTGCGGCATGTGTACAGCAGCTCCTGGGAAAAGCGCCCATGGAGCTAAGTCTGGTAGCGAGTGTGGCAAACCTGAACGGTCCTGTGCCCGCTAGAGAAACAGCACAAAAACAGTGTCATTTTTTCACCACCCCCCCCCCCCCGGACTCTACTCCATTCTGTCTTCTCTGTGGAAAAGAATTTCAAAGTCTCTGAGGGCCACGGGACATGTTCCATCAGTCCTGGTCACCGAGGACAGAAGGTCCCCTGGACCCTGAGGTCTGGCCCCAACGGGCTGGGCTGGACAGTCACCAGCACCAGGGAAACTGGGGCCCCAACAGGCAGCAGGAGGAGCTGGAGCACAAGGCGGAGGGTCACGGAGACCCCGAGAGCACCCTCGGGAAGGACAAGCCGAAGGAGCCCGCTGTGCTCAGCTGCCCCCAGTGGGACTCGTGCATGGGGTGCTGTGTGCAGAGAGTGGGTTTTCTGAGTGGGGTGCTGGCCAGGCCTGGACGCACCGGGTCCGGAGGTGAAGAACTAGCTGTGGGTCGGAAGCTGTGTGTGGGGAGACACTGATCCATCGAAATCAACCTGTAGGTTACATACAATGCTACCCGAAACCTGACCCGTTTGTTTTAGAATTGGGGGAGACTGTAAAAGCTTATGAAAATTCAAAGAGCGAAGACTAACCGCGGCAGCTGAAGGGGACTGAGGTGGGAGTGCAGCCCGCTAGACACAGGGTCTCCTGCAGTGTCGGTCTCACTGCGCTGCGGCGTCAGGGAAACGTCGGACAAGCCGAAGGTCGAACGGGAAGGGTGGCGGAGGAACATCGGCCCCTGCCCCACGGTCACGGTGTTTAACACCTGGGCGTTGCTGAGGGGCGAGAAGTTACTCTTTCCGATAAAATGAGGTCCTCCTGGGGCTTCTCCCGCACGGCACGCACGGGACGAGAATCGGAAAGCCGAGACGTGGGGCCCATGGCTGCCCCGGGGCTCGCTCCCTACAGGGGAGGCGGAGTGGGAGCAGGACACAGGGCGCCCCCAGCGGGGCCCGGTGATGGGGTGGACGTGGGGCCACGTGATTAGAGAGCAGCAGAGGGGACAGTGAAGACACACAGGGACACCACCCGCCCCCTGCCACAGAGAGGTGGCCGGGCCTGCCCCCCCTGGGGAATGAGTGAGCACAGCACAAGTGACAGAACTGCAGGAACCACTGGAGAAACGGGGGGCGAGTGCCGGGCGGGGGGGGACTGGCCTGATGGGACAGCACTTCGTAAGCACACAGAGGTCCAACTGCTGCGCTGTGCGCCGGAACCTGACGTGATGGCAACTGTCATTGGAAAATTAAAAAAAACAAAAAAAGTCTCATAGCTGTCACATCTGGAGTTAATGCAGGGAGGGGTGTCCCGCTTACGGAAGCCAGAGCCCCCCACCGCCCCCAGACACACACCACAGGCGGTCGGTTATGAGATTTTACGTTCCTCCCGGCCCTTCCCGGGCAGCCCCTCCGGCCCCACACTCTTCACTTCGGGTCAGTGACTCAGAGCTGGCCTGGACAGAAGCCCACTCGGAGTTCTGACCTGCCTGTGCGAGCCCTGCTGGGGACACACCCTCAGGGCCCAGGACGTGTGGGGCAGGAGGGCCCCAGGCTACGTGGGTCTGACTCCAGGCTCTCCGGCTGCAGCACCAGCCCCACAGTGATGTCACCAACCAGCACATGGGAGGTCCCAGCAGGAGTATAAGATGACCGAGGAGAGTAGAAGAGACACCAAAAAAAACTCAGTCCCGAACCGGCGATGGGCACTTCGGCACCAGGGTAGATTCCATAATGCCCCTAAAATCCAATTGCAAACTTCTAAATCAGATCAGAAGCAGGTCCAAGGCACCCGCAGGGGACAGAGGAGTGGGGCTGGACAGAAAGGCGGAGGGACGCGGCGGGGAGGGACGCCGAGCCGAGCCTGGAAAACAAACTGGTCCCGGAGCCAGCACCGCTTTTCTGCGGAACAGCTTCCTCCCAACGCAGGTTCCTGGGTGGCTGGGCTGTCAAGGGCATCTGAAGTTATTTCCGCCTCCTGAGACCTTCATTAGGATCTTTACCAAAACCGCCCTCACGCTCGGCTGGAGGAGAGTTGGGGCAGCCGGGGTGCACTGTCTGTCGGATTTGGCGCAGCTCAGCACAGCACGAGGTGCGGGCCGGGGTGCGGCCGGTCCCTCCCACCCTGGCTCCAGCCCCTCCGCACCTACACATGTCCAAGGGCTGACACAGACACCACACACACGGACGAGAACACAGCCCACCGTGGGCCGCTGGCCGTATACGGGTGAGGGTCGAGTGTGTCTGGTGTGTACCCAGCTGGACAGAACTGTTTTCACAAGTGTGCATGCACAGACCTGTCCAGGCCAAATGGGGCACCGGACACGTGCCCGCCCTGCAGTCTTCCCGCCCTGGTGGTCTGGGGGGGAGGGCCTCAGGCTTCATGGAGCTTCTGGTCACCAAAGGGTACGAATGGGGGGGGGGTGAGCCAGTCCCACATGGGGGAATGCACAAGGCAGCAGCCGGTGCCCCTGCCACCACCCCCGCCCCCAGCACACACAGCATGTCGCCTCAGTCTCGGGGGACGGAGGCCTGTTCGGGTGGCGCTCATGTGAACGGATGACGGACGTGGTGTGACGTGAGCCAGGACCTACAGGTGAACAAAACTGACCCCAGGCAGTCACCTCAGCTGGCCCCAGCAGCTGGGCCCTTCAAATGAGGCTCCCGCCCTGGCCTAGCACCCTGCTGGCGGGACACAGGCCCCATTTCCCTCACTGTGTCTGCTCCACGTTCCCTGAGCAGATTCACAGGGTGGGCGAGGGGGGGGTTGTGCAGACCCTGTCAGAGCGGAAGCCCACACCTGGGGCTGCTTCCCAGCCCACAGGGGTCCGTTGGCGCATCCGCCTAGTCTGAGACCGGTGCCATCGGGGTGGCCATCCGCAGGCGCACGCCCCCTGCCCCGGGCACTGATGCCACTTTGCCTGGGCTCTGCGTCTGTAGTTCCCGGTTCAGGTCAGGCTGTGGTCACGGATTCCGCACCCTTCCCCTCCTCTCGCCCGTCCTGCGGTTGAGCGCTTCCCTTTCCCGAGTGTGTGATGGGATCATTTCCATAAACGCCTTTCACCAGCAAGGTCACGTGCGCTCTTCTCATTCTTCAGTGGCATCAAGAGGGGTGCGGCCCCGGGCCCTGATTCTGCCGCTGCACCCTCATCTCCAGCCTCCTCCGGGGCTCGCAGCAGGGGCTCGATGAGGAGCTGTTGATTAATGGAACTTGAGCCGTGAGAGACAGCCCTCTTCGGGGAGTCGCGTCCTCAAGTGGGCCAATTAGCTTGTCTGCCCCCCGTGGGCGCTGATGGGGTATTGTGAGCCCCTCACGCCGACAATCAGCGGAGGCGGGCACTCATCACTCTGAACAGCTCTCCCAGAGTCGGGCGCCCACCGGGAGCCTGGCAGGACGCTCTCACCCGCAGGGGGCCCAGCAGCCGACATGTTGCGAGTTCGCTGCATGCGCTGGTCAGTGCGGGAGAGCGTGTGTGGGCAGAGACGGTCTTGACACAGCCAGGCCACAGCCAGGGCACTCGGCTCTCAGACTGTACCCAACGCGACATGACGGCCTCATTCGGAAATGACCTGAAAGGCTGGTCCCAGGGCCTGCACAGCGCCAGCCAGGGGGTCCGTTTGGAGGGGAAATCTGCAGCCCCACAAACGTGGTGAGCGTCACCCAGCAGCTCCCCTCTCCCCCGACTCCCCAAACAGCCAGGGGAGCCCCCTGCCTGCCCCAGCCCCTGCCTGAGCCTCAATGATGGACTCCAGTGACAGGGGCATCCCGGCAGCTTCAGTTCCGCACAAGGGGAAATGTAAAGGACGTCATTTCTAGAGTTCACAACGAAGGAGAAGAGACAGCCCTGCTTTCAGTTACACATCATCAGCTGTTGCCACAGACACTGAAATGGGTTCTTTATGCAGCTTTTAGGCCACTTGAAACTTACTTGTTCAAAGATTCTCTACTGAACAAAAAGAGAATGTATTGACTACTGTTTGCTATTTTTCTGGGTTGGGACATTAGCCTTCTTCATGCAAATGTGCCCAGAAGAATGTGAGTAATAAGCAGATTCTTAAACGAACAAAAGAGCATGAAGACAGTGTGACTCCGTGGGCTCAGGGTCAGGCCTGGGGTGGTTTCATCTTCGTTTTTGTTTTAGTGTCTTACTTACTCATTTTGGAGAGAAGGGAAGGGAGGGAGAGAGAGGGAGCGAATCATCGATGTGTGGTTGCCTCTTGTGTACCCCCTACTGGGGACCTGGCCCTCAATCCAGGCCTGTGCCCTGACTGGGAATTGAACCCAGCACTCTCAGGTTTCACAGGCCAGTGCTCAATCCACTGAGCCACACCAACCAGGTCCCGAGGTTTTGTGTTTGTCTTTTTTTTAATTTAAATTAGATGGGGAGGGGCAGGCACCCAGAGTTATGGAACTCGGGAGATTATAAGCAAAGTGCAAACCCAAGGCTGCAGCCAAGAGAAGAACGGGACCTAATTAAGACTTCCTTACACCAAGAACGACTCTTCGAGTGTGAGCAGGAGGGAAGGAGTGGACGTTCCAAGCGCTAAAGGGACTGCCCCTCATGAAGGACATTCGGCAGGTGCCTCCCACCTGTCCAGCGCCCTGCTCACTGCCAGGCAGACTGTCCGCACTCGGGACCACTCCAGAGAGAGCTCAAACCTGGACCAAGTCCCCGCAGACACCTCTCAAGTCCCAGAGAGTGCAGACGTGCACAAACGCCTCATACAGAGCCCTGACGGGGGAGCCCTGATGGCAGAGCCCCTCACACCTGCTTCCCCAAGTCCACAGCAAGCGCCAGGTCTGAGGAGCAGAGCATCCTGGAGGCACCTGGGGGCCCAGTACGGGCAGCTCCGCATCTTGACATCACTGTGGTCAGCAGACGAGAGGGGTCCTTCCCTTTGCATCATAGGCACACTCTACCCACCACAACGTCCCCAGAGCCCTCCACTCTAACAGGTGGAAGAGTCCAGTTTACAGCAGAGGACAGCGGGACAGGGACTCAGCACCTGAGAAGGGGACTGGATATAGCAAGGCCAACCCCTCAATGCCCCCCAAGGCTGCCATCCTCCTGCTCCTCCTCATGGGTCCTAACAGCTGGGGGCGAGGCGTGCAACCTGGTGGGCGGGTGTGCAACCCAGGCACACGTCCCAGCCCCTAGCAGTCTGGGCATCGCCCCACTGCAGGCGCCTCTTCGAGGTGGGCGTGCGGCACTTCCAAAATGTGGGGATTTTCCGTGGTCTGACGCCCACTGGGACACAAGGCCCCTCGTGGCCCTGAGGCTTTCCTGGACCCTTCTGGGCTCCTCGGGCTCCGGCCCTGGGGTCTGCTGCTGGACACTCCCCAGCCTCCAGCCAGGTTCCTTTCCTTTGGTGTGGATGGGGGGCAGGGCTGCAGGAAGGGAATCCCTCAAGTGTCTGCGAGCCCACAGGCGTGGGCCTCCCCCTCTTCTCTCACCGAGCCCTATACTTTCTGGGGCCCCCGCCCTACCGCACGAGCCTCTCTGTGAGCAGGGGCCAGGGCTTCTCCAGTGGGACTGCATGCCCACCTCACCGGCCCCCCCGTCTGGCACGTGAGCAGGTTCCATGACCTCACAGGACAATGCCACCACCACCCAGCCGGATCGCAAGCAAGCGGAGATGCCACCGCCTCCCCTGGCCATCAAGGGCACCTATCTAGACTCGAGAGCCAGCCCCGAGGCCTGGACTCCCCAGGTCCCACCCTCCTGCCTCCCAGACCCTCCCTGACCCCTCAGCTACTGTCGCTGTCCCAGGTGTCATTCCTCACTGGGAGAGGGGTGAGTTTAAAGACGGCGAGAGGCACAAATCTTGGCTGAGTAATTCCAACAGGCCGACACACCTGTGAAGGCCATGCCCTCTCGAGACACTGCACCTCCTCTCTGGGTCGGAAAGCGGCTCCCCGCCAGCCGTGTCTGTGCGTCCTCCTCCAACCCGGGGCTGTTGGGACACACATGGTCACTGAGTGAACGGGGCCCCATGGGCGTGTTGGGGGGCCCTGGCCTCCTTCCTCAGCTGAACATGTCTGAGCGTCATCCACGCGGTTGCTCGGCCAGCGTGCCTTCCCACGGGCCAGCGGTTTCTGTCGTTCGAGGGGACCTCCGCCAGTGGCCTTTCCTGCTCCTGGCTCCAGGCTGCTGTGCGTCCCGGGGTGCGGGGCCCCTGGGGGTGCGTTTCCTTCCTGTTGTGGTTGTTGTTTGGTGGCCGTTTTTATTTCATGATGTTACAAGCACAGAAGCACCCTCCCTGCACCCAAAGCTGAGTGTGGGTGTCGTTTTCTAAGAGACTGCCCAGCGCTTTCCGGAGCGGCCCCCGCACTCCCCAGGCCCCACAGAACTGGCTGCAGATCCGGCTGCAGCAGCTCTCCGTGGTGTCCGCCCTCCGGTGCGTGGGCACCCTCCATTCGGCTCTCTGAAGACAGGGACATCCAGCTGGCGTGCGCTCCCTCGGGGACGCGTACGTCTCCCTCCGCGGAGCAATGGTTCAGGCCATTTGCCTGTTTTTTACGTAATTCGTTTCCTCTCCGTCGCTGAGGACAGGCATCATATTCACGATCAAGTCCTTCGTAGCCTGTAGGAGCTGAGAATGTTTCCCCCAGTCTGGGTCTGCTCATTCCCTTTTCTTAGCCGCATTTTTAATCAGCAGAAAACGTGTTTTTTGTTCAGTCTAATCTAGTTTTTCCCTTGTGAAGACCGTTTCTGTGTGCTCCAAAAAACTCGGCCTGCCCCTGTTTCTGGAGCTGCTCCCCAAAGTTTTATTTTAAGCACTTTATCATTTTATTTTTTACTCTGATGTCTCCGATCCGTCTCAAATTAACTTTGCTTTATGAGGGGAGCTAGGCCAGGTGTCTTCCTTTTTTCCCACGTGGGGATCGAGGTGTCGCAGTCATATTTGTTGAAAAGACCTACTTTTCCCACTGATCTCCCTCAAGGTCTTGGTTAAAATTCAAGCGACCACCTAAACCTGGGGGCCAGAGCCGCCCCTCTGGCCCGCTGTCCCTCACACACACGTTTAAACCCAAACCACACTGTCTGACCACTGTCCTTTCCAACAAGCTGCGAAGTCAAGCAAAACACGAGTCCACACTCCTTGGCTGGTCCGAGCCCCCTGCACTTCCGTGCTGGTGTCAGAGTCTCCTGTTTTTAGACACTTGGTGGAATGAAGACTGGGGTTGTGGTGAAAACACAAACCACACTAGAGACGGCGGACCTTCCAGCCCTACTGGGCGCGAACACAGGGCCCGCACACAGGGCGTCTCCTCACTGACCAAGGTCGTCCCCACGCCCGGGACTCGCAGTGAAGGTGGGTGGTCCCCAGCGTGCCCGATGCCCACCTTTTTTGTTACCTGGTTTCCAAGAGTCTGGTGCCTCTCTGATGCTGCTACACATGAACTTTTACTTCGCGGTTTCCACTGTTGGCTGCTAGTACATAAAAAAATCAATTTCTATTTCCAAATGTTGACCTGTGACCAGACACGCTGCCAAATGCACGTCTGCCCTGATATGCCGCTGCTGCTGTCAAGAATGGAGCATTTTCTGTGTGAATAATCACGTCGTCTGGACGGTCTCACACCCCCACTTCTCATCTGAGTGCGCTCATTTCTTTTCCTTGTCTTTTTTCAGTTTGTTGATTTGAAAGAGAAAGAGAAACATCAACTGGTTGTTTGCCTTATTGATGCATCATTGGTTTGGTTCTTGCATGTGCCCTGACTGGGGATCGAACCCACCACCTTGGCCCATTGGGACGATGCTCCGACCACCTGATCTCCACAGCCAGGGCTGGACCCCAGGGCCTGCTGACCGGGAATGAGGATGGCAGGCGTCCTTGCGTGGTCCCCATGCCACATGGACAGCACCCAGCCTTCCACCCTTAGGTGCCACGTCTCATGCAGGTTTCTATAGCTGCCTTTTCGTCAGACTGAAGAAGTTCCAATGTCACAGGTTTCCGGAGAAAAGTGTTTGTCTTACCTAAGTTTTCGTTTCCATCCTTTTTCCGCACCTAGTGGGATGAATGGATCCCTTCTTCTTTATGCAATTACTGTGGCACATGATGTGGCTTTTCAAACATCAGACCCGCTTTCCCTCCCCAGGACCGAGCCCACCTGCTCATGCTGTGTCCTTTTATGCAGCCTTGGACTTGGCCTGCTGACGTTCTGTTCAAGATTCCACCACCGTTAGAGATCCTGGTGTATAACTTTCTTTTGCTCTGCCGTGTTCATCAAGGCTTGGCGTTCTGGTATGTTCCCCTCAAAGACGAGCTAAGAATTTGCCCTTCTCTGTTTTCTAGAAGCATGTTGTGGAACTGGTCCTGTTTCTTCCTTAAGCATTTGAAGGAATTCACCAATGACACCATCTAAGCCCAGGGTTCTTTGGAGGAAGTGTTTTGATAGAAAGTTTAAGGTCTTTGATACAAACCTACTCAAATTTTCCCTTTCATCTTGGGTCATTTCGGATGTTTCATTTTTTGAGGAATTTGTCCATTTCAATGTTGTTTATTGACAAACTGTCAATAAATGTATCAAATGTATTGGTGTAAAGGAGTTTATAAAATATCTTTATTACCCTTTTGACATTGGTAGGATCTGAGTGATGGTCCCTCTTTCATTGCTGATACTAATTTATGTTCTCCTTTTTTTTTCTGGATTATTCTTGCTAGCAGGGTGAGGAATGTTATTAAACTCTCCAAAAGACTCAGTTGGGCATTATTATATTCTCAATTGTTTTTGTCTGTCCCTGCTTCTTTCATTTCTGTTCTTATCTCCATCATTTCCTCCCTTCAAGTTACTTTGTGTTTTAATGTGCTCACTTTTTTCTAGTTTCTTAAAGTGGAAAATTAGATCATTGATTTAAATCACTTCCTTTCTAAAATCAGCATTTTGGAGTTATAAATTTCCCTGGAAGCACTGCTTTAACTACGTTCCATAAAATGTGATATGTAGTATTTTCATTTTTATTCAGTTTGAATTATTTCTCTTTTCCATTGTGATTTCTTCTTTGATGTATGGGGTTTTTTAAAGTTCATCATTTAACATAAAAATATTTGGGGCTTTTCTAGAGCTCTTATTCTTATTGATTTCAAATGCAATTCCATTGTGGCCACTCGACATACTCTGTAATATTTCAGCCTTTGAAATTGACTAAGTGTTGTTTTATGGCTCAGAATGTGAATTAGCATGATAAGCATTCCACATACACTTGAAAATAATGTGGATTCTGCAGTGCGTGTGGGGTGGAGTTTCCATAAATGTGAATTAAATCATGGAGACCCTATAATTTAGATTTATACTTTAAATGTGTAGATTTATAAATATATAGATTGATCATCATCATTTATCATTTAGGTTCTGTATCCTTACTGATTTTTTGTCCAGTTGTTTTATAGATTGTGGAGAGCTGAGTTTCACTGCGGCGGTGTATTTATCTCTCTCGTTTTCTGGCAGAGGCGCCTGGAATCCCTGCTACGCCGCTTGTGTGAGGCTCCGACTATGACGCCTCGCTGCTGTAGCCTTTCATTACCGTGGAATGTCTTTGTCTGCGGCAATGGGCTTTGCCTCCGAGTCTGTTTGCTACTGTGGCCACCCCGGGGCTCAGCAGTTACCATGTGCAGTGTATTCACGTGCATGTTTGGGGGCGGCCTGTACCCCGTGCTGCTGTGTCGCTGTGGTGGTTGGTTACACTGTAGCGCCGGTATAGTACAAGGATCCATGCACAGGGGGGCTTCTACACACAGCCCGTCTGTCGGGGGTTGAAAGTGCTTCTGCTCAGACAACAAACTCATCTAGTAGATCTCGGTCTCTCATCCCATCTGACATCCCTGTCTTTGGGGGGGGAAGTGTGTTCCAGTCCGTTCATGTTTCTCCCAGCTGTTCATAGGGCTAAACGTGGGTGGACCACATTGCTGTCTGTCTTCTGTCTACCCTGCTTGTTTCTCAGTTTCTCCTTTCTTGTCTTCTTTTAAATTAATCGAAGGGGTTTTTTTTGCATTCTAGTTTAATCCCTGTATCGGCATTTTAGGTGTATACTTTCAATTTTCTTCAGTGGTTGCTCTAGGAGTTACAACATACACCTAGAATTTATTACTATTTATATTGTTTTCTAACATTCTGTGTAAAATGCAGGAAACGTGAAACACTGTAGCCCCACCCCCATGTGCTATGCTTTCATAGCTTTTCAATCTCTATTCCGGTTTTATAATTTATAGCCTCAAAGTCTCTGTCTCCTTGAAGCACCTGAAGCAACTGGGTGTCCGATGCCAGTTCAGCGCCTTTCCCGTCAGTCCAGTCTTCTCCAGACGAGGCCCCAGGGAGGGAGGGGGAGTCCCTTTGAAGCCAGGCGAGGGGCTGGGCACCGTGGACGATCGCACGCTGTCTGGTGACCGCCCGGACAGGAATCTCCGCGGCCCAGCCTCGGGGCTCCTCGAAGGGCCCTGTCCCGACCGAGGCGTTGTTTCTTGACGTGTGAACTGTCAGAAGGCGTCCACTGAGTGCACATGGGATGGAGCGGAGGAGTGGTACTCAGGGTCACGAATGCTGGACACGCGAAACAAAACACCGAAGAGCCAAGACCGACGTGACATAGAACGTCCTCCACTTCAAAAGCCTAGAGAAACGGGACAGCAGCTGGTGCTGAACAGTAAAAAGGCAGAGTGTCCGGGGTGGTGGCATCGAAACGGGCCGTCACAGGACAGTGTCTCATCCTCGGCGCCGCGCCCTGCACAGGCCGCCCAGGACCGCTGGGCCGCGGGGCTCCCACGCGGGAGGAGGGAGACGGGCCAGAACGGGGGACTCCGAGCCCCGCGGAAGCCTGACGTGGATGGCGCGCTCCCTACCAACGCAGCCGCAGGATGGCGCCCTGGTGGGCGGTGCAGGCTCGTTCTGTCCCAACGTGGCCTGGGGAGGGGAAAGGGAGTCACCTGCAGGGGCTCCGAGGGGAAAGCGTTCCCCCCCGCCCAGCCTCAGATGAGAACGTCAAAGGAAACGGAGTGACGTCAGACACCGATGGGCGAGAACATCAACAACGCAGTGACGTCACGCGCCAATGGGCGAGAGCTAAAACAAAACCGAGTGGCGTCAGCATGCCGACGGGTGAGAATGTTAAAAGAAATGAAGTCACCACGCCGCTCGTTGTGACGCCAAAGGAAACATGGTGACGTCAGTGCGCCCCACCAAGCACGGCTGTCTGGCTCGAGGCCCACCCTCTGTATCCGGGGAGCGAGGGGCCCAAGACAGACGTGCTGGGACACGCGGACGAGCCCCCCACTGTGAGTCGGACGCGCGCGAACAGGCTACAGGGGTCCTGCCGGCCACTGGACTTATCCACATGCTCCCCAGACACGCGCGGCCTCAGGCCCTCCCCCAGCAAACAGTAGCCACCCTGGGAGGCCGGTTTGGGGCCGACGGAGCGGTCGCTGCGGTGAAGGCCAGTCCGCCGCCACCGAGGACAGGTTGAGAGGACACGCCCACTCTGACAGATGGAACTGGACCGCAGGCCAGGGTGCTGTCTTCCTCGTGCACTGCACACCTCCGTGAGCGAAGGCGGCTGCAACTTACACCCAACCACACACTCAACCCAGACACACACACACAACCCACACACTCAACCCAGAAACACATACACAACCTACACACTCAACCCAGAAACACACACACAACCTACGCAACCCAGAAACAACACGCACACCTGAAACACACTCGACCCATAAACAACACAGGACCCACCCACGCACGCGCACAGGCAAGCCCCGACCCCTGGGTGTGCCCGAGAGAGAGCGTGGTCGGTCTCACAGAAGCAGAGCTCAGAAAGGCGTTCGGCTCCCTACAAAGCTTTCACAGGCAACCACGGAAAAGACTCCGGGCTAAACCTGAAAGGGGAAGAGCGATCTTATTATGCAACAATGTGTTGTCCTTGCCAAACCCTGGGCTTGGAAGTTAAGAAGAGACGGCAAGCACACCTGTGTCCATTGGCATAGAGTTAAATCGATACAAAAAAAAATTAGGCAAACGGCCAATTATCTGTCACCTACAGATTCTCATGAAGGATTTAAACAGTTTTTACAAGCATGAATTTAAAATTTCCATACTTCTAAGAGAGTCTTCCTCTATTTACAGAGACATTAAACTTTTACAGCGGTATTCACGTGAAATTAGGAAATAACAACACTAATCACAGGTACTTAGTCGCTGTGTGTTAGCAGCTTTCTGGGGATCCCCAGCTGGAGTTTCGGTGCGAAACCCGGCCCCACCTCCTCCCGTCTCCCCGGAGGGTTCTGATGTCGCCACTGTGATACCTAGACGTCCCTGACACCGTGTCTCCCCCTCCCCCCACTGGAGCTCATCCCTGCCACAGGTTCTGTTCCTTTGTTGAGCATGCGTTGGGTTCTGTCGCTTCCGCTCCGGTCTCTGCTCAGGGACAGGGGCAGGTGCACAGACGGACCAACGACCTGGCCTGATGAAGTTTACCTCCCACGGGGCACTCTTCACGCTGCGGCGCACCTGGTTTCGTCAGCAAAGTCCGCACTCCTGCTCAGACCTGGAGGACGGCCATGAGTGGGGTGGCCAGGAGGCATGACTGCTCTCACTGTGGCCGAGCCGTCACCTGGAGTTCCAGATCCCAAGGTGCGCTCCTGCGAGCAGTCCCCAGGACCGCTGGGCAGCGGTGGGGGAGGAATGCCCTGGTCACGGGTCCCCTCGGGGGCATCAGAGGCTGTGGCAAGGGCATGTCACATGTCTGTTTCTTTTCACAGAACGCAAGCAGCAGCTGCTTTTCACAGGAGTTATAAAATGGGTTTCATTGTTCTCTTTCTGTCTTAAATTAGTGGATAATTTTTTGCACTTTATAATTTCCATAGTACTTTCCAGAACCACTTTGTGGGGCCCGGTGGGGTCAGGGAGTTTCCGCCTCTGAGCGCACTGACCACCAGCCAGGGGTCAAGGGTGGCCCCTAGGGGCTTTGACCTTGGAGTCTCTCCAGTTCAGCCCCCTGAGCGGCCTGTTTTATGGAGGGTCACGGCAAGAACCCACTTTGTGAAAACCATCGCTTGGAACCCTTCACGGGACGAGCCAGATGTTAGTAGCCGAGACCGTTCTTGCCGCACTCTGGGCCCGAGGACACGGTGCTAACCCTCCGGGCCTGAGGCAGGACGCCCAGTCTGGGGAAGGTTTGCTTCTTCCCAGAACCAGGAGGCCTCCTCCTGGCCGGCCACGAGAATGGGGATCCCCACCGCACTGCCTTCTCACGTCGCGCCGTGGGACGCTCGGGGCGTGTGAGGCTGTGGCGAGCGCCCCGTCCCTGTGGCTCTGGGTCTAGAGACGCTCTTGTTCTCCGTTTCTGTCTCCTCCTCTTTCCGTGCTTATCCCTTCTTATCCCCGGGGCTTCTCTGTTTGTTGTGAGCTGCCCGAAAGCCTTGTGGAAGGAGCAGAGGACAGCTACCCTCACACATACACACACACACATGAGCCTGCGTATCCTTCAAGCAGGTCCTCACTTTGGAGACAGAAGCCAATCACACGCGCCATAAGTGATGGGAACCCACACCTCCAGCGAGTTAGTCCGTGTTGCTTCCGGGATGCCACCTCCACCCCCACCATCGTCTGTGGGGTCCAGGTAGTGGGGCGTGTCTGAGCTTAACTGATCACAACACACCCCCCTCCGTGAAGGGCGCCTGCTCCCCAAATTGGGCCGGAAACTCAAGCACTCACGGTCCCTCTTCATTTGTCTACATCGGCGTTGTCTGCGAGCTGACTTTGTGTGGGAGCTGGGGCATAAAACTCGCGGAGGCCTGAAGTCACCTGAGAACAAGCAGGACAGCATCTGAGTCCCCGCTGAAAGCAGTCGCTGCGACTTCCATGGACGCTGAGCGCCCAGAAAACCAGCAGAGAGCCCCCCAGCGTTGGGGTGTGGTTGCTGCACAGAGGGCTGTCCCAGAGGTTTGCCCGAGGGAGACAAAGCCACAGTCAGTTGCTCCCCCTCAGGGGAGGGGAGGTCCTTGGGGTCCCGGGGGCCCAGCCGCCTGCGTGGCTGGGAGCTGGATATATTGGCATCCCTGCCGCATCTCACACGTGCCCATGAGAAATTAACCTGAAGCGAAACCATGACAACCAGAGAAATTCTGCTCAGTAGGAAGTTTGCAGACCTTGCCCGTGAACCTGGACTATGCTGTAATCATTCCAATCAGCCCACCAGCAGCATCTCCCACGACAGGAGGGGCTACCCCCCTCCTGTGCCGAGCAGCTCACAGGCTCAGGGCCACCTGTCCCCACCCCGAGTCCCCAGAGCCGAGCTCTGCAAAGGTGCCTCAGGGCCCAGGGCGCGCCGCCTTCACTCATCAGGGGGTCACTGTGATGCACAGCACGTACCCCCCTCCCCCACACCCACACCTTAAAGCCTAAGGAGGGACTGAGGGTGGGGTCCTTCTGACGGCGTCGGTGGCCTTACTCAAAGAGACCCTGATATTGCCCTTGGTCCCTCTGCCCTAGGGGACACAGCGAGAGAGGCTGTCTGAAACCCAGGGGCGGGCTCTGCCCACACCTTGACCTTGGCCTTCAGGCCTCCAGGCTGCAGGAGATGTCGGTACTGGAAGCTGCCCCATCTGAACTGTAGCTGAACCGCCACGGTCACTCCCAGGATGGGAAGGTGACCCCTCAGTACCCTGAGCTCCTTCCTCATGTGTCTCCAGGGACTCCTCACACTGTGTCTCGAACCCCTCCCCCACACGAGGGGACCATGTGGCCCACTTCAGCACGCACACTGTTCTGGAGTGCTCTGCCCAAGTCTGGGGGCTATGGACTGTATGTCCTGACAAGCTAGAATTTACCAGAAAAAGCTCATCAGAAGGGTGAGATGCTAGGCTCTTCCACTGAACAGAAGGGCAGAGCAGGGCAGACCTGCACGTGCGAGGTGGGCTGGGGCAGGAGCAGCACCGTAGGCCCCTCTGTCGGAACCGAGGGGGCCGGCGATGCAGCTGCAGCCTCTGTGTATGCATGCGGGCTCCAGCCACCACCAGCCGTGACCTCGGGGCTGCTCACCTGAGGCCTGGGGTGGCCTCGCCTCTCGAGGGGACCGCACAGACAGACCATGAAAATGGTGCTCACGGTTCCTGGCACATGGGAAGGTGCTCGGCCAAAGTAGCAGCTGTGGATGTTTTACCAGGGCTCAGTTGGAGCCACTGCCCGCACAGACATGCGCCCACGGCACTGCCCGCAGCTACTGGCCGAGGTCCGCTGTCTCCTCCGTGGGCTGCAGCTTCCGCACGTGGAGAGGGCACCAAAGTAGTGACGGGGCTGCTAGAAAGGAGGAGGAATCTGGAAATGCAGGAAGAGTGGAACCAGGAGCAGCTCCTCCCTGGCACTGGGGCCCAGACTTCCGCAGGGACGCACGCCTGTGACTCTCGCGATGACAGAGAAGTCTCTGTGGTGTCACAGTGGAGGAACGTGCCAGAAACCCTCCCTCCAGAGCTGCAGGAGCTCTGACCGAGACGGCTGCTGGGGGAAGCCACCGCCATTGAGCACAGAGAGGACCAGGAGCAGGGACGTCATCTTGTGTGCAGAAGTCAGCTTTTGGAGGAGCCACCGCTGCTGAGGGAGTCGGGGACCAGGAACACTATCCGCCCTGTTGGAGCTGGGCATCAGGGACGCCTGTGAGGCAGGGACACTCGCTGGGGAAACTCCAGGTGCTCCCAGCCACCGAACCTCCCCAGAGCCAGGCACCACTGCAGACCCCCACCGCCTTCCTCCATGGCTCTCTACTGTGACACTGACGGACCTGCCAGCGGCACAGACCACAGCGAGCGGACCCGCCTCCACTTCTGCAATAGGCAGGCAGGGTGAGCCCGGGGCTGACGCGGAGCAGGGGCGTCCTCAGCCACCTCTGAGCCTTGGGCTCACGCAGCCACCCCTCGATGCCACACTACGTCGATCAAGTCGTGCCCTGCCTCTCCAACCCCACACCCAGCTTCCATGGCCCCTGAGGGCCTCTCCAACTAGACACTGTCCTCACATGTGAGAACGATTCCCACCATGCCACTTCTCCTTGTGATGATCAGTGTAGGCATCCACCTGGAGGGGCCAGGGGCACCCAGGTGTCTGGCCACACCTCCTTCTGTGGGTCTCCGAGGGTGTCCCGCAGAAGGATGAGGTGCTCACTCAGAGCGGGGGACCAGAGAGAGTGGAGTGCCTCCCTGTGATGGTGGGCCGTGTCCAATCAGGGGAAGGCCTGATGCAAATGCAGGGTTCTCCGTGCACCCTATTTACTTCTCTGCAGAACCCCTGACACACCCCAGGGCGCTCTGTCCCGTGTGCTGTGCGCCCTCCGGGCCACAGCCCACTCCAGGTCGCTTCCCAGACTCTGCGACTGGCCTGGAGCCCGCCTGCACGGAGGTTTCCAGAAGGGGAGACAGCAAAGATGCTGATGAGTAGCAATGTGGGGAGTTGTACTTTAAGCTTTAAGCTAATTTTTTTCATTCTATCAGTATCATGCTGACTGTGTTGGTTTCCAATGCTATTTCTTTTATGGAATTGTGGCAAGACTAAATAAATTTTAATTAATATCCTTACTTAGAACATGTAATGTTGGCCCTTGAAATTCAGTTTTCATTCTTTCCTGCAACACACAAATATGGGAACCACCGCCCTAAAAAGCGAGGAACAGATTCATTTATTCGCCCACTTCCTCGGTGAGCACTCAGTGGGAGCCCAGAAGGCCGGGCTCGGCCCCGGAGAGTCGAGCCCCTGACCCCTGCAATGGGATGGGGGTGCAGAGGACACCGGAGTGTGAAGCTCTGTAATGGTGGAAGGGGCAGGTGTGGCGAACGCGCAGTAAGCGGTGTCACAACGAACCGTTAGTCTCGAAGGCTATCCATCTTCTCAGAGCACGTTCCACGCAGGACGCCGCGTGCGGGCAGACACGCAGGCCGCCAAGCGCTCTACCACCAAGTGAAGCCACGTGCCCCAAACAGACGAACCGGGAGGCCCTGTCCCCCTGGAAGCCACGTCACAGTCACTTTCTGTCGAGGCCTAATGAGAGTAAAGCTTCATCCGAGAAGCAGGAGAGGGAAGAGGAGGTCTTCTCCCAGGGCGGCATCTCGGTGGCCATCGGCAGCAGGCATATATGCCCAGCAGCGAGGCCACGCCCCAACCGCGGGGAGGCCACGCCCCCGACCGCGAGGAGGCCGAGTTCCCTGCGCCCCTTGCTGGCAGCATGTCACTGTGGCTCACCCCCTGTTAGAGGGAAACGAGCACCGTTCGCCCACTGCTCCCAGCGTGTCAGACACGCAAAACCCGGGGGGGGGCTGGAACCCCTAAAACAAAATGCCCTCGGGAGTAAACGCACCTAGGCCCCACTCTCAGGAGCCAACATGCAGCACCCTGAGACTCAGGCAAAGCAAAGGCAGGCAACCCCAAGGGTCCATCCCTGCGAGAGCCCCCAGCCGGCCCGGGCCACTGTTGGTCTGAGGCGTGACAACCTGCCACGAAGGCAGCTCACCGCGTTTGGCCTCCCGACCTGCCTAAAAGCCATAAAAACACAGCCGTGTCTGCTCTGATTCAAAGTATGTACACTGCATGCGACATAGGGCACATACATATGTGATGTAGACAACATGTGACCACATGAATGTAACCGACTCACAGGACGAGTCCTTTGCAGGACGGAAACCCTGTCCTTTCGCAGAAAGATTCCCTCCCTCACATGCAAGAAACAACAGACATGGAGCCACTGTGGGTGGAGCCAGAGCGGCTGGCCCCGCCCCCCTCCCCGGGAGGGGGCTGTCCCGCTTGCCCAGACGCCTCAGACTGACCTCTGCACACCAGAGCAGGACGGAGCTATCTTGGCGCAGGGCTGATGGCCACCGGGTTGAAAATGAAAAACCTGCTTAGAAGTGTCATTTATCCGCCCCTACAACAATGCTGTCCTGTCGAGTGTCCCTGTCCCCTTCCCTGTCTCCTGAACAACCCCGGCCTTGGTCTCCTCATCGGACCAGAATCAGGGCTTCTGTCTGAACCAGCGCTTCCCAAAGGGCTGTTATTCCTGGATCTCAAATACATGCTGGTTGTCTCTAAACCTCAGCCTTTTTTTTTTTTAAGTTGACAAAGAAATTGCCAGAAAGGTCTTTTGAACAGTAGGCTCCAGAGACCCCCCGATGTCAGCCCACAAAGCAGCAACTTCCCGACAAAACTCCGACAAAAGTGACTGGGCAGAAAACATCCAACTGCCAGAGAAGCATGTGCCGCCGAGCCTGGGTGGGAGCCACCGTCTGTGACCATCCAATGACCTCAGCCACACGCAAGTCTCCCGCCGAATGACAGCGTGAACATGAGAGGACGGAGTGGAACGGTGTCCCCGCACATGGGAGCTCCCCAGAGGTGGCAGTTTCTGGGCCCCCTTCCTGCGTGTCCCATTCTCCAGGCGGGCGGGGGAAGCTTGCTCCTGCCAGGTGCCCACGACACACGAAGGGCAGAAAACACCACTGCTGACTGACCGTCCACCCATCCATCTGTCCATCCGCCGTCACGTGAGGGTCACGGGCAGGTGCCCTCCACGAGTCTGCCTTCAACCTCAAACTCGGGAGCCCCCGGGATGCACCGCGCACCCCGTCCACCCGCAGGAGGGTGGAGGCTGCCGGGTGAGGCTCGGGGCCCTGGGGGTGCGGTGCCCAGGGAAGGCGATGGCTCCCGAAGGGCGGAGGCCCTCCCAGACCCCAGGGCCCGGTGAGGGCCGAGCTGCACGCCCCTGAGCGGCTGCGGGCCACCGCTGAGCGTATTTCCACCCAGTTACCTCACATCTGAAAACTCTCATGAACCAGAACGTGAGGTCCTGCCGTACCCGCAGCTCCCAGCCCGGGGTGTCCCGCAGACCCTGGTACTGAGCAAGGGCCCCCTACACCTGGGCTCCTTCGGGGATCCCCATCACACCCCAAACCTGGGGACATCTCCTTCCTTGATACGAAAGTGCTGGCAGAGATCCTCCCAGTGACATCCCCACAGGCCACACCTCTCTTTCCAGCCACCACCCCTGCCCGATCCCAGCGCCTCTGTCACCTGCCTGTGCCCCCCTCACTGCGGGGTCACCCCATGCCCCCAGATCCACTCACACCCACAGGCCTGAGCCTGTCATGCTCAACCCCCAAGCCCACAGAGACTCCCCAAGACCCCACCCCTGCTCCTGCACAAGCCCCCATCCCCCCACCCCGGCCTGTGTCTCTGGACACTGGGTGATGGGACTTGCCAGCCACCTTCCTCCTGCCCTGGGGCCACCGCACACCGAATCCCCTCTCCCCAGCCACATCCTCCAAGCCCAGGTTCCCCTGTGCAGCACTGAGCAGAACGTGCCCTCGGCCTGGGGGCGAGGGGGGGCAGTACATTGGGGGTCAGTGTCCACTCCCTGGAAGAGCACGTCTCCTCACCCTCCACACCGGCAGGTGAACCGACAGGTGAAGGAGCGCACAAGCCAACCAAACAAAGGGACTGCCACGCATGCGCTCTGCCATCACGGCCCGTCCAAGTCAGCAGAGCCAGGAGACGCCAATTCCTCCCGGAGGGGGTGTGCTTTCTAAGACATGCTAAGAAGCCACTGTGCAGTCTGGGATTTAGGGCATTTCTAGGTCAGCTCATGCCAGCTTGACGAGATTGCCGACGGTGTCTGTCCCAGCGAAAAACGGTCCCCTCGGGAAGGGGGCTGAGCGGGGGTGCACTCCCCAGGGGAGAGGGGTGAGGGACAGACGAGATGACTGAAGACCACACCGTGGCCCTGCGGGGAGGACTGACCATGGACCTCGGCCTGGCAAGGGAGGAGCCCTGTCCTGCCCCCTGTCTCCTTCCAGTCCCACCACTGCCGGAGCTCAGAGAGGACAGAGGGCGTCGGAGCCCAAGGACAGAGTCACGGAGGTCAACCCCCAGCACCCAGAATGGGACCCAGGGGTCAACGAATAGTCTGGAAGGACAGAGAGAGCTGCCCGCACCTGTGCCCTCCCCAGGGTGAGATGCACAGAGGGGGATGGGGAGAAAGCCGCCCCCCACCACAGGGGCCACCTCTTAAGCCAGCAGGCCCTGTCCACTGTGGGTGGGGGCGGGCGTGGCACCGGGTGTCGAGAGGCACCCACCCTCCCTCAGAATGGCAAGGACCCCGAGGAGCTCACTCCTCTACCCTGATTCTCTCTCCTGGGGTAAGAACTGAAACTGCGGTCACTGGAGAGCCACTCGTGTCCCTCGCACAACGTCCCGCTGCCCAGCCGGCGGGACGGCTGCCGGGCTGCAGACGGAGCTGACAGGCCAGTGGGGGCCGTGTGGAGGGCTGGCCTCCAGTGCGTTAAGACGTTTTAGAGCCGGCTTGCAAGTCCCAACCTTAAAACCCTGATTATTTATTTATGCCCTTTTTGTCTAAGAAGTTAAATCCTCAGAGCATCTCAATTTAGATCAAAAGCAATTTACCAAACCTCACCTGGCACACCTGGGCCTTATGATTTGTTAATTACCTGCTTAGCATTTCCAGGTCTGGGGGGCAGGGCCGCAGCCCCGGGCTGCGGGGGAAACTCCCCTCCCGTGACAGAGCCTTCCAGAACGCCCCAGGGGTTCCCGGGGTGAAGCTACCCAGCCTCATGGGCTTCTGCAAAGGGCTTTTATTTTCCGGGGCGAGGAACCCGGCACCAAGCGAGCAGACGCATCAGTGCCGGCAGAGTGCACCTCGCGACCCGACTGAGTGGTGTCAGGCCAGGGGCGCACCTGTGGGCAGCGGTCCAGCACACGTGGCTCGTCGAGGCAGCTCCCCGCTGACATCTCCCGCGCCCTTGGTTTACCGTTTGGCATTAGGATATTAGAAATCACCGTAATTACTCGCTTTTACATCGCTTCAAACGAAAGGAATCATTAAATGGCACAGATGAAAAGATGATCTCATTTCTAAGATGGCTGGTACCTGCTCGCCAGCTTTGACCCTGCCTTCCCCTCCTTCTCCCTTCCTCCCTTTCTTCCCCTCTCACAGCCTGCTCGGCACATCCGTGCCTGTTCTCTGCAGCAGGATAGGCCAGGCTAGGGAAAGCCGAGTGGCTAACAGGACAGGGACTTTATTGGAGCCGCACGGGCTGACATGTTTCTCCCTTCTCCCCAGTCACTGCAGTGGGAGGAAAAGCGAGCACAGGCTTCTGAGCGATGCCACGGCCTCCGGGCAGGGGGCCAAGGGGGGCAGCGTGGCGGTGGGCTGCACAGGGACGTCGAAAACACAGAGTTTAGATCCTAATTCGCTAACTGCTTTTTAAGTTAAACTGAGGAAGTGGTATATGCTCCAGGCTTTGGAAACGGCTACAGGATGAAGATCACAGAATTTCTCGGCTTCTGCGTGCTGGCCAGGCAGCCGGAGATCAATGTCTGTCCCCGTGGCATTCTGCTGGACCCCATAGAAGTGATGCCCCCCACCCTGCGGCCTCAAGTTCCCACTGCACTTTGCTTTTATCTCTTCCACGAAACTGCCCACGTTTAAACTTGCATTATAATTGTAATTACGGCCTCACTCATTCATCATGCCACAAGTCCCTTTAAGGCCAGATCCTATCTCCGACCCCCCCCAGGGTTCCACCCCCACGCAAACCCCACCCCGACACTCGCCCAGAAAGACACCACTCAGAACCCGCTAGTGTTCCCGCCTCTCACGTGCTCAGCAACTCCCTGGCCTTCTCTCCTCTGCTAGACTGGTGGCATCTTACCAACCAGAGGGTGTGTGTGAGGACAGGTGTAACGCTGCTTCACGCTCTAAAACAGCAGAAATGTCTTGACGATTATCCCCCCTCCCCCAGTCAGCCCTGTCCCGAAATCTTGGCCGGCACCTTCATGTCCCCTCCTCAAGCGAAGGCCTCACGGGGCTGGCGCCCCAGAGGCACCCGCCTCCTCCTCCAGCAGGTCGGGGGAAGAGGCTCCCATCAGAAATCCTCAGGGAGAGCTGCTACGGTCCCCACAGGGCGTGAGCCACGGTAGCCGGAGGCAAGGGGCTGCAGCCCTCTCGTCTCCGAGGCTCCTTAGGATGTGACGGGGGTTGGAGAACAGTTACCCAAGCGAGAGCCCCTCAGACACGCCAGGGGCCAAGGCCACCGAAACCCTCAGAGGAGCCACAAGGGTGTCTCCGTCCTCCCGGGGCAGCGTGTGAACATGGCCACTGGCCAGGGCTCCTGCCAGGTGTGCCGGGACCACGGTCCATCTGCATGTGCCCATCGGAAACGCTCGAGATGAGGGGAGCTCCGAGCAAGGTGGGGCGCCCCCGGGGCAGCTCAGAGCCCAGGCCACACGTCTCCCACCGGTCCCAGGCTGCCGGAGCACAGCTGCACGGACCTGACAGCTCAGGCCCCCACAGAAACACTCCCTCCCCCGGTCTGCAGAACGCAGTCCACACTCCAGGGCTGGGCAGGGCCGGCCGCTTCGGAGGGCTCAGGGACGAGCCCGTCCCGGCCTCCCCCGGCTCCTGGTGGCTGTGGGAAGGCACCCCAGCTGATGATGCGTCCCCAGGTCCCAGTTTCTGCTGTCACTCGGCCGGAGGCCTGGTCCCCGGGCTGGGAGCCCACCTGGTCAAACGAGGATGGTCTCGTCTTCAGAGGCTTAATCACACGTGAGAACAAGTCACATCAGGTCTGCAAGTTTCAGGTGGACCTACGTGCGGGGACAGCAGCCCCACTCAGCCCACTGCACACACTCTCTCTCGGGATTCTTCGCAGAAGCTGTGCAGCGTTGGTGCTATTTCTGGTGCATCCCCCAGCGAGCCCGACCCCAACCCTGACCCCGACCCCGTCCCCGTGGGGCCTGGAGAAGCCTGCAGGCAGGGCCTGGACTAGGCAGCTCAATGACCCAGAAGGAAGGCGAGGGGTTCCTTCACTTCCGTGGAACAGGCACACATCGGGACTTAATGTTTCGTTGATG
The DNA here is from genome assembly GCF_021234435.1 of Artibeus jamaicensis. Lineage (NCBI taxonomy): Eukaryota > Metazoa > Chordata > Mammalia > Chiroptera > Phyllostomidae > Artibeus > Artibeus jamaicensis. The sequence goes on from NW_026521936.1 coordinate 5,712,534, forward strand.
AGATCATCGTTACGGGGTGAGCTTTCCCCGCAGTCGTCCGGGGCTGGCCGCACGATGCCCCCCAGACCTGAGTCGGCGACTCTGGATCAGGAAGGAGAGGGGGAGGCAGAGAGCAGAGAGGTGTCATCCTCTGGAATGTCCACGAGGCAGCGGCTGTGGTCCCTGTGGCTGGTGCCCCCCCGTGGGAAGTCCTCCAACGAGGGAGGTGGACAGAGCTGGGTCCCCTCCATGTCCAGGGCCTCCTAGGGAGACCCACATGGATGATGCAGGGCTGACACAATGCGACATGTGTGGTCACGCGCTGTGAGGAGGACCCGAGGGCCCCAAGAAGGGAGCAGCCGCTCCCTGGACTGGGGGGTGACGTCTCAGAGGATGTGGCCCTGTGCTGGCTGTGGACAGAAGGGCGAGCGCAGGTAAGAGGTCAGAGAGGAAGGATCTGGGGGTCGTGCGGGCTTGCGCTGGGGCAGAGAGTGGACGAAGGCAGAGCTTTAAATGCACATCAGAGCTGGTCTAGAAGCTGCCTTCAGTGCCACTCAGAACTTGTCCCGTAGACGTGAGATATTCCAAAGCCCCCCTCCCTCGAGCAGCCAGGGAGGCAGGACTCCCAGCTGCCAGTGTTTCTGCACTCACCGGCCAGCCCTGGAGGGCAGGCCCTGTGCAAGGGCGGAGCTCCCCAGTGCAACCTGACTGCACATAGCCAGCCAGCTGACCTTCACTGTCTTTTCGAACCCGGCAGCCTTGCGCATGAAGGCAGATTTCTGTACGAAGGGCCCTGGGGGCTGAAGACTGGCACCGGTCACTGGTAGATGAGAATTGATCGGAAAAAAGCGTGGTAGACGGTCACGGAAGCTTGCCTGGTGCCCCGTGCCAGCCTCTGTGACGTGCCGTAAGTCCTGTCCCATCTGCTGTGCAGAGCACCCCAGCGCAGGCTGGAGGCCCAGAGACAGAAGCCCGTCACGCTGGACAGCGCCTGTCAGGGCGTCACAGGGACCGTTTCATGGTTTCATTTAAGGAGAGAGCAGGAAGTCCACAGGGAGCTGTGGTGTGACCCTGCAGGCCAGGGCCCGCTGTGGGGCCGGAGGAGAGCAGGCGGGAGGCAGGCGATCCTGGGTCGAGACACCCAGGAGCGAGAGGGTCGGGCGCTGCCCGCTGCTCCGAGGCCAAGTGAGGGCCTCGTGTGAGGATGCCTGGGAAGACATGGAGGGTGTGTGCACGTGAAGTCCGGTCCCTGTCAGGGCAGGGAAGGGAGCAGCCCAAAGTCCGGGACCCTAGGAAGGGGGCCAAGGTCATTTGCCTCTGTCTACCTGGACGTTTCCCTCCTCCTGGTGCAAATCTCCACCTCTGATGTGTTGGGAAGAAAATTCGAAAGCAATAAACCTGCATTAAGAAATGGGGCAGAGAGAGATCGGTGTCAAGGGCAGGGACTGAGGAAGGGGGAGGAGGGAGAGGCAGTGTGGTCTCGGAAGGTGTGGCCCAGAGAGGCTGCTCCCGGCAGCGCCATTGCCCGTGTGTCTGGTCCAGCAGCTCCGCACGAGGATGACAAACAGTGTGGAAGGGGGTCAGAGGGGAGCAGACCGACATCACCACTAAGGGGCCATCTGCGAGGACTGAGCCAGGCAGGGAGATCGAGGACACTGAGTGTGTGCAGCCTTCGTGATCAGAGATGGGTGAAGGCAAGACAGGCGCTGTCAGGGCGGTAAAGGAGAGAAGCGGTGAGGACAGACGGGGTCACTCAGACGGGATTCGCGGTGTGGCCAGCATGTTGTAAACTGTCAGGAAGAGCGAGAGGAGGGGACTTGGCTGGCTGAGAGAGGCGGGAACGAGGGCTGCCCCCCCGACTCCCAGGGACGTGTCCCTCAAAGCTCGCTGAGCGGCTGAGAAGACCAAGGCCATCTTCCCTTAGGGAATGACAGGCTGTGCTCGCAGTAAAATAAATCGGGGCTTCGGCAGAGAATGAGCTGGAACAAATGGGTTTGCCAATGTTCCCGAGGACCCTCAGGAGAGCGAGCGCTGGGGCTCTCCCGCTTCCCTGGTTCTGGTGACCAGACGCCAGGTCCTCCTTGGCCTTTCGCACTCACACCAACGGTTGTCGCTGCTTACGGTCGACGTTGCTGGCTGGTTCTTGGGTTGCTGTTGCCTCTGGTCACCTCCCACGGTTTCCCTCGGGCTTGGCCGGCTCTGCCCTCACCTCTTGATTCCTTCACGAGTGGTCAGGAGTCCCCCTCTGTCCCGTCTCCCTTGACGAAAATGTCTAGGCTACTCATGCACCTTTATTTCCCCAAGTGCACCCACTTCTTGAGTTCCCAAAATAAATCTTGCTGTAGTTTTTGTTGTCGTTCCGTGGAAATTGTTCACCCGGGGCAAATGGCCATCTTCGCGGTGCTGAACTGCTGTCCTGCTGCAATAGCAGACTGGCTCTCCGTAAGCTGAAGCTCCCTGTTACTCGGAGCTTTGAAGGCTCTTCCCACAGGCCCCCCTCGTCCTTCTCCAGGCCGATACCGACCGGTGCCGTGGCTACGCTGAATGCACCTCATCGAGCCACGTCGCCTGGATGCTTGCTGTCTGCACGCAGCAGCCCGGCCGGCAACTGCCGGGCAATTTCGACCCCAGCTTCTCTGCTATATCCTTTGGGTTTTAGTAATTGCTTCTGCGAAGGTTTCTGCGTAATCATATCATATGAAAAGCGACAGACTGGTCTCTCTCCTTCCTACTCTCACCCCATTGATTCTCGTATTTCTTTTCCTCATCCTGTTTCACTGATCAGGACAAATGTCACAAAATGGCCAAGGAAAGCGGTCACCCACGTCTGGACCCTAATCACAAAGAAACGACCTAAACCTTCTCCGTAAACCACGTAGCTTCCCATTCGCCTTTGTTTACACAGATCTTCCGGAGTTCAGGGGATCGCTTCACACTCCTCATTCCCAAGAAGTGTCTCCATAAGAGAATGTAGAACTGGGCCAGATGTTTCGTCAGCCTCTTCGAAGGTGACCACACATGTCTTCCCCTTCAGCCTGTCATGACCGCGAGTCGCAGAGAGAAACGTTCAGGGATGCGATGCCCGTCTTCCCCGGACGAGCCTTGCTCCACGGGGTCAGGGCAGCCAGCGTTCCCTTAGAACAGCGCCAATGGGTGCCCGAAGAGGCCATCTGCACCTCCCACTGCTTTGAAGGCCCCACTGAGAATCCTTTCCCTGTTGCCCTTGACAGTGCCCGGGTCCCCACACACACACACACGGTTCCCTCTAGACTCTGCAGTCCCCACAGTGCCCACCCCCACGGAGCTGTCCCCCAGCCTCCAGACCCCTTCCAGTCCCCACATCACTGCGCAGAATGGCTGCTCATTTGCTCCTCACTGACGCTGACCCCACGCAGTGAGGACACAGGCCTGTGTCCGCACTGCCCGGGACGCCTCCTGGGGTCCAGCAGACGGTCGTCGGTAAACCTCTAAGTTCATGAGCAAATGCAGCGGTGGGATCTCAGCATGTGGACACTTCACGCAGTTCAGGGAGTGAACCACAGCCGTGGCTGAGGGACAGCATGACAAAATTTCTGATTACCCGAGAGTCCCTTACGAGGGCCAAATGACAGCTGCAGCCTGGGCTGGAGGGGGTGTGTGACAAACAGAGAACCCTATTTAAAACCAGAAAACCCCAGGCCTAGGTGCAGGTCCCCTAGAGCTGTCTGTTTCTGACGTGTACCACTAAATGAGTCTTGGAGAAACCTTCTAGAAAGCAGGAATCAGGCAGGGGGGGTCGGCCTCCACCCTGCACCCCTACCCTGGGTGCACAGCTGTGAGCTGAATTTTCCGGGAGCTGCTGCTGAGTTGGGCAGAAGCGTAGCCAGCAACCCATCGGCAGAGCAGGGCTGCGGGAACACCGTCCCAGGGACGGGTGGGAGGGGGCCAGGTGGGACCTGGGACGCGGCCACAGCTGCCAAGAGGCTGGGAGGTCAGAGGGGACAGGACAGACGTCATGGCCAAGAGGACGCAGGACTCGCCCAACAGGACAGACAGGGTCAGTTCGGCCGACCCAGGTCAGAGGTGAGTCCGGAGGAGGGAGCGCGTGTGCCAGCATCCTCCCCGTGCGCTGCAGAAAAGCGTCCCCCCTGGAGCTCTCTGTCCCTGGGAGGCTTCTGGGGGCCGGTTTTTATTGCCATAGTGTTGGAGTTTCCCTTCGTGGGGAGGTTTTATTTCCAGTGCACGACGTGCCCAGAGCCCAAGCGACCCCCGCCCTGGCGAAGGCCAGAGGGCAGGGGCTCCTCCCACGCGGTCAGGAGAGGGGCTGTGGTGCGGTGCAGTCTGAACCCCACGCCGGGCGTGTCACTGAGGCGACTCTCCACAGTGGCCGGAAGACAGCTGTGCGCCTTTTCCAGCAGGACAAATGGGACCGGTTTCAAGAACAGCTGACTGACCTGCAGGCCATGCATGGGAGGGAGGGGCGGGAAAGCTTGCGCTCGCCTTCCCTGCCCCTGGGACACAGCTTCCCAGTGCCGTCTGCGGCCGAGTGGGCGAGGGCAGAGAAGTCCCAGGTGCTCATACCTGACCGGCCAGCGCAGTGAAAATGGCGCACCAGGTGCCACTAGGAAAACACCTTCCTCCTCCCGCACCCGGTGGGCTGCCCACAGACGCCCAGACGGCGCTGGGCTGCTGGGACCTTCGGAGCACGTGACCGCGCCTCCCTTCCTCCAACTCCCAGTAAACCGTGCCTGTCCCTAGGGCTCCCGCTCCTGCCGCAGCCCCCCAGCACCCCCGGGCGCCGGGCGGCACGGCGCTCAGCTGCAACGCGCTACTAGAGCAAATGGCTTCCCGCGCTCCGCTGTTTTTAATGGATGTACATCCACGCCGCAGAACCACAACGCCATGGGCAGCGAAGGCCGGGAGCCGGCAGCCACCAGAAGTGGACAGTGAGGCAGGGCCACAGCATGATAGCACCACTGAGCCCAGGGGCCACCGTTGGTGAATCTGTGGAGGGGACACTGGTTAGAGACACTCTCCGCACTGTCAGAAAAGGCAGGGCAATGACGGGCTGCGATGGGGGTCAGCTGTCTTTCTCCTGTGCTCCATCTACTGTACGGGCACGTGACCTTATGAGTTATAATCTCGTGTTTCAAGGAGAAGGTTCAGTGCCAACGCCCTGCAGGGTCATTGCAGACGTGGCTGGGTGGCTCCAGCCCCGAGGCAGAGACCCTTGGGCAGAGAGTTTAGAAGAATGAGGTGCATGGTGTGGGCTCTCGTTGCAGCAGGAGTTACAGAAGCACCAGATCTGTGTGGGGTAAATTTAAAAAGTAAATTAGGGCAAAAAGTGGCATTAACGAGACCTTTACGGGTAATGAAGATCTAGGTGGGAGGAGAAGGCATTCCAGAAGCGGAAGCTACCCAATGACCACTTGCAGTGCAAGGAGGAACCTGGTCTCCGGAAGGTGGGGGGACCAGGAGCCACGGTTGCAGGGCGGGGGCCAGAGTGGGTGGGACAGAGGAAGAGTGGAAGCGGAGCTGGACCACAGACACCGGCCCCACCAGGGTGAGCATCAGCTGAGACCCTGGTTGAGGCCCTGACCCCTCTCAAGGCCCCGGTCTCCTCAGCAGAAACCAGGGTGCCGACTGGACACGACCTTCCGCTGCGAGTTCACGGAACACTGTCATGGTCCTGGGCCCCCCCTCAGGCCCTGGGCCTGCAGAGCCACCAGCCACCAGGGATGACTTTGTGACCTGGAAGTAAAGATGAAGTGCAGGTGACAGCCCACAGGAAGCGCCCCTGCTGCTGCCACGTTTCACCTCATCGCCTGCCTGTGACCAGAGAGGACCGAGAGACACCCAAACCGGGTTCTGGTCCACAGCATCCATGACAAAGGGCTCTGGGATGGCAGAGAACGGCCCCTGAACAGGCCCGTTTATTTAGGAAGGGTTTACCCCTTCACCAGTGTCCTTGGCCCCAACTAGTCAGCATCGCTTTGTTCGTTGAGTAACAGGAGGCTGTTGGGAAAGAAAACAGGGCAAGTGAAGTGGAAAGGACCGGGGCTCTGAAAGGGAGAGGCTGAGCTTCCTCCTCCAGTGGCGAGAAGACCCAGAACCCCCAGCCTGCCCAAGGGGTGGTGCTGGCTTTGCTGGCCTGTCTCCATCTGCGTCTGCCTTGAACTCAGTCTTCAGCTAGAAGGTTCTGCCAAGGTAGCAAAGATACTCGAGGACGGTCGGGAAGTGTTCTGAACACATCCAAGACCCAGGGTCTTCACCCACCATGACCTGGTCAGGTGAGGATCGGGAGCAGTCCAAACAGGCAGGGACGGAGCTTGGGACACCACATCCGGGCACCCCCTGGCAGGCAGCAGGGTGAAGTGGCTCGGAGACAACTCAGGCCCTGCAGGACAGAAGTTCAAAGCCAGTGGCAGGGAGGGAAACCTGAGATCCCGAGTTCAAAGTCTACGGCAGCAGGGACAAATTGCTGCTGTGTCTCCGACCCCCGCGTGGGCCCCAGGGAAGGCCCCGCCCGGGTCTCAGGGTCTGGGTGCGGCCGTGCTGCGGAGCTGGCTTGGCTTTGAAGTTCACAGGGATGACAGCGAGGGGCACGGATCCCGTGCGGGCGGGGCGCAGGAGCACAGCGCATCAAAGACCCGCCCGCCCGCTCACCGTTTGCTCAGGGCCGGGCCAATCTCCAGTTACAGCCGCCCCCACCCGTGCGCACCGCTGTTTGCTCAGGGTGAACGTGCAGCTGGAACTCTGGGTCTGCTTCTCACTTCGGGAAAAACATGGCTTTGTGAGGGGAGGCTGCTGAATAAAACTTTGAGGGCTCTGCCCCCCTCAGAGGTGACTCTGGCATGCAATCCGATCCGAGCAGGTTACTGTTCGTGTCTAGAATTTCCAGGAGGCCAGAAGACACCGGAGAGAAATCCGGACCGTCTGCCAACCAGCCTGGTAACCACACTGGCGCTTGCACGGCCCAGCTCCAGGCTGAGAGCTCGGGGCCAGCCCCACCTCAGCAGAGCTGTTCTCCGGGTCAGGACACACAGACAAGCGTCTGCAATGCGCCGGGCACCACGCCGGGTCCCCCTGGCCGGGAGAGACAGGATGCACATGCTCAGCCCCGGGACCTGGAGGGTGAAGAGACTAGTACCATACCCTGCCCGCGACACTGTTGGGCTGGGCCCTGCTGACTAAACGCCACTGGCTCAGGGAAGGGAAGCCCAAAGCCCAGGGCACAGCTTGGAGGAGAATCGCAGGGGAAGGGGGTGGCCCCACCACCACAGGGCGGAGCATGGCAGCAGGGCCAGGGGTCTGCAGAGAGCCTGCCCACAGAGAGGGGGTCCGCGTGGGGCTGTCTGCAGCTGGAGGCAAGCTGCACCCACGAGCTGCCCCTGCCAGCATCTGCGGTCGTCCTGAACACAGAGGGCGCGCGGCCAGCACGCATGTCCAGGCTCTCGGAGCGTAGAGTTTTTGGGGCACCCTGAGTTGGGGCAGACAGGAAAGAGGGGCCCTCCCCTGTTCTTCTCAGAGCTGGGAAACAAGAGGCAGCAAATACATTGATTATGGCTTCCGCCTGTCTAGTTGAGAAGCAAGACGTCCCCACAAAGAAATGGAATTATGTGTCCAAAGGCCCTAGAACTGGGAATAATAAAAGTGTGACGAGGTCTCAAAGCAGCAGGGAACACATCCAAATGGGCTCGTGCGATGACCCAAAATGAGACCCAGGGGCAGGCGGGTCCTGGGGACTCCCTGAAACGCCGAGTTTCCGCAGGTGGTGGGGCGGGTGACGCGGGTGGGCATGAGTGGTCTCGGTGCGATCTAACCGCAGGCAGGAGACAGGCTGAGGCCAGGGTGAGGAGCAGACACGGCAAGGGCTCGCCGGGGTGAGGGCCACTGCTCAGGCTGTGGGCAGTCTCTGGCCTCGGATGGATGCTGCCCGGGGCCATGCACCAGAGCAGCCCCACACGACATCCCGTTGTCCCTGCCTTCCTGACACCACACACTGGGTTAGCCCAGCCCCAGATGTGAACATGGGTCGCATCCTGGGCTTGAGACACACGTGATCCAGTCACCGGCGGCTGCTGTCTGGGGTTGAGACAAGGAGAGAAATCGCATGGGGGTGGACGGGAGGCCCCAACACGTAGAGAACAGAGTGGGCTCCGTGGAGGCCCACAGAGTGAGATGCCAACCCCGGGGCGCCAAGTGCTGGGAGCCAGGGGACAGAGAGGGAAACAGACTAAGGGGACAAGGACAAGGGGGACAGAGGGCAGGGACTGGGCGGGGGCACGGAGAACTACTACTGGGTGGGCCCAAAACTCCGTTCAGTTCACCCCATAAAAGACATGCCTTCCACGTTCACCAGTCACTTGTTGATTTGGGTGTTTTGAGCATGTCGACTCTCCCCCCATGTGGTAGAACATTGATTGTTCTTAATTAATGCCTTTTATTGCCATCAACTTATCAACTTCAGCTGGTCTAACGACCATGGAACGTTGTCCAGCGAGAAATCTCCAGCACGAAACTTCGCAGACCACTTGGACACGCTCCATCAGTCACAGAACCTTCTCCACACACGGCACAAAGATTTTTTTGCATTTCCCTTGCGTTGTTAGCTGTCTTGAAATAATAATAAAGCATAATATGCCAAAAACATTGCATATTTTCTTCCACCTTCAATATTAAAATGGCCATGCAAAGACTCGCCAGTTTTGGTGTTTTTCTAAAATGCACGCTAACGTGACAGCTGGGAGAAGGCAGCCTAACGGGAGCGTTAAAGTGAGAGACGACTGCTTCCCAGCCGCCTCGCAGGAGAAAGACGGAGAGAGCCTTCAGGCCCGCCTGGTGCGATGGCTGGAGGTCAGAGCTGCCCCCACCCCTGCAAGCGCTGCCCAGTGGCTCGGAAACGGGCCCTGCGGCGGCAGCCCCCACACGCGGGTCCGCGGCCCACAGAGCCGCCCGTGCTCAGGGCCGCTGCCAGCAGCGCCGCCGCCAGCAGCGCCGCCCAGGACACTGGAGGAAACTGGAGAGCACCTCCGTCCGGCCCTCCATGACAACCATCTCCCCGGCACTGTTCCGGGAGCAGTGAAGCTCCTGTTACGGGAAAAACCTGGTTACCAGAGAGCAGAGTGGTGGCTGGCAGCTCCCGGCCAGCGGCTCGCCCACCCAGCCTAGGCCTCAGGTCTGAGGAACACTGCAGAGGGACAGTGGCCACGTTCCCCACCCCCAGGTCCCAGCACCCCCTCCCCGGGGTTGGATGGACCCCTCCCCAGACAGCCCCGGTCACCCCGCCCGTCCCTGGGCCCACGACCTGGGTCATGGCATTTCTGCGTCGCCCCTGGGAGCAGGCATTCTCTGTGTCCAGAGGGGTGGTCCCTCCCCAAACTGGCTTACCTGGGGAGCTGTGGGCACCAGAAGTCCAGGGTTGCTAGAATAAGCGGATTGCCCTGGGTCCCTCCATCCCGACCGTGGACATGGGTAAGTCCCCTGCCACTGCCGGGGCCTGTCACCCAGCTCACACTACGATGCCCACGCCTGCGCCGGGCCACCTGTGGTGGCAGAGTGTCAGGAACGAGGTCTGGCACCAAGTGGACCTCCCAGTAACTCACTAGCAGGGCCCAGGGCCACAGCGCCAGGACGGGCACATGGCAGCTGTGTCGGGAAGCCCACCCACTGAACGCACATTCTCCTCAGACAGGCTCCAAACACGGACTGAAGGAGGGCTCTCCCGATTCCCACTGCGGGAGCAACACCCACAAATAGGAGACGTCCTCAGCACTGTGCAGTGGCGACTGACCCGCAGGACACGGCTGGGACTGGGGTCTCCCACTGACTTGAGTGGCTTGAAGATCCCCGTGACATCGTGCCTCCAAATGCTGCGAGTGCTAGTGATTAGCTGCGTGTCTCGCGCCTTAGCTCACAAACCACATGTGTTGTTCCCCGTGGTGCACACGTCAGCCAGGTGGGAGGATGCATCTGCATCCGGACACTGCTCCATAAAAGTGCACAGATGGAAACATGGGCGGGAGATGTGCGCTTTCGTGTGTTGTTAGTTAGTTGTGCAGCCAAGGGGTCAGCGCTCACCGTCCAGGCGAGAATCCTGAAGGGGGGATTCTGAACTGTCGAGGCCACGATTTCCCACAGAAAGGTCACACTGTTTGGTCACGTCCTCAACACGGGAAACTGCGAGGACATAACCGCACAGTTACTGGATCGGCGTGCTGGGCCGTCCCCACACTCGGTGTACACTGTTCCGACCGGGCACGGTGCTGATTCCGGAGGTGGCGAGAGGCCCAGGGGCGCCAGGCATCGCTGACGGCAGAGACGACCTCGTGCGCTCCTCAGTGTGGACCCCCACCCGGTACCGACCAAGCCCTTCTCCCCTGCTGAGCGTTCGGATGGCTCTTTGTCGTCTGAAACTCAGAAGCGCTGACCCAGTCTTCGAGATGCATCCACCGTGGGGATGGGCCCACCACTGGACTTGTTCAGTTCCATCCACTGGCGTCCGGACACCATTTGGAAAATGATTAAAAAAACAACCAATGCTGGAGCTGGGCAGAGCCAGTAGGAGCATCGGCAACCCAGCCGACCTGCGGAACTGAGACCGTACAAAGCAGAGGAAATTCGGAACAACAAAAATGAACAGGCTCGGGCCCCCGTGGGACGTCCCCCTGCACACCCCAGGCTGCAGTCCCTCGGAAGCCTGTCGGGTCCTCTCAGAGTTTCGGCCTGTGTTTGACGTCCAGGCCCTGAGTGCCCTGACTCTCACACGGTGTGTGCATTCAGAAGAAACACTGCATCGGTCGAGGGCGCATCGACCCCCGTGAGCCTCCCTCCCCGAACGCCGGTCCTCTCCGTGTTCATTCACCCAGCCGACCTCCACCTGAGGGGCGGCGGCGGGAGTGGCACAGAGGGGCAGAAAGAATGTGACAGCCCTAACGATCACAGCTCTATTTCTCTCCAGAACAGTGAAGTCAGAGTCCTTTTATTGTCCAGAAATTATTTGTGTTTTAAAAAAATTACTGGAAGTGCAGAAAGCTCATCTTTATAAAAATTATTATACCTTTAGTTTGCTTCCTGTGAAAAGGTCAGAGGGCCTGGATCCAATTAATGGTAGACATCTACTCCAGTCCACCACATAACTCAGGAGTGACTGCGTTTTACGACCCCTGCCGTCTCCGAGACAAGAGCTGCTCCCGCGTCACCCTGCCTGGCCCGTTCACAAGGAGACTCCAGATGGGGTAAGGCCCCACCCAAAACAGAGCAAGAGATCGCTCCAGGCCCCCCTGCGATAAGTGCACTGTGGCTCCTCATCAGTAAGACCAGAGGTGCCCCAGACCAAGCCCCGAGTTCCCACTGGGAGCCAGTGATTACCACGGCGCCCTCGGCACCCAGCGGGGGGAAAGGAGGACGTCGTGCGAATACCTCTGCTCTCCGCCTTCTGAGGTGGCTTTTGTGTGTCTTTGTGGTTTGTAGCAAAGAGCTGAAGTGGGCTTCCCTGCCTGGAATGCTTGGAATTCCTGAAGTGGCAGGGCAGGGAGCGTCCAGCGTCCGGTGCTGACAGCAGGACAGAGGAACTGCCAGACTCAGCAACCACTGGCCAGGCGGGTCAGGCCGACTGCCCCGTCCGGGCCGCAAAGGGTCCCAGGGGAAGAGCTGTTCCCAGAGGGGGGTTCATTCTGGGCGGGATGGGGCCCTTCTGCTGCAAATCATCCAACGGAGAGTGGTGATGAGGACGGGGCCCCCAGTACCCCACCTTTCCCTCGAGGGGGCTGAGTGTGAGGGGGTCTGATGCACCCACAGGAGCCACCAGGTGGCTGCAGGGCCCACACTGGCCTGGCTCCCGCCTGGTCCCGAGGCGCCCGGAGGCACCACCGCCCTGGGGCCTTCCGTGGGCCAGGCTCTCAGCCAAGGGGGGCCTCTGACACAACCCAACACAAAAGCCATTGCAGGACCCGGGACCCGACAGAGGAGCTGCCTGACAGAAGGCGACTCCAGGCAGGTTGCCGGGCCCTCCCCGCGCCTGCCCAGGGCCCTCCCGGAAATCCCACTGGGACGTCCCCCTTGCCAAGCTGTGCCGTACATGGCTCTGCCCAGGTCTCCCGCCTGAGAAGGAAGGGGACCTGCCGGTGAGAAGTTGCCCTGTCCTCATTCATCCCGTCCTCTTCAGTTTTCCGGGGGAGCCTAGGCAAGCAAGGCCCCGTGACCCCCGAGTCCAGGTCCACAGTCTATGTCCTCCCGAGGGCCACAGGATCACGCGCTGGAACGTGAAATCAGCCCAGAACACGTTTCCCTGCACTTCATCCTTGACCCCTGAGCTCAGTGGTCAGCAGCAGAAAGAGGCAGCAGGGTCAGGGACTGGACGGGGGGCTGGGGGTGACCAAACCAGCAGGGCGTGTCTGTCTGTCCTGCAAACCCGAGAAAACCCCTGAACGTAAGAGGAACGAACCCTTCGGCCACCTGGGCGGCTGCTTCCCCCCCCACACCCTCACACCCACCTGGGAAAGAGCTGGCCCTCTCCAGCCATCACTCATCACCGGACAAGCCCTTCAGCTCTCGCTGTCAGGGGCTTTAGAAACCAACGCCCGTGTCCTCAAAGGCCCGAGAAAAAGGATGGGCAGCAGAGAGGCTGAAGCCCGACTGGGGTCCGCTCCAGGAGCCGCCCCCACTGACAGGTGGGGCTGAGGCCTCTCTCAGGAGCTTGTCCTTTGTCCCAGCCCCCAGCCTGCGAGCTGCACACACATGAAGGGAACTGATATGAACGCAGTTCCTCCTCTGTGCCAAGAAGTGCCCCCGTTCTCCACACATCTGGCCTCCGCAGATGGGAGGGAAGGGGCTGGGGCAGCCCCGTGCGGTGAGACCTGCCGGGGGCCAGGTTGTGCGAGACGCACAGACCCGACCCAGAACAAGCAGCACACTCAATCAGACCTCGTGGAGTAGGTGGCCAAGTCAATAAACATCCAGCAATGTGATAAAGGACGTCTTCCCCACTTGTCCCTTGAGACAAGCAGGCCACACGCCCCGTACCTGGGGGAGGGGTGCAGGCCGAGGCGGGAAGCTGTGCGTGAGAGCCGTCCCCAACGAGACCGCCCACCTGGCACTCCCACGGTGCACACCCAGCCCCTCCGCTCCCACTCTGCTTTGCTGGCCCTCAGTCCCAGGGGTTGCTACAATGTAACACATGATTAGTGGTGACCCCACTTTTAACTGCCTGGGGATGAGCAGGCGGGCACAGGGCATCCCAGGAACACAACCTGTGCCCCCGGTGTCAAGCGCTGAGACGAGAAAGCAGAGGGAAGTGGCAGAGCTCCCCAGGAGGCGTCCGCGTGTACGCTGCTGGCCGACCTTCTCCTTTAGGGCGCTGAACCTCGGGGCAGAGGGAAGCCCACGGGGACGTCCCAGGTGTGTCCCCCAGGTGGAAAGGTGTGTCTCCTTCCACACCACCGCCATGTCCTGACTTCCATAGCCCCTCGGAAGGTGGCCGGCCCTGCAGCCCCACCCTCCTACACCTGCCCATCAGCTGCGTCCGGGCCACTGTCTCCCCAGCATCCAGCACATGCCTAGTGCACAGTAGGTGCTCGGGATGTGTTCTCGGAATGAGCGGCTGAAGGGAGGGAGGCAATGATTTCTGGGCTCTGCCGGCATCCCCTGTGCCGATCTGGAACGACCTTCTGCAGCGCCGCTCCAAGAACAGAGGTATGAGAAGTATTCTTCTCCGGGAGAGAAAAAGCCACCTAATCTCAAAATATATGTTCAGCAGGAGGACTATTTGTGTGAAAATAAAGGATAACCCGAAGGAATGCGCCTCGGGAGCTATAATTTCCACGTGGAATCTACTCGGCCCGTTTGAAGCCCGGCGGCAACGGCACACCTTACTCTGCATTCGCGCCGAGGATAAACAGTGTTTGAGGGCTCCGGTGCGCCGATCACGGCGCCCCTGGGCTGGCAGGCGCCTTCCCTGCCCGTCTACTGTACCTCTGCTCTCAGACTTCCCGTCCGCACTCTGCTGTATTACTTCTTCGTCATCACGAGCTCCTGGAGGCCGTTCTCAGGGCTCACAGTTGAGAGAAAACAAAGGAAACCAAGTTTGCCTCTGGCAAAATGTGCTTATCACTCAGAAGACATTTGTTCTTATCACCTGCTCGGGAGAAAGAATACGGAAGGGGAGAGGTAAAAACCTGCCTGAATCTTCACCTCCTGTTTCCTGGACTGCCTCTCACTCAGAGGCGAGACCCCCGTAGCCCCCCGATCCTTTGCCTCAAACATTACTTTTTGCACTGATTTCTCCAGCGACACAAGTGGCCAGAATTGCTGCGTGAGCGATGCTCTCGGAGTAGCTTTTCTTCAGGTGGAAGGGCAGACGGGACAGAACTGCAGGGAGGCCTCGGTGCGAGGGCAGCCCAGGGGGGCCTGTACAGAGGTCCCACGCCCACTGCCCCTAAGAGCTGAGATCTGGGAAGCAGCAGTTGGCTGGAAAAACCGCCAAGGTCAACCCCTCAACCGCCCCTGGAAGCCCTGAGCATGATCTAGTGAACCCAGGATCCAGCAGCCGCAACCCCCAGATTCGTTTTGAAAATACTAAATTCCCGTCTGAAGAGCCTGCGCCGCGGCGCCACCTGGCGCCCGCTCAGAGCGCAGCAGCCCACCGGGCAGGGTGTCCGCCTGGCCCGGCCTCGCTCCCTGCAGCGATGACGATGACGGTGTGACTCTCCACGCTGAACCCCCATGTGCTGCTGGGCGCAGACACAGTCTGAAAACAGACCTGGGGACCGCTCCTGGGTGGGCCCGCTCCTGGGTGGGCCCGCCACGACCTCACTTGAGAAGGGAACCTGCCAGGTTGGGTTCTGCTACCACCAGCCTTGAGATCCGGCAGCACGCTCCCCCCAACCCCTGTCCCCACACGCATTTTTCTGGAGCAGGAGCACAAGGGCTGGCGCACGCTCTCTGCCACCGAAGATCCCAAACCCGCGCTCTCTCCGACCCACAGGGCGCCCCGCCCACCAACACAGAGTCACAGGCTGGAAATGGGACCCGGGCTGCGGGCAGGGAACCTTCCCGTGCTCCGCCCACGCCCGAGGCCCGCCCGCCTTGCAGACGAACACCCTGGATGGTGGGCAGTCCCTGTGTGTGCCGTGTGCGGTCATGGTGAGATGCCGCAGGCTTCACGGGCTGGTTCTCCCCATTTCTGACTTCCTCTTGTGGTCTATCTCCCACACAAACAAGGGGACGGTGCCCGCCCCACAGTTTGCCCACAGTCTCCATGAACAGCCGGTGCTCCAGCCAGACACATGGGCCTCCAAACACATCGCAGGGGGACAGACCAACACCCTCCTTTCCGGAACATTCCGTCCCGCTCCCCTCGTATGCCTGACGGGCCAGGCTGCAGTTCCAGTCCCCTCTTCCCGGGACGTGGGCAGCGGTCCATCCACCCACTCATGCAGGGATTCCACAGTTTCTAGTTTCCTTTTTCAATTACACGGCTGTCCAGCCGGATGGTGTGCTCACCGGGCCAGAGCGTTTCCGTGGGGTGACGTCCCACCTGGTGCACGGCACCCAATGGCCTCGACCGCCGCTGCTGTTTGCCACACTGTGGGTGTGCTCTCCGACGTCCGCACAGAGCTCTGCAAGGCGGAGCCAGCGTTGCTTTCGGTTGGAAGATGGGACCTGAGGCACGGAAGGAAGGCCACTCGGCCAACACACGCAGAGCCACAACTCAAACCCAGGCACATGCGACCTGGCCCAGCCTGCACCGTCGCCACACCAGGCACTGTGCCCAGAGAGCGGCTGCACACACGGTCCTAATGAGGGTGGGACAGCAGCGACCTCCCGTCGCCCCAGTCACTGCTCACCCCTCTTCCCAGCGACGGCCTCTGTGGAAAATGAACTGGATGCAGCAATGTAGCTGCGTGCCCACCCGTCTTCCTGGAGAGCCTGTCCCCGCTCTGCTCTGGGCCGCGTCCTCCTCACCCCGGGGATGGGCCCCCAGCCCGCTCTCCCCCAAGCCTTCTGACCCCGTGGCAGCTCTGCACAGGCCAGCGGAGTGGGTGGTGAGAGGCCCAGTGAGTGAGTGTGAGTGGATGGGGGGGCAGGATGGGGAGGCACGTGTCCCGGGTCCCACAGGCACCAGGGCAGAAGAGCCCAGCCCTGCACTTGCTCCCCAGGACTCTGGTCCTCGGCATCCCTCCACCTGCCCTCTGACACCCGAGGTGCAAAAAGGGGACGAGACTCTGAACCCTACAGCACTCGGGTGTCCCGGACCAACCCTCCGAACATCCATGTCCACTGAGGAGCAACGCTGGTCCACGCACCTCACCCCACCCACACACGGTCTGACTTGCTGCCGATTTACTCGGTTGTTACGAAAAAGGGGGAAAAACATGCCTTATGAATCAAACCAACTATTGTATCGATACTTACAGGAACACTAGGGTCAACTGTTTCATAATTATTTTATAATTCACCCCATAACTTATTGATCTGTAGTTGTTTTTAAAAGAGGAAGGCCTGCATCATTAGCACTGTTACATCAGCTAACATCTTCAGTGAAGTGAAGATTTAGCAACCTCGCCCAGGATTGAGCAATAACGCCGAGCCATCACCGAGAGTGCTTTAAATGGGAGTCTCGGGCAGGCACAGACACAATGGCCGGTCTCCTCAGAGAAAGGGGGAGAGGAGGGGAGGGGGGACAGCAGGGGAAGGAGGAGAAAGGGCACAGAGGGAGAGGGAGGGAGGGAGGGAGGGAGGGGCGGAAATGGGGCGCCTGGAACTCTTACGCCACACCAACCTGTGGTCGAACTCAGAGTGTGTGATGAGGGCGCGTGTGCGGTTCCAGAAGTCGCCCAGCACAAGGAATTGCTCCAAAGGGAAACCCCAAACCCGAAGCATCAGCCAACACACCTGTGTCTGGGCACGCGCATTTGTGAAGAACACAAGTCCGTTCTCCCACACGCTTGTGTAGGAAGCTACGGGAGGCTCTGGGGGGAGATGCAGCAGGCAAACCAAGGTCCTCACAACACCCTGGCGGTGTTTGCAGTGGGCAAAGGACTCCTTCGCCTTCAGAGAGCCTAGAGTTCAAAATCTCTCACTGTCACTTCTCTGGAAGTTCCAAATTCGCCTAATTTGAAGTTAAGTAATGGTGGGAGACTTTAAATAAAGGTAGGCTTACAACTTTTCACAGTGTGTGCGCGAGTCCAGGACCCCCGGCCGCCACGTCGCACCGACGCTGCCCCGGACTCTGCGGGTGGGCACCGAGCGCAGGGAGGCCCCAGGACTGAACAGGGGGCAGCTGGGGGAAGGGCTTCCACCTCGCTCACGAGAAAGTGAAAGGCGGAGTGAGGCACACGTGGGGCCATTTAAGCCTCACTGTGCCTTCGAGGATACGTTACAAGAAAGACTTTGTCAACCCAGCCTCGGCCTCAGAAGATCAGCTCTGCCCTGGCCAGGAGCTCAGCCGCTTGGAGTGCTGTCCCCACGCACCAGGGTTGTACGTTCGTGCCCCAGGCAGAGCTCTCACAGGAGCTGACCAGCCAGTGTGCAGATGGGTGGGACGACAAATCAATGTCTCTCTCTCTCTCTCTAACCCATAAATTAAAATGCATTTTAAGATGGGCGCTGTGCTCCCCCACTGGCCTTCCCTCGACAGGCACACACACCCCCCCCCCGGCACACTGACCACTATAAACCCTATGAGACCTGCCCGCACTGCCAGACCGAGCCGCATCTGAGGCCGAGGCCCCCAGTACTTGCCTCTTGCTGAGCAAACATCATGGTTCCATCATTTTGTGACCCAGGCGGACGTCTCGAAGAACGTCACTCACTGGTCAGACAGGTGCATCACACGTGTCAGGGCGTCTGCGTTTTTGTCCCCTGCTGTCCCTGCAGGCCTCTCCGCACAGACTCGCCCTTCTCCATAGGTTCTCTCCTTGGGAGACCAGCAACAAAGCTCAACGTTGGTTGTTTGCAAAGAGTAATAACGGGCACAGTTCTGGAGAAGCCGATGAAGTAGGAAAGGCACAGTGAAGTCTGATGAGTCCCATGAACCAGGGCTCAACGCCAGACGCGATGACTAACAACAATGCCACAAACGTGAAAACCTGGGTGCGTGGAGTTGGTCTTTACAACTTACAGGAACTCAAAAGTAAGCAGAATTCTTGGAGAATCTAGGTTTACAAGCAGGTCCTGCCAAATCCTCAGGAATGAAACATTCCATCCTGCGCACTGTTGTTTTTTTAGGGAGCAAGAGGGACCACGATCGACCTGATGCTGATTTCAGACAGACCAACCCCATTCACTCACAAACAGAATCTTAACCCTGAATAAATCATGAATAAAACAGATCCAGAGTAACTACGAAAATATGTTGTGCCCAAGTTCGATTCACTCCAGAAATGCAAGAATGTTTTAATTTGGGGACATCCATAAACTTCATTATTTCACCAGATTAAAGAACCTCATAAAAAATGACCTCACATGGCGATCTCCGTAGCTAATCAGAGAAGACACACTTGATGTAACAAAGCAATGATTCAGGTGAGGACGAGGAGAGGCCGCCTCTCGCCCCGCAAAGACTGCACACGAGGCACCTGCCGGCCTGCTGTTCGGGAGAGAACACGGAACAGCGTCTCTCCTGTCGGGTACAAGGCTGGGACTGGGACGCCTGCCGTTCCCCACTTACTTCAAACGGCAGCGGAGCCCAGGGCCGGGGTGGGAAAACATAAAGCCCATCAACCCGGAAAGGGCTGGCAAGGAAGAGAGGAGACCACTGGTAATCGCCGAAGGCGCGTGTGGGAAGCGCCAGGCGCATCTGAGAAGCCGTGCGGT
The DNA here is from genome assembly GCF_021234435.1 of Artibeus jamaicensis. Lineage (NCBI taxonomy): Eukaryota > Metazoa > Chordata > Mammalia > Chiroptera > Phyllostomidae > Artibeus > Artibeus jamaicensis. The sequence continues at coordinate 5,731,308 of NW_026521936.1, forward strand.
CTCACTAGCAGGCAGCCAGTGCCCACTGTGCTGCTCCAGAGCCCGCGGCGCTCGTCCACACAGCCTCTCCGGGAAGCGGTGGGCTGCAGTTTTGTGAGGCTGAGTGTGTGGACACCCAGGAATTCTACAGCCCAGAGAGACCCTGGTGCGTGGGCCTGAGGGAAACCAGGCGTGTCCAGCCTTGTGGCGTCTCTGGGCCATACTGGGAAGAGAAGAGTTGTCTTGGGCCACACATTCAATACATTGTGACACACAATCACAAAAAAATCTCATCGTGTGTTAAGCAAGTTTACAATATAGTGTTGGGCCGCACTCACAGCCATCCTGGGCCGCAGGTGGGACACTTTGCAGCAGAACAGTTTGGGATGACAGCAGAAGACCAAGCACACCTCAACTGTCCTGTTGGGTGACTGGATAAATTCCTGGTGACAGCGTCCCACAAAGGAAGCTTATGTGGCAGTGAAGACGGACAGGCGGCAGCCGGGGCCACACCGACTAACTCTCGTCACCCAGGGATCTGTCAGAGCGGACAGACGCCAGGGCCCGCAGGCAGCTGGCGTGGCCGGAGCAGGAGCGCTGGGAGTCTGGGCGCGGTCCTGGCTGGGGGCAGGCTGCTCCACGGGGGTCTGGGAGTGGGGTGAAGAGGACCCGTTGGCAGACTAGCTGTGGGAAGTGCCAAGGAGGAGGCCTGGGTGTCCGGCACACGCTGGGGGCTGCAGGACACTGCCCTCCAAGACATGGACACAGGGAATGCTGTCCAGTTGGAAACCATCGGACTAAGACACTCTCTGCAAAGCGGGAGATGCAGGAACACCATGCGTATAACGGGAGAGAGACTCTCACTGAGAAGGAAAACGAGAGAGGCAGGCACTCACCTCTGTGCAGAAACACCGCCAGGGTGCTGAGCGAGCTCCCAGGGGGCCAGGAAGAGGGGACAGCCGAGAGGCAGTGGAGTGGGCAGAGCCCGGGAGCCACGAGCACGTGATCCAGCCACTGTCCTCTGCCTCTTAAGGCGCCCAGGGTGGGGTGAGGTCGCCAGGTCTCAGAAGCAAGGGCGGGGGTGGGGCAGAGGACCCCTCAGGAAAGTTGAGAGTCGCTTCCACAACACAGGCAGTGACTCCTGGATGTATTCCCACATTGCTGCTCTCCCCTCCAGACCATTTAAGTCACTGCTTGGAAATCACTCTTCCATTTCATCCAAGTCTTGTCTTCCGAGCCTAAAACGTCCAGCCCACCAAATTTCTACCCCAAGCTAAGGTTTAAAACTAGAGTAAGTAATAGTGAGCTAGAAATAGCACGCTGTTAGAGTGGTGCCAAAATCTAAGACTAGATTTGATCCATAAAATAATTCAGCACTTTGCCCCCGTCCTTGCCAATCCCTTCCCAGTCCCTTCCCAGTCCAGCCCCCGTCTCACTGAGCCCACAGGGTGCGATTCAGAGGATGCAGCCCCACAGGGTGCCAGGTTGGGGTGCTGAAGCCCACGGGCGATCCAGAAACCCCATTTCAGTGATATTCCCAAACTTTTCTGTCGATACTCTGTCATAGCAGGAAACAGAATTGTTGATTTATAAATGCAGGAAAGTTCCGTGCCCTCTCCACACCTCTGCACCTCAGTTACCTCTCAGAGAGGCCACGGGATGACCCCCGTGGACCCCACTAGAGCAGCCAACCCCATCAACCCCTGGGCCCTGCCCACCACCACCACCACCCACCCCCCAGCCCATGGTCGGAGCACCAAGGAAGGGGCCTTGGAACCCTGCAGCCACGGGACTGGCATCGGCCACATTTTATGGAACCTGAGACCCAAACCCACTCGTCTTCAGGCTGCACGGAGTCGTGCCTCCGAGTGAGGCAGTGCCAGCCAGCAGAGGAGAGGAGTGCGACTCAGTCCCCGTAAAAACACACAGATAAAAGGAGGAGGGAAGCTGAACAGAGGGGCTTTGAAAGCCTGGGGGGAAACACTCGCCTCGGAGATGAGCCTGTGGCTGAGAAGACAAGACGGGGGTGGGAACAGAAAGCCCCAGACGCGGCATCGGGTTCTCTCAGTGCAGCGGGAAGCGTTTCCACACCACTAGTCTTACCCGCTCGACTCACCAGCGATGGCCACCTCCGCTGAGCGGGTGTTCTTCTCTGTAGTTACAGGTGTTGGGTTTAATAGTAAGAAAACGTTAGAAGCTCCCTCCCCAGAATGCACCGGGCCTCAAACTCTGCTGGGACGCACTAGCCCTAGAAACCAGGGACCAGGTCATTCTTGAGCCCGGCCTTGAACCCGACTGCATGTGGGACTCACCATGGTGGCTTTAAGATGCTGAGGTGTAAGGGCCACCCCAGCAAGGCTGGCTCGGCTGCAAGGCAGCCTCGGCTCAGGTGGTTGAGGACCGAGACCCACGCAACTGCCGGACGGCACAGGGCGAGGTGGAGGAGCTGTCCGGAAGGGACCTCGGGAAGAAGGGAAGGTGGGCTAATCCGACTCAAAGCCCCTCCCTCCTCCCATGCCCAGCCACGACCGAAGGGACAGTGGTTCCAGCAAGCCACAAACGCCGTACATTCTACTTCCATTTCTCGCCTTCAAGCAAAAGGTGCTCCGGCACCCATGATGCAAATGGTCCTGGACTACCAGTTTTCTCAAAGAATGTTGGCTCCGCTGACCAATCAGGCCTTTCTGCTCCTGTCACATAACAGAAGTGCGTAAGTAAGAAACGACGCAGACTCGGGACTCGTGCATCCTGCATGGCTGGCTCGCCCTGCAGCAACCTTGGTACCACGTGCTGTGCACTTGGTTAAAGTCTCGACTCAGACGCTCACAGCTGAGCAACCCGAGATGAGTCCCCAACCGCATGTTCTTCACCCAGAGCAAATGACAGGGCGCTGACACCCAGAACCCCCGTCAGGCCTGGTACTGCAGGCGGGGACTCGGGAACTCTCATTGGAGCAGAACTGCTCGGCGTGCCTGAGGGTCCTCCAGGGCCTCATCAGTGCGGCAGGAGTCGGGGTGCACACAGTCACCAGCTGAAGAAGGCGAACGGCCGATGGCGTTTCAGACTTAACTCAGAGACGCTCAGCAGGCACGGAGAGGCCACATGGCTCGCTTGGTTTTATCCAGTTACACCCGGTTAACTAAACAGTGCGTGGCCCGTGGGCACGCACAACCGGCCTCGCTTTTTAAAGCAAGTTGCCTACACAGAGGCCGGCAGAAATCCCGCCCCTGCTCAGCAGCCACGGCCCCGCAACTCACTGCCGGCACTCGAAACCCCCAACAACACCCACCCCTTCAACTTGAACACATTAGAGACCCACTCTAAGATTCACATGGGTGCTCACTGAGGCATGTGAGCGTGCCCCACCATCCCCGACCCTCAGCACTCAGCTCTAATGGGCCCTCTTCTGCAAGCAGGCTCTACCGAATGGAGTTGCCAGCTGTGCACAGCAGTCTGGAAGTGGCACGACCCAAATCAGCCGGCACCGAGAAAAACACGAACATCAGGAAGATTGGCAGTTGGTGCAAAGGTGGTCACTATACATCCTCACCTACACAGGTGGGTGGTGATGGGCGGTGGATGGGAGGATGGATGGATGGATGGATGACGGACAATGGGCAGATGGATGGACAGACAGACTTCCTGCAGCACGCCCCGAGCTGCGCTACCTCGCCCTTATTCAATGCACAGGCACCAGCTCGTGTGAAGACAGAGCTCTTCCTGGCGCTGCACTGTCCGGGGAGCCTAAGCAACGTGACTCTGCTTTATTGGCCTCACGGGCACGATGCTGGGGCACAAGCACGCCCGCTGCTTCTCTCAGGGTCCACGCGCAGGCTTCGGGCCATGAGCCGCATCTGTCTTCAAAGACGGGGACGGCACTCAGGATGGTGTGCGTGGTCAGCCTGGCCCTACTTACACTCTCACCATCGCCGTTTCCATCCAGCCCCACCGTCAGGGCCCCAGGGAAGTGCGGTGACGCTGAGAGACTGTCAGCCACACTGGGGGCAAAGACTCACTGTGCTAAAGAGGCAGAAGAGCCTGCTTTGTGGGCTGGCCACTCCCGGGGAGCTGAGAAGCAGGAGAGACCTCGGGCAGAGCTCTGGGCCTGGCTGGCCCGGGCCTAGTTTACCTGTCCCCAGATCGCTGTGGAGCCCGAATGTCCTTCCTGCAGAGGGCACAGAGGTGAACCGCTGCTCAAGTCCCGCTTATTCACTCTGACAGCGTGTGTGATCTCACCCCTCTGAGTGCCAGAGGGAAACCACCGGCTGCAGCCACTCGAAGTTCGGGCACAATCGCAAAGGAGATGCTGTTCTTGGCCCCGAGTTCTTGCTAAATTGAGGGCTTCTTGACACCACTCCAGAAATACAAACGCAGCCCGGCCGTCAGCGTGAAAAGCACCCAATTTGTCTTTTAAAACCGTGGGGACGTTAAAGCACAAGGTACATGTAAGAGGAGCTGGATCTCATCTCCGCGTTGGCTTACACCGTTTAATGCAGGAGTTTGACGAATTAGAAAATCATCTTTGCCCTTCGGATTCTCCTGGTGGCATTACGATAAAACGTCTCAGAGACCATTTAAAAGCTTCAATCAATATTAAGATCATTCGAATTTCCCAATTAACAATTTCTGCCTGAGTCAAAGGTTGGTGTAGATACATAAATTCTAAGAAATGTCTTCAAAGATTCTTGACGGGTTTTTTTCCCGTTCGTTGAAGCCACTGTCTCACAACTGGAAGGAGGGTCTGAAAGAAAAGTGGTTGGGGAGTGATGGCCTAGGTGGCCTAGGTGTCGGCCACGGTGGGGACCCTGGGCACCAGGGTGACGCATGAAAGGTCGGGTGACCTGGGCGAGGCTATCACCTGCGGGGGAAGCTGTGGGCGGCGGCCTCCCCCTCCCAGTGCCACGGAAATCGGGTCAGGAGAGGCGCCCCCCTGTTCTGGGCTGTGTCCCGCCTGGGTAGCCGGCCCCTTGCTCTGGGTCCTGGGCTTGGTTCTCACTTGGTTTTCTTGGTTCAGTTTTAACACCTTCACCAAATGGAAGCAGCCAGCCAGGAAAATCCGGCTCCGGCCAAGAGGACCGAGAAGAGCATCTGGTTTTCAGGTTACAATCCTCACCGTGTATCTCCATATGCAGGACTGTTTCAGAAACACACCCCTTCGCTGAGCCTCCTAGAGAGCCGCAGACTCCCTCCCATCGACAGGAAGAACTGCGCCCTCCCACGTGAGGGTTACGGGCAAGACTAAAGTAGCAACTTCAAACGCAAGACGGTTCCATCGATCACACCCACCACACACCGAGCACACAGCTGTCTCCAGGGAACATACCTTTTCTAAGGGTTCAGAAATGAGAAAACCTTGCAAGCTGCTCTGATAGATGGCCTGGGCCTAAGGCAGCACCAAACATCACCTCCCAGGAGCGAACTTCCTGTCTCCCCCCAGCTGCCCTTAGACCCCACATCGGGGCACTCGCCGGTGACGCCTATGCAGGTCCTCATTATTCTGAGTGAGTGCTCCATGAATGGAGTCGCTGTCCACCCACCTGTGTCCCCGCCTTCTTCCTGGGTGAGCCCCCCAGTTCCTTGACTGTCCACACCCCTCTCGGCATTCCCTGCCCACCGTCAGGCACACAGACGGCCCAGAGCGTCCAGTCCCTCCCGTCCCCTCCTCACAGGACACCAGATGTGGCCTGGCCTTCAACATCTACCACAGTGCACAGAGATGTGTGCGGACAAGGCCTGCTGCAGGGACACCACAGGATGGCTGTCTTGACGGTCACTGGTCACCCGAGAACCCTTCCACCTTAGGGCCTTTGCACTGACTGACCTTCTGGAATGTTCTCTCTCCTGTGATCACAGAGTAACAGTGAGAAACACCCTCGGGCTCTCAGGTGGTTTTCGAGTAAACGAGGGCCAGAGCTTTCCCAGGAGGGTCTTTGCTTAGGTTTCCCTCTGACCCCGGACTCCCGAGTCCCCATGCGCCCTTCGGTCACCCTGGTTGCCATGCGCCCCTGGTCTCTGCGCCTGCCTCTCTGCAGAGCAGAGCCCACCTGTGCCGAAACTGACCCTGGACACAAAGCTGATGTCCAGAAAGCTCCCTGTGTGTGCCCGAGCACCTGCCAAAGCAGCACTCACCCATCTGCTTCCAAGTCACTGGTGAGTCCCAGCCCCTGGGGCCTGGGGACTTGACCCTTAACAAAAAGGCCGCCGAACAAGGCGGGCAGAGAGAGCCCAACGGTTTTCTCTTCCTCAGAAAGCGTTCTGTACCCTCCACACGCCCATCTCACCCCAGTTAACATTGGCACTGTCCTCGCGGGGCCCACGGACGTGAGCTCATGTCCGTGAGGGCTTGTCATCAGCTGAAAAACATGAACATCCAAGATGCAACACGGTCTTGGCCCTCAAACTCTTAGAAATGGCCGGGGAAAGCGATGCATTTGACCTTGAAAATCTGGGTTAGTTAAAAAATATATTTGTGCCCTCTATCCAAAAAACAGGGAAAGGAACTTGATTTTCTCTCCCTCTCTCCTTCCTTTCCCCTCTAAAGATAAATAAATAAAATGTTTAAAATATATATATATATATATATATATATATATATATATATATTTGTGATGACAACATGTGCTGCAGGAGAACAATGTACGTTTCCTCAACTCATCAACCACACTCTCCAAGGTCTTTGTGCCTCCTGGTCCTTCTAGAATGTTCTTTCCCTCAGGTACTCCCAAGGTTTGCTCAGTCACTGCATGCAGGTCTCCCCTCCAGTGACCTGGATCCAAGGGGACTTCTTCGGCCACTAGCAGGGGTCAGCTGTCGGCCCCAGATCCCTGGTTCATTGCCCTGCACTCACTCCTGGACCGAGACCCAGGGGAGTGCAGTTCAGGGCTCCACCCTGACATCCGGAGGGTCCTGGGCCACACGGGCTCCCCACCAGCGTCTCTGAAGTCAAGGTCACGGGGAGGAGTAGGAGGCAGCTACTTCACAGTGGGATGAGTGGGGATTAAGATATTCTCTGAGAAAGAGGACAGCTGCTGCGCCAAACGGAAAGCTTCCTAAGAGGCAAGCCCTGGGTCACAGGTGCACACACAAGGCCCGCAGCCCGAACCCGGCCTCCACCTGGTTTTACCCGGCCCGGCACCTTGTTTCTGCACGGAGGCAGCGCCAAACTCCTTGCCCCTAGTTAAGGACATTGATACAGTCCTAAAATTACATTCGGCCCTTTGAAGGCAGCCACGAGACTGATGTGGCCCCCAGTGGAGATGAGTCTGACGCCCCTGGACTGTAAGTCTGCGAGTGTTCGGCGTCAGACAGGCTGGTCTGGAGGGGAACACTGAGCCTCTGATCAGGCAGCTGCCGGGCTCTCCAGGGAAGTGGGGTCATCCGAAGGCAGCTCTCAGATACACCCCGGGGGCCTCTGGCGTGGCAGAGTGCAAAACAGTGTGGGTGTACACGTGTGTGTGTGCGCGTGCTGACACACGCATTTTGGGGCAGGAGGAGGGGACATCCATCAAAGCTTCCTCTTCCCTCTGTCCCGGTGGGCACCGGCTCCCCTCAGCGTGTGCAGACGCGGCCCTGCACACAGGCAGTGTCACGGGCACTGTCTCCCGTCACCCTGCTCTCCTTGGGCCCAGGCCATGGAGCGCTGCCTGCACGGGTCGCGGTGCCCCACGCTGTGTGGGCGGCACAGCACAGCCTCCCTCACACCACGGCTCACTGCCCGTCTGCCTCGCTGCTGCACCCCAGTCTGGTGGTGTCCCTCGGAAATAACCGGAGGAGGCTGCACTGTTCCACTCCATCAGGCCCAGTAAGTCTGGGCACTTTCCGAGGACCAGGCATCAATCCCACGTAAGTCCAGGCCTGATGGTCCACCCGCCCCCCCGGAGCTCCGTGTCAGGGATGTGGGGTAACCTGCGTTCAAGCCCACGGCCCTCTTCACCCCAGAGCTGGGCACCCACTGCTGTCCGGAAGGCCGGCTCTGCCCTGAGCCGGGGCAAGCAAAGCATCTCCAGGATGAATTCGCCTTTCCATTTTAGAGCTTTGCAGAATTGCATGAGGAAAACAGCCAGAGTAAGCTCAGCTCAGGACCAGGAGGTACCAGTCATCGCTTGGCATGTCCCGGACGTGGTTTGTGTCAGAGACATGTGGGCAAGACGTCCGTGGACCGGACAGTGCAGGGGACACACAGTGGGCTGTGGAAACAGACAATCGTAAACCTAATCAGGGCCTTCCCCGTCCCAGGTGTGCTGGCCCCACCCTCCGCCCGGCCTCGCCGGGTCCTTCTGAGTGGACGCTGCACCACCGCCGCCCCACCCCACACACGGCAGCATTCTGAGACACCTCTGCTGGCCTGTTTCGGCACAGAGCCTCCGCGCCGTAGCAGTTACTGTAATAATCATCCAGAGGGACGGAAGTTCCGCCCGTCAGCGCTCTGTGACAACCCCCTCATGTCATCTGGGGAGAGCGACAGGGACTTCGCTGGGGATGACACCTGGGTCGCTCTTGGTTCTCCGTCGTCGGGTCACAGTCCTTGGAGGTGGACCCCCGGGCCCCGGGCAGAAGCCACCGTCCACCAGCACATCCGCCAGCACGGCCCTGCCCCTGGGACCTAATCTCTCCGGGCAGCACACGAGGGAGTGTGCAGTGCAGCATCTGGACAGGTGCCCACGCTGCTGCCGGGCAGCCTGGGCTCTAGGTGCGGGCAGCGGCTCACAGGTCCAGCATCACCCAACCCAGGAGGTGGTGACCCCCCGGGAGGAGGAGGGCGGGACACACTTCAAAGTCAAAGACGTCCTGCGAAGGGCCAGACGGGCCAGGAGCTGTCACTGGGGCGGGGGAGGGGAGGGCACCGTGCCTTGGCTGGGCTGGTCTTTGAGAACCTGGTCCCCCTGCTCCCTTCACAGTTCCGGCCCCGCCACAGCCTCACATGCAATGCTCCCTGGTTACCATGGGACTCTGCCGCAGGCGTGGTTTGGGGGAAGCACACTTTACTTCGCTGGGTGAAGGTGGTATGGGCAAGACACTTGCAGGTGAACCTGGGACGAGAGGGAAGGGCCTGATGACAGCAAGCAGCTGCCCAGCTCACAGCAGAAGGAAAGTGGGACGGGGACGCCCGTGTCTCCACAGACCCTGACTGGCAGTGGGGTGGGGGCGAGGGGCAGGTGTCTGGGGAACGGCTCCTGCTTCTCCTCCGAAACTCTGTGCTTCACCGAAGTGCATGTTTAGGAAGCATGGCTTGGAATGGGGGGACCGCCCTCATGTCAAGTGGTGCGTGTCTGAAATTTGCACCAGCCTCCACGTTGGTGTCCAGAGTTCGGAATGTGTCCCTGGGGCCGTCTCCACCCGCCGCCCACAACTGCAGCTGTGCACGTTGGTGCGCACGCAGGGTTGGCATCCTGTGGGACACGCACGCAGTCCCCGGGTCGTGGTGAACTTGGATGGAAGGGTTACATAGGGCCGGGGCATCAAACTCATTGTCACCAGGGGCCACATGAGCCTCGAGGTCGCCTTCAAAGGGCCGAATGTCATTTGAGGACTGTGTAAATGGAACTGCCCCTTAACTTTTAAGTGGGAGCTCGGTGCTGCCGCTGGGTAGAAACAAGGGACAGAGCAGGGTGGAAGGCCTCGTGTTGGCACCTGTGGTTTAGGCATTGGGTCTGCTTTGCCCTCCTGACCGGCAGCGCCCCTCCGAGGAACGCGGTCCTGGTAACACACATGCTCGCTGGGTTCTTTCCTTCTCCTTCGAACAAAACGTGGTTCTACAGAAACAGAAAACTGCAGACAGGACCAGGCAAAGGCGCCTTATCCAGCAGGGAGGACCACACCGACCCGCCCCCCATGCCAGGAGGGTGCCCAGGACACAGCCCAGTGGGTCAGACCCCCTCCCGGTCAGGCCACCCTACGCAGGCCCAGAAGACAAGGCCAAAGTCCTGCCGCCGTGACACTGGGCACCTGGACACCCAGGCTCTTGAGTGGGGTGATTATCTGAGGAACAGAAACACACGGGAATATCTGTAATATCAAAGGCCCTCTCAGTCAGTGACAAATCTCCAGGCAAATCTGAGACGTGGAAGGGGGTGGGGAGGAGAGTGTTGCCCTCCCCCCGTCTCTCCACTGATAAAAGAATAACAAATACCAAAAAAATCTGCCAAACAACAAAGCTTCAATTTATTATACATGCTCATCAATTTAACCCAAAAAAACCCTTAAAAGCCTGAGGGTGATCCAGCCCTTTAATGCCGGGCCCCAAACACGCCACAGATCAAGGCCCGGGCCCCAGCCTGCTCTGTCTGCGGCAGATGAAAGCCTCGCTCGAGCAGGTGAAGGCTTTTTTCGAGTCATCACCTGCAATTAAGCCAAGGAGAACTGAGAGGCAGAGAGGAAAGCTGAGCTTGAAGAAGACACCCCCCGAGCAGGTGGGTGCTTGCTGCCCGCTGCCTCGGCGGCCGCTGCCCCGCCCCAGAGAGGTGCCCAGCCCCCTCCCCGGGATTTCCTGCGTGTGGACAGCGGACCGCAGGGCGGGGAGGCACACGGGCCACAGGCATGCTCACCTGTCACCTTGCCAGCGTGTCCTCCACGGCCCGCCCTTCCTTTGGAGACGCTGTCCTGTTCCAGCAGCCCAGTTTTCTGGAGACTTCACTTTCTGTTCACACAGAAAGTCCTCTCCAGGCCCTAGGGAACGGTGCTGTGTGGTGTGTTTGAAAGTTGCTCGGAGAGCAGACCTGAGACGTCCTCATCACAAGGAAAAGAAGTGTGACTGCGGGAGGTGACGGCTGCTGACCATCTCATGACTCACACAGGGTCGAACCCAAGGCACCTGCAGAACTGACCAGTCCATGGGAAGGTCCCTGTGTCGCTTCCTCCCCCACCAGCACTCCCACCTACAGCGATCAAGGTCCCCTCAACAGGCCGAGGGCTGTTCCTCCAAAATCGAGACCTAGCCCATCACCTAGGAACCCTTCCTCTGGGCCAACGCTTCCTTCAACCCGAGAGGGCACAGCAACTTCAACAAATGACCCCCAGCCTGGTGCTGCGGTGCTGTTTCATCTTCCCGCCTCCCTGCAGGACGGCCCCTCTGTGGGCGGACTGTACCCCTGCCCCCCGCTTCGCCCCTCTCTAGGCAGCAAAGGGGGTGCTCACTGGGGGTGCAGGAGTGCACCGTGACCAGGGGACCCGCGCCCAAAGTCCCAGGCCCCACGCTCGTGTGCCGCCACCAAGACACCCAATCGAAGTCTCCACGGGACTTTGAGTCCAAATGAGCAAAGGAGAAGTGGCTGACTCCTCGTGCGGTGTAAAGCCGAACACCCTAATTTCCCCCGGAGCCCAGCTGGGGGGACAAGAGGAGAGCATCCTCCCTCCTCGAGTCAGAACTGCGCAGAAGAGCCTCAAAGTCCAGGTGCATCTGACAGCTTTCACTTTCGTGAATCGATAGCGAGAATCGATGTGAACCTGCTCTCTGTCACTTGGAAGCTAATGGCGATAATGCATTAGGCCAACTGAGACAATGGCTGGTTTTTGGCCTCTGGAACGTATCTTTTCCAAGGTAATAATTTTTTTTTTAAATCTCACAATCAATAGAGAGAGCAAAGAACCATGGCGATCGGGTAAAACTTGGCCTCACGCTGGTCCCCCAGGCCCCCGCTCCCAAAGTTAGACCTGTTCACCTCCTGACGCACCTCCTGGGAGACCCCTCAGCCACGTCAGGAGTGCTGGCAGCCCTGGCCTCCCGCTCACGCTCCCGACTCAAGCCTGACCCCAGGGTTCCTGGGGCAGTGCCCTGCTGGCCCTGGGCAAGCGCTCCTCAGGGCCTAATCAACTGCGTGTGGCTGAACAGAGCTGGGTCTTCTGGCCGCTCTGCACCTGCAGCTCGGAGCCTGTGGGGCCCCTGCCCTCCAGAGCTGGTGGCTGAGCAACCCACAGAAATGGCGTTTCCAGGAGCCTTGTCGTCCCAGCAAGGAGAGGAGCGTGCAAACAGCGGCACTTCGGGTCAAACACGCCTTTTTCTTAAGCAAGTAAGACCGACATACCCACGACAACCCCACCTGCAGCCCTGTCTGTTCTGCACCTTCCGCCCACGCGCAGTGCCCACCCTAGGCTTCCGGACCCAACAAGCAGCCTCACATCGCCCCCACGTCCCTAACGCGGCTGCAGAACGTGAGAGAAGAGCACAGGTGGGAGAGGCTTCTGGGTCTGGCGTGCTGCAGACAAAAAATTACATGCTTGGCTCCTGGCAGAAAGGACCGGCGTGGAGTCTGCCAGCTCAGGCCGAGTGTGAGGAAGTGGACGTCAGGCGGCGGGTGCTGTTCCACCCCCAGGTGCGTGGGCTGGTCACCTGACCTGCCAGGAGAGAACTCGCTGCACAGGGGTGAAGTCCCGCAGAGCTCGACTAGAGCCTGCGGACTGAGAGGAGCTGCTCGGTGACGAGGAGGGCGGACTGCCCACCAGTGCAGGTGCCTGCGCAGAGGCTGACTCCAGGCCAGACGGGCGCGGGACCAGTGCCCCTGCCTCCGGCCCAGCCAACGGTGAGGTCTGACAAACCTCACGGATCCCACAGGCCACCCACATTGCTGTCACTGTGTCACGACTCGGGGATGGGACTGTCAGGGCTAGCTTATCCCTTCACACTGGGTCACCTCGGTAACTGCCAGGCAGCCACCGCCTCGCCTCTGTCCGCCAAAGCGGTTGCACTCTGCAGTGTGACAAACCTAAAACCTTTTTAGGGTCCACGGATGCAGGGGCCCCCTGACTTTCTCTCACTGCCACACTGCCCAGAGCCTGGCTGAAGCCAGGTCCTGCTGCAGCTGGGTCCACAGGGGCGGCACTCACCCTATCCCCTGGCCAGCCACAGGGAAAGGGGGATGGGGAGGGAGGTCCGAGACTCACAACTGAGCTCTGCCTTTGTCCTCAGCCCCAGTGGCCCTCGAGCAGGAGGAAGGGTCAGGGTGAAGGCCACCTTCACACTTCCGCTCAGTGTGGGCGGTATACGGGCTGCAGACAGAGCTGGAGTCACCAGTCTCACTCTGAAACGACTGGGCACAGAGCAGAGCCTGGAACTTTCTGCCCTCTGAGCACCGCCCCACAGGGCAGCTACGGCTATAATGAAAGAGACCAGAAATGGCGAACGCTGAGGCCCAAACACCCACCTGCCTCTGGTCCTCTTTTATTGTCCACCACCCCTGTGCCCCCTGAACCCAGCGGCGCTTCCCTGAGGAGCCGGCACAACACTGGGACTGTCTCTCCCTCCCCGGCTCAAACTGTGTGTTTGGGGGAAGGCTGGCTGAGAGGGAGGACTCGGCCCTGTCCCCGGGGAAAGCATCGCCCAAGTTCATGAGATGGAGCAAATGCGTGCAGGACCACAAACCGATGACACACAGTTTTAGGTCAAGTGTGCTCCAAGCATTGCATGAACGCACTGCACTTCTGCCAACCAATGACCCCAACTCCAGCTCTGCGCCAACGGGAGCCGCCATCTGGGAGGCAGTGCAGGAGAACCCTCTACCCGGTGCAAACCGCTCAGCTGCGGTGCCGCTGGCCAGAGAGCGGGCTCACGAAGGAGCACCGCTGTGGAACACACAGCACAACTGCAAGGCGGGCCTCGGGCAGGGGTCCTCTCCTGCCACTGTGCTCCATTGAGATGTCTTCGGTGGCCCTGCTCCAGCTGGGGAATGCGGTCTTCAGCACCTGGAGGAAGTGCGCCTCCCGAGCCGGAAGGAAGCTGACTCAGAGACAGAAGTCCCTGCCACTGGTCTCTGACTGGTCCATCCTCTTGCAAATAAGGACTCCAAACCTCGCAGTTTGATTGGTCGAAAAGGCAGTGTCCTGATCAGTCAGAATGGAGCCACTTGGATGGGTCAGAGATGATGCTGATGGTGATATAGCTGTGCAGCCGACTGGACAGGGCAAGTGTCTGCCCTGGCGGTGGAAACGGACTCCAGGAGGCCTTGCAAAGATGGGCTCCGATGGCAGACACACGGTGCCGGCAGGTGGTTCCAGTTTCTGAGCCCCAGGTTTAGAAACAGTTTCCGGGCTGTTTTTAAATTTTTGAGTCCAATCAGCCAACCGGAGCCCTTCTCGGTAGGTCTCTTCTTTCTGGAGGTCGAAGGCTGTTATCTGAAATTCACGTCTACCTGGGCACCTTGGATTTTCTCTGGCGGCCCTCACTCCAGCTGACCTAGAATCCGACCTGGTCAAACTGGCTCTCAACGCTTATTTTCTGCACCCCCTGGTAACCCTGGAATCCCCAGAGCCCGGAGGGGAGAGATGAGAACACCCATAGCTGGGTTACAGGCAGTGACTACACTGTGTGGGCCACACGCCACTCCTCCCGCGCCTGGCTCTTCCCTCCTTCCTGCTTTCCAGGCCCTTCATTCAGGAAACGTGCCCAGCACCTCCAGGTCCCAGCCCTGTGCTGGGCGCTGGCAGGTGTCCCGTCGTGAAGAAGGCGGGCGAGGCTGCACGGGGCACACATTCCAGAGGCAGGAGTCACGCAATAAGGGCGGAAGCTCCGTTGGTCTAGGCCTGCCCCTCGCCGGCTCTGCGGGCAGCAGCAGCCTGGCTCCTTGGTCCAAAGTGCATGTTTGCTCAGTAAACCTGTGCTGCTCTAGCAGTTACTCCTTCCTCTAAATGCTGCTCCAGGTGGCCGTCTGCGGGGGCTCCCGGCGGGGCTCCCCCCAACTGGCACTGGCAGGTTGCTGCCCCCCTACCCTGCACAGGCTTCCCCACAGCTCCACCCAGTGGAGGGGGAGCCACCCAGAACCAACACACCCGGGGCCTGGGCTTTAAGAGCAGCCCGTTTGGATGAGCGCAGGTCTCCGTTGACAAACTACAGCAAGCTCCACTGGACTGGCCCGTCCACCCTCACGGACGCTGCTCAGTCTCGGTCTGGTTTCTGCTCGTGCAGCCGTGGGAAAGCAGGGTCGGGTGGGGGGCCTGCTCCCCTCTCTCCTGCTTGCACGCGGGCCTGGCAGCCTCCTGCACTCCGGTAAGTGAGGAAGAGCTGTGCGTCCCACGCAGAGCTGGCGAGAGCTGGGATACTCGGCGAGGACTCATCTCAGGGCTTCCGGCTGAACTGACGTGCCCCGGGATTCGGCCTCGGCCCTGCCTCTGCTGTGTGTGTCTGGGACACGTGTTCCGGCCTGCGACGGAAGGGCAGCCAGGGGACCTTCCGGCGGGCCTCGTGCCCGCAGCTCTCCACGGCCTGTGCCTGCTCCCCCAATCGCTGTCTCTGGCCGCCTCAGTGGTGACCCTGTAACTGGTGACTCACAGGTGTAGGGGCCTCGGTCACCGCTTCCCTGTCCTCCCAGGCAGGGAGGACGGGGCACTGCAGCAAGAAGGGCTTACTGACTGGGCTGGCGGCACACGGCACCCACGCAGAGCAGAGGAAGCCCGTCAACCAAGGCCAGGAATGCGGCCTGGCCTGACAACAGCAGCAGCTACTGGCCCCCCGCCTTTTGTCCCTGCGCCCAGCCTCCACGAGACCCAGCTGGTCTTCCTTCCATCTCCCATCCTTGCCTTTCGTGAGCTGTCTGGAGCCTTCAGATAAATGCCCTGCCTGTTTTCACGGAAGCCAGCTTGAATGGGTTTCCGTTTTTTGCCACTAAAGGAACTCCAACTACAACCAGAAGGTTAAGCTGCCCCGGGCTCTTAGAGCTGAGTGCAGGGGAGAACCATGGCACGCAGGTCGACCAGCCTGTACGGCCTTTGCAGGTGACGGGCAGCGCACACATGACCTTTCTCCTCTGTGCCTCTGATACAAAGAGCTGTCCCACGAGACAAAAAGGGATGAAGTAAACCCACCCCCGATACAGCGCCAGGTGCGCAACTCATTGTCATCGTTTCCAGGAAGCATTAAGAGTTTTAACAGATGGACCCTGGAAATGGTATGTACACCTTGACCTTGTGGAAGCAGTTCTAAGGTAGAATTCTGGGTGCCAGAGCCCATGGTTACAGAGGTCAGTGATTTTTTAAGTACATTTTATCGATCATGCTATTACAGTTCTCCCAATTTTTCCCCTTGTGCCCTGCTCCGCCCAGTACCGCCCCCCCAAGGCATGGGATCTGGAAGGTAATTCCAAGCCTTCCAACCGCTGTCACTGTGGTCCCAGTGACTCTGCA
Organism: Artibeus jamaicensis; assembly: GCF_021234435.1. Taxonomy (NCBI): domain Eukaryota; kingdom Metazoa; phylum Chordata; class Mammalia; order Chiroptera; family Phyllostomidae; genus Artibeus; species Artibeus jamaicensis. Next base: position 5,747,394 of record NW_026521936.1, read on the forward strand.
CCCACCTACAGGCCGGCATGGCTGCAGCTACACCATCATCTGGCATGGCGCCCCCGAGGCAGAGACCGCACTCAGCACAGGGCGGCCTCCTGGACACTGCAGAGCGTGTCTGAGTCAGTCTCCAGCTCTGAAACCACACGGAATGAGAAGACCTCATGACAAGACAAGCTCAGCAGCTCACGAGGCTGGCTTCCCTGTGCACACACACCAAAGAGACCGTGAACACAAGAGTCAGGCAGTGTGTGGGCACAAACATCCCCTGCCAGCCTGCCAGAGCTACCTCAAAGCACTTCTCTGCGTAGGTCTTTCAATCTCCTCCACTCCCCTCTGTTCAAGGACAATGAAGAAATGACCTACCCAAAGTCGTGGAGCCGGTGGCAAACATCCAGGTGTCACAGGCCCTGGTCAGTCCCTTCACTTCCCAGCCCAGAACACCAAGTTCCCACACCATCACCAACATCAAGCTCGTAGTGAGTCACTCTCCTACACACAAAGGCGACCCACTGTGGGCCCTGCACGCTCCCCCCTCCCTGGCATTTGATCTGAGTTACGACGTTGGTGGCCAAAAAAACAGTTGTGCACCCCGGCCCTTTGTCTCCAGGTGGCAGGGGCGTCCACACTCTCACTGACACAGACCACGGCAGGCTGGCTCCCCACGAGTGAGGTGGGTGCCCCAGAAGACACTCCTGCATTGCCCCTGCTGAACCCCAAACCCCAGCCTCTGAGCCTCAGGGTGAAAGTCCAGGTGAAAGGAGCGTGACCTCCTCCCGGAATTCTCACATGCGGGTCCTCCTCCCGCCATGTATCTGACCTCTCTGCCCACCACGTCGCACGGCCTCTCCCATCATCCGCGATGCGCCAGCGGCCCCGGTCCCCTCTTAGCTCTCACAGTGGGTCTCCTGCATCCATCTCTTTAACTCCCAACAACTTCGTTGGGACCCTGAGTTCCAACAACCTGTCCCATGAGCTACACCACAAACACGTTGCACCCACTCTGTTCCTGCCCACGCCCCCGCCGGCCCTCACTGCCCCTGGGACTCCAAACCCAACGCCATCACTAGGGCTTGCCACTGCCAACCCAGGTCCCATATTTGCCCCCAGCAAACTTCCTGAAAACACTACCAGATAATTTCTAAAGCAACACATTTCCAGTAATGGTAGCATGAGAACATTAGACAATTTTCCTTCACAGGAAACAAGCATGAAACTGGAAAAAATATTTAAAACATCAATTTGGGGCACCGGAGAGCAGTCCTGGGCAGGCAGCAACGTGAGGACCGTCCCCTCCAAGTGGCCTACCTGCAGTGGGGACCAGCGAGCCTGCCATCCTCCCTCCTCCCGGGTCCGGCACACGGGGCCGCAGCATCCGGTCAGGAGCGGTAGGCTGACTTGCAGCCGGAAAAGCAAAGGGGACACGGGGAGGCAGCTGCCCCCAGAACACACTCCTCGGCCACACCCAGCCCACATGCAGAGCAAGGACCCCTCACTGTCCTGAACGAAGGTCAGAGGTCAGAGCGCAGCTCAGCTGGAGTCTGTGCTGGCCACTGAGCTACACCAGTGATGCGGAACTTCAGGGGGGCGGCGCACCAGACCCCTGAGCAGAGGACCTGGCAGCTGCATGCTACAGGTGGAGTTGGGTGGGGTAACTGTCCCCACCCGCTGAGGGACAGACTGGGGTCATGGCCACTTCTAGGGGCTTGCAAAAATGTCCCAGCTTTGTACACTGATTGCAAGACTGAGTTTGTAAAAGCGCAGCCCACACTCACGGGGAAAGGCAACCAAGAGGGACTCCAAGATGTCCCAAAGCTGGACTTGGCCATGACTTTTTAGAGCTATTATATAAATATGTTCCAAGGTCTGAAGGAGAACAGGTTCAAAGAACCAAAGGGAAAAGTGCTAAGCATGAGGGAACAGGGAAAGTGAGAAAACTGTGAGAGACCCAACCAAATGGGTTCGGAAAGCCAATGGCAGGCACGAACCAAACCACAGCACCAGTTACGTTAAACAGAAGCGCACTGAGTGCTCCACTTAAAGGGCGGAGATGGTCATCCTGGGTCAGGAAGCAAAATCTAACAGTGGGCTGACACACGAGACACTATGAAGTGGAAGACACAGGGCAGTAAAAGGAGAAAGATGCGCAGACTTGACCCGCGAGAGAGCCGCGCGCCTGTGTTTGTGTGGAGCGCAGTTTCCGGCGAAGGAGCAGTGCCGCAGGCGCCGAGATCCGTTCCGTAACCACGAGGGGCTCCATGAGCAGAAATATGCAATTTAGACCCACAGGACCCTCCAAAGTACTTGGAGCAAAGCCTGGCGGAGCGGAAGGAAGAAATGGACAGACAGTCACACGTGCAGAGTGTGTGGCCTTCCCTCCACACTGTGCAGTTTGCAGAGAGAGAAACCGGGCAAGGACGGGGAGGCCTCAGCACCGTCCAACGACAAACGGCTATAAAACCTCCACCGGACACTGGCAAAACACTCAGCGTGCGACAGCAAAATCCTCTTTTCAAACGCCCACGCAACATCCACTGTGCACTAAGCTGCAGTGCACATCCCAGTCAATTGAACAAGACTGTCATGGTGAACAGCAGCTTCTCTGACACAAGAGAATTGGAAGTTAACTTAATTAACTTATTAATTAAGTTAATAACAGAAAAAAATTCTGGTGAATCCTCAAGTGTGTGGGAAGTATACAAGACACTTACAAATAATCAACAGGTCAAAGGAGAAATCATCAGGAAAGTAAATCTAGCTTGAACACAATGGAAATAGAAACACAACACATCAGGATTTGTGGGATGCAGCTAAAGTTGTGCCCAGAGGGAAATTCATCACAAAAAGCTCGTATTAGAAAAGCAGGAGGTCTATAGTCAGTGATTTAAAAGTCCAGTTTAGAAGGCCACCGAAACAAGAACGAATGAAACCCAAAGTGAGAAGGAAAGAGAGTGCAGAAATCAATGAAATGGGAAACTGACAAGCAGCAGATAAAAGAAGATGAAACCAAAAGCTGGATCTTTGAAAATGTCAATAAAATATAACCCTCAGCCAACCTTATGGAATAATGTTCATACGTTACTGCTGGGTGTCGAACACGGAAGAGAGCTTGGCACGTCCTTGTTAAAACAAACACACACTCACCAGCAGGCCCAGCAGGCCCACTTCTGGGCTCCGGCCCAAGAAAAACGGAGAAGCCCATCCGCAGGAAATGTCCCCGTGAGCGCTTCTACCAGGGTCCGCAAGAGCCAAACCTGGAAGGGGCCCAAAGTCCATCAACTGGTGAGCAGATAAACAAAACACAGTGTATTCCGGGCCACGAACCGTTACTCAGCAACAAACACGAGTCAGCTCCCGACACGGGCCACCACGCGGGTGCGTCTGCAGAACAGCAGGCTCCCAGAAGGAGCCAGACACGGACGCCACACACTGAGATTGGGTTGCCTGCCACTCCGGGGAAGGCAGAGTTGGGGGGGTAAACTTACACTCTCATTAACATATATATGGATGGGGGAGAGAGAAGGGAGGGAGGAACCCACACTGCTGACTTCTAAGGTGGGCCCGTGCTGCTGGCCACGGCCCTCTTCACTGGCGCCCTGTGTTCCTCGCAGCCCACGTGCCCATTTTCACTGTCAATCGCCTCCTCCTAGTCCCACATTCTATTGCTTTCAATCCCAAATCATTTGCCATTTTCAATTAAGTTTCTTAACATCCCATTCCACCCTCTCTAGACGTTCGAATCTAGTGACTTATCAAGACCCAGTGTGTCACCTCCTGTCTGGGCCATGTGTGACCCCCCCCCCACCCTCCTTCTCACCTCCACCCCTGGGGTCCCCAAGCTGGGAGCAACGTTCTCCCCTGAGCCTCGATGGCAGTTGGCACTCGCTCCACCCACCGTCCTGGCATGCCTTTGACGATGGACATTTGCGGAAAAGTCTCCCAGTCCCCTCTCGGAGGCGCCGCCGTGCTAATTTATGCTGCATTCTGAGCTGAACCTACCACACTGGTCTGCAGGGGTTTTCATTTTGTTGTCTGAACCGCGCTCCCTCCCTGAAGCCCCCTCGGCCACTTGTGATCAACCTCCCGGCTGACAGCAGTTCCAGGTCTTCCCTCCACACCCTCCCCTTGGCCACGAGCACCCTGACGGTCACTTCCATCCCTGACACACCCCCAGCCGTCAGCCTGCCCACCACCCCTTACCTCTGTCTCTGGCCCCCCCCTCCTCCCCACCCACCGCTGTGGACATCCCCAGGGCTCAGTCCTCGGCTTGGCTCCCCGTAATGTTTGACTGAAGTGCTTATCCACTCACAGTTTCAGAGACGCCTCCCGGGGGAAGGCAGGCGGTTAAATCTTGGCCTCGCGTCTTTAAACTGTCTCCTGTCCCCCCGCCTTGCGTCCGAACGCACCCTCTGTCACGCCGTGTGGAGCAGAACCAGAGCTCTCCCATCCTCCGTCCCCCAAGCCTCTTCACCTTCTGCCAACAGGGCCATCTTTCCTACGGTCGCCCAGGTTCAAATACTGGATTTCATAAACTTCTGTATAGCGTAGCGTGTACCTGTCTTACCCCGAGTATGAGGCCAACCTTACTCATCTTTTGTAACTCAGCATAATTAAGACAGTCCTTTCCACTTAAGAGATCAACAAACGCTTTGTAGTTAAATGCCTCGCCTTCCCTATAGCCAGTAACTGTGTGACGAGTCCCTTTAAACAGTCTCTTGTATTTACGGCTTCTTTCCCTCCCACGCCTCCCGCCGCCGCCCAGCCAGGTTCCTCGCCCTTGAATTACAGCCTCGGAGCATTGTAAACAATGCTGGGCTCCTGTTTAGACACTCGCCTCCCATTCGAACCGTTAATGCTGAATTCATATTTCACAGCGATCTTCTGAGCCTGAAAAGCCCTTTCCCTATAATTTAGGATGCGGCCCCACGTGTCCGCTCCGGACTGGGAGTTCCTTCCCAGGTGGCTTCGGAGTCTCACTCCCCACGCGCCTCCTCTCCTGGACCACCCGTCTGCCGCTCACTCCTCACCCAAGCTGTCCCCATCCTTCAAGGTCCAGATCGACACCGCCCTCCCTTAGGGAGCCTCCCACCCGCTCCAGGCCCAGGCAGGTACTGTCTCCGCTTCCTCGCACGTTTTAATATTTCAGAGGTGAGGCTCCTCCACTTCCAAGGAGATTAGAGACCACTCGAAGCGGAGGACGGTGCCTTCGTTTGCAGCCCTGCCCTGCCCAGGGCGGTGTTCACGGTGAAACAGGACCCTCTGGGTCACACTAGGAGCTCGTCACGGGCCCTGGACGGGGAAGACGTCGACGAGCGGGTCTGAGGACACGGACCTGCAGGAGCATTTCCCAAAACTCCCCACGTCGCCTCTTCCACGTGAACTCCACTTCCGTGCGGGCCCCAGGTGTCTCCCCACCACCAACATTTCTGTTTCCACGACATGGGTTGTCTCAACAAACAGTTCCTGGGGATTTTTTTTTGCTTGTTTATGAAATAATTTAGAGGGGAAAAAAACATGTGCCACCATGCTTTTGGGGGGCGAGGCTCAGAAAACGGAAAGGTGATGTGAGTCCTCCAAACCAGGGTGCCCCGGAAGGAGCCTCGGGAACAAGACCGTGCTCCCCACGGAACCACCGGGAACAGCTACGGACATCAGGACACGCTGGGTCAGCCTGGGGTCCCCGCGTCCCTGCAGAAGAAGAGCCCGCCCAGAACTCACAGCCGGGTCGACAGCAGCCGCAGACAGGACAGGCCCTGCAGATGCGCGGCCCTGGGAGAGGGGACAGGGCAAGAGTCTCCCCCAGCCCCCGAGCCCGAGGGCAGTGTCCGTGTCCTTCGGGTGAACAACAGGCAGTGTGTCCTGTGACAGGCCCCTGTCTGGCCCCAACCCCAGCTCCTCCGCCCCCGAGCTGTGCGACCTCCAGGAGTCACTCACTCTGTGCCTCAGTTTCCCTCTAAAAACAAAACTTAACAGAAGTGCTGACCCCCACCGGGAGGCTGTGATTCCTATGAAAAGCCTGGAGCAGGGTCTGGCCACAGTCAGCACCACCCCCGAGTGACACGGCCACGGCCGTGTGTGCCCCAGAGCCTCACACCATCCTCGGTCCACCACAGTGCCAGTCAGTCGCACCCGGCCCTGCAGCCACCTTCAAGAAGGTCCACGTCACCCCACCTGGGTCAGTCACCGATGCCATCACCACCTTGGTCAAGGGCACACCACTTGGTCCCTGAGTCTGAACGAGACAGACCCAACGTGACTGGTTCTGTTAGCCTCTGGTGCCCAGGGAGGTGTGGGGGGCGGGTGAGGAAGGGGAAGGGGTCAGGAGGCACAGGTTACCGGTTACAGACCAGTCACGGGGACGGAAGGGCCAGCACTGGGACCAGCATCAACAGTACTGCAGAGCCTTGCATGGTGTCCGGTGGGCACTGGACATACCGGGGACAACCTTAAAAAGTGTGTGACTGTCCAACCCCCGTGCTGGAGACCTGGAACCAATACAAGAGGACACTGAAGGTGCACCATAACTGAAAAAAATATTTTTAATGATGTATTTTAAAGACTCAGATGCCCAGACCAGGAAGGGCCAGACGGGGAGGGCCGGACAGAGAACACTGGTTGAGCGAGTGTTCTTTCTCAGCACCGATTTGCTGTACAGAGCGGTCACTCACGGCCAGAACCGCCAAACCCCAAGTCCTCACTCCTGTGCGTGAGTCCTTCGCTCTGTGGGACCACCCCCGTCTGTAACAGCTCCGCTCAGCCTGTCCTCGGTGGACTGTCAGCACACCTCTGTCTCACACCAGCCACGCTCCCTGACGCAGCCCCGTCCCCTGTGGGATGTGAGGCATGTGCCTGTCACCCCAAGTCCTGTCTGCCCACTCCCCGGGGTGGTCGCACTGATGCTGAGACAGGCCACGGCTGTGACCACAGGACAGTGTTCACTGCGCCACAGAGACCTCGAGGAACCAAAGCAGATGCTTCTCTGCGGACCTCCCCTCCCCCACTGCCTCCACCTCTGTCGAGGGCATTTGTGCTTCGTGTTCTGTCCCCGCCTGAGTCCACTACAGTCTGTCCCAACAGGTGCCGCCCCTGGGGGCAGAGTGCAGCCGGGGAGTCAGTCCCCGGAGGCCGGGACGGAGGAGCAGAACCCACAGACAGAAGCGAGAGGGCCGTGGTGGGCTCGTGGGGGCAACCTGCAGGAGAGGAGCCAGGGGCAGCCATGTGGGATGCAGGGCTGAGTGAGGCAAGTCCCCCGCACACCAGGAGGCCACTTGGTGGAAATGAGGCGCCTTTCTGGAAATTTCTTTTCCTCCTATTCCACTGGAAGGCAACAATTCCTTGCATAACGGCCTCGGCCCCGGCCTACCCTGCAGATCCCCACCGCAGCCCTGCTCCTGTCCCCACAGTGGGCACGAGGAGCTCAACACGCCATTCAAATGCGCCCATGGTGCCCTCGTCCTAGCTTGGGGATGTGAAGTGGTTCAACCACTGTGGAAAAAAGTGCGGCGTTTTCTCCAAAAGCAAAACACAGAATTAGCACATGACTCCGCGATTCCACTCGGAGGGCAAACAGGCTCGAGGCCAGGTCTGCGACCCACCATTCAGCGCTGAGCTGGTCACTCCAGCCACGAGGTGGAATGACGCCACTCTCCACTCACAGACAAGAGTCCAGCGGGATGCAGCCTGCCCGCATGACGGAAGGCCCCTCTGCCCTGACGAGGGACGAGAGACCCCAGTAACTCGGAACTGAGAAAAGCCAGACACAGGAGGCCACGCACCGCACGCCCTGTCTCCATGGAGCACCCTGAGCAGGCAAACCCCAGCCCAGCGGTTACAGGGGCAGGGGTGGGAGGGGGGGGGGCGGCGGGAGGAACTGCTTGCCGGACTCGGAGTCTCCTCTTGGGGCAACGCCGATCCCTGGACCCCGACAGAGTCGGCGGTCGCACAACAGTGTGTGAACACACAAAACATCACAAAATTGTGCCCTTTCAGATGAGGCCTTTCATGTTGTGTGAACTTCACCTCAAAAAGAAAACGCTGAAAGTAATGTCCCCACTTTACAGATGAGGGAAAAGGTGGAGAGTGGGGTGCACCTTGGGTCCAGGGCCAGAGGCCCCTCCTGACCACTCGGCTCCCAGCCTGAGCCCCCAGAAGCCCCACCAGGCCTGGGAACAGCAGTGTCCCAAAGGGCGGGGCGTCTCGGGTGCGCACCCCTGACAACAAGGTCTCACATGCGGTCTGCTCGTGCCAGTGACGAGGGGAAATGTGCCCACCCTCCGTGATGACTGTCCACGTCCCCAAGTGAGGGCATCTCGGTACATTCACCTCACTCCATGTCCGTCTTCAGGGCAAGGTTCTCCTCCTGACTCCACCTTCCCTCCTCATTTGTGCTCTGAATTATTTGAAATTTGTTCCATTATGTTAGCACTTTTTAAATTGTAGGCCTTCACTGGCCTATTCGTTTTCCAGGGTTGAGCAGAAGTATTTTTAGCCTCCTAATGCTATTGATTTAGTTACTTTTAATTTGATGGTCTGTACTTGACATTTTTTGACCTTATGTCCAAAACCAAAGTCTTCATTATGTTCACCTTTAAAAAATCACAGTGGAGCTTCCTTTGATGACCGGCCAAATGGTGTCACTAAAGAGGAACCAGATGTCAGACACGGGGCTATTAAATATCGAATTGGAGACTGTATTGGAGGAGAATGCAAAGATATGATGGCTGGTTCGATCCTATTTTTAGACAAAGTCGTTCTTTTCCCACCCTAGCTAAAAACAAAAATGTCCACCTAATAGCAGAGATGTACGGGGGTGTTTATCATCATCTGCCCAGCGACGGGGCTATAAATAACAGTGACCCTGTGCCCTTGTGCGGTGTCGACACCGGTAAATCATCCGTCGCAAAGTGGGGTTTCGTCCTCATTGCTGTTAACTCTCCGGTCCCCTCGGGACACCCTCTCCAGGACAACGGACGGAGATGGAAACTCAGCCCAGCGTCTCCTTCCTGGAGCCTCTCCGAACCTGGCAGTGCCTCGGTTTGAACTTCTGCCTCCCCGGCCCAGGGGCCCACCAGGTACCTGGCCCTCTCGACAGCGCTAACTTTCAAAGATTTAAATATTTCTTTTTTTAGTCTCTCAAAAGAAAGATGGAGAAAAAAAAAAAAAGTCCCCAAACAAATCCATTACTTCACGAAGATTTTCAAATAAAAATCTTCTTCAGGAGAAATGAACACTGCAAAGGGCAAGAAACTATAAACTGAGAGATATTAACAAATATGCAAAGCATGTCCCTTCACAGAGGGACTTGCATCAGCCCTCTCGGGAGTGCGTTAAGCCCGGGGAGGGTCTGCATAACGAGGATTGCCTAGTTTTCACAACGCTACCTGCAGGGAATTGGAATCCCCGAAGTGGAAATCACTCCTTGCGTCGGTTTGCTCTTCTCCCCAAGTGCACCCCGCTTTGAGGTGGGGGGTCGCTGCATTAACGAAAGGGGAGTAGGCAAACGTCCTGCAGCGCGGGGAACCACGCACGGCTCAGAGTCAGCCCGGCAGGTGCCGGTTACTTGGATGTGTCTCTAAACTTTCAAGTCTTTGCACACGTTGCCTCCCTTGACCTTCAGACGGCGGCCTTGAGGTTGGCACTGCCACCCTTTAACGAACGGCCCCTCGCCCGTCCGCCACTGTACCCGCCATGACATGCGGAGATGCCGGCCGCCCCTCCCGCACCAGAGGAAAGCTGAGTGTGCAAACAAACGGGCATGGAGTGACTCGGAAAGTGGGTGCGGAGCCAGGGGAGGAGGCAAGGCTGTGAGTGACCAGGGACCTGGCACTTCCCAAGTGAGGCCGCCTCCGAGATACGGAGAAAACGGCCCCAGCAAGACCCACACGGATGCTCCTGGGTCTCCCCTCCCCGCCAGGATGCACAAAGTCAAAGTAAAACTGTAACCGACCCCAGTGCCAGCGTGAGTGAGTGTGAGCACTCTCGTTTCATCTCCTCGATTGCCAGAAAACTCTTCCTGCCTTCCACCTTCCCAGCTGCAGTGGAGATAACAACACTGTCCAACTTTTATAACTTCATCATACAATTCCATGTACTTTTCATCGATTACTCTACTTAGTAGGCTTGTCCTGCTTGGGCTTAAATCATAAACCATTACAGGAATCTTATAAACCCCCTGGGTAGTGCCTGGCACCACATTCTGCATGTACTTGGGGCTTAATTACCTTGAGCAAGTTAGAAGGAAGAACAGAAAAACACCATAAAGATGCAGATATGATCACGGAGAAGACAGGAAACATGTGCTCCCTCTACACAAACGGGGAGACACGAGGCCGGGGCCCCAGCGCCGCTGTCAGGGCAATGTCCACAACTGTGCTCGCTGTGGGGCCCCACGGCCCATTTCCCTGCAGCGTTCGAAGCAGCCCCTTGAAAGAGAAAGAGCCAGTGACCTACTTTTCTGAAATTTAAAAAAAAAAGGAGCAAGGGAGGGAGACGGCGGCAGGCCTGGCACCCCACCCTGAGAGGGGGAGGAGTGCTGAGGGGGGCAGCTCGTTTGGGAAGGACCCTCACAACGGGAACAGTTTAGACAGTGCTGGCGAGACACCTCCTCCTGAACCCTGGTTACGAAGATGAGGCGCAGAGATGCTCTCAGTTGAGTCGCCCTAATGCAGCTCCCCAGGTAAGACGTGCACGGAGATCGTGGCCATGCCGCCCCACCCTGTGTTTCAGTGTTAACGGCAGCCGGCAGGCATGGCTGTAGGCACAGCACAGGAAGTTGAGGGCGCCAGCAGAACACAGTAAATAGCCTGAATTCCCTAAACGGCTGCTTGCTTTAAGGTAACCCAAAACGGGAGATGGAAAACATCCTAACTCACGTGACAGATACACTAAGATACATATTCTTTGGAAAACGAGTGCCCCTCATTTTTTTATCATGCTCCTCTGGGACGTGGGAGCACCTGCTGCTCACACCGGCTGCCTGATGCAGGTAGAGGATCGTCTGCGAGCGATGCGGTCCACAGGGCGCCCTTGTCACTCGTGGAAGACCCCTGACAGCTGGTCAGGGCAGGGGCAGGGCTCAGCCTGAACCCCACAGGTGATGCCTTCAGGTGTAGTTCTAGATGAGGGAGCCAGCACACAGGGGGTGGGGGGAGGACAATGGATGGATGGATGGATGGATGGATGGATGGAAGGAAGGATGGGTGAATGGACAGATGGATGGATAGATGATGGATGGATGATGGATGGAAGGATGGATGATGGATGGAAGGAAGGATGGGTGGATGGATGATAGATGGAAGGAAGGATGGATGGATGGATGATGAATGGAAGAATGGATGGGTGGATGGATGGATGGTTGGATGATGGATGAATGAGAGGGGAAATGGGTGGGTGGGTGGATGGACGAAGCAGCACTGTGTAAAGAAAAGCTGCACAAAGAAAGTGGCTCTGGACCTGAGACAGAGATTGACGGGAACCGGGGCTCATGAAAAAGCAAAGGGCAGGCGACCCTGAAGAAGCAACACCAAGAGGAAAACCACAGGTGTGGAAACAACTCTGGCGAGTCCCAGAGAAATCGGCGAAGTGATTCACCTCGAGAGCCTCAGGCCACCAAACCCAAAATTCCAGGTAGAGATCCAAAAGGTTTGAGTGAAGCATCCCCTTGCTCGGGCTGCCGCCACACAGCGCCACAGACCTGGTGGCTTGAGCAACAGACCCCGGTGGTCTCTCTGCTCCGGAGGCCGGAAAGCTGAGCTCCAGGGGTGGGCAGGGCCGGCTGGTCCCTGGCCTCCCTCCTCTCTGTCAGCGAGCATCACCGTCGTCACGTGGCATTCTCCGCACATGGCCGTCCGTGCCTGAATGTCCCCTCGTCATGTGGAAGCCAGTGGTGTGGCTAGAGCCCACCCAGCGGCCTCATCTCGACTCAACTTGGTCACATGCATGGCGACTCTCCTTGCGGACAAGGTCACGGGGCTGGGGCTGGGACATGCACACTTGGGGGCAGAGGACACAATCCAACCCACAGCAGTGAGCCATGCTCTGACCTTCAGAAATCCCTGTGTCATAGACTCATGCACAGGGAGGGACAGAGCTCTTACGCTCTCCCGGGGTTCTTCTTAATTTGGCTCTACCAGGGCTGGGATGCCCCTGATTTCTTAGGGAGAAGGACAGAATTCAATGGGGTGAATAACCTCAATTAAAAATTATTTGGGTGGCCCCAGCTGGTGTGGCTGAGTGGACTGAGCATCAACCTGCACACCAAAGGGTCGCTGGTTCGATTCCTAGTCAGGGCACATGCCTGGGTGGCAGGCCAGGTCCCCAGTAGGGGGGGGGGCACATATGAGGCAACTACACACTGATGTTTCCCTCCCTCCTTTGCTCCCTCCCTCCCCCTCTCTAAAAATAAGTAAATAAAATATTTTAAAAATTATTTTGGTGGCCTCCATTTTTATCAGAAACAGGCGAGCTTCTGCTCAGCAAAGCCCTGTTACACGTTCACTCTTATCCCTTTCACCACCTGAGTTCACCATCAGAAGAACCAGCATCCGCCAAGGTCCATCTGCCCAACCGCGGCGAGAACGCCCATAGGCCCGCCTGGTGCAGCCGCTCAGCAACAGGACTAGGACGGCCCCTCTGTTTTCCTCGGCCACCCCCCAGGGACCGGAGGTTTGACTCACTCAACCCCTTGGTGGCCAAGCACAGACGCCGTCCCCACAGGCCGCCGTCAGCCTCGATGGCACCCTCAGGGACAAAGCCACTCCACTTTCGGAGTCAGTACCAGACGGGCGGCAAGCTTCTTGCTCCCATGCAGAAGACTGACCTCTGCTCCGGGGAGTACGTGCCCCTGGGCCTCCGCTAACAGGCTTCTGGGCAACGTGCCCCCTGCCCCGACTGCAAGGTCAGGCTTCCTGAGCCACGCCAGCCCCCCTCTCCTCACGTTCTGTAACAATCAGAATAATTTTTATCTCCAATCGGCCCAGGTGGCCCATGAAATCTGGAAGGTGATTAAGTGAGGCTTACTAGTTAAATGTTAATATTAAAAACTGTCTCCAGGTAAAGGAAGCTATAAATAACTAGATTCATTCCTTCTGTCCCCCTTGAAATTCTGACGCCTGAAAAGGAGAGTACTGATGTGGTCACCGCCCACTGCTGCTCCACACGGCCACGCGCCGGGTGTTACAAGTGGGTTTTCAATTCACAGGCTTAGCTGACTGGTACCAATTTCCTGGTCCCTGTTTCCTGTCCTTCCTGGAATAGTATTTTCATCTTAACAGACTTATAATTCCACTTCATCACATAAAGTTATATTTTAGGAGGCCTCACAGAACACATACTCTTGCAAAATCTGAACAGCAACGAAGGACGGCACAAGTCCAGTCTTGAGAAGCAGGGCCTGACGCGAGACGGCACAGAAGGAGCAGCACCCGGGGGGGTGCTCGCGTGTGAGAAAGTCAGAAGACGAATCCTCACGAAGACCAGGGAGAAAATGCAAAAGGCGTCTTCAGCTTAAAAGGAGACTTTCCCAAGGGACTTACAGGACTTTCTAGTCCGACACCAAAAGTGCATCTTGTTACCAGTCGGCTCTGCAGATTGGTAAAGGTATTAGCAAATTAACCAGGTTTCTTTAATTCAGACGTCAGAAGGCACCGTGATTCTCCAAACGGGGGCCGCACGTGCATCGTTCCCCAAACGGACCTGACCGGGAGGCCCTTCCCCATGGCGCACGTTCAGGCCTGCTGCTCGGAAGGGGACGGCGGAAACCTTCACGGACTGGAACCCCCTGCCCTGGCCCGAAGGAACAGGAAGCCGGGTGCCCATGTTCATCTGGGATCCTTGTCACGCAGCCCCGCCGGGGCCTCTGTGCCCCTCTCCTCGGTTCCACCAGTAGCTCTGGGCGCAGAACAGGTGTGAGTCAACGCCGTGGGGGGCCTCTTTCTGTCCAGTCCACTGCCACGAACACCCTCTGAAACATGAGGACACCGTACAAATTGCTCGCCTATAAACAAAAACGCCCCCCATTCGTTGAGCGCTTGCTAGGGACCCAGCGCCACACCAAACATGCCCAAGAGACAGGCACTGTTACTGCCCCGTTTTCCAGATGAGAAGGCTGAGCCTTCTGACCGACCACGGAGGGGAACGAAGGGCCCGAGACCCAAACCCGCCCCACACCCTTCAGTGCCGCACACGTATGACACTGTCTCCCAGGTTTACAGCCCAGTTTAAGTTGGTGATGAAGGTAGAGACACGAGATTAAACGTCAGGAAGACAGACGTGTTGAAACAAGAAGTGCCGGCAAGGTCTGGGTGTGTGCGTTTCCGTTTACTCGAACCACAGGCTGAGCTAATCATTCACAGACCTTGGTTCTGTCCCTGCTCTTGCGTGTCTACCTGGCCAGGCGCCTCTTCCTCTGAAAGGATGCCAAGAGGAGGTCGTCCCCACTGACTACCGTCCCCCACCTGAAATGCCTCTGGTTCTTAATCCAAGGTCAAAGGCTTCAAGGAAGTAAAGGGTGCTAAACACTTCCCAGAAGCATGGCACCCAGAGAAGCCAGGTGCCTTAAGCCATAAATGTCATCATTAAAAAGCCTGTTTTCCTTTTAAGTGCTAAATTAATCAAAATTATAAAACTGGCATTCTTTCTCATTCTTCACTTACGATTCAGAAACGAAGAGGGTTTGTTCCGTGAGTGAGCAACAACAGTGACCTGTGACTGCCACGTTCCGCCTGCGTGTTTTCAAGAGCTTTCGGTGCCAGAGAAAGTGTGTATGACATGAGCCCCAGCCCGGGGGTGGGGGGGGGGAGCGGCAAACAATTTAGTTGCAGAGATCAGACCCCCAGAACGTTAAAAAATATATAGAATTCAAGATGAGCCAGACTTCATAAGGCAAATTTTTATGGCGAATAAAACGTTTCTGAGTGAGCTGCGGAAAGGGGGGTTAAGTGGGAGAGATGGCTGTGGCCTGGTGACCAGACGAGCCCGTTGGAGGGAGGCAGGCTTCGCGGAAGCTCTCCTCCACCCGGAGGGGGGCCCCCAAACCCGACGGCTCCCTGAGGGCTCTGGGCCTCCGACCACGCCGGGAGCTCTCTCTGCCAGTCACAGCCCACTGCTCCCACGCTGTTACCCGCCCACGAAGGGGGTGGCTTTCTAGGGGAGCCAAAGGCCTCCCAACATGCCAGCCCCACCCACACAAAGCCAGCTCTTGAACGCACTTATACCTGTTGGACTGATGACTGAGATGGAAAAGTCCTTTTCTGACTGATTTTATTCTCCATTGAATTTATCGGGGTGACAGTAGTTGGTGAAACTGCTTGGGTTCCGAGCACACGACTCACCAAAACACCTCCTGCACACGGCACCGTGCGCCCAGCCACCCGAAGTCAGGTCTCCTTCTGCCCCGTTTGCCTGCCTGCCGCCTCTCCCCCTGCCCCTCTGGCCACCACCACGCTGGTGTGTGTACATGTCTGTGTCAAATCTGACACGTATATATTTTGCTGAATCCCTCCACCTTTTTCACACAGTCCCCCCAAACTGCCCCCCTGACAGCTGTCAGTCCGTCCTCTGTATCTGTGAGTCTGTTTCTATTTTGTTTGTGCAATTACTTTGTTGAGTACATTCCACGTATAAGTGAGATCAGAAAGTCCTACCTTTTTTTTCAATCTCTGAGAAATCTCATTTTCTCCTAAAAATAATCCCTGAAGTTAAGATAGTGCCTTCAGTTTTCAAACCGACTCCAGGCCTGTGGTCTCCTACACCAGTACGACAGGAAATGGGGCCTCCTCATCGCCATCGATGGGGGGACAGGAGAAAACAAGGCCCCCCTGCTCACCCCAGAACCCCAGCGACCCGCTCAGTGGGGGCGCGGCGGGTGGAATGTGCGTATGGACCGAGCGCCCGATGGTGACTGCCGATCTGGTGGTAATAGGCATTTTGTTCACACAGCAAAGCCTCCCTGTTGGGAAGGTACGCTGGCAGCACTTTGGAGGACAAAGTGCCCAGATGTCTGCGACGTCTGTGATTTACGACACGCTGGCAACAACACTGTGGCCACACAGCGATCACTGAAGGTCTTCACATCCATTAGCCTGCCACTCTCTCTCACGCTCGAAACTTCTCAAGATACGCTGAGCAGAAATCAAACAAGGTCAGCCATCGGTGACGGCTGATTTGTGCGAGCCCTGCAGGCACCGTCCTACAGGAGCCGGGAGAGCCGAGAGCCCCACTCGGGTCCCAGTAGGATGGTGCGGGTGCTGCTCACCCGTGGGGCTTGATCTCGAGCTTCCACCTTGAGAGGCAGCGGCTCTGCCAGACCCAGGCACGTCCTTGGAGTGACGTTTCAGCCCGGCCTCAGAAGGCATGCCAAGGCAAACAGTGCTCTCTGGGACAATGGCCGTCGGCCGACCTTGTGCTCTTGTTGGTCGTACTTTATATTTTTAACCTTGGGCCTGGCCGCCACCCCCCCTCACTCCCTGTCGGCGTCTGGGTGCTCTCTGTATGGTCTCACCCGGGGGCGCTGCTGCTCCTGACGAAGGGGCTGACCCGCGCATCTCAAGCCAGGCCAGGCCCTTACCTGTCTCCCCCTCTTCCTCCCACACGCGGAATTCAGCTCTGCCACTGTCCCCTGTCCCCTAGAAAGGACGCACGAGCAAATGCCACACAGCACAGGCCAAGGGAGCCAGACAGAGGCTGGGGAGTTACTGACGAGACTGTCAGTCCAGG
Source organism: Artibeus jamaicensis (assembly GCF_021234435.1). Taxonomy (NCBI): domain Eukaryota; kingdom Metazoa; phylum Chordata; class Mammalia; order Chiroptera; family Phyllostomidae; genus Artibeus; species Artibeus jamaicensis. The sequence goes on from NW_026521936.1 coordinate 5,764,098, forward strand.
GAACCTCGAGAAGACAAGGATTAGAAGCATCGGCTTGCGAGTAACGTGGGGACAAAAAAGGAGGCCTTGCCCTTTTTCATTGGTTTCAAGGGGATGTGTAGGAACCCGAATAGTTTCACCTTCTAAACAGTCATTTAAATGGTGACAACGGGTGGTGAGGTCGATTCCTTTTTCACAAACACGGCAAGTTCGTGTCACACGTCATCTGAGGCGACGGGTCACTGAAAACACCAGGTGTAAGTGAGGCTGCTTCCACGCGCAGGTCCATGCACGACCGCACCCACAGGGCTCGAGGTCCACTCCTGTGGTGCATGGGGTGGACGTCTGCTGAATGAGCAACTCCGTGAGCAGGCGTGGCACCTCCCGAGCTGCCGGGGGCCCTGTGGCCCCCATTAGTCTGCTCAGGCCACCACCCGCAGACTGGGTGACTGGAAGCACGGAACCTGCCTCCTCCCCCCCCTCTGGAGATGGCGAGGGGGGCGGTCCCCCAGAGGCCGCCCTCTGGCACCCCCTCCCTCTGACGTCTCTGCCTGTCCTGGCCTCACTTTCACCTAAGCACACGCTGGCCTACGGGGGCCAAGGTTCCGGCAGGTGAGCAGGGGCTGGCAGACATGGGAAGACTGGGTTGATCTTCACTTCCAGTGGGAAACTGAGGCTCCGAGCAGCTCTGGGTTCTTGACGTCACAGTCTGAACGACGGGCCCAGGAACTACTCACAGGTCCCGGGGTTACCAACAGGGTGGAAAGTAGACAAGGAGGTCCCTGGTCAAGAGCCTGCACTGTGGCAGATGGGGGGGGGGGACGCCTGTCCACTGAGGCCAGGACACGGCAGGACTGCACGGCGAGACGCAGACACTGGGCTTCTACAAGGCTCTGGAACAGGAACCCACGGTATGAAGGTCAGAGACCGGTCCCGCTGCCCAGACAGGCGGCCACAGGTGAGAAGCGGAATGGCTACGCGAGCCGCAGCCGGCAGCCCCCACGCACGCGGCACCCCCACTGCTTCCAGGAAGAGCCAGGGCCCACATCCCTGGCCGTGGGCGGGGGTTTCTCCTCCCCTGTGGCCACCCCCCAGGAAGCCACACTCGGCAGGCTGCCCTCTGTCCTGTTCCCCAGTCCCCCTGTCCGCAGCCCCATTCCTTCCACACACACGGAAGGCCGTGCCCTCCCCCCACAGTGACGCTCTCTGTGCTGTGAAAGCCAAGAGCAGCTGCCCAGGTCAGCGGGTGACAGGGGTCGGCGGGTGTCCTCGGGCACCTGGCAACCTAAGCAGCAAACGGAGAGGAAGGTGGCCACCCCCAACCACACGGCCCCACCCATGGGACAGGCTGAGCCACAGTGGGCCCTGTGAGCCCACCGGGGTGACGGAGCCCCTCCCTGCGCTCTGGCCCCTCCCCACACACCCTGCTCCCAGCTTCCCACCCCACAGGCAGCACTCGGTACTGATGCTCCCCAGGTTGTTCTGTAAACTCGCCCCCTGTCAGTAGTCCTGTCCCTGAAGCCCCTGAACTCACATTCTGTCCCTGCCAGGAGACACTGACAAGACGCAGTTAAAGGGAAATGAGGAAGAGGTTTAATCAGGCAGTGAGTTCCGACCCACATTGCATGTTCCTATTACTGCATTATAAATAAGACAGCTCCAACATTAAACCTTCTGGCAAAAGGCACACTGGGCCTTTTCACCTTGAATGAGAGACAGGAACTACCAGCGCTGTGATTTCGCACCTTCAGACGCCAAGTCTCAGATGGCCGTGGTCCTCGGCGTGACCTCCTTTTGTTAGGACGTCCTTAAAATGACGCTGGGTCTGTCGCAACAGAAGCACACAGGCAATGGCGGCACCAAGGCCCACAGTCCTGGGTTCCCCACCCCATGCCCCCCCCCCCCCGGCGGCACAGGCAGACAGCGCCCCTGTTGGCGACCTCAGCGCTGCACCTCTGTTAGCTTCTGGTCCGCGGGCAGGCCTTGTGTCCTTTTAGGGACATCGGGTAACGACAGCCGTGTGGCCTCCCACTGGACCTCAGGGCTGGTCTCTGAGTGGAACCAACCCCTGAGAGCTCAGCATCCTTGTCTCGTCCTCACCTGACCTGCCACCGCATGCACTGACTGTGGTGCTTTTCCGGCCCTTGACCCATGTCTGGGCCGGCCTGCTAAGAATGTCCCGGCCCCAGATCCAGGGGGGGAAGCACTGGGGTGTGGGTTCCCTCCCAGAAGACCCTGGAGCTGCTCTGCACCCACGTACCCCTTCCCAAACTCCATATTCCAAGGGAGGACACAGAATCAGCATGTGGCACCAAGGCCCCGAGAGCACATCTCACCGAGGGGGGTTTGATCACGAGGTCAGTGTACGAGAACCGAGAGAACGCCCTGGAAGGCGGCTTTGCCTCGATCCGTAGGGATGAGCAGCCGGCAGGAACTTTCACCTGCACTCTCTGTCCATACACACGCACTGACACGCATGCACGCGTGTCACCACACACTCGAGCTCGGTGGTACCCCTCCCCCCACCTGAGGCAGCCTGTCACACAACCAACCTGACACGCCACAAGGACAGGAAAGACGACCTCAAACGGAGGACACTTTTTTGTTGTTCTGAGTGGAAAAATCTAGCTTTCTAAAGGGTGATTTCTCCCCAAATGAGTAGCATAATTTCCATATGAATCTTAATGAGATTATTTTAAGAATTTGAAATTTGATTCTGCAGTTCACCAAGAGCCTTACATACAATACAAAATCAAGAAAAGTCAGGGAAATGCAGGCTAGCAGGTAATAAAAAAGGCCAGCAGGACCCACCCAGCCTCGCAGCCGGGGGAGAAGCACACACGGGCACCCGTCCGTAGGCAGGGGGGCTGTGCACCACCGCAGCGGTGCGGCCTGTGTGAGAGCTGGTTCCCGGAGCTGCATTTGGGAAGCAGTCTCGCCCGATCAACTCCTCCCAGCTGGCAGTGAAGCGCGTGATGGGTGGACTGAAGACGAAGGGGAAGAAATGAAGAACATAAAGAGAAGTAAGTAGAGCACTGCTCTACCATCTACAGGTGACATCAAAGCAGAAACCATAGACGTTAGATGATGGGAAAACATAAAATATCTGCATGCCAAAAATACTTTTTACTGATTAAAAATGGAAATGGAAATATATTAAAATGACATCTTCTTCGGTCGTACGAGGAAACCAAAAGGAGGATGACCAAGACCTGCAGCAGGTCACAACGGCAAGATCTGCAAGAGGGGGCTCAGGTCGGGCGCCAGTGGAAACGAGTTGTCACACACGTCTAAAAATAAATGTACTAACGCAGAGAAGATCTGTACGTGTCCCTGTGCCCCTCAGTCTTTCTACCTATCGCCACCCTGAAGAGGGGATGGGGCACTAGGTGGGGCAGGCAGGCAGACAGGCAGCCTCTCATTAAGTCTGCTTTTTGGTGGCCAAACAGGGACGGAAACTAACAAGGGGTCCAGTGAAACTAACAAGAGGCCAGGGAACCTAACAAGGAGCCAGTGAAACTAACAAGAGGCCAGGTGTGCACACCCAACACCAACTCCTCAGCAAGGATGAGAAGGACTTGACTGAAGAACTGGGAAAGGTTACAGTGCTTATCACTTACCGCTTAGGCATTTATTGTAAGAAAAAGCAATACAGGGAAGTGCAAACAAGCATACTTTCTATAAAACAAACAGATCAAAAAATGAGGGGGAACCCAAAATCCCCTGAATTTATTTATAAAAAGTTGTGTATTTATTCTTACACATCTAAACTTCAGTGCCCTTCCAAGTCTTCTCCGCTGGATGCAATAATACACCTAGCGAAACATTTTGTTCCACTGCTCAAAACAGTTTCTGAACTCGTGGATTCTGCTGCCGTTTAATGCTTCTGCCTTTTTTCTTTCGCCTCTTCCACATCAGCAAAATGTTTCCCTTGGAGGACTTTTTTCATCCGGGGAAACAGTGTCACTGGGGGTGAGATGGGGTGAACAGGGAGGGTGGGGCGTGCAGGTCCTGCCATCTCTGGATCATAAACTGCTGAACACTCAGTGTGGTGTGGGCAGGTGGGCTCATCAGTCACCCATCATGCAATGGGCAAACTCATTGAAAGAGTCTTCAAAAAAAATTCACTGCAGCCAAACGTAGCCTCTCACAACAACGCCAGCCGGTTCCCTGATCCAGATGGGTTCCCAGGACACTCACCGATTGGGGGGAACTCTGTACAACAAGGGGCCTGCCCTCCAGAAGGTAATTCCAGGTTTCTGGGTCCCCCTTGTATATATGCCAGAGTACACGCTAATTATTATCGAGTTTGCATTGACAACGGTATGAGACTGCACACACCGTGTGTGTAACAGTTTTGGTGTGGAGCTGAGAGGGGACCTTGGGAGGGCACTGAAGGGAGCAGGTAAAACTGAAGTCCGCACACAATGGTTCCGTCTGCGTACAAACTGCCCCACGTGGGTCAGAATCACTGCCAAGTGTTGCTGTTTGGCAGCATCGAGCGACGCACTTCCAGGGGACTTGACTTTCTCCTGTATTTCCTTTGAATGTTTTACAGTGAGGGTGTCTTATCGCATCATCGTAAAATCAAAAATAAATTATTTTGGTTGATCAAGGGCTACGACTCATATTGAACCAAAAGAAGAAGGAAAATAATACAGATGAGAGCTAAAATAAAACTTAAAAACAGACTAACAGTAGAGAAAAACCAATAGTTTTCTAAATGATTAATAAAAGAATAAATTTTAGGTAAAAAGAGAAAAACGCAAATTTCTAATATCAGGAATAAAAGAGAAATCACAATAAATCTCACAGATATAAAAAAATAATAGGGAACTATTATGACTAGTGTACGACAATGATTTTACAATGTAAGCAGAAATGATGAACTCTGTGATTTCACAAACTACCAACTGAAGGGATAAAAAATGTAGAGAGATGCAAAAAAGTAAAGGAGTCAGGAATCTGAAACTCCTTGTAAAACTCTGTTCCGTAAAGCCACGCCTCACATGGGGGGGGGGGGAGCTGGAGGAACCAGGCGCCAGACGTGTCACGGGAAGTGCAAAGTGACACCAGCTTCCTCGAGGGAAACCGAACAACCCGGGTCAAAGTTCTGAGCTTGTGTGACCCTGGACAGTGACTGCAGTCCGCGGCGGGCATGGGTGTCCAAGTGGCATGGGTGTTCTCCCAGCTGCCTTGCGCCATGGGCCCCAGACTGGGCCGGCTGGGGCACGTGAGGGTCCGAGCCACCACAGCCCACCACAGCCCACCACCTGCTGGAACAGAACTGGGAAGAGTCTGAGCAGCAGACAACATGATTACATTAATATGGAAACAACGTAGTTAAATAAATTAGGTTACTGTGTCGTATACCTGCAACTAAAACAATGTGTCAACTACAACTTTAAGTTTACTTAAAAATACCAACATTAAAATAAGAAATTAGACTGCATCAGACAACTGAGTGACTGGTGCACATTAACAACGACAGCATAGGTCTGTATTTAGACACATGTTCAAAATATAACGGAATATGAAAAACAAGTTATAAAATAATACACCCGGTATTGCCTTTGGTTTTCCTGGCCAAAAAAAAACCCTGGATTTTTTAAAAAATGATTAGGGACGAGCAGTGAGAGCAGAGGGACTTTCACTTTCTCCCTGAAAGCTGTCACCGTTGCACTTTGAACTTCTTCGCTGTGACGGAGCGCTGTGTGCAACCCGCGACTTCTGTCGAGGGAAAAGAAAAGCAGGAGGGGCCTGACCCCTTGCCTTCCCAACAGCGTCTCCTTCGGCACTGCTGGTGGGAGGGGCGCTCCCTTGCCCAGCCATCTCCAGGACACGCCCTGGCGGTTCAGCCTCGGGCACAGGGCACTGCTCCCCTTCTGACCTCATTCCCACTGGCCAGTCCCAGCTGGATGAGTCGGGTCACCACAGGCAGATAGCATCAGGCAAAGTCAAGGCACAGACAAGGAAGGAAGAACTTCCAAAGAGCGCAGAGGAAGGGAAAACAGGTAAGAGTGACTATTTTCCCATAAACGCATTCCAGAAGTCCTTAGTGCACGTTACGGCCAACTGTTTCATTGGTCATTAAATTTCTACTTATGATCTAAACTTGGGAATAAAGTTAAACAGGTGCCAGGCAGGATGTTTACTAGCAGGTTTCCTGTAAATGTGATTTTCCTCCCCAAGAGAAGAAAACCACCAAAAGTGACACCGTTTATGTTTAAACCTGTCCAGGAACTGTGTATTGAAAAGCAAGCGGGTGTTTGCAGAGTTGGCCCGAAGTGGTCAGAGAAGTGTGTTGAATTTCATCATTTCTAACCTTGGACCCTCAAACGAGATGCACAGTGGTCACAGTGGTCGCATCCCCACATCTGTAACTGCAGCTTGGGGGCGGGTGAGCCTGGGACAGGCCGTGGGCACCGAAGAGAGCTGTGAGCAGGCGGCCTGCAGCTCGGGGAGCGTCCAGGGAGGGCAGCGTGTCCTGCGGGGAGGTGGAGACCTGGTCGGGCCCACTCCATTCCAGTGCCCGAGTAACGGCTGGGGCCCCAGCCCGAGTTCCTGGTAAGAACTGCGGGAACCAGCTGACCCTGGAGACCTCAGCCTGAGCCATCTCTCCTCAGCACAACTCACAACTCAGGGGGCTCGTCCTTTAAAACCACAGAAGTGGTGCCACTGCTCCTTCCTGTGGGGTCTGCAGCTGCCAGATCACATGCTCTGTAAGTGACAGCGCCCCCTGAAGAAGAGACGCCTCTCTGGCCAACCGAGTCGGACTCTGGCCCTGCGGAAAGCACTTGGGTGCAGGAAAGACCCAGGAGTCTGCACACTTGGTTGCCCACGCAATCCACACACACAACATGGCTCAGCTGAGGGGCACTGTCCGGGGCAGAGGGGGCCTTGCGCAGCCCAGGCCCCTGAGCAAAGGTTCCCCTCCTGTGAGTCGGGTGCCGCGTTACAGAAAACAGACGTACTGGATGTCTCTGCTGGGGGCATGTGAGTCCCCTGGAGACAGGGCTCCCCCACTTTCCCTCGGGGTCTGCTCACCACCCCTCTGGCTACATGCAGGGGGGGAGGTGTGCTCTCCATGTAGATGCTTTGAGTCTTCTTGGACCACTGACTAATGCTCTGCATTAGACACTAATATGCAGGATTCTGGTTCTGTGCCTCCGTCTCTTAAACTTACTTAGGGTGAATTCATTCCCAAGACTTGCAAGACTCTTAACATTAGATTCTGAACCCCAGGAAATTATGATGCCATCCCACACAACACCGTGGGAGACAGGCAGCTGGTCTCTCCGGGGCTGTCCCCTTCACACCGCGACATGGCGTGGGCCTGCAGGACCGCTACAGCTCTGGGGGAGAGACCCCCACCTGTCCACAGGCAGGAAGGACTGACCGCCTGGCCCAGCCCCACCCCCCAGCCCCTGCCCTGGCTTTCTTACACTGTGTTTTTCAGCACTTCTCAGGTAAATGTATTCCCCCACCCCCATGTGTGTGCTTGTGTGCATGTGTGTATGTGTGTGTGCACGCCTGTGTGCACACGTCCTCATTAGACTCACTCAACTGGCAGATTTTGGTGGCTGGCTTCCTCGTTGTCGCAGCCACCCTGCTCCCCGAGTTCACTGGGAGCCCCCCTCCTCAAAGTCTGCCTCCTAGAAGACAATTCGTTTATCAGGACAGCTGGCCCCTCTGCCCTCCCGGACACACTGGGCCCCTAGAGAGGAGCAGCTCTGTCGTCCACCTTCAAGCGCCTGGGATGGCGACCTCCTGAGCCCACGCCCGTGCCTGCTGATCACACACGGAGTGATCGACCAGAATGAGGTTCGCCCACGCTTCCGAGGCGACCTCAGCGGTGGTGTGGGTCCCGGGGGTTTCTCGCAGTGCTGCTGGGGGCTGAGTGTGGAGGCGAAGGTGAGACGGGCTCCGAGGCAGCTTCCTGCTGCGGGTGTGCGGGACGAGGACAGGCCGACTTCCTGCTGGCCCCCAGGCCCTCCCCAGGCAGGTGTGTGAGGGCGGGGTGCACAGGAGGGCTGACGAGAGGGGGAGAGACGGCGAGCATGACCTCGGGAAGACCCCAGGGGCTGCCGTCCCGGTTGGCGCTCCCAGGGGTCCGCACCTCTGTCCAGTGCCCAGGCCTGGAATGACCTGTGGAGTCAGACATGTTTTCTCCTGACAATTGTGCTGAACTAGGAAAAGAAAGGCATTGAATCCAGCTCACAATCTGACACATTTTCCCAATGAGCAACGCTACTCCGTACCCCACAAGAAGACTGGGGGACGCTGTGTCCACGCCCCCTCCTGCGAACCCCTCGCTCCTGGGCCCCATTTTCCTAAGTGATACCCTGAACTGAGGAATAATTTAGACAGTAAATCCATTTCAATTACTGTCCACCAGGAGACAGGAAAACAGTAAAACCAACCCCAGCGCTCCGGACAAAGTGGCCCTGGGCGGGAAGAGCCCCAAACTTTCCGGCTCCCGCCCCTCACGCCCTCGTCCCCTCTCCTTGTGTCTGTGACCTTTCGCAGCTCACAGGACCTCCTCCCACCCCAGACAGATGCAGGCCCCAATTTCAAGTTTCTTGGAGAGTCCCACAGGCTGAGCCAGGTCAGCGTCCACTGTCCAGTCCACTGGGGCCGCCGTGTGCAGGCCCCATCAAACATGACTTTTATTTAACACATGTGGATGGGTCGGGACTCGGAAGGAGGCTGGCTCAGTGGTCAAGTCAGTGCCCCCAAATCCATCCATTTCAGCAGTTTCCCCTCAAGCATGCAGGGAAAATACACCTGGACTGGTAATGTATGCTAACAGGCACTGTCAGGCCAGAGATCTCTGTTTCTTAACCTCTCGAGGACCACAAGCTTACACGTGGCTCACCCACCCTTTCTGCACAGGGAGGGTCACCGATGGCTCTGCCCGACCCCACCCTCCTCGAGGTCTTCCCCGCCCTCGGGCTCAGCAGAACTAAACGATTACTTACGCAGCAATGAGGTGTTCTTCCCCGTCCGTCCACATCGTAACAGTCACGGAGACTCACCGTGAATGCAGGGACTCCGGGAGGCTCTGAGGACAACTGACTCAAACCAGGGGGAGCGACTGGCCAGGTCGAATGGAACACACGTGTTTGCCCAGCGAACGGCATCCCCACCTCCTTCAGCACCGAGGACGGTCGTGGGCCCCCAAAGGCACGCTGCCGTCTCCTCCTGTGGCCCTGCCCCCCGTCACCGGAACCCCACCAGGCTCACCGAGCCCCACAGGCACCCACCGGTTAACCTCCCGGCCTCGGGGGTAATGGAGCAGGAAGTGCAGGCGGGTTTAAGAATGGTCTGGATAAAACGGTAATATCCAAACCATCAACAGCTACCAAGTAAGAGAAGCTAGAAGGATTTAACTTTTAAAGAGGCTAATTAGGGTCAGGGTTACACTAAATATACTTGTCTGCTTTTCCCATTCATCTATCTGTCAGACCCAGCCAGGGACCCTGAGAGGGCTGAGAAAAGTTTTATCCTTCCATGGAAAAAAGGAAGAAAAAAGCAAGAAAGAAGGAAGAGGGGGAACCCCGTCCACCCGCATCCTCCAGACCGACCAGGCTCCCCATCAGCGTGGAGGGCAGAACACACTGTAATGCCCGGGATTCGGCACCATCACCGGTCTGCAGTGAGAGGCGCGGCCTGGTGCCGCTGATGGAACAGGAGGAGACACTGACAACTTGTCCTCCTGCTCCTCTTCCCACCCCACCCCCCACCAGCTGAGCCGGCTCCTGGAAGCTGCCCCTGAACTTTCAGCCCTGCTTACATTACCACCCTGGAAACACACCCCCGGAGAGCACACCGTGGGGCTTTCCTGCTGCCTCTCCTCCCACCCTCTCCCCCCACACCTCAACACAGCACACGTGTAAAGCCCGCAGAGTCCCCACCCTTCCCATTTATCATCAACACCTTTATCAGGAAAGGGCGCAGCAGTTAATTAAGAACAGACATTTCAAAATCATCACCTGCTCTGTGGCCACATGGAGTTGGTCCCTTGTCCACTCTTCCCATCGTGAATTAAGGGAGTCAGCTGGGAAATCACCACCCAGAAAAAGACCAGCCTGTTGACTGCGGGCTCTCAGAGTGTGAGGCCCTGTTTTATCTTTATTGTCCTGATTCCTGGCACGAAGACACGGGCAGATCCGACAGCAGTCATTACTGAAGGGCTCAGTTATTTTTACTGCGCCACACCGCAGCTTCCAGGAAAGGGCCGCATCATTAAGTAATAGCTGCCATTTTCTGAGCACCGCCTGCGTGTTAGGGCCCATCTCCCCTCACTGAATCCTTGCAAGAGCCCTCTGAGGCACAGCTTAGAATGATGAATAACAAGAGATTAAGTAATTTGCCCAAGTTCAAGAACCTAGTGAAGGACAGGAACAGGGTTCAAGCCAGATCTTTCTCTGACTTTTGGTAGCAGTTAAAGGATGAGTGACCTTCCCAGGCTCACTGATCTCAGTTCATCGGATCACTCATTTAAACACGACAGCCCCGTCCATCCCGAGTGTCTCCTGGGGCTTCCCACTCGCAGGCCCAGGACGCCTGGGAACGCAGCCCCACACAAAATCCTCAGTTTACCTAAAACCTTTTTCTTGCTCATCGGTGTTCGTTAGTGTTTGTGTATCGAATGTGTGGCCCGGGCCAGCTCTTCTTGCAGTGTGGCCCGGAGGTGACCAAAGTTTGGACACCCCCCGGCCTTGGACCAATGGAAACTGAACTGAAAACATAAGCACATGCCCCCAAAACTGCACTGCAAACACACACGAGACCTGCCTTCCCACTCCACGGCCAACGTGCGGGACCCACTGGCCACTTCCCCGGGATAAGGGGTGCACTGTGGGCCCCACGTGCTCCAACCTCACTCATCCAGAAGGCTGTTTGAGGAGCGACTCGCACGCCCGTGTTCTCGTTCCTCACCGGAGAGACGCGTGGCCGAGCACAGAGGAGGGTCCCAGCGGGAAAGGGCTTCGGGGAGGGAAGCGAGGCCCACGGTTGTGTTCCACCTCTGGGACTCTTTGCCAGCCGCCCAGTCGGGAACCGGGCTGTCGGAGGCAGAAGGCGGCGGAGAGCCGACGCGTGACAGGCGTTTTGCATCTCGCCACACCACATTTACGTCCCCCGTCAAAGGACAACGCAGAGACGGAAGGTGTTTCAGACTCATGACATTTACACACTTGTTGGTGAACATCACCCACACGTCCCCTTAAAATGACCCTTCCTGACTGATCGGGGTTTAATGGAAACAAGGGTCATGAACAGGAGTTGGACACATTGAGGGTTGGCAACAGGTGAGTCTGTACTCAGTAAGTCATGTCACTTCTTACATCTTGAACCCAAGTGTGGTTAGAGCATTCCCCGGGGACCCTGGCACGTGTCCCAGTTCCGAGCACCAGGCTCTGCCGTCCTCTCCATGAGGGGTCCCTCTGGCCCTTATATCTGCACTAACGCCACCCAGAGGTGTTAAATGACCGACCGACTCTGACGGCGGTTCGGCTGCGTTAAGCAGACACGTGTTGAGTTGCCGGGAAGGGCCAACCCCGTCTGAGATCCTTAACAAGGACGGAAAATTTGGCCCCACCCAGGAGAGGTTCACTCTTTATTGCGAAACTTGAAAAACACTTTGCTGGAAGGAAACTTTGGCCCCCGGAGCCTCCTGTGAAGTCAGCCGTCCATCCCTAAGACAGTGGGGAAAACAAAGTATGGGGCCACCAGTGGGCCCCTGGCCATCCCCCCAAGTCTTGAGTCAAGTGCTTTGTAAATGTTGGGGCCCCTGTCCCCAAACCAGGGGGCTCACCCCACACCCCTTCCGTACCAGGACCTCTGCAGCCTTCATGGCTCATCTGAGGCCATTTGTAAAGCCGTTTACCCTGCCTCACCCACCTTCTCAGTCCACCAGGCACACTGGTGCAATACAGAAAGGAATCCAGCCCCATCACAGTGAGAGTTCACACCTGCTGTCAGGTGGGAGGGCTATGGGGGGGGGGGCTCAGGTGAGTGAGAAGGGGAAGGGCTCAGGCAGCACAAATCGCCGGGTACAGAAACTGTCGAAGGGACGCAGAGTCTGGCGCAGCGAACGCAGCCCCCAGTACCACAGGGACTACAGACGGGGCCAGGCGGGCACTGGGCTGGCCGGGAATCCCTTCGCAAGGTCTCTGGGTGCCTGATCCCTATGCTGTACACCAGGAACTCATCTAATGTCAAAAGTGCAACTGATAGATAAAAAACACAATACTTAAAAAAAATGTCCAGCCCTGGCTGGCATAGCTCAGTAGATTGAGCGTGGGCCTGTGAACCAAAGGATCACGGTTCAATTCCCAGTCAAAGCACATGCCTGGGTTGCAGGCCAGTTCCCAGTAGGGGACGCACGAGAGGCAACCATACGTTGATATTTCTCTCCCTCTATCCTTCCCTTCCCCTCTAAAGATAAATAAATAAAATCTTTTGAAAAAAATTTCCATACTACATATCCCTGGCTGGTGTAGCTCAGTGGATTGAGCGTGGGCCTGTGAACCAAAGGGTTGCTGGTTTGATTCCCAGTCAGGGCACATGCCTGGGTTGCAGGCCAGGTCCCCAGTTGGGGACATGTGAGGGGCAACCACACACTGATGTTTCTCTCCCTTTCTTTCTCTCTCCCTTTTCTTCTCTATAAATAAATAAAATCTAAAAAAAAAATTTCCACACTACAAAAAAAGTCAGCACCAAAGTACCAAAATTGTTTGTTTAAAAAACTGTTTAAAAACAATCTGCTCACAAAAAATTTTTTTAATTTATGTCTTTAAAGAAAAGTAAACTTCATTTTACAGCATAAGTTAAAAACTCCTTTTCACCCTTAAGTGTGTATAAAACACACTTTCTAACCATCCTTTTCACCTTACTGGCACCTCTCGAAATTAATTTTAAAATGCTGTTTGTAGAGACCAAAAAAAAAAAAAAACTGTGCTAGAAAAGTCATCATCTGACTAATAGCTGTGGGCACTGAAAACATCATGATTGAAGTGGAAACCATGAATGAGCTGCCCGAGACGGAGCCACGGGTCTTTCCCCGGGAATTAATACTAGGGAGGCCCATAAAAGATTAATCAAGACAAGCAATCAATAACTTCTCAAGTGCTAATAAGCGCTGCCTCGCTCCGCGCCATGCGGGGCAGTTTATCATGCTCGGCCGTGTGGAGATTGATGGGACTCCGCAGTGCAACCAAGGGTGAGGTAATGCTGCACTTTAGTGAATGAGCCGCCTGGAATTTATGCCGCGCATCTCGCTTTCTGAAGATCAGAAAGATCGTTTTTGATGCCCCCCCTTTTTTTAAGAATTAAAAACAAAGAGGCAGTCCTGTCACTGCCCCGGTGTGGTGAGGGGAATGATTAAGAAAGTAGGCGCCGCTCACACAATGGCCCTGCCTCTGTCAGAAATCAATGAGCTTTTTTTCTACTCTCTCTTTCACCCGAGGATCAACTTTTCCTGGAAATTTTTCGGAAGTTATGTAAAATATCTTTTCAGATCATGCAGGTCTCTACCCTCAGTCAAGCAGAGGGACCAACAGGCCGTGTGAGTAAACGAGCTAATGGGGAATTAACAGCTCGTAAAGGGGAGGGCCTGACCCCGAGGGGACGCGCCGAACTTTGCACCGTGACAGGCTATTAATTAAAGGCATCAAAGTGTATGTTTTGTAAATTAATCTCCAAAGCAGTGTTATAACCACGAGAAGGTACCCAAGCAAACAGACGAGCTAGAGTAAGTGTTTTCTCATGTTCAGAAAAATAAACTAAGTAATTCCGAACAAGTGGGGGCGGGTCATGATTCCTCGGTGTCACTAATTAGAATGACCAGAAAGGGTGTTTGAGATGCACACGCAGTAACTGGTGAATTAAGGTTTTAAATAAAGATGCATGAAAATGTAAACAAGACCCTCTCAGATTTTTCATCACCACACCGAACTGGTAGATGACACCTTTTTTAACAAGGGAGGTGATAGGCCCTCAAATACAAGGAAGGATTTTCCTGGGGAAACTCTGGTATTTACGGAGCTTCTGGTCAAAGTACGGTGCGCGTTTTCCTCATCGGGAATTTCTGACGGACAATGAGATGAAAGCGCCTCATTCCCAATGGCTGCTGCTGATACAAGTGACCCCCACACAAGGACAAACTGTTAGACCTTGACTGCTTGTCAAATTTTATTCAAAATGACCCTTCTTTAAAAAAAAATGTGTTTATTGATTTTAGATAGAGAAAGAAACATCGATTGGTTGCCTCCCATTCACACACCAACCTGGGATCGAACCCTCGACCTTTTGGCACACAGGACGCCGCTCCAACCCACAGAGCCACACAAGCCAGGGCTTGGAATGCCTCTTTTGAAGTGTCCTTCAGAAGTCCTTGAGTTGACAGTGTTGGTGGTGTCAGATCTTTCCATTTACAGCTCAGTTTAATGCAGGACAAGCCAGAAATCACACTTGGTAAGTGGAGCAAACAGAGATGTAGCAACAAGGGGTGCGGCCGTACCCACCCAAAGTCACCAGAGGTCGAGGGCAACATGCCCGTGGGGTGGCACGTCCATCAGCCAGCACACCCTGGCCCACGTTTCTCAGAAAACCCACCGGTGGCAGGAGGAGGTGCAGAGCCATCGGGACGGCGCAGATCACCCCCCACGCCAGCTGCAAGGACGGCATCCCAAACCCAGAGATGCCCCTCTCCGTAGGCTGGCACCAGGCTGGTGCTGCGATGGCAGTGGGGCGGACCAGGTGACGAGCTGGGCTCCAGGCTCCTCCTTCGTGAGCAGACGGTGGAAGGGGGAGAGGCTGCCCATGAGCCCCTCTGGGAAGCGAGGAAAGCTTCCCCAGGCCCCCAGCAAGCTCCTCCTCAAGTGTCCTTGGCCAGACATGGGTCACGTCCCCTCCTGAGCCCACCGTGAAGGCACTCCTGGGACCGGCAGCCCTCGCTCAGTCGGCTCCATCCCCAAAACAGGGGCCAAGACCCCAGGGGCTGAGGCTCTGAGGAGCAGCGCACTGAGGGCGGATCCCCACGAGCCGCAGGGACACATGGGGCTCCAGACAGGGGCCACAGCCACGGCCCCACTCCAGGGGCTGCCCCAGTGAGGGACACACGAGACTCACACACGCCCAGGCATCCATGTCCTCACGTGCGCTCAGTTAAGTTGCCCGCTCACTCGCAAGATCTGGCTTGATGAGTTAATTACACCAGAAACTATAACTAATTACTGAGGTGCAGCTCCAGGTGACAGGCGCGTAATCACAGGGTAATTATCCTTGCTGTGTAGATCGCACCATTTTAATGAAATGTAAAAGTTGCACGGCCAATAAACATCTAATTACCCAGCGAGTGCGATGGGATCACTGGTGAGCAATCTGTCAGAAGACCAGGTCACCCCTCGATGGATCAGCCTCACAACTGCTGTGGGGTCACGTCTGCTGGTGCCCGTGACCTGGCAGGGTCTGGTCAGAAACCAGGCGGTTGCTTGTTTGTTTGCACCAAAGAGGGGGGTGTCACAAGTTTTTTCGTCAGGGTCCAGTTTGTGGCACCCACAAAAGCCATAATGTAGGGGAAGAACAAAGGAACATGAAGAAAAAACAGGAGCAAAAAAAAAAAACCCTCTCAGATTAAAGAAAAGTCTGAAATCAAAACAGAGCACACAGCTAAACAGGTGTGGGCCCCAATGAATGAGTCGTTGCTAGTTTCTCTCAAGGGTTTTGGGGTGCGCCTCCATCCCCCTCCCACGGGAGAACAGGCCCCCCTCAGGGTCTCCTACTCCCACCTTTTACGAGGGTCCAAGCACACATCCTCCCAGCGGGTTTGTTCTCCCAGGAAGCAGGAGGAAGGCAGTTTCCAAAAAAAGGCCTCTGCCCAGTGGCTGGTAGTCACACTCGTTGGACAAGTTGGACATAGTACAGCCTAAGAGGCCCCAATGCCACCTTCCCATGGGGGCGGCCACACCTTGGGGATCACATCAGACACCCCAGACCCTTGCAGGCAGGGCTGTGACACACTGACCAGCCACGGGAGTGCATCCACATGGTCCCCGTGGGGACACTGCTGCTCCATTACCTGGGAAACAGAGAGGCCATGTCCATTTAGATAAACAAGAAATTAAAGCAAAAGAAAAGGTGATTTTCTTAAATTGTGATATATGCATTTAATGAAAGGCTGTTCAGCAATGAAAAAGGAACCAACTATTGACAGATGCAATGAAGGAGTCGATTTCAACGGCATTATATTGAGTGAAAGCATCCAGACCCAAGAAAATACGTACTGTTCTTCCTGGACACAAACTCCGAGAACAGGCGAAATTAACCTACAGGGGGCAGAGTTCAGACCGTGACTGCCAACCCGGGGGCAGGGGAACAGGGGGCCCTGAAAAGAGTCACACAGAACTCTCCTGGGCGGTGGGAACATGCTGTTCCTTGTCTGGGGCGCAGACTCCCTGGATGGTGACGTTTGGAAATGCAAGCACTACAGATCTGTGTGTCCTATTATGGGTACAAGGCGCCCTGTTTACACAAACCCTCACACACACGCCCTAGGGTTCACCACGCCCAGAACAGGAGGCTTCTCCCCCTGCAGCATCCTAGAAGGCGCTGGCTGGGAAGACGGCAGAGTGGGAGGGCAGGGCCCAGAACAGGCGGGCATCAGGAAATGCAGCTTCCAGCTGGGCGCCGTTCCCCGAGCCGAGCCATGTATCCCTCGCCTTCTTAGTAGAGACAACCTCAGTAGAGATGCTGACCACACAAGCCTGGGACGGTCCCGACAGAGAAGTGGCTGTCGTGGCGGACTGCTACACTCACATCCATGACTCCTGTGACCGTAGTGCACCGAAGTCTTCACCCTGAAGGAACTGTCTCCCCTGCACAGGCTTTCGCCACACGTCCCTCTGGTAACCGCCACTGCACAGCGCAGTCAAGGTAGCGAGAGCTGCCACCAGGTCTGGAGGAGCCGCCTGTGTGACCCAACGCAGCGAAGGTGAAATGTGGGAAATGGGACAGAAAGGGAGAGAAACTGTGCATCCCCCCGATGACCACGGAGGTCAGAAAATCAGAAACATCTGTGCGGATTTGCTCTGCTCCGCCCAAGGACGCTCGGAAGCCACTGCTCCGGCCCCATGTGGTGTCTCTCCCCGCGCCCCCAAACACGTCCCCAGCCCGGGCTCCATCGCTTTCCCTCACACGCTCCCACATACACTGCGCATTCCCAGGAGCCAAGACAATGTCAAGGTTCAGTCCTGGGCCCAGGCCACCAATTTCTGCACCTGGTTCCAGAGACAGTGCCCAGGCCCCAGCCCAACACCAGGGTGCTTTGTGGCTCCCGACGCCATCTGCAAACTTTTCATGGACGCCCTTGGAGGAGGCACAGACTTCTCGGGCCCCACAGGCCTTGTCATTCTGTTACCCTGCAGCCAACCCAACTCGCTGCCCCCCAGACCCCCGTGCAGGGTTTGGTCAGTGACTCGGGGTGTGGGAATGAGGTACAGTGGTATAGAACCCACACACATGGACACGCACAGTCCGTGAATTCACAACAGCTACACTCCAGCTCCGCTCACCTGCTTACTTTCCACTCGAGACCTTCTGGCAGGTGACCGCTGTGATTCTTAAGGTCCTCATCTGTAAATGCTCACACCTGCTCAGCCCCCCTCACAGACAGTCGGCTGCGGTGCCCTTCACAGGGTTGGTGCAGGACTCAGACTTGGAGGACGAGGTCTGTAAAGTTATCTGGCCCTGAGGGTAGTCGGTCGCACAGGTCAGGAGCCAGAAAGGACTTCGCAGACGTGCCGGATGACTAGCAGGCAGACACCCCTCTGTGCCCACAGGCTGCCTCGGGGTGCAGGCCAGAAGGGCGCTGCCCGAGTCTTCTCTCGCAGCAGCGGGAGGGAGACACCTGAGAGTTCAAGTCCCTCCCCGGTGAGCTGCGGCCACAGGAGCAGTTCCACACTGATGCGCAGTTCTCAAAATCAGAAATGCAACCGAGTCAAAAGTCAGCATTTTCTTCATTTTTTCCAAAACCCCAGATAGCACATGACTTTAATCCAGAGTATTTGCAGCAACACAAATAGCGGTGGTGACAGGCACACACCACGGATGCCCTGCCCATTCGACAGGGCCAGGCCATGTGCCCAGGGCTCCGTCTGCCCTGAGGAGACTTACCGGGACAGTGTTGTCTGGAGGGTGGAACCGAACCTGCACGCCCCGCCCACACACACACACACACACAGCCCGAACACCGCCCGCTGAAACCAGCCCGGCCAGCGGCGTGCTTCTGACAGAGTTCGCCAAGTGGACATCAAGTTCTGTGGTGGCACAGGAGTGGCATCAGGGTATTGCAGGCTGACCTGTGGGAAGGACATGAAGCTTTGGCCCTGAACAAGGTCACCTTCATTGTGTGGCTCCAAGGAGAGTGAGGCCAGATGAACCTGAAAATCATACCTTCTCCACAGGCAAATGTGTCCTCGGTACCTAGTTTCTTTGGGATAAACTGACAGATTCTGTGGACCTACTATGTGGGCAACACTCAGTGGTGTGTAATAGTGCAAACATCCTTTAGAGAGCTGATCTCAATTTGCAATGATCTGTCCCGGTCTGGAGGTGATGCCTGTCTCTGTCTGTGACCCAAACCCATGGGGTTAGGGGACACTTCCTTCTCAGTCAACACTTCACTGCCCAATGCCCGGCACACAAATGCTTGTGGACTAAAAAGCACAGTGTGACAAGTTTGGGGATTTTCTTGGCGGGGGTAAGCAGTGCAGGACATTTAAAGAAAGACAACACAGCATCCCTGACCTCCAGGAGCGAACAGGCCTAGCTGGGCAGAGAAGACATCACAAAAGACAGGGGAAGCCCAGCTGGGTCATCGCCCCCCAACAGAAAGCCAGATGCGCTGGGATCCCCTTTGCCCTCCCTTCCAGAAGTAACAGCGGTCCAGGCCTGGCACATCACTGGTCATCTGGTCTGAAGATGGGCTGAATGTTTGGAACTGGACCACCTGGATGCCCAGCAGGAATGTCCCCGGGCAGAGACGGGGCTGTGACATGGGCCAGAGCATCAGGAATCCAGGTTCCTGGGTGGACCGCCCACTGATCACCATCAGTCTGTGCCAGTTTCTCCAGCTCTCTGACGGCTACAAAGTGAACCCACAGGCCCTTCACGATCTCGCCGGTGCTCCCGCCGTTCACAGTGCCGCCCCGCCACAGCAACAGCAGTCACCCGGTCATTGTGCAATGCACACAAGTCTCTCCCGGACGACTCTGAACCGCACCTCAGCACCATCCGGGGACAACAAAGGGCCGTCAGGTGAGCTCCTGGTGCCTCTGCACCCCGTTTCATCACTGAAAAGGCAAACGGGGGGCGTGTTTCATTCAATGTCAGCACAGTGTACATAAAATGCCCCATCCCAGGTGCTCGGTTCCACCCCCCACTGCTTAATGGCAGCTCTCGCTAACACCATGCTTCTTGACAACACGCCAACTTCCAAACCTCCCCACTCGTTCATCCTCAGTTCCTGACTCTTGAATTCACTGTTTCAAATCCGAGGACCGCACCCCATCACAGCGTACCAGCAGTAATCAGTACCCTTTGTGTCACCACGATGCCTCGCACGGTCCCCATCACCGTCCGCAATGCACAAACTGCCTGTTCTTCCTCCACCAACGAAGCAGGGTCTCAGGAGGTCATGGCCCAGCGTGTCTCAGCTGAAAATCCAGCTCCCCACTCTCTGTATGCCCCTCCACACTGTCAGCATCTGCAGGAGCTTCCAGACATCTTTGGTAGCAGAATCCTTTTCCGGAAAAAAGTGTACATGGAAACTCAACATGTGAAACAAACGCTAGCGACAGGCTATTGAAAGTACATGATGCGTGAGTACACATGCCTACGAACGTCTCATTAGCAAGCCAGCCAATGGAAACAGTCATGAACCCCGGTAAACCCCCAGAACCTGAGCTGCCAAGGCGTACCGGTCCTGGAAGCTTCCCAGGCTCGCAGCCGACCAGCTCCTGTGCTGACGTGGAGGGTTCCCGACGAGTTTCCTTGGACTCAATGGATTCCCATCACAGGGACCCAGGAGTTTGAAGGGAGGTGAGCAGGAGGCCACAAAAGTAAGGAAAGGTGCCCCGACTTCCAGTGCGTGCTCCGCTCACCTGAACCGTGGAGCACGGCGCCGCAACACGCATTCACTTGCTCCTGCAAGGCCGACCTCGCTCTCGCTAGACCACATCCGGGTGCACACTCCTCAGCTGCCTCACACACATGCAAAAGCACACCACATGTGTGTGGTCACATGGTCTTCTACAGCACTGGGAGTGAGTAGGACCCACGAGCCTGAACTTTCTTTTTTGCAAAGATTACCATTGAAGAGCTGTAACTTTTTAAATTAATGATCAAGTTATAAGTTTAAATACGGTTCCAGCCAAGATGGACAAGTAGGTAGAAACCCTTCACTTCCTCGCACAACCAAAAGGAGGATAACAACCAATCTAAAATCAATAAACCAAAAGTGCCAGAAAATCTAATTGCATGGAACTCTGACAACCAAGGAATTATAGAAAAAGTCAACCAGAACAACCAGACCTGTAAGGCTGCAGACCACGCTGGCCAACTCAGAAAAACCTTGGCCATGTGGCAGACCGTGGGGGCGGGGCTGACTTAAGGGGAAACTGAGACTCGGAGCTGACTGTGGACTACAGTGGTTGCTGTGGTGGGAGATACTCCCAGTCCCACAGGGGAGTTCATTAGCTGCTGTTCCCTCTCTGGCCCCTCCCCCACAGGCAGTGCGGCAAGGAGGGCTGCCCTCCCCAGGTGAGCACCCAAGGCCCTGCCCCCTCACAACTTACCAGATGCACCGAGACAAAGCAATATGGTCCAAATGAAAGAACAGAGCAAAACTCCAGAAAGGGAGCTGAGAGATGAGAAGACAGCCAACCTGTCTGATGAATTCAAAGCGCTGGTAATCAAAGTGCTCACAGAACCAATTGAGCCTGGTCAAAAAATGAAAAAACAAATGAAGGATACCCAAAGTAAAATAAAGCAAAACATTCAGGGAACCAACAGTGACAGGGAGGAAACCAGGATTCAAAGCAACAATTTGGAACAAAATAAATAAACATCCATCCAGAAGAAAAAGAAGAAATAAGAATTCAAAAAAATGAAGAGAGGATTAGGAACCTCTGCGACAACCTGAAACGTTCCAATATCCAAATCATAGGGGTGCCAGGAGGAAAACAGCAGCAAGAAACTGAAAACTTATTTGAACAAATAATGAAGGAAAACTTCCCCAATCTGGGGAAGGAAATAGACTTCCAGGAAGTCCAGGAAGCCTCCAGAGAGTCCCGAAGAAGGTGGACCCAAAGAAGAACACACCAAGGTGCATCATCATCAAGTTACCCAAGATTAAATAAAGAGAAAATCCTAAAAGCAGCAAGGGGAAAGGAGAGAGTTACCTACAAAGGAGTGCCCACTAGAGTATCAGCTGAGCCCTGGCTGGTATAGCTCAGTGGATTGAGCACAGGCCTGCGAACCAAACGATCACAGTTTGATTCCCAGTCAGGGTACATCTCTGGGTTGCAGGCCAGTTCCCAGCAGGGGACGCACAAGAGGCACACAAGAGGCAACCATACATTGATATTTCTCTCCCTCTTTCCTTCCCTTTCCCTCTAAAGATAAATCTTAAAAAAAAAAAAAAGTATCAGCTGATTTCTCAAAAGAAACCTTGCAGGCAAGAAGGAGCTAGAAAGAAGTATTCCAAGTCATGAAAGGCAAATACCTATATCCAAGATTGCTCTATCCAGCAAAGCTTTCATTTAGAATGGAAGGCAGATAAAGTGCTTCCCAGGTAAGGTCAAGTTAAAGAAGTTCATCATCAAAAAGAAAATCAAAATATGAACAGTAAAATGGTAACAAACTCACAACTATCAACAAATGAACCTAAAAGAAAAACAACAAAAACAAAAACTAAGCTAAGCGAACAACCAGAACAGGAACAGAATCAGGGAAATGGACATCACACAGGAAGGGGGGTTCCGGGGGAGGGGGAGGGGGAGGGACAGCAAAGAAGCAGCATAATTGGTAGGAATTGATAGACAGGGAGAGATTAAAAATGGTACAGGAAACAGAGGACTCAAAAAACTTATATGTGCAACTCCTGCATATGAACTAAGGGGCCAGGGGAATGCTAGAGGGTTGGGGGGGGGGCAGAGAGGAGATGGGGAAAAAATTGGGAAAACTGTAATAGCATAATCAATAAAGAAGTTTAAATACATGCTCCCGAGTAGCAGGGTGGTCTTCATCTGAAAGTTTTCCCAAAAGATACTGGCCCAGAACCATGGGTCAACGTCTTCCTGGTTTATTGTTTCCCCGTCCGTAAGACGTGGGACACGGTGCACCATGAGGAGGTTGCATGGCCTGTGTTCTAAGCAGTTTAGACTCTGGATGAAGAGACGGACGCACACTGGGCACCCACGTGCGCACTGCTGCTGGGGCCCTGCTGGGACCCAGGGCTGCTCAGCCCCAAGTGCCCAAGGGCACCGTCGGGATGCAACGGGCTCCTCCAGCAAGCCAGCCACCTTGCATCCCTGGACGCAGCGTCCCCTCGCAGAGACAAGGCCGCAGCAACACGGCCTGAATATTGTTTAAAAGCTCCCCTCTGAGACGCAGTGCTAATTTGAAATCTTGTGGGTTCATGATGTCTTCTTACCAAGTGTCAAAAATAAAACAGCAGAGCAATAATTTCCAAAGATTTTCTTAAATAATATATAGTTTTGGTGCTGAGTAATTTATTAACACAACTATTAATGCCTGAGCTGTTTTTGTCAAGTTTTGCAGAAATGCTGTAAGTGTTTAAGATGCCATCTACACAGGCAAGCGGCCAGGAAAAAGGAGCTCCATTACCTAGGACTTTATGGAATATTTATAAGATCCAGTTTAAAACAATTCCAGGCAGTCAGCCAAAGTGAAAGACAGTTGCTTCATTTTTATCATTTGGGCTTTTTATGTAATTTGACAAAACAGCAAATGAAGAGAATTTGAGTAACTTTAGGGGCCCAGATAACACTTTCCTTGCGATTGTTCAACAGACTCAGACTTATTTTTATGTAGTTATCCATGTCTTCCCCAAGGAGCCCTGAGATGTCTTCAGAACTCAGTTCTGCGACAAAAATGGCTGGTCCCTGATGGGTTTTCAGCCTAACCTTTCACGCTGGGAGGACAGAGAGGGCTACATGGAGCACCCGCAGCCGAGGGAGGGCCCCAGCCGCGCACGGGGTGACCAGACAGAACATGTGCACACGTCACCCCCAAGTCCCTGGTGAGAGGCTCTCTCCCCCAGCTGGGGTTGCCAGCCTTATCCTCATCAGTGTGCCAGAAGGGGCAAGCTCCCAAGTGACAGCCACCCTTGACCAAGGAGGGGACACGTGAATGCCAGCGACTTTGGAAGAAGTCCACTTTTCATTGGGAAAGTGCAGCTGAAATGAGTAGTACAAACTAACTTTTCTTCAATGCAGACTCACTCACTCCAGGCCAGGGGTGACCTTTACTTTAAAAAAAAAAAACTGCTTGAGTGTAGCAGAGCTCACAGACAGCACAGAACCCCCAGAGGCTGAGAGTGACAAGAGATGCCAGGGACGGAAGTGTGCCCCCAGACACTTGGTGACCCCAGACCCCAGGCCCGGACACCAGGCTGGCAGCCCACCAGCCGCTCAGCACACGCAGCCTGGGCCTGAGGCAGGGAGCGCGGATGGAGCCCCGAGTGCCGCAGGGCGAGGGGCTGCAGGTACCGTGCAGCATGAGCTCTGTGGGCCGTCCTGTTCTGCAGTTTTGGATGGTCAACAAGGGCGGCCGTTCTGTTTTTCTTCTTCAAAATCCCCTTTGCCATTTGTGGCCCTTTTCATTTTCACATAGATCCAGAATCAACCAATTCCCTTAAAAGACTGCAGGGTTTCGTTGACACTGCATGAATCTGTAAGATGAACTTGGAAACAAAGGTATTTTCACAAAGGGTGTCTTCCAGCTCGGGGATGACACAGCACGTCTCTGTGAGGGAGGGTCTTCCTGAGCTTCTCTAGTCATGGTGTGTAACGCTCAGTGCGGAGGCCTTGCACACCTTCCCCAAGACTTACCGCTCAGTACATGTTTGTGACATTACCTTCCTGACATTTTCTCACCCTCATGGAAACGTGTGCAGAACTGAAGTTACTGTTAATCTAATGCGCTGCAACCTTAGCGATCTGCCTATTGACTCAGTTTACCTGTGGTTCTTTGGGTCTCCCACTGATGCTCTTCACACAACACCAGACGCACAGAGTCCAGTCTCTGAGCTACTTTCTATTTGCTGAGTGGCTTCCCCAGGGGCACTGGCAACTCTGTTTTTAGAGGAAGATGCAGGGATCCTGTTTCCAGCTCACCCCAATTAGATTAATATCCATTAGAACTAGAATCCTCTCTGACCGCCCACTCCCAGCGCGGGCTGGGCTAATGTCTGTCTAAGCGGCACACTGGGCCCATGTCCCCCTCCTGAAATGACCTATATGTGAGGTCAACTTCCTCCTGGCTTTGCTTTGGCTTGAAAACAAGAGCTGTCTTTTTACATTTTGCACCCCTGACGCCCCCTGGAAGATAGCTCACTCTCAACGAACAGCAACCAAACCAGACGGCCCGGCCTGTGGTCGGAGTCCAACAAGCTCGGGGATCGGGGGTTTGCCGTAGGGCCATGTACGACCTCACCCAGCCTTCGGGGAGACCTCGGAGCCAGGACGAGCACCCCAAATCACAACTGTGCACTGGCCCGGACAGGCCCAGGGATGGGGACACAGGGACACAGGCCTGCCCCTGTGGAGTGCTGCCTCCACACACCAGCGAGCACGCGGAGAGAAGGGCTCCAGGCCCAAGTCCTCTGCAGAGCACACCTGCTGACACTCTAGCTGACGTCACCGTGGGACTCCGGCATCTGTTTGCAGCATCTGAGGCTTTAGGGATGAAGGCTGTCATGGTGAACAGAGGGCCCCATTCTTATGCAGAAGTGACCAGAGCCAGGTGACAACATGGTTCAGATCTACAGATCATAGAGTCAAGGAGGACTGTTAGCGAATGAAGCTGTGTTCCCCCAAAACTTGCATGTTGAAGCTCTAACCCCAAATGTGACCCTACGTGGAGGCAGGGCCTTTAAAGAAGGACTGAGGGTGAGTGAGGTCAGGGGATGGCCCCAGAACCCACATGACTGGGGTCCTCACAGGAAGAGGGAGAAACCCTGGGGGCCCAGAGAAGGGCCTGGGAGGAGCAGTGAGCAGGCGGTGCCTGCAGGACATGGAGAGCAGCCTCACGGGGCCCCACCTGCTAGCACCCTGATCCTGGGCTTCCGGCCCCCAGACCGTGCAAAAGAAACTCCTGCTGTCAGGGCCACGCAAACTGCGGTGTTCTGTGTGGCAGCCCCAGCAGATGGACGGACACAGAACCAGCCAAAATCACCAGGCCGGGATTCTGCTTCGCCTTGGCCCTCTGCCACTGCCCCCTCCTCCTGGGCACCGGAGAAATGCCCGAGGATGGCTCCTCCCACTTACACTTGACCTCACCAGCAGCATCCATAATGGGCCCTTTCCTTACCCTCAGCCCCCAAGTGCACCTGTGTGCACACCCCACCTGTGGACACAGGACAGGCCAAGGGAGGGGCAGCTAGAGAGGTGCTGCCTCTGGGAAGAAACGTGTGTGTGATGCTGGGAGAACTCGCCGCACCCCACACAGCATGCACAGCCGTCTACTTCAGCACCACCCCACCCCAGTCTGGGGCACCTCGAGGGCAGAGGGCGCATCCAAGCAGCGGACTTCCCATGCTTGCTGATGCCAGGCCAGCCACCCGCCCCTGGCTTGCAGCTGCCCAGTGCAGTGGACACAGGAGCAGTGCAGGTGCTAGAGAAGCTGCAGGCCGGCTGCGCCCCACAGGGCATGTGTGTTCACGCCACACCCCGCGTCTCCATGCGTGTCTCCATGCACACAAAAGCCCCACTTCTCCACCGCTCCTCTGATGGCTCCAAGTCTCACAGGGACCGCTGCCCCTGGGGTTTCTCCTGGGTGATGGCACCAAGGTGGTGGCTGTCTTCCAGGCACAAGAAAACTGCCTTTGGCATCTCTGGCCCACGCTGCACAGGAGCCACACGTCTTGCTCCTCCTCCGTCTCACGAGGTCCCCGAGCTGGTCAGGTCCCGGAGCTCGGACGACTGGACACGGCTGTGTGTTGACTAGCACCAGAGGAGGCTGGGCAGCAGGTGCACGGCGACCGTGCACTGGTGTGCAACTCTTTCAGTCTAACATCACCTCAAAATAGAAAGCTAAAAAAAATACAGGTTTTGGAGTGATCCGAGAATAAGAATAAAGAAACAGTTGCTGCCTCCTTCCTGGTTTAGGAGTTGGGGGAGGAGGCCCACAGTGGCAGCCAGGACCCTCTGTTGATGAAGAAAGCACCCCTCCTCGCCACCCCAGGGGGCCCCCATCTCTGTCCGTGGCTGCAGAGGCCTCGCAGGGTGTCAGCATTTGCGGCGGACGAGGGAGACAGTTCAAACGCCCAGTGTGAGATGTTCGCACAGCCCAACCAGGAGCAGGGCACAGCAGCTCTGTTAGATTGCATCGTCTCACACACATGTGAGCACACCCACATGCCAAGGAAGCACGGCACACAGCCTCTTGGCTAGTCTGGGAGGAAGAAGCCATGGTTCCAACACTTGCTGGGGGCTTTGCCACCAGTGACCTCAGAGCTCCGCCCCCAGGGACCAGCATGGCAGAGGGCGGGGAGCTGCAGAGGGGCCAGCTCTGAGCAGTAACCTGGTGACTCTGTGACAAAATCACAAAGTCACACATAGGAGATAACTCATCGGAAGTTCTTAATCTGGGCCACCAGGGCTAAGTGACGGTGCTGCAAACTGTCCCGCATCGGTGTGCCACCCAAGCCCAGCGGTCAGCCAGAGCAGGGCAGGGGACTCCGCCTGGGTGTCTCTGATGGGCTCCAGGGCCGAACCTGGTCATGCCCGAGCTGCATGTTTAGCATGTTGTCATCCCGTGAACCCTCCTGACCATCTGTGGATTCAGGACTCATATGCCCACTTGGAGATGGAGGAATCCTCAAAAGCAGGAAGAGATGCAGCCCCCATTCTCCAGGACCCCTAGCCCAGTGGGGGGGGGGTGCCCGCCGACCTGTGAGATGGGCACGAAGTCAAACCCCAGGGCGCCAAGGCCTCAAAACCAGCGGGTGGTCCTGCACCCAAGGTCCTCACCTCCCAATAAAACATGCAGCCTCTGGGCTTGGGGATGGCCACCACGGCACAGCTGCCACTGTGGACCTGGCAGAGAGCGGAGGCCACCCTCCAGTCAGTCCCTTCTCTTCAAATGCTGCCTGGCCCCTGACCAGAGCCCTCCTTCACAGCTGCCGGCAGAGGCATCCGTCTTCTGAGAACTCCTGCAGGAGGACGTCCCGTCACCATGTTTACCTTCTCGGGAAGCCATCTTTGGACAGCTGATAGGACCGGAGCTTCACTTAGTTCCTGGAAATAATTATTCCTTAAAAAAAACTCCCGAATGGAGGAGAACCTCAGCGTCCACATCATACATTTCGATGCTGGATCTCGCAGCTCAGACACTTGCCACTTTAAACCCAAACACTCACATTCTGAAGAAAAGGCTTGACCACCTCCTGCCAAAAGGCCACGCCCTTGGGTCCCCTTTTTTAGAGTTCTTTGGGCTTCTCCTCCCTTCCCAGGGCCATTTCCCACAAAGTCCCCTCGAACCATGTGTCCTTTCTTCTTTCCCCCTCTGTCTGTGACAAGGGAAGGCCCCGGGTGACTAAGGGCTGTGCCCGCAGGACAGGACAGCTGACTCAAGGACAGGCCCTGGCAGGGGCCCAGCCCACCCATCAGCCGGGACCACAGACTCGAACAAGCCACCTCTGTTCAACAGCCTGAGAGTGAGCTTCACTGTCGCCCAGCCGGGCACTGGGGCAGCCCCAGGGACGGGCCACCAGCCACTTACCAAGCAGGACTTGTCCATCACCAGTGTTAAGGCCTTGAAAGGAACTCACATTCCTGAGCGATATTCGTTCCTACGCTAATTTGATTTTGGAAAACCCAGGTCTCCCTCTCAAGAAAGGCTCGTGAGAGAAAGAAGAGCAAGCTTTTAGCCCAAAAGAATGGGAGGCAGACTCCAATTCCACTCTCCGGCCTCACAGACCCCTTCTGATTAACCTCTGACTTCCCTCCCAGGGGGGTTTAGAGAGGGTCCCTGCTCCACTTGTTTGTCCCTGTGACTTAAGACAAACCCAGCTGACAACGACAAAGCACTTTCTTTGTCCCCACATCAGTTAATTTAAAGGGGACATGTTTACTAACAGCTTAATCTATTTTGTACAAATACTCTTTTACATTCTTTCCTGCCATCAAAACAGAACCCAAAAAAAGCCTGCAAATATTGCATGCAAGCTTCCAAACGCATAAGCTGGCCTTCGCCGCCACGGGACCGCCCTCGGGGCTGAATCCCGTCCGCCCTCCCTTTGTGAAAGGCCAGCGCAGGCACTTCGAGTGGCGGGCCTCCGTTTCCACCGCTTTGCACGGTGCACACAATGCAGTGGCGAGGGAAGTGCGCTTTGATCCACCAGCTGAGCGGGAAGCAGCTTCATGTTCCACACAGAACACGAACAACAAGCCTAACTAGACTTGATACATTTAATGAGCAAACAATGCTTGTAATTTCACAAACAGAATCAACCAGGACTGTTTTTCTTTAGTTATTTAGGCAGTTCTTTCAGGAAACATTTGTTCCTACCAAAGCCATCAGCTGCATGGGAACTTCAACACCAAATCTGCAAAAGAAGTACTTACATTTTGCTTAAATTTTACTTTAAACACAGTTAATTTTTAAATTGAATTTACCTATAAAGCCTTCATAAAATAAAAATGTGTGATCTCATAAAATCGAATCAGTCTTTAACTGTAATAATAAAAATTATGTCTCAGTAATGGTGCTCCGAGTTAACAGCACCATAAACTCACGGCTGAAGAGCCCATCCCTGCCGCCTGCACAGCCACCTCTGGATACCACCCATGTGGCCCATGACAGCAGAGGCCCCCACGAGGCTGCAGCCTGCGTGCTGGGAGCCCGGCACCCACGGCAGTCAGCAAAGAGGGCCTGCCACTGCCACTGGGCCGGGGCGTGTCTCAAAGGCTAATCTTCACCATGGGTCCGAGGCTACAACAGCAACATGAAACCAGGAAACTAAAAAAGATCTGTGCCAATGTTATGCTTCCTCATCGAGAGACGGAGTAACTTCCAGGCTGTTTTTGGCATTGCATCTGTAGACTGCCTTGGGTGGCATGAACATTTCGATGTTAATTCTTCCAGTCCATGCACAGCATGTGCTTCCATTTATCTGTATCTTCTTTAACATCCAATTTAAACATGGGCACAGGACCTGAACAGACACTGCTCCAAGGAGGACTCACAAAGGGCCCAGAGACGTAAGAAAGGATGCTCGGCGTCACTAGCCATCAGAGAGATGCACATTAGAACCACAGTGAGATACCAGTTCACACCAATGAGAATGATCATCATAACCAAATCAACAAACAACAAGTGCTGGAGAGGATGTGAAGAAAAGGGAACCCCAGTGCACTGTTGGTGGGAATGCAGACTGGTGCAGCCACTGTGCAAAACGCTATGGAATTTCCCCAGAGAACTAAAGATGGAACTGCCCCTTGACCCAGTGATTCCACTGCAGGGACCCTAAGAACCCTGAAACACCGACCCAAAAGGACCTATGCACCCAGTGTTCAGAGCAGCGCTGCTGACAACAGCCAGATAAAAAGTCTACCAAAACCCGCATCGCGCATCGTCAGTGGTGAAACATCCGAGGCACCTCTCCACTACCAGAAGCGCTCCTCTGTCTCAGCCAACAGCGGACGGTGGTGCGGCTTGCATGGTAAGGAAAGAGGAAACTAAAAGCATGAGAATTTTACAAAAAGGAATTTTATAGTTTTCAGACACTGGGTCCAGAAAACCCCAAAGAATATCCAGACAGCTATTAGAAATAATCAGAGTTTGTCAAAATAGCTGATTATATGACCCACACACAACAGTCAACACTATTTCTTGACCAGTAAGAGGGAAGGGAAAAAATGTGACATTGTTCAAATGAAAAAAAAACCTTCTATTGAGGATGAGGGATGAGGAGCAAGACTGACTGACGGAAGGCAGAAGACCTGCACGGAGACACGGGTTCAAGTCTCACGGGAGTCACTAGAAGCAACCACAGCACAGGGGGACAGAGACGCCATGTCACCACGGGTCTCCGGCCACCGAGGTAGATGTGGAGCCACAAGCTCAGTCTCAACGAGGGCTTTTGTGGAGCTCAAGGGGCTGAGTTTTAAACACACACACAAAAACAAAGCATGGCCGTCTGATCTCTGACAGGAGTCCAAAGGCGGTCAGAGGGAGGAGGGCCATCTTTCCAACACGTGCGACCGGGGTGACTGGGCACCAGAGGCACCATGACGTGCGATCGGAACCTCATACCCCACATAACAGTTCACCCCACATGTGTTCAAGGTCTGACACGGAAGATCCGGCTGTGAGACTTTCAGAAGAAATCACGGCGGTGATCTCCGTGACCTGGGCTTGGGCGATCCTCAGGCCTGACACCCAGCACATGAGCCACAGAAAACAAAAGTCTGGGAACGCGAACCACACTGACAGAAGACATGTCCGCTCTGCGAACGCACTGTGGAGATGATGATGTGACACAGACTGGGGTAAGTATCTGCATATACGTTATCCAGCAAAGGACTTGCACCCAGAAACCACAAGGTTCAAACACCCCGATGTTTTACAGACGGGCAAAGACCTGTACCACCACTTCACCAAGGAGCATATACAGATGGAGAGTGAGCAGCACAGAAGACTCTGAACCACAACGAGACGGCACCAACCGCACCGTTAGGATGTCCCAGGCCCAGAGAGAACACCGGATGGGACCACGTGCAAGTGCAGGCAGGAAGCGACTGGTTCACTCACCCAACCCCCTGCCAGGTTAAACAACTATTTACCCAGGAAAAATGAAAACCCAGACCCACCCACACGTATCGTGTATCGTGGCTCAGTTCACAAAGGCCAAAGATTGGAAACAACCCAATGTCCATGGCGTGGGGAACAGGAGAGCAAAGCGAGGCATACTCACCCGGTAGAGCACAGCCCAGCAATGAAAAGGAACCGTGCATGCGTGTTACTGCGCGACTACACCTCAGATGTGTCACGCTAAGGGGGAAGGCCATGTTCAAAGGGCCACATGCTGTGTGACCTCTGGGAAAGGCAGAGTCACAGGGACAAAAACAGATGAGTGGTTGTCAGGGGCTGGGAAAGCTGCTGTGACAAGATGCTGCACAGCGTGGCTCTGGTGGCAGTTACTGACTGCGTGCGTCAGCCAAAGCACACGAACCTACACGATTAAAAAGGTGTGTGCAGGTTTTTCACCCCCACGTGCTTGTACTAACAATATACTAGGCACAGAAACATAAATTAACAGGACAGTTACTGTTCAAAACAGGAACCTAAGGGAATACCGATAAATAGAGGCATCCTAAATAAATAATGTTACATTCAAACCGTGCATCACACTGCAGATGTTAATATTACTAACACACCCGCTGGGAGTCCCTGCTAATAGTCACCTCTCCAAACGCAGACTGAGCCGCAGAGGTGCGTGTCTTTTAGAAGAGCCGTGACCTAGAAGAGGGGACTCGAGTGTTCACAAACATCCCACACAACTCTCTTTTCCTGACCTTCCTATTGACCTGAGTCGTGGCTTGTTAAAACCAGGGAGGAAACAGAGGCACAGAGCCAGCCTGGGAAACAGTGAGTTTATCTCGCAGAATCATCAACCTGAGCTCAATAAAAAGAATCTGAAACCGAATGTCCAGATGAAGATTATCTGCCTTTGTTTTCCACCCAGTTTTTATGGTGTTTGGACAGGAATTTTCTTTTCTTTTCTTTTTTTGAAGCCTTGACTTTCAAGAGGTCACATGCGCGACATCTCCCTAAACCTTCGTCTGGTCTCACAACGGGGCGAGTTTCCTTCAAGCTGCCGCGAGTCAGGTAAAAGGCATGCCGGGGGGAAAGTCAAATAAAGAGTGATCTCAAATAGCATTTTCTAAAAGGCAAACATCAACCTTGTAAGTATTAAAAGCACGTTCTAAAACCCACTCTGATGACAGTTTAAGAAAGCCGCTTTTATGTGCGCGGGGCCCTGCTCCGCGAAGTCTTTCAAACGCGGGTGTTTACCTAAAAATGCAGGCAAGGGCCGGGGCCGGCCTTGAAGAGGCGCCTTTTGATTGCACACGGCGAACTCCGTCTTTACCTAATAAATCGTCCCACACCTTTGTCTTGCCCCAGAAAGGCAGAGGTCTGCTGCCGCACAAGAACGTACAAGCCTCTCTAAAGGAGCAGGGCTTGACTCTGAGTCTCCGCGCTGTTGACACAGAGTTTCTATGAGTGACAATGCACATCACTGGGGCGTTTTTCCCCACTCTGTCATCTGTGCTACTGAGTGTGCTTTGAGTGAGATCAAAGTGAAAAGCTTCTAGAAAGATACACAAACCGCAGTGTGACAAATAGCATGCTGCGTTTGACCCGGCAAACAATCAATTACTTTCATCCGTCCAGGGAGAGAATCCCGTGTTTTCAATGCTAATTCTGAGGTCTGAAATGACAGAGCGCTACCACACTCTCAAAGGGCGAAGAGCTTCAGAGGAGGAAAAGGCAAACACGGCTCACACACTGTGAGTGCTGACTCCTTGGTCAGAGGGCCGAGCTTTCAATTTGTCTGGAGCTCACTGCAGAAGTCAAACGCAGCGGCACGGGCTCAAGTGAAACACACCCATGTACCCTCTGTTCCTGTTCCTGGTTGAAAAGGGCTTTGTGGTGTGCCTGGGTCCAACCAGACCATGGAAAGAGAAGCTATCGATGGGACCAGGCGACAAAACCACTGCCTATTCGCCCACGAGGCGCCCTTTCACAGGGAACCGTGATTAAGTAACCCTGAACCCCGGTCCGGGGCTTCACGCGGGGCACCTGCCGTCCGCTTGGCACCGGCTCAGTGCTCACACATGGCACGGGATTCAATCCCTGCAGAGGGTCCTGTGAGGGTTGATTGCTGTGCACATTTTTCAGATGACCAAACTGAGGCACAAAGAAGTCAAGGACTTGCCCCGATCACACACATCTAGTAAGTGCCAGAGCCTGGGTTTGACCCTCAGTCCCTTCACTTCTAAAACCCAAGCTTCCATTATAGTCTATAATAAACAGAGAAGTTGCTCTAATGGCTTAAGAATGGGCGCATTAACCATTCATTTCACACTCCTTCCTGACCCTGAGGTCCCCGTCTCATCCCTCACCGAGCAGTTTGAGTGGGGAGGGCTTTCCCACGTGGGAAGTTGTATAGTCCACAAAAGTTCACAGGCACGGACAGGGGGTTAGGCTGTGCGGGAGGGCACCACAATCAAGAAGACAAGCAAAAATCATTTCCGATTCTGTGAGAAGTATGTTCCGGATATATTTAAAAAAAGGTATTTTTGGATTCAGGTGTCCTGGCAGAAGCTACAAATTAGTAAATCTAAAATTTAACCGACCAGTCAACATTTCAACCTTTCATTGCCCCTTCATCTCCACAATGACCCAGAACAGTCAGGAAACACAGCCTGGGCGGCCAGAGCAGGGACCAAGAACTGGCACGTGGCACAGAGGAACGGGGGCTCCAGGTGGAAGCTACCGGCCCTCCCCATCTGACTGGCAGTGAGGCAGCTGCCTGAAGGAGCACTGGAGGGGGCACACTGACGCAAGCGCCGGTGGTGACAGCAAGGGGTCATCAGTACGTGAGCAAGTGAGCAAGCTCATGGTCCTCAACTGGCCTTGACCATGAGATTCACGTCCCACAGCTACAGACATCTTTTACAAAGGCCATTATGGAAACCCTGCAGGAAGAAAAGGATGGCCTTTCACTTAGGAATCCAAAGCCCTCTTAGTTTCATAATGAAACGTGTCCTAACGACTGCCGACCGCCTGAGTCAATGCAGGAATGTGCGCACTCTTTGCTGCTGCCCTGCACAAACCAGGTCCCCTGCCCGCTCCCCGGGACCTGGCCCTCGAGCCCGGGAGAGCGCCCACCCACCCCTTCCCTAAACTAGCCCCGCCGCCTTTTGGAAAGCTCTCCCCAGCTCCACACTCCTCTGTCCGGGGACCCTGCGCCTGCCAGGGCTCAGCCTGGTCACAGGACCGTGCTGACTACGCATCTCCTGTACTGGCCATGTGTCCCCGGTGTCGTAATGACACTTCAGTTCCTTGGGTGCACGTTTCCCTCTCCCTCTCCCCTGCAGTCTCCGAAGAGCAGGGCCCAGAGCTGGCTGCACTTGGCTGTCTCCACAGGCCCTGGCCCTGGCTTGGCCACAGAGCGGGCGTGCAATGAACACCAGCTGGGCAAACGAGTGAGCCAGACCTGGCTTTGAAGCCATGGACGACCACCCAATTCCCTGCACCGGTGAAGCGAGAACAACACGGAAATCACCCTGTGGGCAGCAATCAAGACATACCCGGAAACGATGCTGCACACCCGAAACTACTACCCAAAAGTCCTGAATGTGAACTGTAATAAACAAATTTTAATTTAAAAAGTAAGCCAGGAAAAAAATCATTAAAAATAGAAGCCGCCTTCTGGGGGGCGGTTTCGAGGTAATGAAGCTCTCGGAGGCAGTCACAGTGAGACACTGCCACGGCCAAGGCAGCTGGCCCCTTCCAGTCAACCCCCCGCACTGCTGTGTACACAGGCTCGATGGCATCTTCCCAAAGGCACACACCTGCTGGCCTTCAATGTACCCCGAACTCCCTCGCTTTATGATGCATTGTGAGGGCGATAAAGAGACAGTGACAGTTATTACAAGAGGGTTTAATACGGATGAAAAGCACAACCAATGTTCAAGGCAGATGCTACCTAAAGGCTCATACCTGAGAAACGAGGTGAGTCAAGAAGAACTGGATGGAGACGTCGCTGAGGGAACCGGGGGGGTTAGCGATACTGAGGGTATTGCCCAGATGAGACACAGGACACAAACTTCTCCACAAAAACACCTGCTTCCAAATTACCTGCTCTGTGAAAAAGACATGTGAACTTCAGAAAAGCAGTTCAGTGGTCTCATTTTAAATATCTGACCTATGAATTAACGAATCCTGGACTCACAGGCTAAGACCTCATTTAAAAAGTCATCAGGATCCACAGCAGCTGTGAGAACCACTGAGCCACTGTCGTCCCTGCTGTCCCTCACACCCTACATCCAACTCGCTGGAATGCAGGAACACGTGGTCGAACCCTGGAGCAGGGTGGGCAGAACGCAAAGTCCTAGGGGAGAGACTGCAGCTTGTCACTCCCCCCTGACTCGAGTGTTCTGCCAGTTAGTTTTTTGGAACCCCCATCCTGATTCTGGGCCCCGACACATGACTTGCTCTGACTGATGGCATGTTGACAGTCATGCCAGCAAGGGCTTTCGACAGGCTTGCACTCAGGGTGCTGTCCCTACCTCACCCTCGCCACCATGACCAAGAGCTCACCGGGCCGCAGGCTGGATGGAGCGTAGAGTGCTTACGCAGAGCAGCCAGGCGACCCAGGGGGCCCAGCCAGCCTTGGTCAACCAGCAGCTCCTATTTCGTCAGCTTGATACCTCTTCCTGGCTCCTCCTGTCCGTTGCCGGTTCATGTGGTAAGTGGTGTCAGTAGAGACAAGGGGGACCTCCAGCACCACCCAGCCAACAGGGCCAACCTGCCTGCCTGCCTCCTCTGGAGCCTGGTAAGCTCTCCAGTTGGAGGCCACTGAACTCGGGGGGCAGACGGGACCACACTGTGGCACTGTGGCTGCAGCAGGCCGCGGGCAAGAAGACAGTGTCCAGGCCACACACGACAACAGCAGCACCTCTGCAGCGACTGGCTCTGCACAGTGGGGACTGGCTGGTGACCGCAGCCCTCACCTGTCCTGCCCTGACTTCAGGAGTCCGGAGAAGCCAGAGGAGGCCAAGTGCACCCCAACCCGGTCATAGAGATGCCACTTCTCTGCAGCCCGCCTCCAGCTCCCCACACCCGCAGCCGCCATCAGGCACACAGGAGCTCCCTCTCCACAGTGAGGCCCCCAGGCCACTGCTCCCCTCGGAGTCTGAGCACCCAGGGGCAGGCGGGCGGCCCCTCGCTCTAGCAAACAGCCCAGTGCTCCCGTTCGATGGCTCTGGATCTCCAGAGCAAGAAGGGGTGCAGGATCGTGGACGTGACTGCGAGCTCCAACACACACACACGCACTCGAGCATGGCTGGGAGCAAAGGGAGGAGCTGCACAACACTCAGACCCAGACTGAAGACTAGAGCGTGACAGTCACTCCCCTCAACCTTGACTTTCAAGGTGGCCTGTTTTCACAAAAGGTGTGAAACTCTTCTGAGTGCTCCCAAGAGCTCCCCTCCTCCCCCCACTGGCACCCTCCTCTCCTGCGGCTCCCCGTCCAGGTGTCACCCAGTCCAGTGTCACCCAGTCCTACTCCGCCAGGCCCTCGGCCAGGAGTGGCCACACGATGCCCTCCACCTTTCACACAGTTTGTCACTTCAGCTGCACCACTGATCGGCCCTGCCTCCGCCACAGCTCATGGTGCCCCGTCTGCAGGAGACTCGCAGGGACGCTGACGGCACAGACGGTGCGATATAGGGGCAGGGACCTTGTGTGGAGCTCGTTTCATAAACAGTTCCATGGAGGAACTTGGTCAGGAAACTGGAGCAGCAATTCCTCAATGTTTTCCTCCCTACAGAACTTTGTACTGAAGATTTTCCTTCTAAAAACAAATCCCGACACTTTTTATTTTAAAAGAGCATGTGGAGTGTGGTCCCGTCTCGGAGTAATGTCCACACTCTCTCTGTCCCCAGGTGCTGGGAACGTGTCCATGGGAATCACACTAGGGAGGGGGGACCCCAATCTCATGCACATGAGCACAGGTGTCTGCTTTCTCCTTTAACTATTAACTACATGGTACTAAGAGATTTTAGAACACGTCTCTATCATTTTACAAAAAAAGTAAAGTTATTTTTTTCCTCACCTAAGAAAGTATTTACTTATTTTAGAGACAGAGGGAGAAAGAGAGAGGGAGAAAAACATCAACGTGAGAGAGGAACACTGACTGGCTGCCTCCCATATGCACCCTGACCGGGGACTGAACCTACAACCTTTTGGTGTACAGGATAATGCTCCAACCAACAGAGCCACCAAGCCAGGGCTAAAGTTATTCTTTTAAAGTAACAAACCTGGCCCTGCTTGGTGTGGCTCAGTGGCTTGAGTACTGGCCTGCAAACCAAAGAGTCACTGGTTCGATTCCCAGTCAGGGGAGAGGCCTGGGTTGCCAACCAGGTCCCCAATAGGGGGCGCACAAGAGGCAACCACACACTGATGTTTCTCTCCTTCTCTTCTCCCTCCCTTCCCCTCTCTCAAATAAATAAAGTCTTTTTAAAAAATAAAATAGAATTTAGCTTCTTTTTAGTCTGTTTTTACAAACTTCCAAATAAGAGTGGCCAGCTTAGAAAATTTAATTCCACTAAGAGAAAAATGATCTTACATGAGCCTCAAAGTATCTTGTTTCTTGACTACAATATCATCGATTCCAAAGGTATGTCAAACATTTTAACCCTTAGTTCTTTAACAGTCAGTGGTCCATTCCCAATGAGCCGAGTTGGTAGGTTGTTCAGACCTCACTGTCAGGGAAGAAAAAAGAAGATTCACATTTCATATGTTTTCTTTGTACTTTCAGCTGGACTTTATTTCAGTAACAGTACAAACAGAAGCTTAAATAGCACAGGTGAGTCACTGTCATTAAGATTTTTTTCTATTGATTTCTGCTCCTGGGCACAATGGAGTGTTATGGACCAGCTTCGCCCTTACCTCAAACAACTAAAAAAAAATGGACCAAACCTATGAAACAATGGTTTCCAACCCCAGACCACAGGCCAGGTAGACTGTGACTCTTAAGAGAGTGGATAAGAAGAGAGCCAAGAGAGCTCCCAGGTCTCCACGAAATGGGGCCAGCAACCCAGCGGAATGCAGGGTGCAGAGGTCTGTGGTCTAGGAGGGCACTGCAGGACCAGAGAGAAAAGAGGCTGGAGGAACGGCACCTCTCTGCAGGCTGACCTGAGTCCCCACAGGTACACATGCCAGGGGACACCCTGTACGGTGGGGCAGGGGGGATGGGGTTACTGATGGGGGAGGTGGAACAAGTCTCCAAGCCCAGGGCCCCACACCGACTGAGAATATTCCCAGGCCCCAACAGCCAGTATGGGGACTCCTGACATCGTGCTCAGAGGGCTTTGTCCAGTCGGCGGAACAAAGCTGCCATGGGCTGAAGGCAACACTGTTTCCGGGTGCTTCACACGTTCACACACAAAGCTCAAAATCA
This sequence comes from Artibeus jamaicensis, assembly GCF_021234435.1. NCBI lineage: Eukaryota > Metazoa > Chordata > Mammalia > Chiroptera > Phyllostomidae > Artibeus > Artibeus jamaicensis. Next base: position 5,802,583 of record NW_026521936.1, read on the forward strand.
CTAGAGCAACATGGAAAACAAACAACATAAAATTCACAGAAAAGCAGAAAATACAGCCCATAATGAGGAGAAAAAGGAATCAATGGACCCAGAAACTGCACAGACGAGTACAAGTAAAGATGCACATAGACAGGAGCAAGGTCACCAGACACGCAGCAGGGGAGGAGGAGGGAGAGACAGACCCCTGGACTCGGCCTCATGAGTGTGGGAAATGTGGGTGATGTCAGGCCCGACACCCCGGCCCAGAGGAGCATGCTGGACCACTTTGAGAAGACCAGAGAGGTGCTAGCGAACTTCAACCACCTACTGAGTGCCCACCTGCAGCAGACGAATGCGCGCTTCCCTCACCGCACCAGAACCCTGGGGGAGATGAAGCGGGACCTGGACAGCATCCTCCATGGAATGGAAACTCTGGAAGGGAAGCCATCCTGGCAGCGCCCACAGGCCTCCAGCCACATTCCAGAGGCCTCCCTCCTGCAGGGCAACAATGAAGATCCTATCCCACCTGGCACAACCACCATTGCCACCTTGGAACAGGGCACAGGCCCTCATGTCGCCAGCCCAAACAGCATCTCCCTTCTCTCGGCCCTGGCTTCAAGGACCTGTCCAACAACCAGCCAGACTCACCTGTCATCAATGGTCACAGCCAGACAACAAGGAGATGTCGGGTGAGTAGACTGGCTCCCAGGTGCCCAGAGGGATGGCAGGGCTCTCCAGGTGCCTGAAGTGGCAGTGGGTAACCCTGCCTCCAGACTGTCAGCTTTGCCACCTAATTCTGTCTGCCAGGGCACCCTGGGAGATAAGGCTCTCTCCTGCAGGTGTGGGATTCCTGGGGTCCACTCTCCCCATCCCTCCCTCTCTGACTGCGTCCCTGTCCTGCAGATTGGCCAGACCAGGGGATGAGCAGTCACCTGGAGCCGTTGAGCTGGGCACAAGGAAGCTTTCCCAGAGCCAGGCCTGAGGTGTGCTCCTAACACACACACCCAAGACACACACCAGATATCCCCTGCTCGGCACCCCAGTCAGGTCCTCCTCGAGGCAGGCAAGCACGCTCAGGCCTGAGGTCACCCCACCCCACTCCTGCACAGTAATTCAGGCCTCCCTGTCCCTTCCTCCAATGAAAGTGTTACATACTTTCTCCCATCAGTATCTCTGAGTTTCTGAAACGGGCAGAACGCCCACGACTGTCTTCTCAGCCCCAAGTGTGATGAGATCCAGGTCTGTCTAACCAGAGCTGTGGACCTGGAGGCCCCGGAGGCCTGCAGGCCTCTCCCAGGGTTTCCATGAAGCAAGCCAAGCCACCACTGACAACAGACCTTAACCGAGTACTTTTGTGCCCAGTGCTGCCAGATGACATCGATAAGAAGACTCCTTACTAAGAAGGAAAAGGAGACGAGCATATAAAGGCATGAGTATAAGTACCAGGTTTGCAAGCAGCTGGGGGAGAGCACAAGCAGTTAGGAGAAGGCGGGAGACACAGAAGAGGCACATTCTGAGATGAAAGCTGCAGGAGACGTGACGCACAACCAGGCGTGTTGTCATGAGGCAGCTGCCAATCACCAGCTGCCCACAGCTGCAGTCTTCTGAATCATCCACACAGTTTCTGTGAAGGAATGTTCAAGTTGAATGGGAAATGTGATGCAGATCTGTTGCTCTACCACTCAGTCATTCTGAATGTGACGGCCACACAGTACATGTGCTCACCCATTGGCACCTGCCACCCCCACTAACTAGTACAGTGAAGTCGTCACAGTTCACACATGCACATTCCAGTCCACTGTCCTTGGCCGCCAGGTTACATGGATGTTGTACAAACCATTCTCCCTGTATTAACAATGGCTGGACTTTTTCTGGACAGACTCTACATATGCTCCTTGACTTATGTTGGGTTTACACCGATAAACCCATCATAATTGAAAATATCTCAAGTGGAAAGTGCATTTTAACGTGACACAGTAGAGTGCCAGGTGTGGAACTTCAGGACGGAGCTGCGGCCCGCTGCACTGTCCAGCATCCCACAGAGTATCCCCACTGCATATCCCTGGCCTGAGAAAAGTTCAAAATTCAAAATTGGAAGTATGGTTTCTACCAAATGCAATTGCTTTTGCACCACTTGTCAGGTTGAAAAATGGTGGTAGAGAAGCCTGTAAATATACCTATAAAGAAGTCAGGTATAAATGTAACCAGATTCCAGGACAGAGAAGGGTTGGGGTGGGAGGCAGAAAAGATACTTCAATAAATAAATGTCTGTAATTTTCTCAAACGTACTGAAAACTACAGATCCATAAAGGATAGTGAAATCCCAGCACAAGGCTCAAAAGAAATCCCCCAGAGCCCCTATAAGCATCCTACTTTGGGGAGCGTGTCAGACACTGGCGATCACGGGGTCATTGTGACCCCAACGGTCAAGCCCCCGCCCCCATACCGCCTCGGACCAATGCACGCATGCGCGGTGCGGCCCGGGGCTTAGCGAGGCTGGCGAGCATGCGCAGCACCGCCTTGCGGGGTGGGCGGGGAGGGGGCGGCCGAAGCTTAGGCCACTACCGGAACTCGTCACACGCGCAGTGCATGACTGGGCCGTTGAGCATGCGCGCTGGAGCATGACCGCGGCCGCAGTGGTTGCCAGGTAACCGCGAGCGGTCAGGTCCTGGGAGCAGGCCGTGAAGAGTTTGCCGAGGCCGAGTGAGGGCGAAGGAGTGGGTGTAACCCTGTCCCCTGCAGGGTTTGGAGGACTGGGCCCCGAGACCCCCGCCTGCGCATCCCCCCGACTTCCACAGGGTTGCCAGGGCCCTCAGTCCTAGGGCACCCAGGGTCTGCACCCGGTAGGTCCTAAAAACGTCCCGGTCAGCAATCGGGGACTTCCGAAGCCCAACGCCGCTGGGCACTGGCCAGGGCTGAGTCCAAAGGCATGGCCAAGTGGGGCGGAGTGTCTTAACCATTTAATTTTACACTGTCCGCGCTCCTCTGGCTGTCCCAGGTACACTGTCCCCCAAAGCGGGCCCAGAGGAACCACCAGTTGTAGGACCGAAGACCAGGGGTCCAACCGCGGTTTCAAACCATAGGTCTGTGTCTCGTGTGGGTGTTCAGTGAGCATGTTTTAGTATGCAGCCTGAGGTCAAGGAGACAAATTGGGAACTACAAGCTCTGGCACCGTACTGGTATTTTTTTCACCAAGCCCTACCTCTTGTAACTAGTTGTTAATACTAGAGTTTACAGAGAAAGAATGTTCCCGTTAAATTCAGCACTTAACACAGGACATGGGTTCAGTGTGTAACCCTACCCTTGCCACAGACTCAGCACACACTCTTGCAAGCTGCCTTATCTCTGCACCTGTCAGAAAGTGGGGGGAGGCTGACTATTTGAGAAGTCTCAACTCTGCAGTGTAATGACACCGCAGAGTAGAACACTCCAGTGACATCTGTCAGCACGACCTGCTCCTATGCCTGCCACCTCACTGTCATGATGAAGTGACTGTCACAACAGAACTCCCCTTGCTGTGTCCCTAGGTCCAGAGCCGAACTGGACACATCTGTACCGATAGCCACCACTCCAGGAGACCGCAGACCGCACCTCTCCCTGCCCTGGCTCCTTGACGAGCTCACTCTACCAGGCTCCTCTGGTACAAGGGTGGAGCCTTAGATCCCTCTTGTGGATTAATTCATTTCCACTCTCACATTTAGGCCCACAGCACTATTTCCTAGATTACTTCGGTAACTCACTGTTTCTTCCCAGAATATTTTGGACTCTTGTCTAAAACCTGAAAGGGCTAATTACAGAGTCTCCCAGCAAGGAAGTAAAGCAATAATAAGCTTTTACAGAGTATCTTTGGTGGGAAAGGCCCACAGAAAATACGTTACAAAGATTGTCTCATTTAATCCTAACAATAACTCTGCAAGGTGTGTATTACTATACCCGTTTTAAGGTAAACACACACACACACAACTGAGACTAAGATAGGAAAGGTAAATTGCCTGACAAACAGGTGGGGCAAGAGTGAATCCCAAGTGCGTCCCCATATTGTGCCTGCTCGAGGTGTGGATGAAGTGATGCTGGCCGCGTTCCCCTTCTGCTCTCTCTCCCCCCAAAGTGGGGAGCCTGCACTCAAGTCCCCACAGTGTAGGTGCTCACGTCCCTCTGTCCCTCTCATCCCAGGTGAGTGTCACCTCTAGAGGGCAGGTTCCACTCAGTCCCCCTGGCCTTTGGGCTGAGGCTTTTTGCACATGCATGGAGCACCATTCTGCTGAGCGCTGGAGGGTTCTCCTTTTCAAGTGAGGTCTAACCCTGCCTTCCTGCTGACTGTGTTTTCATAGGAGGAGAATGAAAGGAATGCAATGTGATGACGTGGTTTGATACAGCCAAGCGGGCAGCAGCACTTCCTGGTTTGGCATGTTAAAAAATAAGGTACACAACTCTCATTAGACGCTCACACGTGGCTTCAGTCGTGAGTATGTTTTCATCTGGCTGCGTGGGAGCGCACAGGACGGCTGCAGACCATGCGTGCACAAGGGACTGTCAGCTAAGCACTCACTGCAGGCCCCTCTCAGCTGCATGGCAACTTCGCTCCCGGTAACTTTCACCAACGCAGCATTCTCTTTAGGATAAGAGAAGCACCATTCGCCTGCAGCCTGATTTAATCAGAGTGAAACGGAATGAGTCTGGGCATGCACGTCCTTCATGGGTCATAATAAATATATCCATATTGTAATTAGCGGCCTCGGTGATCAAATGAAGCGACGTTACTGTGTCGTCACCATGGGTGAGGAGGCTGGGCTCGGCTCCAGCTTGGCTGGCAACGGGTTGCACACCCTCCCTGCTAGATTCAGTCTAGTACACTTTTGAGATCAAGAATTAAAGCTTCAGTTTTCTTCTGAGTGACACATTACGTAACGTTCTGTGTGTGCTGCTTTTCTATGAGTTTCAGGGGCACTTGTGTAGACGCGGTAACTTAGCAATCACTGCGGTTGCTTTACAAGATCACATTTTACATGACCTTCAACTACAAAACCCTTCGGTGGCCAATCCTTCCCAGACAAAGACACAGAAGAGAGAGAATGAACTCAAATCTCTAAAAAGAAATGCGAAAGCTGTAATAGACACAGGACTTCAAAGGAGGACACAAGGCCCCAGAGAAGCTGATCCAGAAAGAGAGTATGTTCTCGATCCCAAACCACCACCACTAACTTTGGGTAAGCTGATTTCATCATTCACATTCTGGCTTCTTCAACCTAAAGAATTTAGTTGAGACTGATAGTATAATTTTCCTCGAACAGAAATAATTTGTAATCTTATAGAAAGAGACACATGTACTAAAGTTTAAAAATGAGAATGGGGGTCCTGGCTGGTGTGGATCAGTGGCCTGAGTGCCGGCCTGTAACCAAATGGTCACTGGTTCGATTCCCAGTCAGGGCACATCAGGCCGGGTTCCCCACTGTGGGGCATGAGCAAGAGGCAACCACACACTGATGTTTTTCTTCCTCTCTTTCTCCCTCCCTTCCCCTCTCTCTAAAAATAAATAAAACCTTTTTAAACACTTAGGCAGGTAAACGAAGACAGTAATAAGTAAGCATCTATGCGTCCACACTGACAGAAGTGAGGGGAGGAATGCAGAGAAAGCTCTCGCAGCAGAGTGACCGCTAACTCAGCAGAGGTGCTAGAGACCGGAAGTCGCTATTCGGTGGCGGCACAGTGAGAACACCCACTGGTGGGGAACCCACACTGCGATGCAGTCCCACAGCACCTCCCCTAGTCCGCCACCTCTGGAACGGCACACCCGCAGCTTGACAGAGGTGTCACACAGGGCAGCCAGCACCGTACCAAGTGATCAGAGCGACCGTCCCACAGAGGGACTCACCCCGATGTCAGGTGTCTCCCTCCCCTGCACTCTGAAAAGGGCACATTCTCGCCACAGTGCCCCCCCGAATTTAATCCTGAGGAAGCGTGAGACAACCCCAAGTTGACGACATTCTACATGATTCCTAGCCAATACTAACCAAAAGTATCAAGTCCAGAAAAGCAGATACAGACTGAGGAACTGTCCCAGATGGGGCGGGGACAAAGAGGACACGACAGCTGAGTGCAGTGTGGAGTCTGGGTCAGAAAAAGGGGGTTGAGTGAGACAAGAGTGACCCCCACACAGGAGCAGATGGGCAGCGTTAGGTCGATGTTAACTGCCTGGTTGGCCCTGCGTGTTAGCCTTTCAGGAAGCTGGAAAAAAACACACAAGAATTCTTTGCACTTTCTACAACCTTTTGCAAGTCCAAAATTACTTTAAATGGGAAGTTAGAGACAGGATTTTCAAAAGATGCCGGGAGTGGGAACAGGTGCATCTGGACACTGTGTCCCAGCACCAGTGGGACAGGCACAGGGCCTGGCACAGAGGGGCTGCCACCGTGCCCGACAGACACCTTCCTGTTTCACTCTGAACTGCTAGCAGCTGGCTGTGCTCCAGAAAGGGGTGGAGCTCAGAGCAGTTAAAATTATCCATGAGCAGCACCATGCCATCACCTACATTTTTGCTGATATTGTTTTAACGTTAGCGCAGAAGCTGGGCCTGTTCGAATCCCCTCCACTGCCACTCTCGTCAGACGAATGGGACAAAGTGAGACAGAGGTCCGTCTCGCAAGGAGACTCCACGCAGCCGTGCCCAGTGTGCAAGGAAGAGTTCCAGCTGCGCCCCCAGGTGCGTAGCCCCCAGCGTGCACCAGGTGGGCGAGATGAGCAAGCCCAGTGGTCCCACTCCTGGGGGACACCGAACTGGGGCTGTTCTCACGTGGGTACTGTGAGCCAGGCACCAACACAGACTCCGGGCTTCTCTTCTCCACTCCCTCCCCCAGGGGCCCTCAGACACTTAGACCCTCTCCCACTCATGAAGGTCACATGCCAGTGGGAGCTGAGCCCCGCACCGGGCGGGTTCTCTCAGGCAACGGGGACTCACACTCAGGCATCGAGTCCAGAGGCCGATCAACCCTGTGCTGCCAGCCACGAAGGCCAAACAGAGGGAGCCACGGAGGACAGGGTGCAGGGAGGTGTTCCAGGCCCGATGGGGGGGTGGGGAGCACAAAGGAATTTTCAAGCTGGTGTGCAAACCGAATACAAAAAAAAACCAGGCTCGGCTAACTCAGTAATCTGTGGGACATTCTGTAAGGCCTCTCATCCCCCACTCATGAATTTGTCACGGTGAGACCGAGGGTTCCACAGACTGCAGCATCCATCCATATCACGGGTTCCCCGTGCACACTCGGTCTGCCTCGTTAGCTGGAGTCTGCACATTAGGGGCACTTCCCCCTGCAGTCATTTCCCTTCCAAGCCAATGGCCCCAGGACAGGGCCTCCCCCAGAACGGGCGCCCGGACTCGGGGAAACACAGCAGGCAGAGTGAAAGGCAGGCGTCCCCTGCCGCCCTGCCGGGTAAACGCTCACACTGCATGTTTTCATCAGTTTCACTGTTACCGAGTTAGTGCATAGCGAAACTGCCGGTCTTTACAGACGTGAACTCACAGCCTGTTTTACACACACTCTATTCCAGTTCTCTGTCGGGACCTAACCCCACGTCTGTGCGACTCGGGAATTTCTGAAAGATTTTTGCTCTTAAACCACAGGTTTACCATCTAGGACAATTTAACATTTTAATGTAACAAGACAGTTAATGAAGCCACAAGGAGTCTTCCAGGCCCTGGTGACCTCTTTTTTTGTCTGTTTTTTTAATCATTCTGTATTTTTCAGTTACAGCTGACACACACATCAGGTCAGCTTCGGATGCACACCCAGTGATTAGCCTTTGTGTGACTTGCTGGGTGGTCATCCTGACGAATCCCACACCGCCCGGCACCAAACACGGTTACTGGAACGCCACTGAGTCCACAGAACACTCCCCGTCCCCGCGCCTCGGCCCCTTCACCTTCCTCACCCCTCCTCCCGACCCCCTCCCATCGGGCACTGTCAAATGTTCTCGTATCTGTGAGTCTGTTTCTGTTCTGCTTGTTCATTTAATTTGTTTTTTAGATTCAACTGTTGATAGACCCCTATTTATTGCCATTTACTGTTCACATTTTTACCTTTTCTTCTTCTTAAAGAAGACCATTTAACCAGCAGTCCCCAACATTTTTGGCACCAGGGACCGGTTTCATAGAAGACAGTTTTTCCACAGATGGATGAGAGGTGGGGGATGGTTTCGGGGTGATTCAAGCACCTTACATTCAAGCTCACCTCCTGCTGCGTGGCCTGGTTCCTAACTGGCCCAGACTGGCACCGACCTGCAGCCCGGGGGTTTGGGGACCCCTGCCTTTAACATTTCACGTAATAAATGGCTTGGTGACGAGGAACTCCTTTAGCTTTTCCTTATCTGGGAAGCTCTTGATTTGTCCTTTGATTCTAAATGACACCTTCGCTGGCTAGAGTCATTTGGCTGTAGGTCCTAACTTCACATCACTGAGTATTTCTCGCCACTCCCTTCCAGCCTGCAGCCTTTCTTTTGAGAATGTGGCTGATAGTCTTATGGGAACTTCCTCATCTCTAACTGCTTTTCCTGATTACACTGTAAACAACCTGATCTATCAAAAAGGGAGGGGCTAGCATGCATTACACACATTTCTTCCATTGTTTTTATTAAATTCTCACTGAATTCTATGTTTTGTTTGGTTGTGGATATAGAGACACTTGTGCTCATCTTGCATTTCTTGCTGTTGCTCTCATATTGAAGTCTCCCTTGGTTCTAAGCAAGAGCTGGCATTTTTCTGATGCTCACTGACTTCCAAGGTCTCTGACTAATGTCCTGCATCTGTGGGGCAGGGAAGCATGCTCGGGTCCAGCTGGACTCTGATCCTCACTTCCGAGGATGTTTTCTGTGCGTTTTCCACCACCTAGGCATTTATTTTCATTATCTCAGAGAATGTTTGCCAACAGCAGATACCTATGAGCATTTACAGGTATATTTTAAATATACAGAGTGTAACATTCTTCAACACAGATCATCAAGCATCCGTTGATGAGACACTCTGAAAGATTACTGTATTAGGTACACAACAGACTGCTGTTCGATTAAACGGTGATAATTTAAAAGGACCGACGTTACTGCGTTTTTCCAGTGCAGGCTCACTGTTGGCCGTTAGTTTCAAGGAAAGGCTCCAGGTTTCCAAGTCACATTTACTCTTCTACTTCTTTCGCTCTCCCCACTCAGGAAGAGAAGTGCCAACTGAATGAGGGCAAGAGGACGATCACTTGAAAACCTAGAAAGCTCTCCTGAGACCCGATGGCTGGTGTCTGAGACCTCACCCAGAGTGTCACCCAAAGAAATGTCTCTGCCCCCACAGGGCCCGTGGCTGAGGCTTGCTCCCGGACAGGCGTGACTGTCCTGGGCTTCTCCCTCCCTGCCTTCCCTTCCAGGAGAACCAACCGCCTTTTTCTTTACTGGGTCTAAGCCGCTGTCTTGTCCCAACCCAGAATAGCGTCACTACTTAGTGGGAATCTGGTCACAGAGAAGGAAGATTCTTCTTGTGACTGCACTTTCGCTACATTTATAAAACTAAAAGTGATTCTACGACTTACTGCTACTTGAGTGTCAGAATTATATCTCAATAAAACTATGATTTTTAAAACTTTAAGAGTGCAATGTAGTTGAACGAAGCTCTGAAAAAGGTATGTGCTTACCCTTCTGTCCCCTCCCCCCGCCTGCCAGACCTGCCCAGGAAATGCATCCCCTTCATGACTGTTTCATTTTTAAATGTACAGTCATTCCAGTGGCTCAACAGCAACCTTCACTGGTGTGTCTGACGTTTAACTTGGCTTTTCCCATTGAGATTATACACCTGTGCCAGCCATGCTAAACTTAAACACTAAATATTATGAACATTAAGGTTATTAATTTGCTTTTTTAAATTGTCAAAGAAACAAACACAGCTTAACTTTCAAGCATTTGGTGCTTTTTTAATCAATGCATTTATGCTTCTTCTCTGTTAAACTAACTTAAACTTCAAACATTTTTGTCTCCCTGTGGACAGGTGCTGCTCTCCTGCTCCCACGTGTTCCACAGGGTGAGTCGCCCGGCCCCCTCTCCGTTGCCATGTGTGCGACTGTCGCCCACGGCTGCAGGGGACGGGCTCGTCCTCCTCCCTGAACCTCCCCAAAGGGGCATGTGTTTTGTCTGTAATCACCATTGGTCACTAGAATTATGACTTTGGGCTACAGTATAATTCATCCTGGTTAGAAAAACTGTGAATTTTACGTGACAAAGGAACATAAATGTTTGTCTAGCAGGCTGTTAGTAATGTCCATTACAGTGAGTGACAGCCCGCGTCCTGTGACAGCGCAGGGCCACCTGGATACAGTGCCCTCTGCCTTCTCAGAGGTTGTGATATGTCTGCAGGAGTGTTCCTGTAAAACACCATGTGGGGACAAGCTGCGTGAGCAAGGTGTTAACATCTGATGAAACTTCTTCACGATCTAAATTGCACTAAGTCTCATAATTATGAGGGAAAAGAACACTGTAATTATATTAGAAGTAAAAATGCTGTTTATAAGTAATTACCCGTAAAGATTGAAGTGCAATGTCTCCCCTCAGGCGTGCCTTCAAGCCTTTGAAAAGGTCACGGGTAACAAAACCTGTCCCCTCTGCAGACAGAACCAGTACCAAACCCGGGTGATTCACGACGGGGCCCAGCTGTTCAAAAGAAAGTGTGCGACGAGGTGAGAAGGGCCCTGCCCCTGGGACCCCCACTGAGTGGCCCAGGCGTCCCGGCCCTGACAGTCCCTCTCCAACCCCGCGCTCCAGGATCCAAGCCTGCTGGAGGGGACACGTGGTCAGGAAGTGGTACCGAGACCTGAGGAGGACACTGCCACCCACAGACGCCAAGCTGAGGAGAAAATTCTTTGAAGAAAAGGTAGGTTCAGACCCTAAACCCTCCAGAAACTTCAGTTTCTACCCTTTCTTTTAGCCATTTTTTGTATATTTTTTTGGCTTAACAGTTTTCCATCATGTGTCCCTTGCAAAAAAGACAGGCAAGGCGGGGGGGGGGGGGGCAGCGAGGCCTGGGTTCAAATTCTGGCTCAACCCTCACCAGCTCTGTGGGTCAAACAACAGCCGCCCGCGACCCTGGCCACCTCCTTCCTCTGCGACGTAGAGGGGCGACCTTCTGCCCTGTGCAGCCGTTCCAAGAGTTAGAGTGACGTTCACAGCAGGCGCTCACTATAACCGTTCATGTGCGGTTCCGGTTCCTGTCCATCAAGGCATCGCAGGGCAGCAGGCGTTTGGACAGGGTGTTAGCTCGGACCCTCAGGGGGAACCCATGGTCACGTCCCAGGATACACAGAGTTTAGATCCCTGCCCTCTGTTTGGGGTCACGAGTGACAAGAGTTACTGCTCACCGTACAAAGGCCCCCCACCCCAACTATTCCTGCCCTTTGCTCTGAGGGAGGAAGGGGGCTCACTCACAGGCTCCTGGTTTCCTGGGATGCCCGGTGGGCCTCCTCTGCCGAGGTGCCAGTCCCTGGGCCCTCACGCCGCCCTCTGACGTTCACAGGTCTCAGTGCCATGCAGGGACCCTGTAGGAAGGGGACCTGGGCCTCACTCTGTCGCAGCTGACACCCAGTGCCCTTCCCTCCCAGCAACACAGGTACCGCAGGGTCAGAAAAGAGACAGAACTGTGGCTCAGTGTGATGTCTCAGTGTACCTGAGACAACACCCTGCTCTGTCCTCATCAGTAGGACAGCGTGAAACACTCCATGTGAGCAAACCACGAAAACTGTTGTTCATCTTGACAACAAAGCCGTCGAAGCTGGGGGTGGAGAGATGAGATGCCACGGTGCCATCCTGTCCTTGCACTGGGCAGTGTCCCCTCCCGGGGGGGTGAGCAGCAGGGGGAGGCTGTGGACAGGGGCTGCAGGTCCACATTTGTCCATGCTTCTGTGTGGAACCATTATATGTCCAAGTCAGTCATGCCCCTTATTAAGGGAAGGGGGACAGAGTCCTTGTGAAAGACCCCATCCCGTTCTTTCCTGCAGAGCCCCAAACACCCTGGTTCTGCAGTAAAGGCAGCAAACCAGCTTACACTGGTGAGTGGCTAAAACTGGTGCGTGCTGCCTCCCTTCTCCTTGGGCCCTGAGCCCCCTCTTTGTCTGCCTGGAGCGTGTCGAGCTCGCCACCTCTGGATCTCAGGTCCACAGAGGTCATCTGCTCCTGGAAGTCCTTGTTCTCAGCCACGACGCCATCTCGGCCTGCTCTGTGGCCCCTGTGCTTACCACCATGGGGAACCTGGTCTCCTAACCAGCTGGTGGTCTTCCTGGCACCGCCCTTCTTCCTCCACTGGAGACCAGTCGCCTCTCCTTTGTCCTTCACTCCTGAGTCAGGACTGCTTTGCATCCTTCCCTGGCACCCTGTCCAGGCTTTGCTCCGCCCTGCATTCTCTCAGTCCCTCTCAGTGATTCCAGAATATGACAGTGTTGGCTCTCCACACATAAGTGATTCATGATTTTCTGTGACATTTTAACTGCAGGTCTGATAGTCATTTTTAGTTTATATTTTTTCATCTGCACCCACTGTTCTAGTAAGTTTTAAAACTATAGGCTGCACTGTGCTCCCTTCCACACACAGCAAAGAGGCATGAGACTCAACGGACTGTATGTCTGCACACACATGTGCACGCAGTAATTTAGACCTTTCTCCCCAACGGTGTTAATTTGGTGAGATCAGTTTGTTGCGCAAACTTTGTAATTTCTCCCGCTTTCTACACATAGCTTTGCTCTCCATGTTTCAATGGCCTCTAGAGTCCCGAGCTACCGCCGCCAGCTCCTCACCCTTCTCTCCGCTTTCCACACCCCACCCTTGTTCACTCACCCCACCTGGCCACGAGCACTGAAAACCTGCAGACCAAACCCCACTGCAAACACTCGAGGACTGCACTTCATGTCCGACCTGACGCCAGCGGCAGCCTGCACTGCCCCCCAGCCGCTCACCGTTGCGCCTCCCTCGGGCCGAGGGAGCAGAGCCCAGAGGCCGGCTTCCAGCTGCAGGCCACTTACCAGTCAGCCACTGAGTCCCTGGCAGTTCCACAGTTCTCCCTGCCTTCCAACTCAGTGGGACTCAACTTCTGTGAGCTAAAGGCTCAGTGTAGGGGATAACATGCTAAGATTTTAACCTACAGTTTTAAAATGCTGGTGTAGGCTCATGGAATTGGAAAGTCTGAACGTGAAACTGAGTTTCACGTGACCCAGGACTCCACCCACAAGCCCAGACCACAGGGAAGCCTCACTGCGACAAACAAGCGGTTGCGTGCAAAAGAGGGGTCTCCAGGGCTGGAAGTCCGCTGCGTCTTCACCCGGCCAGCACCCCACGCGCCCTCCTGTGACAGGCGCACGGGGACAAGACCCACCTATGCACTCTCACGCCAAACACTGAACCCAAACCCAGTCGAGAGAAAACATGCAACCAAGTGAATCCAGAATGAGGGACGTCCCACAAAGCAGCTGGCCCTGACAGAGAAACGCCGATGCCATGGAGGAGACGCAGCAGCTGGGGGGGTGGGGGGAGCTCCATAATACAGCAGCCTGGGGCTGCAGCAGGGCCACGGGACAGCAAGGTGGCGGCAGCGGTGCTGACCTCCCGTGATCACTCAGCGTAGACAGATTTAGCTTTTCCCATTTCAAGGCTTACAATGACTCACAAGACAAACGAGCAGGTTAAAAGCGAAAGGCCCACCACGCGCAGCCCACTCGAGGTGCCCTCCGGCGCTGAGGCCCAGAGGGCTCAGTGTGCACAATGGGAGGCCCTCCGAGTGGAGGCCGGGCGCACCGCATGCACTTCTGGGTGCGCGTCTGCCAGGCAGAACGGACTTGACTCAGAAGCTCTAGCAAGCGACAAGGACCATTCCACATGATGAAGGGTCGATTCCAGAGGACGTAACAGAAATGAACTCGGAGTGAATTAAAGACCTGGAACCACAAAACTAGAAGAAAAGACAGAGAAAAGTCTCCTCGATGCTGGTCTTGACAATGATTTTTTGGATATAACATGAAACATAAAAGCAAAAATAGCAAAAAGTAAATAAATGGGAATAAAAAGCTTCTGCACAACAAGGAAACAAGCAACAAAACAAACAGGCAGCCTGTGGAGCAGAGAGATATCTGCAGGCCTTGCCCCTGATGAGGGCTGGACTCTCAAACTTTGAACTTCGTAGAGAGCCCCGGCAGCTCAACAGCAATAGAACACACAGTCTGACTGCATGGTGGGCAGAGGACCTCAACAGACCTCTTCCCAAAGGAGAGACCCGGATGGCTGACAAGCACATAGAAAGGTGTTCCACATCACGCGTCGCCAGGGAAACACACACCCACACCACACTGAGTGTGCACCTCAGCCACTGGGGTGTCTGCCATCAAGAACCAGAGACGACCAGTGCTGGCAAAGCTGCGGAGAACAGGGACCCGTGTGCCACGTGCGGGGGTGTCAACTGAATCAGCCACTGTGGAATAGAGCAGGGATGTTCCTCAAAAATTAAAAATAGAACCACCATATCATCCAGCAACCCTGCTTCTGAGGATTTACTCCAAGGACATGAGGTCAGGGTCTCAGAGAGACACCCGCACCCTGTGGCACTGCCGCATGTTCACGGCAGGTAAGACACGGCAACAGCGGAGGGTCCATCCCTGGTGAGCGACAAAGATGGTGAGGATGGCAGGCCAGCCGCCCACCAGGGTCTAGGCTGCTCTCAGCCAAGAGAAAGCCTGCCACCAGTGATGCCGTGCGCGGAGCCTGAGGGCACCACGCAAAGCGGAGTAAACCAGAGACACAGACTGCAGGGCACCACCCACAAGCGAGGCCGAAAGCCCAACTCCCGGGTCAGCACAGGAGGCCCGCAGCTGCCGGGGCTGGGAGACACCGTTTCCGGTCATGGATGAACGGGCTCCGCAGCGCTAACCAGAGCCCGGGGACCAGTCGGCGCGACCGCATCATGTGCTTGGAAGTCGCCGAGACGGGAGTGGGGACAGGCTCCGCTGACCCCGCCGCAGCAGCCATTTCAGTGGGTGGCCGTTCTGCACCATGGCGTCCTTGGCCTTAAACTCGCCCACGTTATGCTGGGCTAGCCAAAGAGCCCGTCCAGTTCTGTCTGTTGAATAAAAGATACACTTTCATTTTCACCAGTAACTTACTGGTTTGGGTGTTTTGAGTACATCGGCTACCTCCTGTGTGGTATAATGTTGGTTATTCTCAATTACTGTCTCAATTTGATCGCTCTCGGCTTCAACTGGTCTTCCCAACCATGGAGCATCGTCCAGTGAGAAACCTCCAGGACGAAACTGCGCAAACCACTTCCGACGCACTTGGTCAGTCACGGCCCCTTCTCTGTGCGCTACACAAATCTTAGGCACTTCCTTTGGGTTTTTACCCTTCTTGATAGTAGAGCATAACATGCTGAAAACGTTCCTTATTTTCATCCATCTCCAATAGTGCAATGGCTGCACGGAGGTTCACCAATTCTGATGTTTTTTAAATACCTGCTAACAAAATTCTTTCGAATGAAGTAAAGGAAACTAAGAGCTACTAGAACCATCCTACAAGAAAAAGCAAACAAACTTTTTGGCCAACTTAGTATGTCAAGATGAAAAGTCACAGGGGAAGACACGTGAAACGAAAGTGGAACTCCCGGTTTTCCAGAACTGACATGCGTGCTCAAGCCCAGCTTCAGAAGAGTCAGTACCCACTCAAAAATAAACGCATTCCGCAGCACAAGCAACGGCCCTCTCCCAGCCCCTCGGCAGGGGACCAGCTTTGTGACAGCGGACACTCCTGCAGAGGCGTGCCTCAGAGCTCGGCCTCTGACTCCTGTCTCTCCACACGCCTGCACCCGGCCAGCCCACCACCACCAAGTGCGAGGAACCACCAGAGGTCTAAGCCCCAGCTGCAGGAGCTACAACGCTCACGGAGCAAGACGTGCGGCAGCCGGCCGTGTCGGACAGGGCGAGCCCTCAGACGCCGGGGACACTGCAGGCTCCGACCCAGGGGGGCCGTGGGCACCAGCAGCCGCCATCCTCAGCTGTAGCTCCATGCTCATCATTGGTGAGTGCTAAATCCAAGCAAATTCATCGTACTTTAGTCTTAAAAACGGCAGTGCACACACTCCTAGGAGAAGTAAGTCATGTGGCAGCCCACAGTCAGCGGTAGCACACAGCGGCTCCACGGCTTCAGCAGCCCAGACTCAGGAGAGCCAGCGGGACCCCCCCCTCCTCCCCCGAAGCCTGTGCACCTGTACACCCCACCATCCCCATACTGCTGGGACTATCAGAATCATCTTGGAAAGGACAACTAGGCCAACGCCACAGAAGCAGGCCTACCTGGCCCCACACTAGAGGAGATCACCGTGAAGACATACAGCGTACGCAAGTTTCACTCCACTGAATTACTTTTCTCCTCCCCTGGCAAGCAGGTGAAAACTTCTCTGCCATGCTTGGGAACCACTGGGTTAGACCAACGATAAGTTACCTTCAGGGAAAAAGTCTAATCAATAGGGGGAGAAAAGCAAAGAGGGATAATAGGAAGATATTTTTAGGCACAATAAATTAGGAAGTGCTTGTTTCCTTTAAAGTTTCAAGAGCTAGAGAAGATGGATATGTCTTTAATACCCTAGATTAGATTAGCTGCGGCCGTTCTATTTTTACAACTCAATCTGTCTTCCCTGTGAAAGAACTGCGGCCTTGTATTTTCACTCTTCTTACAGGGGGAGTTAATGAAGTCTCTTCTTACTTCAGTTTTCGTGTATCTACTGGGTACTAACTAATTAAAAAATACAGAGGTTACCTTTCTATAAATGCTAATGCTTCCACACACAGAACTCCTTTTCGCAGACTCGCCTTGCTTCAAGGTGTCCCTGGCACATTCCTAACAAAAGTACACCAGAGCAGAGTGACACAGTTTCCTTCAAAGAGACGGCGGTCCTGGGCTAAAAACCCAAGTTCTGCACCGGTGGGTGAATGTCGGGAACTGAGCT
This sequence comes from Artibeus jamaicensis, assembly GCF_021234435.1. NCBI lineage: Eukaryota > Metazoa > Chordata > Mammalia > Chiroptera > Phyllostomidae > Artibeus > Artibeus jamaicensis. The sequence goes on from NW_026521936.1 coordinate 5,819,555, forward strand.
GGAGTCAGCAGTGCCCGTCAGAGGGGCACGGGAGCTGCGAGGACAGTGCAGCAGTCCCGGGCACGGGGAGCTCAGATCAAAGCCTCCGGAGAGGGCCCGGAGCCTCACGCTTGTCAGCGGTTGCACAGAGGGGCCAAGTGCTGCCCAGAATGCAGCGGTCGGTCGGTCGGTCGGTCGTTGAAAGCCTTTGATCCTTATCTGGAAGTTCTGCAAGCGTATGTCATATAATTGAGGCATGGTTTTTTATGGCTGCAATTAAAACTTTTCAAATGCATTATATTATCTCCACCCAGCCTAAAAGTCCTGACCGTTGTTTAGAAAGTTAGTGGCTTGTCAGAGCCGCGGCTGGCTTCAGGGGCCGCCGGCTCCCACACCCTCCCGTGAGATCTCCCTTCCTTTTTTCATTTACATCTCACCAAACAGCGTAATGGTCCGAAAGTTTGCTTAGTCCTCTGAGCTCCTTTATCACCCAGAGATGGCAAACATTCTGTTGCTAACTTGAAGTGGCTCCAAGCAGCAAGACTGCAAGGATATTAAACCAGTAAAAGCTTATCAACTGATTCATTGATATGCTGTAAATTCCAGGCTTTTCATTTTGCTTTTGAGGGCGGCCCTAAGTCAACACATTAGTAAGCAATTTGCTGACATCAAGATGGATCGCTCCGAGAGGCCTCCTGGGCAGACAGAGTTCACCTGGGCACTTTGTAACGTTCGACCTGCACGTCACTTGTAATGACCAGGGGCTGCTTTACATATCGCTAACCCAGACTCTCAACCGCTTACCAAATATCTGAAATATAAGACTTAAAAGGAAAATACACGAAGATGGTCACTCTCATTGACATTGGAAACTTTACATATTTTGTCTACTTCTATAGAAAAATAGTGACCGTTATTTTTTATTAAAAAGTAGCACTCAGGTGTCTTTTGCTGGGGGGGTGGCTGAGAGGAGCTAGGTCTTGCCCTTCGTTTACTCAGGGCATCTGACCTATGGAGCTGTGAGGGAGTTAGCATAGGCAGGTGGGCAGTGAGCATGTGAGAACTTGGTATTTAAGAAATATTTCATAAAAGCTACACTTAGCACACGGCTTTGAAGTGGCCACAGTAGGTAGTCAATAAATATATTTAACTTTCTGAAATATTTCCCTTGCTAACTTTCAAACACTTGAAGCTACGAGGATGAAGACACTCACACCAGCTCACGTTCAGAAACTTGACTGAAGTACATACTGAAGGCTGTTCCGTACACTTATTAACACGCCAATATCAAGGTTATGTTATAAGCTGAACACCCATCTTTTGTGGCATCTCGAGATGGACAGTCACTTCAAAACCACTCCACATGCCATTACTTCTCAACCCCAAAAGGACCATCACCCCACGCCTCTCCCGGGTGTGCACTCCAGGTGTATTTCTACTCCACTGCCAGCCCCGCTGAAAACGTGTACTGAATGGCCAGGGCCTCACGGAGACGAGTGAGGCTCTTCCTCGAATCCAAGGAACCCCTTCAGGCAAACAAGCACACACCAGGAAAAGGAAAAAGCATCCAGCCATGAGCAGTGTCAGAGGAAGGGCCAGAGGTGCTCCGAGAGTCGAAAGCGGGACTCAGTTCAACCCAAGCGCGTGAGAACATACACGCACAAGGTCATGAAAACAGAAAGGAGTCTGCACCTGCGGACTCATGCAGGGAAGCAGCGAGGGCGACGGGTGGCACAAGGCCCGCAGGCCCTCAGCTTCCAGAGGAGGTGCAGACACCAGGCTGGATAAAGCAACTCCCTGCCCACCCCTGCCACCTCCCAGACCAGCATGTAGCCCCCACTGCAGCCTCCAGTCCAAGCAAGCAGGTGTCCCAGCTGTGCAGCCCCGAGCCAGCACAGAGCCCGCCAAAAGAGCTGTGGTTCCCAGAGCGCTGACGCCGCTGCTTCAGGCACTGTTCCGGGCCGCAGGTCGCTCATGGGGCGAGCGCTGATCGGTGAAGTTCAAGTTATTCAGCTGAGACATAATAAACTGCAATTTAATAGTCTTCAGCCACCACTACATATGAAGAGAATCGTTATTTTTCTCATTGACAAAATGTCATATAATGTAGGATTAAGTGACAACTTCGATTTTATTTTTATTTTTTATTGATTTAATCTTTATTATATTTTTCCATTACCACCCAGTCTCCTTATATCCCCCTCTCCCCAGCAATCACCACACTGCTGTCCGTGTCCACAAGTCCTTTTTCCTTTTCACACCATCCCCCCACCCCTAGCCACCCCACCTCCACTAGCTGTCATCTGCTCTCCATCTATGACCGTCTATGAGTCTGTCTGTCTTGCCTGTTCGCTTTGTTCATTAGGTTTCACGTATGAGTGAGGTCATGTGGTATTTGTCTTGCACCGCCTGGCTTATTTCACTTAGCATTATGCTCTCTAGTTCCACCTTCCTGTTGCAAAGGGTAAGAGTTCCTTCTTTCTCTCTGCTGCATAGAATTCCATTGTGTAAATGGACCACAGTTTTTTGATCCACTCATTTACTGGTGGGCACTTAGGCTGTTTCCAGCACTTGGCTATTATAAATTATGCTGCTATGAACACTGGGGTGCATAGGTTCTTTCTGATCAGTGTTTCAGGGTTCTTAGGGTATAATCCCACCAGCGGAATTGCTGGGTCAAAACACAGATCCATTTTCAGTTTTCCACAGTGGCTGCACCAGCCTGCATTCCCACCAGCAGTGCACTAGGGTTCCCTTTTCTCCACAATCTCTCCAACAGGATGTTTGTTGATTTGTTTTTGATGGCCATTCTGACCAGTGTGAAGTAGCATCTCATTGTGGTTTTAATTTGCATCCCTGATGGCTAGTGATGCTCATGGTATTTTCATATGTCTCTGGGCCCTCTATATGTCCTCCTGGGAGACATGTCTTTCAGGTCCTGTGCCCATTTTTTAACTGGCTTGTTTGCTTTTTGGCATTGAGTTTCATGAATACTTCATACATTTTGGACATTAACCCCTTATCAGATATGCCAGCCAGGAAACAGTTCTAAACGACCCGTTGGTCAAAAGAAATTGGAATAGAAACAGAAACACACTAAGAACTGAACTGAGAGCCTAGCCGGGTCCAGATGGGGGGAGTGCAACAGGCCAGCACCACGCCAACCAGCAGGAAGACCCAAGTCCCCAGAGCCACCTGCGGCCTCGAGCTGATAGGTGCGCCCCAGAGGGAGCCCAAGATTCGGCGGGGGAAGTCCCGTGGCTTTGCCAAGATGGATTCGCAGACCTCAGGCGTGGGCAAGCCCGCGCCCCCGCGAGGAAGGGGGGGGGCCACGGCTGGGTCAGCGCCGTCGACAGAACCGGTGCGTGCACCCACACCCTCCCGAGAACACGTGCTCACCGTGCCCTCGCGGCGGCCAGGGCCCAGACTACAGACGCGGTGTGGGTGAGTCAGAGTAGCCCAGCCCGCGTAGGGGCCCAACAACGCGGCAAGGAAAACGCTCATCACGCAGGCGCAGCACGCACCTCCAAAACCCCGCCTCCCAAAACCTTCAGTGTCCGGGGGGGGCCTTTCATAATGTGGAGGCTGGGCGTCTCCCTGCCCCGCCCAGCGTCTTACTCGAGATCACGGGGGCTCCGACAGGCCCGCAGCGCAGTACGTGAACCGCAAGGCCCTGACGCAGCGCCCCCAAGACCACGACGCTACCGGCTCTCACAACCCGACCAACGCGACCAGAGCACAGCCCCGCCCTCGCTCCGCCCCCCTCCAGGAGTCACCCACCTCGGCCACGCTCCACAGCAGCGTCCACGAAGGCACAGCGCTGAGGGGCTTCCGTGCCGTCCTCCCGGAGCTCCACAGGATGCGTCCAGGCCCCAGGACGTTTCAGTCCCCGAGAAGCACACATGACAGCTGCGGGCGCCAGAGCGACGGGGCCGGAAGTCCTACCGCCACTGCGGGGTTGAGGCGGCCCCACCCAGCCGGTCGGCGCGGTGATACCTTCCAAACAAGACATGACGTCCCTCCCAACCTGACGAGATGTCTCTCCGGACATGACGTACCGCCTGACGTCTCCTTGCGTGACGTGAACACGCAGCCAGCGTAGTGCGGGGCGGCAGCCGTATAGCAGGGTGCGCTCTCGTGACCGACTAGTACTGCTGGGCAGGGGCCTGTGCGTCCCGGGGCCTGTGACCGCACCGCGACCCTGTCACGTCCAGTACGTATCCTGGAGGGCGGGCAAGGCCGCCAGTGCTGACGGCAGTACGCTCCAAGTGCTCCCTGCACCGTTACCACTTGGGCGTGGGCTCCTCGTGCGTGTGACGAAGTTGGCCGTGCAGCCGTGTCCGGGTGGCACGGCGGCCTAAGCAGCAGGTGGTTCCACTGCCGTTTGTGGTAGATCAGCCTTCAAAAATCTGACAAAGGACTGGCTACCTGTCTGTGCCTCGGACGACGGGGCCCCTGCCGGTGATGAGCCCTCGGCCTACGCTGTCACAGACTGGCAGCCACGGGCCACTAGTGCCTTCCAGCCCTGGAGGGAGGCCGGCCCGGATCGGACAGGCTGAAAACACACCGTGCACACGGCACATCAGGGCTGGACGAGAAAAAGGACTGGAAAGCGTCTCTTTCATAGCTCGTTCAATTTGATACCTTCCGAAATGATAATGGTCGGGGTATGGTGGGTTAAGGAAAAACATCATGAAAAGTAATTTCACCTCTTTAAACCCATTTTAAAACTGGCCCTGGAAGTTTTAAGATTGCCAGTGTGGGGAAGGTTCCATTTCTCTTGGGCGAGGCCCACCTAGAGGAGCTTGAAGTCTTACATTTTAGGAAGTTCTAACAACAGTCGGGCTGGAGGGGGCGGTTAAGTATCGTACACCTTCACTCTGCCTCCCTCGTGCGCTCACACTATTTCCAGTCTGTTTTGTGAGGTCTGCTCGAGAGCAAATGCCCGTCCTTGCCCATAAGCCAGGTCTGCACAATTGAACGGAACCCCTGAGCCAGCCCTTCCCCTTCCCCTCGCCCCAAGACTCCTGGAGCCCACCCCCCCGCATCACCTGCCTCAGTGCTTCTGTTAATGCAAATATTCCCCCAAAGTCCTGCAAAACTTACAGGAAAAGGGGCAAACCATCTGTAGCAAAAACACTGATAGGAACAACCAGTCTCCATGAAAAGCCTAGTAAAGTTGAAGATATGTTAACTTTCTAATAAGTCAGTATCTATAGGACTTTATGTTTTTAAAAAGGAAGGTGACGACCTCCTGCCAGAAGGGCATATGCAGAAGGGTTGGAGGCTTCCTAATTCTGGAAGTTAAAATTCACAGAGAGCAGGGCAGTAAAGCCCGTGGCCAAACCTGAGTCCAGAGGAGCCTGAAGGGTGTCAGGTTGGACTGCTTTGCAATAGCAACTGCCACCTCATAATGGCAGAAACACGAGCCCAGTGGGAGGCGTCACCCCGGCATCCATTACCTGCATTATCTAGAGTTGTTCCACGTTACTAGTCACAGGAGCAAATTCACCCCACAAATCCCGCCCTGCAGCGAGGTCCACCTTGGGTGGGCTTATGCTGGCAATTCCGGTCCCTGCCAGCAGGAGGCAATAGCACCACACACCACAACCCACACTATCCAGTTAAATCGTTTGTCCCAAGGTGTCTCTGCTTCTCTAAATCTTGGGTCAAAATGATAGTGCTTTATAGAAAGAACTGAGCTTGGAGGAACATTAGAGACTGTATCTACACCCACTACCATCAAAGCAAACTTTCTAAAAGTTAGAGATGAGCTGTAATATGCTGCCCCCATATCTCTGCTAGCAGTAAAAAAAAGAAAATTTTATATCCTAGAGATCTGTTCTGTAGCAAAGGGGCAGCATCAGCTTCTGTTCAGAGATCTTAAGGTCCTTAGGCCATGGGGGTTTTCAAATCATGATTTCAGAGCTCGACGCGAACAGACTGAAAAGCTCGTGTAATAGAAAGTGATCATCTTTCCCTTGATTTCCCTTTTTATGGTCATGCTAAAACAGTAATTCATAATTTGCAACCCCAGTGGGAAGGTGGCCAGGAAGCAGAGACCCACGCACCAGCTCTGGTCACCAGCTGTCCGGGAGCGGGAGCAGACTGGGGCACTGTGCTGCCACCGTCCTCTTCAAGTGACAGTGAAGGGTGCCAGGGCAGGATGACATACAGCTAATTTCATAAAATTCTAGCTCCTTTCTCCTGTCAACTTTCAATATCGGTGTATTCCTTGCTGACAGGCACTAGAGCGAACAACCAGACGGCCCTTTGGGTGATCTCTCGGTATAAATTTCCTGGATGTGGGGTCATTGAACAGAGAGCCACATGTTGGCTTCCCCAAAAAATATTATTTGAAGGCAGAGACCTGCATGGAGTTGGTGCAGAAGGTGGTGGGGACTCCAGAAGGTGCTTCCCTCCCCCCGCTCCCCAAGACCCCAAGCTCAGGTGAGCAGCTCCTGTCCTCCTCAGTTCACAGAAATCAGCCAGCGCATGCTCTGCTCCTACCACACGGACATCGACGAGCTCCTGGCAGAGATCGACCACTGCCTGGCCGTCAACCGCAGCGTCCTGCAGCAGCTGGACCAGCAGTGTGGCCGCAGGCTCACCGACGATGACTGGCAGAAAATCCAGACGCAGGTAGGCTTCGCTCAGTGACCGGAGCAGCTCGGTAATCAGGGGTCGGTGGTGAACTCGGAGGGGAGACCCGGGGCCCCATGGACCCTCAACACCCACTCTGGGGCAACCTCAAGGCCCTTCAGTTGGAGATTCTGCTTTGAGGATGCCGACCTGTGAGCGGTAGAAATAGCAAAGGGAACAGCCCCACTGTGTGGCCGCCCCCCACCGTCTCCTGGTCTCCCCTTGGGTCTGCAGTCACTGTGGAGAATCCAACTGAGTAAAAACTGACCTGAGCATCCTCAACACAAGCCACTTTATAAAGGCATTTCCTAGCTCCGCTGAGGTGAGGCTTCTGAAAAAGGCCTCGCCGTTGCTTAAGGAATGAGAAACCTAGATTCTCAACACAGCATGTGATAAAGGATTGTCTTTAAATTTCCCAGCACAGGCAGGTCACTCTCCCCTTCCACTCCTCACACGAGTAGCAGAGCACGTGCACAACCAGCACCCACTTGGCATAGTGCACACAAAACGCCCCTTGTTCCTTGCAGAGGGCCCAGTCCCTGGGCCCGCCGCCCTCGCTCTGACCCAGGCCGACACCCGGGCAGCCGCAGTATAGCTCACGCCTCCCGTGTTGCAGGCCCTGCTCCGGGACACCCAGGAGTGCTCCATCTGCCTCACGCCGCTGTCCGTGGGCCCCAGCAGCCCCTCGGGGATGGACAGCAGCTCACCAGCGCGGCCCACGGCGCTCCTGTCCTGCTCACACGTGTTCCACCACGCCTGCCTCCTGGCCCTGGAGCAACTCTCCTGGGGGGACGCCTCCCCCTTCCATGCCTGTCCCCTCTGCCGTGCCTGCTACCAGAAGCGGATTCTGGAAAGTTGAGTTCACAGGAAGGAAAAAAATCCCACAATTCTGGGGCAAAGTGGACCTTAATTTGGGATGAATTGTGGGAGTTTGGGGTTGAGCATGACAGGATAAACTGTTCTGCAGTGAAGAAAATGTTTAATACTTGTACATGGAAAGCACAACTATATTTTTAAAAGCTGACCACTGATCCAGTTTTCATCTTTAGAGAAAGAAAACGTCAAGTGCCTGAGTTCAATCAGCTGAAATATGACAGCTAAAACTTGAGTTTCTGAGGCCCTGTGCCTCACCGACCTGCTGTGCGTCCAGCGGACCCATGGGCGCTTGGGACAGCATGCACCTGCCCTCTCCCAGGCAGGCCGGCCCCCTGGCCGGCTCTCGAGGCTCCGGGCAGCACCCAGGGGCGTGGCTACTGCCCGTCACAGGTGTCTGACCGCCCAGGGCCTCGTGACCCTCTGCCACCAGATCTCTCAGGAGGAACTTTCCTTCTTTGTGTGACATGACCCTCCCAGGGGCATTTGTGTGTGTGAACCCAAACATAAAAATAAACTGCTCGGCATTAGGAGACGGTCAACCACCTTTTCACAACGCAGGGCCACACCATTTCAGCTCAGCCTGGACGAAATCCATAACCTCTTGATGGGCAGTGTCCTGACCCTAGGGGACTCTCCCCAGGACCAGGGTGGTGACAATGGCCAGGGACACTTGTAAGGGTTACACGCCCAGCAGCTGCCAACAAATGAGGTCCCAAGTCCCAGCAGTGGGATGAGGGGACGTGGTGGGGCAGGGGCGGGCAGAGGGTCTGCTCTTCGTAGCCGCCACACCACTCATGTCTCCTGCCAGTTCGTGCGTCATGGCTGGTGGCCTGATGTCCCCTGTGCCCTGGGTACCCAGCGAGTGGCCTCGCCTGCTAGGAAGGGCAGACAGTGGTCTGTTTGGGCATCTGGGACCACATAGCTGCAGCCCCAGCCACACGTGGCACGAGGCAGAGCACCGGCGGGGTGGGGGACTCACAGGTGGACAAGCACGGGTGTGCCGGTGTCCAGTCCCCAAGCTGTGCAGGGAGAAAAGCTGAAGTGCACCTTCCTGTCTATTATGTCCCTCATCATTTTAAAACACCAGTCTGGTCTGTTTCATTGCTGTCGCCTGTGCACCCATCACTGCTGAGTAAACGCTCCAGCGTGTCACCTGAGGGAGCTCCCATCACCCAATGTGCAGACTTGGAGGACAGCAGCCAGCACGGAGGATGCCCACTACGAGACCCTGATAGGTGAGCCATGCCGGTGGCCAGGGCCCGGCTGGCCGAGTCTCTGCCCCACCCTGGAACCCCAAGGGAGAGGCCAGCAGTGCCTGGGTCTCTCAGTGGCAGCTCGGGTCCACGGGGGTGCTGTCCCGGGCATCTGAGGCCCTCTCTCAAGTTGCCCACAAGTCTGAGAGCTGGCCCATGTCCTTCCAGGCAGGTCCTCTCCTGCTAAAATGGGCTGCGCTCACAGCTCCCCTCTCCACCAAGGACTTTCCTGACCCCGGGGTGAGCTGCAGGAACACGGGAGGGAGGCAACCCAGGCCAACCACCTCGGGGCAAGGCAGGAAAGCCAGCCTGTACAGGGGTGACCACCTATGGCCACCTGGTCATTTCCCCTGGAGAGGCCATCAGGAGCAGCCACCCACCAACGGTGTGAGGACACCCAGCTGCAGCCACGGAGCCATGACTGGATGTCATCTGCTTCTCTGGGCAGTTTGAAGGTGGCAACACAGCGCCGGGTCAGGTCCCAGTGACTGCAGACTTTCCCAGGATCCTGTCCCAGCCTCAGCCAGCCCAGGACCAAGAACGAGGTGGGGCCCCAAGAGGGGGGTTCACTGGAAGACTCAGCAGAGGGAATTCTGTGGTGCTACTTAAGTCCACCCTAATCCACCAATCTCTGCAGTTATTTTAAAACAGCATTCTACATTTCCAGGTGGATGTGTATTTCATTACTATTCACTTCCGCCAAGATGGAGGCATAGGTGGAAGCACTGACCTTCTCACACAACCAAGTTTAAAAACAACAAAGTTTTAGCAACAAAAACGCAGCCAAACCACAGAAAATTGAATTACATGGAAGTCTGACAAAAACGAACCCTTCAGACAAACCAGTAAGAGGGGCAGACCCAGCAGCAGAGCAGGGGTCAGGCAGGAAAGATCCACCGGACCAACCGGAGCGCGCAACCCAGGCGCGATGGCAGCCGTGGGCGGATCCCAGGTGTGGAGAAGGGGGCAGACCCACTGAGGGCTGACCACAGTCACACATTCAAGTGCAGATAAACCGGTGAAAGAGTGAAGCAGTGAGACAGACCGTGCAGGCCCCAGTGATGGGAAGTGGCAGAGGGGACCGCCATTGTCCCTCTCTGACCCCGCCCCCACATACAGCTTCACAAACCTGCGACCTGGGCGGCCCCGCCCTGGTGAACACCTCCTCATACCTAACAGGCACGAACAGATCAAAACAAGGCTCAAGAACAACTCAGAGCCCCAGAGCCGATAAATCTAAGCAATGAAGAAATAGCCAAACTTCCAGATGCACAGTTCCAAACACTGGTGATCAGGATGCTCACAGAACTGGCTGATTTTAGTCACAAATTAGAGGAACATATGAAGGCTAAACTAATTGAAATGAATGGAAATACACAGGAAACCAAAAGTAATGGAAAGGAAACTGGGACTCAAATCAAAGGAGTGGACCAGAAGGAAGAAAAAAAATGACGAAACAGAAAAGGATGAAGAAACAAGAATTTTAAAAAAGGAGGAGAGGCTTAGGAACCTTCAGGACATCTTTAAACGTTCCAACATCCGAATTATAGGGGTACCAGAAGGGGAAGAGGAACAGCCACCAGTGGAAACACTTATTTGAACAAATAATAAAGGAGAATTTCCCCAATCTGGCAAAGGAAATAGACTTCCAGGAAATACAGGAAGCTCAGAGTCCCAAAGAAGTTGGACCCAAGAAGGAACACACCAAGGCACATCATCATTACATTAGCCAAGATTAAAATGAAGGAGAGAATCCTAGAAGCAGCGAGAGATAAGGGGACAGTCAGCTACAAAGGAGTTCCCATCAGACTGTCAGCGGATTTCTCAAAGGAGACCTTACAAGCAAGAAGGGGCTGGAAAGAGGTATTCCAAGTCATGAAATCCAAAGACCTACATCCAAGATTGATCTATCCAGCAAAGCTTTCATTTAGAATGGAAGGGCAGATAAAGTGCTTCTCAGATAAGATCAAATTCAAGGAGTTCATCATCACCCAGCCCTTATTATATGAAATGTTAAAGGGACTTATCTATGAAAAAGAAGATAAAAAAGATAAACAGTGAAAGAACAGCAAACTCACAGTTACTAAGAACCACACCTAAAACACAAACTAAGAGGACAGCTAGATCAGGAGTGAACCATAGAAATGAAGATCACATGGAGGGTTAGCAACAGGGGAGTGGGAGGAGGAGGAGAAGGGGGGAGAAGGTACAGAAAATAAGTAGCATAGACGGTAAGTAGAAAATAGGGGGGAGGGCAAGAATAGTATGGGAAATATAGAATCTAAAGAACTTGAGACACGTGTTCATAAACTAAAGGGGGAGAATGGTGGGGGAGAGTGTGCAGGGTGGAGGGGAATGAAGGGGAAAAATAGACTGTAATGGCATAATCAATAAAATATATTAAAAATATTTTAATGAAAAAAAATTGGAGATAAAAAAAAAAACATTCATCCCCACCTGAGAATAAGCAAACCCTGCCTGAGGCTTACTGATTTCAGAGAGAGGGGAAGAGGGATGGAGAGAGAAACGCCAATCAGCTGCTGCCCATACGCTCCCTGAGTGGGGATGGAACCCCGAACCCAGGTGTGAGCCCTGACTGGGAATTGAACCTGCCGCCTTCCAGTTTATGGGACGACGCTCCAACCCACTGAGCCAGCCTGGCCACGGCTGTACTACTAGGCTGCTAGTAAACTGCAGTTTTGTTTCATCTGACGAGGCAGCAGACTCCGCTGCCACCACAAGCCTGCACCTCCCGCTTGCTGGCTGGGCTGCGGGGGCGCAGTAGGGATTGGTTGCACACTGTGACTGAGACACAGAGCCCGTCCCCTGAGCTCTGTGACCCAAGGGCCGTAGTGACTGCCAGGCGGCGGCAACTCAGCTGCTCACAGGGACAGAGGTGAGCACAGCGAGGGCGCGGTGCACCTCTGCCAGTTCTGAGCCCCTGGGTGAGGAAGGCGTGTTTGGTGTCCGCGAGTCAAAAGCAAGGCCAGTGCTTCTTCAGTCCGTTTACATATCTCGACAGCTGTGACACCGACACCCTGTCCGGAAGACACTGTTTCGTCTGAATCTCCTATTTGGTTACATTTGAACTTGACATTTTCCCAATTGAACTACAGAGCTGGAGGCTAAACCACTTCTTGAAAACTAGCCTTCCCCTCTGTCCCTCCAAGTCAGATGGGTCACTCACCTCGTTCCAGAATTTTCAATCCATGTATTATTTTTAAAGATTTTATTTACCTATTCTTAGAAAGAGGGGAAGGGAGATAGAGAGAGAGGGAAAGAAACATCAATATGAGAGAGAAATGTCAATTGGTTGCCTCTTGCTCACACCCGGACTGGGATTGAACCCAAAACCCAGGCCTGTGCCCTGATCGGGAATCGAACCTATGACCTTTTGGTGTACAGGACGCTGCTCCAACTACAGCCTGGCCAGGGCTACAATCCACACTGATCTGAATTACACTTTTGTCACCTGCGCACGATGCTTCTGCTTCGCTGGTGTTTGGAGTAACACAGTTTACCCGGTGAACCGCTGTCGGAAGCCAAGGGCAGGTCTGTCGTTCCCACTTGGATCAGACCCCAGAGCTGCATTTCTCAAACTGCAGTTCACCGTCCGCTGGGAGGTCAGGAAGCCACTCAGTGGCTTGTGTCTAGCATTTTAAAAAGTGACGAAACACACAGAAACGCCAGCACACGTGACACACAGTAAAAAAATGGATTGTTTCTTAAATTTTTGTTTCTATATAGAGATCTGGGTGTGCATACACACTGAGTCACAATGTGAAATGTGACCCTCTGGTCAGAAAGCTTGGAAGCGACCAGGACCCAGAACCGGTCCCAGAACTCCAGATGGAGCAGCCCAGCCCGGTCCTGGCGGCTGGGTCACCTCGTGGAAGAGGCTGGAAGCGGCAGACAAACCCAGCAGCACCAACAATAAAGGCAGCACAGATGCTGTACTTCAGGCAGCAAGAATCGAATCCACGGGGGACTCCAGAACGACGAGAGAAAAGCCACTTCCTCCTCAATTCAACCCTAAAACGGAAATGGAAGTGACCTATCCACACCCGTGAGATTTACAGGTGATGGTGTCTGAGACCTTCTAAAAAACACACTTCAGTGCATACAAACCAAGGCATGAACGCGTTCCGATAAAACACGAGTTCCAAGACATTTGGAAGTTCCCACTGCAACACGTCACGGAAACACGTGTGCGTGCTAGGCTCACACTCACCCGTGCGCCCGGACGTCACCTTTGAAGTAGCGTCACACCAGGCTCCTAACGTTTCAAGTTGGCACTCTGTGTATACTAGTACTCGCTAAAAAGAACTACTGTAGGAACTCTGCCTTTATCCATTAAATATGGTGCAAACAAGGAAGAACGCCCCATGGGGCCTCCGACCTTGGGCCAGCGCTGGGGCGGGTCCTGGGTGACAAAGGCCCCAGGCAGGTGCGCACACCCTGGGAGCAGGTGCGCACAGACCCGGGGCAGGCCCAGAAGTCGGCGGTGCGGGGAGGTCCCGTCTCACACGCCCCCGCCCCCGCCGTGGGGTGTGAGGAGCCTAGGCGAGTGGGTGTGTGTGCACTGCACATGGGTCTGTCTTACAGAGAAGTTGCACAGAGCCACGTGACCATCACACCTAAGAAACACCTTGGAACGTCATCACAAACGCCACCGTCTGCAAGTTTCATAATTCCAAAATAATTTATTTAAATATGCAGAACCAGTTAATGAGAGGAGCTGGCTAGTTCTCCAGACAGCTGCAGTGCCCCCGCCTGTCACCGCTTCAGACGCCGCCCCCCCCCCCCCCCCCCCCCCCCGGCACCAGTGAGGTGCCACAGCCCCTTCCCTGGCCGCCACAACTGCTGGGGAGCCAGAAGGATGCCTCTCCTCACCAGTGCCTATCACAGGTGCCTAGAGCTGACCCAGCGTGTCCTTGGACGCCCTGCACAGGGACCGAGTGACCAGCACACCTGCGTCGGCAGGGCCTGGCCTGGCCGCACTCGTGCAGAACACCGCGGGCACATAGCAGGCCCCCCAGGGCAGAGGCGCCGGGAGTGCAAGGAAGTGGCAGTGCCGCCTCCCGGTCAGGCGGGGCTTGGGCCCTCCACAGGTGCCTGTGAGCATGGGCCTGGCATTTACTCGGCCTGGCATTCACTCGGAGAAGCTGAACTATTCACGCAGAGGGCGCGGGCATCTCCCCAGGGCGCAGGAGCGCCTCTGCTGCGCGTGCCCTGAGGCCCGCGGGACTGATGCTGGATAGCCCTTGGTTGAAAGACGTCTCCTCCTCCTCTCCGGTGGCCTGGTCTGCTCGAAGAATGGGTTGCAAGCAAGTCTCGGTGAAAAGCAAAGTCTGCAACCAATGTGCTTAACCAGAGAAACGACAAAGCAGCCCACCTTTATCAACTCTGTGTTCAGGCCCTGCACCGACAGCCCCCTGTGCGAGAGCGACTGGCTCCTGAGGGTGGTCTGCACTCCGGAGACGTTCTTTCAACAAGTGGGCTCGGCGGGAAATGCAGACACACAGGGCAGGTGGAGTCCGTGGGGCACACAAACACAGATCTGCTTTTCCTACAAGTTTGGCTCTAAGTGGACACTCTTTATGTTGAGTATACCCAGCCTGGTTTTCATCATCCCCCCCCAAAAAAGCTGTAGATGCAACAATTTGAGAAGGGCCTTTTGCTGTGGTCCGAGCACAGACGACCCACCGCACACACAGAGTGGGTGTAAAGACGTCCACAGACTCAGAACCTGCTCTTGGGCTCCGCACGCACAACCTGCAAAGGCCAACCCTCAGTGCCCGCGTCAGGAGACCGTCCCGGAACCACGCACAGCTGGATGGTGGGAAGACCGCCAGCGCAGGGCGCACAGCAGGGCGACTCTGCTGTCCCAGGCACCGATACCGTGTGCTCAGTGTCTGGCCACATTCACGGGCCTGAGGTGTAAATTGGCAAAAGCAGCCACGGCCGGCCACGTCCAGCGAAAGAAGGGGTCTCCACCACAGCGCAGTCCGAGTTTCCTAACAGGCACAGGAACGTGAGGAAGTAAGGGACTTTTCTAAAAAGGGCTTTAAAAAATGAGTGTGTGTATAGCCTGGAAGGCGGAGTCCGAGGGACCGTGTTTTCCACACCGGCCAGTGTGCTGTGAGGGGGGACTGGCCCCAGCGTGCGGTCCCCGGGCTCAGCGGTAGGCAGCACCCCACCTTCCCTCGACTCCCAGCCCCTGGGCGCCCTCTGTAACGTGAGGCAGAGCCGTGCTTCATTCCTGCTTGATGGACAGGAGGGCACCGCGGGCGACCACCGCCGTCCCCCACGCCACTGCACGGACCCAGGGTCACACCTTCTGCGCAGCCTTGGCCACCCGTCCCAGCACCAGGGCCTCCGTGAGCTGCATCCCACACAAAACTGAGGGCGGCCTGAGTGGAGGGTCTCCCGGGCCGTCTCCCACGTGGCCAGTGCCGGGCACGAGAAGGTGTAGTGTGGGGCGGGACCCCGCAGGGAGCTTCACGGAGAGGAAGGGGACCCACGATCACGGGGTTCCTGTGGGTGACGAGAACGTGACCGTGGGCCCGCCAAGGCGTCCGTCACAGGCATGCTGGGCGGCCGGGCCGGGCCTCTGGGCTGCGGAGGGGCGCCACCGGCCTCACAGGACTTTCTGGTGCCCGTTTGCGGACAGCTTGGCCGTTTCTGCATCCCTGCAGGCTGTGGGCAGGCGCAGCTTGCGGAGCCCTGCGGACAGACAGGAGACAGTGAGAGGGGCGGGGCCCTGGGCGGAGAGGACACAGGGCGGCGCCCGCCGGGGAGGCGAGGGTGACGTGCTGCGGCCCACCCTCAGCAGCCGCCCTCACCAGCCTGGTCCCAGCAGAGCCACTCTGCCCGGGGGGCCCAGCCCCAGACCAGCACGATCTGTGTCCCTGGGAAAGCACACTCGGGAGACACACCAGGACAGGGCCCCAGGCGGAAAGGCTGGGCGGCAAGACGCAATGCCCAACGGGAAGGGGGGAGAAATGCAGAACAACACGGTGACCGCAAGTGACACTTCACTCCTCAGAGGTGCTTCAGAGGCAAGAGCCCCGGTGGGGGCGACCGTGACCGCTGCACCACACAGTGGTCGCTCACAGAAAGCACCTCACTCAGCACGGTCCTGCGACCTCTCCAGGGACAGGACACGGGGTTTCTGTGCTGCAGAGGCCGCAGCGCACTGGTAAGATGGAGCAAGAGTCGGGCAGAGCCAGGCAGCACGCCCGCGGGAGAGGCCTCAGGACGAGGTGTCCGGGGGCTCACTCTCGGGCCAGGCTCTCCTCCACCAACCCCAGAGGGCTGCCCGCCGGCCACAGGCTCTGCAGATCGGTGCAGCCAGTACCTCTCTCCTCATCCCAGAGTCTGTCACAGGCACATCTGGGGGAAGTGGGGGGGGGGGGCTGTCTGATGGTGGGGGAGGGGAAACCAGTCCCAGAGGACACACTCTGGTCCCAGGGTGGCACCCCACGGTAGCACCCCAGAGTGACAGCAGCCGCCAAGCCCGCCGAGCTGAGGCCTCCAGACCCTCCCCGGGGGCCAGGACCAGGCTCTGGACCACAGGACCCAGGCCAGGTAAACGCACAGCAAGCCATCCTGAAACCAAGACACCGCCACCCTTCTGCACACGAGGGGGGCAGGCCGAGGGTTTCCCACAGGGCCAGGGGTGGGGAAGGTGAGCGCCCTGGGGTCACGTGTTGAGCTGAGGGTTACCTAGGGCCTTGAGCAGCTCCTCCCGCACGGCCGAGGTGAACTTCCTCACCAGGCACAGCGTGGTCACGACGGCAAACAGCAGGTTGTAGGACAGCACGGTGTAGAAACTGCCCAGCCAGTTAAACCTGCCGAAGTCTCCCAGCAGGTCGAACCTGGTGATGCCTGCAGGGACACGGAAGCAGCCCATGACACCGGTCCTCCCGCCTCCCTTCCCGCCCTCCACGGCAGGAACCGCATGCCACTCTGGGTGGGGGCGGGGGACACACACTGCCACTGCATGACGTCCTCCCCTCTGAGAGGGCACCTGTCCCCCACCAGAGACGGCTGGGCCTCCAGGGCCTCTATCCAAAGTCTGTTGCTCTGGGAGGAGAGACAGAGACTCGGCCTCCGCAGGCCTGCGACTGCAGTGCCCACAGCAGTGCCTCGCACACGCCGCACACTTCCTGCATCAGCGAGCCAACCACGAGCGAGTCCTCTCAGGAAAACATCACTCATCTGAACTGCATGCTCCAGGCTTGTCGAGTACACGGCGAAGCTGGAAATGCAGTGGCCGCCTCCTGATGCACTGCGGCTACTTAAAAAAACAGGTCCTGCCCTGGCTGGTGCAGCTCAGTGGATTGAGCACGGGCCTCAGTCCGATTCCCAGTTCACAGGATCGCAGTTCGATTCCCAGTCAGGACACATGCCTGGGTTGCATGCTGGTTCCCTGCAGGCCAGTTCCCAGCAGGGGATGCATGAGAGGCAACCACACATTGATGTTTCTCTCCCTCTCGCCTTCCCTTCCCCTCTAAAGATAAATAAATAAAATCTTTAAAAAAAAAAACAACACAGGTCCTCTTATTGAAACAGGGAATTTAAATGGCCGCCCTCTCCACCGAGTGGGGCCCGGGACCCACGCTGCTGGAAGGCAGGGAACAGCGAGTTTCCCGACCACTGGCCTTCAGTCCACCGACCTGCTTCAAGGGAGACAGTTCAGAGCCACACGGGGTGGCAGAGAGTCGTGGCCGCAGAGCACAGTAAAACCGAACCATGGGTGTCTGCTTTACGGACGGCCTGAGGACGAAGATTCACTTTGAAGTCAACTTCGCCCTGTGAGCCAACTTTGGTTGGAACTTAGCGCCTCCCCCTCGCCTGCGGCAGGGCAGGTCCCCAGAGACGGCAGACAGCCCTCCCATCTAAACCGTGTCACAAACCCGGCGGCTTCGCCAAGGAGCTCCCTGAAGTCAGGTCAACCCAGGGCCGGGGCCTCTGCCGTCGAAGGGCACTAAGCTGCCGCAGCACTTCAAGGGACAGGAGTCACAGAAACACACGACAGTCTCCCCACAGGAGGTCGAGGGACTAGACCGCAGTGGAGGACACACAGGCGCGACGCCGCAGGTCCCGGCTTCGTGCAGCTTCTCGGATCCCTAGTCAGAGACGCTGCTGGCGGGAAGGAGCGCACATCGAACTGCGAGGTGGTTTCTTAGACAGAACATGTGGTCCTCCTACCACACGCACCACGCGGTGTCAGCCCGAGATCCCAGGAAGCCGTTTATTTGACCTTTGGGGCCAAAGCTGCCCTGGCGAACCTGGCAGGAGCTGCGGGCCCTTTCCTGAGAGAAGCACGCCGAGGCCCACACACGGAACCTTGCTGCGTGACGCCTTCACGAAGACCCGCGAGCCCGCAGAACAGAACTCCCTGCCCAGACGGACTCTCCAGAAGAGTCTGCTCTAGTCTGAAACGTGCCGCACCACACGCCACCCTGCGCAGGCCCGGACGACCCAGCACGCGGCCGGTGGTGCTCACAAACTCTGTGGGGACTGGTCACTGACACACACGTGGTCTGCAGACGAAACGAAGCGTGCGAGGAGCCCTGTGACAGCAGAGACACACCAGCTCCAACAGTCTCTTCGCACAGCCACGGCCCTCCTGTGAGTTCCAGGGCACAGGCTCCGCCGCACTGGACTCCACCCCGACCGCAGCCTGCGCTCGCTGTCGAAACCGCCCGCCACACGCGCAGGGCACTGGGATGGGGCGCCCACAGAGAGCGGGAGCACACGCTCCGAACCCTGGGCCGCGGGGGTGGCTCTCCTAGAGCCTCTCCCTGGGCTCAACTGGGTACCCGGGGGGCCGGGGCCACGACCTGAGCGGAACCGCCAAGCGAAGGGCGAGGCCGCAGGTGCCCTTCTGTCCCCAGAACGACACTCAGGTCGCCCCGCAGACAGGAACCGAGGAGCCCGCCCCAGCTGCATGCTGAGGCGCCAGGCAAAGCCTTAGATGGACACGGGTGTCGGCGGAGTGTTCAAACCGCCCAACCAGCACTGCCTGAGCGAGGTGCTGCGCTGGACGGCACAAACCACCTTCCACCCCCGAGAACCTTCTGGGGGCCGGGACAGTCACTCCGCTGACCTTCTGAGATGCTTCCACCGTGGCAACAACTGACTTGTAAAATGTGCCCGTGTGTTAAAACGCCAACACAGCCCGGTCCAGGGGTCGGAAGTTCTATGAGCACTTTGGACCGTGCGGCCACCTGGCACCCGCCACCCTGTCACCAAGGGTCAGCCGTGCGTTGCTGCGAGGTTCTCATGCTAGCTGCGATTCTGCCACCAGGAGGGAGATGACAGTGAGTTTAAAATGCACACGCTAAACACGAGAACGACTCTTCAAATAACACAACCAAGACTTCCAGCAAGTAGGCCAACAAAAGAGGTAAAGTGAAGTCATTTCTTTTTTTAAAGATTTTTAAATTATTATTTATTTATCTTTAGAGGGGAAGGGAAGGAGAGAGGGAGAGAAACATCAATGTACGGTTGCCTCTCGTCAGCCCCTGCCGGGAACTGGCCTGCAACCCAGGCATGTGCCCCGACCGGGAGTCATTTCTTGGAATGCAACGTGTCCGGAAGGACGCAGATAAAGGGGACAGGGGACAAAGAAGAGGCAAGTCTAACAGAAAATGCACAGCGTTACAGGAGACTCAAAAACAATGGTATCGACAATCCTATTCAATGGAAATAGTCTGAATATCCAAACTCAAAGACGAAAGTCTGGTAAGAAAGCAAGACCCAAGTATACATGACTGACGAAAACCAGCTAATTAAATATGGACAAGGACGGGGGGAGGGGGGTTCACGAGAACAGCAAACGCACACTCTGTGAACCCCAGGAGCAGGATGAGGAGCAAAAATGGCTGTGTCGGTTTCACACAGAGGGGGCTTCAGGGCGGGGAGCATTACCGGGGGTAAAGAATGTCACCACCACCGTTGTAATCAGAAAAGGGTCGCTTCGTCAAGAGCGCATAACGATCCTAAATATTTATGCATCTAACGCTAGAGCTTCAAAGTACATGAAGCAAAACCCAACAGAACTACAGGAAGAAATGAGCAAACCCACAGTTAAGGGAACTTCCAAAATCCCTCTGTCAATAGGAATAACAAGTGGCTGGAAGCTCAGTGAGGACACGGGGACGTGGGTGACACTGTCAACCCACCTGACCGGTGTCTGCAGTGCACTCTCCCGTCCAGGGCCAGACCACAGCTTCTCCTCAAGTGAGAGCAGCGCAGAGCCGGCGCTCTGGTCCACACACACGTCTCCAACACACACGCGTGCACACACACACACACACACAACGGGGACTGGCACAGGCCAACAGCACCTTCCCTTCCCACCAGGCCCAGCAGCGATGTTGCTGCCACTGCGGTGCCGCCCGGTCTCGGGGGGACAGTGTGCCCGTGTCCTGCTGGTGTTCTCAGCCAGCTGGGCGCTCAGTTCTTAGTATAAATTGGCCCCTGACCACAGTTTACAATCCCGTGTTAACTGTCAGCATTTTAAAGCTGCATCTTGAGGCATGTCCATGCCTTTTGAGGAAATGTCCATGACAAATTCCACGTGAAGGTGCTCGGATGCATGTCCACAGACAGCTGCGCTGTCTGGATGACGCGTGGCTGTGACATTTCCTCAGGCGAGAGGGTGAGGCCCGGGGCCAGGGCGGTGGGCGTGGGGAGTGAGGGTGCACAGGCGGGCAGCGGCTCCGCTCTGATCTCGAGGACACTCGGGACACTTTCTCTGGTCGAAAACCCAAACCACGCACACACAGGGAGTGTTCAGCCCTGAGGACACCGGTGATCCATCAGAAGTTCATCAGTGCCACCCCCGACTGCTTTCTACAAAACAACTGAACACGGTGAAGTCGGGCCCCAATTTCCTGCTGAGAAGTTCTCAGGACGAGGTTTGGCATCATCAGTATTTCTTCATCGACGTCGTAGTCGGGGGTGTACGTGATGATCGACACCTCTGCTGCGCCTTTGCTGTTTCCGAGCCTCGCACTGAGAACTGGAGGGGAGGGCCCAGGGTGAAGACCAGCCAGGTACTGACCGCACCCCAAACGAAAAACCCCTCCAAAAAGGGTGATTACACAGAATCCCTTCACCGAGGAACAAACGGAGAATAATCTATATTATCTCCCGCAAGATGACGGACTGGATGGAATGGTGATTGGGAGTATGTGGACCCAACACAGAGGAACTCAAGCCGACTCAAAGGGTGAGCGCTTCTGTGTTCAGGTCACAAGCACGTTTTTTAACACCGGCATCTGTGCCCAGTCTAACTGACCAGTCACAGAAAGGACCTGAGGACGAAGAAAGAACTCCAAAAGCAAATTTAGAGTGGAAATTAGTAAAATACTGGAAGGTCTGCCGGTTACCGCGGAGAAGAACGTTCTGGGTAAAGGAGGCTTCAAGCGCGGAAGCGGAAACCTGTCAGCCACCCTGCTGTTCCTCCATCAAGCTCAATGCAGAACCTGGCGGCCGCCAGGCGAAACCCGCCCCTGCAGAGGCCACTGCCGCCCTCCCGACACGTGACCACAGGACGGTCTGGGTGTCCGCAAGGCCTGACTGGGTCTGGCTATACCTGCCAACATCCCCTCCCGTCACCCGGAGGGTCTATTGTTTATTAAAAACACGGACATCAGATTCCCCAGATGTCGGATTCCTGAAAACTGAAGCCTGAAGCAGCAGCAAACAACGTTTTTTGTGCTTCCTATAAATAATAAAGCTATCGTCTATGTTCACTGCATTTGACTAAAAACACATGGTCAAACTGATCCCACACACCTTTGCGGCCAGTGGTGTGCTTATAAAATCTACGTAGTGGTAATTTCTCAATTAGTACAATTAGTACTAATTTTGCAATTAGCACCATTTTCAAATATAAGAAGCTACTCTGAGAGCAGTCTTTGATAAATGTGCCGTATCACACCAGACCCATAGTTCATGCCCACGGTCCACGCCTACGGGGCAGCAACCACAGGAGCGGGCAAATGTTTCTAAAAAACCACAGAACACCTCACCGACTTTGTATGCAGGACTCGATATGTTTTCAACTGGTAACTGAAGTTGCAGTCGTCACTAAGACGCTGTTCAAGGGAGAGGAAAGCCGCATGGCTACAGGGAGGCCACGCGGCCCCGAGCTGCCGGGCTCCCGGGGAGGCAGGGGCAGCGCAGGACAGCGAAGTGCCCGGCCTGGCATTTGGTGGTTCCACACACCCTCTATTCTAGTCGGATAAGCTTTTCAGCCAGTAAATCAAAATCCCGTTATACAGTAGGGTAATATTCGTGACAATCTCTATATTTTATCTTCTTAAAATCAAAGACTCACTTCTAAAGAGTTAATAGAGGAATTACAAAGTAACTCTCGAGTTTGCATTTCCCATCAGGCCGAAATAAAGCTTTTTCTTTTAGTCTAGAAATCTGCTTTTGTAGCCTGTGAAAAGCCTCCGTGAATCTGTTCAGGGCATTTACTCCTTTTCATCTATTCAGCGCCACCGGCAGAGCGGGCGAGCGTGCGTGCCGCCGCGCACAGCACACGTGACCGCTGCCCCTCCTGCCCCGGCTAATCCTGTTTGGACAGCTGGGCCGGCGTTTGTGAGCCGCGTTCCAATTGTTCCATCTTCTGCTTCTTCCTCTTATTTATCTCTACGGCAAACTACTCAGGAATTTAAAGTGCTGATCTTCAAACGCAAATTTTACCATTAATTTGTCTTTGTTGTATTAAAACTATACTCAGCATGTAATTTTCTTCTGTAGAAGCAGTAAGTGTAACTGTTAAGAATTTTAAATTTAAAAAAAGAATTTTAAAATTCAGAGCACGGTGAGTTTCATAAATGGCAAAGTGACTGTACATAGGACAATTAGCTACCAATCGAGTCTCAGAAGTGCACCTTTGGCATTTGCAAGATTCGCACATGATAAGCGGACGGGAAAACAGCGACTGGCCTTATGAAGCCCACACAAAAGAAGTGCGGGATGAACGAGCTCTGTGTGAGTGCGCAGAGAGCAGCCCCTCTGCAGGTACGGAGAGCCCTCGCTCTCTGTGAGAGCACGGCCCCCCCAGAAGAATGACAGAGGTGATGGGAACGTTGAAGCTCGCACCCTCTCACCTGGGTCCCGAGTAAACAGCGATGTGATGGGAGGGCTGAATCAAAGCCACTCGGAGTCTCTGGTGACCCCCCTCGTGAGCCACAACCAGGCCAGATGATGGGGTTTCCCTGACCACCGGCAGCACTCTCGGGTCGAACCCCGAGTCTGGAGACCAAGCGGAGCTCCCGCGGACTGTCTGCAGCGACGTCCAGCCGAGAGCTGCGCAGGCAGAGCCCACACAGGCAGTACAAAGGCCACGTGAAGATCTCCGGCTACTCTCGAGACAAAGGGAAACGCCTCACTTTTAAAGACAGTCACGATCCTGTCCACTGACACACTGAGAAAACTTCGGAGGGCAGGCGCGGGAGGCCCCAGAGACCGGGCAGCCCCTCCGACCAGCGCGGGCTCCCCGCGGGCTCCGGCTGCTGCATGGGCACAGAGCAGCTGAAGATGAGTCAGACAGATCCCAGTTTCCTCCACCACGTACTAAATGATAAGTTCTTAAAATTTTTCGTGTGAGAAAAATTGGTTTGATATGTTCTAAACATTAAACACTTTTTAAAAAACATAGCTGGGGTGGGGGGTGGTAAATGCAGACAACTGTAATTGAACAACAATAAAATAATAAAATAAATAAAAATGTAACAACAACGAAGCAGTTTCCTCACTACAAATTCAGAAGCTTAACTAGTCGGTAAACAAAAAAAAGCCAACTGTTTGAAGAGACATATTTTTAAATAGTTTAAAAAAGTAAATGGACTCCATGTAGTAGAAGTGCCCTCTGGTGCGGCCCCACACAATGAGGCCCATGAGGTGCAAAGCATTATGGGAGGGGGCTCGGCCTTTCGGAATCAGAGCAGAGAGGAAAGCTGAGCGGAGACACAGCCCTTGGACAAAGGCGCCCCGAAAACTCACCCAGTGTCCTGGACATCACAGGCAGTGCGGAGCTCAGGACCAATAGGGACACACAGTTGCCGATGATCTGGTTGGGGGTGAGGAAAGCCAGGCAGGTCAGCAAAAAGGTGACAAACAAAACCCACCGCCTCCCGGGAGGGCGCTGCCCATCCCAGGGTCCTGCCACACCGCTAACCGCTTTGCATGCCGTCCACTACAGAGTTTAGACACGAGGAAAAGCCTCTGGGCACATCTAAAGCCCTGCCTGTAAGTTCTAGGGAACGTCCACAGCGCCGGGCACGGACACAAGTTCACAGACGCTTTGGTCACTGCGCGCCCCAGACAGTGTGTTGGAGTTACCGCCTGGGCTGCCCTTTCACAAGGCCCTGCCGTGGACCGGGCAGCAAAGAATTAATACATTTAATATTTCCGACTCTATTTTTAAAACCAACCACCGCCCAAGGTACATATATAAGATTTACTTCTAACATGTTTAAATATCATAAAATTTTAATACCAAAAAGCTAGAAGTTCAAAACACATAAATCTAGTAACTCATTTTCTGTGTAAACTATGCTTACTCTTCCATAAGTGAGAGCTGAAAATACTGATTAATACTTGTGATTACTTAAACTAGATGCTAAGGATCTCAAGAACTCGTAGTACTTTAGATATATCAATAAATAGGTACATAGACAAATAAATAAAGAGAAAATACAGTCGTTCTTAAAATAGGGCAACAATATGGAATGTATCCCCAAATAAAAGAAGCCAACAGCTCTCCTTAGTTACTCGTCATTGTCAGCCTGTGGGAACGCTTCCCAAAGCCGCGGTCGCCGCGTACAACATCCCAGGACGTTCCGAAGCCAAGGACGCATTGTAAGAAGTCAAATCAGCCTCGGACTGCAAAACGTTTCTGAATAGGACTCTTCCGTCTTGCTTTAATTATTCAAATCTGAAATACTTGGTCTCTGCTACTTGCAGCAACAAGGCTCTTCAGACCTCAAACAAGCCCGTGAAACACGGTCAGCGCTGCCCGAGTGGCTCATTAGCAGAGGTTTTCTTTGGAGGAAAAAGGGTCCTTTCAGGGGCCCTCTGCAGCCAGCTAACCAGCTCTGCGCCCGCGCCTTTCCAAGTGAATGGACGCCGTCCAAATTAAACAGAGCACAGCCTTTTCCCACTCGGTCAGCGCCTTGACAATCTTCCAGTTTGTGTTTACGCAACTTACAAACAAATACCTATCAGAGCAAATGAACCATTCGGAGCGATTACTCCATAAAACACTCTGGTCTGCAAGGCAAAGGGGAGGCGCCACCACCTGAGACTTGACCTTACCTTCGTCATGGTCGTGTCATCCTTTCTGGGAAGAAAGTCTCCGAAACCCCGGAGGCTATAGAAGCCGACGACAGAGGACACCATGAGATAGCTGTGGGAGTCAAGGAGAAAGCCTCCCAGGAATGCCGGCCGCGCCAGCTCTCAGTGGGCTGCACAGTCTGCAGGCCCGGAGGGGACACAACACAAAACCCAAGGCCACTTGGAGTGCCTGGGGAAGAATGGCTTGTTTTTTCTTCCAGGCAAGTGTCTTAGTGAATTGCCACTGTCCCAGAAAACTAGACAGAAAACTTGTTAACAGACAGAATGTTCCGTTGAAGAAAGGATACAAAATCAAAATGATTTCAAGTGCGGCTCCCACAAAACCAAAAGCAGAGAGAGAGGCATTTCCTATCCCAGGCCCCTGGGGGGAAAAAGAAACTCTTTCAGAATTCAGTGACACCATTACATTTGGTTTCCCTAAAATTGTTGTTTCATAAATACGGGACGGTTGAAATTTGGGTTAACACCCTGGAATAACATCTAGACTTTAAAGGACAAATGGAACGAGACATCAAACCAAGTTCATTAACTAATTCAACCACATGTTAACAATTTTAACAAGCTCAAACCATTTCTGATTTATCTCAAATTTAAGTTACTTATCAAACTAATGGGATTATGTGTAGTGTGAAATCCTGACTAGTCTTGGAAGAAATCTTTTAAAAACCTACTAGTACAATAGGAATACAATATATAATTAGCCCTACCCTGAGGCAGCGCATACAAATCACTCAGGGAGCATGTGTCCAGAGTGAGGCCAGGAAGGGCGGGAGTGTGCACAGCCCTGTTCCTACCTCTGGGGCTCCCTTGCCCCCAGCCTTCCTTGGATAGTCAGAGTTTTAAAAGATATAATAACTTAAGGAACCCAGATTTTTTTAATGTAATGCTATAAATTTTTTCCTAAACACTACACCTATTCTCAAAACCTATCTTTATCTGGGACTTAAAAAAACAACAAAGAGAAAAGTAGTATATGTCAAGGAGATCAAATAGGCAAAAAATATTATTTCTTACTGAAGTGGGAATAATATTTTCACAGCTTAATAACTAAAGGAACTACATGAATATACATGACTTATTTTACTATCAGCTTTTATTAGGTCTAACAGAAA
Source organism: Artibeus jamaicensis (assembly GCF_021234435.1). NCBI lineage: Eukaryota > Metazoa > Chordata > Mammalia > Chiroptera > Phyllostomidae > Artibeus > Artibeus jamaicensis. The sequence continues at coordinate 5,845,806 of NW_026521936.1, forward strand.
TACCAGGATGGTTTAGAAAGTATAGTCACACTGTGAAAAAATAAACTGATAAGTAATATAGTATTTTGACCTGGCTGGTGTGGCTCAGTGGATTGAGCCTGGCCTGAGAACCAAAGGGTCACCGGTTCAATTCCCAGTCAGGGCACATGCCTGGGTTTGGGCCAGCTGCCCAGTTGGGTGCATACGAGAGGCAACCAAGTGATGCATCTCACCCATCAATGTCTCTGCCCCTCTTGCTCCCTTCCCTCTCTCTAAATAATAAAATAAAACCTTACCGTATATATGTGTTTTATATACTTTTTAATTTAGGTATAAAGAAATAAGTACAGCCATGGAAAATTCATGCGTAACTAAGGACAAAGAATTTCTTGACTTTTGTGGATCTTTTGAAGAAGAACTGACTCATGCCAACACCGAGAGAGCGCACTGACTGACGGGTTCCGGGAAGATCCCCCCAAAACACGCGAGGCAGCCCATCAATCGCTTCAAATCAGGCACTGGAGGAACGGTGGCGCCAGCACCCTCTGGCCTCCCCTCGCCCCCCAGGCCCAAGGAGCATAGCACCCCGGCCGGGAGGACCAGGGTGCTCTCGTGGCCAGAGAGGGAGTTTGGGGCAGAGGTCACGGGACAAACTCTGTCACTTCTTTATTAAGTTGTCAACTGAAACACAAACCCTTTGTTTGTCTCATGCAACCTTCACGAGTAATTGTTTCTTTCTCTAGAAACGATGCACAGACGGCTTTGACCATGGTTCACATTTACAGGCTGTGACCATTTCCTGAGGTCTCCCTTCTACGGGGCCTCCTTACGTGTGTGCGTAACGAAATTCGTTTTTTTCCTGCTCTTCTGTGTCACATCGGTTTAGCTCTGAGACCAGCCAGAAGAACCTAGAAAGGCAGAAGAAGAAATCTTCCTCCCCAGCAACGGGGATGAAAAGCATTTTGGAAACATTCCATGTCGAGAGAAGGGGGCCTGCCCGGTGCGGTCCCTCCCCACTGGGCACCGTGCTGTGGGACGTAGGACTCAGCTGGAGTGCGGTGTACAGCAGTGGGCTAAAAAGGGGACAGAAGCCAACACCGCAGGTGACTTGTGGCTCTGTCGGCAGGACTGGGTCTAAACCACAGACAAAGGCTGTGGGTGAGCAGGCTGCTTCTTGCCACGATCTGTTAGTGGGAAGAGGTGCTGGAGCCCGAGGGGGGGCCCACACCAGTGTGGGGACCATGATGGTAACCGACGGTGCGGCGTCCTAGGAAGGTGTACAGTGAGACTGTGGCTACAAGGATCAGCCTTGGGAAGAACGGGTGTCAAGGTGGACTGAAGGGAAGGAATTAGGACAGAAAATGGCCTTTCTCTCTGAGAGGACAAGTTTACCCTCTGGTTCAGAGAGAGAAGCGCATCAAAAGTTAAGAGTCCGAAGTCCCCTCTATGGGGAATGGGAAAAGTGGCTGACTTAGAAAACATACTGAAATGTCAAATTAAAATGCTACTTTATCCAAAAGTTTATGGAAACATCTAGAAAAACAATGTCAAATATGAATATGTAGTTCTAATTACCTTCTTTTTTAAAAAAATTTTATTCACTTATTTTTAGAGAGAGGGCAAGGGAGGGAGAAAGAGAGGGAGGGAAGCATCAACTCCGGAGAGAGACAGTGATTGGCTGCTTCTCGAGCGCCCCCTACTGGGGACCTGGCCTGCAACCCAGGCCTGTCCCTGACTGGGGATCAACCGGTGACCTCTCAGTTTACCAGCTGCCACTCAAAGCCCTGAGCCGCACCAGCCAGAACTGTAATTACCTTCTTTACAGAGAATATTTTCAAATCAGCTAATTCACAGAATTTAATAAAAGTATCCATTTTTAAACAAGAGAGGAAAGTAAGTTAATTTATAAAAATATACCTCTGACTCTCCTCCAGTAACCAAATGCTTTGACTCGGTGTCATAAAACATGTGATTCTTTTTCATAAAACCCAGTGAATCCATTTAGGAAACTCCTCACATGTCATTACTTCACAGACTCACAGGCAATGTATTTCAGTAAAACAAAGATATATTCTCATATAAAGTGTAAATGAAACTCTGACTCTTGACAAAAGGTCCAGGCAATCCAAAGCAGGAGGTCAGCAACAAAATCTCAGTTGCCAGCCCCGCCCGGGAAGGCTGCTCACATGAAGAAACGTGCACACGTGAAGAACATGCAGGCAGGAGGGCGACTGTTCCCACCGGCTTATCTGAAACGGGATGTACGTGCAGGACACTTTTGCAAAAGAGGGGCATTCTAAAACATTATACCTTACCCTTGTCCCCTTTGGCATGGCCGTTTCATCGACCAACAGGCGGAGGATATTACAAGCCACCAGGAGAACCGAAATGGACTGCAAAACAAAAAGTCAGCCGTCAGCCCTCCGTTCCCAAGCCGCTTGGCCAACACACACACACACACACACACACACACGCAATGACGTGCGTGGCCGTCCAACCGCGTCCTTCAGGGACGAGGAAGGGCGGTCAGGACCACGGTTCTGCAGGTGGGCCTGGAGTGGTCGGACTGTCTGCGAACACTCCAGAGTGAATTCTGAAGGACCCTGTAAACTACCCCAGCCTCAAAGCTCAGGATAAAAGCTAATACCGTAGTAGATCCATTTACTGACTGATTTCCCCGACTGGAGGTCCAAAACTGCCCACGTTTTTAAAAGGGTTGAAATGCTGCCGAAACTACTCTCTTAATGTGGCTTTCACACCGCGTCACAGAGTCCACAGCGGCGTCTGCAGCGCCCTGTCTCTTCTTGGCGGCTAATGAGATGGAAGGACGGACTCCCTGGTTTCGTGAAGAAACCGAGAAGCTCCAGACCCCTTCCCGATCACACTGGTGTCTGTTTTTGCTCCGTCGAGTGTGTGCGAATGACGGCATGGATGCGTGCAACCTCACTGGCAGACACCGGCTTCCCCGACCCGCTCGGCGGAGGGGCCGCCCCGCGAGGACGGCGAGGTGGGCGTCTCGGCCTCGCGTGCTCTCCACGGCCGGGCCGGGCTGCGCTTACGGTCACGACGAGGAGCAGGACCATGACAGCAGGGTACACCAAGTTCCTCTCCCAGGCTGACGCCTTCTTCCGCCGCTCTAGTGGGAGGGGAGACAGCAGGACGAGGTCTCAGTGGCTGCCAAGGACAGTCTCCAGGTGCAGGTCCTCCCACTACAACCAAGCTGTTACTTTTACGTAAGTTCTTTTAAAAAGAGCATAAATAATTCAAAGGTCTCCTTTACAAATTATAGAAATCAGAGTTTTAAAACCAGATTACTACATTACACAGTTCAAGCCTGTGATGCTTGAATTTCAGTTCTGTGATGAAATCAACGGTCCATGAACGGCTTACTCTGAAAGTGCAGAAAAACCCTATGTGACAGCGGACCCCCACACCGATTCAGGTCTGAGTGAATGAAGCAGCAGCAGGAAAACCCCGCCCCTCGTCTCCCAAAAGCAGGCTCCCGCTGGCCCCTACAAGGTCTGCCCCCGTCGCCCCAGCCCTCACACCATGAACAGCTGGACCCTTTAATAACTCTAACCCTTCAGTAGCTGTGCGAGAGGCACCAGAGAGCCACCACGGCAATCAAAACGGAGGGGCCTGTGGTATGGGGGATGCACGGAAAAGAACACGCCCCGTCACACCACATGCCAGGAGGAAACTGCCCGCCCCGCAGAGCTGAGAGCTCACAGAAACCAGTGGCCGAGGGAAGCCCACCTGCCGTGGCAGAGCCTCCCGCACACTCCGCGGAGCCAAGGACACAGAGATCGGCGTTAGGGGCAGCCACGCAGCCAGAACTCAAGTGGCAGGGCACGGGGAGAAGAGGAAAGGGGATGAGCATCTGACAGGCAGCCACCATCCCCGTCGAGGCCTCCTGGTGGCGGCTGAGAGGAGGGCAGGAGGGAGGGTGCCGCTCAGAGGCAGAGAAGCCAACCAAGCGCAGCCCTGTCAGGCTCCTGGTCTGTGCAGGAGAAAACCAGGGTTCAGGGCCCACAGGGAAGGCGGCATGACAGCCAGCAACAGCGGGCTCTCAGGGCCCGGGAGGAACCCCGGTGAACACTAACGCCCAGTTCAGATGACCCCCGGCCCGGACGGACCAAACAGATCTGTCCCGTCTCTAACTGCCTACCGGAAACAGAGTCAGTCCTCTCAAAAAGGGGAAAGACCATCCACTTTTCTGCGGTTATGCTAAGAAACATCTAGCATTCAATCCAACAGCATAAGGAGACGGAACCAAAAAAGAGAGACTAGCAACAGACTTGCAGGTGGCCCGGCGGCTGGGCTCAGCAGGAAGCGGCCTCCGCTGCCCGATTAAGAGGCTCAGTGAGGGAGATGACGAGACCGTAAGTGTCACAGTTTGAGTGCAGAAAAACAATCAACGGGAACATCTACGACTGAGAAATACTGTAGCCCAAAGTAACAGTTTGAGAGTTCTGAAGACAGTCGCACCAGCAAAGACAGAGAAGCGGCAGACAGATTAGGAGGAAGACGAAGACCAAAGGGAACCTTCAGAGCCCCTCCAAGGGCAGCGACGCGGCTCTGAGGCAGACCCCAGACCCTGGGACGACATCTGCCCAGTGTGGAAACCACCCAGTGAGGATCCCATGGCAGCACCAACGCCCTATGAACAAGAAAGCAGGGCCCGAATGTTTCCAGACAGACAAAACCTGAGCGAGCACTCGTGGCCAGCAAACCAGCACTACGTGGAACCCGCCCAGGCATTTCCCAAGTGGAAGATAAGCAAATGCCAGCAGCACAGAGCAGCCCACACAAACTGAGACTCCAAAGCAGCCGCACCGCACCCAGCACGGCCGCCTGCTGCCCTTGATGTGCGGCCACAGGGGCCTCCCAGGGGCCCCGTGGGGACGCAAAGTGACACAGCCGCCAGGGAGAGCAGCTGGGCGACGTCTGAACAAGCTGTACACGCACATACTCAGTGACCCCACTAGTCCACTTCTAACCAAGAGATGTGCAGAAGAGCATTTACATCAACACCACTCTGGGCAGCACAAGACTGGAAACACATCACAGGCTCATCAACAGCAGGAGGCAGAGAGCGACTCCCGGCGATACAACGATGCCAGTTGTGAACGTGACTGAACTGCAGAGATGACTTTTGCCGACAGGGTGCTGGGCCTGTACTCATGAAAACAGGGATGACAGGGACCAGAGCTCCCATCTGCCTGAAACAGTTAAGAAGCCAAAACATACCAGCATGTGCAACGACAGTTTTCAAGGCCTTTGGACACTGGTCACTGAGGGACAGAGGTCTCTGGAAGGGGACACAAGTAGAACATCCCTGTGTCTGTCCCGGCTTGCTGTCTGAAGAGAATTCCAGCCCCAGTGCAGGGAGCAGGACTGGGTGGAGCCCAATGCGTGCCTGGAGGGGAGGACATGCAACAGGAGTCTGGAGACACCAAGCCAGAAGGGTTTCGCTGGGCAAAGCATCCAAGAGGGGACAACTGCACAGAGAGAGAACTCCAAGGAGGGTGGAGGGCAACGCCCACTCAGGCACACAAGAGAGAACACCTGGCCAATGGAAGCACCACCCGAAGGAAGAAGAGAAGGAGCATCTGATCATCACAAAGGGCCAAGAAGCATGCCACATCCCTGAGATCCAGGGGCACTGGGCAGAGCGCTGAGGGGGCCCAGTCTTGGTAGCGGGGCACCACTAGCTCAGAGGAGTGCCCTTCCAGTCCAGCCTACCAAGTCTGCAGGGCAAGCCCTGATGCCATCGACTATTTCTGTGTAACTGCGCTGCAGCCCAGAACAAGCTCCGCATTCACAGGAGCACAGAAGTACCAGCACGAAGCTATGCAAGACTCACAGGGCCTACTGTGCATCAAAAGCGCCCGTGCATGCAAAAAAGCACAGAACACAGTAAGTCCGCTGATGGAAACTTCTCCAGGACACACACAGTGTTCGGGGGAGCAGACAAAGACACTGAAAGCATCACTGCACTGCACCCTGCACACTCCGAAAGGCGCGGCACGCAGACCGAACACACTCGCTGGGCAGGTGGGAGACGCAGGGCAGGCCTGGACAGAACCTCGAGAGGGAGACCGCGGCATCTGGAAAGGGCAGTAGGTGGGATCCAGCGCAGGTCAGACGCTCCAGAGAAAGGTCAGTGAGCATGAAGACGGCGCAGAAACCATCCAAACTGACCCACGCGGAGCAAACAGAAAACATGAACAACAAGGGAATGTCCTTGAATTGTGGGGCCACTTCACGGAGCCCTTGAAAAGGGAGGCACCAACAGAAGAAGGAAAACTATTCGGAGAAATAATAGCAAAAACTGTCCATGTTAGATGAAAACTATAAATTCCCAGGTCAAAAAGAAGTCAATGAACCCAAAGGATGGGAAACAAAGAAAGCTTCTCAGAGGCACATCACAGACCAACCGCCCTATATTGGGGTGAAGAGGGTCTGAGGAGAAGACACAGACACAGTGAAAGGTGGGGGGCCAGCAACGCTGTGGTTGGAGTCGGTCCCGTGAAAGGCAAGGGAGCAACACCTGTGAACACAGGTATGTCTGAAAAGTTCATTCTGTACACACACAAAACAAAAAAAGTGAGTATAAATATAGGCTTAGCCTTTGCCCAAACCAACGCACACTCTTTCTCGATGGCTTTGGACAGAATGAAAGCTTGTAATATAAACAAAGAGTTTACAACTTTTGAACATTTCAAACAGGAAAAGTCTTTAATAAAACACCAAGACCAAAATGGAAGTCAAGGAAAAAACGTGCCGTACCTAATTTCGTCTTCAGAGCCTTCACATTTTCCAGCTCTTGCTGCAACGCCACTGCAGAGTGCTCCGCTGACGAAGACAACCCTGCCGGAAGCAGAAATACTTACTTCAGAAGCAGAACAACAGAACTAGGAGCACAGAACAGGCAGCCTCACAATACATTACAATGTAACAGTGGCACTCACAGTTCATTACAATGTAACAATGGTACCCATGATTTGTTACAGTGTAACAGTGGCACCCATGATTTGTTACAGTGTAACAGTGGCACCCACGGTTCATTACAATGAAAAAGTGGCACCCACAGTTACAGTGTAACAGTGGCACCCTATGAGTCAGGACCCTATGAGGATGAACAGGAGGCTGCCGTGGCCCACAGGAAAGCACATCCTTTTTTTACCACTTAACACTTCCACATCTGACACGTTTCCTAGAAAATGTGCTACTTTGGTAAGGCTCTTACTTGGTCTATTATTAATCTGTATCAGTTGTAAGAGTATCACGTGCTTATTATAAAGAGGAAGTCAATGTCCCCTCCCCACCCCACCCCCAGTGACCATAGCTATCAGTCTGGTGGGCCCCACCACACCATCCCCACCTCCATACACACAGTCGCATGCTCACGTGAGCCTCACACACCCACGTGGACTCTGTACCCGTTTCATAAGAACAGGTCAGTCTGTCACATCAGGGCACCCCGTCCTTCCGACCCAGTCACACAGTCATGTGGGCAGGGCCAAGTCCCTAACAGCTGAGTCCCATTCCACAGGCCGGGTGTCCTTAGGTTTTATTCACAGTTACTCCACTTGTCACTATCCAGGTTCTCCTCAATGTTCTGCCAGCACAAACAACGCTGCAGTGGACATTTCTCTATGTATGTCCAGTACACCCTGAATCCCTTGTCTCTGTAGGCCGGATTCCCGAAACTCAGACGGCTGAGGCGGAGGGCGTGATTTACAGATAAGAGATGTTTAAAGTTTATTTCCCTTCAAATATTATAATTTGTTATCATAGCTTCAGTTAATGTAATACTTTATTCCCACCAACAGCTTTTGACAGCATCTATTTTCCCATCTTCCCTGGCACTGGACGTTATAACTCTTCAGTTTCTGCCAGTTCGACTCGTAGAGACGTTTCCTTATTGTTACTTGCACCTCCCCAGAGGCGGTCGAGCACCTTCCGTGCCCAGCCAGCACGTGGGTTCTCCCTGTTCACGTTCTCTGACTGTTTCTCTAAAGGTCTATGTCCCTCCATATTCCTTCTGCATTACCTGCTGAATCTGGAAACAGAAAGATTAAAGCCCCCCTTAGAGCTTCACTTGGTCAGGCTCTCCACGGTTTGGTTTTTCCGCGTGTCTGCACTAGTCTGAGTCCTTTCTGTCCCTGGGAGACGGGGCCGTCTTCCTCATGAGCCGCGCCTCCCACCACCACGTAAGGAGCCTCCTAGTGTCTGATGCCTCCCAACTTAAATTCTGTCTGCGCCTTGAGCTCCGCTCTCTCCCGGTTTTCACCTGCCTCGCTTACACAGAAGAAACAAAGAGAGCGTCGGACTGAAGACATACGTTCGCCTACTGAGGGTCACGCCGCGTCAGTGACACTTCACTGCACAAGCACAACAGACGTAGCCCCCGAGGTGTTCGGCCCGCACAGGCGCCATCTCCCTTCGTTCACTGCCACTGCGCCCTGCTCCCCTAACCAGGCTGGACCAGCCCTCAGCCGGCGACAAACACACGTGGAGGGAAAGCTCTTGGGGACAGGGGGCGACGTGGGCAGAAACACAGACTTGGGAGGCATAAGTCTCCATGCTGGGGGCCTCTCGGGGGGCAAGCAGCACTTCACCCCCAAGGCAGGGGCTGCAGGAGGAGCCCCCGCCCCACACGGGCCGTGGGCCCCAGGGTGCACGAGGAGACTCAGGGCCCGGCTCCGAGCTGCAGCCCTGCCCAGGTCCCTGGGAGAGGTGAGTGCTGCCCCTCCGCCCGCCCACTGGGGAAGCCGGGGGCCTTGAACACCCTGGATGTTCTCAGTGTCCCCAGAACCCGAGTGGGATCATCTCTCACGTCAATATACAACTTACAAGGGAACGGGGGTGAGCACAGAGCCGAGATGTCCGGGTAGAGTGCCCCCAAACTACTCAATTTTAACTACAAATCTAGTTCAGCGTTTCTGCTAGCCAGAGCAAAGAGGGGAATAACCAAGTTACCAGGCTAATGGATGTTTCCATATAGCAAGGAACTTACAGTGAAGTGCCACAGCATTGTAAGATTTTCAAGTGTCCTTAAATGTAAAGGTCTTAGTAAGTACATTTTACCTTTTGCCCCACTTTGTGTAAGTTACACAGTGGGTCTCTGTAGTTAGTGCCCAGTTAAGTTCTGTGTCTGATTAACAACCAACACAGTTCCCAACTGTAGCCCCTTCCCTGGACGGGTCAAGAGGCGTTACTCCGGCGGCTGGTGCAGTGCCACAGACATAACCCCACGGCATCCAGGACTCGGAAAGGGGGTGTGGGTCAGGGTAACGATGCTGCTGCTGCCGCCACTTTAAAAACACGGGAAGGACGTGCATACTTTGTAGGCACGATGTCTACGAACCTCAGCACAAATGCCTAGACTGACCCAAGTATTATTTTTCCAAGGAAAATGACGAAAGCAGTATTTCTGAAATGCCGTGTGCTTACTTTGGGTAACACAGTGCGAGGCACCCAGTAGGCAGTTAATAAATACTAACTTCACACAAACATCAGGAAAACATTCGTACTGTCCTCAAAGAAATTGTGCTTCTAGGACACAGCCAGGCTCATCAGGAGTAAGAGATCTCAAAGACACTCCTGTCGCTGGGCACAGCAGCATCTCCTAGGTGAGCACAGGGGCCTCCCGTCTGGGTGGGGCCCTGCACGGTGAGCGCCCAGGACAGCACCACGAAGGCCGTGCGTGGGGAGGAGCCCCGCCCACCGCAGACAGCCCTGGCACATGACATGGACTCAGGGCGAGCCAGCAGCATCGCCACGACACCCTGCAGAGCAGCACCACGGCCACCTCATCTCAGAACGGGCTGGACGCTCGCGGCAGCTGTCTAGTCGGTAAGGCAAACTGGCAGACAAAACCTGTTTGGGCGAGTCGGGAAAAATAAAAAGGGGTTCTCCAAAACAACCACAGGCAGCTCGTTTAAGGTCAATTTAACGGTATTACTCTGTTTCCCTTCCAGCCTCGACACAAGGTTTCCCTACCTCAAAGGAAACTGTAAGAGTATCTATTTGCATTCCCCCAGGTGATTGGCAGTTCAACACCAATTAGTTCAAAATTACACTGTTACTAGCGTGCAATAAAAACAATACCTTTCATCTTCCTTACATCGGGAAGGATGACTTCAGAGCCAATAACTTTGATCAAGTAAGTATTTTTGATCCTGCCCCACCCATCGCCTTGGATTCAGGAAAACTGATAGCTGAAGGCAACCTTTCCCGGCTTTCCTCTGAGGCTGGAAGACTCACGTGCTATGGAAAGTGTTTTGATACTCTGTTTCCAAGAAAACAGGATTTCCCAAAGCCCAGCATTTCCCAACCACTGAGGTGTGTCTTCTCTCCGCACATCAGACAGCCCTAACTGACAGACACATGTTCAAGGGCAGACACGAACTATCTGGCTTAAAATGTACGATGTCTGATTTCTTCAGACAAATCTGAGTCTCTGCTCTGTGTGCAAACCACCCAAAAACATTCAGCCAGCAGCACACATGTCTCCCGGACAGCGCAGCCCCTGAGTGCAGCCCCACGGTGAGCCATGAGTGGGGCAGGGGCTTCTAGGACAGACCACTTCACTCTGCAATCCAGCACATAACCGAAAGACTCAGGCAGAAGACCTGTTGTTATCTGGCAGCAACTCTTCGAAATCTAGACTCTGTTCCTCACTGCTGGCCAACCAGGGTGCTCTCCCACACCAAGGAGGGGGGCCCCCAAGTCCTGCCAGTCACTTCGAGTGGCTCAAGCAAATGCCGCTGCTACTGTGTCCCAAGACACCCAACAGGCCACTGAGCACACAGTCTCCACCCCCTACGCCCGCACCAGGCCTGCCCACCACCCCGCACGGGTGAGGCAACTGCCCCCAGAGCTGTGGAAAGGTGGTAGGGACTCCGCCCCTGCGGTGCCTCTGCCCCCCACAGCGGAGGCCACAGCCCTCACATCCTGACGCTCCAGTTCCCATTCTGTTCCACTCGCAATGTGATACTGGCTTAAAAAACAGCTTCTGTCTACTTCTGACATAACCACAGGTATATGGCTTGGTGCGCAACCCAGAAACACCCAACTTCCAACACAACTATGGAAACGCAAATGCACCTCCGTTATAAGCGATTACAAGCAGGGCAGACAGCACTAAGTGATGAGCTTCAGGAACATCCGTAACGCTATGGACAACTGACTCGACCGGCTTTTATTCGACTTTAGATACAAGCGCTTGGTCGATGCTGAAGACCTTAACCTAGACTGTTTCTCAACTTCAGATTTCTCTGCATCCCCATCGAGACACCGTTCTCCAAACAGGCTGTGGTCGAACCTGCAGCTCATGTACGTGACACGCATCTTCTGCTAAGACACTTGGGGCCATTACACAGAGCAATCCCGCTCTCTGAATTCCTGAGGCTGTCTGACACGTGACTCCAAGTTGCGTTACACTGCGTCACCCTGCAGTACTCCCCATCTGGGCGTGGCGCGCCAGCTTCCATCTCTCCAGTCACGGCACCTCGTCTGGCAACGAATGGCCTGTCTGGGACACACTCCAGCGTCACTACAAAGTGACAGCAGGCCCCAGAGAGCGGAATAAACTGTAACAAGGCACCTCTCTGGTTCAGACCTTCGAACCCAGTTGTTGATGCCTTGAGATGGAAACTATTTAGTGCCTTTTCCGATAGCTCAGGAAGTCAAGACAAGACGTGTTTCCATCACAGGACTGCCGAGGAAGGGGCCACTCACTGCCCAGAGTTTTGCTACGTGTCTTCCTCAGGAAAGCTGACATTTGATCACCCCTGGCCTGTCTGAACCTGGACCTCTCTCGAACTGGCCCAGGGTCTGCAAATCTGAGATATTTTCACTTCAGTGCTATACGCAATGGTCAATAGTGTTCTCAGAGTGACTACTGATAGACTGGAGGCCACTCAGAGTCCAGATAAAAGTGCGATGCACTTATGTATGAGAACACAGGAGGAAATGGGGCTGAAGTTCCCTTACATCGCCAGCGGTATGAGGAAAGGGACACCAGGCAAGCGGTGAGCGAAGGAGCCAGCTGTCCACCCGGGAGGTGGGCGAGCCCCGGTGGGCACCACCGGTCAGGAGAGCGGGCACCCATGCCTCCCTGCACCTCAGTGTCACCTCAAACGGCCTGGCCAACCGAACTCCGCTGTGAGCGGCAAGATTCGAGGACAGACGAGGACAGTGCTCCTGACCGGTCGCCGAGGTGCGTGAAAAGGCTGATGTGGCGGCTTTTCACCACTTCGTTTCCCAGGATGCAAAGGCATTACACCCCGACCCTGAGCAGCAAGGAAACAAGTGCGTCTTCTGCGCTCCTGAGAGTAAAGAATGAATCCCGCCCCAGTGGCACAGGGCTTCCAAAGAGATTAGAATCGAGCAGGGGAGTCACTGCCACCGAGAGGGACGCACTAACTTTTCACTGTGAAGATGCAAACAGGCCTCACAAAACCGCACCGGATCATCAAGTTCAAAGCCCACAACATTGTTACATGAAGCACATTAAAAGAACGGTGAAGGTTTTGAACTTCAACCACCAAAACGCACTCCCAGGCAGCACGGCACTTCTAAGTGGCCTCGGACACCCACAGACTGCACTCACCAAAGCTAATTACTTCAATTAACGCTCCCGTGCTGCTTACACACCTCACGTGCTAATGACCCGCCACCCTCCTCACCTGGGTGAGGCTGCCGTCCGCCCGAAGGGCCTTCTGTGGGGCCCTGGCTGCCCCGCCCCGAGGCTCCCCACCCGGGAAGGCCGCCTCCTCCGGAGAGCCCTCGGCCCGGCTCTTCCTCAGGGGTCCCCACGACGGCCTTTCCCGGGCACTCCGTCCACAAGACTCTATCTTTCACGTGCTCTCCCTTGTCACTCCCGTGGGGAAATGGCCACTGGCCCCGCTAGCACCTCGTGCCCGTGCCGGGCAGGGTCAGAGACCAGGACACGGGTTAGGCCGGCAGGAGCCCCTGCGCTGGGGGGTCCTGCTCCAGGGTGGGGCTCCGATGCGGCTGCAGCGCGGGGAGGCCAGACGGCACACAGTGGGAGCACTGAGGGACCCTGTGAGCAGGAGGGGGTGGGCGGGGGCCGGAATCACGTCCACAGGCTCCCGAGGCTGAGGGCGGCCGAAGGGCAGCAGTGAGTCCATCGAGGGGCCCTGAGGCAGGAGGGGACACAGGGAGAGACGACTGCAAGGAGACCACAAGGGGGGCCAGTGGGGGGTGCAGACAGCCCCTCAGCAGGACACGGGCTTTGGAGGGACTCTGACAGGATGCACCGGAGGACGCAGAGGGCGTGTCACGGACGCAGAATAACACGGGACACGCAGCCCCGCGGGAAGTGGGCTGCAGAGAGGCTGGCAGCCTGTGCAGCCACGAAGGCCAAGCGGCCGCTAATGGCAGGGCTGGGTGGCCACCCTGCAGGGGCTCAGGGGACGTTCCCCGGCACGGCCGTCGCCCAGGTGGGCACCGCTGTCTCAGATACCACAGCAGGTGGGAGCAGACAGCACAGTCCAGGGGAAGGGGGGCTAGCCCGGGACGGAGGAGAGCGCACTGGGCAGGCAGACTGCATGGGGTCGGGGGTCAGGGGTACGGGCTGAGACGCAAGGCGTGTGCAGACAGCCAGAGTGGACGAGAGGACCGCTGCCGGAGCCCAGGTGAGCAGCTGGGTGTGGGAGAAGCAGTGGGTGCTGGGCGGGCCGGACTTCTCCAGTGACAGGACGGCTGAGCGAGGCAGGATGGGTCTTCCTGGTGGGTTAGGGTCCTACCGCCAGTCCACCGGGAAGAACAGAAGGACCCCAGCAACGGGCTGGCCAATAGCAGGAAGGCAGGGGGCTGGGGGGTCTCCCCAGAAAGACACAGAGATGTGCCTGCCACCCAGCCCTCAGAAGTGACCTGTGGCTGGCCTCACAGGACAAAGGGACTTGGAAGCTCGAGCAGCCCCACCTCCGCGGCCCCTCCCACTCCCCACACTGGGGACGCGAGATGCGGGTTTGTCTGTCTGGCCTGGTTCCCTTTTCACACACATTAGCCTGCTGGCAAGGATCTCCTTTCTAATTCCTTTAGATGCCATGAACCCCTTCTGACAAGGGCAGCCGAAGGGCCCAGAAAGACTCTGAGTGACCGAATTTCCCTTCTGTGGACGGGCAAAGTGAGGAAAGGCTGTGCCTCCGGCCTGACTGGGTGCTGATCAGCCCAAACGCCCGCTCTCTTGTGCACAGAGCACCATGCCCCCCCACCCGCCCGCCCGGGGCCTGCCCCTGACCCGCAGGTAAGGAGCATCACACGGTCTAGGGGAAGCGGCCCACACCCCAGGCATCTGCTCAACAGCTCCCCTCACCACCCTGGCGTGTTTATTACACAGGAGAGCGACTGTCTAAGGGAGACAAATTTATCGTTCTATTTACACTTTAATGAAACGTTATAAAGCTGACAGTGTTGACTGTGGTTATAATTCTGGAATTAAATATGCTTGATCTTAAAGTATTTTAAAATGATGGAAGAATAAAAGATACAAGTAGTTCCAGGCTAAAAGTTAATGGTATCAAAATGCACAGCATTACTGACGAGAATTCTCCAGAACAGAGAAGCATCTGAATTTTCATCACCGAAGAACAAAGCGGGAAATGTCATCAACACTCTTGGGTTGGTCGTTTAAATTTGCTATTTGTAATTAAAGAAAGTAGGTATATTTCTTCCTGTTTCTCAATATTTCATACTTAAAGTAACTTTCCACTTCATACCTACTCCTGAATTATGAGCTTGAAATACAGTTAGCTATTAATAATCTGGTTTTGGTGCTGGGTTTTCAATATTAAAAATGTATACCTTAAGAGAAAAGTATGCAGGGTGAAAACCATCTAAGTAAAAATCAAAACAAAACTTACACAAACCGTGTCATCTGTCGCCAGGTCATTATTCCTGCCTCCATTGGTCTTCATTTAAAGCCAACAGGAATCAGTAATTTAAACCTGAAGTTCACAATCTGTGCTGTCCTTACCCGATTACCGGCTGCGAACAAGCAGCATCCCCAACTCCAACAGAAGGCCCAGGCCCAGCTCAGAGAGTCGCCCCAGCACCTCTGTGTCAAAGCCACTTTTCACCCAGGAGCCTCACCCGGAGAGGACGTCCGGGACATCACCAGAGCGGGGTCATGGGCTGCCAGCACAGGGACGGTCGCCGGCACAGGGACAGTTGCCAGCACAGGGACGGTCGCCAGCCAGCCAGCCTCTGCTCCCCCAGCACCAGTCCTGTGACCAGGGCAAGGCAACAGCGCAAAGGCCCAAGAAGCTGTGTCTTTCCCCTCCAGTGCGTCTTCCCGGTCTAAACACGTAACCCATACGCACCGTTTAGCCGCCTCTGGAGCGCTTCTTCCTCGAGGGTGATGATGTAAGTCTGTTCATCCAGGTCTTCGAGGATCTGCAGTCAAAGACCAAACCACCGAGTGATGGACACAGAACTGGTGCTCACGAGAACACTCGGGCCACTTGGCCCGTGACTCAGCATTCCAATTACAAGGAATCCAACATAAAAACGCTGTCAAACCATTCAATGTACAGAGTAAAAATGTCTCGGTACGTTAACTAAGCACGTGAAAGCTGATAACCACAAAACTGAGTGCTTTTTGGTAGGTCCGAAGGGTGAGGCTGCCCTGCAGCCCCCAAGGCGAACCAGCAGGTCAGCTCTGCGTGGGCGAAAAGCCGAGTGTCCCCTCTGTTCTTGGGGGGCAGCGGGGCCCCACTGCAGGGAGGGCGGGGCACCGGGCCCACACCAGCCCTCACCAGCACTGCCCCGCTGAGTGGTGCGCACAGCAAACCCACACACTAAACCAGCACCTGGGAGGGCTCTGCCCTCGAGTCACCTTTACAGCCTGAAGGTCACACCGGCTCGACTGAGACCATTCCACAGCCTCTTTCATCCCGTGGCACACATAAAGTAGTGACCAAAATTCTGTGGCACACCCAAAACGTGTATGTGCCGATCTGACCAGAAAACCAGGAATAATTCTGATTCATCCGCACTGGACGGCTATCGTTGCCCTGGCTGCTGCTGTTCTTTCATTTGGCCATCTACGGGAAGAGAGGCCAGCGCCCTGCCCAAACTGCCGGGTGTCGCCATGTGTCACCACGTGTCTGAAGCGCTCCTGTGGCTCACGGTCACACATTGCCGCCACAGAGAGAGCCCCAGAGGGGCCGCAGGCTGGGACGCCCACCACTCACTGCCACGCCGCACAGCATGGGCCCCCAAACCCCGCGGAGGAGCCACCATGTCGGCTAGTGTCTGCGCCGTGACCAGGCCCACTCGCCCGGAGTGGGTCCACGCCAGCTCCGTCAGCAGGCCCTGGCGCTGCGGAAAACCTGGAAGGAGCCCAGAGCTGGGGTCAAGGCTCTGTGTCGCGCAAACCCAAACCGCTCCTCCCAGCGGCACAATGATTGTGAGGCGTCCCGGACAGAATGGAAGGACGGAAGCTCCACAAGCCGGCCGCTCAGCGCCCTGCGGGGCACTGCTGAGACAAGGGGCCTCAGACCGTGCGGTCCCTGACAAGCACTGAATTTGCAGGATTTCCTAAAGCTGATTCACAGCAATCCCCTAACTCCCAGGACTTCAATAAATACCAAGGCTCTTCTATGGCCTCGAACTAGCAGCAAATTAACAGTAAGTGACAGTGAATCTAAATGAGCGCAGAAGAGAAGCACCCTGTGAGCGAGGAGGGACAGGAAGAGAGTGCGGGGACACTACCTGGGGACGCCAGAGAGGGGCTCCCCAACCAGAAGACACACAAGTCCTGGGTGGGGACAGCGGGCTCCACAGCAGCCCTCAGGGTGACTGGGCCACAAACAAGATGCCGCCACCTAAGCTGCATGTCCGCCGTCAGGGTCAGGTGGGGACATGTGTGTGACAGGAGGCACGCCCCGCGGGCACACACCCTAGAATCAACGACTCGATAGAAGCCCATTACGGAAAGGACGCTCAGCAGCACTAGCCATCAGAGATGCACAGTAAAACCACAATGAGATACCAGTGCACTCCAGTCAGGATGGCCATCAAAACAAATCAACAAACAACAAGTGCTGGAGAGGATGTGGAGAAAAGAGAACCCTAGTGCACTGTTGGTGGGAATGCAGACCGGGGAAGCCACTGTGCAAAACAGCATGGAACTTCCTCAGAAAACTAAAGATAGAACTGCCCCTTGACCCAGGGATTCCACTGCTAGAATTATACTCTAAAAATCCTGAAACACCAATTCAAAAGAACCTACGCACCCCAATGTTCAGAGCAGCACAATTTACAACAGCCAAGTGCTGGAAACAGCCTCAGTGTCCATCAGCCAATGAGTGGATCAGAAAACTGCGGTACATTTGCATGATGGAATACTACTCGGCAGAAAGGAGGAGCTCCTACCCCTTGTGACAGCATGGATGGAACTGGAGAGCATTATGCTCAGAGAAATGAGCCAAGCCCAGAGAGACAAATAGCATATGATCTCATCTCTAAGTGGAACCTAATGAACAAAACAAACATTTGAGCAAAATAGAACCAGAGACATGGAAATAAAGAGCAAACTGCCAGTGACCAGAGAGGGAAGGGAAGGGGGATAACGGGGGAAAGCAGGGGAAGGGTCAAGTCAAGGAACATGTATAAAGGACCCAGGGACAAAGACCGTGGCAGGGGGGATTAAATGTGGGAGGGGGGTGGGTAGGGCAGGAGAGAATAATGGGGGAGAGATGGGGACAAGTGAAATTGAATTTTAAAAAATTTTTAAGATTATGATTGGAGGTGAGGAACAAGAGAAGAGGCAAAGGACACTGTTCACACAGACAAGTCTGGCAGGAAATCGGCTCCGGGAGGGAGGTCAAGAAGGCGCCAGGTTCGCGGGCACTGGTCCCTCTCAGCGAGCACTCACCACGGCGCTGAGAAGGCCGCGCCCTCACCCGAGTCAGGCACAGGGCGGGGCAGGGCCGAGGTGGCCAGGACAGCAGAGCACAGCCACTTGAGGGCAAGCTACGAACCTGACACATCTGCCTGTATTCAGGGGCAGGAGATGAAAACGGAGAAAGAGACCGAGACAAACAAACAGAGCAGAGAGCCAGGAGGAAGCCGGACGCACGAAGTGCCACGGGTCCTGCTTAAGACGGGAGTGAGTTCGAGACTTGAGACTGCGCGTGCGGTGTCTGGGAGCGTCCGCTTAGGTAGCAAGTAAAAATCCAATCTTATTCTAAAGATATGAAGAGAATGCCATTTATCTCTTCAAAAAATCCTTCAAAATTAAACTAGCATTTAAAAAAAGAATATACGTTGTATTTCCTTAGCTTTTTCTGAAGGAAGACAAACATATAGCCATAGAAATTTAAGGAATACTACCAGTAAAACACAAACAGAAGGGAGCGTGAGAAATGCAGAGGAAGGAGCTTCATTATTGTAGCCTGAAGAAGCGAGACAAGGGCCAAAGTCAGGCAGATGGGCAGCGGGTCCTGGGGCCAGGCCTCCGGAGGCTGCCAGGCGGGGGAGCGACCCTGGTCGGCCGTGAGTGCGGGGCAGCGTCAGTGGGGGCGGGAGGGTGGACTCCGTGCAGGCAGGCTCAGAGGCCTCCTAACAGGTGGGCCATTCAGACGAGAGTACGTGGGCAGTGAGGGTCCATGCTCGGGTCTGAGCAACACATCTCCTACACACAGCTAAGAATCATTTTCATGTTATTAATCCCTTGACAAAATACCTAGAGGCCAAAGAAACAAGTGATTAGAATTACTGCTAATTGTAAATCTTTGAAAATGAATATATATGACTTCTGAGATTAAAGGGACAAGACCTAATATGTAGACAAACCTTCAGAAACATAACTGCTTCTGTAAATCAAAGAGCGTATGTGGTAAGTTTTGATACGTAATAGTTACTATTTAATATGAGGAAACAAATACCTAAAATACCTGTAAATATTTGTAAATCTTGCCTTAAAACTTGCTACAGAAACTTTACCTGAGTGCCTATAGTGAGTATTTTAAAAGCAAAAACAAACGCGGTTTCCAAAAAGGAAAAAGATTAAAATAAAAACAGCAGCAGCAAATCGGGTCACACACCCACAAAAACACTCTCCCTCTGCTTCTGAGTGCCGGCCGACACCCCGAAAGCCACCACGCCAACTCCGTCACCCCAGACAGACGGCTCCCGCCGTACTCACCGCCGGCTTCACGAGCAGCTGGCCCATCACGGTGAACATGCGGGACAGGCCCACGGGGGTGCACACTGCGGGAGACACAATGGGAACACTTAGGGGCGAGCACGCTCACCACGCTCGCTCAGACCGTGCTGGAGAGAAAGCGCGGTCTCGGCATCAGACCCCCAAGTCTGCAGAGGGCTCAGCTCCTCCACATCATCAGGACAGGCTGGGGGGACGCCTTCTGCCGCTTGAGGAAGGACAGATGGCGGCTACGGGCCGAACACGCATGGGCGAACCTCTGGCAGGTGAGCAATGATGGCCTTTTCACTTAAACGAGTTACAGAAAACCAGCTGAAGAGCAGCTTACATGTCCAGTACTAATGGGACTGAGAAGCAGACGAGAATACCCGGAAGTGACTATGAAAACCTTGAACCCTTTTAACGACATTTATCAGTTGGTCATATCCCTGAGATAGGTTGTGACGTCTGAAGGAAAACTAAGCGAACTTTCCGATAGAGAACCCAGTCATCGCACACACGTCCCCACCACTAGCATCCGAAAGCAGAGTCTAGTGTGCAGTGGCGGGGGGTGGGGGATTGGCATGTCTGTGTGTGCACATGCAGGTCTGTGCATGTGTGCTGTGAGTGCGTGTGGGCACATGTGCACCTGAGTGTGGTCTGTGTGCACGTCTGTGTCTGCTCTGTGTCTGCGTGTGCATGTCTATGGGCGTGCACATCTGTGTGCACATGTGTGTGCCCTGTGTCCCCCCCTCCCCCCACCCCCGGGGAAGAGGCTTTTCTTAGAGAAAATACAAATGCCTTATTGTTTCAAGGGTTCAGTTTGTCAAAATTCATCTTGAACATAAAAATGCTTGAGGGTCCACTTTGGAAAACTCTCCAAGCTGCTACGAAGCGCCCTCAGGAAAATTCCCCACAGTTCTCTGGAACACAGAGCAGCTCAACCCTCCGGCGGACGTGACGTCAGAAATACTCACAGAGAAGCAGCAGGCATCCCGTCAGCGAGACGCAGGAGTACAAGTAGGGCAAGTAGAACTCCCAGAGATCTGCAAAACACACGGAGCAGACGTCAGTGAGCCCCACGCACTGCCCGGCAGGACGGGGCCGACTTCGAGGGGACGTGCAGTGTGCAGCGGAGCTGCTGGCCAAGCCTGGCGCCCCAAGCAGATTCTGAACCCCTGGAGCAGCAGCCTCGGGAGAAGGGCGGGGAGCAGCCCCCCTGCAAGCCTGTCTGGAAGTGGGAAAAGCCAGCCTGGGACGGGGAGACCAGACACCGGCTCACAGCCGCTCTGCGTGCAGGGCGTGCGTGGGCATTCACGGTTTCCTGCGGCGTGTCGGGAGGCTTCTTAGTTCTGCACACTAACGAGGGCTGACACTACGCAGAAAGGCTCAGCTGCCTACAAGGCACGTCAGCGACCGCGGGCCCCGGGGGACACGGGCAGGGCAGCCCAGCGCACCGTACAGAGACTCCATGCTGGCCGCGTCGCGGTCCACCAGCGCCGAGGCGACCCACACCATCCCGAGGATCAGTAGCGCGAGCAGCACCAGCATGACCAGCGTCTCCAGGATGCGGGCTCGGATGCCCTGGAAAACAGAGACGTGTGATGGTGACGTCTGGATGCAGCGCTCGAGTAAGCAGGTCTCTGCCCGTCCCAGAAAGCACAGGGCCCCTTGGAAAGGGGAGCGAGTGTGTATTCGCCGGCAGGACAGAAACACGACGTGCTCACAGCTGGTGATGTCCTGTTAGTTCAAGGTTTCATTCCGTCTGCCTTGTCCAGAATTATGTAAAATACCATTAGCTTTGAAGAAAGTACCAAAGAAGATTCTTTGTGAAAACATTTTGCAGAACAGGAGCATCCTAAACAATTAATTACTTTCCCAACACTTTCCACCTCAGAAGCAGATTAATCGACTTTTATCTGTGGTTCTAATCAAGAGATACAAGGCTAATTACGGCGCAGAGCCAAGCAGATGGCGAGCACTGCCGGCTGCAGGCACAAAGCCCGCTGGCGCAGGGGCCCAGCTCCCGCAGCTCCGGGCCGCCGGCGCCCTCTAGTGGGCAGCGGAGGCCTCCACCGCGCCCGACAGGAGGGGCCCAGGAGGACAGTCTTTACAGTCCAGAGTGCAGCCCTCCCTCAGAGACTTGTCCTTCCTCCACAGCTGGGACCTGTGCACACTTTGTTCTAAACGTAGAACAAGTCCAGCCCAGGGCCCAACTAGAGGCACACCTTGTCAGCTGGTAACCTCCCAGACAAGACAGCCACTAAACCTCCCTCACGCTCCTGAGGACCACACGACGACTGAGTCTGTGCCACGGCTCACAGAGTCACAGCGATGCTGCAGTCACCACTGTGCAGCATGTGACACAACACACAACGTCAGAAGTGCGTCCGTGTCCTTAAGGAACCACGGGACCTTTCTTTCCACATGGAAGAGAAGGCAAAGACATGAGTTATAAACAACGACCCTGAACACACACTCACCTTGACTCTGCCCTAAACTTACTTTCCATCTTGTGGACTACAGGAACCGGCTGCTCCTCGCACTCAGCAGAGGGCAGAGTGGCACCCCTTGACCCACATGGAGACGCAGAGTTGAAGTGGCCTTCCTGGTCTGTCCCAGCAGGGGCGGGACAGCCAGCGTGTTCAGGCTTGCAGTCGGCGATCCGCAGGGCTCACAGCACAGGAGGCGCTGGGCCGAAGTGAGCGGGGCTCGAGTTCGGGGGACAGCAGCCGCTTCCCCAGGGGGGCGGAGCGTGAACAGTCGCAACACACACACCCACTCCACGGACACGCCCAACCGTGTGGGGGCCAAGCATGACCCCCGCTTTTCAACCTGACTGTTCTGTCCTTCTTTCTCCCTTTCTAAGCAAGAGTCTTTCCGCGGCACACTCAACACGGTGTGGAGAACCCGTGAGCAGAACAGGTAAAAAGAGCGGGTGCTCTGGTACGTCTGTCGCACACTGGCAGCCCACAGGAGTGTCAGGGTCGCCACAGCCCTCTGCACACACGTCCCCAGGGCCGCGATGCAGGGGTCAACAGCACAGCTGCGCAGATCGAGGGCGGCTGAGCCACAGTGCCCAGGGGTCGACACCCGCCCCCCAGACAAAGGTGTTGTCACGGTGCATCACAGTCGCTATGTCCATTAAAACAACGTAACCACGTGTGTGCCCAGTGCCAAGGTGATGGCTGCCAATGTCAGAGGCTCGACCTCCACAAGACACACCGCCTCCTCCAACGCTCTGTTCGGAAACACGCAGTAGCGGTGAAGTGTGCCTGTCCTCAGAGGTGAGCCTGTCCAGGGCAGGGGACCAGGCCCCAGGCCCTCCCATCTCCCCACAGTTCACAGGCAGGGGCGGGGCCTCCAGAGGAGGCCTGCCCCGCACACAGGCTTGAAACACAGATGCGGTGCCTCTCGGAGGCAGGGGCAGGTCTGTCACCATCTGGTGTGACAGAGATCGTGTCACCAGCAGAGCAAAGGGCGGCAGGCTGCTTGCAGCCCTTTTTAAAGAATGTGGGCTACCCAAGCTCGGGGCTCCTCGGCTGGGTCACTGTGGACATGGCCCCTGGCCACGCAGCGCCTCTGGGCTGCGGTCGGAGAACTGAGAGGAGCCAGAAGCTCACTCGCCCTGCTGTGCCGTGAGTTGTGAGGCCCGGGGTCGGGCCCAGAGTCCTCGCCCAGGCAGCACCTGGCAGGCCAGCCTGGGAGCTCGCAGGCACACATGGCGTCTCAGCCGCCGCGCAGGGGGCAGGGACACAGTGACACCCGGGAAGTCTGGTCTCACGGGCGCCACCGCAGCCAGTGAGAGGCTACCTGGCTCTCTCTTCCGCTGGCCGGGACTCACGAGATGACCTCGGGCGGCAGTAGGGGCGAGGCCGAGAGGCCTGCGCCCACGTGACAACCGCGAGGCTGGTCCCAGCCACGTGCAGGCTGCGCACAGGGAGCAAGGGCCAGAGAAGGGGGCACACTCTCCTCCGCTGTAGCCGCCTTGCGGTCACACAGCCACAAGGGGGTGATGACAGTCACCAGGAGGACCGGCGACCACTGCTCCTGACAGACCCTCCTGCCAGGGCTCTGGGTTCCCGAGCACTTTCCGGTCCGTTCTTCCACGATCACTGTACTGCCAGATTCTTTGAAAACAGAAAATCTACTAAATTCTCATACTACCCTCTTCGGCTTACATTAAGAAAAAGCATATCCTCTCCTCGAGTATTTGAAACACAACCTAAGTGTGACCCTCTCAGAAAGCCCTAACGGTTAACCACCACGACCCTGTGCACATATGCTCACACCCCAAGTCCCCCCAGTGCCCCCCAAAGTCTCGTATGTGCTGTAAAAAAATTCCATGTGAATGAGCCTTTCTAAACAGAAACAAGCCACATGACTCCAACAGGATGCCCTTTCTATTATAGATATATGAATAATACCAGGAAGAAATGTCTAAAATGTATATTCACACGCTTGAGTGGTGACAGAAAAAAATATTTAACCAAAAAACCCCCAAACAAACCTTTGAAGCAGGCAAATCATACAAATTCTTAAAAAATGTACTTCAAATTGATTAAAACTCCCTCCGAAAGACAGGAAGTAACTAAGACCGTTCGCAGCAGTCAACCTAACAGTAAAGAGAGAGAAGGAGCGGCGTAAGGAGTGTGCGGCAGGCCCGCGGGGAGCGGCGGTGTGACACTGAGGCCACAGGGACAGGGCGGGAAGGTAACTGTCATTCCGACTTGGCCCCCTGGGGGGCCGGGACAATGCTGTTTCCTTTTGTTAATTTTAGTCT
This sequence comes from Artibeus jamaicensis, assembly GCF_021234435.1. Lineage (NCBI taxonomy): Eukaryota > Metazoa > Chordata > Mammalia > Chiroptera > Phyllostomidae > Artibeus > Artibeus jamaicensis. The sequence continues at coordinate 5,869,757 of NW_026521936.1, forward strand.
CTGCGACTAAATGAGACAAAATCGGCTCAACTTGAAGCCCGTTAGGTACCCGGTGTGGGAGGCAGGCACAGACCTGCTCACTCACGCACCCCAGGGGGGCAGAGCAAGGGGAGCAGCGGGGGCTGCCCACACCCTGAACCCCAGCTTCTGACTCCCCGTCAGCAGCTCCGCCAGGTACCCCCACGATCCCGTTAGCAGAGCTTCCTCGGGAGGAGGGCAACCTCAAGAAGCGGGCCTTGTGGCGCTCATGGCGAGGCTTGCACTTGGGATGGGCCTCTGCCGGCACCGCGAGGAGAGGCGGCATGAGAGCTTTTATCACAGCCATTAATCGCCAGCGGGACAGCGTGTGAGCAAACAAAGATGCCCGCCGCTCATCTTTCCATTAGGAGTCGGGATTGGGCGGGGATCGGGAGCGAGGAGGCCCCAAGGGGAAGGTCCCCATCAAGTCCCCTCTTCCATGAGCTGAGCTAAGAGGTGGCCAGATGTCAGAGCCACCTGCTGAGACCCTGTGCCGTCACAGTGGCAAGGAGACATTGGAGTGGGGGTGCGGAGGGGGGCTTCCCCTGCTCCTCTCCACCGTGAGCAGGACCCCCTGCATGTCAGGTCACAGAGCTGTGGGGGCTGGACTTGCTGTCACAAGCTGCGCTCCCCCACAGGGCTGTGCATGCGTCACCCATGCAGTGCACTGCTAGGGTTCCAGGGACTGTGTCAGGCCTTCACTGACCCCCCAAAAACCAGAAGCCCAAGTTACTGAGAGGACGCCCCATCCCATGTACTGACACCGTCCTAACAAGCACTCAGGGCAGTGGTAAGAAGCACCACCGAAACCAAGAACTGTCTGCCCGCGAAGCACCACACGGTTTGGAAGAAAAGTAAGCTGTATAATTAACCACGCTAGCTTCACACCAGTGTTATTTTGGTATGTAATCCAAAATACCTCAACAATCCAACCATTATTTTGGTATGTGATCCAACTCTCTCAACAACATAACAGTTTCAACTAGATTAGCAAGCCAGTAAATAAACACTGAAAGCGCAGTTAACACACTGAACCAGTTCTCATTGCGGCTTGAAATCTGGGTGCTGGCCGACCCCACATTCAACTGTGCCGCACTGAACACCAACGAAGGGAAAAGCGCAATGTCCTCACAAACGCTCCGCCAGCGAGCCGACAGGTTTCTATGGTGATGAACATTTAAACAAGATTTTGCCTGGACATCCTGACCTCTGGGAAGGTGTGTAAACACCACTTTATAGACGGTGTCTCCACCCATTAAGAAAGCCTGGGAAAAATGTCTACGTTCACAGAACACTTAAAATAAATATCAGGCCACTGTTTTCACTGAACAAAAAGGGTCTCCTGGTAACGGTACGAGGAGGTTTGCTCAGCACGACACCGGCTGCACCAGACACACTCGCAGGCATCTGGGAAGGAGGGACCGGAGCAGGGAGAACGGACAGGAAGAGAAGACAGGTACGGATTACTTTCAGCCACAGAAAAACTTCACACAGGCCTCTCCACAGAGTGTCAAATATTCCCACTTTGCTCTCGAAATAATCCTAAGAGCAGGACAAAAAGTTTTAGACCCAAGTCAAGGAAAACAGCTTTATGGAAAGCTGTATTAAATTCTATGGTAAAGTGATTTTAACAGTAGCATGTTCTGCAGATAGTACGTATACACACTCACTTAATGCAGTATATGCAAGACAGGAAAAAACTGTGAGGCACTTGAGTTATTGAAACACGACAGAAAGCACCTTGGGCTAAGTTACAATAAAAACACTAAGAGCTCTAGTCCGCTGAACTAGGATGTGTTCAAATTTGTGTTCAAATTCACGATCCATGGTTTCTCATGATATTAGCTGCACAAAAATCCTCCAGAATGCAGGTCAGTGAGTTAAAACAGCGAGTTTCCGACACGTAAATGAAAGAACCCTGTTGCAACAAGACTGCTGGGACCTTACATCGAATATGTGAGACATAATTCTGAGTCTCAAAGGAGGGCTCCCAGCACAGGACCCCATCTCGAGGGTGCGACCTGGGCCACGCAGATCTCCCCTCGGCCTCCAGTTGCCCAGTTCCTGCCAGGAGGCAGTGGCGACTGGAGGGTGGGGAGCTCCCACGGCCGCCTTCCACGTCCTGGAGCCTCTGCAGTCTGCTGAGGGGACCAGCTGTGAAGCACAAGGATGCTCACACCAGGAGAGTCCAACAGCCCACCCGTGGGTACCACTCGGCAGCCAATGGACACGCCTTCACCTCCCGGCTGCCAAGGGTACCCTGGGCTTCTTACTTGCCCACGAGACAGACACAGGCCAGAAAAGACAAAGCAACCTGGAAACGGGGAGCAGGGAGGATGCTTCAAACGTACTTAAGACAAACCTACCCTTTCAGGAAAAGGGTCCAGCAAAATACACAAAGGCTCCCCACATTGGATCATTGGTTCTCCAGAACAGGAGGCAGCCCTAGGGAGGAGGCTCCGCCCCACAAGACACTGCAACAGTACGTCGCAGACGTCGCAGCCACTGCCTGGCTGCCTGCCTCCTTAAACCCCTGGCACGAGCTCCAGCAAGACCCAGCAAGAGGACCGTCGGCAGGGGTCAGCTTCTCTCACACCACTGTGGCCCAGTGGACATGGCACCAGGGTACAGGACAGGCTGTGATGCAAGGCCACACGACAACTTGGACAAGTGTCACACTGCTTACGTGGCAGAGAGGGCATTCACACCAAAAGCACTAGGAACGGGGAACACCATGGAAGAGCTCTCACGCGTACAGAGTAAGGCCGCCCACGCCACTGCAGCCGGCCAGCCCTCCCCCGCCTCATGGCAGCCACCTCAGGGGCAGGCGCGCACGCGCGCACTTCACCATATTCTCCACTGCAGATGGGTGCCCTGGCACGGTGGCTGTCCACAGTAGCTGGTGTGGGCACTGCCAGCCATCGCCAAGAACTAAACCACCCTCTTTAAATTTCCATTTTTAAATCATGAAAGTCCACTGTTTACCTTTGTGCATTTGCAAAATACCTATGGGTATGCCAGCTGACTTCAAGGAACATCACCGTGACCACCATGGCACCCAAGGGCCTCCCAGCCACAACCCCTGCACCAGCGTGCCCCCAGGACCACCAGCCTGAACTGCGGTGTCGGTCGTTGACCTGCTTTTCACTGAGGCAAAGCGCACGTGCCGGAGGCCGGCGGGTCAGCCCGGGTGCCGGCGCACCACTCCGGCCCTGAGCGCATGCGCGTGCTGTGCCGCTGCCGGGAATGGCCCAGCTCCCGAAGGGACCCGGCGCCCGCCCTGCCTCCCTGCCACCGCCCCCAGTGGCTACTCGCTGTGATTCGCACCCTCTAGGGACCTCACAGGTGGGCTCACAAGCACTGGTCTCAGGGGTTCTCTGCCATCACATCTGTCGCACGGCCCTCAGGGGCCGCCTAAGTGGTGGCGCGCCAGCACGGCCTTCCCCCTGAGGCGGAACCAGAGCCCGGGCGCAGGCGCACCGCATCGTGACAGCCCACGCATCCCGCGCACAGACGGGCGGGACACTGTGCGATGCAGATCAAACCCACGACGGAGTGCTTCTTCACACCTGTTAATGTGGCCACACACACACTCAGGCAAACACACAACCAGGAAGCAGCTGGTGAGGGAGTGGAGACATCAAACCCCGTGTGTGCCGTCGGCGGGATGTGAACCAAGGACCAGAGTGGTAGCTGCCCCGCAGGCAGAATGGAGCTGCCTCATGGCTGGGCGTGTGCCCCAGAGAACCACAGGCGGGGGCGGCACAGGTGTTCGCACCCAGCTGTCATGGCTGCGCAGCTGACAGCAGCTGGAAGACAGAGACCCATCTGCTCAAGTCCTCTGTCACTTAATGTTTGACAAGGGTCCAGCACCATGCACCTTCCTCCCAACCGCCTCGACCTCTGCAACCTCCTGCTCCTCCCTAAGAACTTCCCTCCCCGCTGGTCACACTTCACGAGGTGGTCACCTGCTGGACTGTTGACTAGAATCGTACCGGCTCTCAACAGGAACTGCAGAACTGATATTGTCACCATCTAAAGATGTGCACAAACACAGAAATGTTTGCCCATGGGTCGGGTCTTCTTTAACATCTCTCAGTAAGACGTTTTGTCTCCATATATTCCTTCCATAAAGACTTCACCTATTACTTGTTGGATTTATCTGAACATACCTTAGGCTGTCTGGATATTATAAAAGGCATTTTTAATTAGATTGTCTATTCGTCACTGATATTTATTGACTTTCTATATTAATCCCATATCCACCTTCCCTGCTGAATTTCTTTTTTGAATTAGCAATTTATCTTCAGATTTTGTAGGATTTTTCAATAGACGGTATCATCTGTTAATAATGACTTGTTTGTTTCTTTCAAATTTTCCTTTCCTTCTCTAACTGTACTGGTAAAAAGAACTCAACTACAGTGATATTTCTTATGAGAAATAAAAATATTTAAGTCAGCCTCCAAGTGTTAAAAGTAGACACTAGTACAGTTTTTCCACGATGAACGATGTCATCTGCAGGCTTGGGGAGATGCCCTTGTCGCGTGGAAAATGCTCCCTCTGGTTCCCAGCTTGCGTTTTCATCCCGAACGGTTACTGGTGGTGCCGAGAACGCTCCGGGCCTGTCCGAGGCGCCCGCTTGACTTGATTCTCCTCTGCTCTCCTCACACGACGCCAGGCAGAGGTGTTCTCAGTGTGCCTGCTGCATCTGGCACCCCTGGCCACGCCGGCTCTCCCCAGACGTCTGGCCACTTCAGAGCCCCTCTTGTCTTCACACGTAAGAGCTTTGCCCTGATTGTCCTCTCTGTCCTCTCCTGCTCTTGTGGACGTGGCTCGAGGTCCTGGCGAGGCGTCCCGGTGCTTCCGTCCTGGCGGACACCTGGCAGCACCGCCCTGACCCTGCACTCCCTCCCCGAGCACGCGTTCTGCCGCCTGCGGACCGTGGCTGCCCGGAGCACCCGGTTCTCTCCCTGCCTCACGCCCTTTGACAGCACAGCCGGTTTTTGTTAGAGCCACATCAAAGGAGAACTCGAGGAGTCCAGATGTACTCAGATGACTGGAAACGCTCAAACCGGTGTGCTCACGGATGTGAGACCAACAAATGCCGTCCGGCAGGACAGCAGAGTGCAGTGCGCCACGCCGCCTCCCACAGGAGGAGACCGGTCCCACCCCGGTCAGACGCGGCCATCTGCACCACTCCGGGTTTCCCAGCAGCGAACCCTCACCCCTCGGAGCCGTAAATCCGCCAAGTCCGAGGAAGAGCAGTCCTCACCGCTCAGGCCGTGCCTCCCAAGCGCGGGGCCCCAGACACAACACCCAGGGTCCCCTCTGCTCACCTCCAAGTCTCGGAGGATTTCCCTGCACCAGAATATTTTTTCCCTGCACCAGAATATTTATGTTGGTAAGCTGAATTATTCAAGCAAGGACACAAAATATATGTACACCCAATTATAATTATGCAATGATCTGAGCACAGATGTTGACAGGTAATTTGGAATGATATAAAATATGAGGGGAGGGGCTTAATTGGCTTCTCTAAAATTGTTTCCATTAAAGTTAAAATATTAATTAAAAGATGACAGACGTGAAGATACACAAGAAAACCAGCCCAAATCAGCAGTCTGGCCAGCATGCGTCATGCAGGACCCACCGGAGCTGGGAAGCAGCAAGGGGCGCGCTCTGGGGCGCAGACGCAGTCAGGAAAGAGGCCTCCAGAGCCTCAGGGAGGGGTCTCTGTGCCCTGGTTTGGAAAAGCTCTTCTTGAAACAGCCTCGAGCCGTGAGAGGCCTAGCCGCTCCGAAGCTGAAGAGCAGAGTCAGGAAGAAAAGACGGGGCCATCCCTGGTGAAGGGATCAGCGCTGACTCAAGAAGGGCCCACAGAGCCCCCAGTCCCGAGAAAAGGCCCGAAATCAACTGAGTCTCTACAGTGTTCCAGGTACGGGGCCGGGAGGCCTCACAGGCAGAGAGAAAGCACAGCAGGGGCCGTTGGTACAGACGGGCCAAACACATGAGCTGCAAAGGGGCCGACCAAGTTTAAGTGCGCATCAGCAAACCTGTCACAGAGACCAAAGATTAACAGTGACGTGATGAACAAATGAATTTACAGACAAATAAATATGAGTTTAAAAGCCAAATAAATACGAGATTTTAACAATCGGAACTCCAGTCTCTTGGGGGAGCTCTGGTCTACAACTCTGTGGCCTGCATCACAACCATGTAAAAAGCTCTCTAGTTAGACTTAAGATCGACATTTAATTTTATTTTCAAATAAAGTCCTTTCTAACCAAGAGTGGATAGTTTTCAACTCCCCCAAAAAACATTCTAGAAAAGAGACTCTAATCGACGACGACTATCTCATAAAATTGTTTCATGAATATTGGAAGTATTAGGGCCAGTTTAATGAAAAGTACAATTACTTTAAACCTGGTGATTTTTTATTTCCTCCCTACCAAAACTTTTCCTCATTTAACAAAGAGCCCTGGATTATGAGACATTTGTTAGCAATTTAATCATCATATAAAATAAAGTTTGAAGTTTAGTTACCTATTAAACATAATACCTGCTTTTACAGCCCATACTGGTGTGAGACAAAAAATAAATCACGAAACCAACGGTCCACGCGGCCGGAATTGCTCAGATCGCTCCCCTGCTGTGACGGGTGGTCCCGCATAAACCTCCCCAGTGCCTCCGTGTGGACTGTCACACAGCCCCACATTGGAGCACCCAGCAGTCACGGCTGCTCCGCCCACGTCGCAGGTGCCCTGCGAGAGGCTGGGGGAGGTGGCCGAGCCTGAGGCAGCAGGGGAAGGCCCACCGGCCCATGTCACGAATGGAGACACCAAGGCACGCACCGCAGGTCCCAGGCCGGGAAGGGGCGGGGTTGGGGTTCCGGCCCGGCCTGCAGAGAGCCGGGGCTGGCCCTCCTGCCACCACACTGTGATACAAGTAAAGAGACAAGCTGGCCAGACAGGAGGACACTCCCACTTCTTGACAACTCGAGAGCATAAGAGTGACTTCTAAGAGTCCAGTCCCAAGTATCAGACCGTCACGAAGCGCAGGGGCCAGGCAACGCAGCAACGCCGCTGCCACTGCTGCTGCAAAAACACAGAGCTGCCCCTCTGTGAGGTCCCTCCTCGCTCCTCCGACAGGCAGTGGGGCTGAGGACAGAGGCAAGATTAGTGTCAGGCATGAGGTGGACGGGTCTGTTGAAAATCTCTACAAACCAAGTTTCACATCAAACAAATGCACTCTTCCACTAAAAACCGCACAGGTATGCCTTTGCCTGCCCAGCCTCCCGGGCTGCAGCCCCACCTTACGGCCGAGCAGCCCCGAGTGCACCACTGCAGAGGTCGTGTACTTGGAAAACGTCCCTTCTGGTCCATGGTGTTTCTCTGGAAGAAACCAGTCCTCCCCACCCGGGGGGGAGGGCCTGCGGAAGCCTATTAATAACTTACTGAATGATTTTTTCTCGGAGGTGTTGGGGAAATCGAGTGAGCACACAACGATGCTGAGTGCGATAGGACTCCGTTTTCTGTCATAAACTCCAAGATCAAAACGCGACCCTGGGTGAGGCTCCTCGGAGACCTCCCAGCGGGAGTTTTCCTCTCCCTCGGCCACTTCCTCTCACCCCCAGCAGCCGGACCAACATGCGCTTGTGCCGCTAACACTAAGCAGTACTTCCTTAATCACTCATTTCCAACAATTTATGGATGATCAGTGGCAAAAACGAGCAAAAATAATGAAAGAGCGCCAGGAAAGCGCCCCGCGACCACGCGGGGCTTCCTCTCCAGCCTGCGTCTCCTGAAGATGGAGGCCTGATATGAATTAGCCACTGGGGGCAAAGCCGTCTGGCCATAAAATACAGTACAGGGTCACTTTTATGGAAGTTTGCCAAGAGGGACATAAACCAGGACAGTTTCACACTGTGACACAGGATAGAGACATATTAAAGCGATCTCCGACCCTCGTGCTCGGCCGTCACGGTGCTCGGCTTTATGGGCCGTCCAGCACCAGCACCCAGCCCCTCGCCCCACCTGGCCGGTCCAATTAATTAAGAAAGGAAGTCCCCTCGAATTCTGTACTTTCTGCTTTTATTATCAAGCACTCCGTTTGAAGTTTCGGGAGTTAACCTCCTAATCCCACAGAGCGCGTGCTATGTATGCTCTGGACGTTGGGGGCTGTCTGGGCCATCGGGTAATTGGTCAGGATGTCGCTGTCACTCGGGTTACATTTTATGCCGTGACTTCAAATCAAAGATCGCATTGCGGTGAGGCGCAGGGGGAAGCCGCTCCCAGAAACATCCTTCGTCTTGAATTAATCTGCCGCAGATGCGATTTGTTTCACTCTCATTATGTTATCGAATATTTTCCTCGAAACATTTTAATTCAAAGGAAGAAGTGAAACGCTATATGAGACAATCACGCCCCTGACTCCCGCTCGAACCCTGGCTGCGGCTCCTCCCGTGCTCGGACACCACCCAGGACGTCACAGGGTCCCTCCCCGGCGCCGTGCACAGAGGAAACCTCACGGCTGCCGGCTGGGCTGCCGGGGAACGAGCTGCGGGGCCCAAGCCCCTCACACTCCAGTGCTCATCTCAGGGACCGAGAGAAAAACTGCGGGGGAAGCATCACCCACCACAAAACAAACAAGAACCAGCAGATGCGACCTTTTCATCAGAGCTGAAACATTAAAATGGAGGGTGGGGTCAGGTTCAAACACACGCAGTCATACACAACACTCACTACAAACACGTGGCCGAGACACAACCTAAAGTTGATCAACATTGCACTTCTAGCAATAAGTTAGAGTTCCAAGATAAAAGTGACCTTCTCGCTTAAAAAAAAAAAAAAAGTTTTATCAAAACCACTTACATCCACCCACCCTTGAGAACTATAAAGAGTAGGAACAGCACGGAGACGGCCTCCTAAAATAGAAACACACGCCGCGGCAAGGAGGCCGAAGAAAGGCTATTTAAGGCCCTTAAAAGGACATGGTCAACCCCCCAGGCCTAAAATGTCCTGTTTGAATTAACATGGCGGTTTAATTAAAAACTAAGTAGAGAATTCTGCTTAATTTGATTTTCAATTCAAGCTCTGCATCCGCCCGTGGCTAGTGGCCAATTTCCGCATCTCGGCACGATATGCAAGAGGCCGCTTTAAAATCGATGGCCCAGGGGAATCAATGGGAGGACCGGGGCCATGTGCCTCTCCGGGACCCCCACCAGACTCAGACGCAGTAAAACAGCCCCAGGAGGGTGGCCGAGGGACGTAAAGGGACTGTAACTCACCACGTTACAAGTCCGTCGCCACACAAATCGCAGTGCTGGGTCTTCCAATTAGAGGTGTTTTCTAAACTCTCCTGAGTATCGTTGGGGACCAATGTGTCAAACGTCACCGGTGAGCTGGGCTGCTCCGGGACCCAGAGGAACTCACTGACCTGCCGGCTGGCTGTGCGGGCCATGGGAGCGCCTCAGTGAGCGGCAGCGCCCGGCAGCTATGGCACAGCCTGGGGCTGCGTGTTTTCACGCTTCCTGGGACCCGCACCGGTCACACCTACGATCTAGGAGCACCTTGAGACCTGACACTAAGAGGCTTGAGTGTGCACTTCACACACCCACACGTGACCAGACAGTGCCAACAGCCCTTGCCACGTCGCTGCCAGTGACTTAAAACTGGAGACGCAGGAGCACTGGAGAACACAGGCTGCAATCGCCCGAATGGTAGAGCTCCCCGCGCATTTCCAATACGGCCCAGAGAGCACCATCTGCAAGCAGGGTGGGTTCTGCTTCTGTCTGCAGTTCCAAAATGGGACTCTAACCCGTTGCCGGGGACAGCAAACAACGACGAGCTAACTGCACCCGGGGGCTTCTGGGCGCCCCGCACCACACCAGGGTTCTCTACGGCACAGTGCTGACTAGTCAGACACATTCCGTTCCAGGACAAGGGCAATGGCGCTCTCTCACTCACTGAGCTAAGTCCTGGGCTTCGCTTTCCACGAATCCTCCCCTCTGGTCGTATCTCACCCTGCAGCAGGCAACCGTCTCACAGAGAAGCCCCGGCTGAGGCGACCCCACCCGGCCGTCCCACCCCCACCTCTGCACCCTGCTCTCTCCTCCAAGGACCCCCAGCACTCACACTCCCTCCGCAGCCCCCAGGACACAGCCCCACCGCCCTCCTGCCCTGACAGCACGGAGGCCCAAGACCTCCCGAGGCAGAGTGACCGCAGCCGCCCTCAGCGCTGCCTGCACCCTCTTCCTCCGCTCTCTGAGGCAGTGTGTGCGTGACTCGGGCACTCGGGTGGACCGCGGCCTGAGACATTCATTCCCCATGTCCATCCCCTTGGCGATCCCCAACGGAGCTGGTGACCCAGAGGGATTGTGAGGACAGTAGCATAACCAAAAATGTGCTTAAAAAGGAAAATCCTTTCAGATATTTAGTGAGAGACTAGAAGTAAAAAATTTAGAGGGAAGAATACTACAAAATTGTAGGTGCAAAATAAATGGGGTTGGCCAAAAAGTCCATTTGGTTTTTTCCATAAAATAAGACACATTTTTCATGTTCACTAATAACTGTATCGAACTGGACATTCTGAGTGTGTCAACTGTCTCCCGCGTGGCAGAACGTGGGTTGCTTTCACTACGGTCTCGAACTGATCGAGGGCGGTGTCAACCCCACTGGCCCACCCGACCTCAGGGGGCAACGTCCACCGAGGAACCTCCCGCACGAAACTCCGCAAACCACTTCCGACACGCTCCATCAGTCACAGCACCTTCACACACGGCACAAATCTGGTTTTGCACCTCAGTTACATTTTTACCTCTCTTGACTTAATTAAGCAAACTATGCCGAAACTGTTGTGTATTTTCTTCCATCGTCAGTGTTAAAATGGCTGCACAAAAATTCCCCGATTTGGGTAAGTTTTTTCTTAAATGCAGGCGACGGGACAGCTGTCACAATACAATCTAACAAAATTGTTTCAAATTAAGTTAAAGACAACTAAGCGCTTCTGGAGCCATCTTACAGGGAAAAACAAACTTTTTGGCCAACCTGATACATCGTAACGAAAACCAACAGTAGAAGCCACTTTTCTCGCTGTCCAGATGGGTGGCAAACACAGCCATCCCTTCAGATCCGGATCCCGGCCCTGGCGGGGGCTGCAGACACTGTGAGGACTGGTGTCTGCAGACCCGGGAGGCGAGCCCACCGGCCCCCAGCAGTGCACGTGTCTGCAACAGGTGCCCTTCAGACTAAAACCAGAGAGCTGTCACAATGTGAGGCTAAGCCGCTCCACCCCTAAAAACCCGCAGAAAGTCACAGGGAAGAAAAGCGCACACCCCGTGCACGACTGCCCAGGCCAAACCCGTGCACCTGACGTCACCGCCCTGCTCACCCATGGGACACACACACTCCAGTCCAGACACCACGGCGCGCAGAGAACTGGGACTTGGGCAGCCTGCTGTGCCTGCAAGTAAACCACCACGGCAGATCTCACTTCACCAAGTCTAAAAGTCACGCAAAAACCGTTAGCTACTCAAACCTTTGCACTGTATTCCACAAGTTTACAGCAAAGAGCCCCACAGACTACAAGCAGGAACTCTCTTGTTCTCCCTTTAAACTGCCGCAGGGAGACAGGAGTCACTACCCCCGGGACAGGCAGGTGCACGGGGTGCTCCCACGCAGTCTGCCAGGTCCTCCTCCACCGCCCGCCTCACCCCCGCAGGAGCCCCAGGGAGGGCCTCGGGGCCCCAACTGCTTGCCAGCACATGGCTGAGACTGGGACACACTACAGGCCTGAACACTGCAGGTGAGACGACTCCCAACAGGACACGTTCTGGAAGTCCGGGCCAGGCCTTGAACTGCAGGAGGAAGGTGAGGAAGGGGCCGCCGCTGCTGCCCCAGGGCAGCCACTGGTCCTCACAGGCCGGCCCCACCATGCCCACACGGCCCGCAGATGCACTCAGAGGTCAAAGGTGACTCCCCCCACCCCGTGGACAGGCAGAGTCATTCAACAAGCAGTATTACTAATGTGACTGGTAATGTCGTCAGTTATATTCACAAGATGTTGTTATTCACTAAACTTTTACATTCCAGTCCAACGGCTGTTTAAGCCACATTTTTATAGTGCAACGTGAATAATATTTACCTCTCCGTTTTTAACTAATGTGATTCCCACACAGGGTTCACTCACCTTTTTCAGGCCAGCGAAACCTTCCGACTCCAGGAAGAAGAAGGCGAAGGGCATCAGGACAAACAAACAGAGGTTGGAGAAGAGAGAAGCGAGGTTCCACAGACCTGCGGGGGCAACATGGGGGACAGGTTAGGGGCCCGCAGGCCGGGCCGTGGGGGCACCCCGGCACGGGCAGCGCCAGTCAGAGAGCTGTGCTCCCGAACAGTAAAAACCCACGGCAAAAACCGAGCGGCCTAGCGAGCGGCCTAGCCTTACAAATCAGAAAGGAATTCCTCAACGTCTGTGTGATCTCGCGACACGCGCCTACTGGCCACGGCCAACGTGGAAACCTTCCCTTGCGCCCCGAGGTAAAGGCACCAAAGCCACGCCACACGTAGAGACCCAGAGGCACAGCCTCCCTCGACACACTGGCACCTGAGCGTTTGAATTAGAGCCACCAGCGTTTATGGAGCACTTAATAAATGCCAGATACTCTACTAAGCATTTTACATGCATAATCTCATTTAATTTAAGCCTCATTAAAACCCTAAAAGGAATAATTAGCATTTATTGAGCCCTTCTGTGCCAAGTGCTGGTCTAAGTGATTTACGGACAGGATGCAAACCCGTTCACTCGTCCCGGCACCGCCCCCAACCCCCCAGGCCCCGGGCAAAGGCGGGTCACAGCGTGCGGAGGCCGCTGGGCCAGCGGTGGCAGCTCTGACTCCTGGGGTGTCCACAAAGCACCCCTCGTGGGTGGTTCAGTGAGCACTGCCAAGTGGGGAAGCAAAGGAAGACAGGCAGGCTCCCATAACGCTTTCCCTCGCCAGCACGTTCTGCAGGTCTCAGAAAACCACAGTAAAAAGCAGCTAAGAACATTGTTAGAAAAGGAGACCTTTGCCTGTGTCCTCTGGGCAACACTTGGCTCAACATCTCCTGCTCTTTAAAGGTGAAACACCAAAGTTTAAAACTTACTTTCAAAATGATGGCTGCACTCTTTATAAAACTTATGAACTCCAGAGTCAAAGATGAAAACTACGCCACAGATACAATTCAGTGCTTCTGACGTGGGCAACTGGCGCTCCATCCTCTCCCCATCCACGAGGCGGGGCGGTCCGGGCGCTGAGACCCACCAGTGGGCAAGCAAAACAGACACGGCTGCCCTGGTGGCGTGCGCTCCAGGCGCGGGGGTCTGCCCTGAGCTCACGGGGCCCACGGCGACTGCCCGAAGCCCCTTCAGAACCGCACCACACGGCACGTACCAACCAAACAAGCTCATGGGGGGCTCGTACAGGCCAACCGGAGAGAGGTCCACCGTCTCCAGCAGGAAGGGCAACAGAAGTCACCAAGTCAGCTCACGCTTTCTTTCAAAAATTGCCACAGATTTAATAAAACTGACAACACACTTACCTTAGCAGAAAATAAAATGTTTTACAAGTTTCAGACATCTTCCATCTCCTAGTAGAAAACTGTCACCAGAACTTTCTGACACAGCAAGGCTTCTAAAGTCGCTTCTCTACTCCCCAGCCCAGCGACGCCGTGGCCCGGTCCTCCATGAAAGGGGCTGTGACCACAGTGGGCACTCCACAGTGCTAATGACCCAAAGAGCTCCCAGGACAGAGGCCACCTGGGCTCCTGCCCGCCTGCATCCCAGGTGACAGCCCTACCAACTCAAGGTCCCCATTGCGAGAGCCAGGCTGAAGACCCCATCCGTAGGCAGGGCGGGGAGGCAAGGGAACCAGCGCAGCGGGACAGTCAGCGCGGCCCAGTCCCTGAGTTGTGTGAATGGACTTGACGTTCTATGTCACCCAACATTAACGAGGAAACACCTTCTCTGTCGGAGCTCGTGGGCCAAACTGAGGAAGACTGAGAATGAATCCTCGACTGCCAGTGTAAAGTGAAGGAGAGCTCACCGTGTAAAAAGCAAAAACATGAACTTCAGTTTACCAAGTTATAATGGACATAACTGCACCAAGGGCACAACCCACAAACTCTCACAGATGTGCTTCCCACTGATGGCCTCTCCACAAAGTAACGCACACGGCCAGCCGCCGCCGCCTCCTCCCGGTCCACACTCACTGCCGCCTCCCCTCCTCACCCCTTCTCCCGACAGCCCCGAGCCATGCCAGTAGAGAAGGCTGTATTATCCAGAACTGTACACACACAGTACATGTAGTATGTACCCTTGGTCTTGTCTGGCTCCTGTCACTGAACACAGTAACTTGAGAGTTTCCAACACTATGGTGTGCGCATCGGTGTCTGTCCTCTGTACAGATCAGATGGAATTCGGGGAGTGAACTGCGGCCACCCCCCTGCAGACTGGGCCGCTCCCAGTCTGCCGTAGAGCCTGCTCTGCACACCCGCGTGCACGGCTCTCTGTGGCCACACGCTCTCACTTCCTCGGGGCAAGCATGGGGGTGTGCAGCAGCTGGGTGACAGAGTAGACACGAGCATGTTCAACGCCCCAAGAAATGGCTGAAACGTCTTCCGAAGTGGCTGTATGAACTTGCACCCCAGCAGCCGAGTTCAAATTTCACCCGCGTTTCGCCAGCATAGGGCGCACACAACCTTCCGGTCTCTGCTACCCCAGTGGTTGTGCAGGGAGCCGTTCCTGTGTGGATCTGCGACTCCCCAGTGAGGAGGGCCAACGGTGAGCACCTGCTCACAAGCGCACCTGCCACGTGCCTCTGTGCTCTCCCGGGGCATCTCTGCACACCTGCGGCCTGCAGGTCGCTGGCTCCAGGTCGGGCAAGGTCTTGATCTGCACCTTGAATGAATGAATGAATGAGTCGAGGACCACAAGCCCCTCATCAGACCTGCCACCGCAGGTGTGTCCTGCCAGTCCTCGCACTGTCTTCTCATCCTCTGAACAGCTGGTTCCAAACAACAAGCTTTCATTTTGAGGAAGTCCGATTTATCACATTGTTTTTTTACAGGTCATGCTTGAATGGGTCACCTCTACCCCAGAAACTGCGGCCTGGGCTGATGTCACAGGCTTCCTCCCAAGTGTCACCTGCACGGGCCACAGTTCCAGGGTTTACATCTATGATCCTGCTGAACTGCTTTCTGCAGACAATGTCAAGTATGGATCCAAGTTCATCTTTTGTCTCTGGCTAGCCAATCATTCTAATGGCATTTGTGGAAAATGCCCTTTTCCCACCAAATTACCTTTGCACCTCTGTTGAAAGTAAACTGATAATGGACGTATAGACATACAAGGTCTGTCTAGAGGGTGTCTAGCCATGTACTATGAAAAACAGAGACATTTATCAAAGATGATACAAGATACAAGAAACACTGTACACAGGACAATGAAGCCTCAGTCCCCTTCAAAGTAGGCACCTTGGGACCTAACACAGTTCTCCCAATTGCCATCAGTTGCCCCGTCATATTTTCCTGAATCTCATCAACAGTGTGAAATCGCTTTCCTTTCAAAGGTGATTTTAGTTTTGGGAAAAACCAGAAGTTGCAGGGCACCAAATCTGGGCTGTAGTGGGGCTGAGTCACCTGGGTGATTTGATGTTTTGCCAAAAAAAACTCTGCAACAGACGTGATGTGATGCATGAGCAGGTGCATTGTTGTGATGAAGCTGTCAATCACCAGCTGCCCAGAGCTGCAGCCTTCTGAATTATCTGAATAGTTTCTATGGAGGAATGTTCAAGCTTAACACAAAATTTGATGCAAATGTATTTCTCTGCTCACTCAAGTCATTTTGTTTTGTTTTGTTTTGTTTTGTTTTTTAAGATCTTATTTATTTTTAGGCAGAGGAGAAGGAAGAGAGAGTGGGAGAGAAACACGCATGTGTGGTTGCTTCCTGAGTGCCCCCTACTGGGGACCTGGCCCACAACCCAGGCATGTGCGACCCTCTGGTTCTCAGCCCGGCACTCAGCCCACTGAGCCACACCAGCCAGAGCATCACTCCGTCATTTTGAATGCAGTGGCCACTCAGCGAACACGCTCACTCAAGGGCATCTATCGCCCCCACTGACCAGTCCAGGGAAGTCATCTTTGTTCACGTATGCACATTCCAGTCCACTCTCCTTGGCTGCCAGGTGACATCGATGTCACACAAACCACTCTCATTCTATTAACCATGGCTGGACTCCTTCCAGACAGACCTCGTGTTCCTGGACTCTGTTGTGTTGAGTTGACGTATTTGTCTGTCTTCACACTGATGCCACATGGCATCAGTTACTACAGCTTTAAAGTACTCTTCGAGTCAAATACTAAGGGCTCCAGTTTTGTTTTCTTTCCAAGTTGTCTCATCATTTCTAAGTTCTTAGAATTCCCATCCAAATCTTAGATCAGCTAGCCAGCTCCTACCAAAAAGGTCGGCTGGGATTGGGACTAGGATTGTGTGGAGCCCACGGGTCAACATGTGGAGGAGGGACATCTGAACTGTCCTCTGGTCCTCGAGCACGGGCTGCCCCTCGGTTTGCTGGGGGACTCTAGCTTTCCTCCGAGGGGCTCCACGGCCCACAGTGTGAGGGCACACACAGCCCTAAGGGTTTCATGTTTGTGATGCCACTGTACTTTGCTGCATCGGTTCTTGAATCAATTTCCAACTTTTTACTGCTACCAAACAGAAATGCACTTGAGTTCTGTACATCGATCTCATATCCCGAAACCTTGCGAAACTCACTTACTCATTCTAATAGCTTTTTAATAAGAAATCCCATCAGAACTTCTACCCAGACCATCAGATCACCTAGGAACGGAGGTCTCCTTTTTTCTCTCTAGCCTGAGTGTCACTTGTTCAAACTCACCAGAACAAGGCTGCAGGCGAGTGGTGAGAGAGGACATGCGCCCTGCTCCTGAGCCCAGGGGGGTGCGTTGCGTCCTTCTCTAGGAAGCCCGATGTTACCTGTAGGGTTCTCATGGACACTCCTTATCAGGAGGGGGAAATTCCCTTTCGTGCCTAGTTGGCTGAGAGATGCTTATCAAGACAGAACGCTGAGGTCTGCCAGATGCTTTTTCTGCATTCATGGTGATGACCCTGGGATTGTAGCATGGGAATGTGATAAACTACAGTCACTTACTTTTTTCCCCAAAGTCATCATGTATCACCCTTTTTTTATACTGTGACACATGCTTGGCTACAATGTTGCTTAGAATGCAGGCGTCTGTGTTCAGGACAGATACTGGCCTGCAGCTTTCCTGCAATGGCTGGAGTCAGGGTAATGCTGGCCCCAGCAAGTTAGGGCATGCTTCCTCATTGCCAACTTTCTGAAAAGGCCTGTGTAGAACTGGTGTTATTTCTTCCTTAAACATTTGGCGGGGCTGACAGCGAAGCCCCGTTGGCCTACAGTCTTATTTATAACATTTGCAGCACCTCCGCAATGTCTGAGAGGGGTCCAGGAATTTGTGCCAGTCAAGGAATTGTTGCATTTCTCAAAACCGTTGAACTTGTTCAGATAACGCTGTCCATAATATGCATTAATTATCCCTCCAATGGCTGAGACTGTGGTGATGTCATTTTTCTCATTCCTGATACAGGTAACTGGCATCTTCTTTAATTATTTGTGCTTATCAATGATACTGATCTCAATTGATTTCCTATACTTTCTCAGTTTTCTATGCCCCTGGCTTCTCCTCTCACCTTTTATTTCCCATCTTCTCACTTTGGGATTTATTTGCTCTCCTTTTTCTAGTTTTCTAGTTGAGGTAGAAGCTGTAGGAACTAATTTGACACTTTTTTCCCTAAAACATGCATTTTGGTGCGGCAAACATTTTGAAATGGTTTTTTCCATTTTTACTCAGTTTAAAGCACTTTCAAACTTCTTCTGACTTCTGTGACCTATGCATTACTGTGAAGCATGTTATTTAGTTCCCAAATAGTAGAGGGGGTTTTCCAGACGTGCCGCGGTCACCGATTTCCCATTTAATGTCATCGCTGTCAGAAAACATACCCTGTATGACTTAAATCTTCTACTACAAGTACAGAGACTTATTTATGGCATTGGATATGGGTCTCTTAATAAATGCTCTCAGCGTACTTGAAAAGGTGTGTTCTAGCAAGTACAAATTAGGCCAAGTTGTTTAAGAGTGTCATGCAACTCGCCCATATTCTTAGTTTTTCCTTCCTCCTTATTCTACCAATTATTGAAGAGGGGGTATAAATATATCTGAATATAATTGTGACTACGGCTATTAACCCTTCCACTTCTGTAAGATTTTGCTTCATGGATTTAATAGGTATTTATTGTCATGTTCTTTTGATGAGTGAACCCCTTCATCATTACAAAATGATCTGCTCTGTTCCTCACCCTTTGCTGATACCCACATAACACCTACTGCAGCTTCCTTTTTGCTAGAACTAGCAAGGCACACCTCCTATTGCCGTTAACCTGCTTGTATCTGTGGAGCCGCTGCAGGTTTCTCGCAGGCAGCACAGATCTGTGTCCCCCTCACCCACCCCGCCTGGCCGCCTCTGCCCCTGCACCGAGTATCCAGACCACTGGGGTTTCCTGGGACGGTCCGGGTAGGTCTGTCCGCGAGCTCTTTCCTCCATTCAGCCTATGGTTCTATCTGCCCTCCCTGCTGTTCTGTGCGCCTTTGGGCTAACTTCGAACGATTCCCTTTCATCTCCTTTATTTGCTTACTGGATGTACCTCTTGCTGCGCCGTGTGCAGGACTGGAGGTCCACAGTGCACCCCTCTAACTCATCACACTGTGCCTCCCACAACAGCACAGCCACTCACGTGCCACGTAAGATCCTACACCCACGTGTCTCCCTTTCTTTCCTTCCACCTTTGCACTTCTGTGCCTACACATTTTACTTGCACACCTTATAAAGCTCCCAATGTACCACTGCCATTTTATTTTTGAAATAACCAATCATCTTTTAATAAGACATACAATAAAGGAGAACTATTATGTTTACCCATGAACTGCACTTCTAGGGCAGGAGATCCACACTCCTATCCCCCCAGTCAGCTGCCACCAACAGTCTGCGGGATGAATTTTTATCTTCTGTGTATCTGACACTGTCTTTACTTTGCCTTTGTCTTGGAAAAACATTCTTGCTGGATTTAGGTTGGCAGGGAACTGCCATCTGGCCGGCATTTTTTCCCACAAGAAACGTGCCAGTTCCTACCCTCACTCCTCTGCACTCGTATGTCTTTTTCTCTGAATGCCTTTAAGGTTTTCTCTGTCACTGTGTTGGTCCGATCGGATGGAGCGTCCCGGCAGAGTTTCTTGCACACCAGGCCGGTTGCGCTGCTTGGATCAGCGGGTTTACGGGTCTCACCTGATGTTGACATTTTCCTGGCATGAATTTCTCCAATGTTTTTCTTATCCCTCCTCCCTCAGGAGCGTTCCACCCGATGCCCCAGTCGGTCCCCTGCCACCTTCTCTCTGGGCGTCTCTCCCACACATACCTCTCTACTGCTGTGTTTCCAACGTACCTGCATTCGTGTGTACACACGCACCCAGCCTTCTGCACACACACACACTCTCAGAAAACGCCCACTGCTCTGTAACGCTCTCTAACACAACCAGCAACCCGCACTTCGGTGACCAAAAGGTCTCTACAGCCTCCATGGCAGGGGCCGGGGAAGTGGCCCTTCGCGTCTGGCACCCTGGGCCTGCATCATCGGCTGTGTGACCTGGAAGGGGCGTCAACCCTCATGGTGTTTCCTCTGGGATGACACCGGCTCTTCCCCGACTCCCAGGGCTCTCCGGAAGAACAGAAGAGAAGCAACACACCCCCAGAGTTACATGGACACCAGTGCCCCTCCCCTCCGTCTCCACACACTACAGAGGCCAAACCACTGAAAACTCTGGACACACACCAGCAGGTAGACCAGATAAAGACAAGAAAGTTGGCTCTCAACCCCTTCCTTACAGAATTACCCCCCTTGCCCTGACTAGTGTAGCACAGTGGCTTGGGCACCCTTCTGCAAAAGGAAAGGCCCTGGATTCAAGTCCCAGGCAGGGCAGGGCCTGGGCTGTGGGCTGGGCCCCCAGTAGGGGGCGCACAAGAGGCAACCACACATGGATGCTTCTCCCCCTCTCTTCCTCTTTTCCCCTGTCTCCGAAAATAAATAAAATGAGATAAAAAACACAAACTTATAAAAAAAGACATAAAACTCTGCCCTGGGCAGAAGCTCACACATCAGTAAAAGACCTACCCTGACTAACCCACACACTGAAAACAAGACGGCCATGAAAAGCTGAAGAGGGAAGTCTGCCCCCGCGGAGGGGAACAGCGGCAGTGCCTGCTGAACCCGCGCGGAAAACCGTCCCGATGACCACGCCAGTTCCGAACACCAGCAACTCCTTCAGCTGGTCGGGAAACTGGATGCCGCCTTCTTCATATGGAACTTTAAATATATATATTACACAGCATTTAAAATGTTATTTCTCCAACTGCCCGTTTCCCGGGGCACTCCATATTCCTGCCGGAGCCCTGGCCACAGTGATCGCGGGACAGACGTTGATGTGATCTGGACCCCAGTGCGGAGGCGAGCGGCCACCACATGGGCCAGTCGAGGACCGACCGTACATACAACGATGGAGCTGAGGAATCCCTCTCCCTAGTATGACCTTGCAGCAGCCAAACGTCACAGCGCATCCCCTGCTCCCGTGTTTACGGGGACGCGGCGCAGACAGACCCACAGCGCCGCCCCTCGTGCAACGGGAAAGCAACCCAGTTGCGCACAGCACATGACACTGGAAAACGAATAACGCAGACTACAGGGCCACGTCCTGTACTTGCTGTACTCGGACTGTTCTCTAGGGGGCGCTCTTTCCACACACAGCCTGCAGAGCCGCACACAACCCTGCTTTTGGATCATGCCTCCCCACGGCAGCATGCTCTCTCGCGCCAGATTCAATTCAACCCTGCATCGTCTCCTGAGCTCACACGCTGGGCAGCTGATGGCCGGGGGCGACAGGCTGCACTGCATGGCCCAGTGTGTAGTGGGCCGGCCACCTGGGCGTGTGTGAGCGCACTCTGTGATGTCCCCACCATGAGAAACTGCCCAACAACGCATTTTTCACCACGGTTCCTGTCGTGAAGCTGCCCACGGCTGTGTTTATTCTTGCAAGATAGTCACTTAACAGAAAGAATTGGAGAGTTGGTGGTTTTCTCCTGTATAAGGCACGTGAATAACCAGCTTTCTTCAAAGTCCAAATAATTAAATGCAACAAATTAAGTTTATTAACCATGATAAATAAATGTGAAAGTTTTTGACTTAGCTTATGCCAATTTAATTATCAAGTTTGCAACATAATAAGATTTCTGTGAGAATATCTAATATTGAGAAAAATAATAGATCTAACACACATTCCTAAGTAGTAAATACAACCTTAGCAACTGTCTAAAACTAAGTTCTCAGCATCCTGCAAACATACACCAGGCCCACACACATAAATATCCCTAAGGGTGTTTCTACAGTTTTGATAAAACATTTCTAAATTAAAATTAAGGCTAATACACATAAAATACTACCACTACCTTTATTTTCTTACTCATCAATTTGTAAAATAAAAGAAAACATAAGTCAAATTCTTCCACTTCAGAAAGTTAGTTACATGCTCCAATACAGGAGCAGAATCTTAAAAACTCCGAACCCTTGTGGTTTGTCTAAATCAGTATTAGTGACAGCCTTTCTGAAAGAGCCAATGCCTACTCCTGAAAGAAGTATCTGAATTCAGACAAAGATTATTTAGTAATACGCAAATACTTAGTGTGAAACCAAACCACGCTGGACAGAAGGCCAGGCGACCGCAGGATGCACGAACTTGCAGCTCCCTCTGCTGGGGTCGCCAAGCGCTCACAACACAGCAGACAGCCGGGGGCTGCGGGTGACGCCGCTGTTCCTCGCAGACAGAAAGTCCCTGAGTCCAACAAGAAGTCCATGCGAGCTCAGCCATACTCCATAATTCCAAAACGGCAACACTAAGATAAAACCAATCTTCCGGTGGAACTGAGGTTCTAATCTAATTGTCAAAAAATGACCGATATAATTTTTTAAAATTCTACCAAGAAAGCATAAGCCTTAGAAGACAAGTTTGGAATCATCAGCGTTGTGAGAACTTTAGAACTAGAATAGCTTCTGCTTATTTAGTTAGAAGACAGAAAAAAAGGACAATTTTCGCAATGAGTTGTGAAGTTTTTACCTTAATATAACTTTTTTCTTTTATCAAAAAACCAACACATGCCTACTGTAGAAATATTACACAGCACAAATACTAAAATAAACCTTTATATCATATTGCCCTGCCACCCAGAGGAGAACATTTTTTTCCTGACTGTTGATTTGTTCCAAATCAACAATCACTCCCCTACACCATCATCTATCTTGGTCAAAAAAGCACCCACCGCTTGGCTCTACCAAAACATAATTAAGCAAATTTCTCACTACGGACACTTAGATTGTTTTTTATTTTAATTATTATAAACCAGCAATTTTCAACCTTTGTCATCTCATGGCTCGCATAAACGAATTATTAAAATCCTGCAACATACCAAAAAATATACTTTTTGTTGATTTGACAAAAAAAAGAATAGGTATAATTTTGAATCATTCACAACAAATGGGCATTGTTATGTTGCCTGCTGTTATTTTTTGACTTGACAATAAGGAAAGAGAGGCCTGTGCCCCTGACTAAATAGGTATTCACTGCATGTTTTAAACATTCTTGCAGCACAGCACGGTGGTTGAAAATCGTTATCACACATAACTACAGTGACATGCATTATGACAAATGCCTGAGCTACTCAGACCAGTTAACTAGAAATCATCAGTGACATTTAACTAACAAGGGGACATTAAAATTTACTGCTGGCTGACTTTTCATCTTCATACATAAAAATAAATAGTATCTAAAAGTATGGTTTTTAAAAATCTTCCGTGGGACTGGAAGGTGGCCTGTCCATTTTTTCCTCACGAGGTCCACACCACACACTGTCTCTTCCTACTGACCAGTCAACACAGACTCACAAAGACCCAGCCAGACTCTCTCGGCTCATCTTGTAACAGACTGAACCACGAGTGACAAGTGCCTACCTCCCCCAGTCACAAGTTTAACAAAAACTGCCCCGCTGGGGAAACACCTCAGTGACTGAAGAATTGTTTCCTGACTCTTGAGGCTGCAGTTTTACTCCCATCATTCTCCCACCTTCCAACACGCATCGCTGCTGGGGTTTTACTTTGATTTTAAACTCCCGTCCTCTGGAACCACCGCTCTGAGACGAGCGGTCCACTGGCGTCCAGCTCACTGGCTGGGCTGTGTGGCCACCGTGCCCACCCAGTCCCACCGCGGTCATCGCCCAAAGGAAACCCGCACGCAGGCGTCTCACCGTTTCTCAGTCTGCGGAACTGACGAGCTTCTCCCATCCCTACTAACTTTTTAATGTGCGTGACACAGGAAGGGAAAGGAAAGCCTGACGATGCAGGGCAGGAAAAGTTAAAGCAGGGCCGGGGACGGCAGGAAGCGGCAGGTACTGACCGTGGATCAGGGAGCCGTTCAGCCACTGGATGTAGTAGCTGTGCGGGAAAGACAGCAGGATCTCGTTGCTGATGATGGAGAAGGGCAGCAGCAGCACGGCCCCGGCGGAGACCGCGAGCGTGAACGTGCTCAGGAACAGCCTGCAAGGGAGGAGAGTGTGCGAGTGACTCCAGACGAACAAACGAATGAAGGCGCGAACGTGTCTACCTCAGCACCTCTGTGGGGGAAGGCCATGCACCTCACGTCGTTGGCAGGCACAGGACACACGTGTGACCCTGGGAGTGAGGCGAGGCGACCCCTAGAGCTGCCGACTCTGCCGGGGCCGGTCAGTCCGATGAGACGCCCTGAGAGGAACACCCACTTCAGACAGAGCGCGCCACGCACTTTACAGAGAATGAATGGCAGCCTCGTCCCTCTTTTAAGGGTAAGTATTCAGCTCATGTTGTGTTTCGGTAACAATTCTGGCAATATATGCTAAAAGCAAGGCAGCAGCTGTTTCAGAGGGAAAGATTACTTGTGCCAGCTGTAGGAAACACGAATTATTTCAGCAGAAAGAACTTACCAAGCCATTAGTCCACTATCTTGTAGAATGAGTAAAGTGTAAATAAATTATAAATTAAATAGTAAGGAACTATTAAAGAATATTATGCTACTAAACAGTATGTACAGCACTATTTTGTCATGTTTCAAAATATCTCTAATATGTACCAATTTAGAAACAAGTAAAAATGAAGAAACTGAAAGAAAGCAGGACAAACACACACATACTCCCCCCCCAACGCACATATGTACACAAAGAGAAACAGAGGCACAAGAAGCCCAGCGCAATCCCTTGCAATCCCGTAGGACAACAGACTGGTAAAGGGCTTTGGCTCCCCGCCACACATCCGAAGTTTAAATTTTTTATCTATATTTCTAAGCATTTTTCAATGGCGAAGAAAATGGGAATCTCACCAATACTGGAGGAAACAATTTAACATCCATTCCACTAAAGTAAATGCAGGGAGAATGTAAAAACATAAGAAGATACAAGGAGAAAAGGTCACACTTAACGTCCAATACACACATCAAACAGAGTAACTGCGCAGTCAGCGCCACCTTGTGGCGACCAGCAGAAGTGCTTCCTACTTCAAAGTCAAACTGGTCGAAACCTGCCAACCACTGGTACACTTGATGTGGACACCGTGGGACACTCGCTGAAGACATTGTCCCAACCAGACGCAGGATGCGCCCTGAGAGGCTCTGCTGACCTGACACGCTTTCTGGTGGAGCAAGAGCACAAGTCCTGGCCCAGGTCCACGGCCGCCGCCCCCAATGGTCTCCCAGGGGCCTGGCGGGAGTCTCGTCTGCCCCACGGAGGGAGCACATGTCCCGTGCGCATCCCCCCCCTCCTCCCCACGCCCGGACTAGGGTCAAGCCCACAGCCCCACACCAGATGCTGCACAGCAGCCCCTTGGCTCCCCCACACCCCACCCACTGCCACGGCAGCCCCGCACTCTGTGGGCACCACACCTCCAGCCTGGGTCACGGCCAGCTCCCTCCCTGGGCCCCCCTGCAACGCGTCCCTCAGCACCCCTGCCCTGGTCTCAGCACCCACCACACTCCGCCACAGACCAGGCAGTGAGGGCCAACCCCATCTCCAAGTCAAAACTGGGGCGTGAAACCCAACAGAGCCACACGTGTGGGAGAGCTTCACACCTGTGAAGCCACAGGTGACCCAAACTCCTGACTGTGTGGCCACCATGACCATCACAGTGGCTCTTTCAGCAGGACCTCGGGAGCCGACTGTGCGGTCCACACTGGGGCCGTCTCACTACAGGCTCCCCGGCAACCTTGAGTCCGTCTGCCCCACACGGGCCACGTGCTGACCACTGGCCAAGGTGGCGCCTGCGGGGCCTCTTCCCTTTATCTGCAGGTACTGCATGAAAGCTGAGCTTGGAACCAGGACAGCCTCCTGCTCCTCGTCCCACGACTGCTCGTTCAGGGCCCGTGACCACCGCTACTCAGACGCCCAGACGTCCTGACATGGCGGGAAAGCCTTCCGCGTCTACCTGGCACGGCCCCGTTGTTCTCTGAGCACCTCCTCACACCGGAGCACGACAAGGTCCATTCGGTGAGCCGCTTCCCCCAGAGCCCTGGCCCCTCTGAGCAACGGCAGTGCACCGAGACAGGGGTCTGTCTGGGTGCCGCCCGCACTCCCTGCTCCAGGCATCACGCTCCAGGCGCTCAGTGACAGCCCCCCAGGACATGCGTGTGCCCAGAAAACCTGGAACTTATTCATCAGACGGACATTTATTCTGACACGTGTCAACTCAAAGAACTCTCCATTGGATGCGACACACCCACTGAAATGTTTGTTCCACTGCTCAGAACAGTTTCTGAACTCATCAATTCTGAAGCCTTTTCGTGCTTCTGCCTTTTTTGTTTCGCTCTTCCACATCGGCAAAACACTTCCCTTTGAGGACTTTTTTCATCCAAGGAAACAAAAAAAAGTCACTTGAGGTGAGACCCGGTGATTAAGGAGGGTGGGGCGTGGGGGTCCTGCCATCACTGGTCATAAAGTGCTGAACACTCAGGGCGGCGGGCAGTTGCACTTCTCAATCGCCCATCATGAAATGGGCAAACAACGTGAAAGAGTCTTCAAAAATAAAAAATCACCGGATCCAAACGCAGCCTCTCACCACAACGGCAGCTGGTGCACGGACGCAGATGGGTTCCTAGAACACTCACTCAGCAGGGAAAGCCTGTCCTACAAGGGCCTGCCCTCCAGAAAGTAATTCCAATGTCTGGGGCCCCCTCATACCCGCACACACCCACACTGTCATCGGCAGCCGGCTCGGTAACCCTGAGCAGAGACATGAGGCCACACCGGCACTTCCAGCCCCAAAGGGACAACCGGGCTCCCTCTTCCGGCTCCAAGCCCGATTCTATCACCTCCCACGGACTAATCCGCAGCTCCCATCACACTGACAGCCCACCCTATGCAGAGTTGCCCTGCTACTCAGGTGACCCCCCCATTTGGGGGTGTCCTGCCCCAAGCCCACCCTCCTGCCCCACCGGAGCCCCCCACCCAGGCCAGGCTACCGGCAGAGATGCTCTTGCCGCCCTGTGACAGAGCATGGCCCCAAACCCTGTGGGCGCCCCTCCTCTCCACCTTGGGATGACGCCCGTGCCGGACCTCCCTCTACAGGGGGACTTCCGTCCCTCCCCTCAGATCCTGAGAGTGGTAGCAGGAAGGCAGGGCGCAGGAAGGCAGACCCAGACGATGGCAGAAGGCAGGCTCCTGAAGCCAAGAAGAGACGAAGGGTGGGCTCCACAGCGACCTGGGAGGCCGAGGAAGGGCCTCCTGTGCACTGAGGCGCCGGACTCACGGCGCCAGCCCCTCAGTGCTGGACAGTGCCGGAGGACCCTGCGTTTCAGAGCTCCCTGACCTCTCCTGGCACACAGACGATGCCCAGGTGACACCCACACCTTCTCCTTGGCCATTTAGGCCGCAGGTCCTGCTTCTCCCTCCACTGTGCCTGCACAAAGCGCTTCCGTGGGGGAAGGACGAGGGAGAGGGCCGGGGAGCGGGGATGCCCGAGCTCACACCCCTGCGCAGCCGCGCGGCCCCTCGCTGCCTGCACGTGCAGCATCTCCCACACAACACCTCGACCACACAGGCGGCGGGCCAGGCGGCCACACGGGGCACAGCACCTCAGCTCCCATCTCCCCTGCACACAAGGTCATTCCAGGGTCAGAACCGGAACCCAGGCTCAGTTCCCTCTCCTCTCACTGCAGAAGGGACAGAAGCCAGAGGGAGACAGCAAGAGCCAGGGCGAGGGGGCCTTCCCCTGGGCCCTCCCTCCTGACCTTGCGATGCGCACACACCCACCCCCATCAGGACGGGCCCTTGGACAGGCCGCAGGCTGAAGCAGATGGGGGCGGGAACCAGTCCTGAGCCGCCCCCCGAGGAAACCGCAGGCTGTCCTGAAACACACTGCGAGAGCGGCATGTTCCTGTCTATTTATAAACTATCGATCTGCAAATGCACTTCAGCAAATGCACCGCCCAGTGGGCCAGAGACCCAGCGGAGCAGAGAGGCCGGCACAGGCCCTGCCACGCCCCCAGAGGGTTTCCCCGGGACAGCCCCGCTGGCTGGGGTCGCCTGTGCACGGCTGCAGCCCCAGAAGCACAGAAGAGGGGCAGGCGCTGTGCTCCCACAGGAGCAGCCAACCCGACAGAGAACTGGCAGCTCCCTTGGGAATGCTCACACACGTCACAGCACTGGGAGTGACGCCTACGACCCCTCACCCTGCAGACTTGGTGCACCGAGTTCCAGGCCCGAGCTGTAAACCCAAGGAAGGGCTCCCGGTGTAAAGTCAGAGGTGTTTCCCCCAAGGCGCTTAAAATAATTTAAACACCGAATCCAGTAAGGCAGGACCCACCCGTGTTCATTTTCCAGTTACAAATCAAATCTGTCCTGTTCAAGCCCTTCCTGACTTGAAAGCACTTCTTTACTGTGGTGAGATTCTCACAGAACCGACCGCTCCGCAGTGACCGACCCAGGGGCGGCCGGAGGGCCCACCGTGCTGCATGCTGAGCACTTCATCACCCAGAGCAAGCCCCCGTGCTCCCTCCCCTCGGCCCCTGGGCGCTGCCCAGCCTGCTGCTGGGTCTACCTGTGCGGGGACCCTTCCTCAAGGGAATCACGGGCTGTGCAACCTCTGGTGACACAATGGGCCTGTTTCACTGGGCACTGTGCGCTCGAGGCCCATCCACACTGCGGCAGGCTCAGGGCTGCCTTCCGCTTCACAGCTGAGTGACGTCTAGTGCAGTGAAAGCACGTGAGTACGTGCGCGCAGGCCCCCCTCCTGCGCACCTCGGCAAATACCGGGTGATCTGACACTGGTCTCGAGGGGCCAACAGACAAACCCACAAGGCCAGGGAACCAGGGAGCTCTAAGGACACGTTCCGGCCTGCAGACAACCGCAGGCACCAGGCACAGCCCTGCAGCGTGGGGCTCTGAGCTGGGCAGGCGCACTGTCGGGCCACCGGCACGCCAACAGTGGCGGCCCAGCACCGCTGTGCGGGCGAGCCCACTTCTGGGTGTACGTGGCTGTGGGGGATTCGCAGGGCAAGGCACTGCTCACAGGACTCAGGTACAAACGTGTCCTGCGAACACGGGGACCCCTAGTCAGCACCTGCTCCCAGAGATTGGTGCAGAAAGGCTTTGCACCCCTGTCTAACTAGCCTGTAGATGTGGGGCTATTTGGATGGGAAGCTTCCGTGTTCATAACAACGGTCCTGGAACGCAGACACTCACCTGTGTCATAGGGGCAGCTGTGGAATTTCAGATTGTAATCACGGAAACTGATGGAAAGGAATGCACTGCTCTCCACCTACTCTGATTCCTAAACAGACTAAAGGTATGTCCCCCCGCCCCACCCCGTCGGTGTGGGGGAATACACAGAGCTCTGGGGCCCTGAGGGACCACCGCCCTGAGCACAGGAGGCCGGAACCTCGGGGCCCTCCCAGCAGGCCCCTCCCAGCCAAGGGCCGGCTGCCCACTCCCCGGTTACCCTTCTGCAGATGAAGTCTACAGGGCCCTGCACAGGCTGGTCTCCTGGAGAGATGATCAGCCCTCCCTGAGTCACGTGCACTGCCTGAGGGCGGGGCTCGCCCCGGTGGAGGTGCTGGGATGCGTTAGGCAAGCTCCTTCCACATCTCACCCAAAGGGCAGAATTAGAATTAAGGGAAAAAACAATAAATACATACGAAATCCTGTTGACGATGGCCTCTTCATCTTCGTGTTCATCTGCAAAAATGTTTAAGGTATTTATGTTACTCTATCTTCCAACAAAATGTTTCATTAGTTTATAAGAAACAACAGTACAAACTTAAACCACTGCTGACTGGAAACACGTTACACAGCACTGGGTTTATTTCAGCACAGACACAAGTTTGCACCTCATTACATCAGGTAGGACACTGTTTTGAGTACTCAAAACTCCCCACACGTAAATTAAAATGTTCCAAACATTCAGTGCTTAAGAAAATCAAATCTAGTAGGACTTTTGGGACCACCTCCAAGTCTACTGTTACACAGTGTAAGTGAAATTGCTAGTGAATGAAATTTTCTGGTTAATCATGGTCAAAAAAAAAAGGTTGCTATATAATTAGAATTCAGACCCTTAGCACACATGTTCTTTCCCACGATTTGAGTTTGTCCTTAGCAGTCATAGTGACAACCCCCCCCCCCCCCGGCCAACCCTGGGCCACCCTGGGCACTCCCGCTGCAACACGCCACCACCGCTGTCCAGGTGACAGACAGGAGCCTCCGGTCTTGCTGACCTTCTCAGGCAGCCTCCCCCGCCCCCTCCTCTCTGGGCTTTCAGCATTCTTGCTGGTCCTCCCCCGCACACGAACCAGCCAAAGAATCTCTGACCCAGTGACAAGGCTGTTGGCCCTGACTGGTGCGGCTCAGTGGGTTGAGCGCCATTCTGCCAAGCAAACGATCGCTGGTTCAATTCCCCAGGCAGGGCACATGCCTGGGTGGCAGGTTCAGTTCCCAGTTGGGGTGTGTACGAGAAACAATCTCTCTCACACATCGATGTTTCTCTCCCTGTATTTCTCCCTCCTTTCCACTCTCTCTAAAAATAAATATGTAAAATCTTTTTAAAAAAAGAAAAAAGAACATTGCACACGGCCCCCCTCCTCCTCAGGACCAAACTGGCCTTTTCTCCAAGGCCCTGTCTGAGTCTCTGCAGCTCCGAGCACCCGCCTGCCTCACCGTCAGTGTGCGATCGAGCCGTCTCTTAGTCCCATCTACACTCTTGCTTGCGGGCTGCTCACAACAGCTTCACGACTAAAGGGACCGCAACGCAACACAGCCACAACTCATGTTTACACCGCTGTGCCCACATCCAATCAACACCTCAAGCAACGTTTTATCTTCCCAACTCTATCCCCACACTCCGAGTCCTCGTCACCCATCCCTGTGGTTACTCTAAAAGGCATCTAATGAGTCCCCACTGGGCCTGTTCCCTACCACCTAATCCCCCTAAAACATTCGTTCACATCGCCTGTGTGTGTGTGTACACTTCTGTGTCCACGATCTAAGAAACCTGTTGCCAAAACATCTTCTAAACCAGCTGAGGTTCTGCCTTGGGTCTCGGGTCTGCCAAGCTGAGAGACTACAGAACCCAAGGAGCGCGTGGGCGTGGCCGCAGAGCGAGCACCGTGAGAGCGCTAAGGGGACCGCTGCAGCCAGCAGCATTCCCAACTGCTTTCAAAAGTCCGACAAGCGCAGCGTGAAAACATAATATGAGGAATCTTTAATACCTGGAATCCCTACGCACCCACACGGCACCCAGAATGAGCACCACCTCACACGGGTAGCAAGCCCTGTGGTTTCTGGCGAACGGACAGCTGAGCTTTAACAGAGCGCCAGCAAGTGAGGTGCCTGCCTGGGTACTTGTTAATAAACCCAGCACTAAAGTCTGAATCAACAAATCAGCACAAAGTTCCTTAAAAAAGGAATAAAGATACAGGGGTCCCTCTGGCAAGATATATGCGGAATCATAAAAGGCCTTGGTGTCGGGGAGACCCTGACTTCCATGTCACTGTTGGACAAAAAAGACCGCCTGGGGGTCAGAGCCAGGACGGGACGGGCAAGCACACTTGGACTCAGAGCCGGTCTCACGGAGCCAAAGAGACTCTCAAACTCGGGAGTTCCCCGGCCGCCGAGGAGCCCGCACCTGCTTGCTGGGCCCGAGGGTGAGACAGACCGGCCGGCCAGGGTCGGAGAGGATGGCCTGCAGTGGCCAGGTTCCCTGCAGGTGATTTTTAGTGCTCTTAGCACAGGGCCACTGCCTGCCTCAGCCCCGGGCCAAGTGAATGCACCTCTGCCGGACACTGCAGCCCGCACGCTCTGCCGAGGCCGCCCAGCGTGAACGCCCGAGGGCTCGCCTCGGCGTCTGTACTTGCCTGACTTCCTCCTGTACCTCGTGATGACGACGTAGGAGATGGCGTAGAGAGCGGCAAAGAGGAGGAAGCATATCTGGAACAAAACAAAGTGGACTCATCAGCTAGCAATCCAGTTTTTCGTTTTTTTTAAGTAATAGAGGATGCAGCCTTAGCATCTATAGATAAAAGGATTTACTCTATTCCAAAGTAAACATTTTAAGTGTTTTGCTAGTATAAAGTTTGGATGGAATAATTCACAGGAACCAGTTTGAACACCATCCCGGGAAAAAGAAGTGCGATGGGGATTTTCCTTTCCATGACCTGACCAAGCTGTTCCTGAAGTCAGGCGCCAGTACAGAGCCGGCACACGGCCCACAGGGCTGGGAGCAAAGGAAGGGTGAGGCCACCCCAACCCAGAGTGCGACATGACATGCAGGGCCTGCGACACTCACAGGGACCACTGGGGCAACGTCCTGTGGTTAGCAGAACGGTCTCTATCATCTGAAATGTGCGTCACATGGCCACACACACACAGGCATCAGTAATCAGTGCCATAATAATTGCTCAATAAACACACCGTGCGTCAAAGTAAACAAGCTGAACACGAGACATTGATACTAAATTCTATTTCATTCCCATCAGATCTAGGGCATGACAGGCAAAAAGGATGGGTGGAAAAACAGATCTCGTCAAAGACCAGGTGTGTTAGAAATAAAGGCCTCTGAGCCGTGGACCACAGTCAGACACTCTGAAAGCTCTCAAGTGAAAGCAGCCCAGGTGGTGACAAGGCCTCGGGAGGGCGTTTCTCAGGAAGGGTCGGCAGCACGTGACTGAGAATGACCCTGGACCTGCGCAGTGAACATCACTGTAACATCGCCTAGGAAATGACAACTCAAGACGGAAAGGAAGCCCTGGCTCGTGTGGCTCCATGGATGGAGCGCCGGTCACCAGTTTGATTCCCAGTCAGGGCACAGGCCTGCGTGTGGGCCAGGTCCCCAGTGGGGAGCATGTGAGAGGCAACCGGTGTTTCTCCCTCACATCGATGTTTCTCTCCCTCCCTTCCCCTCTCTCTAAAACTAAATAAATAAAATATTTTTTAAAAAGATGGAGAGAAAGACCACGAGCCTCCTAGCAGAGCTTTCCCTATTGTCCTGGGACAGTGGCCCGAGGAGGGACCCAGCAGCCACGTGACGCTTTCACGATGCCCCCTGCCCTCTGCCCGGCAGCCTGCACGCCAGCACGCCCCCGCCCCCAACCTCTCTCCCAGTGACCCTCACTGGCTGCCCCTGCCCGTTAGCCACTGGACATCACCCCCTGCTGCAATCCCAGGACAGAGCCAGAAACTGCTCTCGTTCTGCAAGCTCCTCCCAGGCAACCTCATCTGCCCCAGGACGTCACCACTGTCACCCAGGAACCCCTGCACCCCTCTCTGAGAACCCCAGGTTTAGGGCACCCGCAAGAGTGGAATGAAATGACTGGCCTGCGGAGACTGGGAGACAGCGAAACGAGGGGGTGATGGGCGGGAGCAGAGGGTCCCGTTGGAGCAGCGGCTGCAGCAGAAGCACTTGACCAGGGAAGTGGAAGAACAGAAGACTGTGCTTGAAGGATGTTTTGGGGATGTTTAGTCCGTATTTGGAGGTGGGGAACCGCAGTTTCAGGAGCTGGTGCAGACATGGTGAATGGGAGGGCGTGAAGGCTGACGAACAGAAGGGGTTCAAGGGACCCAGATGCACGGCACACAGTGAAAAGGCTGCTGGAGAGCGACTCATTCCAGGTCAGGAGTGAGGTGGGCAACCACGGAAGCCAGCACTCGGCTCACTGGGAAATAAAGGTGACCCCCTGTGAAAACTGAAGCACCACCGTGACGGACGGAACCGAAGCCAGGGGCCTGGCTGGCCGCCATCCGGTTCCCGTACATGAGCGTCTGACTCACTCAGCAGAGAGACGGCCCGCAGGAGGGCAGCGGGTGGTGAGGACTCCTCCAGTCCTTCCACACCCAGAGGCGCGCAGACTGGGGAAATCACGCGACAGGAGAGGTGGGCGCTCATGGTTCTCGGAGGAGCCGGGGCCCCTCCCCTACCAGGAAGGGAGGAGAGGGACGACAGAGCCCCCCAGCAGAGACCTCGTGGGGACCAGCTGGATGCCCACTGGCCCTTTCCAGGGGCCCAGTCAGTCCTGACGCTGGACGCTGACGGCTGGGCATATGGGAGCCAAGAAACCCACTCACAGCAACCTAGAGAATTTTAAAAAACATTGTGAAAAGCTAATAACCTTAAATTCCAGGTGCAAGGCTTGAACCTAAATTCAAACTAGTGTGTTACAGGAAAGCAGTACATCCCAGCTTTTCATTTAGGGCCGAGGGGCTTTAACAAATTCAGGGCGACTGAGAGACAGAGGAGCAAGGACAAGGAGGTTCCAGGCTGGCAACACCAACACATCTCTGACAACGTGGGGGAGCGGGGTGAGGGGGGTCAGGGGGTGGGGACAGGTCTGCAGCAACACAGTCAGCAGCCCCATTCCCCCTGCAGAGCCCGAGCAACTGAGGGAAACAGCAGAGGTACTGAGTGTTTCTGAACGGCGGGAGCTACCCACCACAGTAATTAAAACTCACATTGTAACTCTGTCGATAAGCCCGCAGAGAACTAGAGTGGCCAGCGGGAGAGGGGCTGCAGGGTTGGTGAAACGGTGCAGGGAGTGAGCAGCACAGACTGGCGGTCCCGGAGCAGCCACCACAGGATGTGAGGGTGGCACAGGGAGCAGGACCGGTCAGGGCGGTCAGACCCGCACCCGATGCTCACTGATTTTGGAGAAAGAAGGAGGCTGAGAGAGAAACATCGATGAGCTGCCTCCCGCAGGCACCCCAACTGGGGACCAAGCCCAAAACCCAGACAGTGCACTGATGGGAGGTGAAACGCACTCCCCACCCTGTCCATGGGAGGCGCTGTCACTCAGGCTCCTCTCCCCGTGCTCTCCATCTCTGCTTTTCTGCAGCATGAAGATGATGTGCCCGGGTCTAGACAGTTCGGGTATTTGTCCTGCTCGGTGGTCTCCGAGCTTGCTGGATCTGTGGTTTGGTGACTGCACTAACTTCTGGAGATTCTCGGCCATCGCTGCCGCAGATATTTCTCCCCTCCCTGTGCACTTCTCTCTCTGGTACTTGCAGTGCACATGCGCTGCATCCTCTGTGACTGTCCTGCAGCCCCTGGCTGTGCTGTTTCTTTCTTTAATCTCCTTTGCTGCTCGCTCTTCGGTT
The DNA here is from genome assembly GCF_021234435.1 of Artibeus jamaicensis. Classification (NCBI taxonomy): domain Eukaryota; kingdom Metazoa; phylum Chordata; class Mammalia; order Chiroptera; family Phyllostomidae; genus Artibeus; species Artibeus jamaicensis. Next base: position 5,904,596 of record NW_026521936.1, read on the forward strand.
TGCAAAGCTTCTGTTGACACGTCGTCTAGCTCCCTCCCTCTTCCCTTGGCCCTGAGTCGTCACCGGCGAAGCTCATCGAAGGCCCTCCTCATCTCTGTGACAGCTCCCTCGGTCCCTACCGCCCCTTAGAGTTCCCATCTCTTCACGCACATCACCCATCTGCTATTATATGCAGTGTGTTTCTTCCATTTGAGCCCTCTGCACACCAATCTGTTATTTTAAATTCCGGCTTCAGAATTCCCAAATCTCAGTCACACCTGAGTCCGGTCTGGCGCTTACTCTGTCTCTGGAGACTGTGTTTTTGCCTCTTCATATGCTTTGTAACGTTTCTGTTGCAGGTAATACGTTGCGTACCAGGTGGCAGGAACTGAGGTGAACAGACCTTCCATGCGAAGCTTCCCGTCTCTCTGGCTGTGAGTCAGACTACCGGATGGCGCTGTAGGTGATGTCAGGCTAGAATTCCCTCTGGTGCCTTTGTTTTTGCCCCCTGCCCCCCACCTCCCTTGCCGTCAGATTTCTCTAGATGCTCCTCCTTAACTGGAGTCTGCCTGTAACCCTGTTACTACGCCGAGGCCTGACCAATAGCAGCTAAGGGGTGGCAGGAGAGGAGGCAATGGAGCCCCTGGCTGCCGTACCTGGGGCCACAGTCCCAATGACAGACCATCCAATTCACTCAATATATACTGAAAACACACAGACCAATGGAACATCAGTATCCATGCTCAAACCCCATAAACACACAGTGACCTGATGGGGCAAAGGTCACTGTGGTGCTTCGGCAACTTCATATCCACGTGAAGAAACACATGTGAGACTTCCGGCCCAGATGGAGGCGTAGGCAAACACACTGTGCCTCCTTGCAAAAACAGAAGGACAACAACAAACTTAAAAACAAAAAACAACCAGAACTGCCAGAACACCGAACTGCATGGAAGTCCGACAACCAAGGAGTTAGAGAAGAAAAACTCATCCAGACGGTAGGAGGGGTGGAGATGGGCATCTGGGTGGAAAGGACTCACTGCTTAGGTGGTGGCTGACGAAGTAGGCAGTCCCACATTCGTGTGTGGATAAACCAGGAGGAACAACTGGGGAGCGAGACAGACCCACTGCCCAGGGCTCCAGGTGGGGAAATAAAGCCTCAAACCTCTCACTGTACAAACCCGTGGGGGTTGAGGCACTGGGAAAAACTCCCAGCCTCACAGGACAGTTTGCTGGAGAGACCCACAGGGTCCTAGAATGTATACAAGCCCATCCACCCAGAAATCAGCACCAGAAGGGCTCAATTTCTTTGTGGGAAGTGACTGAAAATCGGCAGAGAGCCAAGCAAACAGCACTGTTCCCTCCCAGACCCCTCTTCCACATAGAGTGTCACAAGGCAGTGACCTGGGCCGCCCTGCCCTGGTGAACATCTAAGCCTCCGCCTCTTATTACAAAACAGGTGTACGGAGACAAAGAAATATGGCCCAAATAAAAGAACAGAGCAAAACTCCAGAAAAACAACTAAGTGACCAACCTCTCAGATACAGAGTTCAAAACACTGGTCATCAGGACACTCACAGAAATGGGTGAGTACGGAGGCAAAATAGAGGGAAGAGTAAAGGCTATGACAAGTGAAATAAAGGAAAATGCACAGGGAACCAACAGTGATGGGAAGGAAACCAGGACTCAAGTCAATGTTTTGGAGCAAAAGGAAGAAATAAACATTCAACCAGAACAGAATGAAAAAACAATTTTAAAAAATGAGGAGCAGCTTAGGAACCTCTGACACAACTTTGAACGTTACAACACCTGAATCGTAGGGGTGCCAGGAGGGGAAGAGGAAGAGCAAGAAACTGAAAACTTATTCTACAAAATAATAAGAGAAAACTTCCCTAATCTGGCAAAGGAAATAGACATACGAGTCCAGGAACCTCAGAGAGTCCCAAAGAGATTGGATACAAAAAGGACCACACCAAGGCACATCATCATTACATTAGCCAAGATTAAAGCAAAGGAGAGAATCTTAAAAGCAGCACAAGAAAAGGAGACAGTTACCCACAAAGGAGTTCCCATCAGACTGTCAGCTGATTTCTCAAAAGAGACCTTACAGGCAAGAAGGGGCTGGAAAGAAGTATTCCAAGTCATGAAATCCAAAGACCTACATACAAGATTGCTTTATCCAGCAAAGCTACCATTTAGAATGAAAGGGCAGATCAAGTGCTTCCCAGATAAGGTCAAGTTAAAGGAGTTCATCATCACCAAGCCCTTATTATATGAAATGTTACAGGGACTTATCTAAGAAAAAGAAGAAGATCCAAAACTATGAACAGTAAAATGACAATATACTCACAACTATTAACAACTGAACCTAAACAAAAACAAAGAGAAACTAAGCAAACAATAGAACAGGAACAGAATCACAAAAATGGAGATCACGCGGAAGTTTATCAGCAGGAAAGGGGAGGGGGAGAATGGAGAAGAAGGTTCAGAACTAAGGAGCATAAATGGTAGGTACAAAATAGACAGGGTGAGGGTAAGAATAGTGTAGGGAATGGAGAAGCCAAAGAACTTACATGTACGACCCATGGACACGAACTAAAGTGGGGGAACACTGGTGGGAGCAGGGTACAGGGCGGGGGTAATAAAGAGGAGAAAAAATGGGACAACTGTAATAGCATAATCAATAAAATATATTTTTAAAAAAGAAACATGTATGGCTCCTATTTCGCCACACACACAAGCAATAAACTGCAAATGAATTCAAGTCTCAATGGGATGGAGAAAATTGATTAAGCAGTTAGGGAAAAGCACAAGAGAACCTCTTCATAACCTTGAATTAAGCAAAGATTTCTCAAACGGGACATAAAACAAAAAAGCACTGATCGTAAAAAAACATGATACAGTGAACTGTATTAAAACTAAGAATTTCCGCTTGTTAGAAAACGTCCCTGAGTTGCGGCATCTACACCTCCGACCAATGTAGTGTATAGCGAGACTTTAGAAAAGATTTCCAAATGACTGATAAACGCATGAAAAGGCTCTCTGAAATTCAAATTACCGGGGAAATTCAATAAAATCTTTCGTGCGATAAAAAACCATGGCACGCGTACTAGAGAGTACATGGAGGGCAGAAAACTCTACTCGTGCCAAAGAGGAGAGGTCCTGCGCTCCTCGCACGGAGGGGACTCTGTGTACAGATGCAGGAGCTTCGTATGCAACGCTGGGCGAGAACCAGACGTGAGCGCGCGCGGACAAGCCGCCGTCTGCATCCCCTCGCACGACTGAGACTTGACCCTGAGGAGCCCGGCAGAGCGGGCGGGGGGGGGGGGTGCCAGTCGCTGGGTGGCAGTCCTCAAACTGGGCGAGCGCTCAGTCGTGCGCCCCCTCGGTCACCGTAGCTTTAGTTTACAAATTGAAAGCAAACTCTGTCTCCAACCCCACAGTTCGGATCTAGGGCTCCTCTTTGCTCCGGGGCAAGATTTAGCACGGAGACTCGTGGAGTCCAGATCAGCATCTGCACCGACAGGACCACGGGAAACCACCTTTTCCCCTCCAGCCACGCCCCCCCCCTGCGCCTGAGAAGCCTCCAAGCAGGTTCCCTCGGCCACGCCAGCGCCTGACACCCCGGCAGCAGCGCGGACCAGAGAAGGGCCAGGAGAGGGGCCTCCGAGAGGCTGCCTGGGAGCAGCAGGGATGCGGCCAGTGAATCGCCTGTCTTCCTCCAGCAGAAGGTGGTTTCGGCTTTTATACAAATGAGCTGGAGGCAGGCAGACAGCAGAGCGACGGAAGCAGGGATGAGCGCCCCGTGCTGCCGGGACCCGCACGCGCGCTAGTCTCCCAGTCAGGCCCGGCCACCCTGGCCCAGGAAGGGCAGAGACGGTGCGGACGGTGCGGGCGCCGCGGGGCAGGGGCGCCACAGCACTCCGTGTGGGACTGGGAACCGCGCGCACAGCGGCGGCGGGCTGGCGGTGGGCGCGCGCGGGGGCGGAGCTGGGCAGGAAGCGGCGCAGGTGGCCATGGGGAGGCCACGGGGCGGTAGGGAGTCGGTGGGGGCAGAGGGGCCAGGAAAGGAGGCAGGGGTCGGAGAGCGGGCACGCAGCTCACCGTGAACTCCCGCACTTGGCTGTGGAAATGCTGCTCCCGCGCCGACACCTCGTCCTGCGCTTCCATCCTCCGTCATGCCCGCGTCCACGCGCCCCGCTGTACCATCGCCTGCCGATCCGAGGGGCTGAGCGGCTGCCGCGCTGAGCTGGGACCACAGCGGGCCACAGCCGGCCGGAGGACCGCAACCACAGCCACTGCCTCAGCACAGCCCCAGAAAAAGCCTCCCGGGGTAGAAGGTCTGTGCCCAGCAACCCGGGGCGGGGCTGGGGCGGGGCCGGCGTCACAGAAAGGCGCCGAAGCGTCAGAGGAGCGCGCCCGGCGTCCGCGTTCCTAAGGCGGTGGGGGCGTGGCGAGGGCGGTAGGGGCAGGATGCGGCTTGGTGCCACGCCCCCAGGGAACGGAGGCTGCTGAGAGCCGCAGGAGGGGGCGATTGCAGTAACTTTGCAGAGGCAGTTCCCCTCCAGTGAGGGTGACATGTGCAGATGCGCGGGCCGGCCCAGTGATGGCGCTCTAGTCACAGTAGTTGGTCCTTTACGGCACCCAGCTCAACCTGCAGGGCCCTGGGGCAGAACCAGGCAGGAGCTCTCCCACGGGAAAGTCGCTCTCTGCCGGAGTAAGTACAGGTCGGAAATCGGTTCTTTCAGGACATTCTGTGGGCGGAAACCTGACTTCTCTGGGTCCGATAAGGGGCTCCGGAGACCAGAGTTTTGGGGCTTCCCCACCTGGCAAACGGCGATAGCCCTGAAGGTGGGGCCCCTGCCAAGTCGCAGGGTAGCCCTGTGCACAGGCAGACCCTGGACATCACGTTTATTGGGGGGGGGGGGGCTGATAAACATGCCAGACAGTCATTCACCCCATTCTTCATTAAGGATCTTTTACTCATTTTTGTTTGGCTTGATGTGGTCTTTTGTTTGTTTGTTTGTTTGTTTTGCTATAATATTGCATTAGAAGGAATATTCATCATTTTATTTTTTATTTATTTGACTGTAGGAGTCATTTAAATTCCTGTTGGCTACAATTTTTTTTTCGCATCTCTAATTGAAAATCATTAGGAAGCACTTTGCTTCCTAAAGCAGATCTACGAATTGCTTTCAAATGATTTTATGGTAGGTACCATATTTTGCCATGTATAATATGTACTTTTTGCCCAAGTTTTTGAGGGAAAAATAAGAATACACATTATATATGGGTAGTACTAATTCCAAATGTGTTAAGAGATAATTCTAGGGAGCAATAACAATAACCATATGCAAAATAACACCCCGGAATACAATAATTGCTTTTCTCTCTAAATACAAATAGATAAAAATTGAGTTAAAAAATTAGGACAAGCCCTGGCTGATGTGGCTCAGTGGATTGAGTGCCGGCCTGTAATTCCCAGTCAGGGCACATTCCCAGTAGGGGGCGCTCAAGAAGCAACCACACATGGATGTTTCTCTCCCTCTTTCTCCCTCCCTTCCCCTCTCTATACATAAATAAATATTTTTTTTAAAAAAAAGGTTGTGTGGTATTTTGTCACCTATTCCAGAAAGCGGGTGCTAACGGCTCGGCTGGTCTCTCTAACCCAACATGCCGACCATCTAAACCTCTCTGTTTCCTTTTGCCAGGTTGTCTGTAGACAGTCTCCCACCTCAGTCTTGGTACTTGGTTCTCCCTGCCTGTCTCTGGTACTTACACCACTTAGCCCAGGGTTCAGCTTCAAATGGTCATGAGTTCACCCCTCCCTCCACCCTCACCCCTTTGCCTATCTATGGCTTGGCCCCTCCAGCAAGAACTGGAGTCTATTTTCCACCCTTAAATCTAGGCCTAGACATGTGACTTTCTTTGGCCAAAGGGACATTAGAAAATAGGGAACTACAGAGACATGCTTGTGTATCAGGGCCTGTCCCTTCTCCCAGCCCCCTGGCGCCCTCCAACCGCCACTGAGTAAATTCGCCCCAACCAACCTGAGATAGGTGGTCCTGTTATCTCTGCCCCCGCAGCCAACAGCCTCATTTCCGCTTCCCTGTAAACCATGAATCTCTCCAAAACAGTTTTTCTCCTCTGCTCAGAGCACTGTGGTGCAGTTATCTCATGAACTGTGGCATAAAGTCAAACTCCTAAACATGGCATTGCAGACCTTGGCTTTGGGGCCACAGTACCCTTCCAGCCATTGTCCCCACTTCTTTCCCTGCAGATTCCTGTCCCGCAGCTTGGCTCCCCCTCTCCCCGGAGCCTTCCTGGCCGGAGGCCTGGCACCTTGAATGCCCCCACAGCCTCTCCCATCCCTGCCAATCAGACTCAGGGACCCCGTCCTTCCGCACAAAGCCTTCCCTGACAGCTCCGGTCTCTTCCTTCACTCACGCATCCACGACTCTGGACACACGTGGGGAGAAGACTGCTTCAGTGCTGTTCTCATGGAGTGCAGGGGCGAAACACAAGAGTGACAGGAGTTACCTTTCCAGCCATTTGTGGGACACTGAGCTCACCTGTCCTCACAGTTTACGGCAGCACCTCACGTCCACGTGAGTGAGAGAGAGCTAGGGCTGTGGGGAACTAGCACTTGTAGAACGACCACTACATCCCAGGTGCCTCCACACATCACCATGGCAATAATCCTGTGAGGCAGGTGTTACCAGCTTCTCAGGATGGTTGAAGACACTGAGGCTTGGACAGGGCAAGTGAGTACCCGACCTGGTTTGCGTGGCCCACCTTTGAGCCCAGGTCTATCTGACTCACCAACTCAGTTCTTTTCACGGCATTGGTGCTTCCTCAAAGCCATAAAACTCAACCCCTTCATCTTCCTGGGAGGTGCGGAATAAAACCCTCAGATCTCTCTGTTCCAGGTTCTGCCCCAGCCCCTCCTCTTCCCCTCCCCCCTAAATTCTTCTGCATGCTCCATGTACCTCAGCATGTGCACAAACACCTCCTCCACCCTGAAGTCCAGGGGCTCTCAAGAGAAACATAACCAACAGGAGACAGCGAGACAGGTGTGGGCAGATAGGTGATGAGATGGAGGGATGGATGGGTGGATGGATGAGGAGGAGTTGGCCCCCATGATTATGGAGGCTGACAAGTGCCCATGATCTGAAGTCCGCAGGCTAGACACCCAGGAGAGCTAGCTGATGACATGGTTCCATCTCAAGTTCAGGAGAAGACCGGTGTCCCAGCTCAAATACAGTCACCCCCTTTTGTCCTATTCAGACTTGTGATGAGATCTGTCCCCCTGGGGAGGGCAGTCCCTTGTGCCCGGTCTATACATTCAGATATTAATGTTCACAGAGAAACACCCTCCCAGACACACACCCCATGTAATTTCAGGCTGGACATCTGGGTGCCCATGGCGCAGCCACGCTGACACAGAACTGACCTTCACAAGCAGGGCCCGCTGTCTGCCCCATTTGTCAATAGGGTCTCTTGTGTTTAACCACCACCCGATCTTGTGAGAGGGCCCACCTCTCACCCTCACGCAGGGCGTATGGCAGCCCTTCGGAGCAATTATACAGGGCAGTGCTCGGGTTCAGTGAACTAAGAGGCGATTTAGCACAATCTCCAAAGGCAATATCATAAATACACATTAACTTACTGCAGGTTCACTTCAATCATTTTTATTGGCTTATAATGAATTTAGTCATGCACGGTCTTTCTTGGCTTTAATTACCCATCTTCACTTTTTTTTTTTCTTCCAAGTCTGACACACAGAATTTAGGAGGGAAATGAGTCAAAGCCAGGAAGAGGAACAATCAGTCAAGTGCACCTCACCTTGCGACACGGGGAGCAAGACTGTCCAGGGTCCCCCAGGGGCGTCGCAGGTGGGCAAAGCAGCAGTTAGAGAGCTCCTACTTTGCTTGCAACCAAGACCCGGGCTTTCCTGAAGAGATGCAAGTTCATGACCAGAAACCCCAAGCTTGCTGACTCCCAGCCCGCATCCCTCTCTCCATATCCCATCCACGGTGAGAGGAAAACTCACCACCCTCCCAGCTCGTGGACCCCCTGCTGCAGTGGGTCCCTTTGCTGCCCTGGCCTCAGCCTTCCTCAGAGGCTGCCCAGCCCACCTGATCCTGCAGAACGGCTTGAGCTACAGCTTCTCTGCACTGTGCTCCGCCTTGGAGTCGGGGCTGCTCTCATTTCTGGAACATCCCACCCCCGACTTTGCACCATCCCTAAAACCCCCTGGCTTTTCGAACTTTCATTTTTCAGTGAAAATAGCAAACATGTCTGAGCACTTACTGTTGTTTGCCTGGCACGGTTTCAATAGCCTCATTATATTACGTAATTTCAGGTTCGCCATCATTGTATTCAGAGGTAGTCATTGTGCCCGCTCTACAGTTTTGAAAACGAAAGCCCAGAGAAGTTAGGAACCTGCCCTTTTATGCTAACTCTTTCATTGTACTTTCTGAGGAGGAGAAAGAGGGAAACAGTGAGAAGGTATGAGAACCTAGCCACCTCCTCCTTCCTTCAGATCTGCTCCTTGTAAGCAGTAATGGGGTCAGTGTTGCTACCAACCCCTCCAGAATTGTCTACACGCATATAAGCATTTTCACCGTGTAAGTGAGATTTTGCCACATGATACTTTTACTTACTACATCTTGGCGGGCTTATATCTTGTGCAGATGTGCGGCTTGATTCCTACTTACCTCTTTATCTAGCCAGGCCTGTGCTGTGAACTCGTATTGTTTCCACTCGGTTTTGTGTCCCTGTGAGGCAACACTGTTTCTGTGCACACCTGTGGAGCCTCGCCCCGTCTGGGAGTTTCCTCTCCTTGGCTACAGGGGAGGCTGAAGGTGCCCAGGCACTTTTGGAAAAGGCTGCCCTGGGCCCACCCCATCGCAGCAAAGGGGGAGGGAGCGGGAGCTGGCTGGGGAGGAAGCGGCTGTTTCTTCAGTCTTCACGGGCCACCAGGCCTGGCCAGGGAGAGGGACAGTGCCTGCAGGAACCTGGGGGAGTTCACTCTGGGGAACACAAGCCTTACCCAGGCCTCCCCTGGGGCTGCCACGCCCAGATCCAAGTCCCGGAGCAGACCCGCTTAGGGTAAATAACATCCGCCATGCCTTGTGGGGCCAGGGGGGACAGCTGGGACTGTCCCCTGACCTCGAGGAGATTTAACCCCTGAGAGCCCAGGCCACACACTGAGAATGGCCCAGAAAGCAAGGGGCAAGGGCTGTTGAGGGGGTGACCATTAACAGTATCCCCTTGTCCCCATTAGGATGTTCTGGTTACTCTCCAATGGTTATTTTTCCACATGAACTTGGAATCATTTGTCATTACCTCCCACGCCCCAGAACCCACTTGGCATCTGGTGGGAGCTGAGTCAGGAAGAACTGACATTTTGACGACATTTGAGGTTTCTTATCTAATACTGTGCATGTCTTTTTATACGTAACATACTCAGTAAACTGACATGGTTTCCGCAGCCCTTGGGTTGCGAGCCACACCAGCAGACAAAACACACTTCCTGATGAGTTTCTCTGGGAATGGGTTTTCCCCTCCGGGCTTCTCTGCTGAGGGGCAGGTCACAGCCACAGGGGCAGCCTGCATTTCCACGAAGCCCAGGTCCGCCACCCCAGTGGGCCCTGGGAGAAGCAGCAGCCCCGGCTGCAACCTCCTCCCAGACGGGAAGAGGAGCTCAGCGTTCCCTAAGGAGCTGAGAGGCGGATCTAGGCAGCTTGTAAACCGTGACAAATATCTGTCACCTTCGTGCCCCCTGAGCCGTGGCACTCCCCGACATCCTGCTGCTAATGTCCCTCTCTTACAGCACTTTTAAACCCATTTTCCAGTGAGTGTCATAAAATCACTCTATCCAGGAAGTCAGCAGTCCTCTCAAAGGCATAAATGCTAAAAGCCAGGGGGAAGGGGCTGCTGGGAGACCTGTGAGCTGCCCACTAGGACACGAAATAGCCCGAGTCCCCTGTGTTGTTCTGCGAGGGGACATCTGGCGCCAGTACCCAAGTCCATGCTGTCAACGTGAATCCGTCTGTACATGTGACTCATGTCCTCAGCCTCCGTCCCCCAGAGGGACCATACCCCTGTCAGTTCTCTGTCCAGAACCTGACACAGAGCTCAGAGTGCTTCTCCGGAAAGGCTTGTGGCAGATGAGGACTTGGAGGTCAAGTGACAGATTCAGAAATGCCTTGTTCAGCCGTGGTGTGGCTCAGTGGATTGAGTGCCAGCCTGTGAACCAAAGAGTCACTGGTTCGATTCCCAGTCAGGGCACAAGCCTGGGTTGTAGGCCAGGTCCCCAGTAGGGGGCACTTGAGAGGCAACCACACATGGATGTTTCTCTACCTCTCTGTCTCCTTCCCTTCCCTTTTCTAAATAATAAATAAATAAAATCTGAAAAAGAAATAAATGCCTTATTCGTTCACCTCTGCAAGAAATCTTCAAGTGAAGCAAAGTGCCCCTCACCAAACACCTAGAAATCAGGACCAGAACTGTGCACAGGTGCGTGCCTGCAAAACACAGCCTGTGGAAAACACTTTGCGGAGGTCACATTTGTCTGCAGTGTGCCCAGCCTGCAGTGTGGCCATGTGAGGGGAGGGACTGCAAGAAGCTGCCTCCATGCGTCCCGCTGCAGGGGGAGGGGACACCCCTGTATGCCTCCTCACTGCACAGAGAGCCAGGGCCGAGCTAGGGGGCAGCAACAGTCCATGAAGCACCGTGACACCCTCAGGGGCTGGCACAGAGAGTGTGTCCCTTCCTGCTCCTGGGCCTCTGAACCACCAGGCTCTCCTCTGGCCGGGGTCCCCAGTTTAGCACCCAGGGGACCGGTCCATGTTGGACTGAAGGGGATGCTATTTATCCTGCTTGTCCTTACACTTAATTTTTCCCTTCATCATGGACTTCACCCGGGTTGTAGGACTGTAGCAGGAGACCTGCCTAGACAAGCCCAGACAAGTCAGAAGGACACGGTCCCTTTGCTGAGCCACTAAGATAAGGAGGGGTGAGCAACTAAGTAACTAAGAACAAAAGAACATTGTATGACCCTATCAGCAGCCCTGCTTTCTTGCTTCTGTAAACTGCTTCTGCCACATAGGTTTAGTAAAATCGCTTCTGCATGCCACAATATATAAACAAGCCCCTGCCTGAGCTCAGGGCCTAGAATTTGGAGACTGCCTCCTCTGGGTCCGCACCCATAAATAAAGTTCCACTCCATACACCTGAAAGCAGCTGAGTTGTTTTCTGTAACAGGACAATGTCTTCTAATGGAATCAACTGAGGATGTCACCAAGGGGAAACTGAGGCCAGGAGCGGTGAGTGCTCACAGCAGGGTCCACTGCACGGTCCTGCCCTGCTCCACCTGTTCCTGCAGATTCTCCCCAAGATCAAAATGTAGCAGACAGCCCTTCACTAGACAGGGCCCCTCCAAAGAGACCGTGTCCTAATCTGTGACCGCCTTCCAAACTGGACTTAAAATTTTTGTCACTGATGTTTTACCTTCGTGTGGTATCTTATAGCTCACAAGGCACATGCCACTCATTCTTTCCATGTGATAAACCAGGGATAAAGGCTATTGTCCCTTGTTAACAGATAAGCAAACTGAAACGTCCTGAGGTTAAATTACACAACCCAGCTTTGCATCGCCAAGAAATGGTAGAGGAATTCCCAGAGGCCAGGTGTCCGCTCCAAGTCCAGAGCCCCACAGAGCCGTCCTCGGGGGGAGAGAAAGGGGGAGAGTTATAACCATAGATGTGGGGACAGGCAGAGTGGGGACAGTTGCAGATGGAAGCTACAGTTACGTAGGCAGAGATGGATGAGAGAGACACAGCTATGAAGTGTCCTTCTGAGCCGGCTGGACAAAAATGCTGACATGTGGCTAGAAATCACCAGGTCCAGCACTGGCAGCCCCTGGCCATTCCCTGGGGTCCACAGAAGGTCCTCTTCGTGTGAGCCAATGCCGTAGAATTGGTCCCTGCCATGCCAGAGAGTCCTGTGACTGCTGGTGTCACTCGCTGAGAGAAATGAGAAAACGCCCTTTCTCTTGTTCATCAAAATTAGCTTTTTAGCCCTGGTCAGTGTGGCTCAGTGGGTTGACCACGGGTATGCAAACCAGAGGGTCGCTGGTTAGAGTCCCAGTCAGGGCACACCCCTGGGTTTCAGACCAGGTCCCCAGTGGGGGCACATGAGAGGTGACCATGCATTTATGTTTCTCTCCCTCTCTTTCTCCCTCCCTTCCCCTCTCTAAAAATAAATAAATAAAATATTTTTAAAAAACAATTCTAAATAAAAGAAAAATGTACCCCAAAATGTTGTGGGTTTGATTCCTGCTCATGGCACCGAACACTAAGATGTCACTCTCTCTCTCTCTCAAATCAATTTTAATAAATGCCCTTGGGCAAGGATTTTAAAAATCAGCTTTTTATATATTTAGGAAATTTTGGAGCTGCCTGGGATGTCAGTTTATAAATGGTGCTACTTGGTCTTTATATGTACGAGGATAAAAGGCAGAACTCCAAAGAAGAACCATGAACCGTAAAAATATTTATTTTTTTACCGTTACAAAGTTAAATCATAATTTAAGAGCTGCAATACATTCCTCACTGTGGTAGATTTTAAGGTAATTAAGTGTCTCTTCAGTAATATATTTGTTATCAACTTATTGCATAAAAGGATTGCTTGTGAATTCAAGATTATTTTTAGATTTATGGCCCTTTCAAATGCAAAGAGATGTTTTCAGAGGTACTTCCGATTCCCAGCGCTGGGCAAGTCTGCCATTCGCCATCAATAACGCCCACAGGACTCCTCCTTCACATAAATCCCGCCCGACAGCCCAGGGCTGGGCTAATACGCAGCCCTGAGATAGCCCAGCAGGCCAGAGACCACCTCTGAACCTCATCAGGTCCTCAAGGCTGGTGAAGTCTGGTGTTCTCAGGATGCCCGCTGGCTTTCCAAAGACACGTGGGGGATTTTATATTTTTCATCTGTCTTAATCAGTGTTGATTGTGGCCACAGAGAAAACTGCTGGTTTGAAAACAACATCTTCATAATTGTTTTTCGGGCACATCTCTAGCAGTTTTTTACCTCAGAATGGGGTGGCTCTTCTAGTACCCAGGCTACAGTCGGTGTTATTGTTTTGGGTTTTCCAATGTACAGGCTTTGTGGGTGGCCTTGACTGAGACCTTGGACTCTGGCTTCCCCCAGGGCTGTGCCTGGAGCCCCGTGTCACACGCCTGTCCGCTGCTGCCTGGGCTCACTGTTCCGGGAGTTTTCAAAGGTCCTGGGCAGGTGGCAGAGAGCCAATTAAAGATGTCGTAGTATATGGGTGGGGAACCCAAAAACCCAGAATTATGTCCTGGAAGGCGAGCCCCTTGGAGTCCAGCCTTCCCTGACTGGGTGAGTGTCCTGGGAACCCCTCTGGATCAATGCACCAGCTGGCATTGTTGTGAGAGGTGGTGTGCAGCTTCAGTGAATTTTTTTTTAAACTCTTTCAACCCATTTGCCCATTGCATGATGGGTGACTGATGCCCACCTGCCCACACCGCACTGTGTGTTCAGCAGTTTATGACCCAAAGACGGCAGGACCCGCACGCCTCCTCCTCCCTATTCACCCAGTCTCACCCCCAGTGACTTTCTTTTTTTGTTTCCTTGGATGAAAAAAGTCCTCAAGGGAAACACGCTGCCAACGTGGAAGAGGCGAAACAAAAAAGGCAGAAGCAGAGACTTCCGGCCAAGATGAAGGCGTGGATAGACACACTGTGCCTCCTCGCACAACCAAAAGGAGGACAATAACAAATTTAAATACAAAAAACAACCAGAACTGCCAGAAAACCAAACTGTATGGAAGTCCGACAACCAAGGAGTTAAAGAAGGAAAACTCACCCAGACAGTAGGAGGGGTGGAGATGGGCATCTGGGTGGAAAGGACTCACCGCAAGGCGGTGGCTGACGAAGTAGGTGGTCCCACATTTGTGCACAGATAAATCGGGAGGAACAATTGGGAAGCCAGACAGACTGCTCCACCCAGAGCTCCACCTCGGGGAAATAAAGCCTCCAAGCCTCTGACTGAAAGCACCTGTGGGGGTCTAGGCAGCAGCAGGAGAAACTCCCAGCCTCACAGGAGAGTACATTGGAGAGACCCACGGGGTCCAAGAACATGCACAAACCACCCACCCAAGAATCAGCACCAGAAGGGCCCAGTTTGCTTGTGGGTAGCAGGGGAAGTGACTGAAAACTGGCAGAGAGCGAGCAGCATTGTTCCCTCCTGGACCCCTCCCCCACATACAGCATCACAACACAGAGGCATGGGTTGCCCCGTGCTGGAGAACACCTAAGGCTCTGCCCCTAACCATGTAACAGATGCACCGAGACAAAAAATATGGCCCAGACAAAAGAACAGATCAAAGCTCCAGGAAAAATACAACTAAGTGACGAAGAGACAGCCAACCTATCAGATGCACAGTTCAAACACTGGTAATCAGGGTGCTCACAGAATTGGTGAGCAAACTCACAGTTATCAACAACCACATCTAAAATAAAAGCAAACTAAGCAAACAACTAGAACAGGAACAGAACCACAGAAATGGAGATCACATGGAGGGTTAGCAGCAGGGGGGTGGGAGGGGGAGAAGGTACAGAGAATAAGTAGCATCAGTGGTAGGTACAAAATAGACAGGGGAAGGTTAAGAATACAGGAAAAGTAGAAGCTAAAGAACTTATGTGTACGACCCATGGACATGAACTGAATGAATAATGATGATAAGAAAAAGCGCACAAATCAACCTCGCCTTAAAGGAGGAGTTATTTTGCAAAGTCGCTCAGCCGCTTTCTGAAGTGAGCTCATTGGAAAGAAGGCACGCGCTGTCCACTTTCGGGAAGATTTGTTTCAGAGGCATGAGACATCCAAGTGGGAATAAATCAGACTAATTTTCCAAAGTAAGAGGAATAAGCTTCATTGGAAACCATGGATGTTCTCTTCTAATTAAATCCAAGTGTGGCTAATCCTGGTAGGCAATAAGACTGCACCGTAATGACTATCCTAGATGCCTGTAAATAATTAGATAAAGCATAACATCTAAGATGGCAAAAATTCCCACCTTCTCCCTGTGTCTCATCAGCAAAAATAAACAGGTATGTGTGAGGTACAAGGACAAAAGCAGGGACACAGGACGGCTCCAGGACACACAGAGGCAGGTGGAGGTGATTCCTCCAGCCAGGTCTCCCTCTTCCCCAGACAAGGGCAAGAAAAGACCCATGGGGTCAGCCACTACGGAAGGGACACGGCTGGTGGACTGAGTCCTCAGCCGAGGGGCAGGGACAGGAACTGGCTCTCTGAAGAGCCGCCGGACCCCTTCCCGGAGGGCGGACACTGAGGGCCTAGGGAGAGGACTGCAGCGGTCAGCGTGAATGTGGCGGTCAGCGCCGCCAGGCACGCACCTGCAGCCGCCACATGCCCTGCTCTGGCCTGGGTGCAGACACACAGAGTCAAAACAGACAGCCGCCCACTTGCTGACCACTGCAAACCGGCAGAGAGCCAAGCTTGCCCCGTGGGCCACAGTCACACCTAATTGAAACTGGGACTGTGCTGTCCTTCCTTCTGTGCTCAGTAGGGGGACCTGATACCTCGTGTGGGGTGAAGAAGACCTTCTACAATCACTTTTTTGTTGCCCATTAGTTCCCCGTGCTCAGCACTCTCCGGGAACGGAACGTACGTAACCTAGACAGAGCTGATCCATAGATGCAGAACAACGCTAACTGGCCTCAGCCAGGCCCTGCTCGGACGTCAGGGGAGACGGGTGCGTATGTCTGATAATTACACTAGTTATTGGAGCGTCGAGGTATCAGCTTCATCTGGAACAAGGACATTTCTGCAGAGCTGTGAACCAAGAAGCAGAGAGATGCAGAGAACAGGAGGCTGGACAGACGAGGGACAACGGACACCAGAGAGGCAGCCCTGCTCCGCTAGGGGGCCGTGGTCTCCTGCCTGCTGGGGCTCCCCTCACTCAACTACAGCCATTTCAGGGGTGTTCTTCCCCGAGAGCCAGTCTTCGAGGGGATCCGGTGCATGCGAGCAGTCTCTCAATTCCTGCATTTCTGGTCCCTGCGAAGGGTTTTCTCCCTCGCTCCACATCCCTCCCACCCCCTGGAAAAAGGGGACTCAGTCATCTAAAGGGGACACTCCCTCCCAGCCCCTGCCCCTTGGGCTTTGACTCTTTTTTTCTGCTCTCTGTAAAATAAGAGACAGCTTTGTAGGAGATTCTGCACAGTTTTAAGCAATTTGAGCCTTTAAAAATGCATCCACAACCCTCGAAACCTTATTGTAAAAGGAACTCAGCCAGACACAAAAGGACTGATGCCGTGTGAGCCACCTGCAGGGGGCTCCGGGAGTGGTCAGGGTCAAGGGCAGAGCAGAAGGTGGTGGGCGGGGGCAGCAGGGGTAATTTAACAGGACGGAGCTTCCCTTTGGGAAGATGAGGACGCTCTGGAGACAGCGGCGGCGGAGGCACAGCAGAGTGAGTGAGCTCCATGCCACTGCGCCAGGCACTTAAAAATTATTAAAAGGGCAAATTGATGTCAGGTGCATTTCCACCACATTAAAACAATCATAGAAATGGCTATCTGCACGACACTGGACGTGTAATAATATGAGGCCAGAGACTTTGTCCAAAATAACCTGGTGGGAAAGTGAAGGTTTGGGAGATGAACTGAGGAGGGTTATACGCCTCAGCTGTGTGGGGGGCGCGTGGGATTCACTACACGGTCATCTCTACTTCTGTGCGCTGTGAGATTTTCCACGATGGGAGAAAGTTAGGGAATAAAGGTGCATCCTTTTTCTTTTTTTAAAGATTTATAGAGAGGGGGGAAGGGAGGAAGAAAGAAAGGGAGAGAAACATCAACGTGTGGTTGCCTCTCACACGCCCCCTACTGGGGACCTGGCCTGCAACCCAGGCCTGTGCCCCGACTGGGAATTGAACTGACAACCCTTTGGTTTGCAGCCTGTGCTCAACCCACTTAGCCACACCAGCCAGGGCTTTGTGTGTCATTTTCCAAAGCAAGATGTTTCCTCTGTAATTCCTCTGCCATTCACCATGAAACCTGAGGTTTGTACCATGCCGAGGTTGGGAGCTTGGTTTATAAGTCTTTCCGGGAACAAAAAAATCAGGACCTTTTTATATACTGCTGTGCATAAAGGACAGTGGCGAGAGAGTCAGGGGTCCCCTAAGGACTGGGAAATCAAGGAAACGAGATTTCAGAGGTAAATAGCAAAACCAGCGCTCCGCTGATGGGAAAGGAGATGAGTGAGCTAGCGGAGCTGGCCCAGCCTCACAGGATAACACGCAGCCCCGGCCTGGGGGTGGGAGAGGGGATCGGCGGAGGCCCCGAGGGGGAAGCTGAAGAGGCCCAGGCGGCCTCCCTGCCTCCCTGGGCTCAGGGGTCAGGGTCTGTGTGTGGTGGGCAGTGTCCATTGGGTTACTTAGGCCAGAGAGAGGTGATGAAGGAGGCTTCTGGCAAAGGCAACTCTGAACTAATTGACACATTAGTGTCCCTGAATAATGAAAGAGAAAAGGATGCAAGGACGGCGAGGACAGTGGCCCTGGCCCTGCCCACACGCCAGCCCCTCCCGAGGAAACTGTGGGGGTCCCATGCTGCCCACCAGGCAGTCCAACCTCACTGGACTGGGGCCCAGTGGCTGCAGTTTGTGGGCCTGGCCCATAGGCAAGGCTGCTCCTACCCAGGGTGCCTCCGGTTGCCTTGGCCTCCTGTCCCGAAGTGGCCCTGCCTCTCCAGGGTGTCCTTGGTGGCATTTAAGCTTCCATCCCATGAGGCCTGCCTCCTGGGAGATGGTGGCCTGTCTGGTGGCCCTCTCGCCCTGCGGTAAACAGCCCAATGACCTGTCCTTGTAGCCAATTCCATAAACGTGGCTGCAGCAATCTGGTTCGCTCCAGGTGTTTGGCTAAAATGGAGTCTCTGACCCTGGGAAGCTCAGGAGTGAGCCTGCACAGCAGCAAATGTACGGAGTTAATGAATCTGACCCTGGGAGGCCCTTCCTGGGAAGCAGCCAGTGCTTAACTGAGCCTCTAGCCCCTGCCCCAGGTCCTCACCTCGTGCAGGGTGACAGGGGAGTCAGCGAGGCTAATGCAAGAGTGAGGCTCCTCCTTGCTGGACACCAAACTGTCACCCGAGTCCCAAGAGACCTGGGCCCTGCTGCTCCCCCTGACCTTCCTGGTGAAATCTGTTAGCTGGAGACAGTCCCAGAGCCCAGCATGTCCCTACCCTCCACCAGCACCTTCCCTTCCTTTTCCCTTGTTTTGTTTGTTTGTTTATTTTTATTGATTGATTTTAGACAGAGGAGGAGGAAAGGGGGAGAGAGAGAGAAGTGTCAATTCACTGTCACACTGACTGATGCACTCATCAGATGACGCAGGCGTGAGCCTCCGACCAGGGATCGAACCCACAACCTTGGTGCATCAGGAGGACACTCTCACCCACTGAGCTACCCGGCCAGGGCTGCTTGCTTTTTTTTTTCTTTTTAACTTTAAAGCACATTATCATACTCTATGTGACTCTCTTTGTATCTACTTGCACGAAGAGATCTTGCCACAGTTAAACACCAAAGGGAAGGGTTTCAGAGGGAAAAAAAAAAAGCACTCTAAGCCGCTTAAACTTCTCCAGGAAAGTGGGAGGAACGATGGTGGAAGTGTTAATATTTATGCTGTGTGGAGACCACATTTTCAAAGGTCAAGTTCATATGGGATTGTGAGATGGATATAAACAGAAGAATGATTCTAATTCTAGCACAATTTACTACTGGGCTAAAATAAACTAATAAGATAAATAAACACAGCTGCCCATGCCCGGTTGACTAATATGACCCGAGTAGAAATAAAATATTGGATAAGCTGAAGAGGCCAAGTTTAAACTAGATTAGCCACAGAACCTCAGTGCGCCGTTTTGATATAATTAACGAGATGATTTAATGTGTTTTCATCTCGGAAGGGTGGCGAGAGGGGGTTTTTTTTGCAACGACGTAGAGGTGAATACACATGCGTCCGCACGGCAGAAGAATAAAAGGTTGTCATATTTCTGAGTTCTCCTGGCAGAGCGATCCATTCCCATCAATCTCAAGGTCGGCGGGAGAACCTGGGGTGCTCTTCTTCCCATCATTCACGGCCATTTTTGAACATCGGGCAGCAGCCAGGGTCTTCATTAATATATTAACCTGCGGCTTAAAAAGGCCTCGCAGCTAGCCAGCGGCCAGCTGCCCCTGACAGGTTGATGTCATGGGGCGCGGAGACAGTGACCATCGGAACGCTGACCTCAGAGAGGAGCCCCGAGTGAACAGCCGGTTAGAGAGGGCTGGCCGACCCGCCAGGGGAAGGCGAGGACCAGCTCCCGACTCACGCTCTTCGTCCAGGAGGGAGAGGGTAGGACTCGGCCTTAGAATCCACCGTTTGCAACTTCCAAGAGAATGAGGGGGTCTCCAGGCTGCGAAATGGAACAAGGGATCTGCATGATTTGTGAAAAAGTGAGCATGCCTGTCCGAAGTTTTATCTGCTCTGCCCTCCAGCACCAAGGGCTCCCCAGCAAGGCAGCCGACATCAGTCCCAGTCACCCGGGAGCAAGCCCAGGGCAGCTCCCTGGCATCACCCTTGGGGCCCTTGGAAAGGAACCACAGACCCGTGGAGAAGTGGGCCTGGACCACAGCGCCTGTGTCTGTACGTTCTGTGTCTCTCTCCATTTCACGTGCAAAGCACATCCCCTACAAGCCCGTGGGTCTCCTGTCCTGCCCACCCCAAAGGGCGGCCTGACACAGACCGGCCCTGGCCACACTGCAAGGCCCACTCTGGACACACCCTCGCCTCCTTCTTGCCTGGCGGGTCAGCACAGGACAACCAGGCATTTCTGGGAAACCAAGAATATGAAGGAGAAAGAGCAAGAGAAACAAGAAAGAAGTGACCAAGAAACCATGGGTAGTCACAATCCCGTCACAATTAAAAAGGCACAGTGTGTTTGCAAGCACAGCAACATATATGTGTCATGCATGTGCATATATGTGCATACCTGCAAAGATGTGCATGCAGACAGTAAGAGAGCTAATCTCCAGCTTGGGGCAGAGAAAGGGGGACATGGTTTTATTTATTGCTACATTTTCCCACTTTCATTTTCCAGATCTATTTTCCAATTACATAAATGCGCAATGCTTCTGCAATTGTAAGACATATTTGTTTCAAAATAGAAACAAACTAGAGTGATCTGACCCATCACAGGAAACAGGGTGGAACTTCAAGCAAGACTCTAAATTGTATCCTTGGAAATACAGGGAAACAATGTATTTACAAAACAGGAATGGGATGATAGGGGGAGGAAAAAATGAGGTAAGAGACTTTTCAAAGTGCTGAAACTGAACAAAAATGGGAAAGCTGGAAGGTAGAGCTGAGCAAACAGACAGAGATGAAAACTATGGGAAACAGTAAAAGAGTTAGAATACCAGTCCCCCCAAATCCAACATCTAACCAATGAGTGTCCCAGAAAGAGTATAAAGAGACTGGGGGTGAATAGTATTAAAGCAATAACGTAAGAAATTAGCAGAGGCAGAAGACACAAGTCCTCAGATTAGAAGTTCCCAGCACAGTTACGGAACACTCACAGAAAGTCCAGCACAAGAAATATAGTCAATAATATTGTAACAACTTTGCCTGGTGCCAGGTGGGCACCAGAAACATCGGAGGGCTCAGTTTGAAACCTACAAGAATGTCCACCCTGCCCTGGCTGGTGTGGCTCAGTGGACTGAGCACTGGCCTGTGAACCAAAGGGTCACCAGTTCGATTCCAAGCCAGGACAAATGCTTGGGTTGCAGACCAGGTCCCCGGTAGGGGGCGCATGAGAGGCGACCACACATCCATGTTTTCCTCTCTCCCTCCCTTTCCCCTCTCTAAAAATAAATTAAGTAAATCTTTATTTTTTAAAAAAGAATGTCTATCCATTGTGTTGTACAACTGAAACTAATACAGAACAGTGTTGGGTGCAGACTGCAATTGGAAAATAAAACACCGTGGTTAGGGAGAGAATAAAATGGAAATATTTACTTACACAATTAGTATATGCAATGCTTACAAAACACCGAGAAATGCAGTCTGAGGAAGATTCCACTAGTGTCAAAGATGCATTTCTTTTTCTAATTTTTTAAAAATGTATTGTTCAGGCTATGACAGTTGTTCCCGCTTTTTCTCCCTTTCCCTACCCCCACTCACCCTCTCCTCCCCTTCAGTCAATGCTGATGTCCTTGTCTGTGTCCATGGGCCATACATAAATGTTCTTTGGTCAGTCCCTTCACTTTCATCCAGCCCTCTCAGATGCATTCTTTATTTCTTTCTTTTAATATTTTATTTATTTATTTTTAGACAGGGGGAAGGGAGGGAGAAAGAGGGAGAGAAACATCAATGTGTGGTTGCCTCTAGTACGCCCCCTACTGGAGACCTAGCCCTAAACTCAAGCATGTGCCCTGATGGGGAATTGAACTGGGCGGTGACCCTTCTGTTTGCAGGCCAGCGTTCAATTCACTGAGCCACACCAGCTGGGTCAGAGATGCATTTCTTAAGCACAGTGTTTCTCTCACTGCAGCTGAGAGAACCCAAACACCATGACTACGAGAAGCCCCCACATCTTGGTGTGTCCCAGGACACCCGTGTTCCTCACATGTGGACGGTTTGCCCACTCTGGAGCTGACTGCTGTGTGTAGTGTGGGCAGGAGAAGGGGCTCCTGCACCTCTGGCCTCCAGGGTTGTCAGCGGGAGGTGGGGGGTCACGGCAGCAGCTGGGGGAGGCCAGAGTGGAAGGAAGGAACGGTGCTACTTTAAGGCCTGGTTCTGCTTGGGCAGGGCACTGGCAGGGCTCAGCTCTTGGCCTCCTGGCAGGTTCGAAAAGGCACCTAGGACATGGTGACCCTCACGGCCTCTTCCTGTGACCTCTGCACCCTCTCCTCTCGCCTGAGCCAGTGCATCTCTTCCTCCAGCACGGGCACCAGGGGCGCGTCACGTCCTGCCTCAGTGGCCAGCAGGCTGTGGTCACCTCTGCAGGTGCCGGTGAACCTGGGTACACACAGTGACTCTCACACACCAGCGGCACCCAAGGTCCACCCGATCCCCGCGCCCTTCTCTCTGGCCCTGCTCAGCTTGTCCCTGAGGTGCCATTTCTCCTCACTCTGTGCAGCCAGGGCTTTCTCCAGCTGTGCTTCACGCATGTCTCCTGTAGAGTCGACTCCGAACAGACCAAGCGGGTCTGATTATAAACTCAAGGCCCACCAAGAAGCTGCTGACAGGTGGGCCACCACCATGTCCACCACTGGAGGACATGGACAGGGGCGTGGACTCGGGCCATGGGGCAGCAGCTTCACTGCCACCTCACCCAGCTTCCCAAGGACGGGCCCAAAGCCCAGCTCCACAGAGGACCGTGGCCTCCCCACCACCACTGACACCCGGGACTGCCCTGTCACTGTGGAGCCTCGGGCCCCAACGGACCGGATGACAGGCCAACAAGGGTGGCCCTGACTGGTCATCCGAGACGTGGTTGGGGAGGGGAGGGATTTGTACAAAATGGTCCTCGTCCCCATGACTACCGAAGGGTCATCCTCCTTCACCTCCACCCAGGTGGTGTTCTAGCAGTGAAAGTTAAAATACAGTGAAAGTAGCAAAAATAAATAAAAGTATAAAAATAAAAGTTCTCAGCACAGTAATTGCAAAAGGCCCACAGCTCTTCCAAACTCAGAAAGGGGCAAGAATCAGATGGCGTCTGATTTCTCACCAACACCACCACCAGATGCTAGAGAATAATGAAGCCACACCTTCCAAGTTGGGGGGGGGATTACACTCAACCTACAATTCTGTACCTGCCACACCACCAACCAAGAGGGAGGTAGAACAGAATCATCCTCAGATCCACGCACACACGGAGTTTGCTTCGGGTTTCTGGCTCCCTCTTCCTGGGAAGGGATCGGGGGTGTGCACCTGAGGAGAGAGAGGGGAAGAGGCTCACCTGTGGGGCCCCGCCCTGGAGGAGCACCTGGCCCACCCAGGTCTGGCCCTCGCAAGACTCATGGCCCAGAGCACAGAGGGTAAATCTGAGGAGTTTTCCGTTGGAGAGACGGGTGGAGCACCATCCCCTAAGTAGGCAATTTCCTGAAAAGGAGTTAATGAGGCTCAAAGGATGTAAAAACTAAATTAATTTTTTAACTGTTCATCCCCACTAGCCATCGTCTAGGCAAAGCCTTTTCTTTATTTTTTTAATGACTTTACCTTTTTAGTGTTTACAATAAAATTAAGAGGAAGGTACAGGATTTCCCACGAGCCCCCTCACTGCCCCCCATGCACAGCGCCCCCCCCCACTGTCAAGACCCCCACCAGATGGTACATTTGGTACAATGGATGAAAATGTATCAAACTGTATCACAGTCAAAATCACTCATAGCCCTGGTTATGTGAGGGTCACTTTGGGGGTTGCACCTTCTACGGGTTTGGACAAACATGTAACGACTTGTATCCATCATGATAGGGTCACATGCAGTGTCCTTTCGCTGCCCCCAAGTCCTCTGTGCTCTGCCTGGGCACTCCCCCCGCCCCTCTAACTCCTGGGGACCAGGGATATTTTTACTGTTCCCGTAGCTTTGCCGTTTCCAGAGTGTCCTAGAGTTGGAATCACACAGAAAGTAGCCTGTTCAGACTGGCTCCTTTCACTTCGTGATTGCATTTAAGCTTCCTCCCTGTCTCTTCATGGCTCGATAGCTCATTTCTTTCGAGTGCTGAGTCCGGTGTCGTTGTCTGAACAGGCCACGGTTTATCCACCAGCTACTGAGGGACGTCTTGGTTGTTTCCAAGATCTGGCAAATATGACTAAAGCTGTGTAAACGTCCAGGTGCAGGTTTCTGTGGAGACGTTAAGTCTTCACCTCCTTCAGGTGGGGACCAAGGCGTGTGGATGCTGGGACCTGCGTGAGGGGGTGTTTAGTTTAGTAAGAAACTGCAGAGCCGCTGTTCACTATGCTCAGTGAAGTCGGCCAGTCCAGCAAGACAAGTGCTGCGGGGTCCCGCTCCCTGAGGAGTCACAAGTAACCGAGTTCATAGACACAGAGAGTGGAAGAAGTTGGCTGCCAGGGGCTGGGGGAGGGAGGAACTCGGGGTTCTGGTTCGATGCTGTGAAGTTTCAGTTTAGCAGGGGAAATAATGTCAGGAGGTCTGCTATGCAACACAGTGCCTGGAGTGAACAACATGATACTGAGTATTTAAAAATTAGTTGTGCCCTGGCCGGGTGGTTCAGTCGGTTGGAGCGGCGTCCTAATGGGCCAAGGTTGCAGGTTCGATCCCCGGTCAGGGCACATACCAGAAACAACCAACAAATGCATAAATAAGTGGAACAACAAATTGTGTTTCTCTCTCTCTCTCTCTCTGCCTTCTTCTCACTCTGAAGATAAATAAGCTTTTTAAAAAAAATTAATCAAGTGTAGATCTCATGTTAAGTGTTCTTACCACCAAGAAAGGGGGACAGGAAGAAACTTTTGGAGCTGATGGAATCACAGTGTACACACACACACACATATGTCCACACTCGTCACTTTGTATACATTAAATATGTGCCTTTTAACATACCATTATACTTCAATAAAGCTGTTAAAACAAAAGTAATAAGGTGACCCTCATCAACTTACTCCAAGTTATTTTTTGAAAAGAGACTCCCATGTTTTAAGTATCAGCATCCCAGGTATTGGTATTCGGGCAGCGAGGGTGAAGTCGTACTTCGGATGGTCAGCGTCCGATTTACCTTCGTCCTCAGGTTGGCCGGCTGCGTCTTCCCACGGGACAGGGTTGCCAAGGCACCAGAGGCGGCTGGAAGGCTGCGGAAATGCCCAGCGAGAGCTGGGTGCAGAGCCAGACAAACAACACTCCTCGACTGTTTTTGGCATGTGCCCCGATTGGGGACAGATGGCACTGACCAAGCAGCAGGGTTCTGTCAGCCTTGAGCCCTGTGAGGGCTTGATGAGGACATTTTCAGGGCATGAAAGGACAGAGGCGAGGCTTCTGGCCCAGCAAATAATCCAGCCAGTCCATCCGTGAGCCATGCCTGCTCCGTGTAATGAAATCAGAGGCCAGAGTTAGCTCGACCAGACGACTCTGTGGGTGTTGGCGTGACTGATGTTTCTGGTTTCTCTTGACACGAGCTGACCAGTGGGTTTAGCTCTTTCTCGAGGCCTCTGGGAACATCCCACCCCTTCTCCCTTCTCAGGATGAGGGAGAACCTCCCCTTTACTTACTATCAGGGGCCTTGCGACCAGCCAGGCGCGCTGGCCAAAACTCTTCCAATGTACAGGCCGAGCGAGACACAGCCATCCTCACGTAATTGCACGCGGAATTTGGTGTCAGGAGGCCATCCCTGCGCACTCCGATTTTGTCTGTGACATTATGATGAAGGCGAAAGGTGCATTAAGAGCCTTGGATCTATATGGAGGCCATAAAATCTCGCCCCGAGACAGTTCCTGTCTAGGGCTCCTGCGCCAGAAATGGATCGATAGTCGCTGTGAAAATCCTGCCGAGCTTCCGACCAGCGGCCTCCTCCGCACCAGGGGGCGCGCACCGGCGGGACACTCTAGCGCCCCCCGCCCTCGGCCAGCGCCAAGTGCCCAGTTTACCCAGGGAAGGGGATCTGTTTTCCTGTTGTTTTCTTGGGAAAATCAACTGAGAAATATTAAGTTTGTTCAGTCTTCCGGGGCAAAGGTCTGACCATAGCTACCAGTCTACACCAACCGCGGACCGGCGCCCTCCCTGACCACGGCCCCACCCCCGCCGAGGCTGAGACTTGACGTCACACTTTAGTGATGGCACACTTTGTCATCAGAGAAATGTGGCAGAAGCCAGCTATTGCCAACTGACCAGACAGGAGAAACAAGCAAACGTGACAGGTTTCCGTGGTGAGCACACAGGTGGCAGACACGCGGATGTTCACGAGTCCCCAGGTGAGGGGACTTTTTGGAATCACGCCCCATCTCTCCACCAGGGGGCATCATTGTTCGGCAGCAGGAAGTTTAATCACACATTTCACAGGAGACTTGGAGGACGGTGGTATGGCTCCTTGATTTACAATGGCCTTCTGATTTACCACTGTAAGTGTACTGTAAAAGATTTTATTTATATATTTATTTATTTATTTTTAGAGAAAGGGGAAGGGAGGCAGAAAGAGAGGGAAACACCAGTGTTGTAGTTGCCTGTTGTGTGTCCCCTGCTAGGGACCTAGCCTGTAACCCAGGCATGTGCCCTGACTGGGAATTGAACTGGCAACCCTTTGGTTTGCAGCCTGTGCTCAATCCACTGAGTTACACCAGCCAGGACCCACTGTATATTTTTATTTTATTATTATTATTTTAAAGATTTTATTTGTTTATCTTTAGAGGGGAAGGGAAGGAGAGAGGGAGAGAAACATCAATGTATGGTTGCCTTTTGTGCGTCCCCTGCTGGGAACTGGCCTGCAACCCAGGCATGTGCCCTGACTGGGAATCGAACCGCGATTATCTGATTCGCAGGCCCGCGCTCAATCCACTGAGCTACACCAGCCAGTCCCACTGTATATTTTTAAACCACATTATGGAAAACACAGCTCATTTAAAGCTAGTGTTTAAGCACCTTTTGATTGTTGTTAAAGAGTCCTCTGGGCTAATAAGGAAGTTGTCTACATTATCCCAGGCCATGGTCCAACCTCCAATAAGACTGCTTATCGGGTGAAAGACACTGGCTTTCTTCTGGGTAGTTTCTTAACTAGAAATGTAGCTTAAATGCTACAGAAGCAACATAGGAAAGCTAGTTTGCAGCCCTGGCTGGTGTGGCTCAGTGGATTGAGCAATGGCCTGTGAACCAAAGGGTCACTGGTTCAATTCCCAGTCAGGGCACATGCCTGGGTTGTGCGCCAGGTCCTCAGCAGAGGGCATGTGAGAGTCAACCACACATGGATGTTTCCCCCTCTCTCTCCTTCCCTTCCCCTCTCTCTAAAAATAAATTAAGTATTTTTTTAAAAGAAAGCTAGTTTGATGGATGAACGTGAAGGACAAGTAGCCTTAAAGTGGTTAAAGGCGTCCTTTCTGCTTCAACAGCCCGGTCAGGTCGACCTGGAGCCGGCAAGGCAGGTTCGGCCAACACCGTCCTTTGGTGGGCGGTACACAGACTGGCGCCCTACCCCACCCCTTCCACCGCCGCCCGCATCAGATGAATTGATATTCTACAAAAAGCTTAGAAGAGGGGCGGATTCATGGCAAACATATCCTCCTTATGATGAACACAGACAACTAACTTGTACCCAAGGCCATTGCACTGAGTAGCATTAGCACAGGACTGCAGCACAGGCATCTTTGCAAGGACCGGTGAAAACGAGGCTGCCGTGTGACTAACTGAAACCATCAACATGCTTTCCCAGAGCAGCCTCGAGATCCCAGAGGCGGGACCAGGGACCACCGGCCCTGCTGCTGGGCACCCTAAAAGCACCTCCCCTTCAAGTAGCCGAGGGCACACAGACCCGTTTCCGAAGCCTCGTGCAGCCCTGCAGGGGCACGAAACTGCCCGGCAGCAAAGCCTCTCACAAGAACAGTGAAACAAAGACAGTAAGAGAAGTCCTCCCTGACTAACGCAAAGGGCTCGGCTTTGATCAAGAAAGTGAGTGTGCCGCTGTCAAAATGTAACTACTAAAAAAGAAAAGTAACTACCAGCCCTGACTTGCGGGAGTGTAGGTGACCCCCTCGGCCAACAGGGGGCAGCCTCTCCACATATGGGACAAATATTCTGCTCGGGACAGAGAACAGGAAGGGCTCAGGAAATTCAACATGCAGCTGAGGTGGGGCCAGGACAGCCGACTCTGCATCGGTGGGACGCGTGAGAGCTGCCGGGCGAGCGGCACCCGGAACGAAGGGTTTGCAGGGGCTTTGGTCATCGGGAAACAGATTGATAGCCATAACGGAAGCCACGCCGTTAATAAAAAGGGGACCGATGACACAGACAAATATATTTACAGATCATTGCCTCAACTCGGGGCCCGCCAAGGCTCAGACGCATCACCGCTTTCACATTTATTTATAGATCAGCGTCCTACTGTGATAAACAGTCGGCTCCTAACCTAAAAATACTGAAGATCGCAACATGGAACTGAGACTTTTTTTACTTGTCTTCACCGGGCCAGAGACGTCAGCAGAGGTCTGTGACCCAGCACCCTCTCCTTAGTCATCTACGTACAATAAACTACAAGCACCAGGCGCCGGTAACAAGCTCAGCGCACAGCCAGGCTTCGTTGAGAGCCTCCCCCAGGACATATCCTTCTCCGGGCCTCAGCAGACAGGTGGCCGCAGGTGAGAGCCATCCGAGCCTCACCTGGGCCTCATGGCTCTGGGCAGAGCTGCCCAGCAGGTAATCACACACTGGAAGGAGCAGACTAAGGGGTGGCGCTGGAAGTTCATTTCTGCCCAACATGATCTCGGTCACTCATCTGCTCCCTCGTTTCTTTGCCCATCAAACGCCTGAGCGCCTACTGGGCACCAGGAACTGGGCCCTGGGGGCCGAAATACACTGCAGGAAGTAGAAGGGACCGAATTGGTGCTCGCTCTGGGGAGACGGCTGATCACAGACTCCCCATTGCTTGAGGGTGACTAGGGGGAGGCCCACTGCCTTGGGGACCCAGGGGAACTGTGTCTGAGCAAAGCAGGGTGGGCCACCACTCAGGGAGCATGAGCGGCATCTGTCCCGCCACATCCCGGGTCCCTGGGGGGGCCCAGGCAGAAACGCATGTGAAGAGCACTTGTGTTCCGAACAAGGTTGCGTGCTTGGCTCTGTAGCCACCGGGAGCCACAGAAACATCTGTGGCAGGGGACGGCGTGGAGAGGTGCAGGTTCGAGTGGGCGCTCCCACGGCTGCCGTGTGGGCTGGAGAGGACCCAGGGTGGGCTGCACAGGGGCTGTGGTCAGAAGGATGGGAGAAAACAGACTGGGCAGTGCCCAGGGTCTGACCGAATATTCTCCATCAGGGAGAACCGGGCTTGGCTCGGTGGCTGGCTGGCAAAGGAAGCTGAGGAAGGTAGTTGGGTGACCCTGTGCCCCAACCTCCCTGCCCCCCAGTGGAGGGCTGACCTTTCACCCGCAGATGGGCAAAGACAAATACCTGAGAGGAGTCCACGAAGGAGGGTGGGCGTGGGGGACAGAAGACTCAGTGTGAGTTTAAGCTGGCACAGGGAGGGGTCGGGGACGGAAATTTGGAGTTGTCTGTTCACTAAAAAAAGCACATTTACACACTTTCCCTAAGCAGTTTCTAGGATGCCAGCCAGTAAAACACCGGCATGATTCCGCACGCGCGCGCACACACACACACACACACACGCACGTTAATAGGGGAAAAATGTGTTTTTTAAAGAAAACAAAAACTAACCATTAGCAGGTTGGTTACATAAATTATGCCTGTAAAGCCCCTGGACAGAGGGACTGATCCAGACTCAGGGATGCTGCTCTGTCCTCAACGTGCCCGACTTACAGTGGGGGGTGGGGGGCTGTCACACGCGGATCCTGAGTCGGGTCTGGGGAGGGCCCCGAATGCCGAGTCCCTAACAGGCCAGCAGCAAGGCTGCTGCAGGACGAGACTACAGACCAGGCGGACACGAAACAGCCCTAAGCCCTCCCTCCCAGAGCAATGCATCCCTGTCGGGAAGAAGTCGCTGTTTTGAGGTCCTTGTCCGCCTGCGTGTCCCGAAGCCAAGTTTGCACGGGAGCTGAGGGAGGGGCCTCCTTTCCGAGTTACGCCGACAACTGTCATCTCTCTGCGGATTATGATGAGCAGAGCTAGTTTAGGATAAGAAAAAAAAACTAAATAATCAGTAAATTGATGCATTGAAATGAAAAAAGTTTGTAGCCCTGGCTGTTGTGGCTCAGTGGACTGAGTGCTGGCCTGCAAACCAGGGGTCCCTGGTTCAATTCCCAGTTGGAGCACACGCCTGGGTGGGGGGTCAGGTTCCAGGGGGGGGGGGTGAAAGGCAACCACACACTGATGTTTCTCTCCCTCTCTTTCTCCCTTCCTTTTCCTCTCTCTAAAAATAAACAAAATTTTAAAAAGAAAAGATGTTTGTAAACCTAAATGCTATGGGCTGAACGCTTGTGCCCCCAAAGTCTCATGCTGAATCTTAACCTGCATAGTGGGGGTGTTAGGGGTCGGACTTAGGAAGGTGTCATGAGGGGGGAGCCATTGTGAATGGGGGTTAATGCCCGTGTAACAGGGACCCCGGAAAGCTGCTTTTGTCCTCCCAGTGTGTGAGGACGCAGCAAGAAGACGCCGGCTGTGAACAGAGATGAGGGTCCGCACCAGACACAGAATCTTCCAGGGCCTGGACCTCGGCCTCCAGCCTCCAGACAGTGAGAAATGGATGTCCACAATTTGCGGCATCTGTTACAGCATCCTGGCCAGGCAGAGGCACTGAGTGCAAGGTCGCACTTTAAATTGTATATTCTATATTACATTACTCTTAATAGATCATTCATGCTATTATTTCTAAAGAGCCATCAGGCAAAGCCCCAACCCACATTTTTTTCCCCAAGCTGAGGGGACCAGTGTCTGATATGACAGTTTTTGCTCTGCTGCTCAGTTCTGACCCGCTTGGGTCAGACCTGCGAGCAGCCGGGCCTTCTTTTCCAAAGGCTGATCGATGGAGGTCACTGCCCCCCACCCCCCACTCCTACCCACGTCTCCACTTACAACACTTCCGGGTGCTCCCAGAACAAACACAACACCCAGCACGCATCACCAGCCCATCTCTTTCATGGACAGACACATGCAGGAAAGCACACTTATGCACACACACACATGCGTACATACCAGCACCCTGGCCTTACCACTTGCTGTATTCCACATGCATCCACCCATGAGTCATTAATGGACTTTTATGTTTGCAAACAGCCCCTTCTTGGGGGCCAGAGAAACAGGACTTCCTGTCCACCAACTGCCCTGACTGCCTCAGGAAGCCTTGGAGGGGGGGTCCTGGGTGGTGGTTCTGGGGAGGGGACAGTGTGCAGGCTGGGAAGTGTGTAGCTCCTCCAGTTGAGAAGCAGCCGGAGTAACGCCCAGAGGCCGCCTCCACATTAGGATCTGCAGGCTCAAAAATATTCCCCAAGATTTGCCCTCATCCGTTCCCCACAGAGTCTGACCGGTCCCGGCTTCGGGGCAGAGAAAGCCCTGCCCTGGGCAGCAACCAGGGCTCGGAGGAAGGTTCATGGAAGCCAGCTGAGAGGGAGGGTGCTGCCGTTTACTGAACATCTACTGGGTGCCAGACCCCTTCTGAGCCCTCAGCATGAGTAGTGGATTTAATTCATTGGGGTCCCGTTCAATGAGGCAGCAGCCAGAGCGGCGGACTCCCCTGCCCCAGTTAGCACCAGAGACATCATTGAATGAGGGAGAAGCATAGGCTCCAGGAGAGACCTGCAGAGGCGTGGGTGGGGGCCCCGGAGGGGTGCTGCTTGCATGCTGTGCTGGGGTGGGGACAGGCAGAAGACAGCTCCGCAAGGCCTGCTTGGGCCTCTTCCTTGCACAGCCCTTCAAACTCAGCCCCAGGCCCTGCGGGAGGGCAGAAATTAGCCTTGGGCCCACCAGCCAAGGTTGGGAATAGGAGGTACCCAGGGAGGCAGGGATGGGTGCCACTGACTTCCAGACTGGGGGCTGCAGCTGGGAGCCTCTTCCTCCCTGTTGCTTCTCTCCAAGAACTGCGGAGGCAGCGGTGTGGACAGGCGGGCGGCCGGGGGAGCCCTCCACACTGAAGCAACTTTTGGGGCCTGCAGAGTTCCCACCGCAGCCTAGGAAATTTTCGCTCCTCGAAGCCAAGGTGTGGCCAGAGCTGGACAAAGGAATCGGTCCAGGTCTCTCCCAGCTTTTGGTGGTGGCCAGCTGGCCTCGGGTCCTCCCCACCCCCCACCACTGTGTCCCAGGTCACATGGCCTTCTCGCTCGCTGTGGGTGAGTTCCATTTCTCTCTTGCAAGAGCACCCCGCATTGCAGTCAGGGCCCCCTGAGCCCAAGACCTCCTCTGAACCTGATTATACCTGCAAAGGCCCTATTCCCGAGCAAGGAATAGGTCACGGATTTGGAGGGCAGGGACTTGGCGACAACGATTCACCTCACCCTGGTCTGTCAACAGAGGAACAAATCAGAAGCATTACAGCACTCTGAGACATTGAAGCCTGAGGGTGAATGAGTGTGAAGTGTGAGTGTATTCACCCACACATACTTGTGAATATATGCAGAAACCACAGGACACACTTTCCCCTGGGGTGTGTTCACACCCAGGTAAATGCACCCATACGTGAAAAGAAAATATTCACGCCCTGCTGCCAGGCGCGGTTCCTTCCTTCCCTCCCTTCCTTCTGTGGCAGGTGGTACAGAGGCCTCTTGGCCTTGATCTGTAGGGTGTTTATGTATTTGCCATGTATAATGTGCATTTTTTTGCCCAAATTTTTAGGGAAACATAAGGATGTGCATTATACATGGGCTTTAAATGATTACACTACATACCATGAGTACGATAATGGACGTAATAGTCATCCTTTGGTTTATTTACAACAATATGGTGCACAGTATACACGACAAAACACGATTCGGGAGAAGGTACGTCTGCACTCCTGCAAGTAGGAGACACCTGGTGGCTGTGCGGTTCCCTGAGCTGCCACCCTCCGGCAGGCAGGGGGCGCAGCCCGCCCCACGCAGCGCTCCGCTCTCCGCCCGGAAGCCCCGCCTCTTCCGGAAGTCAACACCAGTGCGCCCGGAAGATGGCGGCGTCCACGAGTGCGGAGTCGCGGGGCCCAGGCGGCTGCCGGCGACGCGTGGGTCGCGGGAAGCGTCCGGGCAGGCGCGGGCCTGGGGGCGACGGGGCCGGAACCCTGAAGCGGCTAAAGGTAGCAGTGGAGGAGTTCGTGCAGGCGGCCTCCGAGGGCCAGCCCCCAGGCGGCCGCGAGGGGCCCCGGGCGGAGCGGAGTGCGCCGCCGGGCGGCAAGAAGAAGCGCAAGGAGCTGAGAAAAGAAAAGCGACGACTGAAGAAGGCGCGCCGGCTGCAGAGGACTGGTGGCCCCGCGCAGGGTCCGGGCGGCGGGGCCGGGACTGCGAGCGGGCACCAGGTGGAGGGCGCTAAGGGGCAGGGCGGCCTGCCGTCCCCGCCGCGTCGGGCCCCACGGCAGCCACAGGCCCCGCCGCCTCTCCCGGCCCCAGCGAAGATAAAGACCGCCAAGGTAAAGACCGCCCCGGCCAAGGCCAAGGCCGCTTCAGCCAGGGCCGCCCCCGGGGACACCCGGCCCTCGGCCGCCGCCAACGCCGCCCGGAAACGGGCGCTCCTTGCGGCCAACGAAGAGGAGGACCGAGAGATCCGGAAACTGGAGCGCTGTCTGGGCTTAAACAAGCGCAGGAGGAAGGATGACTCCAGCTCTGTGCCTCTCAGCTTCGCCCGCGACGGGCTCGACTACATTTTGGGAGCCCTGGGGTCCGGGGACGGCAGTGGCTTGTATGACAGCAGCAGTGAGGAGGAGGGGGACCCCGGACAGACTTCCCGCGAGAGCAAGGGAGAGAGTGTTGCCGGGAGCGAGAGCGACACCAGGGATGGGAGCGACCAGGAGAGCATCTCCGGGGATGAGAGCGACAACGACAGCGACTCCGGGGACTGGAGTGGGGAACAAGAGGACGAGCAGGAGCAGGAGGAGGACGTACAGAAGGAAAAGCGAAAAAAAGTAGAAGGGAGCGCGAAGGGGAAATGCGGGACGAAGACGGTCCGCTTTGCGGAGGATGAAGTCAGGCATGAAAATCCCCCGGAGGATGTTGACACGGCACAGCAGGTATCGTGGGAACAGGTTCAGCCCCTGGGACTCCCCTCAAAATCATGATGGGGACAGAGCGTGGGACACAGGGGCACAATTTGTGTTTGAGCTGAGTGTGGGGAAATCTGCTAATCTACTTCTATGTTTGTAAATTCCCATCGTGAAGAGTTAAGGGAGAAAACCTCTCAGGGCCTTTTATCCCAGGGACTAAAAGGCCATTGGCACCGCTTGTCCTGAGGGACATCCCCATTCCCGGTTTCCTGCCTCGCTCTCCAAACCAGACTGTGACCACCTCCCCCTTGCTTTGCCCCTCGCCCCCTCTTCCTTCACCTAGGTCTTTTCCTTTCCTACCACTGCAGGAGTCTTCATAAAACACTAAACTGATCTATAACACTTGCTTCAGCAGTCTCACAGTGGAGATCAAATTCACAGGCCTGAACAGGCCTGCCTGGGCTTCCCTGCCTGTTAAACCAGCTTCACCCCACAAGCGCCTTGAAGGCAGCCAGTGGAATTGTTGTTGCCTTAACCAGCGCCCCCCATCCACAGGTTTGCTTCCTTTGCATTCGGTTACTTGCTGTCCACTGTGGTCCGAAGATAATTCAGTGAAAAGTTACAGAAAGAAACAACTCATGAGCTTTGAACTGGGAGGTGTCCTGAAAAGTGTGATGAAACCTCATGCTGTCCTGCTCAGTCCAGGGTTGTCCCTTTGTCCTGCACATCGAGGTTTTGTTTGCCACCCACCCTCAAGTCACCTAGCAGCCCCAATGTCTGAGTGTTCAGGTGGTTTGTCACAGTGTTGTGTTGCTTGTGTCCAAATAACCGTCATTTCACTTAATGTCCCCGAAGCATAGGCGTAGTGGTGCTGGCAATTTGGATTTGCCAACAAGGAGCCATAAAGTGCTTCCTTCAGGTGGAAAGGTCTGTATGTTGAAGTTAGCACTGTCTGCGGTCTCAGGTGTCTTCATGGGCGTGGGACAGAACCCCCGCAGACAAAAGGGGGGCTGCCTCCCTGTCACTCCCACTGGCAAGGCTTCCCTGTTTATCTGCTCATGTCAGGTGTCGCTGGGACGATCCCCATCTCCGGTGGACGAGCTGTCTCAGCCCCTCTCCCTGGTGCCTTTGCACCCGCACTCCACTCAGCTCCTAAGCACTGCAGCTCCTGTCGCAGAGCCTCGTTTCTGGCGGCTCCTGGCTCTCCTGCCCAGCTGGGGTAGGCAGGGCCGACACCATGTGCACCGGGGTCATCACAGAGCAGCCATGTCCGTGCACGCCAGTGTGTTTTCTCCAGAGTGTGAGCTCCCTGACAGCAAGGGTCATCCTCACAGGTGTTTCCTAAGGGCTGCCACTTAGGAGCCAGGGTGTGATGGCCCGTGATCACGATTTTCGACTCCCTCAATTGACAGTCTAGGAGAGTGAACAGTGGATTGGTTTTGATTTTATCGTGAAATTTAGATACTAGTTTTTGACAAGTTCGAAATTACCTTAGACCACTTTGCCTGCAAAGCTGGCCGTGCATTTGGTGTGTGCGTGCTGCTGCGCCGTGCCCCTGTAAGTTACACCTGGGCGGAGTGTGGACAGTCAGTGCTGCCGGCAGATCCCCAGGGGTCCAGCCGGGTCTGAGGAACTGCAGAGGGAACCAGGGCGGGGAAGTGCACTTCTGTCTGCACAGAGGGTGAGCCCATACCCTGAGGAGCGCTCACTGGGGCTGTTCCGGAGCTCGATGCCTGTCTGACACTGGTTCGCAGCTGTGGTCAATGGGCACAGCTTCTGCCAGGTCCTGGGAATTTAACACCCAAGTGTGAAAAGCGAAGGGGGGAGTGGGATCTGTTCAGTGTAGGTTTTTGTCATGTGTTTCTCTCCTTTTCAGCAGCATCGTAGTAACAATGGTGAGAAGTACATCCCCCCGCACGTGCGGAGGGCAGAGGAGGTCGTGGACGCCCAGAAAAGGGAGGAGAGACAGAGGCTCCAGAAGCAGGTGCAAGGCTTGATCAACAGGTAACCTCTCGACGTCCTCACACTGTCACTGAGAAGAGCCATTTGTTCCTGTTCTCTGAAAACGCAGACACTGTCCCGGGAATTGGAAGGTGGTGAGGGGCAGGACTGCTGCTACTGATCGGCTCCCTTCCGCCCCCGCCCCCATGCAGGCAGACCCCAGTGGGGAGCCGGGGTGCCCACCTGTTCTTTTCGGTGCTCATCAGAGCTGGAGAGCCACACAGGTGCCTGGGGGCTGTCCAGAGAAGTCCCAGGGACGAGCGACAGCACCGGCCGTCCCCCTGCAGAGGCAAGGTCACAGCCTGTGTTGGCCTCCCGGTCGGAAGCAAGGTCCTCCAGCCCAGGGCCCGCCCCCCCCCCCAACGTGTGTGAGCTCTGCAGCGTCACCCCGTGGCAAGCACACAGGTGACGCATCGAAGGGCCGTGCACCTGAAACCTGCATCATTTTGTCAACCGGTCTCACCCCAATAAGTTCAATTGAAAACAAAACTGTCCCGGCACCCCCAGCTCTCCTGCTACCCCTTAAGGTCACACCCTCATTGCTTTTTAAAATATTTCTTTTTAATGGAGACAAAACACTATCTCCATGGCACACCTGGAATTGCACCAGATGAGCTGTTTCAATGTTCTGTATGAACACGGGGTGTGTCCCTCGCCCCTGGCACCCTAGGAAGCAGGGTGACCTTTTTTCAGTGTCTAGCAACTCGAGATTTCCATGTCAGCTGAAAAATGGGAAGTTGTTGCTAGCAGCATGTGCTGGTGTGTGGGGCAGGTTCCCTGGGGACATGGGGCCAGGGCAGCGCATGTAGCGCCCTCAGGGGTCTTACGGGGGTCCTGGGTGCCCCGCGCTGTGGCTGCGTGTCAGCGGGAAGGCAGCAGCCGCGTGGCTGCAGGGTGCTGGAGGGCTGGGTTCCAGGGCCGGGGGAAGGCTCTTGGTGGGGCAGCGTGCACCTGAAACGTGGTCTGCACGTCGGGAGCAGAGGGCTTTATCTTTGGTTCCTAAAAGACATGGGAAGTAATTCCTGACAACTGCACCCCTGCTGCTCTCTCCTCACGCGTGTGTGCAGGCTGAGTGAGCCCAACCTGCCCTCCATCAGTGGGCAGCTGGAGGAGCTGTACATGGGCCACAGCCGGAAGGACATGAGCGACACACTGACCGGGGTCATCCTGAGCGCCTGTGCCCCAGACTGGCCTGCACCCAGCCGGCTGGTGATGGAGCACGTCCTCCTGGTCAGCGTCCTGCACTGCACAGTGGGCATCGAGGTAGGCCAGGCCTGGGGAGCGCGGCAGCGCACGCATCATGGTCTCAGCCACAGCCCACAGGTGCTGGGTGCTGGTCAGCTGTGGCCTTTGTGTTGGGCCATTCTTACCTGTCTTTGGTGTCAGTTAGTTTATCTTCCTTAGGGCCGACATGGCCTGGCCTTCAGTTTTCTCGGGGTCCCTCCAGGAGTCTTACTGAGGGATGGTCGTTCTGGTGCCCCCCTCCCAAGAGCAGGCCTGGCTGTAGAGCCCGGGGCCCCGTGTCCTCACCACAAGGTCCTCACAGCCTCCGGCAGGAGGAGTCAGAGTTGGACGGAGCCCCACTGCACAAGTGCAGCAGAGCCTGGGGAGCAGCGTGACAGCCCCAGACCACAGGCCTGTGTTCGGCTCCTGGCCCAGTATGTGTCCCGCCATCCCAGTCTGCCAGACGCTTCGTCATTCTAGAGCAGGGGTGTCAGACTCCTCTTTACCAGGGGCTGCGGCAGCCTCACGGTGGCTCCAAAGGGCCGGGTGTAATGTTAGGACTATGTCAGTGTAACTGTTCCTTACCTAGGAGCAAGGAGCTCAGCACTGCCGCCGGGTGGAAACAAGGTGCCGGGTGGATAAAATAAGGTGGAGGGTGGAGGTAACTCCATTCTGTCCTCCAGCCACCACCTGGGGTCCCCAGCTGCCATCGTTGCCTCTGCAGAAGGTCTAGCAAGTTTCACAAGTAGGGATCATCCCTGGGAGCCTGGGTGGATACGTGCTCGTTCCGGGTAACCAGGTGACTTCTGCCTGGACTGGGGACAGGGACAAAGGACGGACACTGGCTCTGAGTCCTCAGGGCTTTGGGACTCCCCTGCTCCGCAAGCCCCAGCTGCTTGGGGTCTGTCTTCCAAAGTTTTATCTCTAAGAGCTCTCCCTGTCCCACATACGACACCAAGTGGCACTGTCCGCAGCAGAGTGTGGCTGAGCCCCGGGTGCCGCTCCCAGTGCCTGGAGTTGCTCAGTTTGGCACTGTCGGGGGGGCTCTGCTGGTGCCCACGGCCCCCTGCAGCTGGGCAGCTGGCCCCAAATCTGGCAATTTCAGCTCAGAGGGAACTTCATGTGGCTGCAGTGAGAGCTGTGACCCCTGACCACCTGCAGCGTGTCAGGTCCTCCCTGGACCTGGAAGCCGCTGGTGTGTGTCTCCCAGACCCTTTGCTGAAGGTACAAAGGACACCAGGCATGACTCATGTTGGGGAGGTCGTAGGGACCTCCCACTGAGTGGGGGCTGGGGCTGTGAGCTCTCCTACCGCTGTGCCCACCGAGTCCAGAGTGTCAGAGCCCAAGGCAGCAATGGCTGCACCGCTCTGGAGCCTCTTAAAAATCAGAAATCCGATCTCTGTAGGTTTGTGTTAAAGTTCAAAGTCAGAATCAACTCACACACTTGAGTAACTTGAGCGACGTGAACCGTATTTCTACTTTTAAACGCTATGCTGAGTCACATTTCAATCCGAGACGTTCAGTAAATTGAGAGTTTTGACGTGTGATACCATTTAAGAACCGCATTCACGTGTTGCACACACGGTGCCGGTCTGTGTCCCGTCCAGGTCGGAGCTCACTTCCTGGAGGCCGTGGTGCGGAGGTTCGACGGCGCGTACAGAGCAGGCTGCAAGGGCAGGGAGTGCGACAACCTGCTCACCATCGTCGCCCACCTGTATGGCTTCCGCGTGGTGCAGTCTCTGCTCGTCCTCGACCTGCTGAGGAGGCTCGTCGGGACTTTCACGGAGAGAGACGTCGAGCTGGTCCTGCTGCTGCTGAGAAACGTGGGCTTCGCACTGAGGAAAGACGACGCCCTGGCCCTCAAGGAGCTGATCGCGGAGGCCCAGGCCAAAGCCCGCGAGGCGGGCAGCAGGTTCCAGGACCAGACCCGGGTACGGTGCGCCCGTGGCCTTCTTGCCCAAACGTTCAGACACTGGCCAGCACTTGGAAATGAGTGTGTGTGGTAAACACTACATTCCTTTTCCTCACAGTCTATTATCCTTTGATTTCATGGCTTTATCTTTGATGAATGAGTGAGCTTTAGCTCTTTACTAAGAACTGGGGTGTTCTGCGGGTTTAAGAAACAATTTTTTTCACACTCCTCCATTCACAGAGTGTTTGCTAAGAAAGGCCATGTGACTCGGGGCTCAGGGTCGGCCCCCCTAGAGTTCTGCTCTGGCCACTGGACAGCAATGTGCCCTGAGTCTTCTAAGCCTTGGTTTCCTGTCTAGAAAATGGGGCTGATCATGGTTCCTGCCTCCTTTCTGGTTCTGCAGATTGAGAGGGACGGGGGACTGGGGAACCCCTATGGGATGTCCATGTGGGGCCCACAGGGGATCAGGGTGGAGGCCGTTGCAAGGACTAGGCTTCTGTCCTGGAGGCACCTGGGGGGTTCTGAGCAGAATGATCTGGGAGTGTTGGTGCTCAGGGTCACTGTGGCTACAATGCAGGGGAGGGAGGTGGTCTGGCAGGACGAGCCCCTGCGGGGCCCGAGCCAGTGGCGGGGAGGGTTAGCCCAGTTGCAGTAGATGTGCGTGTAGGAGTTAGGATTGACCAGACGTGGGGGAGAGGGACAGGGGGGCGGGTTTGGCGCAGCCTCTCCACTCGGGCCTTCAGTGGGCAGCAGCAGCATGTGCGGGGGGGGGGGGGGGCACAGGCCCATAAGGGAAGGCCGGCCCAGCCTTGAAGTTCCGAAATGACAGTCCCTGGGGGCACCGGCGGGGGAGAGTATGGTCTGTGCCCTGTGAGGTGGGGCTCCGGGGTCGAGCAGGGCCGACTCTCAGACACTGGACTGACACAGGCACCAGGCTGGGGTGTCCCAGAGGAGCCACCTGGTGTTGAATCCCCAGAGGTCAAGTTTAAAACACAAGTCCGCAGAGATGAGAAGTACACCGTGGTTGCCTGGGACAGGGTTGGTGGGAATGGGCGTGGCTGTTAATGTGTTGGAAGCTGCTTTTGGTGGGGATGATGAACTCATCTAAACTTGTGGATAGTTGCGCTGCCCTGAACATACTGCGTGTGCACTTTAAGTGGGTGAGGAAACCTCAGGAAAGGCGTCTGGGGGTCTCTGTACTGCTCTTGCAGCTCTATTTACTAGTCTGTATGTCTGGCTTTATTTTCTACTTAAGAGTCAAAGAAGGAAAAAGGCTAGGAGTGGGGATGGTGTCACCAGCGGGAGAGAGCAGGGGTGGCTCAGACTGTGGGGCCATGAGGGAGCTCGCGTACACTCCAGGGGCAGGCAAGTGGAGACCCGCCTGAGGCCGCCTGCACTGAGCTGGCTTGTTTCTCCCCACGTCGGAGGGGCGGCTGTTTAGACTGTTTGAAATGACGGTGTTCACTTTCTGTTTGTATGTTAAGGTGCGGTTTATGCTGGAGACGATGCTGGCACTGAGGAACAACGACATGCGGAAGATCCCGGGCTACGACCCCGAGCCTGCGGAGCGGCTGAGGAAGCTGCAGAGGACCTTGGTAAACCGTCCAGACTGCCGTGGCTCGTCACGGTGGGCCCTCAGCAGAGGCGCCATCGTCAGGGACAGAAGGCGGGGGTGGTGGACAGCCTGGACCGGCCCAAGCGTTTCACCTGCTCCTTTTCCTTCCATCAGGTGCGTGGTGCTGCCTCGGGCACAGAAACACAGCTGCGAGTGTCCTGGGACAACGTCCTGAACGCCCAGCAGACCGGACGCTGGTGGATCGTGGGGTCCGCCTGGAGCGGGACCCCAATGATCGACAGCAGTCAGCAGAAGGCCCTGCAGAAGCCGCTGGCTGGCACGGTGCGTGGTCGGGCCGCAGAAGCGCGTGCGCTGTGTCAGAGCCCTGACCACAGTGGCTCCAGCCACACCGGAGCAGCAGAGCATGCTGACACTGGCGAGTGACCCATGCTCCCGTCGTCCCTCTTCTCAGGTCAGTGCCAAGATGCTGGAGCTCGCCCGAAAGCAGAGGATGAACACTGATGTCAGGAGAAACATCTTCTGTACGATTATGACCAGTGAAGACTTCTTGGATGCATTCGAAAAGCTTCTAAAGTAAGTATTTGTGTGAGCTCTGCACCCAGACGAGTGGGCATTAGGCAAGGGGGCTGCGTCTGGGCCAGGCCGTGGGCCGGGCCTGCCCCTCGGCCACTGGTGGTTCCAGGCTGTAGTACGTTCTCCTGAAAGCTACTAAGGGACCAGCTGGCATTTCTCAGTGGTTGTTCTGAATTGCTTAAAGTCTCCAGGTTGAAGGTGTCTTTGTAATAGTAAATTTAGAACTGCCTCGTATGGTTTCTGTAAATAGTTGCAATATGATTTTTAAAAGTACCTGGGTGATGTTTACAAGGAGCTACTAAATGTATCCAGCCATTTTTCTTCCTTGCTTCAAATTTGGAATGAGAGAGAGGGCCATGTCACAGGACTGGACACTTGCCCAAACTCGGCCCTGTACCGGGCAGGAGCTTGTCACTGTGGACAGTCAGCGCCGGCTCGGGCCTGGCCCTGAGGGCCGTCAGCCAAATGTCAGTCCTGCTTCCTGTCACTTGGGAACTAGTCACAGGCCTTTGTCACCAGCATAGGACTCGGGTCGGTGTCCCTCTGGGGACAGGACTGGGCCTGTCGCTCCTGTCTTGTTACTGCCACCCCCTCTGCTCAGCTCCCTTTTATCCAAACTGCAAGGCGGCGTGATCCTCTGAAAGGTTTTGCCTTAAACCTGTTCAGGCTTTTTTTTTTTTTTTTTTAAGAGAGAGGGGAAAGGAGGGATAAAGGAAGAGAAACGTCAATGTACGAGAAATACATCGATTGGTTGCCTCTTGCACACGCACCAACTGGGGACCTGGCCCGCAACCCAGGCCTGTGCCCTGACTGGGAATCGAACCAGCGACCTTTCGGTTCGCAGGCCAGTGCTCAGTCCACTGAGCCACACCAGCCAGGGCGACCTGTTTAGATCTGGTGGGGTGAGGCCTCTTCATTGCTGCCGCATGTGTTCTGCAGGCTTGGACTCAAGGACCAGCAGGAAAGGGAGGTGGTGCACGTGCTGGTGGACTGCTGCCTGCAGGAGAAGAGCTACAACCCTTTCTACGCCTTCCTGGCCGGCAAGCTCTGCGGCTACGAGAGGAGGTTCCAGGTGACTGGTCCGCATGCCAGCAGGTCCCTGCGCTGCACTTTCCTCTCCAGGTGTCCTGTCATCTGGGCCACCTCTGGTGGGCGTCCTACATCAGGCCACAGGGAGAGCAGCCGGGACAGCCCATGCCATGTCCTCCGAGCCACCTGTCCGGTCCCAGGCGAGGGGCTGTCCCTGCCTGCAGCTGGTGGAGTGTTTCTGGTCCGACACCACACCATCCTTGTCTGAGGCTGCCACAGGCATGAGGGACGCATTGTGCCCCTGTCCCCGCAGGCCGCCGCACTTCAGGGAGGGCAGTGCAGGGTCCTCAGAGTCCCAGTTCACCGGGCACTGTGACTTCATGGCTGCGCAGGGCCCCTTCAGATGAGGTTCTCAGAGAGTCAGTCTAGCAGTTCGCTGCATTTCAACTTCTTTTTTCATTCTTACCTTAGATGACTTTTCAGTTCAGCATATGGGACAAATTTCGGGACTTGGAGAATTTGCCAGCCACTAATTTCTCCAATCTGGTTCATCTGGTGGCCCACTTGTTGAAGACAAAATCACTTCCCCTTTCCATCCTCAAGGTTTGTGTGACGAGGGACATTACTAAAGGCGATGAGAACGATGACAGGTGTTTGTGCAGTCAAGGCCCTGAGCCGTGGTTTGCTTGCAGAGCGGGTCTGAGCCAGGGGCTCCCATGGGTGGGGCCTGATTTCGGGTTCTGTGTGGCCACTGCCACGCTGGGAGTCAGGGGAGCACGGGGTCACGGCCACTTCCCCTGCCACAGGGCAAGTTACATACAGTACAGGCGCTGCCTCGCCGGCCCCCTTCCCACGGGGCGTCACGCCTGTGAAAGGCAGGTGCCCAGGTGCAGGTCTGCACTGGACGGTGAAGCCTGGGTGCAGGAGAGGGGGTTCCAGGCAGCCCGCTGGGCTGGGGCTGTGGGGCCACGTGTCCTGCAAACTTGAACCGTGGGAGAGCCTGAGGGTCCGAGGGGGGTTGGGCCTGGATCCCCGTGCCGTCTCCTCCCTGCCTGACAGACCCGGCAGCACTATGGTTTTCTGCACGTCCACTTACGGGTTGACCTTGGTCTCTCTGGGGTGTGCCGTTTCGGCCACGGACTGAAGATGAGGGCCAGGCTGCACACGGCGGCCAACCCCCTTACCCGCGGGGGATCACTCCAGGACCCCTCGTGGACGCCTGCAGCCACAGACGGTGCCGAACCCCCATGCGCTGTGCTTCCTCCCACACACGCGTGCCTGCGCTGAGGTCAGCCTGTGGGTCCAGCTCTCCCAGAGGTGCACGGCTTCAGCTCCTCATGTGGCAGAATAGGCACAGCGATGTCGGGGGGTGGGGGGGGCTGTAGCAGCAGTCCTGTGGCTGTGGTCTCTAGCGCCTTGCTGTCCTGTGTCGCCCTCCCTCGTGTGACGAGGTGAGGTGACAGGGAGTGAGGCCAGTGACGCAGCGTCAGGCTGCTGTGGGCTGCGTGACTGTGTGGCAGGAGGAGGACCCTCTGCTCTGGGTCATCGAGCCCTGGTGACGTCAGAGGTTAGAGAAACTGACTATTTTGGACCACAGTTAGCCACGCACGGCGACTGAAAGCATGGCGGATGCAGCCGAGGGTGGGGGGTGGTGCTGGGCCGCCTCCTGAAGGCGGACCTGGGATGGAGCGGGTCAAGCCTGCCCATCACTGGAGCGGACCTCGTCCTCAGTGCGCTCAGCTCCAGAGATGAAGTGCCCGGCTGTGCAGCGGACACCCCAGTAGCTGTGTGGAGGGGCTCCCGCGGCCCCGCAGACATGGTCACTGCGTGTGCCTGGACATGGCTTCACTTAAGGGCAGCGTGGCTCACCCTGAGTGGATCCAGGACCTATCGGAGAGCATCAGCCCGATCAACGCAACTTTATTTCTCTCTGCATCCTGACTCTTTCAGGTGGTCGAGTTCAGTGAACTAGACAAACCCAGAGTCCACTTTTTACGGAGAGTGTTGTACATGCTGTTGATGGAAACAGAAGTTGAAGACCTGGGTGTGATCTTTGCCAGGTAGGTGCCGGCCTGTTCGGACGCAGTGTGCGGAGGAGCCGCAGGGGCCGGGCTCACTCCCGCAAGTCGGGGCCGCAGGTCACTGTGCAGCCTCAGTCCCTGTAGTTCTCAGCTAGCGTCTCACCCGGTGGATTGTGGGCACTGGAAGCCTGTCCAGTAGTGAACTGACACTGACTCCTGACAGGCGGGGGTCAGCTGGCCCCTCAAGAAGTCTCCCTTTAAATGAAACCAGGT
This sequence comes from Artibeus jamaicensis, assembly GCF_021234435.1. Taxonomy (NCBI): domain Eukaryota; kingdom Metazoa; phylum Chordata; class Mammalia; order Chiroptera; family Phyllostomidae; genus Artibeus; species Artibeus jamaicensis. The sequence goes on from NW_026521936.1 coordinate 5,949,037, forward strand.
TCCGTCTCCCTGTCCGAGACAGCTGTGCTGACGGCCGGCACGGTTCCTTTCCAGGGTGTCCGACAACCCGAAGCTGGGTGTGCTGCGCGAAGGCCTGAAGCTCTTCATCAGCCACTTCCTGCTGAAGGGCACACAGGTGCCCCGCAGTGCCGAGGAGGCCGGCACACTGCGGGAAAGAGCGGAGCTCACCACCCGGGCCCTGCAGGGCAGGACTGCACTGAGGATGTAGGGCGCTTGGGCGCCTGCGTGCGGCCCAGCTGACTGGAGGAGCGCGGAGAGCCACGGCCTGGCCTGCTGCACCTCAGATGCTGTATTCTGGGTATTTTTTGATCCAAGGCTCTGCGTGTGTTGTAGACACTTGTGTGCATGTGGGAGGCGCGGGCCGACACTGGACAGGGCTCTGTGACCAGACAGGTGGAGTGCGGTGTGTGCACATGTGTGCCTCTCCTGTGTGCGTGTACAGACGAGGCGGGCCACTAGGGGCAATTACAAAGATGTGGGCTCGGTTTTCACCTCGCCTGTCAGTGCAGAGTTCAGAATCCGTCAGTGACACGTGGCGCCTGCTTCTCGGTTGATTTTCAGGTACTGGGGACGCTCACGTCCGGGACTGTCAGCGGCAGCCAGGCTCGGTGCTTTGCGTGTGCAGGCCATGTGACTTGGTGAGGCGCGTCCCTCCTGTGTGTGTGGGCTGCTCACACCCACCTAGTGGCCCTGGGCTGTTGAGCACTGCCCTAAACCCCTTTGCAGGGCTTCCAGGGGCTGGTGCTGGGCTGCGGCTGGGGAGCAGCGTCCGGGGTTCAGAGGACATGTGCCCAGTGAGGCGCGTGCCGCCTGTTGACAGCAGACTTAGCCTGTGGTGCACCTGCCACCACCAAGACAAGTGTCATAGTTTTCAGCCCTCAAGAGTGTGCGTCCCTCCCAGGTACTGTAGGCCTGATGTAAACGTCACCTTCCGTGGGTGCAGAAAGTTGCCGCGTGTGCCACACGCACACAAACCCCACAGCGTTCTGCCCTCCACTGGAGCCTCGTGGGCAGCTGCCCCGCCTGAGGGAGCGCCCCAGTCGGGCCCCCTCCACACACACTTACACACAGCACCAATGCGACCCTGCGGCAGCTTGGGGCCGGAACCTGATGTGTGTCCCAAGGTCTGTGGGCGCCTGAGCTGGTGGGCCAGTCTGACCGTGCGGGAGACTTGGGGAACCTGGAGCCGGGCCCCCATGGGCTCTGGGCTTGGACGGTGAGAGGGCCGAGGGGTCAAGTGCGCCCGAGTCTCCACCTCCTCCCTGGGTTTTCACAAGGAGCCTCTGCTGGCTGGTGACTGGGTGTGAGGACCGCGCCACCTGAGGGGCCAGGGCCAGGATGTCCCTCCCCCTGCTCCCTTTGTGGAGAAGAAAGGCTGTCACCCCTGCACAAGCTCCTGTGTTCTTACAGGTGACTTGTGGGTGACTGTTCACACTGACAGAGATGTAGGACCCAGAACTCAGCCAGGTGGCTCTGTGACTTGCCTGTGCCTGTAAATGAAGAGGCCGGGGCAGGGGGGCATCTGGGAAGCTTCCAAGGACCAGGCACCCTCGTCCAGGTCAGGATCCGGCTCCATGGAGCCTGCGGAGGTTGGGATTGGGCCTGAGGACCCTGGTGGAGAGGGGAGGGTGAGGAAGGGGGTGCGCACAGAGCGGGGCAGCTTGACTCACAGAGCCCTACCCGAGGGGCTGGAACAGGCGTGCGCCTGGGCTGGGAGTTAACAGACTGGGACACGGCGCAGGCCCAGCAGCCCTGGGGCAGGCGGAGGTGTGGGCAGTGTCCACTGAGGCCTCTGAAGAAACTCCTGACCAAGCACAAGGGGAGACCCAGACAGGACCTGAGTGACGCGGATACAGGGCATCCTGGGAGACCGGGTGGGCCAGTTTCTTGGGGACGTGACGGGGCCTGGGAACGGGAGCTTTGCCTTTTCTCACTCTGTGTCCTGCTCCGAGAGCTGCCCATCGGGGCTGGCAGGAGGGGTGGGGTCACGCGGTGCCATTTATCTTGCGGCGAGCTAGATAGAGGATGAAAAATGAAGCTGGCGTGATAAGGTGATGAAAGGGAGGTGGGGGCCAGCTTGAAACACTGCGGTGACTTCAGGGCCCTGCGGGCCATGTGTGTTTGGGAGACAAAGCCTCGTGTGTCTGGCCCCAGAGCTGGCAGTTTGGCCTTGAGCACATCCAGAGGGGACAGGTGGGCCTGTGACCTCCCGCAGCTTGTCAGGCGGCCACCTTCCCACCCACTGCCCCAGGGGAGTGAGGTCTCCTGCCCCAGGAGCCAGCTCTAGACTTCTCTCTTCGTCCCTGGGGCTCCCGTCTGACCCCAGCCCCTCACTGGGCCAAGCGAAGTCCAGACCTGGAGATCGATGGCTCTGGCCTGAGTGAAGCAGGCCTGGCTGGTTACGTGTATTTAAAAACTGTCCTACCCTGGCTGGTATGGCTCAGGGGACTGAGCACTGGCCTGCAAAATTGAAGGGTCACTGGTTTGATTCCCAGTCAGGGCACAGGCCTGTGTTGTGGGCCAGGTCCCCAGTAGCAGGCATGGAAGAAGCAACAGATCCATGTTCCCCTCTCTCTAAAAGCTAAATAAAGCGTTTTTAAAAAAATTGTCCTCCATAGAAAGTCACCTATACGGCCCACTCGTTTCATTTTGTCAGAGAAGAGAGTTTCCGGAGAAGGAGGGAAGGTTCTTCCCCTTTTTTTGTGGCTGGCCCCTGGCTGACCGCCCCGCTTGCTCGCTCTCTCGTTCATACGGGGTGGGCAGGGGCAGGGGCAGGTGTCCAGCTGCGAGCACACGGAACACAGTCTGTTGTGTTACTGTCACTGTTCTGCAGACACACAGCAGCACACGTGAGGTTCGGGGGGGTCGTTGGGAGGCCCAGACACAGTGATGCTCAGCTCCTGAACCCCCGCCTGTGTCCCCTGAGTCAGGATGCCCTCCCATGCCGGTGGTGCCACCATCACACCCAAGTTCACGCAGCCTCGTCCAGCTGACAGGCCAGGTGTGACACCGCCTGCCATTCCAAAGTCAAGTTTCCACCACTGTGTCTGTCCTGGAGAGAGAGCAGCCATGGCTCAGGCGTGTCTGCAGCACAGGACACAGCAGCCTGTCACTTCCCGACGTGTCTCATGCAGGCTCCTGAAGCGCGCTGGCGGCTGTGCTCACGTGTCGCTCGGGTGCAAGCGAGCCTCCGCACAGGCATGTGCGGGAGGTGCTCCCTTCAGCGCCCGTCACGGCTGCTGACCTGTTAACTTTGTCATTCTTCTCTTGTTAAGGGTTTTTAATTTGTATTTAATGATTTCTAGAGAGAGGAAGGGGGGAGAGACTGATTTGTTATTCCCCTTACTGATGCATCAATGGTTCATTCTTGTACGTGCCCTGACCAGGGATTGAACCTGCAACCTTGGCTTGTCAGGACGATGCTCCAGCCAATGGGAACTACCTGGCCAGCCTGCCTCTGTTCTTCTGAAGGGGAGTTAGTCACCCAAAGGTCAGGACATTTTACCAGAAAACATGTGACAACATGTGGGTCAGGCCACCCTGACGATCCCGCCAGAATCGGGCTCTGCCTGGGGCTGCCGAGGGCGCATTTTCTGTCCTGCCACTGCCCCTGTGTCGGCAGCTGGCACCTCCCTGCCTGGGCCGGGCCACGCAGCCGGCTGCAGCGGCGTCCTGTGCACGGAAGGGCCGAGGGCTCCACCCTGTATGGGGACGTGGACGTGTGCAGGAGGCAGCCTGTCTGTCTCTCCCTCCCTTCCCCTTTCTCTAGAATCAACAAGCAAATCCTCAGGTGAGGACTTTTTCTATGTACTTTCCTGTACTCCTTTCCGCTTTTCCCGGAGAAGACCCAAGTGGCCGCGCAGAGACTGCGGCAGCGGCGCTGTGGGCGTCAGAGACGTCCTCACTCGCTGCGGCGGGTGCAGGGTGTGTCCGCAGTAGAAGACCCCAGGTGGGGTGGGTGCCCTGCCAGGCCGGCAGCCTGGTCTCCCACCTGCCTTGGCACGGCCCCGCCCCACCCTGCCCAGGTGTGCTTACCAGGGGCCCCTGGCTCCCAGCAGCAGGGCCTGACCTCCAGCGCAGCTGCCCCTCATGGCCCAGTGTCCAGGACTGGGGCAGTTTCTGGTTACACTGTCAGCACCTGGTGTCACCTTGTCTGTGGGCCGTTTCAAAAGACATCGGGCACCGGCCTGTGCGGTCCTGTTTCTACTAGGTGACACGCACCACCTGCCGGCTTACCAGCTGGCCTGCTAGCTGTGAGGCGCAGGGGGACCGAGAGCACCCAACCTGCCAGCTTCAGACACCAGCCTGGTGTGGATGGCCAGGCCCAGTGGCCACCCCGTGCAATACCACACCATGAAGTGTGTGTGGCCCTGATGTCTCCTGCAGCTGTGCCAGGGGGTCAGCAAATGCCCAGAGTGACAGCAGGTATCTTCCCGGCAAGCAGACTGTGGGGCCACACCGCACGCTCTCCTTCACGCCTGTCTGCAGTTCTGCCCACTGAGAAGACGGGCAAGGTGGCCGGCCAACCTGGCTGGTCAGGGACTGGGGATTCCCTTCGGGAGCCAGGCTTTTGCCGGTCAGACTGGGAAGGTCCTAGGGAACCGTGTGGTTAGGCCCTGGGGACAGCGTACAGTCTCAAGCGCGGTGTCTGGTGAGACCCTCGGGGATCAGACAGGCTGGGTCCGGGAGCCAGCTGGTGACACCTGGCGGCCCTGGAGGCACCTGTGCCAGACGGTTCTAGAGCCACTCCGCGCCATCCCTGTGCCCAGCGTCCTCAGCAGGAACATGGCCGAAGAGACCGAAGGCCTGCTTACCCAGGCGGAGGGCCCCTGATGTCGGCAGCAGGGGGCGGCCCTGAGTCTGACTTTACAACCCCCAGCGAGTTCCGTGTCCTTCAGAGGACAGTGCGGCGCTGGTCCCCAGGCAGGGTCCCGCCCCGTGCACAGTTGCAGGGGGTGGCGGGTGCGGAGAGATCTCCGCGCCCATCTCCTTGCACAGGCCCCAGCAGGCTGGGAGCCTCTTCCTGAGGGACTGGTGGTGTCGCCTGCGTCATAAAGACGCTTGTGGATCCTGCAGGTCGTGTTTTGTGTCTCTGAGGAGATTACCATCCACGAAAGCAGAGGGAAGTCTGCAAAAACCCGAGCCCGAGGCCCCCCAGGCCAGGCACGCTCCCGCCCTTCCGGTCAAGAGCAGGGGCAGTGAGGGCTGGGGGCCACGGGCGTGTCTCCTGGTGGTGTCACTGCTCCCAGCCCAGGCCCAGCCTCCGCCTCTGATCCCCAGAGTAGACCCCCAGCAGGGTGCCCCGGGGGTGCACCATCGGACAAGATGCAGAAATGGTGCTCGTCGCCTCGGGTCTCCGAGTAAGCGCTTTTCCAGGGTTCACTGAGCACAGAGTCACAAGTTCAAGTGTTCGGGGCATAAAACACACTCATTTCCCGCATCAAAAATACAACGTGATTATTTGAGATTTATTCGATCCTTGCCCTCCGAGTTTTGATTAGCGGAGAAAGTACACTCCCTTGCCGCCACAGGACGGCCAGCGAGGCCCAGGCCGCAACCATTAGCACCCTTGCACGTTTGGCTCAGGTAGACAACCCAGTTTTCCAGCCCCCTCTGTTTCCTGCATCAGAGTTAATGGGGCAGACGGCATCTGCTTCACTTCAGCAGCTGTGGGACCAACAGGCGGCAGAGGCCTGCACAGGGGCTGGGGCCTGGGACCCGGGATCCTCACGTGCCACCGAAAGCCCTCCCAGACTGTGAAGCAGAGCATCCCACAGAACAGGTGGGCTGGGAGCCGGGCCCGTGTGGGCCTGAGCGCCCTCCTGCTGACGCAGCTCTCTGAGGGCAGGGGCCATCCCTTCCCAAGAGTGTGGCATCTGCCAGCCCAGCACACTCTGAGTCTGCACCATGCTCCCGGGTAGCGTGGCAGGAGGGGCCCTTCCCTGCCATCCCCGCTTTGTGGAACTGGCCTTGCCCCTGGTGGGCTGGTTTACTGTGTGACCCAGAGGACCCCACAGCTCCCTGCCCAGGACTGGGGGCCACACGGTCCCAGAGAGAGCATCCCCGCACCTCCTGGGGCCTCCGGTTGCCGGCTGCCTGGCTGAGCTGCTGAGAAAGATGCAGAGGAGGAACAAGCCACTGGGGAGTGGGGGCCTGTGACCGTGACGGCAGCAGATCTCACGACAGAGTCAGCAGAGAAGGCCCTCGCTGCTCCCCCAGAGATGAGACTGGCCAGGCCCCGTGGGCAGAGAGAGGGTCCCCGTCTCACACTGTGCCTGCTCAGTCAGGACTTGGGGAAGGCTCTGGGTGCTCGGGGGACCCCAAGGGGCCACGGGCAGGAAGCCCTGTTTTTTGCACCTACCACCTGAGAGCTTGCCCTTGGCGGACGCCTCAGTGGGAAGGGCAGGCCAGCCTGTGGGCCCCCTACCTGCCTGGCGGAATAATAAAGCACTCTGTCACCTGCGAGCAAGAGGCCTGATAAAAGCAGAATATTATCACGGGCTCCTTGATTAGGAGGCAGCTGGGCACTGGAGGCTTGGTAACATTTATGAGCAAACATAATTTATTTCTGTTCTCTGATTACGAAGGTCGAGGTGGTTCGACCCTGCCGGGAAGGCCTCACACACATTATCTGCGCAAGCGGGGCTGGGAACGAAAACACCGGCGCTCATTAAAAGCGAATTACTTTGTTTTGTGAAGATAGGAGATAGGAGGCCTGCTGGAGGGGGCCCGGGGCCCCAGGGGCTGAGGGCCAGGCCGGACCGGGAGGAACCCTGCCGCTCACCTGCAGACAGCAGCACTGAGGGCCGTCTTGGAGATTTGGGCAATTTGGAAAACCCTCAGGGGGGTTTAAGCAGTTTTGAAAGCCAAGATCAGGTGTGTGACTTACGGTGTCTTCCCTGCCTGTGAAAACAAAGGGGACAGTTTGAGAGCCCCGAAACTGGCCCGTATTTCTGGCTTTCAGCTTAGCAGAGGCCCCAACACTTTGCATGTGCTGCCTTCACTGTTTGAAGCAGCAGTACTGGCCGGCCTCTCTGTTCACTCCCGCCCCCAGGGCCCCCTGGGCCTGTCCCACCTCGACTCACGTGTCTGAGCTGCACTGAGAAACACAAGCACCTGGAACAGAGCCAACGAGCTCAGTCCTTCCCCTTGCTGGACTCTTGACTGTGACGACTCGAAGCCAGGTATGGGCAGGTCACCAGCTGCTGCAAATGGACTGTTGGCCACAGATAGGGAGTGGCCAGGTAGGAGAGTGGTCAGGGGAGAGACGGCAGGGGCCGGAGCCAGTGGACCAGCATGGGTGTGTCTGGGGCAGACCCAGCTCGCAGTGGGTCGTGAAGACAGGACTGAGGTGACTCTGGGTCGCCCATCGGCTGAGACACCTGGATGGATGGTGATACCTTTGCCGAAATGGGGAGGCTATCAATTGACCAGGCCCTTTTTCCGTGTTCTTCTCTACACTGGACACAGTGGGAAGTTTTTTTTTAAGCCAAACACAGCTAGAATGGCAAATTCAGAGAGAAGAGGTGTATGGAGCTAGGGGAGAGGTGGGGAGTGTCCCGTGGGGACAGGGAGCTGGAGGTGGAGTGTGACTGCACTCACACCTCACAAGAGGTTCCAGCGGTCGGTCGTATGGTATGTGTATCTCACCACAAGGAACAGCCCTGGCTGGCGTGGCCCAGTGGACTGAGCACAGGCCTGCAAACCAAAGGGTTGCCGGTTCAATTCCCAGTCAGAGCACAGGCCTGGGCTGCAGGCTGAGTCCCCAGCAGAGGGCGCACAAAAGGCATCCACACATTGACATTTCTCTCCCTGTCTTTCTCCCTCCCCCTTGCTCTATAAATAAATAAATAAATAAACAAGTAAATAGATAAACAAATAGATAAACAAATAAATAAAAACAGAGCCCAGCCCCACAGCGTGTTAGTTGTTTTGCACCGTCCATTCCCCCATTCTCCCTCAGAACAGAACCCTGTCCTGAGCTCAGCTCATGGCCGAAGGCAGTGCTCCCTGCTGCTCCCCGAGTGACCCTGTGCCGCTGGTTGCGGCCCTGCTGACAGTTCCTGCTCGTTGCCCTGACTGGTGGGACTCGGTTCCTGGGGTGTTGTCCCAGAAAGCGAAGGGTTGTTAGTTCAATCCCCGGTGGGGCAGCAGGCCTGGGTTGCAGGTTCGGTCCCTGGTCGGGGCGTGTACAAGAGGCAACCGATTGATGCTTCTCTCTCAGCACCCATGTTTCTCTCTCTTCCCCTCTCTCTAAAAATATATAAAAACTAAAAAAAAAAAAAGATTTCTGGCCAATCAAATGGATGTGACAATGCCACTTTCTGAACTGGGAAGGGTGCACACTTATTTTTCCTTTGTCCCTGTTTAAAAACGGGGACCTCAGGCTGCAGTCCTGAGCCACGGAGGGGAGGGCCTGGGTCCCGGGTGCCTGGCGGTGGAGGGGGGCAGGTAGAGCAGCCCTGGGCAGCCTGGGTTTACGGGAGAGAGATGGGCTTCTGCCTGAGAAAGCTGCGGTGGCTTTGTCTCTCCTGTCCCCTGAGCCCACCCTAACCCTGACTGATGGAGTAGCTCGGTGTCGGGGGGATGACACACTGGACCGTTGTCTTGAAGAGGATGTAGTTATGCACAGGACGGCGGCCACGCAGACTTCTCCAGAGTGCTGCCTGCTCCGCCACCCTCCCGGGCCGTCAGCCTGCAACCTGCCACACTCGGGGCCCGCAGCACAGGGCATGGCTCTGCGGCCCTCTGCTCTCTGTCCAGTGCTTGACAAGCAGGGCTCCTCCATGATGATCCCCGAATCAGGACGGCGGAGCTTACAGCTTGGGGGGGGCCAGAGCTCAGTAATGCTCTGGAGCAGGCGGCTCATGACAGTGAGCCGTGCTGGGGGTGCGCGTGGGGTGAGCACTTTTCCTGGGCTGCTGGCCACCCAGAGGGCAGTGACCTAAACAACAGTCCTGATGAGTCTCCTGTGGGGGGAGGGGGGTGGACAGTGCAGAGGGGGGCACTCAGAGGACTCTGGTGGCTGCAGGTCTCCATGTGACAACTGTCTCACAGGCATTTACAAGGCTCCGGGCAAGTCCCATCTGTGAATGTCCCATGGGTCGAACAGGAGACGTGTCCCCGTGGGAGGCATGGAGTTGGGGACAGCAGCAGGCACCAGAGCTGGGCCCTGCTCCCCGCCTCACCTCCACCATAGGAGTCCCCTGGAGAAGCTGTCACAGCTGTGGGTGGTCACAGGAGCCGACCTGTCCCGGGAGGGCAGTCTGTGCAGAAAGGAGACCAGCAGGCCCCTGGGGAAGGAGGGCTCGGGCCTCCTGGGGGCCCAGCAGGAGGAGCTGCTGCAGGGCTGTGTCCCTGTCACCGTGCCTGTGCTTCTGCACAGCCAGCCCACAGGACAGCGCTGCCGGACCCCACCCAGCGAGGGTGGTCCTGGACCCCTGGCTGGATCCGGGGTTTCACTCCCACTGCTGCCTCCTGGCTCCTGTCCTGGTCCCAAGGAATCATAAACCCCCCCCCCCCCCGTCTGCCCCCTCTCCTTCCCAGAGCAGCGGGAGCTCCGACTGCAGGGACCCTCGCCCCAGCAGGGGGCGCTCTGAGCGGCACTCAGGTCTGGGGGCCAGGGCCTGGACGGGCACCTGCCCTACATTTGTGGGATCGTCCCAGGGGCCACGCGGCCCCCAGCACATGACCAACCTCCTGTGTGTGAGCCGGGAACCGAGAGTCCCCATCCCACAGCCGGGGACACGGGGCACAGGTGGCTCAAAGGATCTGTCTCGGCCACACACCGTCCCAGGTGTCCAGGCCCCAGGGTCTCATCCTTCTCCCCAGCCCTCTGCTCCGGCCACAGGAAGTTCACCAGGGTGACAGGCTTGCAGCCTGTCTGGAAGGGACGAGGGACAGTGAGGACGGCAAGTGCCCAGATGTAGACACACTGCCCGCAGGGGCTGTGAGGGGCCCCCAGTGTCACCGGGAGGTCGGAGAGCGAGTGCCGTCCATGTCCTCGGCGCAGGGGTGCCCGAGCCCCTCCTTCCAGAGGTCTCCCCGAGTCTCTAAAGAGAGTGTGCGTCTTTTTAGGTGTAAATTTCGTTGTTCTCTTTTATTTTCCAGGGTGGTCTTAGAATGTGCCTAGTAATTATTAAGATTAAGAAGCCATACACCTAATACTAATCCAATGTTATATGTGAATTATATCTGAATAAATCAGACACGTGATCTCTTTCTGTCTCAAAGTTCCACTCCCGCTCCACAAACATGCCTGTGTCTTCTCTCTGCTGGGATATTCACCCACCGTAACAGGTAGGAACATTGATAAATAGTCATGTGCACTCAGGGTAAATATCCCCTACAATTCTTTTTTTAAAGGTTTTATGTCATTATTTTAGAGAGAGGGGAAGGGAGGAAGAAAGAGAGGGAGAGAAAACATTGATATTTAGTTGCCTTTCATGTGCCCCCTACTGGGGACCTGGCCCGCAACCCAGGCCTGTGTCCTGACTGGGAATCGAACCAGCAGCCTTTCTGCTAACCCACTGAGACACACCAGTCAAAGCTCCTGAGGTCCCCAGTGCCTCTCACCCTCTCTCCCTCTCACCCTTGAAAGCAGGCAGCCCGCTCTACCACCCGATTTCTCACGGTCCCGTCACTCCGTACAGCAGCAGACTCCTGCCTGGTGGCAGAGAGAGTGGCAGCTACGTGGGTGACGGCTGTGCTCAGTGCCTCAGGTTCCGTCCCCCCTTGGTTCTGCTTCACCGCGACCCCCGTCCTGCACACGACCTATGAGCCCTGTCACACCATGGAACTCAGGGGCCTATTCCGGTTCTTCACACCTTCTCTTCCTGCTACAGCTCCCGGGGGCGGTCTCTGTCTGTTTCATTCACAATGTATCCCTGTGCTTAAACAGTAGCAGCTGTTCCAAGGGGACTGGCTGAGGGAGGGAGTGTGTGGATGGACTTCCCAGTTTGCTACTGCGGTCTATTTTGAGGGCGAAGAGGCTGCAGGGTCACACAGGTCCCCAGTCCCAGGACACATGGGAACCTGGCGGCAGCCTGTGGAAGAAACTCATCAGGAGAAATCCACCAGGTGATGAGAGATGAGAAAGAAGTAGGTGTCACAGACCTGGGAAGGAACACGATTTGCGTTGCCTTCACAGATTTCTCCGTTTATGTCACCTGCGGGTTTCCTGTCATGGTGCTGGCTGCTCCAGCCTTGCCCTGGAGCCTCTGCGGGGGGTGGCCCCGGCCGTGGTTAGCAGGGCACACCTACGCCCTCACCTGCTGGCCTGCCTGCGCCCCCCAGCCCACCACCGGCCCCAGAACCACCCCGACTGCCTTTGTCTTTCCTTCTTCTGCAGGGCAGCAGAGAGGACAGCGTTGTATGGAGGGAGAAAGGGTATTAACCAGGTGCACCACTGTATTGAAAAGAGACAAACGAAAACCAGAGGGTTAACAGCAACGGGGTCGCTCTGACCACGGCAGGTGAGCACCCACCCCAGTGCTCTGACCACACACACCCCAACTTCCCAGAGCTGCTCAGGTGCCCCTCCAAGTGCCGGGTGTCGGGGTCCCACCTGGCCAGGTGGGGACGCCCCTGAGCAGCAGGGAGCTGACAGGTCGCTGCATCCGGGGGACAGCGGAGGGGCCCCAGTGCAGCGCCCCTGGCCTGACCCCACGCCCTGCCCGCCCCAGATAAGGCGGCTGCCTTTGTTCCTCCCCAGCTGGGTAAACCGCGCCCCCAGCCCATCGCGGCGGCACCCTTTGTGCGGCCCTGCACCGTGGACAATGGCCAGAGCAGCCGCACCGAGCCCGACACCTTGCTTGTGTACACTTGGGGGGCGGGGGGCGACCAGGTGCAGGGGCCTCGGAATGCAGGGTCGACGCGGGGCCGGCGGGAGGGGGCTCCCGCCTTCTCTGGAGGGGGTGCGGGGATAGCAGGGGTGGGGGTCTCCCGTCCTGGGAGGTGGAGACCCATCCTGGTCTGCCTGCACCAGGACCCCATACCAGGGACCCCGGTGGCCGGAAAGGGCTGGCCGGGGGTGGGGGTGGGGGTGGGGTGGGGTGGGGAGCCGGGGGCTGTTTCTGGTTGGCGTCCCGCGTGGGACACACCTGGAAGGTCGTAAAGTGATTTACGAAGTGAAAGTGTTGAACGAGGCCACCAGCTGGAGGCCCGGCCCGGCAATGCGGGTTTTATTAGGTGCCCTATTACGGAAAATAAACTGTAATCCGACCATAAAAACCAAATCTGAAAAACATATTTGCCCTCGTGGCCTGCAACGGGCTGCATTCCTGCTGGAGGTCCCGCCTCCGGGGGGATTAGTTTTATTGAGGGAGACACTGAGCGAGCAGGACTTTGACACGGGGTGGGGGCACCTGGGGCCGGCCACCCCAGGACACTGCCCCCCCCCAGGGCCCTACCCCCCCAGGGCCCCTCCCAGCGGCGTCCCCTCCGCCAGCCCCACCGCCCTGCACCTGGGGGCCTCTCTCACCCTGAGTGCAACTCCGAACTGCCCTCCACCCCCGGGGGAGGGGTCACAAGGGAGGCCCCGGGGTGGGGGATCCGTGAACCCGCAAACCTGGGAGGTGCTCCAGGGCCCCATGCTCTCAGGACCGACTCAGGCGGTGGGGACTAGGGGCCAGGTCCTCCCTTCCTGGGCCTTGTCTGTGGTCAGGATTTTCCCGAGCAAGCCTGCCCTATCTTTAGTGGGGAGGGGGAGGGAGAGAGGGAGGAGGTGGAGCAAGGGAGGGAGGAGGAAGAGGGAGGGAGGAAGGTCTGCCTTTGTTGTGACCACCTTAAGCATTTCACACCGAGTGTCCGGTCCAGTCCTGTTAACGGGATACATTTCGTTGGCAACCGATCTCTGGGACTGGTTCCTCGGGCAACACCCAAACTTTCGCCCCCGTTTGACAGCCCCCCTTTCCCTCCTCCCTGCCCCTGGCAACCACCCTTCCACTCTCCGTCCCTCGGAGTTTGACTGTGTCCGATTCGGAGTAAGGAGAGCGGTGCAGCATTTCCGTGGCTGGCTTGCTCTGCTCAGCACAGCCTCCTCCAGGCTCACGGGCCGGGCCGCGGCGTTTAGAAGGGGTCCTTCCTGTGTGGGGCTGGATAACATTCCATTCCACGTCCTCGGCCCATTTCCTCGGTCCATCCATCCATCCATCCATCCATCCATCCCGGGACCGGCCCCCCGGGCTGCTTCCACCCCTTGGCCGTCGAGTCTCGATACAGCGGCCACGGGGACCAACGTCTCTCCCAGGTCCTGCCTTTAATTCTTTCTGGACACACACCCAGAAGCAGGTTGCTAGCTCATGAGATACTTGTAGTGTGTATTTGATTCTTTCCTTTTTTTTTTTTTTGGTAGGGACGTCCAGGCTGTTTCGATAGTGGCTGTGTGCACTGTTTTACGCTGCTACTACCCGTGCGCAGGGTCCCAACTTCTCCCGTCCTTGCCGACATTGCTTCCTGTCTTGTTTCGTGTCTGTGACAGCCGTCCTAGACGGAGATGCGGCCTGCGCTTCCCCGAGAAGCAGGGGTGTTGCGAGCCTTCCTCGTGCTGTGTGGGCCACTCAGGGTGTCTTCCTCCTCAGAGAAACGTCCTTTCCAGTCCTTTGTCTGTGTTTACACTGGATTTTCGTCGTGGTCGCTGCACGGCATGGGTCCCCCCCCCCCCCGCCCGCTGTGGATGTTGGGCCCTTAGCAGGGATACGGTTTGCAAATGTTCTCTCACTGCCAGGGCACCTTTTCACTCCGTCGCTGGGCTCCTTTACTGCACAGAAGTGTTGACGGTTAAGTTCTTCTATTCTTGTTTCTGTTGTCTGTGCTTTTGGCGTGGTGGACAGTCTCCGAGCTGACTGTGCCCAGTGGCCTCCATCTGGGGACAAGGTAGGGAAAGCCCAGGGCGGGGGACACAGGCCCGCTGGGGTTGGTTCTGGCCACATATGCACTTGTCACACTCGGTTCGGACCCTGGGCGCCTGCAGGACTGGGCAGGACACCCGTGGGCTGTTGGCTGGGGAGGGGAGGTGTAGATTGGTTTCTCTGTTGCGAACAGGATTCCTTCCCATCCTTTCAGTTCTGCTGGGGACGTTGCACAGGCCACAAACAACCTGCTGGGGGAACAAAGGGGGGACCTGGCCAGGGTGGGCACCTCGGGTGGGACCCTTCAGAGGGTGGTCGGGGCAGCCCTGTGGCACCAGGGAGGGCTCCAGGCCAGAGGCCCACCGGCCCGCCAGGAAGCCTGGGCTTGTCTGGAACCCATGGCTGGTCGTCTTTGAGCCGGGCCTCGGTGCCCTGGTGCTGGGAACCACCCTCCGGGCGCAGGGGGCCTGCAGGACCAGGGCTGCGCCGGCGGGCGGGGCTCATTACGCGGGATGAATTGTTCGCTGTGCACGGAGTGGGCAAGGACGAGCCAGTGATTGTATTTAAATTTGCTATAATTGATTTGGGGAAGAGCTACTGTGACAAGAACGAATTGATCATTAAATTTATTAGTGAGATAAATTCCGCCGCGATTAAGAAGCTGGCTGGAGCGCCGGGGCCGAGGGCCGTGAGCGCTGCCTTCCCAGCCGCCAAGTCCCCACGCCAAGCCCCGGCTGGCTCGTCCGGGGCGGGGGCGGGACCATAATAATGATGTCCCTCAGTGCCCCCTTCCCCTTGTCGTGGAGGGAGCGGGTCTGTCCCCCAGGGCGAAGGGACAGAGCCACGCTGAGGACTGAAGCCTGACTCCAGGGCGGCTGCCCAGCGTTGCGGTGGGGGCGCCGATACTGGGCCACCGAGCAGGGGACGCGGGAATAAACTCCAGATGTGGAGCCAGCCCGGAAAGTGATCGCTGCAGGCTGAACTCACCGAGGTATTCGAAATTAAAACGAGATACACACAGCTTGCAGATTGCTTTTAACCTAAAGGCACGTTCCCTCCTCTCCTACCCACCCCTCCCTTCGCTTCCCCACCAGTTGCAACCCCAGTCCCGTCCCCAAAGCACCTTTGGACTCCGAGGCGGCCAGGCCCGCGCCCAACCGCTGCTCCCGCCGGGCTCCCGCGGTCGCGCCCGGGCCTTGGCTGGGGTTGAATTTTATGGAAGGAGCCCGGGGTGATAATGAGCTGCCAGAGAGGATATTAATCTCACCCGGGCCTCGAGGCAGAGGAGTGGCCCCGCTGGCCTGCGCGTAATCACCCGAATGAAACGCCAGGCCCTTCTGAACTCATTTATCAGCCGGGAGCCCGGGGAGCGCTGGGGGAGGGGGCGGAGGAGCTCACCCCGCGCCCAGGCGCCGGGTGGGAGAAAGAAGGAGAAAGGCACGAAGGAGGGAGAAAGAGGGGTAGTGTCCCTGTCTCGGAAATCCTCCAGGCCCCGGAGAGGCCCCGCTCAGCGGGCGGCGGGGGCCGGGGAGCCGGCCGGGCGCACGCGGCGGGCATGTGCGGCACACATGCGCGGGCCGGCGGGTGATTGATGGCGCGTTGCGGAGGTTTGTTAGCCCGGAGCAGGCCGGGCGCGAAGCCTTTCTGTCGCCTACTCCGTCAGCGCGGACGTTTGCACGCAGATCCGAGAAAACTGGGCCGGGCCGGCGCTCGGGGGGGTCCCTCGCTGGGGAAGGAGAAGCGCGGCCCTCCGCGACCCCGTAGGGGATATGCGCGCTAGCGGGCGCCCTGGCCACACCGACCCCCAGAGCCAGTCCGGCTTCTTTTCTGAAACATTCAGAGGGTGTCTCCATTTCGGGAGCGCCAGGGAAGCAAGAAAACAAACACAGGTCCAGAGTCGCTCTCCTGGGTTTCGGCATCCGGGACAGATGCAAGGCAGGCATCTGGACCCGCGCACACCTGGCCTCAGGTGCTTTCCCCGGCACTTCGCACCTGCGACTCGCCAGCAGCAGAATCCAGTTCCCCGCCCGCTCAGGGCGCAGAAGGAGGCGGTCCTCACACCCGGCTGCGAACCGAGATCCATATTCTCACCTCCAGCTGGGAATTGCCCCAGGGAGGGTGGGGGGACCACCATCCCTCAACAACAAAAATGGTAAAGCTGGTGCCCTAACGCCCCCGCAAGAGATCTGCACGCTAATCCAGTAAAAAACCAATTTATTTTACATTCCATCGCGGGCGATGGGAGAAGCTAAATAATTTAGCATGCATAAGTAGACGTTTCTTTTTTATATATAAATACAATGTACAAAAATAAAGACAGTACAGTTTTGAGATTTCCAGCAGTCTGCACGCCCATGACATAGTTTTCCCCGCTAAGATACATAAGCACAAAACATTTTTTTCTTTTTTTCAAGACTCAGAAGAATGGCGTTTCCAGAGAAGGGTTCAAGTTTCCAGGTCGTTTAACACTGTAGGTTTCTGCCTTCTCCATTCCGGGCGGGGAAGCTGGGAGGCCGCCCCTGGTGGCTGTGGCTCTTCTCGCAGATACCGCTCCCCGACACTACCCGAAATTAAATTGATAAGAACAAGAGTTCAAGTTCGAACCCGCTGGGCCTGCCTCTCTGTCCATGGAAGGGCAGAGAGGGGCTGTGGCCCACGCGGGCAGCCCCCAGGACGCCTCGGGAACTGGAGGTCCGGCGGTGGTGGCCGCGAAAGGCGCGAGGCCTCAGCGTCCAGGCATCCCTGCGTCCCTGTCGCAGGCCCGGGTCCTACTGGGGCGGGGGCTGGTGCCCGGGCCTGGGGGGCGGGGAGTCGGCCCCGGAGGAGCAGTCGGAAGAGGCGGCGTGCGTGCTGGCGCCGTTGCTGTAGGGGAAATGGTCTTCGTCCTCGTCTTCCTCGTCGTCCTCGGGGTCACTGTCCCTCAAGTCCCGCAGGCGCCGCGCGCTGCCCTTGTCCGCAGGCGCCGGCGGCCCCAGCAGCCCCTCATCGCCCTGGTCCTCCGCGGCGCCGCCTCTGCCCGCCGCCCCGCCGCCCCTCTGCTTCTCCGCCTCCTGCGCCGCCTGCTCTTTCGCCTTTTTGCTGCGTTTCCACTTCATCCGCCTGTTCTGGAACCAGATCTTCACCTGGGGGCACAAGGGGGTCAGACGCTGCCCTTTCCACCCGCTTCCATACCAAGTCCCCGCCGCGAGTGGGGTTCAGGTCGCAGGACTCAAACTCCAGGGTCCGCTGTGTCCCTACCCAGAGCCGGGATGGGGCTAGAACCGCGACTCCGCCGGCGGAGCACCCCATTTCTGCGGAGGAAGGTCAGGGCAGCTCCGCGAGCCTGCGAATCTCAAGATGTCCCCTCCGCTCTTTCTGGAACAGCTCGTCTCTGGCAGTGGCCTGGGGCTGGCCGCTTCAGGACCCGGCAGGGCAGGGGCGTGGACTCGCAGCTCCCTGGGCCTCGCCCCAACCCACTGAGTAAGACCTCTGGGCGCAGAATCTGAGTCCTGGCCTGGCGGGCGCACTGCACTCTCCCCGCACCCAATGGTGGGAAGGAAGCAGCCCCGGGGGCTCGGGCCGCAGGGTGGAGTGCAGAGAGGTGACAGTGTCCCCAGAGCCCAGGAGGCGCTGGGGAGCTGGGGCGGGCAGCTCACCTGGGTCTCCGTGAGCATCAACGACGTGGCCACCTCGAAGCGCTTGGGCCGAGACAGGTACTTGTTGAGCTTGAACTGGTGCTCCAGCTCCAGCAGCTGCTGGCTGGTGAAGGCGGTGCGCGGCCGCCGGCACTTCCCCAGGAGGTTGGACTGGGCCTGGGCTGCAGGGGCCAGCGGAGAGGGACCCCGCGTGAGGCGCAGCCTGGCTGTGCTCCCACTCTCAGGGCCCCCCACCCTGGACACCCTTTCCGTCAATGTCAACGGCCCCTCCCCAGGGGGCTGGTCAGCTGGAGCCCGGGCTCGAGGCTGGGTGGAAGCAGATGATTCAGGTTTGATGGGGCCAGATCTTTTTGGGCCTGGGTGTCCGATTCAAAAGAGCCTATTACCCAGGTGCGCCCTTTCCACCTGCGGGGAGGGGGCCGCTGGCAGGAGGGAAGGGTGGCAAAGGCCAGACACAGAGGCCTGAAGGGTGCGCCACCCCCACCTCTCACTCGCCTGCCTCAACTCAGGCCCAGATCCAAGCGCCCCCCCGGGAATCACTGCTTCTTCCCCAGCCGGGGGCTGTGCAGGCTTTTTAAGTACAAAGGGGGGAGGAGAAAGGGAAAAACTCGGAGGAAGGGGGGGAGGAAGGACTAACTCTGGCCCTACACGGGAGTGCTAACCAGAGACCTTCCCTCATTGAAAATGTTTTCTTCACAACCTGCCCCCCAGGCGTGGAGGGACTGGACGGAGGAGCCTGGAATTCTTTTCCGGACGATGCTCATTATGCAAATGAAAGACCAGGGCAGGGGGGACTCTGCTTTCCGGGCACTGAAGGGGGTCCCGCACTTTATTTACACAATTTCACGCGGTTCCAGCACAGGGAACTTTATGACTTCAAAACGAGACTTCCCTTGATTTCCCAGGGGCCTGACAAGCGTCAGACAATAAAAGGAAAGAAAGAAGAAAAGAGGCCGGCCTGCCGAGGAGCAGCGGCTCCCCTGGGAAGGGCAATTTGCTTTATGGGAGGCCCCCGCCCCCTGCTTTAAGCTAAACAAGGCCCGAATTCCCACCTCGACAATGCAGGACAACTTTAATTAAAACCCCGGCTCCGAAGGGACCATTTGGGAAATGCCCTGTGCAACAGCACAGACGGCCGATTAAAGGAGCAGAACGGGTCTTCCGGCGACCAGAGAGGCACCCGGACACATTCCACACCCTGGCCGGCTCCTAACCGCCCTTCAGGGCTCCTGTCCGCATTCCTTCCTGGACTGAGAGCTGCCTGGGTGTCCAGTCAGCTGCCTCCGGGTCAAAATTTGGAGCCAGAGATGGGCAAAGTGCGTTGGCAAAGGGACGTGGCTCTAAGCAGTTTCCCGGGTGACCTTGGGCTCCATGAAGGCCAGAGACAGTGGCTGGGTGGCTGCAGAAGCCAGCACCCAGGGGGGCCAGTGGGGAAACCGAGACTCCCCCACAGTGGGAGGCTGCGCGTCCCGGGCTCTGGGGAAAGGCGGGTCAGAAGGAGAACTCCAGAAGGGGTGTGCTGGTCACCGGGACCCCGAGGGTGTCCTGGGTTTGGCTGACCGGAGACCACCTGTGTCTTCCCCGCTGAGAAGTGAGAGTGAGTTCTCTCTTTCCTTTGTGGGGGCTCACAAGGGAGAGACTCCCCAATGGGAAGGGGCGGGAGCAGAGCTGAGCAAAAGGACCAGGGCGGCCACAGGCGAACAGTGCCTTCGCTGGGGTTTTCGCACGGGGCCGCGACTTCTGCAGCCCTCCGGGGCCCTAGCTTTTCTCTGTTTAGTCACAGCCACGGCCTCTAACAGAGGGATCTGAATGCTGGCAAGTGTTTATTTCTGTTTTCTTTTTGGCTTTTTCCCTGTCCCATGTCTGCATCTCCTCAGTCTAAACAAACCCAGTCAGACAGAAACAATGGGGTCTCTTTGTTTGGGTGTTGGGCGCTGGAAGCACGGAGCCTTGTGCATCTTCCTCTGAGCCTGGCGGGTGGGGCCTCGGGGAGACCCCCGGACTCTCCACAGTGCGCAGCCCCCCAAGCCCGGAAAGCCAGGCCGGGCCTCCGAGGGCTGTCCTACTCGGGGGATGGCGGACACCCGGCTCTCAGTCCACCGGTTGTCTGTGTTGGAGGTAGCCAGCCCTCCCTCTCTCCTACCTAGGGGAGGGGGTTTGCTTCTGTGTTGGGCACCCCCAATTCAAAACGGGCACCTGCCACATACAGTCCCTGCGGTGGGGTCCCTAAAGGAGGGCGCATCTCCCCGCCCACACGGGCCCATGCGCCACCGCTGGGGTCAGGTCAGCCCAGCCGCCTTCTGGGCTTCGCACTGTGGACTCAGCGCGCCCTTCCACGGGCAGGCAGAGCGCGGGGAAGGATGGGAAGCCCTGGTGTCTCTGGGCCCGTTTATCTCCGGCTGCTCCCTCCCTCTCTCTCTCTCTCTCTCTCTCTCTCTCTCTCTCCTGGGAGGGCAGGGGGGTCTCTCCGGACCCCAGAATGTGGGGCAAAGTCACGCCTGGTTCCCCGGATCGGAGCGCCTGGTTCCCGACCCCCAGGCCTGCCAGAATCAGGACGCTGCCAGCCGCTCCTTGCCCAGCCACTTCCTTCTTCCCCGGGTGCCGGTTAATCATTAGATTTTAGCCTCACTCCCCCAGCGGCCTCTGACCGTAGAAAGAGAGAGAAGGCAAGGTCCGCGCGTGGCCATTTTAATAATTTGCTGCCGACCCTGCACCGCGTAGCCCGCACGGTCCTCGCAGGCGCCGGGCAGAGCGGGGCGGCATCGCTGCGTGGGCAGAGCTACCTCGGAGCAGAGAGCCAGAGGAGGGCGGTGCCCGGTGGAGGCGGATGGATGCGCGAGAGAACCGCCTGTTCGGAGTCCCTACCCCGAGTTTTCCTCCCTCCCGGGGCCCGAGGGCTGCGCGGCACTCACAGTTAAAGTCGGGCATCTTGGGCAGGATCATGCCCGCGGTGGACGCGCGCAGCCACTGGTCCAGCTGGAAGGTGCCGGCACCCAGCTTGATGGGGTCGACGGGGTGCGCAGGGTGCGCGCCCTGCACCTGCGGGTACGAGTAGGAGAGCGCCGGGTGCTGGCCCGCTAGGACCGCCGCCGCCGCCGCTGCGGAGTAGCCGTAGACTGGGTGGCCGTAGAGCGCGGCTTGCGCCGGGAGCCCCGCGCCACCCTGCGCGCTCCCCGGGTGCAGCCCCAGCGCCAGGCTCCCCGCGGCGGCGGCAGCAGCGGCGGCGGCGCCTGGGTGTGCGTGGTGGTGCGGAGCCCCGGGCCCGCCGCCTGCGCCGCCCGCGCCCAGGAAGCCTGGCTTGGGCAGCAGCGCGCTGTGCGCGGACAGCAGGCGCGGCGGCGAGGGGCTCTCGGCTCGCAGGCGGTCGGCTGGCGCCGTAGGCGGCTCCGAGGACGTGGGGCTGCAGCCGCCGCTTGTCCCACTGCTCGCCCCGCCGCCGCCCGGGCCAGAAGCGGCAGCCGCGAGCGAGGTGACCAGGGCCAGCGGCGCGGACTGCGCCGAGGCCGCTCGCGGGGGGTCCACTGCCAGCAGCGCGTCGATGCGGAAATTTTTGGATTTTTCCATCGGCTCGTGAGGGGCTGGCGATCCGGGCCGGGTGGCGGGTGATACGACCGTGTGCGGAGGCGCGGAGTCTGCGTGGCGTGGCAAGCCCGAGGGCTCGGTATTGTTACGATGATTATTTGCCAATAATCAAAGTCGCCGCCGGAAACTCAGCCGAGAGTGACCATGTCCAGAGCCTCCTCCGCGAGGGCCCCGCCCCGGCCGCGCTCCCACGCGCTCGCACAAACTCCACGCGAGTGCTGGGGCGCCGGGCGGAGGCCGCTGGCGCCGTGCTGGGGACCCGCGCCCCTGCGCGCACTTGAAGCGCAGCGCGGCCGCGGATTGGCGCGCGTGGGGGGGCCCGGGGAGGGGCGCAGGCCTGGCCATTGGTCGCAGGGCGCACCTGTCACCGTCGCGGCCGCCCGCCGCCCCGCCCCTGCGCCGCGGGGTCCTAAACAGCCCGGGGTGTCGAGCTGGGGTGGCAGGGAGGGGACAGCTACCAGGGTTGGAAAGCTGTGAGGAGCAACCTAGGGTCTCTGCTCACTTTCCTTGGGGTGCTGAGCAGGGCGGCAGGCACTGGCGACCCCGGGTGACCGGGGGTGGCCCCCATGGCTGCCAAACTCCAGACTCCCAGACACTGGTTCCCGCTCTGAGCCCGTGTCCCCCAGGGCCAGCAGAGCGCGTCCTCTCCCGCCGCCTCACCAGCGGGAGAGTTCGTCCACTTCTGCATTGGGGCACCCATGCTGCTTCCAGCGCCAGCCGCCCTGCCCAGTGGTTGCAGCGCAGAGAAGACCGACACCGGCCCCCAGGCCTCGCTCCCAGGTCTCCGCGGCGCGCAGGAGCGGTTCGTGTCTGTCGCCAGCCCTCTGCAGGTGGAACCTTCCCACCTCTTCTGGAGAGTGCTATGCGCTTCAAGGGTCGTGTGTGGGGCTCGTTCTTGCGCGTGTGCGCGCCAGTTTGCGGTCCACAGAGGTCGCCACGGCCCCCGCCCGGCCCCAGCGCCGAGGGCAGCGTCTGCGTGCCTGCGGCCTGCAGACTGGGGCGGCCTGGAGACCAGTCTGCCTCGCGTGCAGCAGGTCCGCGGTGGCAGCCCTTTCTTTCTCTCTGCCAGGGATCCCCTTGGGCTCACAGGACACTGTGCCCGCCTCCACCTCCGGGGCAGGCGTTGCCCCGAGGCTGGCCGCACTGACCCAGTTCGGACGACGCTGTGGGTGCCCCACTCCGGCCTGCAGCGCCCAGGAAAATCGGCCGGAAGGCTGAGTAAGGTAGTGGCGTGAGAATCCAGGCCCGTCTCTCCCACCCATCCCCCATGCCTCAAATATTCACAGTAAAAACACTTACAAGGGCTTTTCTACTCGGAGAGAGTCACCGCACAGGTAACCCCAACACCAGTCTTCTTCGTCAGTAGCGCCATTAGAGCTCGTTACTTCCCCGGACAGGTGTGGGAAGGTGGGGGGTGGAGGAAGAGGGTAGTTTCAGGTTCTAGAAGCCCGGCTTCTCCCGCAGCCGAGAGGCCAACACAGGGCAGGCAGGGGCCTGGGGAGGGGCGGAGGGCGGGACACACTCGCGCCAGGAACGCTCTGAAATTAGCAGGTTCGGTTGCCACGGGAGGGAGTTTTTCCCAAAGGTAAATACTGTGTAGGGACCGTGTCGTTTTTCCTCAAAAGGCCTTTTACCTCTGTGAGAGTTGGTTGCAGGGGGTCTGTTGTGGGGTCGCGTTTCTTTGTCCTTGCCACCGGGTAGTTCCGGGAGACGCACAGGAGTAGCCGGAGACTGGGAGGGCGCCCTGGGCCACCTCGACCTGTAGTGAATGTTCGGCAGCCTTGCAAAACCCAGCATCGACTGGCAAGTAGGAAGGACCTCATTTACAGGGGGGTGGTTCTGCCTTCCGGTGACATCTTTCTGAGGAAATAAAAATGCAGCCCTGCTTCTAAGTAGCAAGCAGGGGACACACCCATGTCCATGTGCCCGTGAGCTTTCTAGAATTATCTCCCTCAACCTCCATTTTATAAAGGGCAGGGTCAGCGAGGTTGAGACTGTTCTCCCCAGCTAACTGTTCAGCCGCAGAACTGGGACTGACCAGATGTGGCTGCCGGGGCCACCCCCTCCCTCCTCAGCCCTCCAGTGTCCCACCCCTGTGTCCCCTTTGCCCCTGCCTGGTGCCCCGGGGGAAGGGGGGCTGTGCAGAGGCCTGAGGTGCTGAGAGCTACCTGTTCTGGGCAGAAAACCCTTCACCCTTCTCAGAAGGGAGTCATGGGTGTCATCTGCCTCCCTAAGATAGAGAGCAATTGTGACCGTCCCCCGCCTCCTCCCACACACACGGAGGGCTGAGCTCCTAGGCTGACAGGCCTTTCTGGGTCTCGTCACCTCTCCCTCTGTCTGTCTGCTGGGACAGGTAGCTGGTCCCGAGGGTTCCCACCCATCGACTAGACCGGGGAGGCTGGGGGCGAGAGTGACTGCCACCTGAATTCCCTGGGATCAGCTGGATGCCCTCTCTCCCACCCAGAACAGCCACTGCCAGGGCCCCAGGGCCCTTTCAGCTGGGGACCAGTCAGCAGGCTAGACTTACCAAACACCCCCTTCCCTCAACAACAACCTTGTGTTTTGTAAGTCCCAGAGGGCTTCCTCCACGGCCCACAGTAAGTGTGCTGTCAAATTACAAAAAAACCTACCTCCCCCGTGTGCCCCCTCCCCAGTCAAGCTTCGAGCACTTCCTGGTGCACAGGCCGAAAGCCCGGGCCCAGGTTCACCTGGTTTAGCCCCCACCCGCACCAGCGGGGCCCAGGGAGGTGACCGCAGAGGCCCACGACTGCCGGTCCTGGCTGCCCCTCCAACTGCAGTGCCTCCCCGGATGTCCACACTCCTGTATTTTGGTGAATTTCTATTTCTTTGTCTAGAAAAGCCCGCATTAGACCCAATGGACTCCATGGCACTAAAGGGCTTTCCAGGGACCACGGACATGTTAAGAATGAGTGGACACACGTTAGAGGTAGGTTCTGTGCACCTGTGTGCAGATGAGGCAGTCTGGAAAGCTGGGGCCTTTGTGGGGGTTACTGCCTGGGAAGAGCTCAGGAGTGGGGTGGGCCCTTCCTGTTTCCAGTGTCCAGCCTCTGTGTTGGCCCAGCCCAGCTGCCTTTGAAGATGGGGAGGCAGGCCGGAGCCGGGCGGGCTGCGGTGGGAGATCCCAGGTCTGCTCCGGCAGGAGGCCCGTCCAGGGTCTCCGGTCGCTCCTCTCGCCCTTGGCCCGGGGCAGCCTCCAGCCAGCCCCACGGGCCTGGTGTGACTTCCGACGGCCCAGCTCCCACCCCAACCCTTTCTCTTCCAGATGGCCTTCCTCCAGGGTTCAGAATGCTTCTCCCTTCGCCCTTTCCCCCACTGCCCAGAGATGAGAATCGGGGATTTACACAACCATTTTCATGCCTGTTCCCTGCTGCAGATGCACGTGTTTGTTAAAAGGTCAGGGGAATGTGCTGCCACATCCAAATGCCCCAAATCCATCACCCCGAGGGCCTCCTGTGTTTGGAAACTTCTTCCAGATAAACGCACGGAGGGGTATGCTGACGGGTTCAGAGGTAGGACACGCGTATCGGCTTTGCCGAGCCTCGTTGCTCCCTTGGGTGTGAAGTGGGGCAGGTGCACCGAGCGGGGAACCGGCGGGCGTCGAGGCAGGCGCGGGTGGCTG
Organism: Artibeus jamaicensis; assembly: GCF_021234435.1. Classification (NCBI taxonomy): domain Eukaryota; kingdom Metazoa; phylum Chordata; class Mammalia; order Chiroptera; family Phyllostomidae; genus Artibeus; species Artibeus jamaicensis. The sequence continues at coordinate 5,973,765 of NW_026521936.1, forward strand.
GACCCTGAGCCGAGAACCCTTGGCGCCACCCGCCTGTTTCGGAGCCGAGGTTCCCACGCCGCACACCCTGGGCCGCACACAGTGCCCTCGGCCTGACCTGCTGAACTCGTGCTCTGGGTGGCGGTGCCCTTTCCTTAAACTGCGGCTTAACCTCTCAGGGTTTCCTTCGGGAAACGGGCCCAGGGGCGCTACGCCACCCGCCCCGGGTCAGGGCCTAAGCTCCGGCGGCGGCGGTGGTGCTCGACCCCAGGCGGCCGCGTCCCTAGCGAAGGTGCTGGCTGCGGGCAGTGCGAGCCTGCGGGTCGCGAGCAGCCCTGTCCCAGCGGAGAGCCGGCGCGGGGAACTGTGCGGAGGAGGCCCCGCGCCGCGAGCAGGGACCTGCGCGCCCGCCGGGGTCACCGGAAGGCAAGCCCAGGGGCGGGGGATCCGCGCGGGCGTCTCCGCCCCCAGCAGAGCGCCAGGGGTCTAAGATGTCCCACCGTTAGCCCTTGTGCTTTGATCTGCTAACCTGCTCCCTGACCCCTGCGCCCGCCTTTAAGGCGTCAGGGAAGGGTGGGAGCCCGCAGAGCAGAGCCTTGGCTCCGGCCAGAGGTCCCCTTCCTCTCCGCGCGCCCCCGCCTCAGGTCCCGCTGGGTGCCTTTCCTCTCGGCCCCTCCCTGTCGGCCTCGCCTTTTACGCTTGGATCCGGTGTCTGGGGCCTGTCCCCTCGGCCCGGGCCCAGCCCTGGCTGCGGACCATCTGCCCACACGGGGGCTCTCTGCTGGGCCTGGTAAAGGCCAGGGGACGCTGCAGGATTTCAAAAATGCGTAAAAAACCGGCAACCGACAGGCCGCTTATTTTTAGAAAATTCCTCCAGACACAAAATGTTTTTGCTTGATGCTCAGACCCTGGGCAGTCTGGTCTCCCTGCTTCCCCCGACTTGCCGGGAGTCTGGGCCTGGTGTGGGGGCCTCACGGCCGGGCCCCTGCGGACAGGGAGCTGAGCTGATCAGTTCTGCAGCTCCCATTCCCACGGGCACCCCGAAGCCTTTCCAGCTAGGTTGCGGGGGACAACTCCGCCCCCACCCCAAGGATTCAGGCAGCAAGGGGCAGCTTGTCCCAGCCCTTCAGGCACACAGTGGGGCAACTACCCTCAACAGGGAGAGAAAACACCTCTGTGTTTTTGCTGAAGGGGTTCAATGGAATTTAATTTTGTTATTGCAGGTCCCTCCTGTCGTGGGAAACAAGGTTTATAACGCCCGCCCAGGGGCGGCTTTTTCAGCAGCTGCAACCCGAGGACCCTCTCGGAACCAGCGGTTCCCGGTGAGTGAGACTCGCCCCCCACCCCAGGCCGAGGTGGGGGGAGGGTCTTATTTTAAGACCGACACCCATGAGCACCGGAAACTGTCTCCTCATCCAGGACGCGCTTTCTAAGGGCTGCAAGTAGCTGTTCAGGTGGCGTCTGCCCCAGGCCGTGCGGGCGCCTTCTCGGTCCCCCGCCCCCAGCCCAGGCAGCGGGCGGCGAGGGTCACCCGGCCGCCGACCCCAGCCGGGGCGCGTCCTCGAGGAAGAGACACAAATAACAACAGACACGGCGCAGACGCCTCAGCGCTTCGCCGCGTGAACTTTTTAGTGCCTTCGGACGCGAAATTATGGCTGAATAGTCGCGCTAATGTACAACTCCACGGCGGGTAATGGCAGGAAGTCGTCACTAATTGGTCTATTTAGCAGTTGCTGAGGTGGCAGAAGCTGTGGCTGCCGGCGGGAGGGGGAGGGGAGGGGGAGAGAGAGAGACAGAGAGCGAGCAGAGGAGTGAGCCCGCGTCTCCTCCGCAGATGGGCAAATGGTGCCTTCGGTCAAGTTCACCTCCTTCAACCCTGCCCCCGCCTCTTCCCACAGGTGTGCGTTCCAGGCCCAGGGACAGAGCTCAGGCCTGGGGCGGACTTGGGGCTGGGGTCCTGTGTGCAAATCTTGGCTGTTTTGCTGGGGCCCTTGTTCCCTCTGGGGGGGGGGGGGTCTGCGGGGAGAGGGCAGCAGGTGCGTTAGGAGCCCCGCCCACCCTGCCATTTGAATGGGGGCTCCTTCCTCCCAGAGGAATCGGAGACCCTGCATGCCCACGCTGACATGCACAGCGGCCCCAGCGCCCCCCAGGATGTCCCAAGCTGGTCACCGTGTTTGGTGGCCCTTCCGTGCAGCGGCCCTGATGGCTGTGAGAAGCATGCTGGTCTCCCCTCTGGCAGAAGGACACACTTGGGCCCTGAGGAGCCAAGGCGCTGTGCCTCCCAACCCTCGGCCGAAGGCCCCTCTCTGACTTAGGTCTGCCACTAAGTCCCGGTCCCCTCCACGTTCTCTGAGCCTGCTGGGTTCCTCCCCCGGAGCTGCAGGTGGCGGGCAGGTGGGCTGCGTGACGGCTGCGTCCAGGGCTCCCTCTTCCTGCACACCGTCCCTCCCAAGTTGGGGGCTGAGAGGGTGGAGGTGATGGGGTGGGGTGGGGTGGGGGCAGGGAAGACCCGGTAACCCGTCCTGGCCCCCTCCCTCTCCAGGCCCGCTGCCTCAGCCATATCATTTGGCTAATGGACTCGTTAGAGGGCCCCTGGTGACCCGGCCGGGCCTCCCCTCAGCCCGTCTGGGAAATCCCACCAAAAGGCTGCAGAGGCTGCGGCAGCCGCCGTCTGTCGCTACAGGAGTTCGAGGACCCGGTGCCGGGTCTTTACATTACACTAATTACCGCTGAACAGGTGGCCGGATCCCCGCAGCCTCGCGCATCTGGGCCTCAGAGCCCGGGCCACCAGGGGAGGACAGCAGTCGCCCAGGAGAGGGAAGGTCAGGCCCCCGCCCACTGAGCCGGGAGGGTGGAGAGAGGCCTTCTGGGCAGAGGGCTGTCCCCTGAGGCCTGGACGGTGCCCAGCGAGACCAGATGCCCTGCGTGGAGCAGAGCTGAGTGGACTGCATGCAGATGCTGGAGCTCCTGGGAGGGGGAGGGGCGCCGGGGAGAACCTCGAACTCCCAACCGGTAGGCTGTGATGGTCGGAGCAAATCCTGACACTGGGCCCCTTGCCAGGGCCACTCGAGGGAGGGAGGGAGCTGGGGCGTGAGCGCTGTGGGACGGTGAGAGTCTTGCATGTGAGCCTGTGTGTGTGTGTGTGTTGGCTCCCAATCGTCCCAGCCCAGCACCTGGGAAGCGTCCTCCAGCCAGGGCCCTTAGCCGCCCCCATTCCCGGGCCGGGGTTGGGGGCAAAGGAGGCAGGAGGCCCCCACCCTGCCGCTACAAAGAGCCGCAGCCCAGGCGCCTGGCCAAGCCTATTGCCAAAAACACATATTACACTGCGACATTCTGTAAATGAGATAATGATACATAAACCCGGATGATAGATGTGACATGCCTGGGGTGTCTTCTCTAAATTAAGCTTCTCGCATCGACTGCTAATAATGGTGAGTTTATGAAAGCAATTTCAGCGCGAAACGCGGGAGGGTCTTCTCACTCTAATCAGCCTGCCGCAGCTAATGGATGAGTGGGTCAGGCTGAGAATTATTGACACGCCCGCGCCCTTAACCTGTTTCCCAATAAAGCTGATTAGTTTTCGTCAATTCATCAGCTAACCACTCGGGCTGGAACTGCATCAAAGCCTTATTTGCTCAGGGGAAATCAACAAGTCACAAGATCAGCTCCATTAAGGGGCTGCGGGGCCAGGACAGTCCTGCGGCCTGGGGTTGCCCCAGGGACACCCCAGGGACCTCACGCGCTCCCCAAACTGCGATGGGATTGGATGTGGCAAAGCTTCTGGGTCTGAAGACATCCCCGCTTTCTCCGAGGACCAAGGAGTGGCCTCAGCAGCCCAGGCTCCAGGGTGATTGTCCTGCGTCCTGGTGGTCCCAGTTTGCTCCCAGCCACCTTCAAGGTGAGGTGAACTCAGGACAGAGAGCCGAGTGGGATGTTGCAGGGCCCAGAGGGTGCAGCGAGGGCTCTGGGGAGTCCACAAAGTGTCTGTCCCAGGCCCCATGTTCTCTGCATGTCCCCGCCAGGCCACAGAGGGGAGAGGAACGAATGCAGGCCCCGACTCCCCTCTGGGCAGCTAGGGCTTGAGTGTTGACCACAGGCAGAACTGCACCTGCGCCCAGGTGACCTGACCTTGAGTGACCTCAGCAAGCCGTGGGAGAGGGCACAGGGCCACCCTGGACTGGGGCTCTGGAGCTGCCACCTCCGCTGGTGCAGCCAGGCCTTGGACTCCCAAAGGCAGGAGCTGCGGCAGAGGTGACCTGGCTGCCGGCCCTCCGCAGGGGGGGGCACTGTGTGCACTGTCCCTTTAAGCCCCGGCCACCGCCACCTCCCGGCCCCATCCCCCCTCAATTTAATTTCATTAAAACAGAGCATGAATATTTCTATTAAACCTAAAATGAAATATGAAGCCATTTAGACTCTGCCTGCACCAATCACCCAGATTTATGACTTTTATTCATCACATCAAGAGCTTGGAAAAATGAATTTTCTTCACCCAGGAAGGAAATAAAACCTCAGGCTTGGTCATTTCCAGAAAGCTGTTAATTTGACCATGTGGTAATTACTTTCACAATTAACTAAAATACAAATCAAATTGACAAATTGGGCTAGTTTATATATTAATTAGCCCGCTTAAATTTATTCATTATGAAAAGACAATTTAAGGGGACCTGCGGTGTCTGTTTTATTGCAATAAATTATTGTTAGGAAATGGGTCTAATAAAATATCTTAATATTTAAGGATATTGTATCTGCGGGGGGGTGTTACTTTATTGACAATTTCATTTTCCAATTAGTGATTTTGTTGTAATATATCTGTGGACCCCCGGGGTGCGGGCCGCGGCCGGGCTGAGCGGATGGGCAGGGGGACGGCCAGTTCTGGGGACCCGCGCCAGGCTGGCCAGTGTCGCCCAGGCTGCCGGACCCTGCGGCCGCCTCCTCCTCCACCCGGGGCCCCGGGGCTGATTTAATAGCATGTCGATAGAATCATTCGATGCCTTTTAGCTTGTGATCTTTATAAATGTCCCTCTATTAAATTAGAAAATGATTCTGTTCTCGTTTAATTGTATTCTTTCGTTTCTTATTTCCAATTAATTAGTCCCATCGACGTTGCCATATTTTAAGTGACTCCAGTCCGTTTCCAGGTAGGATATATGGGTCAGCACATGCAATTTTATACCCGACAGAACTATATAATGTGGGTTTTAACTACTGGTTCTCATCCGTCTTCAACTTCGGGCCGGCATGCGCCGCCCGGTGCGGGGGGCACCACCGGGGCCCTGTCCCAGGGTCCCTTCCACCACCCCGGCCTGTATTTATAGAGCCTCCCTGTTTAAAATCGGGTCCCCGCAGGGGGCTCTGGGTCAGCAGACCCCTCTGAGGAGCCCAGCGAGGTGCTGCCCCGGGAGATCAGAGGGTGTGACCCCCAGGTCTCCCGCTGGAGGTCATTGTCCCCCCCTCAGGTGGGGCGCAGTGGCCCAGGGGATGCAAGGGAGGGAGGGCGTCTGCCACGGCTGTGCACTCGCCTGCCTCTGGCCTTGCCCCTGCGACGCGGTTCAGTCACTTCTCAGAAAGGGAAGGGGCTGCACCCAGAGTCCCCCTCCCCTGCACTTTGGAGGCGGCGGGGTGGACACCGGTTTCCCCATAACCCTGGGCCCGGAGTCCAGCTTAACCGGGGTTGGACCCTCTTTTCCTTAATTAATTGACACGTTAACTAATTCCTTCCCGGAAGATTTATGGGGCTGCTGCATTGGGCCTGCACCCCCACCCCAGCCCCTTGAGGGAGCCCGCCTCGCCCCCGCCCCTGCCTGTGGGCCCCACCTCCTGCTCGCCCCGCCCCCAGCTGGTTCTGGTGCCCCTCTGTCCCACCTCCCCCACCTGCAGAGCGACAGGTTGGGGCGGGGAACCGGGCGCGGGGAGGTGGGGATGGAGGTGGGATCCATGCCCTTTCCAGTCCCTTGGTCTGGGGTCCCTGCTCCACTGCCCCGCTCATTTGCCCCAAGGGCCGGAGGCTGAGCCCTGCTGGCTAAGGTGGCGGGTGGGCAGTCAGAACCTGACGGGTAATTCACTTCTGACCCTTCCCTGCGTTTGGAGAGGTGAGCGGTGCCCTCCTCCCACCGGCCTGCCCCTCGGGCCACCCACTAGGCTCACAGGTGGCTGTTCCCGGAAGCCGCAGGTCTCCCTTCCGCCTAGAGTCCCCGGAGCCCCTGCCTCCCAAGGGCCGAAGGGATGAATCTCTTCTGCGCGTCTCTGCGCCGCTGACGCTTCCCTCCCCATATCTCCCCGGTGGAAAGGCCTCCCCCAAACAGTCCCTCCCAGGCACCAGGGATGGCTGAGGCCCTGTGTGCGGCGCCCTCTCCCTGTCCTCGGCCGCAGGTCCCCTCGCTGATGCCGACCCGAGGCTGCTTTGGGGAGGACTGGGAAGCGTTAGCATTTGAAGCCTGGACCTTTGAGGCCCTGGGAAGCTGGGGGAGGGTGGGAGGGCCTTGCCCACGGGCCCGGGAGAGCCTGCTGGCCGGCTCCCAGCCAGGGCGCCAGGGCTTCTGAGCAGAGAACACCTGCGTGACACCTGCTCCCGGGAGAGCCAGCAGCTGGGTAGGTGGGGTGTCCGTGCAATGGCAGACTCAAGGGGAGAGGATTTCAGGTCAGTGAAGGGGCAGCCCCTTCTTTCTGCACCGTGCCTGCCTGGGAGGAACGACCAAGCGCCTTCTGAAAATCGAGCCTGGCCCCGCCCCGGAGGTTCAGTGGGTGGGAGTGTCGTGCCTGCATGGGAAGGCTGAGGGTTCAATCCCCAGTCAGGGCACATACCTACGGTGCGGGTTCAAGCCCAGGCTGGGGTTCGTACAGGAGGCAACCAATCGACGTTTCTCTCTCTCCTCCTTCCTCTCTCTCTAGAAGCAATAGACATAACCTCAGGTGAAGATTAAAAATAATAATCATACGCAAGTCCTTGAGACTGACCATAACCCTTTGCAGGGAATGTAAAAGATAGGCCGGCTCCTTACTTACCCCAGCCCCTCTGCTGGGTGCAATCCAGCTGTCTCACCTCCTCTCTCTGGCTGAGTGAGGCTTGTCTCAAGGCAGGTGACAGGGAGGGTCCTCAGCAGCGTGCACCCTGCGGACTGCAGTGAAATGGACGCACTTTCTTTCCACCTCCAATGCGCCGTCTGCACGTGCTCAGAGTGCTGGCCCGAGACAGGCCGGCCACGGGCCCCAGGGCCTCCAGCAGTGGGCTGTCAGCCAGAGGCATGAGTGACAGGTCCCTGAAACACCCTGTGGGAGCCTGTCCCCTGTGGCTAGAGAGGAGAACTCAGCGCCCTGTCCTCTGCTCAGGGTGACACATGCCCATCTTCTGGTCTCCTGGTCCCAAACAGTCTGTTTCGCCGGATCCCAGTCAGCAAGCCCTTACTAAGCCGCTTTGCAGGATATGGAAGGGAAAAGGAAGCACTTAAAAGGCCTTTCTGTGCTCCTGGATCTCAATTCCTTCTTGGGGTGGGGACATGCACACGTGGAGCAGAACGCATTGTCCGACCGTGCACACTCGGGTGCAGGGAGGAGGGTGAGGCAACTCTTGGTGGGGGCCAGACGTGCAGCCTCCCTGAACTTGGCCTGGGTTCCCAGAGTCTGGGGACAGTGTACCAGGCTCCCCGCAAACAGGGTCAGGACCCTGCTGTCCTCTGTCACGGGACCCAGTGCGGCTCCAGCCCTGCTCTGCATGTCCTTCACTGTGACCTGGATCAATGGATTCATTTCCCGGGGTCTCAATGCCATCACCTGTGAAAATTTTATTTTGCTCTCCTGACAGAGTAATTATGAGGATGGAAAGGTACTCTGACATAGGGATTTTAAAATTTGGGAGTTGTTTTAGGTGGTGGAAGCTCAGGGGACAAAGGACCCCCTCAATCATCGGAGAACCTGGTGCAGCTGGCTGTCAACTGCGATCTCGTGCCCATTTTGCAGATGAGGAAACAGAGGCTTGGGGAGTTTGGTTGGTTTGCCCATAAATCACACATGCAGCAAGTGGAAAATTCAGGATTTGAACCCAGAACTCTTCATGTGTCCCAAGAGTCTCCACGTCACCATTATTCCTGCAGCAGCCGGCTGGCAGGCCTCAGACGAAATGCCTCTGTGACAGAAGACCAAATTCTGTCCTATGAACTCACGGATGTCCTGTCGGCAGGACAAAGGTTCCTACTTCTGATCACCACCCAGCGCCCCTGCTCCGTCGGCCCGTTTCTTAGTCACCGAAGAGATGGGGTTCAAGCACCCCCACACCCAGGGCACCCCACCAGGCACCAAGCCTGTGGGAATTGGAACATGAAGAGAGGGCCACCGTGAGGCAAACCAGTGATGACTTGGGGAGAAACACAGCGGAGGGCCAGGGCCATCGGGGCTGACGAAGGGGCAGGAAGAAGCACGTGGGTGGCCAGCGAGGAGGCAGATGGAAAGAAAAGGAGAGAAGATTGGAAACTCTCCGAGCAGTTCTGAAAATGGTTCCCAGTACCAGTGGGTACAGGACGTGGTTTGCTCGGGAAGAGCCCAGCCATCGTCAGTATAAAGAGAACAGTTTGTGCCACATCGAATGTGACCTGGCAGCCAAGGAGTGTGGACTGGGATGCGCATGTATGAACAATGACGACTTCACTGTACTAGTCAGTGGGGATGACAGAAACTGTTGAGTGAGCAGGTGCACTGTGTGGCCGTCACAATCAAAATGACTGAGCAAGTAGAACAACGAATTTGCCTTAAATTTTGTGTTAAGCTTGAACATTCCTCCGTGGAAACTATTTGGATGCTTCAGAAGGCCACAGCTGCGGGCAACTGGTGTTTGGCAGCTTCATCACGCCTGTTCATGCGTCACATCTCGTGCAGAGTTTTTTGGCGAAACATCCAATCACCCAGGTGACTCAGCCCCCTTACAGCCCAGATTCGGCACCCTGTGACCTGTGGCTTTTCCCCAAACTAAAATCACCTTTGAAAGGGAAGAGACTTCAGACAGTTGATGAGATTTAGGAAAATATGACAGGACAGCTGATGGCAACTGGGAGAACTGTGTGAGGTCCCAAGGTGCCAGCTTTGAAGGGACCTGAGGCATCATTGTCCTATGTACAGTGTTTCTTGTATCTTGTATCTTCTTCAATAAATGTCTCTATTTTTCATAGCACGTGGCTGGACTCCTTCTGGACAGCCTTTGTATATTAACCATAAAGACAATTAAAGGTAACATTTAAAAAGCCAACATAAAAACTACGCACATATGACCAGGAGAAAACCACAGCCAATCACGGGGAAAAAACAGGTATAGTAAGATCTTCAAAGTCCTCCTCTGGCCATGCCTCAGATGGACCCCAAGTGGGGGCAGGTGGTTGCGGGTTCCAGCCTGTCCGTTCCCCACTCGGGGCATTTTTCCTCTCCAGGGTCCCTCCAAGCTGTCGGGAGGTTGTGACCCTGTGAGAAGAGCAGGCACATAGGAATTGAGTTAGACAAGAGCTAGTAAAATCTGAGGGGGGGCTGGGTGTCCAGCAGCAGGGGGAAGGAGAGGGGAGGCGGGGGCCCCGGGAATTGTGGAATGCTGCCTGAGGCGTGAGGAGGAGCAGCCACGGAACAGGCCGTGAATCATTGACGAGAAGCCAAACAGTGCTGGGTCTATACGGCAATTTGAACCCATATTGCTCCAAGTAAAATCAAATTAGAAGCCTCGCCTCAATTAGATTATGCAAACTCGGACACGGAGCATAGACCTCGCGGGGGGCTGTCCTGCTCCGGGGCTGTGTCAACACTGCCCCTGTAGATAATGAAGACAACTCGCCTCGCGCGCTGCTTTTAATTGCATCGATAAACCGGGATTAACCCCCAAGTCAGTCTCCGCTATTGCAATTAAATGTCCTCAAATAAATGGTTTCCTCAATAAACAAATGGAAGGAGGTCTGTTTGCTCTGAATAATAACAGGTGTAATATTTTACTGGCTACAGTTAACTATTAAGTGGAATCACTCGCCGGCCCTGATTTATTTTCCGAGATCGGAAAGTCATTTTTCATCCGCCGCGGTCCTGTGTAAACAGCGAACAATGCACGAAGTCAGCCTGGCGTGACCTTGCCTCTTGCCCAAGGCCACCAGGCCTCACCAGCCTGGCGTGCAGGCTTCGTGAGCGAGCCAGAGGCTCAGAGCTGCGCTGGGAAGGCAGCCCGGGAGCTGCTTGGGGGTTTGTCTTGAGCGTGTAGGACTCCACATCCCAAAATAGGTGAAAACCTACTGAGCCACGGAACAGTCCAGCAGCTCCAGCCAGCGGCTCCCTGTGGACCTGTGTTCATTTAGATTTCTGCTTGTTGCAGAATGAGCTAGAAGGTTTATTCAGGGGCGGTAATCACAGGCCGATGGGCTTGGCATCTGTGCCAAGGGGGACCACCTCCCATGGCCTGAGTTCTCACTGGTGAAACTGCTAGAAAAACCTGGAAGCTGTTAGGTCTCCTTCGTCACGGAATGCCCAGCTCGTTTCTGATGTGCCGGGAGACCCGGCACAGGGCCCAAAGGTGAATGTCCGCCTCTCTGTGTCTCCTCTTATTTGTAAGTGAGCCAGGAAGGCAGAAGATGGTCACAGATCTGGGAGCCTGGGAGTGAGGTTGTGTTAGTTCTCCAGTGCCAGGAGCCCATCTTCTAGAACAGAGCGATTTGTCTTGTCTCTAACGGAACGGAGAGCGATGCTTCGTTAGAACAGGGACTGCCCCTCTGGACCAGCTACTGGCCGTCCTGGTATTTGTTTTTTGGGAATGTGTGTTTCTTTCCTCAGGTTCCCTAACCAAATCCCTGCTAACGAGAATTTGTAATCCGAGCATTTTGGTGGTGTTCATCAGCAATCTGGTTTCATGGATTTGTGTGTATATAATCTTCCTCTTTAGGAAGACTAAATCTTCCTTGTTTAGTCTTTCGCTTCTCCTTCTTTCCTCTTCTTTTTTTAAAAATTCTCACCTGAGGATATGTTTGTTGGTGTCCAGGGACCAAACCCACATCCTAGGCATGTGCTGTGACTGGGAATTGAACCCGTAACCTTTTGGCCTACAGGAAGAGACTCCAGCCAACGGAGCCACCCGGCCAGGACTAGTCTATTGCTTCTTGAACTTTGCCACATGAGCGCTCCGGCTCATCTTTCCCCATAAACCTCAGGCTTGCATACCACACGGTATTTAAAACAACACCCTGCTTTTCCTTCCAGTTTTCAAGTGCAGAGTGAGCTTTCTGGGCCACAGGAGTGTGACAATGAGCCGAGAGAGGCGGCTCCCACCACAGTGCGCAAGCCTTTACTCGAGGTGGCCACGTGGGGAGGAAAGGCCAGCTTTCTGTTAAACTCCTGCTGTGACAAAATGGTCAGAAAGGCATGCCCTGCTCTCCTGGCAGCTCCCTCCTTGGATGCCTGGACACCTGGAGAATTCCAGGCTGCGATTTACTGATGTCACCAGAGAGCAGTTGAAGGCTCACCATGTTGATATTCCCATCATCACATTGCCATCAGCCTAACCTTTTCCATTTCCCCCGCATCCTTCAAAATGATCAGCCAGCCACACCCACACCCTGGCAGGGGCACAGGGGCAAACACCTGCTTGGGCTCCCACACAGAAAAAACGTGCACAGGAATGATGGCCTACCTGAAACATATGAACATAACCACCCCGGCTGGTGTGGCTCAGTGGGTTGAGCACTGGCCTGCAAGCCAAACTAGTCTCTGGTTCAATTCCCGTTCAGAACACATGCCTGGGTTGTGGGCCAGGTCCCCAGTAGGGGGCGCATGAGACAGGCCACCACACATGGATGTTTCTCTCTTTCTCTTTTTCTCTCCCTCCTCCTGTCTCTAAAAATAAGTAAATAAAATCTTTGATAAAAAATAAAAAATATATATATATATATATACTAAAAATAGCCTTCTGCCGAACCGGAGCCCTGTGGCTAAGAGGTAGAGGCCATGGTCTCCCAAATGGTTATGAAACCCTTTCAGAGATGGAGGCTCTCGGACGCGGAGGATGAAACGCTCAGCACGCAGGACCCCACTCAGAGCACGAATCTGCCAGTGGATAATTGCAGGCTCCCAGGAAGACGTGATGGGAAATATATTGATAATGCAATTTTTCTTTTGAAAGGGGTTGTAATGATTGCAAAGTTGGTTAAATAATTAAATGAATAAGAACGATTTGATTCAAACGTGGGCCTTTTAACGATACGCAGGGCTAATAATATCTGTCTCGCCAAGTAAAGAGGTTTTAAAAGAGCGTATGGGGCCGCCTACCTGCCCTTTATTAATGCGGCAGTGACCTTCAGATGCAGATGTGTTTGGAGGTCATCCCTGAAAATACGGAACACACAACAAATGGGAAATAGTCCCTAACAGTGTCCTTATGTTACTGGCTGTAGATAAACCTTGTCATGTAATTGGCCATGGAATAGGGCTTTTCTACTTTTTTTTAAAAGATTTTATTCATTTATCTTTAGAGGGGAAGGGAAGGAGAGAGGGAGAGAAATATCAATGTGTGGTTGCCTCTCGTGCATCCCCTGCTGGAAACTGGCCCACAACCCAGGCATGTGCCCTGACTGGGAATCAAACCGTGGTTGTTTGGTTTGCAGGCCCGTGCTCAATCCACTGAGCTACACCGGCCAGGGCGGGCTTTTCCACATTTTAGAAGTCTGTGGCAAAATAGGGAGACAAGGCCCAGATCCGTGCTAAAGCGTTTCAGAGCAAGGTGCCACAGCCAGTGACATGTAAGTTCAGGAGTCCTGTCTGGAAACCTCACATGTGGTGAGTGTGCGTGGCTGTCGGTGCCGGGGAGGTGGGCGGTCCACTCGGAGGGGCCTGGCTTCGGGGCGTCTCTCCCCCTGTGCATTGTGGGACCGTCACTCAGTTGGCCACAGCTTCCTCAGCTTATTGGCAACCTGGGGCCGAGGACACCTGTCAGTTCTGACGAGGACGCTGGGAATGTTGGTGACAGGGCACCAGAGAGGCTGTGGTGCACAGTAGGCTCTGCGTGGCCTGTGCTGGTCCCCTGGGATGTGTGATGTTTGACACCGACTAACGTGGCCTGTGGTGCTGGGGGAATTTGCGTGGCTGCGTGAGCCTGTCGTGGACTGGGTGTCCCTGTGTCCCCAATTCCCCTGTTGGAAACCTAAGCCTGGTGTGATGTGATGGAGGGAGCCTTTGGGAGGTGGGTTAAGCCTCCCAGGGGAGCGAGCATCAGAGGTCTGGGCTGACTTTGGATGGTAGCAGGTGCCCTGGGGGAGTGGGGGGGAGGAGACAGCTCTGGGGTGCGACTGAGCCTCACCTTCCTCTGTCTGGCCACTCTCATGTGACTTCAAGGTGACCTTGCATCTCTGTCCTCATCAGGGTCGTGGGGTCCTTTCAGGGACTCCAGATGCTGGGGCAGTGTCTCTTTAGGAAGCAAACCACGGGTCATGACCTTTCACCCCCAGTGAGTGGCATGGGGGCTGACTCATCCAGGCCACAGGGCTGCTGAGTGGCAGGGCCGGCATGAGAGTGGGCCCTGCAGCACAGCCTTCTGGGTCCCAGGCAGGGCCCCCAGGGTGGCGTGGGGAGCAAGTGCTGAATCGGGGTGTCCGAGCCCCGGCTGCAAGGACAGCCGACGCCCAGGGAGGGCTCACTGTCTGGGAGGCGGTTTCAAGCGCTCGAAAATGCCCACAGCCTCTTGGTACTCAGGGTCCTTCCCATCCCTGCTTTTTGGAAGCGCAAACCTAGAACTCGCCCAAAGTAGCAGAGTCGGCAGGTGGCCCAGTGGGGTCGCACTGGGGTGGGTCCCACCGGTGAGTGCCCATGGCTCTGATCCCAGCTGATCCAGGCTGGGGACCCTGGATGTGACTTGGGCGGCTGGGACCCTCTGGGCCTTAGGGGTCCAGGCGGGTGCTGGGTTTAGGGCAGCAAGACTTGTTCCGGGTCCCTCTGGCCAGGGCAGGGCTTCGAATGTCCTCTGGACCGTGTCACTCTGGCCTGGCCGGATGGAATCTGAGTTAACAGATACAGGATGTGTTAACCACAAACAAAGGCGACCCGGAGCTCTGAACTGGGCCTCCCTCCGCGTGCCCGCTGGGGTCCCACCCTTGCTCCGTCTTGCTCATCCAGGGTGACTCCTGGCACTCTGTGCAGTTGTCCGGGGATGTGCCACCCCGTGCCGACTGGATGAGGACTTGACAACGGGGTGTGGCTGTGCAGAGCTGTGGCCGTGCAGAGCCAGGGAAGGAGGGGACAGCAGGGGGCCAGCAGGGGGCCAGCGTGTGTGGGTCTGGTTGCTTCTTCCCCAGGGCTCCGGGGCACCAAGGGGCAGGTGGAGGACTTTCCGGGCACCTGCTGATGCCCCGGGGCTCAGCCTGGGCTGGGGGAACCCCTGAGGGTCGTCTGAGGGTGACGACACCCTGTGTGGTTTGAAGCAGCCAGAGGAGGGCTCGCATGGCTTGGGGGGGGTGGCGGCTCAGGGACCCCCCAGGCATCACGATGCTGCGTCTCGGGACCCTGCTGCCTTTGGAGGACTTCCTAACACTGAATGCAATTTATTAAAAAGTATTTTGTAAAATATTAATTTCCCAAGAGGTTTCCCTATATTACTCTAATTGCTTTCCCTTGACTGGCTAATTTTTTAAGTAGCAGTTTTACAAAGCGAAGACCCAGCGCCCCCAGACGAGACGCCTGTCCGGGGGAGCCCGGCGTTCGGAGACATTGGTGGTCTTTCCATCTGGGCTTATATATAACCTTGCTATTGACACCAGTTTTTGATTAATACTGTGTATAACATTCCTTAATGCATCAGCAGAATTAATTATGCAGAAACATTCAGGCCGCGCAGACGCGATATTGATGAAATGACGTTTTATTGACAAAATGACAGTTTAATACCGAGCTTTCCCAAAGCCGCGGAGCTGATCGATGGCCTCGATTCTGTGAACAAACCCACCCGGGGAGGATGGGGCCTATCCGTCCGGGCCCCGGGCTGTCTTCAGAGGCCGGCCAGGGTCCGAGGCCTGCCCGGCACATTTCTAGACAATGCGGAGTCGGGTTGGCCTTCGTGTGACACTGTAGCCTGTTCAAGTCCAGCGTGAAATGCATCTGGGTCATACGTGTTGTGTGTCTTCTGTAAAAGCCTGCAATTCGCACCACATACTGGCTCAGGTGTGCTCTGCTCGGGTTTGTGGTTTGCATTGGCATCGATAAAAAGGGATACGCTAAAACCCTGACCCCCGGGACCTCAGGGTGGGATCTTACTTAGAAAGTGGACCCTGGCCTGGTGCAGGTCAGTGGACTGAGCACCAGCCTGTGAACCAAAGGGTCACCGGTTCGATTCCCAGTCAGGGCACATGCCTGGGAATAATAAACTTTTCTGGTTGAAGCCACTCAATTTGGGGCGGTTTATTCCAGCAGCCCTGGAAGATGACCACCCCCGTCTCCAAAGCGTGAGTGTTCTTCTGTTGGTTCACACTTGGAGACCCGGAGTCCAGGGCTGTGTGGGAGGGGTAGCTGCATGGGCTGTGCTGTGGGTGGGCGTCCTGTGACCTGGGCGGCTCCGGCATTCGTGAGCTGAAGGTGCTGGTTCAAGGTGGGGGCTGGGGGTCTGGGCCTGAAGGGTCACATCTGAGGCCATGGGGGCCAGGCCTGGGCCTTCCCAGGAGGTCCCCAGTTGCACACCCACCCCTGCCCCGGGGGCACCTCCTTGCACACTTGCCAGGAGGGAGACTGGGGTAAGTGACTGCCAGGTGCTGAAATGCCTGCCCTGCCGCCCGCCCGTGCGGCCGGGCCAGCGTGGATGTGAGCGAGCCTGGCAGTCACGGTGCAGCCCCACGCTGCTCCTCGGGGTCAGGAGCAGGTCAGTAGCTGCTCCGCACTGGCATCTGGCTGGACACACCGGTCCCCGGCCGTGCTGGGAGCCAGCGGCCAAGCACGGCTCCCAGGAGCACTCTGCTGATTGACGATCTCAGCAGAGAGGCCTCGGAGTGGGTGGGGGCCAGTCTGCGCTCCGGCCACGTCCGCCCCGGGCCACGAGCATCTATCGGACGGGCCTCTCGCATGTTCACCATTATTAGTGGGGCTGCCAAACGGAGCCCCGATCATTTCTCCATTGTCGATGGCTGTGCTGGCCAGTCATCGGTGCCTTGGCCTCGGTCTGCTCCTCCCAGCTCCCAGCAGAGCTCCCGGCCTGGCACCTGCCCCTCTGCTCCCACAGGTGTGCCCCGGACCCTCCGTGCAGAGCCAGGCCTTCTGCCCGAGTTAGTTCTAGTCCTGGAAAAATCGCTCAGCTGAGCTGGGACCTTGTCTCAATACCCACGTGACATGGAACAGGGGCTGTGCCTGTGCTGGGACCGGTGTGCTTTAGGAGACGTCTTTGCGTGACGGGAAGTGATAGGTCCACGTCATCCTTGGTGGCAGAGAAGGTGCTAGGCAGTGGTGACCTTTCGTTCCTTGCTTGAGTGGGGGCTGCCCACCTGCTGATTGTTGGTGTCCCCGCGAGTGTCCTCGTTCCCCGTCTGGGTTTCCTGATCCGACGCCGGAGCTCCCCAGGGCGTCCATGATGCCTGCCCCCAGGAGGGGCAGCCAGAGCCCAGCCACCTCTTCCCAACCCCCGGGCCCAGGCTGCTGCAATGGCTGTGTGGAGCCTTGTGCGGGTGGCACAGTGACAAGGGACAGGTCAGAGTGCATCCGCAGAACCGCATCTGCCTGTCGCCACCCCTCCAGCTTCCTGCCAGTTTCCGAGACGATTTGGGAGCCTCCTGCTCATCCCATGGACTGTCTGATGTACTTCCAACCAACCCCTTTGCTGCTCCGTTAACCGAAGTCCCAGTTTCTCATAGTCAAAACCTCCGAGTGCCTGACCGCTGTGTCAGCGAGTCACTCACGGTGGCCACAGACTACGGAGAACACGAGTCGTGTTGGGTTTTTTAATATTTATGTGTAGTTTTTCTATTTATCTCTTATGTATCTTTAATTTTTTATCTTAATCCTCACCCAAGGACATTTTTTTCATTCTTTTGAGAGAGAGAGAAAGAGAGAGAGAAATATCGACTGGCTGCCTCCTGTACACACACCAACCAGGAACCAAACCTGCGACGTTTTGGTCCACAGGACATTGTTCCAACCAACGGAGCCACAGAGGCCAGAGTGAGCTGTGCTTTTAAGGAGCCCAGTGACCCTTGGCAGCTGGACCCTTCGAGCGGTGTCCCTGGGCCGAGGGCGTACGGGAACCCTGAGGCCCTGCTCTCTTTCGGTCTCAGCTGGTGGAAGGGCTGGCCCGGGGCCACCTGGTGAGGGACATGCTCTTCAGGTTCCCCCCACTCTCTGCTTTGACCCTCTTTCCTGGGTCTTTGAGACAGTTAGATCAGGACACTCAATGCATGTCACCTACCTGAGGGTCTAGACGGCTGCAGACACAGGCTGGGGGGGGGTCCCTGAAACTGGCAAAGAAAAATAAACAAAACAAGGAGACGTAGAATTTCGCCACGAAGGTGGTGTTGGAAATTCTGATCCATGAGAAAGAGGGGACACAGTCCCTCTGAGGATGGCAGACAGTTGGCGAGCTAAGGGACATTTCAGCCACCTTCTCCAGAAGCCCCCTCATTGGGGGAACCCCCAGGACCCACCCTGGAGAATCTGACAGTCATGTACTTCTTGTGAGGGCCCCCACCCCAGCACAGGAGGGTGGTCTCCCCTGGGGCCCCATCGCCATCCCTGCTGCCCCCAGATGCTGGGAGACCCTGCTGCCTGTTGCCACTCCTACCTGCACCTCTCTCTCTGCTTGAGGGCTCACCTGTGTCCCTGCAGCCTCCTTCCCTTGGCCCCCCGGGATTCCTCAGAACCAAGGAGCCCAGCCCGCTCCTCGGCCCCTCCCGCCCATCCTTGGTTTCCATGGTCCCCCTGCAGAAAGAAACAGGTTTCTTCCTGCCCCACCTGCAAGCCAGTGCTCGGTCTAGGTTGAAATCGTTTAGGGCGGCCATTGCTCCAGTGACGAAGCCAAGGCCACTTCTGAGGAGAGGGGACCGTGGAGCACCTCACACGCATCAGGTGGTTCCCTCTGGTGACGGTCAGAGCTCAGTTCTGGCTCTTGTTGCTTCCTCTCTGTGGGTCTCCCGGGATGCACAGGGAAAGTGCCCGTGAGACGCAGGGCCCCCTCCTGTGCTGTCGCGGCTGCTCCTAGCTGTATGAGGAGAGCACTCTGCCTGCTTGGAGCCTCCCGTCCTGTCCCCGGAAACGAGCTTTCTGTCCCTGTCCCTTCCTCCTTGGCGTGTGGGGGCACCCACAGCCTTTCATCCAAGGCTGTTTACCTGCCCCGGACGGTGATAACTTCCCCGGACAATGCGGGGAGTTATCAGAGGCCAGATCTGCCTCCGGCTCAGCCACCTGCACGGGGAGGCTGAGCACATTAAAACAGCCATAAATCACGGGACTTGGCCGCCAGCGAGCTGAGAGAGATTCACGACATGTCTCACTCCAGGGGCTGCTGCTTCAGGGCGGGGGGCTCCCACTTTTGGGGCCGTCAAACATCGTGTTACCACCCAGCCTGTCCGCAGAGAGCAATGCATACTTGGGTCCCCCCCCCCCCCCGGAAAGAACCCACCCCACCCCCAACAGGAAAGAGCTTTCTTGTAAAATTTCTTGGGGCCAGCGGGTCACGAAGGAGACTCTATAAACACATTTCAACCCTTGGCAAGATTTCGGCATAATTTGCGGGGCTGCTTATGCAAGGCGGGTGCATCCCCAGGTCTCGGCAGAGTGACAAAGAAGAAAGGAGCGGCCACTTGTACGCACACGTGAACTCACGGCCCCCCAAATGCCACTTTCTGAACTAACCAGCAGGTGCGCCCCCAGACCAGCAGGTGTGCGGGGCCCGGAGCCTGGAGAGACTGCAGCTCGCTCGCTCCAAGCCGCCGCAGGCCTCCCAGGCACCCAAGGTCAGCCGCCTTTCGGAAACCCTCTCCTCTGGAAAGGAAAACGCTGATGCATTTAGGCTCAGCCCTCATTTGATTTCCATTTGCAAATGAACAGGAATGATTCCTTCCACTTACCCTTGGTGATTAACCGCTGGCCGTCAACCTGCACAAACAAATGAGCCTGCCCCAGTTTCCCACTTCATAAATCGGACACTTGGCCGTGTCACCCCTGGGGCTCCGGGCCCGCAGGGGACGCGCTCAGGTAGTTAAACCTTGAGTGTGGGGTCTGGGCTGGTTGTCGCTGGGAGTCTCTTCCGTGATTAGACCTGTCGTGGGTTCTTTTGAGTGGGGAGTCGCTACAGAGAGTGGTTTCCATAAAGGATGTGGTGGGCTGGCATGGGGGTGGGGGGAGTTGGGGTACCCCCGGTCTGTGCCAGAATCTCTGCACTCGCAGACAGGTGCAGAGAAGGGTCAGACCGCTTTGGCGGTCCAGGAGCTTGGCCCTCCCCTACTGACCTCGGAATTGTCGGAGCAGTTTCTGGCCAGTCTCAGGGTGGCCCCCCTCCATGGAGGTACCTCCCACTTGCCAGTGGGCTGCTCCCCACTTCTCTCAGAGCTTCCTCAGGCTCTAGCTGAGCACCCCAGGGACATGTGTCTGTAAGAGAGAAAGGGACACACCCACTTCCATGTCCATGTAGTCCACGTACTCCACATATGTGACCTTGGGAAGTCCATTAGCAACATTCAGGCTGGGCCCCCAATGGGGTAAGGTTGGGCTGGGGGCAGACATGTGTTTAGTGGAAGAGGGTCAGAGAAAGGGAGGTCACCAGACTGTATTCCGCAGGGGCTGTGCCAGTTTGCAGGGGGCGGGGTGGGGACGTGACAGCAGGTGTCAAAGTGCCACATACCCATTCTCACACAATCCGTCCGAGCGCTATAGAGGCGGCACACGAATATTTAGAGCTGCTCCGTTTGTGGTATCAGGTCTCTGGAAACTCCCCAGAGCCCCTTCTGCTGGGGAACCGCTACAGTGCTGGTCATGGATCCCAAGCAACAGCATTTAGTAACAAAGAGGAACAAAGTATCGATACACAGGAGGACTTGGGCGAACCTCAGGAAACTATGTTGCAGGCTGCCACACACTGTGAGATGACACATGGGGGGCAGGGGTCTTGTAGTGGTAATACAGTTAAATATCTTGATGGTGGTGGTTGCAGGAAGCCCCACATGTGATCAAATCCCAGACACACGCATGAACATGCATGAGTGCACACGTGACTGGTGGAATCTAAGCAAGGTCCGTGGGTTGTGCCGCCGCCCAGTTCCTGGCTCGGATATTGTTCTGTAGCTACAAAAGCTGTTTGCACTGGGGGGCACTGGGCAGGGGCGCTGGAACCCCCGTACATTTGTGTGCTGTATGTCCTTGTGGAGCTGAGCCCGTGGGGGAGCACGAGTGGGGTACTGTGGGCTGCTGTGGGAGCGGAGGGGCAGGGAGCGTGGGGGGCCAGCAGACCCAGAGGAGGGAGCAGGAGCTGGCCTGGCTCTGGCTCCCCCTGATGTCACCCCTGCCCGGTCCTGCCAAGACTGGGCTTCTCTCTCTACTGCTAACCTACCTCTTACCTCATTGTCATTGTGCTAAATCCTACCCCACTCTTTTCATTTTTTATTTTTTCAAAATCGTAGTTCTGTGTCCAGATGGAGGAGGCCAGGGGGAACGGAGGTCAGAGGTTAGGGGGTGCATGAAGGCCTGTGAACAAGAAAGTTGAAGTGCCGTTGAAAGTAGCCGGAATGTCTCCAGGAGCATTGCTTTTTGGAGGAAAGTCAGTCATTCAGTTTGGGACCTGGTGGTGTTACTGGGACCCCCAAGTGCCAATGTCCAGCAGACCCAGAGGCTGAGCCTGGAAAGGTTAGTCTGGAAGCATCCTCAGGCCCTTCCCCTGCTCCACCCCCTTGGGTCCGGGTCACCTGGCGCCCCGACAGCCACCTCCTGAGGTCCAGCCCCCAGCTCCTCCCGCTCCTGTCTCCCTCTCCGTGTGAGGCACACAGGAGGCTGCTTCAGATGAAAAGGAGCTGCATCCAAGATGTGCTGAGAGTGTGAAGTTGCTGAAATTAGGAGCTGGCAGCATTTTCATACTTTTTGTCCAGACTGGTGGGAAGAAGAGGCTGAGGCCAGAGTGGCTGGGGCATCTTGGCACCTAGGGCACACCTGGGCCATGGAGCCCTGCAGTCCCCAGGGCAGTGGGGGAGCCCACGGGGAGACGGAGGGGGGAGGAGCCGGGGGCCTCGGCACCATCTGGAGCAGCCGCAGTCCCAAGCAGGGGGGCCTTCAGTTGGTCCAGGGCTACACACCCGACACCCACCCACCCTCCCCAGCCTCTTCATTAATTAACTGTGGTCTGGCAACCCTAAATAGCCCAGTAATTGGCCTGGTGTCAGGGCACGTTTTTGCTGAGGGAGGCGCAGTCCAGAGGAAATGAGGCTGGGAGGTGGCAAGTCCCTTCTTCAGAGCCGCAGGGCGGGTCTGGGGTGCTGCAGCGGGGGAACCTTTGTGCCTCAGGTCCTGAAGCAGAGGACCTGAGTGCCCCGGGCATCTGAGCACCAGCTCTGCCAGGACGCGTGCCCCCATCCCCGCTCTGTGCCCTCACCAGACAAGATTGACTGAAGTCGAGTGAACCTTGGTTCAACCTTGTCCTCGGGTTCCAAGTGGTCGTTTCATTTAAGACATTTAACTAAAAGCCCTTTCCAGGGAGCCGACTCCTGCCGGCAGGCTGCCAGCAATTAATGAAAGATGATAAAATAATAAAAGAAGTAATACATTAACTATATTATCCTTGCACATTTGGGCCGTCCTTTTCATTATATCCCCCTTATGGACCGCCTCCAGAAACATTTGAGCGGCTGCTTTATTGCTGTTCTGCCTGTGCTTCCAGACATCAGCAGGCCGCTGAAATGCTAATGCAGCCCCCTTGGGGGGGCAAGGCTTTGCTGCAGATGCTGGGGTGGGGGGGGGAAACGTGACACCCATGCTTTTTCCTCTTTGCTTGGGGAGTAAGCTGAGAGAGAACTTGGCATGACAGATGTCACTTCTGGACTCTTAGCCTCTGAAAAAGATTGGTTTGCTAATTAAGAAAAATGATGCAATTGGGCCTCCATCTCTAATTTGCTTAAGGAACAATTTGATCTAGAAGCGGAGTGTCCCCGCGGAGACTTGAGATTTCCAGGTCACAGTCCACCGTGGGCACGAAGGAGACTCTCACGAGCTGAGAAGCAGGCCTGAGGGGACAGCGAGGGTGTCCCCCCTCTGTCTCTGCTTCATCACAACCCTCCCACCTCCCACTCTGGTTTTAACCGGACTCTTTAATACCAGTCAGATTTCAACAGCTAAGCCATGTCCTCAGGAAAAAACCTCTGATTTTGGAGGAGGGGAGGAGTGCCCAGTGCAAAAGGCAGCTCTCCACCGCCTCTCTTGCAGCTATGGTGGTCATGTGACACAGTACTGACCAATAGGATTTGCGTAGAAGTATAGTGGAGACTCCTGGGAAAGTTTATGTGGTCATGTGACACAATTCCGACCAATGAGGTGCAAGAAGACCTACAGGTGTGATTTCTGGGAACATTCAGGCCGCCGGACACAGGAAACAGGAACCTTTCCCTTTCCTCTCTTCCTTCTTTCCCTTCCCTCTCGCGGAGGGCAGATGCACCCCGGACAGGCCCCTGTGCTGGGTGAGAGGCCAGAGTCTGGAACCTCCCGCATCAGGGAGGAAGGAGCAGAGAGCCAGAGGAGCCCGGTCCCTGGTGGCGATTTGGAGCCGCTGCACCTGCGCACGTCCCCAGGCCTGGTGGTGTGAGAGTACCCAGGCGTTGGGGACCCTGCTGGGCAGGTTTCCTGATCTCGCCAGGGAGAGACCCGGCTGCATGAGCAGGGGTCACCTTCTAAGATTGGGTAGGACCTGGGGCCGGGTGTCGGCCAGGGCCACTCTGGTAGAAACCTGGACCTCATGGCCTCCGTCCTTCCTGCCCGGTCGCCCTTATTCCAAGCTTGCCTGGCCAAACGTGACCTCTGGAGCCTAGTACCCCGACTCCCGCTGGGGGCCCCTCTCCTTCCCCAGCATCCCGTCCTGGGTCCTACCTCAGCGCCTGCATCCAGCCCGGCCAGGTGTTAAGGGCGGTGCGATTCCCCAGCTGCTGACCCGTGGAAAGTCAGAGCTGCAGACTGAGTGGACGGTGAGGGAAAGGACAGAGTCGCGGTGGACGTTCAGGCCCAAGGTGGACCCGCCTCTCAGGGGGGGACTGCTGCAGCCTTCCAGCGGCTCCCTTCCTCGCTGAGCCCTCAGACGGGTGAATGAGGCTTAAAAAAACACAGAGGGGCCCTGGCTGGCGTGGCTCAGTGGATTGAGTGCCGGCTTGTGAACAGAAGGGTCACCGGTTGGATTCCCAGTCAGGATACTTGCCTGGGTTGCAGGTCAGGTCCCCAGTAGGGGGCGAGCGAGGCAGCCACACACTGAGGTTCCTCTCCCTCAGTTTCTCCCTCCCCTGCCCTCTCTGAAAATAAGTACAAGCTTTAACGAAGCACACACAGACACACAGAGGGCCATGGGGCAGGAAGGGCTATTGGACCCTGGTGGCTGTGGCATCACTGGGGGTCTCGGGCCGACGCCATGAGAACGGGAGCAGGGCCATGTGAGCTGCAGCACCGCATTCTAAAAGTCTCTCTTCATTTCCCTGCTATTTTTATCAAGAACTTAATTTCCCCTGCAATGGAGTTACTCATCCCTTCGCCTAAATGTACTTCTGGTTCTTGGAAGCTGAATGTCATTTCGGTTGTGGCTCCGATGTGTGACAGGCTTCTGGGGCAAGGCCTTGCTGGGTTGCGCATCGTGCCTCCTGCCCGTGCCCTGGCGACTCTCTGGGGACAGCCCCGTGCCCCGTGCCCTCCCCGCTGTGTCCTCTCCTCAGAGTTCCGGGCCTCGGTTCTTTGGGATAAAGAGCAGAAGGGAGTCTGGGCTGAGGTGGGAGATGTGGGGTCCTGATGCGGCAACCAAGGGGCTCCCAGCACATGTGCAAGTCGGGAGCCCAAGAGGCCTGACCATTGCTGCTGGACGCACTCAGGAACAGGGGTGCACGCAGGAGGGGAACCCAGCAGCCGGAGAGGAGAGCAAAGGTCTTTCCAAACTCCAGGGCCTTCCCTGCCCCTCCCTTTCCCCCACAACCTTGTGGGACGCAGTCTTCCTGTCTGCTGAGGCTCCGGGTGCGCTTTGGGTCCCTGACCCTTTGCCGTGACCTTGCTGAGCTCCCAGACCTCCCCTTCCCCTGCCAGCTGCAGTCAGGCCGCCCTGGATGTTCTCAGGAGCCATGTGCTCTTGCCGGGGCTGCTGGAATGTGGCTCTCCTGACCTTGACCCGGCCTGACTCCACCGAGCACCCCGAGGGGGTCACAGAGTGTGTGCTGTTTCCTGCCTTTCTGTGCCTGGCTCCGCAGTGGTTTGAGGTCATGGTCTCAGATCCTGGGTTTCCCCTGAGCAAAGGCCCCCCTGTCTGTGAGTGAAGGCACTCGGCCTGCCCCAGACGGCTGATCTCGGGGGTCGAAGCTGGCTCTGTGAGCCCCTTAGAAAGCCCTTGTCCACAGAGCTGTGGGGTAGAGGGGGTTCGTTCTCCAGGTCCCTCCAGCTTGGCTCTGGGGCTGGTGCACAAAGCACAGCACGGGATAAATTCGAGGGGCAACAAGGGAGGGCCCCCCTTGTCACCCTGCTTAAGTGGACGAATTCAGTGACATTGATTTGCCTGCTGGTAAAGCAATGTCACACACTTCACATATTAAAACTTCGTGGATGGTAATTCTTACGGTTCCTCATTTATTCCTTTTCGTTTTGATCTTGGAAGGAACCCTCATCACCTTTCAGCTGAGAGATTTTATATGATTCACTATGGAAACCAAAAGCTTTGCCAGATGGGAACTGGAATGTCAATTAATTGTCAATTCATCACATTGAGTAATTGATTAATTGGCACATATTAATCTCTAAATCAGTGGTAATAAATGACTGGGGTTTTAATCTCGACCTTCAGAGTGCTAAAACTCTTCAAACTGCCGCTGTTCTTGCGGGAAAATGACTGATGAAGCTTCATCCCTCCCATAATTTTTGTTGCTCCTAAAATTTCTGCCTCACCAAGGGTCGTGGGCGTGCCTGGAAGCCACCTCCCCCCAGACGGCAGGTGGGGCTGTGGGGGGGGCCCGGCCACACAATTCGGCTGATTTTTTTCCTTTTG
Organism: Artibeus jamaicensis; assembly: GCF_021234435.1. Taxonomy (NCBI): domain Eukaryota; kingdom Metazoa; phylum Chordata; class Mammalia; order Chiroptera; family Phyllostomidae; genus Artibeus; species Artibeus jamaicensis. Next base: position 5,998,909 of record NW_026521936.1, read on the forward strand.
GTTGGTTGTGGTGTTTTGCAAACCTAATTTCTTTACTATCACATAAAATCAACTTAATAGGTCCCCACGTTATCACGAAATTTATAGCTAAACTACTGGGACCGTGTTCTTCGCTCTTTTTTCATTGACGAGGCAGAACGCCGAGTGTGTGCTGTCTGTTCTCTGCCGTTTTGTGCCTGGCTCCGCAGCGGTTTGAGGTCATGGTCGCAGATCCCGGGCTCTCCCCAAGCAAAGGGCCCCTGTCTGTGCGTGAAGGTGCTCGGCCTGCCCCCATCGGCTGGTAAAGTTAATATTTTCATAACCGGGAAAGCATCGGTTGGGAATGGCCCTTTGATTTTTCTTTCCAGACCCAGGGGTGGGTTTTGTCGTCTGCGGGATGGACTGGGGGTGAAGTTGGGAGGCGGGTCAACACTTCCAGGCTGGTCTGTTCTGCCCCAGCCGCCTGCTCCTCCCTCTGGCCCCCAGGTTCTCTCTTTCCCAAAAAGGTGAACAGGTGAGTCAAGTGTGGACACGCTGCTGTTCAGGGCTGCTCAGGGGCCGCACGTCCTCATGCAGAGCCCGGGAGTGGCTCCCCCGCGGGCTGCCCTGGCCCCTGGCCCCTGGCCCCTGGCAGAGGCACTGCGGAGCCCTTTGTTCCAGGGCTGTCCTGTGGCCGGAACATGGCCCCCTGAGTGAGCAGCACACGGCCAGATGGAGGTCTGACCTGGAAAGCTCTCCCTGCTGTCTGCGTCCGGTGGTCACAGGACAATGCGGTGTGGACGCTACCCATTGTCCACACAGCTCGGTCCTCTCTGCCTTAGGTGGTGACTGCCTTTCCATCTTTGGGGAGTCGCCTGGACCTCCCCAAGGGTTTTCCCACCGGGAAAATGAGACCAATGTTGTTTATGCCATGGGATGGCTTTGAGAATCCATGTGTGAACATGTGTTTAGGACACGGAGTATTGTATGTGAATGCATGTAGATGAGGTCACGGTGTCACTTGTCACTTCTGGGGGTTCTGGCAGAATTCATGGCTTTGCTGGGAACCCTCAACTGTGGGGCCATCAGGGCTGGGGACTCCCTGACAGTTGTCCTCCAGGGTGTCAGCGTGGCACCGCAGGCTGGGCCAGGACCTCAGCAGCATGAGATTAAGGGCCAGGCTACAGTGTCTGATGGCCACCTTCCCAGACCCAGGTGAGGTCCAGGCTGACCAGGGGGAGGGGGCACAGGCCGGCCCACTCACAGATGCACAGATGCACACCCACAGAGACACACACTCAGACACATACACCCACAGTACCTGCACACACACCCTCGAGTATCGGGACAGACAGCAGATGTGGCAAAGCGTGAACAGTGAGAGAACCTAGGTGTTTGCTGTAGCATTTGTTTGGTTTTCCGTGGTCTGGATGGTGACACAGGAGCAGGAGGGGTGATGAGACACTGCCAAGGTCACAGCAAACAATGTGTGTGGCCCGCTGTTCGCCACAGTGACACCTGGGACCGGACCTGCATTCAAACTGCTATTTAAACTCTCTCCTGGTCTCTTCTAAGCTGCTGTAACATTTATATATATATATGTGTGTGTGTGTGTGTGTGTGTGTGTGTGAGAGAGAGAGAGAGAATATACAGGGTGTGGCACAAATAACGCCCCTCCTTATTACAAACTCTTATTTACGAAATCACAAGCATGTCATCATGCAACGCAGTAATATCACACTCGGGAACTCCTTGTCATTTTAGGTGACATGTTCAAATTAAGACTAGAAGTGATCACACCCATCTCATGACAGTACCAACTACACTCAAGCAGGCCTTCCTCCTGCCGGACCCCATATGTGTGAGAAGGCATGTACTTGAGAACATGCTCACACGTGTACGTATTTGAGAAGGAGCAGAAGCAAAGCACCTCCACGTTCTCTGGCCCTTTGCTTCCTTTCTCAGGTGCTGGGGACCCTCTGCTCTGGGCAGGACCCCGGGGCAAAGTACTTTCTGGTGCCGACGGTGGGCAGATAGCAGAGCAGAGGCTGCAGATGGGTCTCTGCGGCCCAGCTTAGCCAGGACGCGGCTCGACGTTCCCCCCTGCGCTGTGGGCCTGCTCTGTGGACAGCGGGTGGTCAGTTCCCCGACCTGGACCCCAGAGGAAAAGCAGGACCCTTCTCTGTGCTGCCCGGCGTGGGGTGTTGGCTGGTGTCGGGACTGTTGGCGGCCCCTGGGTCCCTGCCGGTGGGACTCCTCTCCTGGGCGTCCGTGTTCTCAGAGATGCCCTTTTGCAGCCAGTGTGATCGGAGGTGAGGAAGGCGCCTGAACATTCTGGAACGTTGTCAGTTTGATTCCTCCTGAGGCTGAGCAGTCTCAGTGTCTCAGGTAACCCTCTGCAACCCTGTTCCAGAGGCATTTTGTATTTTAACTAAGAGCTTGGAGAGACTGTCCCTGTAGTCACAGGCGTCATAGGCCTCCAGGGGGAAGGGGCGGAAATTCACACTGCAACCTCTCGAACACACACAAGCCCCCCTGGGCTCAGGCAGGGCTGCTGCTGTGAATCAGTCCGTCCAAGAGGATTCAGATTCAATTTCTCCTTCCTCACAGGACTTTCTGCCTGAATGATACATATAAGTCCTTCCGTTCATTTCCTTTGCCCAGCATTGGCAATGGGAAGGAAAACTTGTTTCCTTTGAAAGTGTTCCTTTGCTGTCTGTGTTCGCCTCTGTGCCGGTCTGCCTACACAGAGAGGAAACAGCAGCGCCAACAAACTGTGTCGGCTCAGCCTGCACTTTCTGCAGGTGAGAAAATGCATGTTTATGGAACTTCACCGGGAATTGAGTTGTCCTACTCAGCTCTCTCCCCTCTTCCCGAGTCAAGTTCAAAGTACAGGAAAATATCCAGCCCCCAAGAGACAGCTAGCTGAGTCAGGCTCACAACTCCGACCCGGGGCCTCTCCAGTCTTCAGTGTGAACTGCATGGGGTGCGGCCCCGGGCGCACAGGTAGTGCCGGGATGAGCTCGAGGGGACGAGGGTCCTGAGCTGGTGGAGGGCCCTTCCCCGCTTGATTTCATGCACCAAGGCTGCCTGGCTGGTCCCAGAGAAAAAGGGGAGACACCAGAACAGACCCACAACCCGAGTCCCGTGGGCGGGTGACAGACTCCTGCAGGCAGGGTCCCCTGACAATGTTCACGCCCTCACCTGCAGGGGAAGGATAGCTCTCCTGTGCCCCCAGTGCAGAGGTGGTCCCAGGGACATCAGCTGAGCTGCTTAATGTCAGAGGTGGAGACACGTCAGGTGGGGAGGGGATGCCCCCTCGGAGCACGGGCTGCTCATTCCCAGCTGTGCCTCCCCAGTTGGACAGATGCACTTTGGGACTGAGTGCATCATCCCTGAGTTTGTGGGGGGCTTCCACGGGACCGTGAAAAGGGGTGCAGGGGAAGACAAGCTGCCTATCGTTCTGGGAGGGAAAGGGCTACCAATCGATCCTGGGGGAGCAGTGGGGAAGGGGTGAAGCCAAGGTCAGGGGCGGGAATGAGGGACCACGGGGCTGGGGGCTGGGGGCGACAGCCAGCCGTAGGAACAGGACAGGAAGCATTTGAAAGGAAATCCCACTTTTTACACCTAAAAATATAAAGCTGTCAGTGTTCATTAAGGATGAAGCAAATGAAAGCTACATGGTGCCAAATAATTAATGACTTTAATAACCCTAATAAATTTGGATTCCATGAAAACCATGTTGCCCATCACAGACACTCCCCAGCGAGAATGGGGAGCAATTAGCGCGGAGGGCGGGGGGAGGGGCAGCTAACACCTGTGTGAAACATGGATGCCGCCGACATCTTTCCCAGGTACATCAATTATAATTAGAGAGCAATCAGAAAGCTGCATGGACTTCTCCAGCACTTGGGGGCTGAGGCCCTTGCTCTGAAAATTAAACCCATCACTTGAGACCACTCTGCTTTTGTGGTCCCGCGGGTAGCGCACCAAAGGATCGGCTCTGGTGTCCCTGCCTGTCCGCACTCATTAAGAACCTGATTTATTCACTCCGGGAGAGTGTCTCGGGCGTGCCCCAAGTCGCACCGATAACGGGTCCTTACTTAGATCAAGCTGCTGCTGAAAGTTCGGCCTCTGAAGGTGAAGTGTGTGCCTGGGGCCTGACCCAGAACCGCCTGCAGGAGGCGCCGACGCGCACAGCAGCGCCCATGAGGGAGGAGGCAGGGTTTCTCTCGGGCTGCACCGTGAAAACTTGTTTGACAATAAAAGTTTTTTAATGGCACCTGGTATCTTTTCTGGGTGTTGCAGGTGGCAGGCACTGGACTCAGGGTGTTGATCCTGGCTGCGTGTGCCCCATGCCTGGGTCGTGGAGAGGAGCAAGCCCTGGTAGGGCTGCTGTGAGGGAAGGAGCTCCTCTGGCAAAGGAGTGCCGGTGTCTGGGGAACTGAGGGGCTGGATTGAAGGGACTGACGTCTCCTCACTCACTGTCTCCCTTCTGCTGCTCCTCCCTGGCTGTCTGATGTTCCCACCAGGGCCGTCCCTTCTGACCTCACATCTCAGGCTGGCTGGTTAGGGTTCTCGGGACACTGTGTGCCCTTGAACCAGACAGTGAGCACCTTAAGGATGGTGTCCCTTGGTCATCGCACACAGTAGGTGCTCAGATAGTGCTTTGCTCATTGACTTCAACTGAATGGCACTGTTCCTGGTCTGAGACCCTTATGGTGTGTGTGTGTGTGTGTGTGTGTGTGTGTGTGTGACATCGTTGTGAAGGAACCTGCACCAGTCGTGGGTGGAATCACTGGCCAGGGTGAGGGATGGCCCAGCAACATGTCCTTACGCGGTATCAGCAGGCAATTACTCTGCTCTGGTGCTGAATTCTGCCCCTCAGGAGCCCCTCAGAGCTCTTTCTCCCTCTTCAAGCTCACAGCGCCCCCCCCAATATTTTAGATAAGTACACTTGTGGTGGGCAATGTGAGGGTCCCCAACAATGAGCACATCCGTGGAACTTGTGACTGTGGCACCCCATGGTGCAAAGGGGACTTTCCCACAGGAATCTGTTAAGGATGCTGGTGTGGGGTGATGGTCCTGGATTATCTGGGTGCACCTGCTATAACCGGGGATCCTGACTAGAGGGAGGTGGGAGGGTCAAGGTCAGCCAAGGAGCTGTGACGATGGGAGTGAAGGTGGGACTGGTGTGGGTCCCAGAGGAGGCGCTTCCCGGACCCTCAGGGGGACCCACCCTGCTGACCTCTCACTGCAGCCCCACGAGACCCGAGTCGGACTCCTGAGCTTCGGAACCGTGACATCACACATCTCTGTGGTTTTGGGGAACTGAATCCATGGTCATTTTCACGGCCGTCCCGGGAAACTGCTATAACACACATCCTCTCTCCTACAGCTGGAAACTCCAGTCTCCCTCCCTCTGCAGGAGGGAGGTTTGACAGAATCCGGACAGTTCTCCCAGAATCCCCGGGGCGCAGTGGCGCGCTGCTCGGGGAGTGGAGCCCCTGGGGGCTCCGTGGCACCCGTGCGTGGGGCAGGCGGAGTGAGGACCCCCAACCTGTCGCCTGGTGGGGTTTCCTTTTCAGCCACTTCACCACGACTCCAGCGCCGGAGGAAACCCCCAACTGGCTGCCACTGTTTATTCCGTTCTCTTCCGAAGACGGAAGCAGCTCACCAATCAGTTTGAGTCCCACCGTGGACAGAACCAACCACGCATTCCCATTCAAACATCGGAGCCGTCTGGGCGATGTCGAGGGGACAGGCCCTGCTCTCGGAGTTTCACGCGCCTACTCTCACTTTGCTCTCCGAGTGCCTCCACTGCACACTCAGCAGTCTCGCTCAGCCGCACCACCTGAAGTCAAGGAGAGTTAACATTTTTTTGTGTGTAATCCTGAGAATTTTCCCAGCTGGTGTTTTCAGACTCTGAATTCTTTGGGACAGTTCCAGGGTTTCCCACGCTCAGGCACTCAGGCCCGTCAGGTACAGGTGTCCCCCTGTGGCACAGGGTGACCGTGGCCACATGCCTGACTTATCAGCTGTCACGCTCGGGCCCTCCTGGACAGGAGAACAGCACTGTATCAGGCTGCGCCGTCCCCGATCAAGGCAGCAGGAAAAAACCCTCAAACAACAACAGCTTCGGTGACTCGGCCCGTTCATAGGGCCCCCAGGCAGGTCTGGACAAACCCTTGGCATTGAGTAAAGAAGAAACGAGACAGAACTCGCTTTGTGGCGCCACATGTCACACGTGCAGGGAGCAGGGGCGGGTTGAAAGGTGTCAGAAATGACAATTTCTAGAGCGGCGATTGTCAACCGGTGTGCAGCGACAATTTATAAAACTTGCAGTGTTTGACTCCTTAGTCAGGGGCACTGGCCTCTTTTCCCTTAGATTGTCAAATTAAAAAAATGAGAGCAGCCAACACGACAATGGCCATTTGGTGTGAATGAGTTGAAATTGTGCATATTTTTTTTGTCAGATCAGCGAAACATATAATTTTCTGGCGTGCCAGAGACTTTTAGTAATTAGTTGATGTGTGTGCCATGAGGTGACAAGGGTTGGAAATCGCTGCTCTGGAGTGAAGAACTCGGCAAGGATGTTCCGAGGCTTACGAGTCACTTGTCTAGAAGGGCAGTGCCCGGTGGTGGCCCCTGTCCCGGCCGGGAACCACACTAGTGACCATAAAGATCTGCTTTGTCTTGATTTCATTTCATCCCACAGGCTGAGTATATTTTACGGGTTTTCACGAAAGGTGTGATTTGTGCTTCAAGACTCCAGGAAGAGCTCGTGGCTTTTAAAAAGAATGTCTCAAAATGAAATTCTTTGTGGGGTCGGTGACTCCCCCACCCAGTTCAGGCAGACTCAGGCCTCACCAAAACCAGAGTCGGAGAGATTTTCTTCCTCCTTCAACACACTATGAATGTTATTTGAATTCTGGTTCTAAAAGATTATTCATGCCCTGGCTGGTGTGGCTCAGTGGATTGAGTGCAACCTGAGAACCAGGGGGTTGCTGGTTCGATTCCCAGTCAGGACACATGCCTGGGTTGTGGACCAGGTCCCCAGTAGGGGGCACATGAGAGGCAACCACACATTGATGTTTCTCTCCCTCTCTTTCTCCTTCCCTTCCCCTGTGTCTAAAAATAAATAAATAAAATGTTTAAAAGATTATTCACAATCAGGGAACCTGGACACAAACGAGGTATCTGATGAATTGAGTACTCGTTTTAACCTTTTTTTTATATCATTTTTTAAATAAATGTTTGGGTACAATTGTCTCCATTTTCCCACCCCACCTCCCGCTCTCAATCCTACCCTCCTTTGGCTTTGTCCCTGGGTCCTTTACGTATGTTCCTTGATGACCCTTCCCTTTCTTTCTCCTGTCATCCCCCCTCCTCCCTCCCCTCTGGTGACTGTCAGCTTGTTCTTTATTCCCACGTCTCTGGTTGTATCTTGCTTGCTTGTTTCTTTTGTTGATCAGGTTCCACCCGTAGGTGAGATCACATGGTATTTGTCTTTCACCGCCTGGCTTATTTCACTGAGCATAACGCTCTCCAGTTCCACCAAAGCCGTCACAAACGGTAGGAGCTCCTTCCTTTTTTCTGCTGCGTAGTGTTCCATTGTGTAAATGTACCATGGTTTTTTGATCCACTCATTGACCGATGGGCACTTCGGGTATTCTCAGCACTTGGCTGTTGTGAATCATTCTGCTGTGAACATTCGTTTTAACTTCTCTGGGTGCGGTCATGAAACTGTGGTTGTGGTTTAGGAAAAACGCCGTTCTTATCTTTTCTGTCTTCACGGGAGGATATGTTTATTGATTTTATTTTTTAATTTTTAAAAAGATTTTATTTATTTATTTTTAGAGAGAGGGGAAGGGAGGGAGATAGAGAGAGAAACATCAGTGTGTGGTTGCCTCACACATGGCTCCCACTGGGGACCTGACCCACAACCCAGGCATGTGCCCTGACTGGGAATCGAACCAGCGACACTTTGGTTCGCAGCCCGTACTCAATCCACTGAGCCACACCAGCCAGGGCCTGTTTATTGATTTTGGAGAGAGAGGGAAACATCGATGTGAGAGAGAAACATCCATCGATTGCCTCCTGTATGCACCTTGACTGGGGATCGAACCCGCAACCAGCAGAGCCACCTGGCTAGGCCATCCTTGTCTTTTTAATATACATCCTGAAATACCTAGGGATGCAATGATGCAGCATTTGGGGTTAGCTGCACGGGTATCTGGGGCTGGGAAGAAGCTGGTGGTGAGGGAGGCAGAACGTGAGTGATAACAGGGAAAACGAGACAGGGTTCGAGGGGCGGATTGGTGATTGTTGACGCCGAGTAATGGGCCCATGAGAACTTGTGATACTCGTCTCTCTGCTGTTGCATGTGCTTGAAACTGTCTCCAATAAGAAGCTTTAAAAAATTCCATGATGTTACCGGGGCAGATGAAATAAGAAGCCACCGCCGCCGACTTCCAGATCCATAGCCAGGGGGCTGCAGGGCAGGTGCCTTTGACTCTGACTCAGCTGGTGTTTAGGATCAGAGGCAGACCCAGCCAGGGGGGGAAAGGGAGCCAGTTGGGAGGGTCATCGGGTCTGGGCAGCGGGGTAGCGGCCAGGCCAGGAGGCCCTGAGGAGAGGGGTGGCTGGTGAGGGAGGGAGCAGCTGGCCGCCTGTCCTGGCTGTTCCGTGCGTGCTCAATGTCCTCCCGGTCCCGAGATGTCAGGAAAAATGCTCTCTTTGGAACACGATTGAGATAATTTTAGGATAATAAACAAGGCATCACGGTGTTAATGTAAAAAATGAGAGTTGGAGATTGTGCCCACTTGCATAATTTTCCTGACCTCTCCAAGTTCTGATTTTCCAATCTGCGAAATGAGAGGCTGGGCAACATCCTCGGCTGTCGATCTTCGTGCTGCTCAGCGTTGCTCTATTTAATATCTGCATGTCAGTCTTTGCAGCTCAGAAATACATAAGAGATTTTAAAGTAATCACATTCCCTCTGGAAAAGTATAATCATAAACCTACTCACCAGATTTAACGTGAAGGATGAACCACAGGTGGAGGACGGAGGCGTGCGTTCCAGACGGGCTTTGACGATCAGACCTCGTTCACGGCTCTGCACTGACTGGCCACTAAACTCTGGTTTTCGGGTGGACGAGCTCTATCATTCAGTCGCTGGTCGCTAACAACTTTCTTGCTTTTAAGTTAGATTATACTAGCTGGAGAAGTTAGTTAGGACAGGATCCCTTATTTTGAAGGAGACTTGTCTGCTAGTTGTCTACCAGCTGTCTGCTAGTTGAGAATGCCTTGTTTACACTGAATAGGCTCCTGACTTAACTTGTCAACCAGAGTCAAGAGCATCGCTTCCATTTTTCGGGCTGCACAGAGGTGAGGAAGGATCCATGTCCCTAAGGGAGGGGACGACTGAAGGGATGAGCGAGAACCCCAATCACTAAGCCCCATGACAACCATGTCATGGACCTTGGGACAGGCACAGAGTGCTAGGGGGCGAACGGGAGAGAAGGCAGGGTGGGACAGCTTGACGGTGGGGGGTGGACACCCCAGACCCCACAAACAATGGAGCCACGCCATTCACACCCCGAGTGCGTCTCTGTGCCAAGTCCGAGGTCCGAGGATAGGCAGGCACCTGGCTTGCGTGCTGTTTGCAGGACAGTTTCTCTCCCTGGAAATGCGAAGCCACAGCGAGGCCTGTCTCCTGCTGGGTCCCTGCAACCCCCATGGCGACCCACCCACACCTGGTCTTCCTTCCTGCCCGAGCTGGAATCCCAAGGACTCCAGCTACCAGGGTGCCGAGGGCGAAGTGTTATCCTAAACCTGGACTCTATCTCCAGGGAAAGAGCCGTCCCCACAATATGGGCCATGTGGCTCGACCTTAGTTTGGACAGCAGGCAACAGGGCGAAGGGAGGATCAGTCAGGAAGAGCCAGGGACCATAAACAGGTGGGAGCACCTTACAGAGGCCAAATGGCCAGGTGGAGCTGCCCCCCACTCACTGTTACCTGCTCTGCCGACTCTCCCTTCAGGCCACTCACCTCACCCAGGCCAGCTCCCAGAATGAGGGCGGCTCCTCAGGCCTGCTCCGCCCCCCACCCGTCCCTGCCTGTGGAAACCACAATAAAGGGTCCCACCCAATCCCCCCCCACCGGGTGCCCCGCTTCCTGGGCCTGTGAGTAACGCTGCCTTTCCAGGGGCCCGCGCCCCCTGGTGTGTGGGTCTCATCCTGAAAGAATAGTAATAACTGTGGCTGCAAACACTCACGGTCCTGGGAGCCCCAGATGTCTGCGACCCATCAGGGACCCGTCGGTGAGGACGCAGCTTAAGTCTTGTCCCAGTCATGGTGACCGCCATGGGGCCGGCCTGGCGCAGACAGCACCAAAGGGGCGGCAGGCACGTGCCTGGGTTTCCCTTCCTGCTCCAGCTGCTCAGAACCTTGGCTGTCGAGGGAACTCCTTGCGCCAGAGGACGTTTACTACCCTAACTCCGTCTGTGTCTCTGTTTAGTGAAACTGTTGAGGATACTTTCAACGTCTCCATCCTGTGGCGGCAGCCGCTGCCCTGCTGTTTAACTGGCGGGAAGTGCCGGCCCCGAGGGGTGAGGATGGCTCCCTCCGATCTGTTCTTCTTGCACGGTACGTTTCCCAGCTGTTTTTCTCCCTTGGAGTAAACAAGAAAAGATTTTAGAAAATCGCTCAGGCAAAGTCTCATCGAGGTCGCTAGAAACGAAACCCTGGCCAACTGTCGACCCCAAAGCAGTGGATCCTCTGGGGTTGGTCCTCACTGTACCTCCTGCTCGCTCACGTCCGAAGCTCCAGGTCCTGCATCTGTGAAACTCCAGGGGGTGGGGTGGTGATGTTTCCTGGGCAGGTTTGTCGTAAGAAGTGAGAGACTGCACAGTGCACGGTATACGCGGAACAGAAGGGAATGCTTAGTAGGCAGGTTTTATTGCCCTCGGCCCAGTGTCTACAGCCTGGCACTTAATTATCATTTGGTGACTTAGAACTCAATTGCAAGTGGGTCTTTCCAAATGTGCTTGCAGATGGGCGTGGCCGAGGTGCTGTGCGGTGAGGCACCGCCCTTGACCCCGGGGAAGCTGGTTGCTAACCCTGGTGATTGGGAACACTTTCTGTTTGGCCTCCGGCTCCCTGCACGCTGACTGGCGGCCAAACGCACTCTTAATTGTCTAACCTTTTTAAATGATTAAAACAATGAGGAGGATGACGCATAAAAATAGGAGCAGCAGGATGTTAACAGCCTATTAACATCAGTACTCCGTTTTTTTCACACTGGTTATTGTTGACCTTTTTTTGTGCTGATGCAGACAGGCTGAAGCAGGCAGACTGGTGCTTATCACTGAAATCCAGGGCTCCTGAGCTGTAGGGGCCAGCCCCCAGCCTCCAGCCCCAGGAGGCGTTCCACCCAGTGGGTGGACTGGGTGGAAGGAGTCAATGAGTCTTGATGACTCATTGCTAGTTACTTGGTTGCTAGTTACCACCAGGAAGGTCTTGCAGGGAGCTTCTCTGGTACTGGTAACATTGTTTCTCAGCCTCTGTGGTATTTCCAGAGCCCTTCGCTTTGCTATTGTTCTTCAAAATGTAGATACATGTTTCCTGCCCTTTCTGTGTGTATCATTTGAATGATACTTCTTTTTCTAAAAGAAATGCATGTCTCTAAGTTCAACACAGCAGCACACTGGGTAGCTTATTAACAACAGACCTTTATTTCTTGTACTTCCGGAGGCTGAAGGATTCAGGCGCTGGCAGGCTTGGTGTCCAGTGAGGGCCCACTTTCTGGCTCGTAGATGATACTGTATCACCACCTTGCAGGGCCTTTCCCAGGGCGCTGGTCCCGTTGGCAGGGCTCCATCCTCATGACCTCATTGTCTCTCAAAGACCCCATGTCCTTACACTATCCCCCTGGTGGTTAGGGTTCAACATGTGAATTTGGGGGTGGAAGACATGGTCTGTGACATTTGTTCATGAGACATCAAGAATAAGTTGCCCTACATTTGAACACACACTCCTCTTCCATCACCATTTGCCAGGGGGAAGTGAAGTCCAAAAATTAAATTGCTTTCCAAGATTGAAGTCCAAAGGCATTCAAGTCCAAAGGCATTCAAGTGCGCAAACACTGGGAGAAATGAAGGGAGGAACAGACATCCTGATAGTAACAGTCATGGATGTCAATCCCCACTTTGAGCAATGGGTAGGCCCCATAGACAGGGATCCACAGCAGGGGGACAACTCACACCTGTCTCTGAACTGGCCCCGCTGGCACCGCCAGAGAACCTCCCAGCAGGTGCTCACGGAACCTTCTCCAGGGGAGCCCAGGTGCGAGGCCATGAAACAAACCTCAGTGCATTAAAAAGGACAGATGCCATTCCAAGTATGCTCTCGGACCACACAGAACAATGCCCTGCCCCAAAGGTACTCATGTCCTCAAACCCGGAACCTGGGAGCGGGTCACCTTCCCTGGCAGGGGGACTTGGCAGCTGTGAAGGCTCTTGGGATGCGGCAGGTACCCCGGCTCACCTGCGTGGCCCCGTGTCATCACAGCATCCTTGTGAGAGGAGGCGGGAGGGTCGGAGTGGGAGGGCAGAGGCAGAGGACAGCCGGGAGGCTGTGGCAGGAAGGGGCCGGGCGCCCCAGAGCACGGGAAGCCTCTAGAAGCTGGAAATGGATTCCACCCCCAGCCCCTGGACCTCTGAGAGCTCTGCAGACACCATTCTCTTAGCATAAGGAGCCCTCCGAGTGCCTCAGCGGTGAGAGGATGGACTTGTGTTGTTTAAGCCACTGAGTCTGTGGGCATCTGTTACGGCAGTGAGAGAACACTAAGATAGATGAATGATGGACAGGATAGTCTTAGATAGATAGCTGATGATAAACAGACACAGAGGGATGATAAATAGATACATTGCAGACAGAGGTGGGGAATGCACAGCAGACAGAAAGTTTTTCTTATACTCTGCTTGTGCTGGTAGTGTTTTGATTTTTCTTAATAATTAACATGCATCACTATTCTAAATCATAAATTCTTACATTAAAAATATAACTGCCCTGGCCTGTGTGGCTCAGTTGATTGGAGCTTCGTCCCGCGGACTGAGAGGTCGTCAGTCTGGTCAGGGTGCATGTAGGAGGCGTGTTTGTCTCTGCCTCCTACCTCTCTGTCCCTTTTGTTTTAAGATTCTATTTATTTTCTTTTAGAGAGAGGAGGAGGGAGGGAGAAAGAGAAGGAGAGAAACTTTGATGTGTGGGAAGTTTACATTGATGGGTTGCCTCTCACACCCCCTGCAACTGGGAAGCTGGCCCCCCACAAGCCAAGCCTGTGCCCTGACCGGGAATCGAACTGGTGACCTTTTCTTTGCACTGTGGTGTCCAACCAGTTAAGCCACACCTGTTGGGGCTCTCCCTTCCTCTCCCTTAAAAAGCAATGGAAAAAAAAGTCCTCGGGTAATATATTATATATATAATTTGGCCTGTCCAGAAAGTACCCAGTCATGTAACATGAAAAATAGACATTACTGAAGAAGATACAAGATACAAGAAACATTGTACGTAGGACAATGGCACCTCAGTCCCCCTTCAAAGTAGGCACTTTGGTATAACAGGGTGCAGCCAAGAGCGGGGCCCCAAAGAGGGATTTGGAATGAGGTCCAGAACTCAAGGTGTCCAGGAAATATTAAGATGTCCTCACCCCTTCCCCCCACAGGTGTGAGCTGGGGAAGGCACAAATGGAGCAGGGCTGTTGAGAGCTGTTTTGTAAGAAACAGCTTTGCAGCTAACCTCTGGCATGGTCATTTAAATTTATCTATCATTTTTAACTGCTGCATAGATATGTTAAATAGCTGTGGCCATGCCCTGAGCCAGGGGGATAGAAAGGGACTTCCCCCGAAAGACTAACTGGAGGCAGGTCTCCCTGGTTACAGGGCCTGCGTGAGAGCTTGAAGAAGATTGGCTCCACATCATGGGGCCACACCTGCCCAGATTCATGATGGCAGCCCAGTAAAACCTGGAATAATATGGGAGTGCTGGCAGGTGTAGCTGATTGTGGGAGGGGTTGGAAATGGGGCTGCAAAGGAGGACTGCCGCGAGGGGTTTAAACCCAGACTGGGCAGCCACTGAGGAGAGAGAACCCACGTGCTTCTGGCAGAGTGGGGACCCCTGCAGCCATGGGAAGGAGAGAGAGCCACAAGGCTTCGCCAGAGCTTTAGTAGGGGGAACCACCATGCAGTTTTAGCAGAGAATCATCACTCGGTTTTGCCAGAGTGGCGACCCTACCCTCTCCACAGCTCTGGTGGAGGAAAGAACCATGCGGTTTTGGCCAGAGTACAGACCCCTGCAGCTCTGGTAGAAGAGGCCCACGTGGCTTTGGGGTGCTCCCTTTGGCCACATGGCCTGGGAAGCAGGAGAGACTTGCCTGGAAAATGGGTACAAAGAACTCTTACCAGTGGACCATGAGAAGGTGCCACATGGCTTTTATTAATTAGAGATCCTGCCTGGACTGGGACACAACTTGGTTTCTCCATTGGCCTGAAACACAGGCATGTGCTTCTTTTCCTGAGTTACAGTGCCCTGAATTAGGGCAGGGGAGAAGGAAGCACTGTGGGCATCTGTGGGTATCCTAAAGGACTTTGATATTTTGATGAGGATGTTGGGTCACTACTTTAAGTCTGTATAGCATTAAATAAGTATACCCTTTCCTTTTCACAAATCTCTGGCATTGAGAAACGTCTTTCCTATAGGGCGGCGAACATAACGAACCTGGGGGGTCCTTTCAGTATTAGTACACCATCCTCGGCCCCCTCTGTTCAGTAAGTTTTTGGCATCTCTGGGTGGGCCAAATATTGCCCCTCCCCGCCGTGTGTGTATCTGTTCGGTAACATTGGGACCTCAGACAGTTTTCCCAATCACCATCAGCTGCTCCATTGTATTTTCCTGAATCTCATCAAAGGTCTGAAACCTCTTTCCTTCCAAAGGGGATTTTAGTTTGGGGAAAAGCTGGGAGTCCCAGGGCACCAAATCTGGGCTGTAAAGGGGCTAAGTCACCTGGGTGATTTGATGTTTCACCAAAAAACTCTACAGGAGACGTGATGCATGAGCAGGTGTATTGTCGTGATGAAGCTGCCAATCAACACTTGCCCAGAGCTGCGGCCTTATGAACCACCCAAATAGTTTCCACAGAGGAACGTTGAAGCTGAATGTAAAATTTGACGCAGATTTGTTGCTCTACTTGCTCAGTCACTTCGAATGTGTTGGCCACACAGTACACGTGCTCACTAAACAGTGTCTACCGCCCCCACTGACTAGTACAGTGAAGTCGTCATTGTTCACACATGTGCATCCCAGTCCACGCTCCGTGGCTGCCAGGTGACAGTGATGTCACACAAACCGTTCTCATCCCATTACCAGTGGCTGGACTTTTTCCAGACAGACCTCCTATGTGCTTTCCCCAATTATCACCCAATATTTGAATTGTGAGGTAACTCAGATAAGAGAGTGTAAGATGAAAAGGAACAAATGGTCTTCCTGATGGAAGCAGTTCTTTCTTTCCTCTCCTGCACATTGCAGGGGAACTTCTGAAATAACTCCTGACTTTCAGTTAGAATCTTTAGATAAAACGAGGTCTCGCAAGGTTCCAAAAACAATACCTTAAGAATATAGCATATTGCTTACTTTGCGTTTCATTCAATGTAAGCAACTCATTGGAGCAAAGGAGTGGGAAGAATGGACAGGCTACACGTCACAGAAAACTGGCCATGGAAGCTCCATGATGCATCATGGGGACAGATTACACTACTCTTCCTGAATTACTAGGCTGGACGTGTTCTATTAAAAATATTTTTTAAACTCCTCGAGAATCTTTCAGTAGGAATCATACTAGAGACAAATAATCACTTTTTGGTTCATCCAGCTTCCCCCACAGCCTGAGGGCAGGCTATTCATTCTTCAGTGGAGTGAGTACTGAGGAAAGCACCTGCAGTACAATCACCAAATTAGCACAGGTACACTGGCTCCACAGTGCAGGGGACTGAGGGCTAAAGGAGGGGACCCCTTGGGGATCCAGGAGTTTGGGGTCTGAAGCTCCTTTGCTGGGAGTTTTAGAGGCCAGTACATAGACCCCTCTTCCCTGCCTGTGTTCCTGCCAGTTAGAAACTTAGAGTGGTACCCAGCAGATGGAGACAGCTCACCTTATTACCAACAGAGCTGAAGCTGGAGAGCTGGGCCTGGTGCTCCAGCTAGTCCTGCTCCCCCACGTCTCGCTCCTGTTCTGGCCCTCGGAAGCATTTGAGGCAAAATCAAAGACCTCAGAGCCGAATCAGTTACTGAGAGTAGTACATCATGACTATTACTAATATTTTATTTTCTTTTTTACTTTTTATATTTTAATTATTTTTAGAGAGAGGGGAAAGGAGGAAGAAGAAAGGGAGAGAAACATCGATGTGTGGTTGCCTCTTGCACATCTCTAGCTGGGGACCTGGGCTGCAACCCAGGCCTGTGCCCTGACTGGGAATCGAACCAGTGACTGTTTGGTTCACAGGCCAGTGCTCAATCCACTGAGCCACACCAGCCATGGCTGGATATTACCAATATTTTAATCTTTGCCCACTGGATGGGTTAAAAATAGCATGATATTTCTCACAATCTGTAAGATATCAAAATTGGTGAAGTCTGGGCATTTTGATGAATTAAGGATTTCTTCACATATCAGACTAGATGAATATAGTAATCCGGAATCAGCACACTAATCCAGTGGCTTTCAAAGTTTTTTTAATCTTGATTTATCATAAAAAATATACTCTATATTGTGACTGAATTCACATATGTATACGTGTGTGTAGCAAAACTTTTCTGAGATTGAAGCCCATTTGTAGGTTGTGAAATGTACCAAGCAATTTTCAAGTAGCATTAAAAGAAAAACACATCACTGCATCCCACGCTGTAGTGATAAATATTAGTTTTTAAAATTTTGGTTTCAGTTGTGTGTACATATTTTTGACTATGACATACGTTTTTGTGCATGCACTTGATATCTATGTGTACGTTATATTTATGCATATGTGCATGTCCATGATATATTTATAATGCACTTCTATATTTAGAAGTTTGTGATATACTTCTTTTTCTACGCATGTGCCCGTGACATGTATAATTATGCATGCATGTGTACATGATACACATTTCCGGATGCATGTACGCATGTGATACACATGGAATACGTACACACTCCCTACAGGAACTAAGGATCTTTGATCTTTTTCTTCCCCTTGAGTCGTTTGGCTTCTAATCCGAGAAAGGCGCGTAACTCACAACTAAACACAACACGGCACCTCCGGCGCTTCTGACCTAGACCCCGCCCCCAGGTAGCCCCGCCCTCTACCCCGCCCTTAGCCTCGGCCTCGCCCCCAGCCGCAGACCCCAGGTAACCGCGGCACGTTTCCACGCTCCAACGCAGTTCCTGGCGGGCGGGCGCGCGCACGCCAGCGGGCCGCTCGGAGGAGCGCCGCAGCGTCGATGGCGGGCGCGCGCCCGTCAGTCGGGCGTCTGGAGGAGAGCCGCGGCGTCGATGGCGGGCGCGCGCACGGCGCCGGCGGCCGGCGGCCATCTTTCCCCCCCCCTCCCCGGCAGCTGTTCCCGGCGCTAGTGTGGGTCCGCTTGGCTGTGGCGCCCTCCGCCTCGGCAGGATCTGTGGGGAGGCGTGGATGAGGGGGGAGGTGAGGAGGAGCCGCCCCCCACTGTTGCCGCGCCCCCACCTGAGGGCAGGCCCGGGTGGGCAGAGTCCCCCGGGCGGGCTCGGGGTCGCTCCGCGGCTCAGCCTCGTCCTTCCCGCCCGGACCGTCCCCCGGGCCCTGTCCGCCCGCCCGCCCGCTGCTGCTCTCAGGGTCCGCGGATCCCAGATGGGATAAGCTGTAAAGATGTTCAGTTTTGAAGGCGATTTCAAAACGAGGCCCAAGGTGTCCCTCGGAGGTGCGAGCCGGAAGGTAAGCGCGGCTCTGGGCCTCTGGGGCAGGGGAACGGGAGCGGCCGGGCTGGCGCTGGGGCCTGAGCAGGTGCGCGGGGCGGGGGTTGCCGCGCCCCGGACCCTGCGGGGAGGCAGGAGGCGCGCAGCTCTCTCGGTGTACGTAGCTAAGGACACAGTGTTTCTTCTTGGAAACGGGCTGCGCTACTTTGTTACGCCCGAGCCGGCGCAGCGCTTCCTGGAGGGCGCTCCCCGAGGGGTCCCTGTCGAGGGAAGTAAACAGGACGCGTGCGCCCTTGTCCGCAGCCTCCGAAATCCGGACCGCACGCCCATCGGCCGCGCCTCCCAGGCCGAAACTGTGAACGTTATTCTTTCCCGGCCTTTGGAGACTTTTCCTGCTGCGAGTCTTAGATTTGTTTAGGAGAAGGCTGGACGAGCCGCAGTAACTCGGCACAGAAACAGCCAGCCGGCCGCGGGTCCCGGCTCCGGAACTACGACCCTCGCTCGCAATGGGCCTGGCTACCCGCGCGCCACTGACAGGTGTGCTCCAGGCATCCCGCTTGCGGCCGACCCTGTGCTGTCACCCGGGAACATCTCCGCTCCGAGGAAGGGAGCTCTTTGATCAGCATCTCAAAGGGCGGTCGAACGTCTTTCTTTTTAGCTGTGCAAACGGTTGTCTTTTCTCCCGCTTTTCACTGAGGTGCAGACCCTGCATCACTCGGGGTCACACACGCTTCCTCCCCGTGCTGGGGGACTGGAGGGGAGGTGGCGAGGAAGGGGTCTTACCAGGAGGGCACCCAGAACTCTGGAGCGAGACTGGCATCTTGTGCCTCCTGGAAGTCAGTGCCTACCTGCAGGCTCCTCCCAGGTGAGGCTGTCTCTCTGTCGGCCCGCAGAGGGGCTGATTGACCTAACAGGTGGCTGTAACACGGGAACACGGGGGGCGGGGGGAGGCGCGTGCTGCACTGTAGGTTCAACGTGAAGGATTTTACCTGTGGACACACCCATGTGACCTCCAGTCGTCCGTGTTGTTCTCAGGCTCCGCTCCTCCTGCCCCCTCCCGCCCAAGTCCCAGCCCGAGATTCCCACCCTCTTTTGACACAGGTCAGTTTTCCCAGGGGAACATCATGTGAAGGGAGTCTCAGACTGTTTCTCCTTTTTTGTTGGATCTGGCGTCGTGGCTCACTCAGCGTATTTCTGGGAGGTGGAATCCACCCATCTGGGCTCGTGGCATTGTGTGAACACACTGCCGTTGACCCACTCTTCTTTATGAGTGTTTGCGTGTCACTCTGCCAGGGGCACACTCAGAAGCTGGGTCACACGTTACTCAGATTCACCTCCCCAGGGGTGGGCTAGCTCCACATTCCCCGTCCCAACTCTGCAGGGCCTGAGGGTGCATATGTCTCCACTTCCTTGCCAACACTTAGTATTGTCGGTCCTTTTAATTCTGGCAGTTACAGTAGGGGTGTAGTTTCATTGTAGTTTGAATTCTGCTTCCTGACAACTGTGATGTTGAACATTTGTGCACATGCTTCCTTTCCTTAATTCTCTGTTCTTTCCCTTAACTTTGTTTTTGTAAGTTTTTTTTTTTTTTTTTTTTTGAGAAAGGGGAAAGGAGGGAGAAAGGGAAAGAAACATCATTCGGATGCCTCTCACACACTCCCTACTGCCTGCAACCCAGGCATGTGCTCTGACTGGGAATTGAACCGGCAACCTTTCGGTTTGCACACCAGCGCTCAGTCCACTGAGCCACACCAGTAAGGGACCTTATTTAAAAGCCACAGTAATGATCTCTCCTCTGTGTCTTAAATTATTTGAAATCTTCCCTTCTTTCGTGACCTTCGTGGAAAACTGAATAGTTGCCACCTCTTGCGTAAATACATCCTTTTTCCCCAAAGTAAACGCGTATTTTTAATGTTTATTTCTGAAGGCTCTGTGTAGGATCTGAAACATTTTAAGGAAACGTCTGTGCCCTCATTACAGTCTTGTTGGGAACATGAGACTTAAACAATTAAAGGTTAGATTACAATAGAGGGTTATTGTGACATCTTGCCTTCCCATGGGAGCAATCTAGGAAAGGATAACGCTGTCTGGGGCTTGGTCCCGGAGGATGAGTGGGACTGGGGCAGGTGAGGGACAGCCAGGGCGTCCCAGTGGGTGGGAGGGCGTGCGCAGAGCTAGTTCTCGCTGGGTTCCACTGACCCTGAGTCACACCAGCTTCTACTCTCAGGCGTGTCTGAAATCCAGATACATCGTGGTGGCGTGATGTCGTTTATTGGCAGTGCCCAGAAGAGTGTCTTGGGAGTTAATTTGATTAGAGTGTAGGAATCCACTGAAACCAACTTAGTGGCAAAACAGAAGTGCACGGGGAGGAGAGACAGCAGCTCACAGAGCGGCAGGGCAGCGGCCTGTCCACACAGCAAGTCATCTGCACCCAGGGGCTCCTCGCTCCCTGGGGCCTGTCTGCTGCAGTCTTGGCTCTCTGCAGGCTGACTTTCCCCTCTCACCTGCAGTTGGTCCTGGCTGAGTATGATTTCCTAGTTCAGTGTCCAACAGAGGCAGTTGGGTCTCAATGTTAATTCTTTTTTTTTAAGATTTTATTTATTATTTTTAGACAGAGGAGAAGGGAGGGACAAGGGGAGGGAGTGAAACATCAATGTGTTGTTGCCTCTTGTGCCCTTTACTGGGGACCGGGCCACAGCCCAGGCATGTCCCCTGACTGAGAATCGAACCAGTGACCCTTTGGTTTGCAGGCTGGTGCTCAATCCACTGGCCGGGGCTCAATTTTAATTCTTAAAAGAGGGAATCTGTGGGCCCAGGAGGTTTTCACCTGATGAGTTCAGTGTAGGCCAGAGCCATTGCTGCAGTCAGAACCCTGTAGACGTGTGGGGTCTGTGCAGTAAGAGGGAGTGCTTGCCAAGTGAAGGGTCCAGGTTCCTGTGGACCTGAGGTAGATATGTGTGGATTTGGGACCTAATAGCAGGTGGAGGCTTAGAATGAAGCCACCTAGTAAGAATGCGTCGTTTCCGACCAGGTGGAACTTGTGGGACATTGTAACATTTAATAAGTGGGGCGGGCGAGTGTGTAGGAAGGAGTCATGTGGGGTGAGGGCAGGGTGCCCACAAAGCCTAGTGTGGTGGGGGTGCAGTGAGGAGAGACTAACCACTAGGAGGACCTGGTGGCTTTAGAGGGAGTGGGTGGCAGGGCAGCAGGGGCTGGAACTTAGAGTGCGGCACTGGAACTCAGTGGGGGTGGTGAACGGGGAGTCACTGCAAAGGACCCCAAGGAGATTGTGCTCAGGGTCTAGGAAGGTACTTGTTTTTTTGGATGGGAGAGAAACTTGAGCAAGTTTAGAGTAGGAAGGGTTGCAGGCTCTCAGGGGCTGGCAGAGGCAACAGTGAGGAGAAGCCGGTGAGCAGAAGAGGGAAATACTATGAGATTCAAAGGAAAGAAATGGAGGTGGATACAGAAGAGTTTATAGAGAGGAAGGAAAATCAATCTTTTTAAACTTTCCATGATAGTTGAGGTAAAAGTGGCAGTAGAATTAATATTTTTTTTAATGTTTATCTGTTGCTTTAAAAAATAGACTTTTTTAGAGCTTTTTTTAGGTTTACAGAAAATTAAGAGATGGTGCAGAGTTCCCTTTTCCTCCCTTTCCTCCACCTGACATTTCTCCCGTTACTAGCATCTGGCAGTAGTGTGGTGCATCTGTTACAGTGGATGAACCCGTGTGGATGCATTAAAGTTCCCTCTGTGTTGTGCTTTCTGTGGGTTTGGATGAGTGCACAGTGATGTGTGTTGGATGTTACAGTATAACACATGATACTTAGTTGCCTTTTACTTACGAACACACCCTCCCCCTTCCCTTACTCTGGTTTAATGCAAAGGGAAGTGTCTTTCTGGAATGTTTTTTTGAATTGTGTGGAACTGTTAGTATCCTGTCAGTGCTGGAGAGTGAGAAATACTAACTTCAGACACATGTGAAACTGATCATTCTGTTTATATTGGTAAGTGGAGGAAATTGCTAATGAAAATACCCAAATGGATGAATAGTAGAAACTTCATAACTGTTTTTTTTAAGTCAAGATATCAACAAACATGCCACAATTCCTTTTTAAAAATGGTTAGCAGTCAATTTGAGCATTTGATTTTTTGGAAATTGTCATGTTATATAAATTTTCTGTGACATATATTCATTTTTTACCATAATTTTTTTATTCGAATGAGTAATGAAATTAATTTAAACTACATATGACTTGCTTTTTTTTAAAAAATTTTTTTACTTGCTTTTTTAAAAACTTCATTTTGTTACCACTAAGGTTATTTGCATGAAGAAAGTAGTTTTTCCCCATTTAAAAACATGTCTGTTAAAAAGCATTTGTGAAGTCTGGTTGCACTTAATGTTCAGAGGAGATAAGGTGAGGGCCCACAGCTCCAGGATCTTCACTGCGGCTCACCGGTGGACGGCCAGGGCTGGAGCCCCAGCCACAGCCACAGGGGTGTAGGGGACAGGAGAGCAGTGGTCTAGTCACCCAGGAACACAGGGTGAGCATGCTCAGCGGGGTGGCTTCTGCCTGCTGTGAGGAGCCCCTGACCTTCCTGGGCCTGTGGGACGTGAAGGGGAAGGTGTTTTCAGGCACAAGTGTGATGAACGGGAGCCACATGCTTGTCCGAGTCAGTCTGAGTGAGCCCTGTGCCGGCAGCTCGGTGTTCCTCCCCTGCCCCTTAGTCACGGACTCACTCTTGGTCACACCAAGCTGTGTTCAGAATTCATGCTTGCATGTGGCTTTGTGAGTGTTTTGTTCTGAAAGGCGTGAGTGTGAGGACGTGATATGTGCACAGGGACAGTGATCGAAGCAGAAGAGTCAGGTCCCTACCTTTCACCACCATGCTCGTCCCCCAGCCCCTGGTCCCTCCAGTCACTGTCCCCAGATTCTCACTGGTCTGCACAGAGCTATTTTCTGAATCTGTGAGGGGGGCCCAAAAAATGGGATTTTTTAAAAAGATTTTATTTATTTATCTTTAGAGGGGAAGGGAAGGAGAGAGGGAGAGAATATCAATGTACAGTTGCATCTCGTGGGTCCCCTGCTGGGAACTGGCCTGAAATCCAGGCATGTGCCTTGACTGGGAATTGAACCTCGATCCTCTGGTTCACAGGCCCGCGCTCAATCCACTGAGCTACACCAGCCAGGGCAAATGGGATTTATTTATAAAATGTGTACGTATTCTGACATATGTAGACTTTGGTCACCTTGAAAATCTTCTCCTTGGATGCAGTACACCTATTAAGACTTTTTCCACTGCTCAAAACAGTTTTCAAACCATCAATTTTGATGCCTTTTGGTGCGTCTGCCTTTTTTTTGTTTCTCCTCTTCCACATCAGCAAAACATTTCCCTTGGAGGACTTTTATTTCATCTGGGGAAACAAAAAAAGGTCAACTCAGTGAATAGGGAGCGTGGGGCACAGCGGTCATGCCTTTTTTGGTCAGCAGCTGCTGGAACGCAGCTGCATGTGGACAGGTGAGGTCATTGTGTCGTCAGTCACCCATCAGGAACTGGGCAAGCGTGTGGAAAGGGTCTTCCAAAAATTCACTAAGCTTGGCCACAGCGGGACGCAGCCTCACACAACACAAGCTGGTCCGCCGATCCAGATGGGGTCCGAGATCGTGCATCCAGCGAGGGAAGCCTGTCCTGTAAGGGGCCCGCCCTCCATGAGATAATTTTGGGGTCCCTCCAGATTCACTGAGGTGTGTACGTTCCTCTTGGTTCAGACACACAGCGGAGCCCATTGAACAGGTCTCCACGAGACCTGCAGGGGGCAGCTCCAGGTGCGCGCACACGTACGCCTGCTGCGTCCTGGAGAAGAGCTGGTGACGCGGAGCACGCAGGCGCACAGCTGGTGTAGCTGCCACGTCTTTGATGGCCATTAAGATGGCTTCCGTTTTGCTAATTTAAACACTTTGCAGTGCATGCGCTTGGTGGGTGCCTTCGATGTGTGGAGGTGCGGTTTCTAGAAGCTCTAGGTCAGAGCTGGGTGCACTCTGAGTCCCAGTGGGAGTCTCCAGATTGCTCTCTGAGGCTCTGTCAGTGCTTGCGAGTAGCGGCCCCTCTGCCCCTCTGCCCCTCTGCCCCTCTGCGTCCCAGCCCCAGCCCGTCCTGAGGCGTCAGGGCTGCTGCTGAGGCGGCTTCAAAAGCCCCTTTCACTGTGCGCCTCAGCATTTTTCCCCAGGTGAGTAAGGATGAACTTCTGTATGTGAAAGACATGTTTGTTTATTTCTCTATGCACTTTATACCTTTTTCCTATTGTTGAATCTCTTAAAAGGATTATTGAGTGTTTTTACATATAGTTTTTCAGTGTTGCAAATATTTATTGCTATTTTGTCACTTTTTAAACTTTGGTTATGGTATTTTTCTATGTAAAAAGTTTTAATTTTTACGTAGCCAAATTTGGCATTCTTAATTAGAGGTCGAAATAACCTAATGACAAAAAGAAACAGATCTAAGTGTGTTATCTTTCTTAGAACATCCTCTTCCTCGATATTTTTTTTTGAATACATTTTATTGATTATGCTACTACATTTGTTCCAGTTTTCCTCCTTTGCCTCCTTCTACCCGGTACCCCCCACACCAGCATTCTCTCCCCCTTGGTTCATGTCCATGCATCGTGCATGTGAGTTCTTTGCCTTCTCAATTTCCCACACTGTTCTTAACCTCCCCCTGTCTATTTTGTACCTACCATTTATAAACATTTTTATTTACTTTTAGTTTTAGAGAGAAGGAGAAAGAGGGAGAGAAACATCAATGTGTGGTTGCCTTATATGCACCCCCTACTGGGGGGACCTGGCCCACAATCCAGGCATGTGCTCTGACTGGGAATCGAACCAGCAACACTGGTTTGCAGGCTGGCACTCAATTTGCTGAGCCACACCAGGCCCTGTGTGGCTCTTAATTCCTGTGTCTTTTCCCCATTCTTCCCCCCACACTGCTGATAACCCTCCAAGTGATCACCATTTCTTTGATTCTATTTCTGCTCTGCTTGTTTGCTAAGTTTCTTACTTGCATTGAATTATTGATGTTTAGTACCACTTTACTGTTCATAGTTCTGATCTTCTTTTTCTTAGATAAGTCCCTTTAACATTTCGTATAATAAGGGCTTGGTGAAGGTGAACTCCTTTAACTTGACCTTGTCTAGGAAGCATTTTATCTGCCCTTACATTCTAAATTAAAGCTTTGCTAGGTAGAGAAATCTAGGTTGTAGGTCCTTGCCTTTAATGTCTTCAAATACTTCTTTCCAGCCCCTTCTTGCCTGCAAAGTTCCTTTTGAGAAATCAGCTGACAGTCTTATGGGCACTCCTTTGTAGGTAACTATCTCCTTTCCTCTTGCTGCTTTAAGATTCTCTCTTTATCTTTAATCTTTGGCATTTTAATTATGATGTGTCTTGGTGTGGTCCTGTTTGGGTCCAGCCTGTTTGGGACTCTCAGTGCTTCCTGGACTTGTAGGTCTATTTCCTTCACCAAATTAAGGACATTTTCTTTCATTATGTTTTCAAGTAAGTTTTCAATTTCTTGCTCTTCCTCTTCTCCTTCTGGCACCCCAGTGATTCAGATGTTTGTATGTTTGGAGATGTCCCAGAGGGTACTCATACTCTCCTCATTTTTTTAAATACTTTTTTCTTCCTGCTGTTCTGACTGAATGCTTTTTCCTTCCTTGCATTCTAAATCACTGATTTTGATTCTCAGCTTCATCCCCTCCACTGTCGGCACCCTGTGGGTTTGTCTTTATTTCACTTCATGCAACCTCGGTTTCAGCCTGGGTGTTTTTGTGGGGTTGCAGTGCCCCGTGAGTTCTCTGAGCATCCTGATCGCCAGTGCTTTGAAGTCTGCATCTGATAGGTTGCTTATCTCTGTTTCGTTTAGTTATTCTGGGGTTTGGTTCTGTTCTTTCAGTTGGGCCATGTTTCCTTGTCTCCTCGTTCTGGCAGCCTCCCCGTGTGTGTGTCTGTGTATTTGGTGGGGCTGCTTTGACTCCCAGTCTTGGTACATCTGAGAAGTTGTGTGGGGCGGAGCCTTAGGTGATTGCCAGGGCGAGACAACTCATGTCTCCGCCCTGTGGCTGTATGTAGCGGGGGGGGGGGGGCTCACAGGGGACAATGCTGCTGCCTGCCCCTTGGAGTTTTCCCCAGGGGGAAGCTGTTTCCCCACTTCTCTTTGTCCCCGTGTGCCGCTGGTGCCCTTCCAACTGATGCTGTGGTGCTGACCCCAGAGGGAGTGGGTCTGTGTGAGTTTCAAGTCATTGCGGGTGCTTTAAGAGGACCCAGTTTCTTCTGCTGCCCCAGCCATCACTGGGCTTTACAGCCAGAACTTATGGGGACTTATCTGCTGGGACCCTGGGCTGTGTGGTCTGGCCTGGGGCTGGGATCCCTCCCTTCGGAGGTGTCCCTTCCAATCTTCTCCTCTACCACACGTGGGTGTGGGACTGCCCATCCACGCCTCTGCCCCTCCTACACTTCTGGAGGAGTGTGGCCTCTTTAAGTCCTTGGTTGTCAGACTCCCACACAGCTCTGTTTTCTGATGGGTCTGCGTGATGTTTGTTTCATAGAGTAAATGTGTGTTTTGATGTAGTTGTGTATGGAGGTGACGCCTGTTTACCTGTGCCTCCACCTTGGCCAGAAGTCAGGATTAGTATATTCTCATACTGTCCATGTATTTGTCAGTGCTGTGCTGTGTATGTAAATAAACGTGAGGTTGATCAGGAGTCTGTTTCGATGTGACGACTTGGGGATACGATGTCATCTGTCTAGCCCACTCAGCCTTTCAGCACTATGTATTTCTCTGTAGCTTTGAGGTGGCAGCTGGGTCATGGGT
Source organism: Artibeus jamaicensis (assembly GCF_021234435.1). Lineage (NCBI taxonomy): Eukaryota > Metazoa > Chordata > Mammalia > Chiroptera > Phyllostomidae > Artibeus > Artibeus jamaicensis. The sequence continues at coordinate 6,025,706 of NW_026521936.1, forward strand.
CTCTTCCTAGAGACCTCTGACCCCAGTGTGTCTGGGCACGCTCAGCCTTTGTTGACCTAGGTCAGAGTGTGTCCCAGAGTGCTGTGTGTGGTGACTTAGGAGGTGTATGGAGGAGCATCTCAAATGCCTAGTGGCGTTTGCTCCAGTGTCTGGTCTGCCACGTCCCTTAGGCGCTTGTTTGTGGCAAGACCGGCCTGGGAGCTTTGTGGTGAGCCAGGTGTTCGGGCTTGTGTCAGCTTCTGGGGGCTGCCGGCTGGGCGTGCACGCACAGCGTGGGCTCTCTGTGGCCTGGCCTGTTTGCTCGGGTGGATCCCTGTGCACAGGGCCTCCTGGGCGCTGCTTCAGGTCTGCCGGTCTCTGTCCGCCACGTGGCGAAATGCCCCTGTCAGACGTCGACTGTGTCTGCTCGTGTGAGCCGCATGCAGGTGCTGGTGATTTTGAACTCGGGTCGTGCTTCTGCCTTCGTTTTCTGGCACCTGACTGCTGGGCCTGACGTGGGTCGGGGGAAAGAAACACGGTGTCATTTCTGAATGCTGCCTCATACATTCAGGCACAGAGGGTAGTCAGAGTCACCATCATTTGTCCACGTGTCCAGTGAAGACCACAGTGATGGCCCACTGGGACATGCTTCCAGTCTTGTGCCCTTAATCAGCTGTGCCGAAAACAGCAGCCAGCACGGGGCAGGTGTTGAAATCTGGTTAGGAGGCCGTCTGAGCAGAGGGAGCCCCTTGTGGGCAGAGTCCTGGTGAGAGGCTGCCACTCAGGCTTCATGTGGCAATGACAAGGCACATGCCTCCCAGACCCCGCTAAACTCTCAGGAACAGTAGGAAGGACTGCTCAGTGGCCTGAAAGCACACCCACACGGCGATGGCAACAGTGTGAGACTATGAGGACTGGGGATGGAGCCGAGGGCGCGGTGGGTGAGGTCCCGGGGAGGGCGGCCTTCTCACACAGTCCTTCGCTGTCAGTGAGCCTGCGGCCTAATAAACAAGCTCTGAGAACATGTGCTAACTCATCAGCTAGAGGAGATCTTTTAAAGTCTGCAGGCAGACTTTCATGACAAACTAATGCAGGCGCACACGTGGTATCATAGGAAAAGCAGACATGGTTCAGATCGCCACAGAGGTTCCACGTGGGGTTCAATCTGGTGTGCCCCTATACCAGAACTTGACCTTCTGGACCCACAGGCAGTCTGTAAACTGCACAAGTGCAGGACTAGTGAGGAGGGATCAGCACCCAGTCAGGCGTCAGTGCAGGTGGCGGCTTCATCCTGCAGTTCTGTGACATTGGTGCCCCTCCCCGCCCCATGCCAGAAGCAGAGGATGTTCCCTTGGCTGTTACTGCAGGAGGGTTGCCAGGTCTCTGTGGGTAAACCTTTCACCCAGAGCCACGGAATACATGCCTTGACTATGGGGAGGGAGTCGTATTTTGCATGCTGCATTCACAGAGTTAAGAGTGAGGTGCATGTGAGTGTGGTGAACGGCTACAGGCCCTTCCGCCACCCCGGAGAGACTCCTGTGCAAGACCAGTGTGCGAACGTCACTGAGTGAAAGGGCGCGTTCGGGAAGTCAGGCCTGTCTGCTTTCTGACACAAAGGTTTGTCGAACCAGATTCCCATTTTTTATTTAGTTCCCTCTACATACCAAATAACTTTTATCAAAATTTAGTTTTACTAATCATGAAAAAAATTTCTTTTGCAAATACATTTTAAAGTTTGGTAGCAATAGAGAAATGGACTTTCCACTTCCAAAAATGGAAGTTTTTGTTGGATGGTTGGCGACACCCCGGGCAGCTGTTAGAGCTGATGCAGGAGGAGGACGCGCTGCTCAGGGCACCTCACCCCCCCCCACACACACACACACCCCGGGGCTGCTCTGTCCTCACAAGCAGGGTGTCCGCTGCACTCCAGCCTCCTTCCCTGTCCTGTTTCACTTGGAGGTGTTTGTGTATAAGAAATCAGGTTTTATTCTGTAGAAACTGCCACAAAGTACTGACTTGCATCAGATCTAGGACCTCTCATTTCTCCGATTTCTCATGAAGTTGAACAGTTTGATTGGATGATCTGTAGAAATATTTTTGGGTCCAAGCATTCCATAATGTTTGTATCTCTTTGTGTTTAGGAAGAGAAGGCTTCTCTTCTACATCGAACTCAGGAAGAAAGAAGAAAGAGAGAGGTAAACACAGCTTGGGGACAGTCCGTAGATGGGCACTTTCCCACGTCTCTGAAGTCAGTCTGGGCCTCACTGTTTCATGTGTGGGTGTGTTGAGTGCGATGCATTTTGTGCACATTTATGAACACAGGCATATTGAGCTTCGGGAGCATTTCTGGATTGGTTGTCTCTGACAGCAAGCCATGCAGCCTGAAAGCAGTGGAGAGAGTGGGCAGGATGGGCCGTCTCCAGGACAGGTGGCACTCACAGAGATGCGAGGCTATGTCACCTGTCCGGCGGAGGATCGGTCTTCCTGTCTCTGCAGAGTTTAACTTCTGACTGCTTCATTTTCTGGGTTTGTTTTGTCTTTATGGAAATCTTGGTCTCTGCATCTTCAAAACGAGTAGCATGCAGGAGGTTATTTACAGATGCATGGGAAGTGTGCCTCTTAGCACACAGTAGGCTCTCAGATGTGGTGCCTGCAGTGTTTCAATGATGCTGAAGAACATGGATTTTTGCTTGGTCACTGAAGACAGTCTCGGGTCAATAAAAATTGGAATTTTCTGCTTTGAAACAAGAATGACTTTTAAAATATTTAAAGGCATTTTTAAACGTCTCACTGTGCTGGTGGGGTTGTAACATAATGTAGCCATTTGGGAAGACAGCCTGGCAGCTCCCCAGGTGCTCATTTCGCTCCTGTACTCACCCGAGAGGAGTGACAACCACTCGTCCACGCGAACGCCTGTTCAGGCACATCCACAGCAGCATGATTGCAGGGGCCCGAAGTAGAAACAGCGCACATGTCTGTCAGCTGACCGCCAGTGGGTAGCCGCAACAGGGGCACCCATGCAGTGGGTGTTCATTGGCTGTGAGAAGGACTGGAGGACTGATGGGTGATACCAGGAGGGCGAGTCTCCACACGTCATGCGCAGTGAAAGCCAGCCCTCAAACAGCCACCTGCTCTGTGACTCGTTGTCTGGGGTGGGCGGAGTAGACTGCTGCGTGTGGAAAGCGCATTCCAGGGGTTGTCAGGGCGCAGGAGGTCGGGGCGAGGTGACTGCTGGTGGGCCCAGCTGTTTGGTGAGTGGGCGTCGCGAGTGTTCTGAACTCAGGCAGGGACAACGGGCGCACAGATGTGAACGCCTGTCTGTTAGAGACGGTCGATGGCACACTCGAAAGAGGGGATTGTGTGGTGTGTGAACTATATAGCTGTAATTTCTTTTTATTGTTTTGTTTTGTTTGTTTGTTGGCTGTAATTTTGTTTAAGTCTGTGCTAACCGGATGTCATTTCCCCGACTCTCACTGGCTGCTCTCCTCCTTCAGGAAGAAAGGCGAAGGTTGAAAAATGCAATAATCATCCAGTCGTTCATTCGAGGCCATCGAGACAGAAAACAGCAAGTAAGTCTGTGTATGGCCTGAGAACGCGTTGGAAGGGCACGCGAGAGCTTGTTTTAAATAATGCCTGGGATTCTTAGAAGTGGAATTCATTTTGTGTGGTCTTTAAAAAATATTTTATTTTTAGAGAGAGGGGAAGGGAGGGAGAAAGAGCGAAACATCAGTGTGGGTTGCTTCTCATATGCCACCAACCAGGGACCCTGCCCGCAACTTAGGCATGTGCCCTGACTGGGAATCAAACTGGAAGCCCTTTAGTTCACTGGCCGGCATTCGATCCACTAAGCTCCACCAGCCAGAGTTATTTTCTATGTTTCTTGTACACGCATTTAATGAACATTTATGTTTATAACAGCATGTCCCCCAACAACTAATTTTGTTGGTTTAGATTTATGTAAAGACTTACAGGGAGGTGTGATCCTGTTTTTGTTCGTAAGTAGTCAGATAAAGACAGGCCAGACTACAGCTAGAGATCTGAGCGGGGGCGTGGCAGCAGCCAGTCCCAGTGGGGGTTGGGGGACTGCCCGGCCTTCCCGGGGCTCCGCAGCCGTGGGGTCCCCACTGTCAGCATGCCCCGCTCCCGTGACAGTGTCCTGTGGTGTGCAGACTGCGGCAGGCCCTGCCCCCGCGCTGACCCGTGGTTGCTGTGTCTGCAGTACTCCATCCAAAGAGGCGCGTTCGACCGCTGCGCTGACTCCTCGCAGTCCGGCGGCACTCTCTCTATCGCTAACGGCCCCAGTCTGACCCTGCTGGTGAGGCAGCTTCTGTTTTTTTACAAACAGAACGAAGACTCCAAACGTTTGGTGAGTGTTAACTGCATTTTCACTTGTCCATGTTGACACAATCTTCCGCTTTTAACACACACTGGACAACCTCCGAGGCCCCGTCTTCACAATCTCCCCTTAGCCAGTGGCAGCAGGACGTTCCTGTGCTGGCGGGTGGGACCTTCTTAAAAATCAGTGCAGGTTGTCAAGAGGATTGTTCATTTTTTATTGTGGAAAATTTCACATGCGAGACAAAGTAGAGTACATTTGAGTACACTAGAGTACACTCACACGTGTCTTGGGTCCACTGTGGGCCCCAGACAGTCGTGGATGGCTGCTTTCCCTCCACACCTTCCTCACCTGTGCCCTTCAGATCTGTAAATACTTCAGTAGAAATCCCTAAATTATCGGGTCTCTTTCTTCCTTTTTTTGAAATCCTCACCTGAGGACATGGTACTTGATTTTAGGGAGAGAGGAAAGGAGGAAGAGAGAGCCAGTAAAACATTGATCCGTTGACTCTTGTATGCGCCCCTACCAAGGCCAAAACCGTAACCCAGGCAGGTGCCCTGACTGGAATGCAACCCCAAGCTTCTGGTTCACCAGACAGTGCCCAGCCAGCTGAGTCACACCAGCCAGGGCCGGTACTCTTTCTTAAAACATCCAGAATATAATTGGGCTACTTTAATTTCATAGGCTTCTAGTGCCGTCCACGATGAGGAACAGTGTGTGTTAGTGGGGGGTACACACAAAAGAGAGGTGAATAATGGGTGCCAAGGACAAAGGAATACCAGGTTGCCATCGGGGTTCGGCTTCTGGCCCTGGCACTGCTTCCTGAGTGAGCTCAGCTAGACTGCAGGGAGAACTGGGCCCATGTGGAGAGGCTGACCCTGGCTTCCCCGAGGGCAGGCTCTTCCCACGTCTATCTGAGGTCTAGAAGGGTCAGGAAAGTGTTCCAGCCTGTGGTCTGCTTTCTTGCTGCACAAACGTCCCAGTTTACTGTGCTCCGATGTTAGAGATGTGAGTGGAGCGGTGTCTCCTGGGGCCTCTCTCTGTGGAGCAATGCTGCTGCCCTCTCTGGGCACCAGCAGGGCCCCTCGGGCATCGCCCTCAGCTTCCCCGGGCACAACCATGTAGCCTTGCTTCCGCAGCCCTGCTGCTAGTCCAAGGCAGGTTCTCCCGTGCAGGGTCTCAACACCGGATAGAACTGATGCGTCAGGCCTGGCTGACAGAACAGGAGTGGGCCTGAGCACTCAGTGAGCAAACAAAAGAGCAAGCACAAGCAAACACACGTGGGGCGTCTCCTGCCCAGTCTTCATGTCCCTGATGCCCCCCGCCCCCCCCAGGGGAAGTGGCGCCGCTCCTGGTAGCTTCCCAAGATGCCCTGTGCGCAACTGAGCACGTGCTGCCCCACCCTCACGCCTCCCGCATCTGCTTCAGTGGCATCACATGTCCTCTGCAAGGACAGCGTGCTGCAGCTATGTCCCTTCTGCGCACAGTCCCTTTGCAGATTGTTCCAGAGTTAATGATGGCCTTGCTTCTGCGTAGTTTTCCTGGACTCTCTCACTGAAGTCTCCCTCCACAAGGACTGCCGAATGTGCCTTGGTGCACTCCACCGTGACCGAAGAGGCCTGGCCGCCTGGCTCTGTCTCCCCAGCGGTTCCCAGGGTTGAGCCCCTACCCGCCGCGTCCCACATGGTTGGCCAGTTGCTCTCCAGGCCTTTCTCCTACGAAGGCCTCTGGCTTGGCTTCGCCATCAGGCCCTCCCCACCTCCTGTCGCAGTGCTTCCCTTCTTGACTCCCTTGTTCTGTTGGTGTGTGTCCTTTGTCCACCTCCCAGGAAAGGATGAGTGAGAAGCAAAGTTTTAGAGCTACTCATCCGAGTTTAGTATGTGGCAGAGTTGAGCCAGAGGTTCCCCGTGGTAATGCTGCACTTCTGGCCTGTGCTGGTGCGTTTGTCAGAGCTGTGACCATTTGTCCGAGGCCAGTCCAGAAGGGGCTCAGGGAGAGTGTCGGCCTGCTGCGGGTCCCCTTTATGTCACGGACAACTTGAAACCTTACACTTGATCAGTACGTTCACAACCTTATTCTGGAGTCCCTAGTGTCGCCCTACGGACGTTCACAGTGTTGAGGTGCTGCATGTCCTGTTTTCGTGTGTCGCTAGACGGCCCACGCTGTAGAGCACAGCACAGGCAGGCAGGGCGTCTCTGCATCCCAGTGGTCCCTGAGGAGTGCAGACAGGTGGCCGGGAGCCCTCGGGCTGAACGTGCGCGTGTGCAGGTTGGTGTTGGCGGGGTACAGTTACTCCACCTGGCTTAGGGCACGCTCTAACCCAGGAGACAGACATGCTCGCTGTGGTGGTTTAACTGTGACACAGTCGATGTCACTCAGGTGTGACTCTCGGAGAGAAACCCCTGGAAGATAACAGAGGAAAGGTGCTGTGGCACATTCATGACAAGCTGTATTCAGGAGGCCCTCCTCTCTCTCACTGGTTCTGAATGAGTTCTAGGAACTGAACGAGAAACACATCCACAAACAGTAAAGTGGAGGAGATTTTGGTTAGGCGTTGGGCTTTTAAAATCCCAGGTTGCAGCTGCATCCACGTACACAGGCCTCGTGGGTGCAAGTCAGGTGGGAATCTGGCCGGTACTCGCTGAGCTCGCTGAACGACAACCCTGTGCTGGGGGACAGCAGGTCTGGCCATTGGACCCGCAGCTGACCTTTCCCCAGTGGTGCTGGGCACAGCCGACAGAGTAGACGTGCAAGGTGTGCGCCCTGGTGAGCGTGTGCAGGTGAACACTGTGGAAGGGTCCCCCCACTGGCCGGGTGCACAGCGTCACCTCACGTGTTGCTGCCTGGCCTTCTACTGAGGACAGTGGGGCCAAGAGCATCTCTCCTGCCAGGGTTTTGAGGGGTTGGGGCGGTGGAGGCCCCCCACGGAAGGGCAGTACAGGCACGGGAAGGGGAGCCTGGTGCCCCGGGTGGTGTGTGACTGGCAACGAGGTCCTCCTGGAGCTGGTGTCAGACTGCTGGTGTGCCAGAGGGACAGCTTTGTCCCAGGCCTGTCTGACTGCTGGGTGAACATGGTTTCAGTGGTAGATCAGTCACTTGGCCAGAGGCCGAGAGCCATTCTGCGGAGGACAGCTGGCGGCATGGGTGGGTGTGCCATGCGTAAACCTGCCCTGGAGGACTTGCCTCCCACCATGCCCGCCTGCCTGTTCACCACCCAGGGCATGGGAGGTGTCGCCACAGTGGCGAGCCGCTGGCTGTTCCGGCCGCGGAGCTGTAACGTGTGTGTTTTGCTGTTTCAGATCTGGGTGTGTCAGAACCTCATTAAGCACAGCGCTCTGTTTGTCCAGCAGCTGGACGGATCCGACAGACTCACGTGCTTGTTCCAGATCAAGAGGCTGCTGAGCCTCTGCTGCAGGTGAGTCCCCTCGTGGTCGGCAGTGTGCATGAGCTCAGCGACCGCTCTGGACATCTGGACGAGCAGAGTGCCGTTGGTTTCAGTGTCTGATGTGGAGGGGTTTTGTCTGTCTTTGCTACTGCGGGGCATTCTGTGTGTTACAGTGTTCGCTCCTGGTGAGTCTGGCCTGGGAGGTGAAAATGGAGATTTAGACGCCACGCAGGTGGTGGGCGCCGGCACGATGGGTGGGCCGAGCTGCTGGAGTTCGAGTTTGTCATGTGAGCCTGCCACTAGGCTCCACTGTGCCTACGCGGGAGCTCGAAGTCAGCCACTTCCAGGACTTCTTGGCTTCAGTCTAGGAAATGGCACATCTAAGTCATGTGAGCTCTCAGTACCTAAATGAGTGAGCAGGTGACAGCTCTGCTGTTGTTTTAAATGGTTGTCCCCATCTGAGCAGCAGCGCAGTTTTCAAGTGAATCTGAGCCTTCACTGTCCTTCCGGCTACTTTCCCAGAAGCTGTGTGTAGTGGCGTTTACTTAGGACTGCCATCAGGACTGGGCCTCATTAACCAGTTCTTCCGAACTATGGAGCTGGTCTAGGAAGTAGAGGCCCCGACCTCTACTGGGAGGGAGAGAACCCAGAGGGCGGCGAATCCCAAGAACTCCTAGTTTCTTCTAACCCCTTTGTGTTTGGGAAATGTCTACTTTGAAAAACACGATGTATACACTGTACACTGATTTTCAGTCCGTGGGCCACCAGAACGTCTAAAACACGCCACACCTGGCTGTTCAGTCAGCGGTACTGACCTCTCTTCCCTTAGATTGTCAAGTTAAAAAGTGACAGCGGCCAGCACAACAGCTGTCTGCTGTGAATGAATCCAAATCACACCTAGTTTCTGTCAGATCAGCAAAACACCTTTTTGGGTGGGCTGCAGAGCATTAGTAACTAGTCGTGTGAGCCAAGAGTTGACAAGGGTTGGGACTCACCACCCTAGAGCAAGTGCGGGCAGACTTTTCCATAAACATCCAGACGGTGGCGTCTTAGTCCGTGGCCACCGCCACCCTCCTCTTCACACGGCCCCGGGAGGGCGCAGCGCCTCCTCTCTCTGGGGCCACCCGCTGCTTGGGTCCACGCAGCCCCAGGTCGTCCTTTCTGGGCACCTGACATGCTTCAGAAAGACAGTCACTTAGCAGGTAATTCTAGCAGATGATATATCATTATGTAATTTTTCCTTTCTTCCAACTTCTTACTTTGAAAAGTTTCTGACACCACAGAAGTTGAAAGAACACCTTTACGTTCTCAACCTGGAGTCACAGGTTCACATCTGGTCCCACCGCTTTTTCTCTGCCCTGCACATGGGGCCATTTTTCTGAAGCGTCCGAGAGGATGTTGCAGATGTTGTGCCCCAAGACCAATGACACATGGGCTCCCATGAGGCTTGTCCTTGGCGGCCACTGCGGCGCATTTGTGTGGCACAGGGCCAGGTGGCCCAGTGGCCATCAGCTGGTGCTCGGGGACCACAGGCGGTGGGCCGGGTGGTGGCACTCGCTGGAGGGATGGCCTTGGTTGGACGTGGTGGATCCCAAAGAGGGCCTGCAGCTGAGAGTGTTCACTGTGCGGTTCCTCCCACGTGAAGTGGTAGGAAACTCAAACTAGTCTACGGTGACGGGGGTGGGGGGCTGGCTGCAATAGGAGCTGGAGGGAGGGGTTGACTTGAGGGGCCCAGGGGACCAGTGAGGATGGGTTGTTGCTGTGTCATCTGTCAGGATGTGTCGTGCCTGCATCGGTGCACGTGCGTGGTCGTGTGTGAGCTCTGTGTATGGAAAGTCAATTGTAAGAAAAGACATCGTCTTTATGACTTAATGATGTGACAGCTAACCCTTCCTTCTGCCTAGGGTTTTCATGTAATTCTCTTCAGTCAAAATTACGGGTGACTTAGGGCCAGGAAGCTATGCTAGCTGTCTAGCAGAGGGGACAGGGCAGGGATGGGAAGTTTTGAAGGTGTCTTGGAAGGAGAGAGCAGGGGCCCCTTTAGAGAGGAGAGGCCACATCTGAGCTGCTCCAGGCACAGTCCCCGGGCCTCAACCACTTGCAGCCGCACCCTGGTCCTCACGCTTCCCCGCCGTGCTGCCTTGGCAGTCTCCTGCATCCCGTATCTGTGCTCCCAGTGCCCCCAGTGCCAGCTTGCCTCCTGGCTCACAGCAAGGACTTGCAATATGGGCATGGAGTTGGCTGTGCTCTTGTCTGGGTCGGACCCGTGTTCAGGGGTCTCCTGGCACGAGGACGAAGTGGCTCAGACACTCACCATAGTAGGTGCTGGTGACCCGAGGGGCCTCGGGGTGGCATGTGCCATCTGGTCAGGGTGCGAACACGTCTTCTCGTCCCCACAGGTTACTGCAGAGCTGCAACGACGACAGTTTGAATGTTGCGCTTCCCATGAGAATGCTCGAGGTGTTTTCATCCGAGAACACTTACTTGCCTGTTTTACAAGACACTGGCTCTGTGGTGTCGGTCATTGAACAGATTTTGCACTACATGATTCAGAATGGTAAGTGGGGGCGGGTGGGAGCCAGGGCCGGCCTTGTGGGGTGAGTGTGGCCGCATGCAGGTGTGGCTTCAGACTTTCTCTGAGCAGCACATGTGACTTGGCACAGATGCACTGTGCACAGCTGGGGGAGCGCCTGCTGGGGTCGCACATCCAACCTCTGTCCTCCATTGCCCCAGCCTAACCTTTGAAACGTGCTCAGACTCCTCACTTACCTGCTTCTGGTGCATCGTATAAATGAAGGGAGAACGAGTGCCGCCAGCAGTGGCCCTGGGCACACTGCTCGCATGCTGTCTGCGGGGCTGCGGCCTGGAGACGCCCGCCAGCGCCTGTCCTGCGGAAAGAAGCGTGGAGTCATTACCTTTGTTCTCAGAGGAGAAGGCCACACTGGGCTGGCCAAAAGGTCCATGTGGTTTTCCCTGTAAATACACACCTTTCGTGTTCACGGGGAACTTGATCAGTCAGGATGTTTTGAGTGCGTTGGCTGTCTTCCACATGGTAGAATGTTGATCGTTCTCTATGAATGTCTCAATTCAATTGCTGTCAACTTCACCTGGTCTGGCTGACCGTGGAGGACCATCATCCAGCAAGGAATCTCCCACATGAAACTTTGCAAACTACTTTGACACACTTGGTCAGTCATAACACCTTCTCCATACACTGCAAAAATCTTTTCTAATATTTGCATTTTTACCTTTCTTAAAATGATAAAGCATAGCATACTGAAAAAGTTGCATATTTTCTTTCATCTTCAATATAAAAATAGCTACACAAAATTTCAGTTTCGATAAGTTTTTTTTAATGCACACCAATAGGACAGCTGTCAAAATACAACCTAAGAAAATTGTTTTGAGTGAAGTTAAAGACAACTAAGTGCAACTAGGGCCGTCGTGCGGAAACAACCACATGGGCTTCTTGGACGGCCCAACACTTAGTCCATTTGATTTCCCTTCCTCGCCCAGCGTTAGAGCTTCTTCGAGAGGAGCTGTGCTGCACAGCGCGTGGTCGCCTGGGTCTGAAACACCACTGAGGATACGCCAGTGGCTCTGTTTGGAGAAGGATGGGGAGATCCGTGTGATTTTAGAACGTTTATGATAAACATAATAAAACAAAACACTTAGGACTCTGACCCCCAGTGTTCTCAGAGGCAGGAAGTCAGAGCCCTCGGGGCTTACAGGGTGTTATCATGCTAGAAATAAGTGTCCTCAGGCTCAGGCATAGAACGGACCACAGGTGCTTCTGGGAAAATCAGGAGTGAGTGGGCTTTTGTTTCCTCGCAGGGATGAAGGGATGGGCTGATCTAGGGGCCGTCTAGCCAAGTGGACCCTCAGGGCTAGAGCTGTAAAAAATAAACGGAAATCTTACACATTTCATCCTTAGTGTTTGGCTCAGGTTTTAATGAAAGAAGCGCTACTTAGCTTGATGAAAGATTAGGGAATTAAAAATAAATTGAAATTTGTGGAATTTGGTCTTTTAAATACAAATTATCACAGAACTGGTCCAGTGTGTTAATCGATGTACCAAGTATATTGATTTAAGGCTACCTGTTCAATTAGAATTTTTACTTTTCTCGTTTTCTAGACGTAAAAGGTTAACTAAAATGTGCATTAGTTCGAAATGTGTCTAGGAATTGGAAATGATTCAAAAGCTTGCCCTGAAGCTGCTGCTTCTAGCATGTTCTGTGCTGCAGCCGTTTCTGAGCTGCTTTCGGTAGGGGCTCCTGACATCCTTCGTCTGCAGAAAATCCCGAAGGCTGTCTGCTCTGGCCCCTCCTGTTAGCGGGCCTCACCTGCGGTGACGGGGCACTGTCTCACCTGCAGCAGAGCTCGACACCCTAGGCGTGCTCCGCTCAGTCTGCTTCCCGAGTACCTCTTCACGTGACTGTGAAGAGGGTGGTGACACCTTTAGAAACTGTTTTTGTACTTACCCTGTTGTGTTCCACTGCTCGTCACCGCGCATGGGGTCAGAGGTGGGCGGCTGACAGTGGGCCTCACAGCGGAGGGTGCAGCAGGCACCACGTAGTGGTCGGAACACCAGTGCGCAGCAGGTTGGGCTGTCCTCAGAAACGAAGCAGGCAGGTAGTGGCTGCTCACGGCACCAGTGGTGTGTCTGGACAGTCTTGGGGGGCTCTCAGCTGTACCCGAAGTGTCTTCTCGCCACTTTATTAGGAAGGGGCATCTGTGCCTCAGAGACCGAGCAATCTAGGTGGTTGGCATTACTGGAGTCTGCCCCCTGCACACGCAGAGCCCACTGGAGGCGTAGGGCAGTCACGCTCCTGCTGACACAGATGTTGCCCTTGAAACAGTTGGGTTCCCCAGCGCCTGTGTTGGGGTCTGTAGACAGAGACGCTCCTCTGGAGGGGTTACAAGTCCTGGAGACAAGGCTGCTGCCCCGCCTAGGTGGGTGATGGGCCTGCCCTCTGGGCCTATCAGAAGACAGAGGAGCAGGGTGACTGCAGGATTCCAGGAGCCACCTCAGGTTGGTCGCTGCATGGAGCAAGGATGGTCTACATGCTAGAGAGGACGCAGTGCCATGGGTCGGAGCACATAGGGGTATAGGAGTCCTGAGTCAGCAAAAACCTCAGAACAGTGACTTGGAGGATGCTTCAGAGATGGATTTTTAACATCCCAGCATATGGGTCTTATTTGGATCCTGACTCAAGCCAACTAGTTTAATAAAACTTACAACATGAGATGATGGGAGACTCAAACACTGACTAGATGTTTGTGGTATTAAGGAATTACTGTTAATGTATTTTAGCTCTGATAATGGGATTTTTAAGAAGTTCTGGAGACTTCCGATCAAGATGGAGACATAAGTAAACACACTTTGCCACCTTGCACAACTACAGAAAAAAATTACAACCAGACCTCAAAACAACCCCCAGAACCATCAGAACATCAAGATCTGTGGACGTCTGACATCCAAGGATTTAAAGAAGCCACATTCATCCAGATGGATAGGAGGGGCGGAGATGGGCAGAGTAGCTCAGAAACCGGGTGTCGCACCTGGAGGCAGTGGAACGGGTGGTCCCATGTTCACGTGTGGCTGACATAGACCAGGAGACACACCTTGGGAGCAGAGGGTCCCAGGTTTCAGATCCAGGAAGATAAATCCCCATAACTTCTGGCTATAAAAACCAGGGGAGTTGGGGCAGTGGAAGGAACTGCCAGATTGTTAGGAGGCTCCCCGTAAAGGGCCCACACAGACTTAGGACTTGTGCAGACCCACCCCCTCTGGATTCAGCATCAGCACAGCAGCTAGGGGGCGCCAGTCACATACAGGGAGACAGTGAAGTGACTGGAAAGAGGGTGAATGCCAGGCACAGCTCCAGAAGCCAGGCAACGGCACTGTCCCCTGAGTCCTCGCACCACATAGGTGAAGTGGGTTTCCCCACCCTGGCGATCACCTAAGCTCCACCACACACAATTTACAGGTCTGCTATTCTACAACAGACCTTCCTACTAAGACAGGGAGTCAAAGCAGCCCCACCAAATACACAGAAACACACCCAGGGAGGCTGCCAGAACGAGGAGACAAGGAAACATGGCCCAACTGAAAGAACAGAACCAAACCCCAGAATAACTAAACGAAACAGAGATAAGCAACCTATCAGATGCAGACTTCAAAGCACTGGCGATCAGGATACTCAGAGAACTCACGGGGCACTGCAACCCCACAAAAACACCCAGGCTGAAACCGAGGTTGCATGAAGTGAAATAAAGACAAACCCACAGGGCGCCGACAGTGGAGGGGATGAAGCCGAGAATCAAAATCAGTGATTTAGAATGCAAGGAAGGAAAAAGCATGCAGTCAGAACAGCAGGAAGAAAAAAGTATTTAAAAAAATGAGGAGAGTATGAGTACCCTCTGGGACATCTCCAAACATACAAACATCTGAATCACTGGGGTGCCAGAAGGAGAAGAGGAAGAGCAAGAAATTGAAAACTTACTTGAAAACATAATGAAAGAAAATGTCCTTAATTTGGTGAAGGAAATAGACCTACAAGTCCAGGAAGCACTGAGAGTCCCAAACAGGCTGGACCCAAACAGGACCACACCAAGACACATCATAATTAAAATGCCAAAGATTAAAGATAAAGAGAGAATCTTAAAGCAGCAAGAGGAAAGGAGATAGTTACCTACAAAGGAGTGCCCATAAGACTGTCAGCTGATTTCTCAAAAGGAACTTTGCAGGCAAGAAGGGGCTGGAAAGAAGTATTTGAAGACATGAGAGGGAAGGATCTACATCCAAGATTACTCTATCCAGCAAAACTCTCATTTAGAATGGAATCCAGCAAAACTCTCATTTAGAATGGAAGGGCAGATAAAGTGCTTCTCAGACAAGGTCAAGTTAAAGGAGTTCATCATCACCAAACCATTATTATGTGAAGTGTTAAAGGGACTTGTTTAGGAAAAGGAAGATCAAAACCATGAACGTTAAAATGGCAATCAGTACATAACTATCAAGAGTTGTTAAAAAAACTTTGCATACAGCCAGAACAGGAAGAGAACCATAAATAAGATCACATGGAGGGTTATCAGCGGGGAAGGGGAGAATGGGGAAGAAGGCTCAGGGACTAAGAAGCACAAGTGGTAGGTACAGAATCGATAGGCAGAGGTTAAGAATAGTCCAGGAAATGTGGAAGCTGAAGAACTTACATGTATGGCCCATGGACATGAACTAAGGGGAAGGGAGAATGATGCTGGGAGGCGGGCGCTGGGTAGAAGGGGGCAAAGGGGGGAAATTGGGACAGCTGTAATAACATCAAAATATATTTAAAAAATAAAGTTAACTTTGACAGTACATTGAGATAATGAAGTCTTGGATTTGCACCCCCGCGGGTGGGGGGACGCAGACTGGCTGTGGCTGATGATGGTGGGTGCTCGGTGACAGGTAAATGGGGTTTACTGACTGTTTCGGGCTGTTTTGTATTTGTAACATTTTTTAATAAAAACTTGAAGAATTCACTTAAACTTGGGCTGATAAGAGTTGTATAAAAAGCATTTTAAAACTGGCATGTTTTGTACCTCATTATAAGAAAAGGCACCCAATTTGTTATATGTGTGGTTTTCCTTCCCTTTAGGGTATTACAGATCTCTCTACTTGTTAATCAACAGCAGGCTTCCGTCAAGTATCGAATATTCTGATTTATCTCGAGTTCCTATTGCAAAAGCGCTGCTAGAGAATGTTCTGAAACCATTGCACTTTACTTACACCTCCTGTCCAGAAGGCGCAAGGTGAGAGCGGGGATTGCTTTGTTTTGTGATTTCACCAGCTCTGTATCTCGTGGTGACTTGGACGCAGGATGCTATCTTAAATAACAGACGTGAATGTTGAATTTTTACTTCCTTAATGCGACTTGGTTTAAAGAAAAACGTCCTTTATCCTTCTGGCCTGCACCCTAGCATAGATTCACAGTCCTGAAGACCTGCCTGCTTCCCCGCTTCCCCGTGGCCGGCAGAGAGGCAGGGACGTGGCTGAGTGTTCCCATGCGTGCAGCTCACTCCAGGTGGTCTGCCTGATGCTGGGCGCTGAGCCTCGATTGCTTCGGAAGGCTGGTTTGCAAGTTACTTCAACCGAGGATTGATGAAGAGCCTGTGTTTTCCCTTCCAGGCGGCAGGTGTTTACGGCCTTCACCGAGGAGTGTTTGGCCGCACCTTTCACCGAGCAGGTTTTCCACTTCGTGCTGCCCGCACTGGCTGATGCCCAGGCTGCTTTCCCTTTCGAGCCCTTCCTGGAGGCGCTGCTGTTGGCGGAGAGCGGGCGCTCCGAGCCCCGCGGGGCCGCGGCCTGGCTCTTCTATGTCGTCTTAACTGTTGGCGAAAGCCACCTGGGTACGAACGCCAGACCGGTCCTCCTGAGCCTGTGTGGGGCATGGCATGGGCCTGGCGGGAGGGGCAGCACACGGCAGGGTCACTGTCACCCCTGTCACCCCATCACTGTCACAGGATGGCGGTTGAGGGAGTTTCCTGGGAGGGTGCTGAGGCTGCAGGACTGTCCTGGACGGGCTTCTGTGGAGAGTGCTGACCTGTACTGGCGTCATGAGTAGACACTTGTCCTAAGGCCACACGGGCTCAGGACTTCAGTGCCAAGTAGGGGAGCAGGTGTGCGTGCGAGGTTGTCTCCCCACGTGTGCCAAACGTCAGATGCTCTGGGGTCACAGCCATTCCCTCTGCGACACCGCAGCCCATGG
Source organism: Artibeus jamaicensis (assembly GCF_021234435.1). Taxonomy (NCBI): domain Eukaryota; kingdom Metazoa; phylum Chordata; class Mammalia; order Chiroptera; family Phyllostomidae; genus Artibeus; species Artibeus jamaicensis. The sequence continues at coordinate 6,042,156 of NW_026521936.1, forward strand.
GTTGGCGTCACAGTAGGTGCCGGTCAGCCACGCCACTCCAAGTGTAAGACAGGGACGGCGGTTTTGCAGCCTGGATCACCCGTAATGAATGGCTGTCATCGACTGTTTCCCGAAGGGACCCTCTCTGAGGAAGGCCTGCTGGTGTACCTGCGTGTGCTGCAGACTTTCCTGTCCCAGCTGCCGGTGTCTCCTGCCCGTCAGAGCTGTCAGGACTCAGCCAGTGACTCCGAGGATGACAGCGCCGAGGCAGACCAGCAGAGAGGCGCGCCAGTAAGCTCTGGGCCAGCCGGGCGCTGCACCGACAGCACCATTGAGCTCCCAGTGGTCTCTCACTCTGGGTCCCTCGGTCTTAGTCCCTGAGAGATGCAGGAGGTAGTGTGTGAAGCACTACCTCTACGGCCCTCCTCCCTCCCCCCCCTTTCCCAGAGGTCTCCACCCGGTGACGAGAAGGCCACATGCATGTTTATGGGGGCACACGGCGTGGCATGGTGCCTGGTTTTAGTGCGAAATGGGGTGATTCAGTGTGTCAGGTTATTGCGAGGGACCACATCCTGGACGGGAGCCGGCCTGGTGAACGGGCCCTCCCAAGCCCTCAGCCAGGTGTCTGTTTTGAGAGAGCTCTCGGTGACTACGCTCTTCCATGTGGCTCACCCCGTCGGGATGTACAGCACAGTGGCTGTGGGCAGTAAGGTCCCGCCACCGGGTAGGCGCTGCCGCGGTTACCCTCAGAGCGCATCCTCATTCAGTCCTTATTCTGGGGTGAGGCTGGACCCCCGGCGCCACCCCCCTTCTCCAGTGCCAGCCCCTGTGAGGGGAGGTGGCTGGGTTCCTTCTTGCCTTACCTGGTGAGCACCAGGCAGCGTCTTCTGGTCATTTTTGCCAGCTCTACAGACGGCAAGTGTTAGGGTTCATTGTAAAATGAACTAGAAGCGCATTGCCATGGTTGTCTCCCATTTCTTACCCAGCATCCATTACTGTGTGTTTCCTCTGCTTCCTCTGCATGTGACTTTCTTCAGATCTTCTTCATTGTTCTTTTCCCATTACCATTTATCCCTCTGTGCCCCACTCCCTACCATGTATTTTCCAGGGGGGAAAGCCGTGCATTATACATACACACACACACACACACGTGTGTCCCTCTTCCTGACGTGGTATGCCTGTCTGCTCGCTCTCTTACACACCCGGAACGGCTTTATTAGGTTCTTGGTGATTTTGTTAGGTTACTATGGGGTCTCACCTCGGGAGGGATGCAGGGGTGAGGGGCCAGGTTTCCAGGGAAGTCAGTCCTCAGGCTGGGGTGGGGTGAGAGGGCATGGGTGCTGTCCCTTCTGTGTACAGGCAGCTCACTCGTGGGTGAGGAAGCGCCTGGGCTTGCTGCGGGGAGCGGCACTGGCCAAACCCCGACTCTGCAGCACCAGAAGCAGACTGCAGTGTGGGGTCACAAAAGAATTGGCACCCTGCAGCTGGATGTGGGCAGAGCTTTTGTTCTAGAAGATAGGTTTAAACACTCAGTGACCTTCTTAAGGATTTGTGAAATTATAGGGTGTCTGCAGTCCGCCATGTACTTGGTGTCTGTGTGAAAAAGAGGCCTTAGCAGAGACTGGGGCCTTCCCCTCTGGGGACACAGATGGGGCGCAGACTGTGACCAGGATGGCAGAGCTTGGCTCCCTTGCTGTGCTCATGCCTGTGGTGTTTCGCAGGGCGGCGGGAGGGGTGTTGGCGTCCACCGGAATTTCACTCTCCGTGCGCAGCTCGGACTGCGGTCCCAACGTTTCTTATTCTGTGCATCTTGTCCAGAGTCTAGTTTGCTGGCTGGAACGTGTGGCTTTAGTCTCTAAAACAGTGTTTTGGTTGGTAGGCGATTGTAAGTTACGTAAGTATATCACCCCGGTTCTCAAACAGTGCAGTTTTGTGTGTCTATTTGTATATACTTGTGTGCACATGCACACATCCACACATGAAAAACGTGTGTTTTTGATTAATGCCCCAAATCAGTAAACTCTGTGGAGCATTAGCTCAGGTTGTATTCAGTGAATCAGATCTTCTAGAGAATTAAGATATAAAATAACAGGTTTATGTATTTCATTTAATTGTTTTTAAATGTTCTGTAATAACCTACTCTGCTTAAACGATCACTCAAGACAATTTGCAGTGGAAGTTCTTCAATGATGATGTGTTCTCACAGACACGTTTTGTGCGGGGCGCTCTAAAAATAGGGGACAAGCTTCTGTCAAAGTGGGGACACTGCAGACACTGTCCATGTGGGAGCACACTGGACACAACTGCTGCCCACTCTAGCTCTCAGGTTTCTGTGGGGGATGCTGTGCTGTGGCCTGGGGAATTTGGGGTGATGCCTGCCCTGTGCTTTGGCCGGAGGAAAAATGAGACCCTCCGTGAGTGTGGTGGAGAGGCGGGCCCCCACAGACCACCCCTAACCCACAGCCACTCCCGGTGTGTTTCAGGCGGACGGACGACTGTCGTTGCCCTACATAGCGGAGGAGTGTCTGAGGAAGCTGGACACGAAGCAGCAGACGAACGCGCTGCTCAGCCTGGTGTGGCGGGACTCGGCCGGCGAGGAGGCCTTCACGCTGATGGCTTGCATCTGCCACACGCTTCTGGTGCAGCAGCGCATGATGGTGCCCCGAGTCAGGCACGTGCCCGGGCCGGGGTCCCTGTCCCCGTCTGTGCCCTGCTCTCAGTCTGGGTCTGTGGGGCAGGACCCGGGGCTGCTTCTGCCTGAGCATTTTGTGGAGAATGAGTCAGGTTTCTCTCCCGAACCTGCGAGCCCCACAGGGGCCCCACCCCACCCCACCCGTGAGCTCTGAGGTGCCCTGAGACGTGGGAGCAGGCGGAGGTGGCCAGCCTCTGCTGTGTCTCAGGCACAGAAGGGTTTGAAGCCAGGCGGGTGCCTGCGGCGACAGAGCTGATGGTGGCGTGTCGTTCTAGGCCTGTTCCCGCTGCTCCTTCATCGGAGCACCTGGGCCGCTTACCCTGCCTGTCCCCAATTGTGGTTTGCAAACACTCCAGATAAGTTTTGAGAGGAACAAAACAAGTGAAAATGGCTAGTTCGTGCTCAGGTACCTGGCGTCATCTTCAGCTTTTTTCCCTCTATTTTAAGTAACAGTTTAGCAGTTTCTTAGGAGTTTCACAGAAAAAATACGTAATAGAGCATAGCGGATGGGTGGAGGAGGGGCTGCCGGATGGCCCTGGTGGCGGGGGCTGCACTGTGCTCGGTGACTGAGGCTGCTTCTGAGAGCTACTCGCCCACAGGGTGGTGAGGGCTGCTGCTTTGTCCTCTGATATGAGCTGTGGGGGGACCTCATTGGCAGAAGCTGCCTTGTCACTATGAAGGCGGACCTCACGAGGTGCCTTCCAGGCCACTGGTGTTCATCACCACGAAGGAGGTCAGGCATCGAGGCAGAGATCCTCCCAGGTGGGGAGCTCTCAGGCTACTGGGTGAGAGTGGGCTGGGGACCCAGGGGGCACCCGGGCCCTGGTCCCTGCTGTGGGCGGTGGCCACCTGCTCCGGGCTGCTGGGCCCGGCTTCTGCATGGCTTCCCCCACGGCCGGTGTGCGAGCCCAGCATCTAAGCCTGGCGTCTGCTCCCTGCAGGATGGGCTCCAGAGGCAGTGAGCAACATCAGGGTTTAGGGTCCAGAGTGTGTTTTCAGGGGTCACGACATAGCAGATAGGCCTCCCTCAGTGGTTAAGGGGTTCTGACTGCTTCCAAATCTTCAGAAAAGGTGGTTGAAACAGAGTTAGGTGGCCCTGGGCTGGTGCCTCGCCCTGTGGTCCCCCCAGGCTCTGTCCAGCCCCTTACAATTCCGGTGGGGCTTTGCAGTGTGTTCTGTTCCACGTGGACTGTCAGGCTGTGTGAAGGGACACGGAGCAGTTTCCAAGGCACTTGTTCAAGTAAAGGAAGGAGAGAAAAAGAATAGAGAACAGTGAACGGGAGCCCCTCCCCCGTCAGGAGGGGGAGGAGTAAGAAGGAGTAGCGGTTACTGTTCACGCTGCTCTGCTCACAGCTTCGCTCTTTCACTGGAAGGCCTACCTGTCCGTCTGTGGGGATGCCCCCAGGCCGCCAGCAGCTCGCTGCTCAGCCCTGGACCCCTGGCCCCTCCACAGACCTCGTGCTGGTGACTCTGCCCTGACTCTGGGCTTCTCCTCGGCTTCCTGCACAGGTCTTCTCCATCTCTGTCAGACTTCCCCTTCTGCTCCCTTTCCTATGCCTTCCTTCCCTGCAGGCGCTCTGGGCAGTGTCACTCGTACCAGGGGCTCTGGCCCTTGTCTGGTGCTCCGCACCTAGCCCAGTGGCTGCAGCGCCTGTCCTCAGATCCTGTGTGCTGCCTGGGCCTGGCAGGCCTCTTTCCCCGAGTCAGGGTCCTGCTGGGCCATCTTCTGGGAAGTCGCTGGTGAACCAGGGCTGCTGCACTCCAGTTAGACTAGAGTGCACACCCTGTTCCTTGGTTCCGCTCGCCACGTCCTGCCAGCCGGGTGGTCCCCCAGCCCAAGTTGTTCCACCTGCCCTTGGGCACCAGACGGGGAGTGCTGCACTGTGTGTCATGGTTTGCCAGACCGGAGTGTCACACTGTCACCCTGTCTTGCTTCAACGTTGCCCAGGCATCCCCCTGGCACTCGGACATTCACGCGCCTCAGCTCCCTGGCACTGGGGTGTCTCTCTCATGTGACGTGTGGCCGTGGAGCACTGGGGCCTCCTGGATCCCAGGTGCCACCCCCTGCCTCTCTCCTTCCTCCTGCTCTAGTCTCCATCCAAGACGCGCTGCCCCTTCTCAGCCAAGCAGTCTGTAGGTTCGTGTCACAGCCACTGCCTTCCTGAGTCTGGGGGCCGAGGCTTCTCCTCGCAGCCCTCGTGCAGTGCCCACTGTGGGGGAGGTGCTCTCTTGCAGAGTGCGGCTCTGAAGGGGTGGCATTCTCATCCAGGGGGCCAGGTAGGTGGGCCTGCTCTTCGAGGCTTGGCTCTCTCGTTCTGGCATCTGAAAACTTTGAAGCTGAACTTGAAAGGTAGTGTTTCAGGGGTCAGAGTGGTTGACGGTATCATTCGCCTACAGTCTCCAGCTTTATCACAATGAGCGCTTGATTTTTCCACCAGAATGCAGGTGGATTCCAGTACAGTGTGCTGCAGGGTTATTTCTAAATGTTCATGTTTTTGTAAACAAGGTTTACAGTGTTTTAGAAAAATACTGAGGAGGTAGCTAACTACAGAGAGGAACATTTGGATTTTTGTCTGTGGTTTTGTTTGCTTTTATTATCAATGATGTGTCTGGTATAACCAGGAGGTTTAATATGCTGCCGATTTGTGTTGAAACGGGCATTCTCTCGCCCTGGTCGGTGTGGCTCGGTTGGTTGGAGCATCAGCCTGTAAACCAAAAGGCTGTGGGTTCGATCTCCAACCAGCGTACATACCTGGTTTGCACTCTGATCCCCGGTCAGGGTGTGTCCCGGAGACAACCGGTGATGCTTCTCTGTCGTCCGTGCTTCCCCTTCTCCAACCCCCATCCTCTCGCTCTCTGAAAAGCAATGAGAAAATGTCCTCGAGGATAAAATTTTTTAATGTTCCCACACACAGCAGTGCCACCACCAAGTCTGTGTTGAGGTTTGTGCAGAGGAGGAGCTGGCAGTCGCTGGGGCGCAAGCCCAGGGTGCAGCGGGAGCTGCCCCAGCACCCTCAGCACCGTCCCTGGTGCTGAGTTTTCAGACCTCCCAGAACTTTGCAAATGTGGGTGACTAGTTGTTTCCTAGGAAATGCAGGGGATCCCGAGAAAGGCCTATGTGAGGGCTGTCGGCAGCTTCTGCAGTTGGCGTGTGTGAAACCCAGTGTTTGGAACTAGCAGGGGAAGGCGGCCGTGGGAACTCTCCAGAGGCTAGGGCTGCCTCCCCGTTGGCTGACCCCACAGCCCAGGCACAGGCCCGTCCCCAGGAGGCCCCGGAAGGACGCTGGCTGCAGAGGCCGGGTCCTGGGCCCCAGGTGCTCCTGGAGCTCAGCCCTGTGTCTAAAGCCTCGCTTCCCGTCCCGGTCCGAGTTGGCAGAGAAAAAGGCTTGTCAGGAGTGAGTGGCCTCCAGCTGAGATGTGTCTTACGGTTCTTATTGTCATGAAGGGAGTTTAGAATTTGCTTGTCCTCTCATGTGGTGGTGTGAGTGCTGCTTTCACTGGCAGAGTGGTCGTGGCAGCAGGGCGGCCTCCAGTAGCTGGTGGGTGCCCGAGACCCCTTCTGTGCGGAGGGTGTCTCAGCATGCCTTGCTGGGCCCCACCCAGGCGGCCTGCAGGAGGACTGGCTTCTCCACTGCCTCGGTCATGTTCCTTGGTGGTCCTTGCAGGCAGTGGCCTGGTCATGGCCAGTCAGCCCACAGGGCAGCTCGTCACCAGTCCTGGCAACTTGTGTGCAGGTTCAGCGCCTCATTTATGGTCTCCTGAGCAACTCACTTAGGGAGTGTTGTGTTTCCGAGCACAGCTTGGGGAGTGGGCCCACTGCAGTGGCCTCCTGGGTGTGGGTCGGTATCAGCCATCCCTGTGAGAAGGCATGCTGGAGGGTGTGGGGGTGCCATGTCCTCATCCACAGGCCCCCACGTGAGCGAGCGTGTGTGCCCGGCCTTCGCTCACTTCCCCCCCAGGTCAGCGGGGCGGGCGTTGCCAGTGCTCTGTCGCCTGGGTGGTTGCTGCAGGAGCTCGGAGCAGGTGCGCCTGTGGCGCTGTGTGAGTCCTCAGACTTTCCAGGTGCTGGACCTTAGTGTCTATGTTTAACACAACTTGAAGAAATATGGATGTCAGTAAAATTATGTTAGATAACACATTTTTAAGAGAATCTCTCAAGAGAGAGGAGGCAAGAAATGTTAGCTTCTAGAACTCTCGTGTGAAAGTTCATATTTTTCATGCATTTTTTTTCTCATTCTGTTTCCTGTGTAGCTGTTTGCCACCCTCCTAGCGTGTAAAACCTGGGAAAGGCAGGGAACCCACACTGGAGCCCACTCCCATGTGTGGTGAGCAGGGTCCCTCCCCGTAGGCTTTCGGGAGGGGCTTGCCTGCCACCCACCACAGGGCACCAGGGTTCTCTGTGACGGGGCTTGTTTCATTTGTCTCCTGTAACTTGCTGCATCATTTGTTACATTTTAAAATTATTCCAGTGACTTTAAGAAGTTTTTTCAGCCTGGTTTTGAGACCTGCCCAGTTGGAGCTTGTGGGTTGTGTGCTGTTGTTGCTACTTTGTCCCAGTGTGTGCATGGGGCGGACACACACTCCACACAGAGCCGCCCCTCACGAGTCAGAGCCAGGGAGGCCTTGGAATTGAAGCAGTTCAGCCTCTTCTTTTGCCGTGGAAACGGCGCGCCTGGCCTTTGAAGAGCGGGGCAGCTGGGTGACCTCGCAGGTTCTCCCCAGCCTAAGGCTTTGTGGCTGTTGTAGGGGATTTAAAGCAGGAGAGGTCAAGGCCTGTTGGACCCTGCCCCCCTCCCTCCCTGGCCCTGGCCCCGACCCTGACCCGCTGCGCCTCAGCCTCCCCAACTCCTGCGCTTCTGAAGATGCCCGCCACGCACCGCTCCTCTGAGGGCGGCACTGGGACTTCAGAGTGCAGGGTGGCGCAGGGGGCTGACCGGAAGGGAGGCTTGCTGTTCCCTGGTCCCCCTGTGGAAGTGGTATTCTACAGAAGTGTTTTCAACCTTCAGAACATCTTTTATAGAGTTAAAGTAGTTTGTAGATTTTATTTGACGATAAGGTCATTTGTATGTGCGTGTTCCAGAATCGTGACTCAAGTCGGATGCTGAGTGGTACAGGTTTTGAGGGCGCGTGTCAGTGGTGGCAGCGTTGGCAGCGTTGGCAGCACCTCCGTCGCAGTGCGTGGACGGAGTGCGTGGACAGAGGTCCTGCAGCACCTCCTCGGGGGGAGGGGTTCTCCTCTTGCTCCTGGGAGCACTCTGGCCGGCGCCAGGCCCGCACACCGTGGCGGGCGGCGGGTGTTGGTGGTGCAGGTGCAGACGTCTCCCACACGGCACGTGTCCTCGGCGAAGCGCACTTTTGAAGCGATGTGTTGAACGAGTGTTTGCTGACTCTTATCTCCCCTTCCTTTTTAGGCTTCTCTACAGCTTAGCCTTTAATGCCAGGTTTCTGAGGCACCTTTGGGTTCTCATATCGTCAATGACCACACGGATGATCACAGGGTATGTGGTGCACGCGGACTTATAAATTGAGCTTAAGGACGGGGGACTTGGCGACCTCGTTGAAAACCCTGTAAGGTATTCTTCAGCACTGTTCCTCCCGGTTACTTCCTGTGGGGAGTTGCATTTACACGGCCTCCATGTCACAGGGGGGAAACCACTGCCCGTCTTACGGGTGTTTGTATGTGATACTAGGAGTGTGGCTTTATCTGAGGGTGAACTTGTTTCTAAAATTCTAGTCATTTTGGGAAATGGCAGACCTGGAAATTCCTTCGTTCCACATGACTTTCCTTTGTTTTTGATAAAGAAAATGTAGATTCGAAGCAAATTTAAGACAGCACACAGCAGTAACAGATATCAAATATTGTAGAAGTGGGTTGTTTAAAACTTTGTGCTAAAATAATTTGATCTTTCTTATCTGAATCACTGAAACGTAAAGGCGAGAGCCTTTACTGCACTAGTTTTAGTCGAGTGGTAAGCAGAGAACTGAGTACCCGTGGTGAGTGCCCTCAGCCCATTTCCATGTCGCCTGTCCCCTCTGGCGGAGTCTGAACTGACCCCGCACACTGTCACACAGAAAGGCCGTGTGCGACTCAGCTGACTGCGGACTAAGCCTGAGAACGCAGCTGTGAGTGCAGCTCATGCTCGAGAAACCACTGTGCCACGGCGGGGCCGTCCGCCAGGAGCCCGCCCAGCTGGGACCAGGAGGCTTGGCTCGGTTTTAGGGCAAGACTTTGGAAAGAAGAATTTCTTTTTGGTTTTTGGCTTTTTTCTTTTTGGGAGACAAGAAGTTGAAAAGCCGTTTTGGTGGGTGAGGGTGGGGTCTGCAGTGAGAGTGGGTGTGCAGCGTGTCGGGCGGTGCAGGAAGTCCAGGCACCTCGAACTCTGGGCGTGGGGTGCTGAGGAGGAGGCCCGGGTCTGTGCCTGAGCGTCGGTGACGGCCTGCCCTACGGGGGGCGCTGTGTCCAGGTCAGCTGCGCAGGCCACTCTTACTGCTGGGGTCTGCTGTTCATACAGCATGGCTCTGGGGTCCTGGGCTGGCTGAAAGGTCCGCAGCGTTTCTCCGCCTGTGACTCCGGTGGCACTTAGCTGTCCTCCATGTCATCTGGAGCAGTCCGGTTAGACTGCTGTGGTGGCTGTCCTATCGGCACACTTTGTTAAAAAACCTAACCAGAACTCAAGAAGGGTTGTACAGCCCTTTTAATGTTGAAGCTGGAAGAAAACATGCAGCGTTTTTATTTCAAGAAAGCCAGAAATGCAGAAAAAGATTCATGCAGTGTATGGAGAAGGTGCAGTGACTGAGTGGACATGTCCAGAGAGGTTTGCAGAGTTTCTTGGTACAGGGCAGAATCTGTCCAAATAACCTTTTGCTGTGGGGTGTGTCATGGACTGGAAGGTGTTTAGCAGCACCCTGGCCTCTCCCCACTAGAAGCCAGTAGTGGGAGGCAACCGACACGCTCAGAATATCCAAATCAGTGAAGTTGTTGGTGAAAACGAAAAGTGTGTCTTTTATCTTTTGGAAAACTAAATGGACCTTTTGGCCAGCCCACTACTTTCAGGGAGTGAGGAGCGGGGGTTCTAATGACACCACTGCCACTGAGGAGCCCCCGGCAGCCCCTGGGGCAAGGACCCAGGAGAGGCCTGGGGGTCTTCTTTGCTGCCCTTCGTCTTCAAGGGAGGGGGGCTTCAGGCTGTGTTGTGCTTTTGGTGCCAGCCTGGGCTTTCCCAGGGGACAGTTTCTTTAAGGCAGGTGCAGGCTGGGGACCCTTGGGACAGGAATTAGCAGCAGAGCCTGACTGTCTGTGTGTTCGTGACGCTGCCTCGTGCTGAGGAAGCGGAGTCACTGCACGGGAGAGACTCTTTTTAAAAGCTCACTACTTTTAAAAAGCCAGTGTGAGGATTTGAGTTTCATTTCCCATGTTTAACTTATTAAAACAAAGTCCCACAAAGAACTTAGAGTGTATTAACCCTGACGTGTGTCCTCATTAACTGTTGGGACAGAAGGCTTAGTTAGTCTCTAAGTGGCGCTGAGTCTGACTTGGAGACGTGCATGGCTGAGACCTCCGAGCTGTGCTTGGCTGACGGGCAGCCGGAGGCGGGGGCTGAGAGCACGGGCTCTGGTCCCACCCGGGCCTGGGATGCGGGGGCAGGTGGAGGCACACGGGGCCAGGTGGTCTCTGCCTCCCACCAGGCGCCCAAGGGAGGGCCTTTGCTGCAGTGGCAAGCTGCATGGTCCTCTGGCCCCGAGGCTGGCTGAGTCCTGGCTGGGCTCCCCTCAGCAGGGTGGCTGCCCTGTGTGCCCGTCCCCCGTGTCTTTCCACGTCGGCACCAGCAGTGGGGAGGACTCTCAGCAGGTGGAGTAGGAAGTGCTCTTAAGACTCTTGAGGCAGGAGCCTGTTCAGTAGGAGCGTCTACAGGTGGAAGAGAGGCTCTTTGGTGGGGGGGAGTGGGATTGAGGGCGCAGCCTGCAGCCCCATGCAGAGGGCGAGCCCGAGCCCAAGGCCACACCAGTGTCCTTACCGGCCAACTCTCTTGTGATCGCCAGTGTCTTGCTGTTGCAGTCCACAGTGGCTTCTTCCTGGCTCGCACGTCTGTGGGGCTGGCCTGTGTCTAGAGCACTGTTTGAGCCAGTGTCTGTGGCAGAGAGCGCGGTCAGCAGGACTCGAGAGAAGCTTCATTCTGTCCTGGCTGCCTGAGGACACAGGCACGCAGCTGGCCCTTCTTTCCGGTCACACTTTCTGTCATTAGGAAAAAACCACCCTTTCCTGGGCTCCCCGACAGGGAGTAAGGACGGTGAACAGAAGGGTCGTCCGTCTTTGTAGGGAGCCCCTCTGAGAGTGGCATGCGTGACGGCAGATGCGTGGGTGACTTGCGGTGAGGGGCAGGGGGGCCGCAGTGACGTTGGTGAGTGTGAGGATGATGAGGAAGGAGGTGGTGGGGAGTTTTGAGTACGAGGAGTATCGACTGCAGTAACAACTGAAGCAGGTGTGTCGCTTTTCTACATTCAGGGTTTTTTTTTTTTTATCCTCACCAAAGGACATGCTTACTGATGTTGGAGAGAGGGGAAGGGAGGGAGAGAAACATCGATCGGCTGCCTCTTGAATGCGCCCCGACTGGGGACCAAACCTGCAGCCCAGGCCTGTGCCCTCGCAGAAATGGAAGCTGGGACCGTTTGGTGTATGGAACGGTGCTCCAACCCACTGAGCCATGCCAGCCAGGGCTCAGGAAATGTTTTTATGTGTTTCACCTGGTTAACTCAACCTCTACCATGTTCCCTTAAGTGTTCATTTGTTCATCACTATCAGTTATTTTTGCAGTTATGCATTTGGTGGCAAAGCAACTAAAAGATACAAACTTTATTTTTACTGATAGCAACAAAACCGAGGACGGATGTTAAGATCCTGCCTTCCATCTGTTAGCGGCACATGACCCTGGGTGGCCCAGTGGGCTCAGGGGACAGGACCCTGTGGGTGAAGGGTTCACTGCTGGGCGGTGAGGCTGCCCCCTGCCCCTGTTCTGCGCACACACAGCCTCTTCCGTCCCCCTGGCTTTGTCCATGAGGTGGGACAGTTGTCCTGTGTCCTTTTCAGCATCCTCACCGTGGTCCTGTTTTGGACCAGTCCCTTTGGTTGGTGAGACCATCAAGCACAGGGTTCAGTGTTGTGGCCACATGTGGGGGTTGGCATGTCTAGGACAGGGCAATGGCTAGAGTGTTTCTTCTCCTGGGGACAGCACTCACCTGGGTCCCCGTCCTCAGCCCTGCTGACTTGGTGCAGCCCCTCAGATGTGCACCGTGGAGACCCGGAAGCTCCAGGGCCTAGGCCCAGCTCCACCAAGCCCCTGGGAATAACCAGTCATCTGCTGGGCCTTGCCTCCTGCCCTGCTCTCCCACAGACCTGTGGGCCGCCTGGGGTGGCTGGCTGGTTGTGTCCTGAGTCCTGGTCACGACTCATCTAACGTGTGCCTGCCTTTGGTTTGTGGAGATATGTTGCAGGTGCCCACAGGTGTAGCTGGACATGCTCTGGGGGGCCGTGGAGCCTGGTAGTCTGGGAAGAGGCATGTCAGCTCCAAGTTCAGTAACACGAGGCGCCACATTTAACCATGAGACAAAGGGGCTGGGGTGGTGGTGGGAGAAATGAGTGTAGCCCATGCCAGCTCTTTCTGGGTAAGGAGCCCCCGAGGTGCTCTCAGGACCACTCACCTTAGGCTGCGCTGCTCTGGGTGGCCCGCGGCACCTGGCACACCCTGTCCCAGGGGCAGCTACAGAGCCCTGGGACAGGAGCTGGGCTCCTAGAAGCAAGGCCCAGAGCAGAGGGAGGAGTCCCGATTCCTGAGCTCCTGCCGGGGTCAACAGACCCCTGTTGGAATGTCCCCGAGTGCTGAGCAGCTGGTAAACTTCCCAGGACCAGAGCGCTCGGCCACTGTGCAAAGTGTTACACAGGAAGGGGGGCTTTGACCATGGAAGCAAAGTGTGCATCCACGAGAGTGGTGTGACTGACGCCGCTGTCCTCTGAGGGTGTCCTCAGGCCAGGGCTCACGCCACAGAATTTAGGATGGGGGGGCAGACTGGCGGGCTGGCTGCTGGGCTGCCGGGTTTCTGTGCACTGTTCATCGACCAGTGCTGATGGGAGGCCTGCCCCTGCCCTCGGAGCAGACGCTGTGCTCCTGGAAGCGCTCGTTTCCCCGGGTCTGTCTGTGTGATGCCCTGTCTCCTGTCCCTTCTGCCCAGGTCCGCGGTGCCGCTGCTCCAGGTGATCTCGAGGGGCTCGCCCATGTCCCTCGAAGACTCCGGCCGCATCATCCCACTCTTCTACCTGTTCAGCTCCCTGTTCAGTCACTCGCTGATTTCCATCCACGATAACGAGTTCTTCGGTGACCCCATTGAAGGTGAGGCTTTTACGGGCCCTTCTGTCGCCAGCCCTTGGCCTCTCCTCCTGGGGGATGGGAGAAACTTTTGTCCTCTTTGGTGCCCTGGGACCAAACTGAGATGGGGCGGGGCTGTTTTCCAGTCGCTGGTCAGAGGCCGTCCTCCCTCATGCCTTTCACCCTGGAAGAGCTGGTGGTGCTGTCGCGGTGCCTCCGGGACGCCTGCCTGGGCATCATCAAGCTGGCCTACCCGGAGACGAGGCCCGAGGTGCGGGAGGAGTACGCCACCGCCTTCCAGAGCGTCGGGGCGCGCTCGAGCGCCGAGGTGCAGCGGTGCGTCCAGACGGAGCAGAAGCGCTGGGTCCAGCTGTTCAAGGTTTGGGCGTGGGCTCTTCTCACAGACCTGCGGGTTGGGGCCGTGATTCGGTGTGCACTGTGGTTTTCTCTCCTTCTCTCTCACTTTTTTCCACTTTAGATGTCATCTAGGGGTCTGTGGGGGTTTTGTTTTTTGTTTGTTTTTTTTTTACTTTTTAAATACAATTCTGTTTGTTGGGGTGATATATTGTAATAAGTTGACATAGGTTTCAAGAGTGTGTTTCTGTGGCACGTGGTCTGTATGTTGCATGTGGGCTTAGCACCCACAGCCAGGTCACCTTCTGTCCCCACATCTCTCCCCCTTTACCCTTCTCTACCCCCGACACCTGCCTTCCTTGAAAACCCCGTTTTTGCTGAACGCATCTGTTAGAAACTGCCCATAGTGCTTCTAGTGATATGAAGTGCAGATGAGGTTTTTAATGTTTCTGTTTTTCACTGCAAGATCTCTTACAGATTTTATTTCTTTAGTCTTACAAGAAATTAACATAGGAGGAGTAAGGTTATCAATTTCATGACACTGGAATATGAATGATTTCAAAAGAGCCTCATCTGCGACCACACAGAAAGGGCAGTTGGGAGTTACCGGGGCTGCAGTGTTGGCAGGAAACCACCTCCACGGAGGGAGACTAGCTATCGGGGCAGAAAAAAGGAAGAGAAAAGGGCGCTTGACTTCCCGTGAAATTTCTGCGGCAAACACACCCAGTCAGCTAAAATTGCTCGTTAAAGGGGTGAGAGCAGGAGAAGTGCATTTTCCAAATTGAGCGCTAGATTTACTGTCCAGGGAAGACTGGCGACCTCTCGCGCACTAATGTTCCCAGCGAGTCATCAGCTGTCCCTTCAGGTCTTTTATCACCGCTGTTGTCACGCTATCTATTTAATTGAAAGAAGTTAATTGAATGAAAATGATCAACTAAGCTTGTATTAATATTGCTAATGGAACTTTCTTCTTGGCCATGTTTGGAGAAAGATGTCAAGCCAGACTTTAGGAAAGGCCCATTAATGCTTGCACTTAACCTGATGGGCTAATTAAGGACTGCTTACTCATCCGAGGGGCGCAGCAGGCTCTGCGCGGCCCCTTCCGCTGGCCTCACAGCACATTCCACTTACGGCGAGGCATTACAAGCCGTGGGGCCAACGGGTACTGCTTTGATTGCGCGGAGCAGTCCTCATGCACCATTGAACTTGCGATCTGTGCCCACGGGCGTGAGATGTGTTTGCAGTGCACCTTCATCACCCATCTCCAGGTTCCTAAGTAGATACGGGAGGTCACATGGTTAGCCCTTGATGTATCCTTTCTTAAGGATTGACGGTTTTTTGACTATTCTAAGTTAAAAATAAGCTATCGACTCATCGAAAACCTGTAATTCTTATGTAAACTTTCCTGGATACGCATATTATGGTGGCATATGTATTTTCTTTAAGTGTTTAATTAAACTCTGGGGCCTTTGTTATTAATAAAGTGTTCCATTCTGTAGATAACAAGTACCGTGTGCAGTGCCAGGTGATTTTATCGTTTTACAGCACCTACTGAGAATTTAATAATTTTCATCTGACAGGCTTATCTTCTGGGCCTGGAATTCTCTGAGTTTAATAACGCTATAGATTTACTCCTGGCCCTATTTTATTTTGCTTAAGCATTGACTGGAAATTTTGTAATGAATTTCTTTCTTATCCCTCAAAATGGCTCATTATCACTTTATAGGGATTGAAGGTTTTGAGAATGAGGGTGAGAGTTCACTACTTTGGTAAAGGATTAATTTGGGTTTGAAATTAGTCATTACAAAGACCTTCTGAGTGGAGAACAGTTGTTTGAAGACAGTTTTTTTGAACAGCATCTCTGTCCTGTGGGAAGTCATTTATGCCACCTGTTCACTGAGCCAAGGCCTGACCATGGCCGCAAGGGACAGCCTCTGTGAGCAGGAAAGGGCCCGGCTGCTCCCAGGGTCCCTGTGTAGAGGGCGGTCTGTGATGTGCAGTGTGGGGAGTGTGCCCCAGGGTCCCTGTGTAGAGGGCGGTCTGTGATGTGCAGTGTGGGGAGTGTGCCCCAGGGGCACTGTGTCCAGACAGCGTTCTGAGAGCTCGGCGTGTGCTGGTCGCTGTAATGCCATGACGATGCTGGGACTCTCCTGTGCCACAGGTGAGGCCACGTGGTGGTGGGTGGGAAGAACCAGAGCAGACTGGCAGCACTTTTTTACAGTATGTTTTATTAATTATGCTACTACAGCTGTCCCAGGTTTTCCCCCTTTGCCCACCTCCCCCTTAGTTCATGTCCATTGGGTCTTGCATGTAAGTTCATTGGCTTCTCTATTTCCTACACTATTCTCTTTTTTTATGGTTTATTTATTTATTTATTTATTTATTTTTAGAGAGAGGGGAAGGGAAGGAGAAAGAGAGGGAGAGAAACATCAGTGTGTGGTTGCCTTTCATGTGTCCCCTACTGGGGACCTGGCCTGCAACCCAGGGATGTGCCCTGACTGGAACATTGAACCAGCAACCCTTTGCTTCACAGGCCCGTGCTCAATCCACTGAGCTACACGAGCCAGGGCTTCCTACACTATTCTTAACTTCTGCCTGTCTACTTTCTATCTACCCTTTATGCTTTTTATTCCCCATACCTTCACCCCCATTCTCCCTCCCTCTCTCCATCCCCACTGATAACCCTCCATGTGATCTCCATTTCTGTGATTCTGTTCCCATTCTAGTTGTTTGCTTTGTTTTTTTTTTAATATTTTATTATTTATTTTCAGAGAGAGGGGAAGGGAAGGGGAAAGAGAGGGAGAGAAACATCAGTGTGTGGTTGCCTCTCATGTGTTCCCCACTGGGAACTGGCCTGCAACCCAGGCATGTGCCCTGACTAGGAACCGAACCTCGATTGCATGGTTCACAGGCCCACGCTCAATTAACTGAGCTACACCAGCCAGGGCATGCTTTGGTTTTTGTTTGTTTGTTTTTTTAGGTTCAGTTGTTGATAGCTGTGAGTTTGTTGTCATTTTACAGTTCATAGTTTTGATATTCTGGAAGCCACACTTGTCTGGATGAATGTGGATCTTTAAACTTAACCTTGATTGTTGGACTTCCACACAGTTTGATTATATATATATATGGCAGTTCTGAGTGTTTTTTGAGGTTAGTTGTGATCCTTCTATGGTTGTGCAAGGAGGTGACGTGTGTCTGCCTATGCCTCCCTCTTGACTGGAAGCCCATTAGCCTTTTTTCTCTGTAGCAGTGTCAGCTTGGAGTTGCAGACTGCAAGGTGGAGTCTGTCTTCCGCTGACCTGGCGGGGCTGCGTGATGGGGCCTGGCTCCCTGGACCGCCAGCTGCTCTCATTCTCAACCCTGCACTGTCCTCTTGAGCCAGTTTCTGGGAGAGGCTGCTGGCTGGCCCCAGAGTGGAATTTCAGGTGGAGAGAGTCATGTCTCTCTGTCACTGTGGGGACCGAGGTCAGTTCCAAGGCGTGCATCGATGCTGCTGAAACGGTATCTGCATTCATCAGCTGTGTGTGTGCCTGTCGGGTGTGCTCTGTAGCTCTGATTGCTCCAGCCTCTGTGTGCCCCTGGACACACATGCGTGTGCAGCGCCTGCACAGGAAGGGCAGGGGTGGGCAGGGCTCAGACCCTGCCTGCCACCCCTGTCTGGACAGAGAGAGCCCAGTGCACCCGGTCGCCCCGTCTTGGGGGTTGGTTGATTTGTGATTTTTCAGGTTCAGAAAGACTTTCCTAAAAATTAGGCCTCGAGACAACAGTACCCCTGACTGTGCCCGTCACACCACCGCCTCAGTGGGCTGCTCACCAAGGGGTGCCGAGCGGTGGCCTTTGTTGGGGCCGAACGTGCCCCCTCCTTGCCTGTCTTGTGAGGGTTCTGTCTCAGTTGGGTTTGGTTTTTGCTTCCAATCCTCACCAGTGGGTACGTTTATCGATTTTAGAGGGAGAGCGGGAGAGGGATGCTGATGTGAGAGAGAAGCATCGATCGGTGAACCACATGTACTTTTTGTTGTGTTAATGTAACTAAACATCAGTGAGCTTCGCTTAGAAGTAAATATGCTCTCGTGTCAGCAGCCTGAGGTTGTACACGTGCACACACGTGCAGCAGGCGGGGCAACGTGTGTCCTGCTGGGTCGGGTGGCGGCCCTGCAGGGCGGGGCCTGTTCTGCAGCACCTGCAACTCAGACGTGGCCAGGTGTGGGCTCAGGAGTGGTGGTCCATGTGACCTTTTCCACACGGGGTGGAGGGACACCTGCCCACAGGTGTCTCCCCCCCCGCCCTCCCATTCCCACAGTCAGTAGTAACAGAGCGTGGAGAGCCGCTGTGTGCGTTTTTCAGGATGTGAGCCCTCCTGTGAGTTCAGGGCGCTGGCTGATTCCCTGGGACGTGGTGGGACGCATCGTGTCGGGACACATTGTGTCGGTGTGGTTGGTGTGCCGCTGAGGCACTGCGGGCGGCACTGGGCACAGCTGCTCCCCCGGCGCGTGCTCGTCAGCCCGGGATGCTGCATGCCCCGCACTGGTTCCCCAGTCTCTGCGCATTTGGGTGTCCTGGGAAACTGCCATTGACAGGCATCCCCTCGAACAAATGGGGGAAAATCGGTGATGGTGGCCCTGTGTGGGCATTTACGTATTAGGTCCTCTTCACGTCCAGAACTTTCTGAGTCTCCGGTTTGGGTGGAGTACTCTTTTGGGGTCCTCCCCAAGCCAGAAAACATGTTCAGATTTGCTGAGGGAGAACGGCTTCTGATCTCGGTGCCGGCTCTCTCCGGCAGGTCAGCGTTGGCACTCCACTTTCTCTCACCTCCCACGGTCTTTGGGCAGTGCCTGGGGTTTGTAGTGGTCATCTCCACAACTGCCCTTTTCGTGTCCAGAATCTCCAAGCGGTTGAGTTGTGATGCAGAGGAGAGGAATGTGTTTAGAGGCGTTTTGACATCATAAAAGGGATCTGGCTAATTTTCATGGTTTCTTAAAATTTGTACTTTTTGTAAAACTCAGAACAAAAGATCATTTAAATGAAGACAGCAGTGTTCTCAGTTGAACTTAAGATAAGGGTTTTGGCAGTTTGAGAATTGTACTTTGGACTGGGTGCAGAGCTAGTACTGCCAGGTGTCGCAGGTGAGATGTGTCACCCAGTTAAATTTGAATTTCGGGTAACTAACCCTTTTTTATGTGTAGACGTGTCCTGTGCAGTGAGTGCTCTGGATACACTACACTTTTAACAAGAGCGTTATCTGGGGCTTTTACAGTGAGAAATTATTTGGCATCTGTGCAGTCCAGGCTTTCTGCCAGACGCACTGTGTCTCTGGCAAACCTCAGCAGGGCCCACCATCGCCTCAGGTTCCTGTCGGCTTCAGTTGTTTGGGGTGCTTTTCCGCAGTGACCTCTCCCTCAGCCGCTCCTTTCACACATGCTCTCAGGCCCGGGTCACGCTGCATCTCCCCTCTTCTCCTTCTGCTTCTCTCTCCCTGTTTTTTGAAAGAGGACCGTGCTCTCAGCAGGGTCTCCGCGCGCAGAGACCCTGGTGTCCTGAACGTTGGCACGTGCGTGTCATGAAAGGCGCCTTTGCGTTTCTGTGGTCTGGGTGCTGAGTTGCAGGGCTTGGCGGGGAGTCTCTGAACAGTTGAGGCTGTGCCGTCTGGTGCGTCTGGTGGGTGCACCCGACCTGCGGAGGCTCAGGATGGGAGGAGTGATGTTACTTTTCTTGTCAGAGTGAGATGTGTTTTTCTGCCCCGGGACACCTGGATGTAGTGTTTTGCAGAAAACAAGAAATGCTGCTCTACCTTGGGAAAAGGTTTATAAAATTGCTGTGTTGGATGGAGGTCTTTAATTACAGCTCAGATGAGCCAGTTACATTTATCTGCTTCCCAATGCCGTGACTGCCTCCCTTGTGGTATTTGGGAGTCAGCCTGGGCACGTGCGTGTCTGTGTTTACCTTCGCGCTCTCGGTCGGCAGATGGCTGGCTGCTCTGTACCAGAAACCCATTCTCGGGACCACAGAGTGAGACCCTTCCCTATAAACCACCTGATTGCAGGGTGGGGGGCCAGGGCAGGGTGTAAACAGGAAAGTGTACGTGCGCTCATCGGGGCCGCCGGGCTGCGGCTGGTGGCAGCCCGGGCCTGTTGGTGTGACGTGCTCCTGTTCCCCCCACAGGTCATCACCAACCTGGTGAAGATGCTGAAGTCCAGAGACACAAGGAGGAGCTTCTGTCCCCCAAACCACTGGCTGTCGGAGCAAGAGGACATCCGAGCAGACAAGGTGTCACTACAGACCTGGGGCATTCTCTAGACCTGTGTTCTCAGCTTCGTCTGTCTGGGGAAAGAGTAGACCCTTCGTCATGGTTCATTACTTACTGCATGACTGAGTGGTAACAGTAAACTTGTACATTTCAACTCTTGGGTCACGTGACACAGTGCGATGCACGTGACACAGTGCGATGCATCCTGAATTTATTGATTTGATTTGATTTATTCTTTAAAGATTTTATTTATCTTTAGAGAAAGGGGAAGGGAGGGAGAGAGGGAAACATCAATGTGTGGTTGCCTCTTGCATGCCCCCTACTGGGACCTGGCCTGCAAACCCAGGTGTGTACCCTGACTGGGAATTGAACTGGTGACCCTCAGAGTCTGGCAGTCAGTCCACTGAGCTACACCACTCAGGGCCTGAGTTTATTCATTTTAATTTGGGCAAGGTGGCTGGTCCTAGGTCTGGGGAAACCGGACAGGATGGGTAGTGTGAGAGAGCCAGGGGCCACTGAGGGGTTCCAGCCAGACAACAGTGAACAGGTGCTGTGGGCCAGACCTCAGGTGGTGCTTAGGGGATGGGTTCATGAACCTCAAACGAGCAGGCGCTTCCCAGGCTGCTGAGGACCAACCCCACCGTTTCGCACGGGTTTGAAAGAAGTGGTGGGGAGTCCAGCCTGCCTTCCCTGTGTGAGCGCGTCTGCAGGCTGACCGAGTAGCAGATGACAGGAGGCCCTGCGAGGCGTCGGCTTCCCCCTGCTGATGGCAGCTGGAGCAGTCGCTGAGTTGGACGGGCTCTCAAGTGCAATTTGCAGGGCTGCGGGGAGACCCGTGCAGTGGCTATCTGGGGCCAGGACACAGGTTCCGCTGCACTCTGGCCACCTGGGTCCCCTGCGGGTATCATACGGTGGCCTGTTTGCTGGCACATGTTCTCCACTGCTGACCTGCAGCCACCTGGTGCTCTGGCCCAACTCCTCCCCAGGGTGGGTGAGTCCACGGGTGACTACAGGTGTGCAGGAAACGGAGCCGGTGGTGACACCACGAGGGGACCGCACCACAGACCCCAGGGGGCAGCAGAGCGAAGGAGTGTGGGAGTTGGAAGACTGTCCGCATGCACTGGGACACTGCATGGTGCAGGCAGACCAGTTGTTAGAAAGTCACAAGAAAGTGAATGTTGAGTATTACTAAGAAATTGTTAGCTTTTTAAGCAATATGTTTGCTTTGTAAAGCGCTTATCCCAAGGATGGTCACTGTGTCCCACATCGCACATCAGCACACAGGACACAGAGGCTTCCTGGGGGCGCCTCAGGGAGATCAGTCACACGGGGAGTGTGCTGGGCACAGACAGGGCGCCTGGAAGGGTCATGAGCTTGGGGAGGGGCCTGGCTGCCTGCAGAGAAGTGTAACTGTCCTCAGCATGTGGGGGCAGGTGAGCGTGGGCAGCTCGTGGGCAGCACTGAGCAGGGTTGCTGGTCCCGCAGGTCCCCCAGCTGTACGTGCCAGCCGCAAGACACGCGTGGAGGTTCCGGCGGATGGGGCGGATCGGCCCCCTGCAGTCCACCCTGGACGGTGAGCGTGCTCGGGCTGCAGGTCCACTGGGGTCACTCCCAGAGCTGTGTCCCTGGAGTTTACATGAAGTGCACCGGGCGCAGCGGGTTTGGGCTAGTCCCTGAGGCATGTGCGTGGGGGTCTGGGAGGGCAGGCGCACCTAACGCAGGTCTGTGTTGCAGTGGGTGTGGAGTCGCCGCCGCTGTCAGTGTCCGAGGAGCGGCAGCTGGCCGTCCTGACCGAGCTGCCCTTTGTGGTGCCGTTCGAGGAGCGGGTGAAGGTGGGCCTGGCTTTCTCTGAGGGGCACTGGGCGGCGGGGGGGGGGGCATCCCTCAGCATTGCCCAGGGCCCAGCCGGTCACCCTACCGCCTTGCCCGAGTGAGGCCGCAGTAGTTTAGCTGTGATCTGTACAGGTACGGTGGGTCCAGCCAGGTGGCTGCCAGTGTGACCTAGAAATATGTTCCCTTTAGTGGTAATTACTTAAAAGGCCTGTTACGCTGCAGTTTTCTGACAATGGGGTAGACATAAGGTGCTTTTTGCCTAGTAAGTTTTGCTTCATTTTTGAAAGTACAGTTTTTTTAAGATTTTTTTTTTTATGTTCCAGAGAGTGGGGAAGGGAGGGAGAAAGAAAGGGACAGAAACATTGATGTGTGGTTGTCTCATAAGTGCTCCTGTACTGACTGGGGACCTGACCCACAACCCAGGGCTATGCCCTGACTGGGAATCGAACCAGCGACCCTGTGGCTTACAAGC
Source organism: Artibeus jamaicensis (assembly GCF_021234435.1). Classification (NCBI taxonomy): domain Eukaryota; kingdom Metazoa; phylum Chordata; class Mammalia; order Chiroptera; family Phyllostomidae; genus Artibeus; species Artibeus jamaicensis. Next base: position 6,064,088 of record NW_026521936.1, read on the forward strand.
CAGCACTCAGTCCATTGAGCCACACCAGCCAGGGCTTGAAAGTACAGTTCTTTAAGAAAATATGTCTTTGTACATTGTGTTAAAGATATTTATACTTTATTTTTAAAGGTGCTTTATAAAAAAAAGATGGACAGGTATCTTAATTTGTTGCCTAATGGTTTTTGACTAATATACAGAACTTGTAATTTAAAGTGTTTTGTGTGTTCTCATCAACGGAGCAGATTTTTGTGGACCACGAGGCTCCGTTCTGAGGTCACAGCTGGAGAGGGTGTTCTCTGGGCCTGCGCTTCCCTTTCACAGGAAGAGCCAGGGAGTGAGCTCCTACAGCCTCTCAGGCTTCCTCCTGGAAAGAGCCCACCACACAGGGTCTCGCGCGGTCCCTGGGCGCCCTCTGCTGGAGTTCCAGCGTCAGAAAAACACTTGACGGGACCTGCATCATGTGGATGATGCTTGTCCTAAGGTGCATGTGTTCACACAGCTGAGAGGGCTGTTTCTTTTCTCCCCTCCAGCACCTGTGTTGTTTGTGTTTTTTTAACATATTTTATTTATTTATCTTTAGAGGGGAAGGGAAGGAGAGAGGGAGAGAAACATCAATGTATGGTTGCCTTTCATGCGTCCCCTGCTGGGAACCGGCCTGCAGGGAACCGGCCTGCAGGGAACCGGCCTGCAACCCCGGTATGTGCCCTGACTGAGAATCGAACCGTGGTTGTCTGGTTCACAGGCTCGCGCTCAATCCACTGAGCTACACCAGCCAGGGCTAGCACCTGCGTTTTATAAAGGGCTTACAGGAGGAAATGTGGGGAATTACTATAGGTTGGAGTTGTTCTTAATTTGCTGTAAAATGGGGAAGAGGAGCAGTGTTACAAATATATAAATGTTTGTAACAAAGTCTGTTGTGTTGAATAACCTTACTGCCCCCTGTTCTTTAGATCTTTCAGAGGCTGATCTATGCAGATAAGCAGGAAGTTCAAGGAGATGGTCCGTTTCTTGATGGGATCAATGTCACGATAAGGAGAAACTATATTTATGAAGATGCTTATGACAAGCTCTCCCCAGAAAATGGTACATGTCACCCTGTTTGTGGGGCTGGGGAGGTGTTTTAGGGCAAGCCGGTGGTTAAACAGTAAGTGGCCGTCACCCGTTCTGGAGTGACTTGTTAAAACTAAGAGCAGTGAGTCAGACTCAGGGTGCTTGTGTCATCAAATAAGGTTCCTGAAACCGACAAATCATTGCAGCACACACTTTTCAAATACCGAATTTTCTTAAGGCAAGAACCCCACCCCACCCCCGGGTGTGCCCCCCAGAGTCTGGTGTGAAACGGAACTGACAGCCTGTGACTCTGGCAGTGCAGCTACGTAGCTGCCTCCCTTCTGCAGGTCATGGAGGGCCGTCTGCTCACACAGATGCTGCAGGTCGTCAGCCACCTCAGAGGCACTAAAACAAACACCACTGCCCCCCAGATGCCCTCGTCCACTGGGCAGTATGTCTGGATGGCTGTGTGCTAGGTGGAAGGGACTGGAACTGTAGCGGTGGTCAGGACAGCGCTTCCCTGGTGTGGGAGGGCAGAGCTCTGGGAAGTGTGGCGGCTTCCCTCCCCTGGGGAGACTGTCCCGACCTGAGGACGCCCATGTGCTGCCCCCAGCACTACAGCTCACTGCAGCCCTTTCCACGGCGGCGGCATGACTGGGGTTTCATCTGCGTGGGGCCTATGGGGAGGGACCCCCTTTCCCCTGCCTGTCATAGGGTTGGGGTGGAGCCCCAGTGAGCCCCTGGTGTCCGTCTTTGAGCTGGGTGAAGGTGGCTGACCCGCACAAAGTCCCCTCCCAAGAGCCTCACTCCTCTTCGTGTTTGAGTGTCACCGCTGTTACAGGGCATGGTTTCTTCCGTTGTTTTCCTGTGGGAGCCGTGGGAGTGGGTGAGGCGGAAGTAGCGGTCCCCTTAGGCATCCTTACCTGGACCTCGCTGTGCGTGCAGATGGCCTCAGCACCTCCTAAGAGCTGGGGAGAGGCAAGGTCCTGGGGGCTGGGCTGCTCCTGAAGGCGCCCTGGGGCTGCTTCGTGGCACTGTTCCCGGGCCCCAGCCACAGCTCCAGTCTGGGGGAAGGATGACTTGGTGACTGGCCACTGAGGCTCAGGGACAGAGACTGCCCAGAAGACAGCGCTGCAGTGCGCATGTCAGGCCCTCCTAGAACTCTGGCTCGGGAGCAAGCTGCAGCCGGGTGGCTGGGGTTTCCGCAACCTCCCTGCCCCAGGGGCATGTGGGCTCCAATGCAGTTGGCTTGGCCCACTTGGCACGACTTTGGTCCCTGCTGGTGGGATGGGGGACCCACTCAGTACTGCTGTGCTCGACAGAGGAGGTCGCCATCCACACACAGACTGGGAGTGAGGCACAGTACAGACTGTTCACACAGGTTCTCTGACTTGGGAAGAGCCAACCCCCAAGGCAAAGCCCCTGGAGGACCCTGGTGGGAACGAGGAAGGACAGGTCACCCTTGCCCCCTGACTGAGCCTGGCCAGTGGGACCCGAGTGGGCCCGCTTGGCCCATGCTTGGTGCCGGGATGCTGGCAGCGGGGCGGAAGGCTGCCGTGATCGTGCAGGCTGTTGAGGACAGGTTTGTCCCACTCCGTGGCCCTGTCCACATGAGACCTGTTTGGGGTGCCTGCCCATCACCGTGGCACAGTCGATAACCCGGGAACATCGCCCTCTCCAGCCAAGGAGCAGTCTGAAATGGTGGTGAGGATTCTGGGGTCCACAGAATACGGGGTCCCCCATAGCATTCGCCTCGTTCAGAGGGTCTCCTTGCTGAAGTCTTCATTTGTTTGCCTTTCTGCCTTTTAATTCTGTTAATTCTGTGATCCAGGGTCACCCTATGTCCTTAATCCCACTCACTGCCCCTCCTGGTTCTAGTGTGCGTCGCCCTCGGGGAGGCGTGGTGACTGCTTCTCCCCGCCTCCCCATCCCATCTTCACACATGGATGCGGAGGGCCTCCTTGCCCATGGTGGGCTCTGGGGCGCTGGGCCAGCACCTCTGTCTGCCAGCTGTCCCCGCGCCCTGCACCCAAGTTCCTCAGCAAACACCGCTCCCGCCCCTCTGCTTACTGTGCTGCGTTCCTGTCTGCCTTCCCCCCCCAGAGCCTGACCTGAAGAAGCGCATCCGTGTCCACCTGCTCAACGCACACGGCCTGGATGAGGCCGGCATCGACGGCGGCGGCATCTTCCGGGAGTTTCTGAATGAGCTGCTGAAGTCGGGCTTCAACCCCAACCAGGGCTTCTTCAAGACCACGAACGAGGGGCTCCTGTACCCCAACCCTGCTGCGCAGATGCTCGTGGGAGACTCCTTCGCCAGACATTACTACTTCCTGGGCAGGATGCTCGGAAAGGTGATGGTGTCACACAGAGGTGGCCTTGGCCACGGGGGTGGGGGGGCATGGCGGGCTGTGTGTCTGCGCAGCTCCCCCCGCTTCCCTGAGGGCCTTTGTTCGGAATTGGGGGCCTGATTCTGATGAACCCTGGGGAGCACTTGCTGCTTCCTTGCCCCAGCTCACCCTTATGCTGATGCGCTGAGGCGGAAGGACGTGGGGCACAGTGGGATGTGCGCACCCGTGCTGGGTGCGGTTGGGTGGGAGGGGGCTGGTGAAGGCTGCTGTTGTGACATTTTTGTCGCAGCCGCAACGGCACACCTGCCAACTGACCACCTGTCAGACGAGCCTGCCCGTCACTGTAGACAGAGGGTGTCGCGTAACCTAGTGCACACTGCCCACTTCTGTCGGGCCCTCCAAACGCTGCCTCCCCTGAAGTCAGAGCAGGACGAGGGCGCCCCCAGGAGCCAGCCCCTCATCACCGAGCGGTGGGTCCTCGCTGTGGCGGCCCACTCAGGCTGCTGCAGCAGAGCACCCTGAGCCAAGGCTCACACACTGCAGGCGTCCTGTCTCACGGCTCCAGAGGCCACATGGCCGAGGCTGGGGTGCCTCGCATGTCACCTGGTGGCTCCGGGGGGGGGGGTGCTTTGGGGCCTCTTCCACAGGGTCCCCATCTGTGCCTGGCCCTCTACCCAAAGGCCTCCCCTCCTGACACCCTCACCCTGGGGGGAGGTTCACTATACGGATTTTGGGGAACATGGTCACTCAGACCTCAGCCAGCCTGTGGGGGTGCCATGGGTAGGGAACAGTGGGAGCCAGGCCTCACTGAAGTCATGGTGTCTGGCTGCCTCCCCGCAGGCCAGACTAGGCCCACAAAAACCAGTTGGGTTTGTTTATTTTCTTTTTAGTTGATTGCTGGCATTTTTGTAATGGGGAACTTTGTCTGCATCGTGGTACTTCTGATGTGTTTTTTTCTGTGTGTTGCTCCTTTTCACCTTGGACAGACTGGACGTTGATAGTTGCTAATGCTGGCGTGCCATGGTGGGAAGGCCCCCCAGGAGAGCAGAAGTGTGGAGCTCTGCCTGAGCTGCTGTGAACATGGCAGAGCGTCATCTCAGTCATCCCTGTGGGGAGTCAGCAACGAGAGATCCCTGGGCTGTCCTTGGATGTAGCGCCGTCCTGCTCACGGCAGCTGTCCAGGCATGGTGGACTGTGGGGCTGCACTAGGCAGCTGGGATCACAGGCTGCGGGGGGCAAGGGGCAGGGGGTGGGGTCACAGGGGGCCCCTGCTGGCTGGCCTCGCTGCTCGCCCTCCCTGCCCATGGCCCCCAGCAGCAGCTTCTGCCAGTGCCCGGCCAGTTCAGAAGACACTGCCTCCGTTGTCCTTGTCAGCCGGGAGGGTGCCGCTGCTGGCAGACGTCAGGTGGCCTCGCACAGGGCTCATGGCACTCCCCCGGGGAGGCCACTGTCAGGTACGCCCACGAGTCTTGGGCTGTGGTCCCGCAGTACAGGCAGGTCAGCGTTTGTCGAAGTGTCTCAGAGAGCACGAACAGGTGGGAACACGCATTCGTGCCCCCGTTGGAAGTGGCAGCACAGCAGCGCCCCTGCCTCGCATCTGCTCTGACTGTCCGTAGAGACAGGCGATCGTGACAGGAGCCATGATCAGCATGGCTTCTCAGGACCCCAGGGCCACAGATCACAGCTGCTGCCAGTTCACCCCGTGTTCAAGTGGAGAGGCTTCCCCGGGGCCAGCCCCCCCGGCCGCCCATGGCTGCTTCCCCCAATGGCAGCGTTGAGCAGAAGGGCCCGGCCCTCGGGCTTTCGAGTCCATGGCGAGAGGCTGGGTGTGCGTGCCTTGGGTCGTGGCTGAGGTGGCAGGCCTAGTGTAGTGTGACGAAGACTGTGGTACCGTGGGGACAGACGGGGGCCTAGTCCTCGGTGGTGGTGGCCTGGACTGCGGTCGTGTTGTGAAGCCAGGTGGAGGCAGGCTGAGCAGTGACCGCCCGAGCCTCCAAACCAGCAGGTGGGAAGGACCCTGGCGCCTCACCCCCTGCTAGCTTTCCCCTCCTTCTGGCCATTGCCAGCACCCTCGAAGCTGGGCAGGGTGTCTTTGTGCTTGAATTCACGTTTCCCTGGCGACTGACGGTGCTGAGTGTCTTTTCCTGGGCTTCCTGTCATCTCTAGGAGTGTCTGTTCAAGCCCACTGCCTGTTTCTTACAGTGAGTTGTTTGCCTTGAAGTTCTTTATTTATTCTAGTCGTGATCCTTCATCTCAGATACACGATTTGTGAACATTTTCTCCTGTTTTGTGGGTTGTATCTTACTTTTTTAATGGTGTCCATTGGATTGGAGCACTAGTTCTTATTTTTGGTGAATTCTGTATTTTTTTCTCGTTGCCTGTCCTTTTGTTGTCTTACCTAAAAAACCATCACCTGACCTAAGGTCCCGAAATAACTGCCCCTGTGTGTCCTAAGCACTTTGCCAGCCCAGCACTTACTTACAGGTGGTTCTGGGGTCCAGGCAGAGGAGAGCTGTGAGGACAGTGTAAGGTGAGCTCCCCTGCCTGTCTGCTGCCACGTATCAGCACCGCTCGCTCAGAACCAGCCGATCGTAACCCTGAGGGTGTCTTTCTGAACTCTCCACTTGTCCCCTAGGCTCCCGGCACCAGTGCGGCTCTGCTCTGACTGCCATGGCCTGTGCTGAGAGGGACAGGTGGTGGCAGGCCCCAGCCTGAGAGAGTGGGGACACGGTGTGGGGGGGGGGACTGTGCCCCTGCAGGTGGAGGTGGCACATGTCTTCAGGTCATTTTGGTGACAGTTCAGATGCTGGCCTGGTGGTGGGGGCCCCGACATGGGCAGCTGGTGGGCCACACTCTCCCTCCAACTCACTGAAGACGACACGTCTCTCCCTCACTGTCCATCAGGATGCATGTTTTCTGGCGCCTGGCATGGAGCCCTTTGAGGCTGGCCATGCCGTACTTCTTTCTGCAGGGCAAGTCCAGGAACTCGCTCAGTTAACAATAAGAATAACAGAAACAGCCTTGGCCGGTGTGGCTCAGTGGGTTGAATGCCTGCCTGTGAGCCAAAGGGTTGCCAATTCAGTTCCCAGTCAGGGCACATTCCTGGGTTGGAAAACAGAGAAGGACCACAGGAGCCTGGACAGGCCCGCAGACAGTGCTGCACCCAGTGCGGTGATGGGCAGCAGGGACAGGTGCTCCGGTAGCCGGGGTTTGGTGTTTCCAAATCATATTCCTTCCCTTCCTGAATGTGCAGACTGTGCAGTCTCAATGGCTGCAGAGGCAGAAGAGTTGGGTGCCCCTGGCCCTCTGAAGTCGAGGGAGCTTCTGGTCACGTGGGCTGGCAAGGAGCAGTGCCCCTTGGTGGGTGGTGGCTGCCTGTAGACTCAGGAGCAGGGGTGCCTCTCACCCCCTGGTTCTGTGCGTCCCATCACCCAGGGTCTGGGCAGGGCGCCTGAGGTCTGGTTTGTGCAAGTCCTGTCTCAGTGAAGCTGTTTGAAAGAACGGTGCTCAGACAAACCTGTGGGGACACCGCAGTCACCCGAGGATGGTGGCAGGCCCACGCGTTGCAGGCCCATGTGGCTTTCTGCAAGCGTCCCTCAGGTAGTGCTCGCTTCTGACACACCCTGATGACCGGCTGACCACAGACAGCTGCCCTTGTGCGGCTGGTCGGGCCGTCGGGGCTGAGGGAGTGTGAGACACAGCGCTGACGGCTGGGCCTGTGCACTGAAGCTCGAGGGGGCGAGACTGTGTGTTGATGGACGACGGTGTTTATTGGGTCGTAATGTATTTAAATCCCCCTAATGCATATGTTAGTGATTGTTTGCTGTGACAGAGTGCCGCCAGGCCCCGGGAGCAGTCCTGCCCGGGGAGAGTTCTCCGCACGCTGCACGCTCCCCAATTAGGAGTTCCATTAGCAGATGGCTCCTGTGGCCGGCGTGGCACTTACCGCCTGTAAATCAGGCCGCGCCGGGGTAAGTAAACAGCTCAAGGATGTGGTAATGTCATCTCCAGCGTTTTTATTCAGACAGAAGCACCTAGGCCCATTTAAGCCAATTAAGTGCAGAATATTTATTGAAGGAAATCTTTTATCATATTTGAATTCTACTTGAAAATGGCTCTTTTTTTCTCTTGCTTTAGAATATTGATTTAATTGGAACAGGATACCTATAAATCAGATTGTTCGATAAAACTTGGTCGTATATTTCAAATTTTAATTAGATTGTGAAACGCCCGGGTAGTTTATAATTTTGTATTTTAGTGTGCCCTTAATGTATCCTAGAGCGCAGTTAGCAGTTTGTCCTGAGAGTTCTGAGAGTTGGGGACAGATGATCGTCCGTGTCAGTAGAGTCCTTTTGTTAATGCTCACTGGGTTTGCTGGAGCTGTTTGACTCGAGGGAGGCGAACGCCAGTGATCTGAGTGGCCTTGGTCCTCAGGCGGCACAGCTTCCGCTCATCCAGTCTGGTTCTGACCCGCAGACCCGTGAGGGCGCTGGGACGGAGCGTCCTTGCCACCTGCCCTCAGACCAGGTGCTGCGACAGCTGGTGCATCTTGCCCTGAAGGCAAGTGACCCCCCGGCAAACAGCTGACCGTCCTGCACCAGCAGGAACCTCCTGGTGACCGGAGGCCATGTCGCTTGGACGCCAGCAGGTCTCTCTTGCATGCTTTCCGAGCCAGACCATGGGTGGTTCCTCCTGAGCTTGCTGTCACTGCCCGGCAGCATTTTTTGTAGCAGAAAAGCCAAAGGTCATTATTTACAAGCGTTGCTGTTTTGGGAGCTCACCCCTTCTGAGAATTGTGCCTGAGTTTATTATAGCTTCCTTGTAATCACGATTTATGTTTTTTCCTGTTAAAACAAAGCCATCACAGATTGGAAGATTATACTTTCTTGTCAGCCAAGATCATAGTTTTTTGTAGAAGTTTCTTTTTTTTTTTAAATATTTTATTTATTTTTTTTTTAGAGAGAGGGGAAGGGAGGAGAAAGAGAGGAAGAGAAACATCAATGTGTGGTTGCGTATCCCCTACTGGGGACCTGGCCCACAACCCAGGCATGTGCCCTGACTGGGAATCGAACCAGCGACCCTTTGCTTCACAGGCCTGTGCTCAGTCCACTGAGCTACACCAGCCAGGGCTGTAGAAGTTTCTTTACTTATTTAAAACTAAACACAAAACAGCCCTGGCTGGTGTGGTTCAGTGGATTGAGCGTGGCCTGCAGACTGGAGAGTTGCCAGTGGCACATGCCTGAGTTGTGGGCCAGGTCCCTAGTGGAGGGCATGTAAGAGGCAACCAATCCATGTGCCTTTCCTTCCCTTTCTCCCTCCCTTCCTGTCTCTCTAAAAATAAATAAATAAAATATTTTTAAAAATAAAACACAAAATGAAAGCGGTTTCGATTGTATAGGGAAAACGACAGGTGTGTTGCAGGGTTCAGTTGATCCAGTACCTGGACACAGCATGACAGCGTTGGCCACTCCAAGATCGTCACCAGATCTCCATCTGGCCCCGGGTAAAGGTCTTCTTTGCTCCTGAGAGATCAGTCTTTTTGTAGAGCGAGAGGAAGGGAAGGAGGAGAGAGAGAAACATCTATTGGCTGCTTTTTATGTGCGCCCCAACTGGGAACCGACCGACCCTGCAGCCCAGGCGTGTGCCCTGACTAGGAGTCGAACCCATGGCATCTTGTTTTTCAGGATAACCCCCTGCCCACTGAGCCACCCTGCCAGGGCATGGCTGCCGTGCTTCCAAGCAGGTGCAAACACGAGTGCACACAGTGCTCGGCTGGTGTCACACCAAGGCCGCTCCCCTCTGAGCTGTGTTGCACTGTCCCCGTGAGACAGAGAGCGCAGGGCCTGGCTGTTCCTCCCCAAAGTCTGCTGCGCAGCTCTGCCTGGCCAGCAATCACCTGAAAATAAGACGTAGCTCGTTCCAGCCACCTTGAACACCTAACGCTCTTTAAAAGTAGCGAGTAGCTTAGCTTCCTGCAGAGCATGAGGCACGGGAGCGGCTTTGTCTGGGAGGTGGCAGGGCAGGCCACTGGGCCCCAGCTCCTGAGTGAGTGAGCCAAGCACCCTCTGGGTTGCCTGTGGGGACCCTGGTGGGAAGCCAGGGCTCCCAGATGCCTCTAGGAGTGCAGATCGCCCATGGCAGCAGGACTCAGGCAGGGAGACCAGCTGAGGAGTCCCAGGGGTTCGTCCTGGGAGGTCCTGGTGGGGAGGAAGGGTTGGGTGTTGAGGGTGACTATCTGGGTTTTGCTGTGAGAACAAGGAGGGTGGGGTGCCTCTGGCTGAGGGTGTGCTTGGGGAGGGCTGATGATCCGTCTGGGGCTCCGTCAGAGCTCCTGTCAGACGTCCCTGCAGTAGTCTGGGTGGTGCTTGAGGGCCGGACCCCGAGCGAAGGGCGGGTCTGGGCTGAGCCAGGACCTCTGTTGTCTCACTGAGGGCCTGCCCTGGGCGGTGTTGCCCAGGGAGTGCTTGTGGCGATCGCTGGGTGAGGGGCAGAGTCCTGGCCATCCCAAGGCTGGGTGGGGAGTGCACCAGAGAACTCAGCAGCAGTGAGTCAGGGGAGGTGGCGAGCAAGGTAGGGAGAGGCCCAGGAAAGTGCTTCCAGGGAGAGGAGCAGGAGTAGGGTCAGGGACTGCTCTCGGGTCAGACAGATGAGAGGAGAAGGGACCTCGGGGCCAGGCGGTGTTTGCGGAATGTGGAGGCCAGAGCTGCCAAACAAGCCTCCAGTGGGCCATCCTGCCCTCTGCACCCCCAGGAGTGCCCCAGCAGACAGGAGACATGTGCACCGTGGGTGCTGACTCAGAGCAGACCACAGCTCTCCCAGCAGTGCGCCAGACCACCAGGCCCCCGGCTGCGAGGGGCGCGCCGGAGCCCTCTGTCTATTGGGTCCAGAGCAGGCAGGGCAAGTTCATGGAGGCTTCAGGGTTGCTGGTCTAGGAAGGCAATGACTGGGATGCAGTGACTTTTTTATTTTGAGAGACAGAGAGCACTGATTTGTTTTTTCGCTTATTGGTGCACTGTTGACTGAGTCTTACATGTGCTCTGACCGGCGGTCGAACCTGCAGTGTTGGAGTCTCAGGATGATGCTCTGGTGCCCCAAGCTGCCCGGCCAGGGCCATGCGAGTGGGGTTCTGACCCTGGGGCCGAGTGCCCTCCTCTTCGGATTCACTCCAGAAAGGTTTGAGCTGTGCTCCTGGGCTGGAACACAGTTAGAAAAGGCCCGGCCTTTGTGGGCAGGGCTGAAGGAGTGAACCATGGGGGTGGGGGGCTCACTGGAGCGGATTGGAAGGCCTCTGATTTGCAGCGAGTGCAGGCGGACTGGTGGTTTCCATAACCTGAGTTGTCCCCAAAGGGAGTACACGTGGTTTTGAACGTGAGTCACGGGCACAGGAGTCTAGGCTTCGAAGTGGTCCCTGGCCCGTGGGTGGGTACCATGTGTGGGGTGTAGTCGGGTGCATAGGGGTCAGGCGGGCCACCGTCCCTCAGAGCCTGCATGCAGTGGTCAGCGGCCACACGACACACAGCTCCGAGTTCAGCTGCTGCCAGCACATTCCCTGCTTTGTGTCTCTGTTCATCTTCAAAACTTGGAGGCTAGCAGGGCCCGAGGTAAAGTTTTCTTCTTGCTCCATCGGGCCTTTAAGAAAGACATTGCTGATACAGTTTTCAGATGAAGTTATAAATGTTCACTTTGTAGCCACCTGAAGATTGATAAAGATGCATTTGAAAAGCATTATTTTTTTTATCGATTCTTAATGTAGTAAATTACTGGCGCTATTGGGCAGCACAGAGAGCAGCCACGGCGAGGGCCGCACCTGCCCTCCCGACGCAGCCGCAGCCCTGTGGTAATTGCGCTCGGCTGCACTCACTTATATTAAAAGGCTCCTGCAATAATTAATCCTTTCTATTTCAGATCATTTTGGCACAATTTCCACCTATAAACACTCATAAAACACAGACAGTTGAAAAATCCCTTGCAGGTTTTTTCCATACACCTACGGCCGCCTCTGTGACAGGTGGTTATTGATGTAGCTCGGGAACCAGCTGGTCAGCTGGCTGAGATGAAAAATGCTAAGTGGATTATTTTGCATAAAAAATAGGCAGTTTTTGAAGTTGTATAATTAACCTGTGTTTAGAAAATACCTTGATTTATGCTGACATTTGTGTCTCGGTTGCATACATTATGGAAATTTAATTTATAATGCATTTAGCTGATGCAATCGTGGTTTTTAGTGCTGTCATTTATTAGTGCCTGTACATAAATGCTCCGGAGGGTGAGAGCTGCCTTCCGTAAAAAATTGCACCTCTGCATTTCCACTTTGTGAGTCATGATGAGGTTCTGTTTGAAGTTCAGGGAGCTCGGGCCAGTGTAGCCGGTCTCACTGCATTGCTATCACCAATGCAGACCTGGCGGACAGTGGCCTCAGGCACAGGGCGGCTATCCTGCATGCCGGCCCGTCTGGTCCCTGTGGCTCCACAGTTCCAGCGTCGTTCACCCCAAGGTGGCAGGGCTCCCGTGTGCTGTGGGGCCAGCATCCAGGCCACTGCGACCCCGGGGCCTGCGGCTTCACCTCAGCCCAGCTACCCTCCACAGTGCCAGTAGCCAAGGCGTTACCCCGTCCCTCATGAAGAGGGCCTTTTCTGCCATCTTTTCTAAAGTAATGGAGTCAACATTAGTCTTCAGATCAGAAGTAAAAGCTAGCGGTTTCCGTGTCCCTGAGGCATTGGCTGGTGGGGACATGGCAGAATCCACAGTTGACAGGAGCTCTGGGCTCCGTGGCCACACAGCCTTCTGGAAGCATACGTTGGTGCTTCCTGGGTGTCGCCCTGAGGGCAACGTGACCAGCCCATTGGTGCTGCCTGTGGGCCTGCTGGTGGGGAGATGGCAACTTGGGCCCGGCCCGTGTGTGAGCACCCTTAGGGTGACGGGTGCCCTCTCCAGTGTGTGGCTTCTTCCTGACTACCCCCCACCCCCGGAGCAGTTGCTCGCTCACACCACGGTGGCCGCTGGGGTTGGCGGAGCTCCTTCACTGCTGGGCCTGGGAGGGGCTGGGCCCTCAGGTGCACGGCACCCTTCCCTGGCTGAGGGCCCTCTCGGCATGTGTCGGTGGGGTCCCGGTGCCGTGCCCTGGCCTCAGGAGATGTGTCTGTGTCCCCACACGCCTCCCCCGCGGGCCTCCTCCAGGCCTTTCCAAGGCGGGGCCCTCCCAGCCCTCACCACCTCACCCGCTGTCCTTCCGAGGTCACTCCGTCTTGGCCAGAGGTCACAGGCTGTCCCCCAGACAGGCGATCCATGGCCACCAAGTGCGGGACCAGGCCTGTAGCTGTCACTGACCTGGTGGGGCAGGGCCACATCACTACTCCTCTCACCTGGGAGGTAGGAGTGTCCCCACCAGAAAGGCCCGTGCAGGAACCTGGACCTCAAGGTGGCCGGCAGCAGCCAGGCAGCGGGTGCCAAGTGCGTCTTTGACACTGTGCCCTGTACTGGGCAGGTGCTCGGGACAGGAGCTGCTGTCTTCAGCAGCAGATTTTTGACCAGAAAGCTTGGCGGTGGCCCCAGCCAGTCCTCCACGAGGTGAGGAGAAGGGTGTGTCTGCCTCGTGGGTGCAGGCTGGCTTGTAGTCACAGCCCACAGTCGCAGGCTCCCACCTGGGTTCCTGATGTGCACTGTGTGGGAAAACTCACAGCCCCTGCTCCACACCTGTGCCAGAGGTGGCACAGGGGTCTCACGTGGAATGCCACCTTGCGCCCTGGTCGTCAGGGTGACACAGTCACAGCCCCGTGAGACCCACTGCCCCTGCCGGGACACATGAGACCAGGCACAGCGACAACCTTACGTCCCCAGTGGGGGTGGGCCAGGTGCCACCCTCCCACACAGCAGCTGTCAGGACCCGGTCACTGCATTCTGGAAAGCAGGCCTGCAACCCAGCACTTCTCATCCATAGAGCCTCTCTCAGGGGTCCACCAACAAGATCAGGGAGATGGGCCCCCAGAAAGGTTCGCAGGGACCTTCACAGGGCTTGTGCACTGGAGCCACACTCAGGGAGCAGGAGCAGACGCTGCACAGGTGTAGTGATGAACAGACAGCAGCCTAGGGGAGTCTCAGACAGGGTCTGTAGTGAGAAGTCAGGCATGAAAGAGGGAGTGAGGCCTGTGTAACCGGGGTGCAAGTTCTGTAGCCAGCAGGACGTGCCCATGGCAGTGGCAGAGTGGGGTAAGGGCCTAGGGTGCTGGGCGCGTGCCGATGTTCTGCTCCCTGATTGGAGAACAGTCATGTCACAGCTGCGGTCAGGTGTGGTGGTTCCTCCAGCCGGTCGTGACAGTGCTGTGCTTCCCACCACCTGTAACTTACACTCGGCTGTCCATAAATGCAGCAGTAGTTGTGTTCTGAGGTCCTTCAGCAAAGAGGTAGACAGGAACCTAGGAGGGGAACTGTCATTGGTCTGGTATCAGGGTGTGTGGGTTTTGCTACCAGTCTTGCCACCTACAAACTTACACTGCCTGCACCAGGGCCCAGCTGCCTCATTTCAGAGTGGGTGTGGTCAGTGGGCGTGAGTGCCCCTCCCCCTGTGGCTGACAAGTGAGTGTAGAGAGCCATGCTTCTTCTGTTAGAAGTTAGTGGCGCACAGGGCTGGCCACAGCTACCCTCTCGCATCCTCTGAAGGCACAGTTGGGTGGGGGGTCCGAGCCGGTGGAATTGCGCCCCCCCAAAAAAAAGCTCAAGTCCTCACAACCCACACCTGTGAGTGTGGTCTTATTTGGAAATAAGAGTGTTTAACCTGTAATCATGCTCAGGTGAAGTCATGCTGGGTCACTGAGGGTCCCCAAGTCCAGTGTTGGTGTCACTGTAAGAGGACAGGGGCTCAGACACAGGACAGCCACGGCTGGGAGGGAGTGGTCACAGACCCACTTCACTGGGCATGAGGGAAGGGGCAGGAGAGGTCCATCCCTGAGCCTCAGGGACGAGTGTGGCCTGGAGACACCCCACTGTGGACTCGCGGCCCCCAGAGCTGAGAGACGGCACGTCTGTTGTCCAGGCCCCTCGGTCTGTGGTGCACAGTGACGGCAGCACTGGGGGCCAGAACTGCTGCAGAGCCCTTTGCAGGACAGGAGTGCCAGCCGCTGCTGCGGTGTGGAGGATTTGGCTCTTTTTTTTTGTTTTAAGATTTTATTTATTTTTAGAGTGAGGAGAAGGGAGGGAGAAAGGGGGAGATACATTGTTTACTCTTGAACGTGCCCTGTCTGGGAACTGAACTGGCAACCTGGGCCTGTGCCCTGACTGGATATCAAACCCATGACCTTTTGCTTGGCAGGACCCACTGAGCCACACCGGTCAGGGTAATGGTTTGGCTCTGAAAAATCCCAATTGGGCCCTGGCTGGTATGGGTCAGTGGACTGAGTGCCGGCCTGTGAACAGAAGGGTCGCTGGTTCGATTCCCATTTGGGTACAGGCCTGGGTTGTAGGCCAGTCACCAGTGGGGGACACATGGGCGGCAACCTCCCAGTGATGTTTCTCTCCTTCTCCCTCCCTTCCCCTCTCTCTCTAAAAATAACTAAACAAAATCTTTATAAAATTCCCCATTGGTATTAACCTTCTGTGATTTCAGCCCCTAAAACACCTTGATAATCTGGTACAGGATCTCGGATGCGCCAAATGCGTGCCTGACTGCTGCGGCTGTGGCCTGGCGAGTAGCGGACCCAGCGCCCACCGAGTCCGTGCCCCGGCACCCTGGTCACCGACACAGAGGAAGGCCGCCCCAGGGTCCTGTCACCCTGCAGGGTGCACGCACCCGTCTGTCTTCCGGAAGTCTGGGGACCGCCCAGGAGGCGCTGACCGCCGGCCCTGTCCTCTTGCAGGCTCTCTACGAGAACATGCTGGTGGAGCTGCCCTTCGCTGGCTTCTTCCTATCCAAGCTGCTGGGCACCAGCGCCGACGTGGACATCCACCACCTGGCGTCCTTGGACCCGGAGGTGTACCGGAACCTGCTGTTCCTCAAGAGCTACGAGGGCGACGTGGAGGAGCTGGGGCTGAACTTCACTGCGGTGAACAACGACCTCGGGGAGGCCCAGGTGCGGCCCGGGGCGGGGCATCCACGTGGCCGTGTGCGACTCCCGCTGACGGGGGGCTTCGCCACCACAGGGTCCTGGTGCCTTGTTCTGTCTGGTTGTGAAGGGACCTGCTGTGGGGGGAGGCGTCTCCTCCATTCTGGCGTCACTCGGTAATCTCCTTAGTTCGGTAGTTGGGTAGTTTGGCAGTCTCGGCACCAAGACTGCTGACAGTGGTGGCGTGGCATCCGGTTCCGTCGCTCCTGGCAGGTCCCCCGAGCAACAGGGCTGCAGAGGGCGATGTGGAAGGATAATTAGACCAGCCAGTCTAATGGGGGAAATTAAGAAAGTCACTGGTAAGGTATCTAATTTGGGGGAGATCTTACAGATTTCTGGAGACATAGGCATAACAGCCCAGCCCTCTGTGCAGGTCTTCACATCTAAAACATTCCGTGGGTTCAAGACCTCTAACGTGCAAGTACCTCGTGTCTGCAGGCCTGTTAGTTAATCTTCTCTTCCAGGACTGTGGCTTTCTCTCAAGTCTGATGTCTGCAGTACACCCAGTGTGGCTGTTTGCTGGCCTGCAGTAAACAGAGCGCAAGGCTTTGGCCTCTGCTGGTCGGCGTGCATGCCTCCCTTGAGGGGGCGCTCGGGCTCGAGAAGGGCCGTGCATCACCATCCACCACGCAGACCGGCCTCGGTCTGGAGGCAGGAGACCACGGTGGAGGTCCTGCCCTGCACTCTATGACCTGGGGCCAGCCAGAAGCCCCTGCTGAGGTGTGGGGGGCGGGGCTGTTCCAGCCTGTGCTTCTGGGAGGGGTCTGGCCCGCTGTAGGTGACACTGCTCTGGTCCGTGTGTACAGGTGCGGGGATGCCCCATGGACGCATGTCTGGGGGCCGGTTTGACATGGTTTTAAACCCGAGTGGTGGTTTAGGTGGGTGTATCCTGAGAGGAGTATGAAGGAGCAGGTGTGACCAGGTTCGGGTTAGAGAAATGCCCCTGCTGTCTGGCTGGGGGTCAGGGAGCCCTTTGGCTGCAACTGATTGCCTCTTGGGCCCTTTGTCTCTGAGTCACATGGAACGTGGTCCATTGTTATCAGCCTTTAGTCCACTTAAGGGGCCACCATGTTTCATCTGTGGAAGTGGAACCCAAGCCAGCTGGTGAAGGGTGGCCTGTCAGGGAGTGGGCACAGCCCCTCCCCAGAGTGCAGACAGCAGCTCAGTGCTGAGGACAGGCACCAGTGACAGGGCAATGTCACTAGGTAAGGCCAGACGGCCGTGGCGCTGATAGGCGTGCGGTGACTCAGGGAAGCTCTCCAGGGGGTTTTAGAGCTACTCTCAGTGAAGCGGGGAGATGGGGTGAAGCCGGCACCCCAGGTGGGGTATCTTTGTTTCCTGCAGTCAGATCCTCCCCATGTTTTTACCCCAGAAGGTCAGTGCCTGCTCCACGGGCACAGGACACCCAGTCTGCCGTGCCACTCAGTCCTCGGCCTGCGGCCATCACTCTGAGGCATCTGTACTCTGCTTGGAGGGACCAGCTCTTTCTCCTCCTCGCCATGGACAGCGGCGTTTGAGTGCCTAGAGGAGGCCTTTCTGTTAGGTGTTCGTGAACAAGGAGCTTGAAAGCGCACTCCTGGGAGTCGGGCTCGGGCGTTTGCAGTCGTCCATGGTCGTCAGCCGCCTCACTTGTAGGGGCTTCCATCATCACGTCACCTCCTATTGATGTCGGAGAAGTGGGGTGGATGCCGGTGCTCAGGTCACTGCAGCCTCACTGTCTCCAGAATGCATCGCCCCCCCTGACTTCAGGGGGTCATTTGGATCAGAACTTGGTCCTCGGTGGTTTCTGATGTTGTAAACGAAGGGCCACGGTGACGTCGCTGCAGTCCCTTTTTACTGTGGAGAGAGCAGGGCGGTCCATGCCTGTGAGGAGGGCTGAGCTGCTGGGCCCTGGGAACACGGGCCCGTGGGCCGGGCGCGCCCAGTGTGCCACCCGCTGCTCAGGCTCTCGTTTGCAGACAGCGCTGCCCAGCTTCCGGGAGGCGATCCCTCCTGGCTCTCCCTTATTCTGTGGTGCTGCTCTAAGGGTTTTAAGACCCTTGTTTTAACATCCACAGGTAGTCGAGCTGAAGTCCGGTGGAAAAGACATCCCCGTCACCAGCGCAAACCGCATCGCATACATACACCTGGTGGCTGACTACAGGCTGAACCGGCAGATCCGGCAGCACTGCCTGGCCTTCCGCCAGGGCCTGGCCAACGTGGTCAACCTCGAGTGGCTGCGCATGTTCGACCAGCAGGAGATCCAGGTCTGCGGCCCACCACACCCGGGGGCGCTGTCGAGGCGAGACACAGCTCCCTCACCCCTGCGTCTGGTTCCACAAAATGTTTTTTTTCCAGGTGCTGATTTCTGGGGCACAAGTGCCCATCAGTCTAGAGGACCTGAAATCCTTCACCAACTACTCAGGTATGTAACCGCCTCGTGCCCTTCTTCCTGAACACGTCACCAGTGCCCGTTCTTACGTAGGTGACGCATTTTCAGCCCTGTGTGTTGAAAGACTGTAGTGAGCCTGCAGCCGAAGGGTTGTGGGTTTGATCCCCAGTCTGGGTGAGTCCGGGTGGCAGCCATTCAGGGTGCCTCTCTCGCATCAGTGTTTCTTCCCCCCCCCTCCTCTCTCACTTTCTCTAAGAGCAGTGAAAATGTGTCCTTGAGTGAGGACTGTAAAAATGACAGTTTTAAAAACTGCAGTGAGACCACAGCCACAGTCCTGTTCCTGGTCCCGGCTGCAGTTCCTCCACCGGCGCCCCCTCCCCACAGTGAGTTCCCACCCCTCCAGTGCCTGTGTGTTTACACACAGGCGCAGCCGCGGCACCTCCTGTGGGGTGTTCCTCGGCCTGTGGGCAGTGGGCTGCTTCCAGGCTGGCACTTTTAACAGCAGTGCCAGCCCCCAAAAGCCCACCAAGAAAAGGAAAACTGAAAGGAAAAAAAGCAGCCCGAAAATTGAGCCTTGTTGAGTCTTTATTTATTTTATTAAATTAAACTTAAGTGTGTCTGATTTTCAAGAAAATGACAAACTAAAGCTTCACAAATGGCCAGTAAGTGCATGGAGAGATGCCCAGCAGTGCCAGCCATCGGAGGAGCGACAGGTTAAACCGCAGTCACAGTCAGTGTGCCTTCGGGTGCTTGTGAGTTTTCAAGTGAACCTCATGGTGCGTGTTAGAGCAATGACAGAGAAAGAGAGACAGACCCTGCAGCAGCCACTGGTGCCTCGCTCTGCCGCCCCCACCTGCTGTCCAGCCCCAGTCTCCTCTGGCGTCTCCTGGAGTGTGGCTTCTGTTTGGTGGGCGGCAGGAGCTTAAAACGTTTCCCTGCCGTGGCTGTCCTTGCCATTGATTTTTGAGATGAAGTAGGTGTATGGGGTTTAACTCTCCACTATCATAAACAGCTTCATTTATATTTCTGCCGATGTGTAAAGTTTTTTATTTTTAGAGAGAGGGGAAGGGAGGGAGAGAATCATCAATGTGTGGTTGCCTCTTGCACGCCCCCTACTGGGGACCTGGCCTGCTACCCAGGCATGTGCCCTGACTGGAAATTGAACTGGTGACCCTTTGGTTTTCAGGCCGGCGCTCAATCCACTGAGCCACACCAGCCAGGGCTACCATCTTTTTTTTTTTTTAAACAAGTGAAATCCAGAAGTTAAATTACTTGCTAAGGGATCTGAACACTTTTTGGGTGAAATTAGAATGACTGTGGCTCACAGGAAACAGTACAGACCTTTCAATGTTGGTGAGAATGCATTTACTCTTTCAGTGTCTTGGCTCATCTGTAGAGACCTGTGCAGAGTCTTAAACACGTAAAAATCATTTCTGTTTTGTGCCAGCAGGTCCGTCTTCATTATGTGCATGGACCCTGCAGAGTATTTCATGTGCCGGAAAATTTAGAGTACAGTCTTAACCAGACAAGGTGACTCAGTGGCACGTGTCCTGTGACCCATATCTGAATGTGAAAGTGAACTTGGACAAGATAGAAGCAAAGTTGATAAGTGGCCCTGAGATTACAAGTCAGTTTTGCTTTTTTAAAATTTCGTGTTTCTGTCCTGGCTGGTGTGGCTCAGTAGATTAAGCACAGCCCTGCAAACAGAGGTCACCAGTTCCAATCTCAGTCAAGGCACAGGCCTGAGTTGTGGGCCAGGTCCTCAGGAGGGGGCCACGTAAGAGGCCATCACACGTTGATGTTTCTTCTCTCCCCTTTCTCCCTCCCTTTCCCTCTCTCTAAAAATAAACACGTATTTAAAATTTTTTTGTTTTTTTCTCTATTGTGTGAATGGTATACATAGTGCATAATTTACTCTTTAAAACAGGATACTCAAAATCCATTTAAGTTTTAGAAAATGGTAGTAGTCATTCACAATGAATGAAATAACAGGCAATTTTCTTTCTTCGTTTTTCTTCATTGTACTCTTTTAACACTCTCCTGAGGACATGTTTGTTGATTTTGTGGGGGATAGGGAGGGCAGCGTTGATGTGAGAGAGAGACATCCATCATATGCGCCCTGACTACGGGCAGAACCCACAGGCCAGGCCTATGTCCTGACTGGGAATTGAACTGGCATCCCTCTGGTTCACAGACCAGCTCTCAATCCACTAAGCCACACCAGCCAGGGCAAATGCACATTTCTTTTAATGTTTAAGTCAGAAATGCGTGTCCCATGCAGGACATCTAGCTGTGGCTGAGTGAGGGGAGGGCTTCTCTCCTCAAAAATCAGTATTTGCCTGATGTCAAAGGCAGAAAAAGTACCCCAGAAGAGGAAGTTACAGATTACCATCCCTCATGCCCATGCAGGGTGACACTTGGCAGCACAGCAGGGCAGAGGGGTCTTCCCGAAGTGGACACAGGATGTCCAGAGGTCACAGCTGGCAGCACACTGGCCGGCGGAGGCCCCTGTGCTCGCTGCTGAGGCAAGGTGCTTGCTCCTGTTGTCCAGCACCTCACGGGGCCTGGCAGGTGCAGTGGGTGACGTGGGCAGGGGGCATCCCACTCAGACAAGAAACAGAAAAAGAACTAAAAGTTTGCATAGTTGATGTGACCACAAAGAGAGGAAACACACTAGAACTGATGGACAGTTTCAGCAGATTGCGCGTAGATCAGTGTTCAGGAGCCAGCTGTCTCTACATGTAAGTGAAGAGTGGAGTTCATAAAACAACTTTGTGCAAAACAGCATCAAGAAGAATGAAGTACACGTTCAGTGCAGTGAGTGCAGGACTTGCGTACGGCGTACTGACAACTCAGGTGGGTGGAGTGGCGGTCTGCTTGTCACTGATGGGTTCTCTCCAAATGAAGGTGGAGGTTTAACATAGCCCTTATCCCAAGATCCACAGGCTGACTGGAAATCAGTGGGCTGGTTTTAAATTGTATCTGGAAATATAAAGGACCTAAAGTAGCCACAGCAGTCCCATGGGACAGAGCCGAAGTGGTCAGGCTCTGTCTGGAATGCACCATGAAGCCGAGGTGATCAGGACACGGAGGGGTGGGCACAGGGACAGTTGGTCATTGGCTGGATGTTGTTGGGCGTTCAGAAGCGAAGCCTTCTATTGTGCTCACCGGCTTTTCAACCGGTCACTGCTGCTGGGACAAGATCCAAAGAGAAGAGCGAGGGTGGGCCTTCTTGCACAGGGTCAGAGGCCTGTGGGGCAGCTTCTACTGTGACACGGAGGAGGAAGCCTTCATGGCTTTTGGATGAGGTGGAGTTCGGCCCAAAAGCATGATCCAGAAAAGAGACAGTGGTGGAACATCGGCCTTTGTCCACATTAAAGATCTTGGGTTTCCAAAGATGGCATTGAGGAAATGACAGCACAAGCTTCAGATTGGGAGATAAAGCCTTTAAAGTGATCCCTGCACACACAGGAGGTAACCGGTTGGTTAGGAGAGGGAGGAACGAGCCCCGCTCTGGGGACAAAAAGCAGCTGCTGTGGCGGGCGGTTTTGTGGCTCCTGGAGGTCTGGGCACAGCTGCCTGGTGAGCCTAGCACAGGGAGTAGAGCAGGGACCCGCCCGGGGCATCCGCCAAGGCTCCCACCCACACAACGTTAGGGAGTTGGGCCCACCCAGCCCAAACGCCTGCCTGTGGGCGAGCGTAGTCTGCGCTGCCGGGAGAAGTGAAGCTCAGGCGTGTGTTACGAGGCGGGCCCTGGCACCACCCCGCTGAGGGACATGAGCCTGGTGCATGTGGAAGGACATGGACTGTAGGGCTCAGCCCCTGAGTAACCTGCAGTGGGCCTTCCTCTTGGGTGGGCACTGATGTGGGTTGGAGGGGATCGGTGGCTGGAGGGGGGGCTGCTGGTCAGAAGCAGCAGTGACAGCCCTGCTGGGTGAGCGAGGCCAACACCACTTAGCAGAGGCCTCAGAGGTGGGTCATACATTCCTTTACCGCAGTTTTTAAACAGTGGGAACTGGCCTCCCACCCTCTGTGCTGTGAGGACCTGTTTCCCAGCCTGCACTCCGAGGGGACTCGACTCAGTTTCAGGACCCAGGATAGCAAGGGAGTCTCCCAGCTTGTGAGCAGGGCTCCGTGTGGGCGAGGGGTCTGCTTGGGCCGATGCCCACCCAGTGACCTGCGGGTGGGCATGGGGTTTGCTGAGGGAATGGAGATGTCCCCAAACTGCATCGATGTGGTGCTTGCAAACTCCGTAAATTTGCTAAAATCATTTATTCATATAAATACGAGTGTGTGTGCGTGCGCATGTACCTGCCCTCTCTGTAATTAATTCGTGTTGCTCTAAACTTGAACCCTGGTGTTTATGCAAAGGCAAATAATCTAAGGTCACACTGTCCCCACTATCAAGTCATAAGTGTAGAAAAATGAAATTAATCCAGCCCGTCCTTTGCCAAGAAATTGTCTTGGGTTGTTTGCATTCCTCTGTCTGCACAGAAAGCTCATGCCTTTAATGATCTTAGCTATTCCAGTAAATAGTTTTAAAATATTATCATATTCATTTTGGTGCCAATTAATGCACTTAAGATATTTTATTGATGTTATTTCTGTAGTATGTTAACAATGAGAGAACAATATAAGGCAATTATTTCAGTTTTAGGAAGCACTTAAGCAGATTAAAAGCTGTAAGTAGCAGATGTTACACTTTGGAACAGTGGTCTAATCACCATGCTCTGGGCCTGGCCGGTGGAGGAGGAGACGCTGGGGCGGGCAGGATGAGTAGCTATTCCGGACGGAGTCCCCAGTCTGCCCGCCCTTAGGTGCGGGCCCCTTCTGCAGCTCCCGCTGCTCAGGCACTGCCCCTCAAGTCTCCCTGAGCTCCCAGCACAGCCCCTGAGGCCCAGGTCCTGGTAGCCCCTTGTGCTGTGGGCTGTCTTGTGACTGCAGGTGTTCCCTGTTCTGGCCCCAGCAAAGGCTCTGTCCCCTTGGAGCTTGTGCACCACCCCCAGGGACAATAAGAGGTGCTTGGAGGGGTGGCCAAGCTGTGCGATCCCGGCCTGCTGGAGAGGCGGCTTCTGCGTGTGGCATATGTGATAGAGATGTGCTTTTTTTATCAGGGGGCTACTCTGCTGACCACCCCGTGATCCGGGTCTTCTGGCGCGTCGTGGAGGGGTTCACGGATGAGGAGAAGCGGAAGCTGCTCAAGTTTGTCACCAGCTGCTCCCGGCCCCCGCTCTTGGGGTTTAAGGTATAGCCCCTGTGCGTTTCCTCTGAAAACCCTGGCGGGGAGGCAACAGGACAGCCCGTGGGCTCCAAGGCAGCAGGTTACTGCGTGTCCAGGGAGGTGACGTGAATGTGCCACGGTTCAGTGGCGCCAGGTCATTGATTTGCACCATGTCTGCAGCACTGCAGCCTGGGACTGGTCTGTCCGTTGCCCTCCTGCATTCCTGGCAGTCACCCGTGGCCGTGCTGCCCGAGAGCACGCCCAGTGGGCGGTGCATTCGGGGAGGAGGGTGCATGAGCAGAAGTGCGAGTTTTCCTTCTGGCTCACCAGTGTTCATTGTTACCTGGCTGCACTGCACCGTTGCAAACCTACAGGGAAGTTGCCGGGACTGGGCAGAGAATGCCGTAGCCTGCCCTGGCCACATCGCTCTCCGTCTGTCTCTTTTTGGCGCCCTTCAGGGGTCAGTGTAGGCACCAGCGTTCCTGCTGGCTCCTTAAAACGCAAACACAGTCCATAACTGCAGCTGAATCATGGCAGAGGGGCATGCAGCGAGGCTGGCTCCCACACTGTGGTCCTGGCCCCGCAGCCTCGCGGCCCAGGGAACTGCCAGAAGTCAGGCTCTGCGGGGACAGGTGTGTCTGGGGCAGTGGGCCACAGACACACCTGATGTTCTGGTGCTCGCCGCACAGCCCACATCTCCGCCTGGCTCCTGCTCCTGGCTGCACGCCCCAGAGGCATCTGCACGGGGTGTGAGCAGGTCAGCCTGACTGTCCCCTGCGTGAGGGAGCACAGCTGCTCCCAGGAGTGCTCCGGACTTGGAGGGTAGTGTGGCTGCCCAGGGGGCGCTAGAGCCTTATTCTTCAGGAGGCCACACACTGGGGACTGTCCAACATCCATCCGGGGCACTAGGGATCCCCGTGTCCACCCAGGGGTCCACCCAGCAGTTCAGAGGAACGTGGTGCCTAACACACCACCCTGCGTCACAGAGGCGGTCTGGGCGCTTTTGTTTTACTGTGTTTAAAGCAGCTGAGAAGCAGTTGCTCTCACAGTGCTCAGAGCGCTAAGTGATGATGATGATGATGAAGATAACATGCTTTCCCTGTTTCTCTCTGGACTCCTGTCTGATGATTTTGTGAGAGGCTTGGAGTGGCCTGTGAACTGGAGTAAGATGGCAGACCCAGGGGCCCGGCCCACAGCACCCACCCCTGCACTACTTGGGCATTCACGTGCTGGCGGGAGTAGGGGCGGTGCACTCCTGGGCATCCCTGTCAGAGCAGGGACGTGGCTCCCAGTGTGCTCTCCACCCCCCCCCACTCTGGATACTAGGCCGCTGTGTGTCTCTGTGGGCATGCAGTCACGTGGGTGTGCACCCCTTCGGTGCCGCTGCAGCCTTGCCATGCGCCCCTTGTCTGGAAGCGGGCTAATGGCCGTGCTGGCCGGCCCTGTCTTCCAGGAGCTGTACCCAGCCTTCTGCATCCACCACGGTGGCTCTGACCTGGAGCGGCTGCCCACAGCCAGCACCTGCATGAACCTGCTGAAGCTCCCCGAGTTCCACGACGAGTCCCTGCTGCGCAGCAAGCTGCTGTACGCCATTGAGTGCGCAGCCGGCTTCGAGCTGAGCTGAGCCGGCCCAGATGGGCCCACCACGCCCAGAAGCTGCGCGCCTCCGTCGTGAGTAGCTCCTTCCAGGCCGTCGAGCTCAGGCTGTACCCCCACGCCTCCCCTGCCCCTCTCTGTCACCCCCTCCAGTTTGTAAATGACTTAGGTCATGGTCCCTTACTTAGATGGACGTTGCTTTTCAGATAACTTACAATAACAAACATTAGGTGCCACGCGGCTGATTTAGAAATACTGCCGAGACGAGCACAGTTGTGAGACTTAGTGGCAACTCAGTGGAATTAACCAAAGATGCAGCTTTGGCTTTGCTGGTGGGTTCCAGGCCTTCCTGAGCTGGGGCGCCCTGGGCGCGGCTGCTGGGGCGGGGAGGCTCTGGTCTGCAGGGCACAGGGTCTGGGAGGTGGGGGCTGACTCTCAGGGGCCGCGGCTTCGCGTGTGGCCGAACTGTTTACAAGCCTGACTGTTCAAACTGAAGGCATTTTTCCTGCTGCCTTTTCCCAAAGTGGCGAGGTTTGGAGAAGAGAGGCGTGATGGTGTTTTACTTGTGCTCTTTAAGCCATCGCTCCCAGAGGGGACTAGCATGCTCGTTTGGAGTGTTCTGTTCACCTGCATCCTGGCGGTCCGGAAGGCGCGGGGTGGGGTGGGGGGCGGTGCGGGGTGGGGCGGGGTGGTGCGTGGTGGGTCCTTCGTTCCTTTCCACCTGCCTGCACTCTTTGCCTGGGGAGCTGTCGGGAGGGGTCTCTGTCCAGCCCCCACGGCACAGCACTCGTGCAGCCTTCCGTGAACGGCAACGTGGGAGAAGAGACACTGAGACCGATCTAGTCACTTGAACCAAAGTGGCAGCTGCACCTTCGTCCTGCGGCCTGCCCCCCTCGGCCCTGGGCTAGACGTCCCCTCCTTGGATTTCGGTGACTCGCCACCCTCCCGCCCCTTCCGCCCCCCTCAACGGTGCTGCTTTGAAGGAAGACGGGACAGTCCCTAGACACGCATCCAGGGGAGGAGTGCTGTAATTCCCGTGAGATGGGCACTTTATCAGGACCTGACTTGATGGTGGGCAACCAGGTCTCCGGAAATGGGGCGGGGCCCTTGCCGACGCTGGGCGCGGCTCCTCTCCCCCAGCGGGCGCCGGCTGCCCCCCCTGCGTTGACCAGACTAGCAATACACGTTTAGATGCGGGGACTGAACGACACTTCTAAGACAATGACCATTATTGAAATAAATGTGTAATTTCTTAATCTGAATAATAAATTAAGTGTTAAATGCTATTTGTAGTCTTGATACACAGAAATAAAATAATTAGGGTTTGTCCTTGGTTTTATTTTTATTTGAGGTTGTTTTCTGTTGAATGTTCTGTATCTTCTTTACTTACTAGTTAATTTGTGTATTTTATCATCAGTATTTTGGAAATGCTGTGGACTGAAGAGAAATGGGCAGTTACACTTAATTTGTTTTTTTTTCCCCTTGGCTATTTGGAACTTACTTATTTATCTGTATGTTTTCCTGGGTAAATTTTGCATTAACCTTTTCCCCCAAGGTTGTGTTGGGGTCACGCCCCAATCCCTGTATTTAGTTGGTTCTGCCCTGGGGAAACCGCAGCCGCTAGATGTTAACCAAGGTTAGCGGGTTGGTAAAAGTCCAGTGTGCCCCCCCCCCGCCCTGGCACGCGGAGCGAGGCTCGCCAGGCTGCCCCATGTCCCCTGCCCATATGTTGGGAGGGGTTGAGCTGGGGTGGGGAGCCAGGGCCCTGGGGACTCCCCTCTCCTTGGAGTTGGCGTCACGCTGTTGAGGAAGAGTGTGCCCGTGGGAGCGAGGGTCTTTCTGCGCCGTGTTGTTTGCTGCTTCTGTGCTCTGTTCTTTCTGCTCGTTGCTGGCAGTGTTGTGCTCGGTCCCAAGCGCCGAGTTACAGGGAGGCTGTTCCAGGTGTCTCTTCCAGGCTCCCTTCCACACACAGGTGTAGCTGGGTGTCTGGGGCCCACCTCACCGAGCACTGTCGCCACCACTGGGGCTGGTGCAGTGGCCCTGGCTCACAGGCCGGGCACTGGGCCATGGGCAGGTGGGGGACCAAGATGGCACTGGGGGGGTGACCACTGAGGGACAGCTCGGAGAGCCGGGCGTGTGGGAGAGGCCGAGGACAGTATGTGGTGATGCAGACACTTGGGGCCTGGGATAGGAGCCTCGGGGAAGCCAACCACAGCCCAGAGCTGGTTTCTTAGAGCCAAGACCTGCACCGTGTCCACTCCTCCCACCCTGCAAAATAAACAGTAAATGTAAAACAGTCAGCTCTCTGAACCAGTCTGCTCCAGGCCAGAGAGTGCTGGGGCGATGTGCAGTCTGGGTCTGAAATAGCAGCTGGTGGCTGGCCGTGGACAGAAGGCTCTGGGATCCGTTTCAGAGCAAGGCAGTCTCTGCTCTCCCAGCAGGCGTGCGGCTGGGCTGCAGGACCAGGGGCAAAGTCTGGAGACGGCTGAGGGGCCAAGCAGGCTGTAGGCGTGGCTCTGCATCTCTGCATCCAGAAGGTTTCGAGGGTGGGCTGTGAAGCACAAGTGTTCCCCGTTCTTAGCTCCTCTGTTTGTGAGGTGGGGCCCCAGGTGTGTGGTGTCCCCGTCCTGACAGCCACAGGGTGACTGGCACTGTGTGGTCCATGTGCTGCCCTTCCCCCTGCCCCCCAGCCTCTATCACTGGCAGGGCACTGGGGTGGCTGCTCCTAGGTGACACTCCTCCACAGGAGACGGCAGACCCTTGGGAAGGCTGTCCAGCCTTGCGTAGCCCAGGGCGCAGCTGTCCCTGCACTGACGTTCCCGGAGAGGAGGGGAGGGGATGGGAGGGGAAGTGGAGGTGCAGGGGGAACCTGCTGAGAAATGTGGACTCTCCGTTTACTTCACATTTCCCATTTACGTCCCTGTGAGTTAGACAGGATGAGTGTCGGATTCCTCTGAAAGGTCACAGAGGGGGAGAGGCCCGGCTGTCTGGGTAGGCAACCTCTGCGACCCTGTGGATGCATGGGCTGGTGTGCCCACCCCTGAGTGCTTCCCCTGTTCTCCCAACTGCATTACCACTGTCAGGGCTTGCTCCCCAACCCCATTGCCTGGGCGGCCCAGATCACCCTGGGGCTCAGTGACCCTCTCCAGGTGGGCTCCTGACTTGCTCACAGGTGCTACAGCGAAGGGTCAGCTTGGCAGAAGGGCCCCACCTGGGAACCCTATGCACAGGGTTTTGCTGGGGTTGATGGTCAAGGGGCGCGGTGCCCGGGGCTAAGTTGGCCTGTGCATGCTGCTGCCCCTCCAACTGCTGCTGGCGCAGGGGCCGAGCCCTGGACCTGATTGTCAGCCGGCCCCTGCCTGCCCCAGGATCACAGGTGTGGTCTGGCGGAAGCCTCGGGCCTAAGGGTCATCAGCAGCAGGATGTTCCAGGGTCTGCCAGGCTTTCCAGTGCCCAGGGTTTTGGGTCGAGGCTGCCAAACCCAGGTCAGGCTCCTGGGGGAGGAGGGTTCCTGGCTTGCAGGGGGTGGGGCTCCAACCAGTGGGGCAGGGGAAGGGTGGTGGTACAGCGGCGACCCCCCAGGAGGGGCAGGAGGCCTGCTTGGTGGGAAGACCAGGAAGTAGTTCTCTGCTATGGGAACGCCCTCCCTCCACGAGCGGGGCTGTGGGGAGCTCAAACCAGCCCCCGACCACACAATTGGCATCCGCATCCAGACAGGACTGTTATCTGGGAGACCGACCGCCGAGAAATGGCTCCCACCTTGGTTCCTTTCCCGCCGGCCAGGTGGGGTGGCCACTTCTACCCTCGGTGAAGACGGCACCTGCCAAGAGACGCCCTAGCTAAGCTGGAGTGGGGGGTAGTTCCTGGTGGTCGAGCACAGGGCACGTGCAGGGCCACCCTCGCTGGCCCTGTGGCCAAAAACCGAGTCAAACCCCGCGAAAATGCTGTCGGAGCCGCCTCTGGGTCCTGCCTCGGGCTTGTGGGACCCCCGGGGTCCTGCCTGGAGGGGCAAGTGGGCAGCCGCTGCCGGGGCGGTGGAACCAAGCTGGCCCGCCCCCAGCTCTGCGGCTTCATGGGGACCGGAGGAGGTGGCAACGGTGGGGGCGGTTGGGGACCCTGCAGGGGGCGCTCTACCCGGGAGTTCAAGGGCCCCGAGGGGCATAGGTTGTGGGGGGTGGCCGCACCCTGAGTCCCAGCTGGGAGCCCCAGGGTTTACTAGGATGGAGGGGACTCAGTGACAAAGCTGGGGGGCAGTATGCTGGGCTCCGTTCCCAGAGACGGGTGCTGTCTCCCCGGCTCCTCTGCGGATCGCCAGGGACCTTGCGAGCTGGAGTGGGGTTGGGGGGTCAGGGATCTGCGAGGCCTCCGAACTGTCAGTTCCTGCGGTCCCTGGTGTGGCCAGCAGAGGGCGCTGCGGCTGCACAGCACGTGCGCGTGCACAGACAGATGCTGGCGCATGCACATGGCACACAAGTCTTCAAGGCACACAAGTCTTCAAGGCACACGCAGACCCGCTGCCCCCGCAAGCGGTCGAGCCCTCCGTGGGGTCTGCACTAAGTCCATGTGGTGTCAGACGGGGGTTGGGCAGGAGGCGGGGCGGCAGGGGCGTTCTGTGCAGGCGCCGGACCGCCTACATAGCCGGCTCACGGCCTCAGGTGGAGGCTGGGCGGGGCTCTGTCTTTGGTCCCCAACGAGCCTGGGGGCGCAGAGGAACTCTAGTCCCTAGGAGTGCCCCTCAGGACTGTGTGTGGGGAGGAACAGTATAGGGTGCGAAGGCCAGGTGGCCCAGCCCAGACATCCAAGTGTGGCCTGTAACCTGGGTCCAGCAGGCGAGGTTGGCCAGGCTCCTGGGAGGGAGGGCAGATCTACAGGACCTGAGAGAGTCCTCCCCACAACCTTGAGCCGCGGGCCCTGCTACAGGCAGCCAAGTCGGGTGAGGTCCACGAGGGGGGCAGCGGGGCCACTTGTGTTCAGCACTGGGGACTGGGGTGCAGGGTCCCCCAGCTGCCCAGGGTCCCAGCTGCCCTTCTGCTGCAGCCTTACTGTCCCCATCTAGATCTCTCGCGCACTTCTGCGCTGCCAACCACAGATGAAGTGGGGCCCAGACCACCGGATGGGGCCTTTCCCACTCTGGGGACCAGGACTCTCCGTCGTCGGGGCCCTGTTCCCTCCAGGGGCCCTGGGGAGAACCCAGGCCTTCAGCCCTGCCCAGCACAGCCCGGGGGGCCCCCTCCCCAGCCTGTGCCTCTTTCCCCAAGCCTTTGGCCCCATCAGAATCTTCACCCACCGACTGAGAGAGTCAGTCACAGGCTCCAGCCTGATGCTATCCCCACCACCCGTCAGCTTAACACACCCCTGGAGTTATTCTGCTATTACCACACTCTCATGGTGGCCTTGATTTTCAAACCATTTTTTCAGCCCTCTGGGCCTCAGTTTCCCTGGTTATCAAAGGAGTCTTTGCTCCTACCTGTGGGTCAATGGTGCTTCGCAAACCAATACTCTGGGAGGGGCCTGAGCACAGGGCCACCTGGGTGGGCCACCAGACTCCTGCTAGGGCTGGACACCAGGTGAGCAGTGAGCAAGCACCAAGTAAACACACGACATCTGGGAAATCCTTCCACTACGAGGTGGTTTGGTGCTCCTCACAGATTCCTGCTTCCCCAGGCGTCCTTGTTGGACTGGGACGCCTGACTTCCGGCTACTTCTGCCAGTGGGGCTTCCGTAGCCCCAAGAAGGCAGGTGATGTACTACCTGAAATTAAGTCGGGAATGGATCCCGGGCGCCGCTGGGACCTCTGGGCCATTTTGCCCCGTGGGTCACTGACTCTGGGTCCTCCGGGTACCCCCACACAGCATGCCCTGCTCCAGGGTGCGTGCATCTGAACCACACACGTCTCAGCTTTCTCGTCCACTCAGGATGAGTTCATGAGGGCGGCTGGCCAGGCTCCAGGCACTGGGCTCCTGCACTGAGCCAAACAGACTCGGGAGGGGGGCTGGGGGGGGCACGAGCCCAGGGAGGGAACAGAAAGGGCAGCCTTCTATCCTCTCCAGGGTCCCAAGGCACCCAGTGAAGTTTGAGCTGGAATCTGAGACCTGCGTGGCAGCGGGTGTTGCCCAGGGGGGCAGAAGTCCTGAGCTGTGAAGGGCAGCAGAGTTGGGGTGGGGAACAGGTGGCTGAAAGTGCTGGGGAGCCACCAAGGGGGGTGTTGGCAGCCCCGAGCTGGTTCCTGCAGTAGAGAAGAGGGTGGGGAAGGCAAGAGCCGAGGACCCAGGGTGATGGCCCGCTGTTAGAGGGTATCCAGGTTGGCGCTGCCTCTTGAGCAGGCTGAGACACAGAGCTGAGTCCTGGGCAAGGCCACCGGGGCCTGGGAGCTCCTTAGGGACCACACTCTGCAGAGCCACTGCCTCAGGCCATGGGCGGTGGCCCAGGTCTCCTGGACATGCCCATGCCAGGCAGGGCTGTGCCACCTCCCGTGTGCAGGGACAGAGGACTGAAGGACATTTGTCATGGGGCTACTCCTGGGGGGTGGCCTGTCAAGGACAGTGCTGCTCAGCTCATCTGCTCTGAGCTTGGTTCTCAGACACACCCACCTCACACTCCCCCAGGGCCCAGCAGGGTCCCAGGCACTGAGCCCATGATGTCCCAATCTGCTGTTCCTCTAGACCGAGGTTCTGGCTGGGAGTGGCCCTTGAAAGACATTCCTGATTGTTACACGGGATGGGCTGCAGCTCTCAGCCTATGGTAGGTGGAACCCGGGGGTGCTTTGAGCCCCTCACAAAGTACAGACAGACTCCCCCAGGGCCTGCCCTGGGCCAGAAGGACCGGTGACTGAGTGAGAGACAGGTGACTGTCTCCTTGGAGTCACTGGATCACTGTCCGGAGGTATTTTCCCCTCAGATCCCAGCAGTAGCATCCAGGGCTTGGGAACCAGCAGCCCAGTCCAGGCCCTGTGCGGTTGCAAAACACACCGAATCCTTCTGGTAATTTAAGACACAGCTTCAATTATTTATACCTCTAGCAAAACCACCGGGTCCTGTTACATAAAGCTGCTGTCTCAACAAGTCTGTGGCCCAGGTGGCCAGGCCCCACATCTCCTCGTGGGCCCCCAGGGGCCTATGAGGCTGGGCTCCCTCCGAGGGCCTGGCTGTGGGTGGGAACATGTGCGTGGGCTGCTGCACCAGCCACCTCAAGCATCACGGCCACCCAGGCCCAGGGAGCCCGGCGCCCAGCGGAAGGGGAGTTTCAGGCTGACTGTTTCCTGTTGACCCCAGAGTGCCCCACACTCTTTATCTGGACTCTCCACCCACACCCTCTGTTTTGCCCGGAGGCCAAAGCAGGCTGCAGAGCTAGGCTACCCAGGGTTCCAGCCTGTGGCCCGAGGCCAGTCCAGCGGTCAGCACAAGTGGACAGGGCAGCAGGGGTGGCAGCCGGGACAGCTGCCCACTGCAGGCCTCTTAGGGCCACCTGCCGCCCAGAGGTCCTCCTAGGGGTTATGCGGGGGCCAGGAGATAGGCCTGATGGGGAGGACTTCGACAGCTGTCCCCACTGCCCCCACACACACGGGGCGGGCTGCACGACGTCCTGGCCTGTGCGCTGATCGCCGTATCTGGGAACACACACCCCACAGGGCTGCTCCTTTGGGGGGATGTGTTGCCCCTCAGAGCAGACACCACAGTCAGAGGTAGCTTTCTACGGGGTCCCTGGGGACAAGGCCGCGCCCTCAGGGACCTCCTAGGGGTGCTGGGGCTGGGAAAGGGACAGCACTGGGGCCGGGGCTGGTTTCTTAAGCCCGGCAGCTCCAGGCTGTACTCGGAGACGCTCAGGCACTGAGTGGAAGGAGGTCAAGGCGAGGGGAGGCCACCAGGATGGCCACCAGGACAGGGCAAAGCTATGGACACAGGAGGAAGGGCCGTGAGCCCACCTTTGGCTGCTGGAAAGAGGGCGGCCCCACCTGAGCCCACAGCACTGTCCCAGGCCCAAGGCAGGAGGGCTTCCTGCAGGAGGAAGAGACGAGGTCTGAGAGAGACAACCTGTGTAGTCGAGCCACTGCGTCGCTGTCACCCTCACTGGAGGACAGGGCCCACAGCCACCCACCCCAGGCCTCACCCAGCCCTCGACGTGGCTGGAGTTCATGAAACACTTTATGAATGAACCAGGGGCCTGTTCTGGCTGGGGGCGGGGCTGGAGACTGCCGCAGTGTGGGTGGGGCTGCGGGTGATCTTTAGTCACCAGTCCCAGACCGGATTCACCTTCAGGACTCAGGAATGAGTGGATGAGCAGTCTGAATTCCCGGGACCCCTCAGGTCCTGACGTCACCAGCTGGTGTACAGTTTTCCGCACGACTTCACATTCCTGTCGTCATACTGACTGAGTCGGTGCTCTGTGACAGGGTCATGGGGACGGTTGGGGGCTCTTCTGCTTCAAAAAGACAGGATGAGCCCCAGTTGGTGTGTCTCAGTGGATGGAGCGCTGGCCTGTGAATTGAGAGGTTGCCAGTTCGATTCCCAGTCAGGGTGCACGCCTGGGTTGTGGGCTGGATCCCCAGTAGGGGGCACACAAGAGGCAACCACACAATGACGTTTCTCTCCTGCTCTTTCTCCCTCCGCCTCCCTCTAAAAATAAATAAAATCTTTATCCTCCCAAAAAGTACTTCCAACATTTCTCAGAGTCTATACATCATGACTGTGGACACCTTGTTACAGAAGGAATATTCAGTTCGGTAGTGTTTACTCGGCCCCTCAGCCCATGCAGGCCCCCCAAACGTGACTGGGCACCACCCATGTACTACGATGCTCGCTGGCCACCGGCCTGGTCAGTGCCCAGCACAGACCCCAATGGAGGCCCACAGTGTCCTTGTGGGAATGTGGGTCAGGCCTGAAGGGCGTGCAGGTGAGCACTGGTTTTTCGTGCACAGGTGACTCACTGGCAGCGGCAGACGGTCCGTCACCCACTAGCAGCTGCAGGCAAGGCGTCCACACCCGGCTGGCTCTCTGACTGCCCCAGTTTCCCCAAAGTGCCCCTCCACCCTCCCCTCTTCCTTCCCAGCTTCTGTCGGACACTGGGTGTCCCTGGCCAGGAAGGTCCCTACACCAAGGTGATGTTCTGACTCTTGCAGGACCCATTTCTCAACTGATCTTGCCTAAGGACTTGGAACAACTCAGGTTTCCCAAGACCTGCTCTGCTAATCCTGTCCAGGCATTTCTCTGGGTGATCAGGAAGCTCTGGACACACCCCATCCCAGCTCCTCTGGCTCTGAGGACAAGCCTCTCCCCTGAATGGATCCCTGTGTCTCCTGCAAAGCCGGCTTGTTCTCGCTAACATGTAAATGACTGACAGCCTTCAGGGGCACTTGGGAGACATTTCTCCTGAGCTGGGGTGGCCGCCCCTCCCGCCCTGGCCTGGAGGGCTTGTGGGGCTTCACTCAGGTGAGTCAGAAGCAGGCCAGGCAGCTCCGGTTTGTGGGCAGGAGAGCAGAAGCTGGCCGCTGGCTGAGAGTCAGGGCCAGAGGGCTGGCAGGTTTGCCTGCGTGCAGCCTGCAGCGTAGGCACAGGGCCATGTGGCTCAGCAGACCCAGGAAGCCAGGGTGGCTGGGTGTCCCCACTGTGGCCCCTTCCTTGGGCTCTGAGCAGGAAACCTCAGTCGGGCAGGTTGGCTTAAGGCTAAGAGGCTTCAGGTGAGATGCAGATGTGTTCTCGGAAAAGCACAGGCTGACCTGGCCTGGCTGGTACCCCCCAACCCCCCACCCCCACTCCCACCCCCCACCTCAGCCAGAGGTTGTCTGTGGGGGAGGAGGTCAGGGCCGTTGCAGGCTGACTAGTCCCCAAAGTTCTTCTGGAAGGAGGGGGTGGGGCAGGTGACAGGTGGGGACCTCTAGGACCTCCCTGCTGTGAGGGGTAGGGGTTCTAATGCAAAGCAGATGGAATCTGGGAGGGAGGGAGACCACTCACCCAGTGGGGGTGGGGCAGGGACGGAAGGAGACAGGAGCCAGACAGGGTTAGAGAAGGACATGGGAGGAGGGTCAGCATGGATCTCCATGGGACCCAGCCCTAAGGAGGACAGAGCCCCTGATACCTACTAAGACAGGGATGAACCCGAGGACCCAGGGCTCAGTGAGTGCAGGCTGCCCGAGACGCGCCTGCTGAGAAGCGGCCTTGCTGAAGGTCCTCAGGGTCCTGGCTGCCTCCAGGCAGCCACCGAGGCAGGAGGAGCCCAGGCACTGCAGGCCACGTCCCTGAAGCTCCTTTAAACTGTAACTCCCAGGGGTCAGTGCCCCGACGTGGCTGCATGCTCTCACCCTCCTCCTGCAGAAGTTCAAGTTCTCCAGTCTATAGCTACATACTCTGAACCCCCGGGCCCTGTGCAGGCAGTCTGTCCCCGAGCAGCCTCTGTAAAGGGCCAGGAAGCATAAAGCAGGCAGGAAGGACGTGCGACCCAGACCCCGAGTGGGTCTCAAAGGCCCAAAGCAGCACTGGGCCCTGCCCAGGAGACCTGGGCCCTGCCGGCTGTCTGCACTGGGGGCCATTCCGGAGTCCGACATGGAGGCGGGTCTTCCTGCTACACTCGTGACATTAGCAAAGGACAGAAGAAACTCTTAAGATGCGGGAGACACCCACTCACACTGGACTCAGAGTAATGCCAAGACGGGTGTCTGAATTCAGACGAATATTTAACAGCTGTGGGGGCGCATGGGAGTCTTGAAACTGCAGGGCAGACAGGAGTGGTAACAGCGGTCACCCGTCCACAGCAGCCTGTGAACCACAGAGCTGTATGCCGGGTGGCCGGAACGCACAGGCACGGGGCCGGGGGCCTCCCTTCCCTCTGCTGGGGGAGCCGGACCAGGCGGCTCCGTGGACAGGGGGTGGACTCGTGGTTCTGGTGGCTGAGTCCCAGGCTGGGCACACAGGGCTGGTTCCTGCTGAGGCTGAAGGGAGATAGGGCCAGGCCCCTCTGCTCAGCCACCGCCGTCCTGTGTCTTCTTGTCAGCTTGCCAGCGTGTGTCTCTGGGACTGAGGTCCCCCTCTCGCCAGGACACTTGTTGGTGTAGGGTCGTGGTCACCCTAAGACCTAAAGACCCTGGAGAGTCCCCTCCAGGTCTGCGAAGATCCATCTCTGAGTATGGTCGTAGCCTGAGGTCTGGGAGGAGGGAGCCTTCAACACCTGACAACCTTGAGGGGCAGAGGCTAGCCCCTCACACAGTTGGGGGGGGTGCGTCTGAGACTTGCCCTTGGGAGAAGGGGGGAATCTCCGAGTCCAGGGAACGGGGAGCCCAAGAGAGCAAGCCTTGCAGTGCGTGTCGCGGCTTTGGCCCAGAGGAGCGTGGGCGTGACCCAGGAGGGCGCCCTCGTGAGGCGGAAACCAAACAAACTCAAGTGGAACAATCAACAGAGCCGGCACTTCCCTCCGCTCGGGGCAGTCCTGGCAACCGCGAACACACGCGGCCTGACACCAGGAAGCGGTCGGGCTCTGAGCTCGGAGCCCGGCTCCGGCTGCTCCGGGGAGGACACGTCAGCGCCTCGGTGCTGAACATCCCGTGTGGTTTTCCTCCCTCTTCAGCTGTGGGTCTTTGCTTCCTGATGTTTCCTTTGCTGTTTCTCTCTTTTTTTTTTCCCTTTGTATTGGGGGTGACACTGGTTAACAAAAATTATGCAGGTTTCAGACGCGCGGTTCCGCCAGACATCGTGTGAACGCTGCACGGTGTGTCCGCCACCCCAGGTCAGCCTTCCATCCATCACCGTGTAGGTCCCCATACCCTTCCCCCCTCCCCACTAGCTCGGTTCTTCATTCCAGGTTTTAAGATCTGCCCCTGTGGCCCTGACTGGTGTGGCTCCATGGCTGGGGCCTCGCCCTGCAAACTCAAAGGTCGCTGGTTCAATTCCCAGTTGGGGCACATGCCTGGGTTGCAGGCAAGGACCCTGGTTGGGGGCGTGTGAGAGGCAACCACACATTGACATTTCTCCCCCTCTCTCTAAAAATAAATAAATAAAATCTTTAAAAAGAAAAAAAAAAGACATGTTCCCATAACAGAACAGAATACGGAGAACCTTCCGAGCGTAACCTTTTTCGTGGCAGCCCCATATCCCACCAGGGGGCTTCAGCGTTGCTCTCCTCACCAGGTCTCCGCCAGGAGTCCATCCCGGCTGCTGTCTCAGCAGGTGTGCAACCGGTGTGACCTCACCCCTTGTGCAAATTCGTCTGAACTTCCTCTTGGTGGGGCTGCTGGGTCCAAGGTCACCTCTTTTGGCCTCAGTACCGATGAACTACATCTCACGCTGACCTGTGCCTCTGGTTCAAGTGCATGTAGATGCTGCCGTGTCTAATAAAATTCAAAGCGGTTTAAAAAGAACAACAACAAAAGAAACCAGGACTTTTCCCCATGAGTTGTCCCGAGGACGAAAATGCAGACGCGGAAAGCAGGGGAGTGGTTCCGGGTGGGGGTGGAGCGAGGGGGAGGGCGGAGGTGGGGAGAACGTTCCGGAACGGGCCGCTGAGATGGTGGAACAGCTCCGGAATATGCTAAAAACCTCCTAATCGTGCATGTTGCGGGGTGAACCTTACAGATTGTGAATTTGCTCTCGATGGCCCAGGAACTTGTGGCGTCTCTGGGTCACCCTAGAAGGAGGAGCGTTGTCCTGGGCCACACATTCAGTACATTGTGACGCGTCACCACATACACACAAAATCTCGTTTTAAGTAAATTTATGATTTTGTGTTGGGCTGCATTCACAGCCGTCCTGGGTCTCATGAGGTCCGCGGGCCGTGGGTTGGACACCCCTAAGCAGGTCTGGAATCTCTCCCCACCCTCCAGGAAGCCCGTGCAGCTTCCAGGCTTGGGACTGGGTTTCCTCAGGATTCATCAGCCGTGCTGTGCATTCGGCGAAAATGTCTTGTACCCACTGGAACGTCTCTGAGCAAGGATGCAACCCTGGCTGGTGTGGTTCAGTGGACTGAGCACCAACCAAAGTTCGATTCTCAGTCAGGGCACAAGCCTGGGTTGCAGGCCAGGTCCCCAAGTAGGGGGCATGTGAGAGGCGACCACACACGGATGTTTCTCTTCATCTCTTTCTCCCTCCCTTCCCCTCTTTCTAAAATAAGTAAATAAAAACTCAAGCAGAAAAAAAGGAAAGGAGAAGAGAAGAGAGGGAGAGAAACATCGATGTGAGAGAGAGAAACATTGACTGGTTACCTCTGTACACACCCCAACTAGTGATTGAACACGGGACCCAGGTATGTGTCCTGACTGGGGATCGAACCTGCAACCTTCTTGGTACACAAGACGACACTCCAACCGACTTGAGCCACCGGCCAGGGCAGTTCTCCATTTTCAAAAACCAGTACAATAATCCAAACACCACCAACAGTAATAAAAATAACTCAGGCCAAGTGATCTAGCCAAGTGGTATTTTTTAGCCATCGGGCTGCCAGAGATTAAAGATTAGCATGTTGCATCTTGCCGAGGCTGAGAGGAAGTGGGGGTTTTCAGACGCTGTTTGGTAAGATAGTAAATGACATATGTATTCAAATGCAAAAATGTATCTCTTGTTTCTCCAGGCAGTTCTATTTCAGGAAGTTATTCTTAGAGGAGAGTAAAAAGTAATTTTTAAAAGAGAAGAGAACTGTGACTCATGGACGTCATCTTAATTTGTGTCCAGGTCTTGCCGAACCCACTTGGGTGTTACAGCCCCTGAGGGGGAGAGGTCTGCTCAGAGCTCTTCGGGGGAGTCGGAGGGGCCTCGGGAGCCCTGGAGTTATGGGCAGACGAGAAGATCTAAAACAGAAGAAGAGCCCTGGCCAAATGCTCATTGGGTTAAAGCATCATCCTCACACACCAAGGTCGAGAGGGTTTGGTCCCCGGTCAGGGCACAGAGAAGAATCGACAAATGAATTCATGACCGAGTGGAACAAAAATCGATGTTTCTCTCTTTCCCTCTCCTCCCTTTCTCTCTCTCCTTCCTCTCTCTAAAATCAATCAATTAAAAAAACTTTTTGAATAAAATGAAGGGCTCTTGGGCCAGCTCACTGGCTCTCTCCTCTTCCTCAGGGATGCCTGGAGCTGCCGCCTGCCTTTTTCAACAGGCGGTGTTTTGGGTGGGAAGGAGCTTCAGACACAGCCCAGGGTTGGGCTGGCCTGGCAGCGGGCGTCAGGGTTGTTCTAGAGGGGACAGGCTCTGAGGCAGAAGCCTCCTGTTCTTCCAAAACGGTGCAGCTTTGTATTTTACGTTGTTTCGGTTTGTAAACTAACCCTATTGGAATAAGGTAGTTAAAAACTAACAGAGGAATGCTAGGAGAACTCGGGTGTTAGAGTTTAGCCGCGATTGATAAGGCTTAAGTGATTCAAGCCTTGAAGAAAGAGTGAAAGAGTTTAGCTTTGAGGGACAGGCTTGATTGAATACGAATGGGATGCTGTTATTCCAAAATTGTGAAGCTCTGGAATAAATACTCCTCCCCTTTATCACCAAACCTTTGCCTCTGGAATTTTGCCCAGCGGGGGTGGGCGGGCAGCGGGAATCCCAAGTGCTGTTGGGTAACACTCCCTCCCAGCAGACTTCCAGGAACCAGACCAGAAGGCGGAAGGGAGGGATTTCAAATGGATTGACTAGTTTATCCCCAAGAGAGTCAGTCACTGACCGAACCCCATGGGGCACTGCTGATTGGCACTTCTCTGGGGACAAATCCTTTGCGTGCGTGTCCTACAATTATACAGTCACCAAACCTCAGAGACAGATACCTGATGGGCGAGCTTCAGGGGCCCCTGTAATCCCTTCCTCCACTTCAGCATCTTTTGGAGCATTTTCCGAGGGCTATCAGCTCACGAACCTAAGAAGGCGGGCGGGTGATAAATCATAAGGGGGGATTTGGAAACCCTGGAAGTGTCTGTCAACAGAAAACTGGCCTGTGCAGGCTGTGGCTGGGCTGGGCTTCTAGGCATCTCCGTGACCCTCCGAGCTTGGGATGGGTGTGTGCCTGACCCTGTGCTCACAATCTCAACTACAAATAGCTGCAAAAACGCATGGTTTTTCCTGACCGGCTGGGAGACCTGAACCGACCAGAGGCTCGTACATGCCCTGACTGGGCATTGAACCCAAAACCTTGGTGTATGGGGTTGAGGCTCCAACCCACTGAAATACCCAACCAAGAGAGTTTGTTTTTAATCACTTCCCACCACACTGGCCCCCAGTGCCCGGCCTCATTGCTGTCATTTCTGGGATTCCAAGGCACGTCCCACGGGAGTTCCCAGGCTGCAGTGAGGGACCCACGGGACGGACAGCACACAACTCGTAATCCTGAACCACACAGAGGTCGGCGGGGGGGCCTGTTCCGGAGTCTTCAGGCTGCGTCATAGAGAAAACGCCCGCTGGAGGTCCACCCCATGACTCGCAGCCTTGTCCCCCAGCCCCGGCGTGGCTGGGGGGTGGCTGGGATGCAGACTTCGCCCTAATCGGCCAAGAAGCCAGGGCTCGGGGTCTGTTCTAGGGAGCAAAGGGAGGGAGGCGCTGGGACAAATCCACTCTGGAAACCACTATCTCCCACTCAACTGGGCTGAGGCCCCCCTCGCGGGGCGCTGGGTTCAGGAGGCCCCTGTGAGGACAGAGGCGCGGCCACACGCCACCGAGGGCACAGACGAGGCCCTGTCTCTGGGGAGGCAGCCCGGTGTCCCCAGGCCTCCGCTCAACTCCCCGAGTGGCCACCGGTGCATCTGCCACGCAGGTCCGGCCGGTATTTCAGTGCCTCCCTTCCAGCTGGATCTTGCTCCTGTGACTCAGCCCGACCCATCTGACCCATCGGCCCCGACCACACTGTAGACATCTGCCCGGGGAGCCGAGAGGGCCGCCTAGGAAGATGGGGCCGCACAGCGGCTGGGAGATCCTGTGAAATACGCAAGGGAAGAGAGGTGGCCCGACCGAGCCCACAGCCCTAGGGCAGCTGGGTGTCAGGGCTCCGGGAGGGCCAGCTTCCTGCCCACCAGGTAACAGTGAGGGTGACGTGCTGGCCGGACCCAGAGAGAAAGACGGCCATTGTTCCGACTCCTTGCCCCTGGGCCCTGGGGGCAGACTGGCAATGAGAACATGAGATGATGTCATTTCTCGTGAATGCAGGACAGGATGGCCGTGATTTTCCAACTTTGAAACTATTTTTACTCTGAAGAGAGAAAAACGCCCCAACAGAGACCAGGCCGTTTGCTGTGTTCAGGCCCGAAGTGCGTGCGGTGCCGTCCTGGACGGAGGGACTTCCTGCCAGGCCAGCGTCGGCCTCTCCCACAGCGAGGGCCTGGCCCACACTCAGTGACGCTTCCGCGCCGCGCCCCCTCGAAGGCCC
Organism: Artibeus jamaicensis; assembly: GCF_021234435.1. Taxonomy (NCBI): domain Eukaryota; kingdom Metazoa; phylum Chordata; class Mammalia; order Chiroptera; family Phyllostomidae; genus Artibeus; species Artibeus jamaicensis. The sequence goes on from NW_026521936.1 coordinate 6,105,062, forward strand.
ATGCAAACTGGACGGTGTTCAGTCCGCGGTGAGGGTGCCGCAGACGCGCGCAGCCCCTGCCCTGTGCCGCTTCCAGAAATCACAAGGCTGGTGCCAGTGGGTGACAGGCAGAGGTGCACAACCAAATGCCACCGACCCCACCATGGGGGACTGGCCCCCTCTGGCAGGCTTTGGGGACTGACTGTCAGAGTCCCCTGGGGACTCTGACCCCAGGTGACCCCACCTGGGGTCCAGGTGTAAGGTGCACCTGGATCCAGTGCAAGGACACTGGATCTCTGAGCTTCTTAAATAATGGGAAGCCTAGAGGCCAAGGTCTGCCTGCTTCCTCTCTTCACCCCTCCCCTCCCAGAGGGCGCTGCTCCTTCCAGCAGGTGACCCAGCAGAGGGGCACAGGTGGGGTGTGCTTGCTGGCCCATGGGTCTCTGAATCAGAGGGTGAACTGGCCACCGAGGACACAGAAGCAGACTCGCTCTGGAAGCAGGGGTCTGCGTGTTCCATCTGTGGCTGAGGGCCCCATGCCAGGGGCTCTGGTGCAGGGCAGGGTTGCTGGAGCCCCCACCCCATGTTCCCCCCCAGGGCAGCCTGCTCTGCCCCCACAGCCCCAAGGGACCAGGGCCTTCAGCCCCCTCTGAGCAGGTGGCCCTTGCATACTGGGCGTCTCCCTACATCCCCACCCCACTGCCACCTTCTGTCCAGAGCCCCTTTCCCCTTGGTCACTCCCCGAGGCCCATCTGGTCATCAGTGTTTCTGACACCGAGGCCTCCCCTGACCTTGGATCTTGCACACAGATTGCCAGTCTCTCCCAGGTGCCCCAGCTGAGCAAAGCCACTGTCTGGAAGTATAGTCACCGCTTATCCACCTGTGCAGTACACGTGTGTCCGCTGAGCGCCTGCTATGTGTCCGACTGTGGAGCAGATAGGTCTGGGGGAGCCACAGCCCTGTGGAGTTCAGGGACACAGGACAGGACAGGCTGACTGCGTCATTGTCCCCAGAGGGGAGTTCATTTACAAAGGGACCGCCAGGCAGGGCAGCATGCCACTGACCTGCAGCCTGAGTGGACACAGGGCACCCAGGGAACCAGGCTCCGCTGACAGGAGGTGACGCTCCAAGGCACTGTTCCTGCTGGAACTCTGGGATGCACTAACTAGGGACTTTGCTCAGCAAAGGAGTGCTGATGAACTGCTTAGCAAGATGAATTCTAATAAGGAAACCTGGCCCCGGCTGGTGTGGCTCAGTGGACTGAGCGCTGGCTTGAAAACCAAAGGGTCGCCGGTTCCATTCCCCGTCAGGGCACATGCCTGGGTTTCAGGCAAGGTCCCCAGTAGGGGGCGCATGAGAGGCAACCACACACTGATGTTTCTCTCCCTCCCTTCCCCTCTGTCTAAAAATAAATAAGTAAATAAATAAATAAATTTTAAAAGGAAACCTGGATAGCATTCTCATCGTGGAAATGACTAATGCATCATTTGGTGCTGTGAAGGCTGAGGCATTGGGCTGCCCCAAAGGGATCAAAGGAAAAGCAAAGGGCATTAACAAGAACCTGCGGGGAACTGCTGGGTTGAGCTGCTTGCTCTTCCGTGTCTGGAGATGGTTTGTGGTTTCTTCCTGCGGCACCTACTGTGAGGCCCAGTGACTGACAGGCTGAGGCCTTGAGGGCAGAGGGAGGAGGGACCTGTCTGTGAGGGACTCCCTCTCACTGTCCCTGTGGGAGGTCACTCCCTGGAGTTACTGTGTCTCCAGGAGGCACCCTTCCCTCCTTAGATACAGGCCGACCTCTCTCCTGTTGTATTTTAGAATTAATTCTGAAACAGTGTCAGTTGGTAACATAGTTGAAAGCTCTGCACAGATCCCAGTCTCATTTTTGCCTCTGCCCACTCCGCACCTGTATCCCCTCCCCCAGTCCCTGTTGTCTGGGGCAGAATGCGGGAGTTGCTGAAGCAAACCCAGATAGTGTCATTCCCTCCCTCCCTGCCCCCCCCCCCCAGTTTCACACCAAAGGCGGCCAGTATGCACACTGCCCCCCACGCCCCACACCCCACACTGTGGCTATCCCACTTAGCGCTACGCCTTTGGGTTAGCCAGGAAAAGCGGTTTCTAAGGCCGTAGGAGCAGGTGGGGCGGGACACAGGGCCAGTTTCTCTTCCGTGGGTGGGGGTCTTATCGGGAATTCCAGGGCGCGTTCCCCCAGACGCTCCCGGCCATCAGCTGTGATGGCTGGAAATTTGCAACAGGGACTTGCACTGGCAGGTGCGGGGGTTCTGTCGGCTCTTGGGCTCCCTTTGAGGGTGTGACTGCCACCTCCCTCCGAGGCTGGGGGCGCAGGGTTTCCTCTGGAGAAGTGGATGGGAACCTTCACTGCGGATGGGAACTCTTTCCCACAGGACATGCGCTTTCACCATTTTGATCCGGGAATCTCAGAGCCAGCGCTTCTCCATGCCCAGGGCAGATGCAGCAGCCCTTCCCGTCGCTCTTTTACGCACGCAAAGGGAGGCATGTGCGTGAAGTTGGGGCGCCTTGCTGGGCGGCAGGAGTCGCCGGGCGCAAAGGGGAGTTCCTGCCCCAGGCAGCATGGGGTCGCCACTTAGAAGGGGCTGCCTTGCCCTCTGTGGCCTCTGCCGGTTGCCTCCCTCCCTGAGGCACCAACTGTCCCAGGGGCCAGGTGCGGTGAGACCTGTGACCACAGAGTTGCTTTCTGTTCTCTTTTTGCCAAGAAGATTAGGGCTTCTCTGTGGCAGGATCTTTACCGGCATTAACTATGTCTCCTGTCCCCAATGTCCTCGTGGTGGCCCCAAATGCCCGGTGTGCACCAGGCCCCTCCTCTACTGAGGTCAAGACGACAGGGGACAGGAGTCTCACACCCAAGCTCTATCTCCTTTTTCCTCCTGTCCGCTTGGAGAGAGGATGTGCAAATTCCTCTTTTTCAAAGTTAGTTCCTCTCTCTTTGCTCTTGGCCCCAAACCTTCCAGACCAGCCACTCCCCCCATCCCTTCCGCCTCCCTGTCCCTCAACCCCTTTCCTGTCTGCGGGCTCCTTGATGCGAACTGTGTCAGAGTGTCTTTGGGTCACATGCCAAAACAGCAGAGTGAAACCAGATCAGCCCCAAGCCTTCACTCGAATCCCTTCCTCCTCGAGAGTGTGTCTGCCTTCCCTTGTTTGCTGGGTGCTTTCTGTGAGGTTTCCACCGTCACCGACTCCTCCCCCTCCCCACAGCCAATGTTGTTGAACTTGCACAGGCCAGCAAACAGGTTTATTGGGGAACAACAAAGAATTGCAGTTCTGGACCTATGGTCTGATGGTCCAGAGGGCAAAGGGTGTTGTTTTTTTTTTTTTTTAGCAGTGAATACCCCAAACTTATTATTCTTTTTTTAAAAATAATTTTATTTATCTATTTTTTAGATTTTATTTATCTTTAGAAGCGAAGGGAAAGAGAGAGGGAGAGAAATATCAATGTATGGTTGCTTCTCATGTGTCCCCTGCTGGGAAATGACCCCTGCTGAGAACTGGCTTGCAACCCAGGCATGTGCCCTGACTGGGAATCGAACCACGATTCTTTGCAGGTTCGCAGGCTGGTGCTCAATCCACTGAGCTACACCAGCCAGGGCAAAGGGTGTGGTTTTTTTTTTTTTTTTTTTGCACTGTTTCCTTTAATTGATTGTAGAGAGGGAGAGAAACAGAAACAAAAACATCAGTTGCTTGTGCCACTTATTTATATGTTCACCGGTTGACACGTGTATGTGCCTGGACCGGGGATCGGGGATCAAACCTGCCACCTTAGCTTACGGAGAGGACGCTCTAATCTATAGAGATACCGGCCAGGGCGGGGCTGTTGTAAACAAGGAGCCCATTGGCGGGAACTGGGAGTTGGGTGTTGCGCCTTTTCATTGGCTGGGCTGCACAGCCTCTCATTGGTCAAGTGGTTGCTGGGTAGGAGAAGATTCTCCGGTTTCCCTCTCGTATAGCGGAGGTGGAAAAACTGCTTCTTGGTGGGGATGGAGGGGAGTTGCTCCGTGTTGGGGTCCTTGCTGGGTGATGGGAGGGGGTGTGCTCTGCCTGCAGGCCCTGCCAGCTCCAACTTATGTATTTACTTATCATTACAAGATTTTGTTTATTTATTTTTACAGAGAGGGGGAGGGAGGAGAGGAAGAGAAACATTGATCGCTTGCTTGCCTCTCACATGCCCCCAACCGGGGACCTGGCCCGCAACCCAGGCCTGATGTGGAATCAAACCCGGGATCTTTTTTCACTTTTCAGGACCATGCCCAAGGCGCTGAGCCACGCCCGTCAGGGCCCAGCTCTCATTTAAACGGTGGGGTTTCTGGTCAGGGCCCTTCACATGTTCACTCTCTTCTCCCACCCTCCTGCCTCTTCCTCTTTGTTACCGCACGTCTGTAAGGCAGCCCCTGCTGGCTACACACCTCAACATCCTAGGACCCAGTTTCACTTTTGCATTTCCTTCGGCCCAGCCATTCCAATGGTGCACGGATCCTCAGCTTTGTCCTTCTTCCCTGAAGGCGGTCACCCTTTCCTTTGGTTGTCCAATAAGGTGATTTGTGTCCCCTAACAAAGTGCCCGCGATAAGTGCAGCTCCCTCCCCTTCACCGTGCCCTGCCCCGAAGGACCCCAGGTGGTCACTGGTCCCTGTGTTCTTCCCTCCTCAGCCCTCCAGCCTGCTGCCTGGATCCGAACTCGAAACCCCACCCCTCCCTTCATTCCTCGAGGCCGCTCGGACAGGGCTGGGCCGGAAAGGTGGATCGTCCTGAAGACTGGAGACGGCTGGGGAGGAATGAGAAAGCATGGGAAGGGCACTTGGTGATGTCGGCTTTCTGTTCCTGCCGTGCCTCCGGGCCTCTGGCCCTCCTGCCCACTCAGGCCTTTGCTCCCCCACCCCAGGCCTAGGCTCCCGACCACCTCCCTTGGGTAGAATCAAAGTAACTTTGGCAAACACTCTCTTCCTCAAAGCGAAGTTGGTTACTTTGTTACACAGTCTCCCTCTCTCCCCTCTAAGCCTTGTGGACAGCCTCACCTTTGCCGAATCAGACAAGATGTTTCCTTCTGAAATAATTATGTTGCCACCCCTACAAAAGGTTAAGTTTTTAAAACAGATATCTTTATCTTTTTTCTCTTTTGTTGTCTTGGCCATGTTTGGAAATGTTTTGTCCATCTGGAATTCTCTGCATTCACACAGGGCCTCGACTGTTCACCCATTGTTTTCCAAAACACATGTAAGATTGGCCTCCTGCGGGAAGCTTTTCTTCACTGGAGCTCCTTCCAGTACTGGAACCTCAGTCTTCCTCCCTCCAGCCTGAGGTCCCTCTGATGGAAGGAGTCCCATCGGGACCCCTGCAGGGTGCTGGTGCAGGACACGTGTACAATACTTTAAAAAAAAAGATTTTACTTACTTATTTTTTAGAGAGGGGGAGGAAGGGAGAGAAACATCAGCGTCTGGTTGCCTCTCCTGCGCCCCCACTGGGGACCTGGCCAGCAACCCAGGCATGTGCCCTAAGACTGGGAATTGAACCCGTGACCCTTTGATTCACAGACCAGCACTCAGCCACTGAGCCACACCAGTCAGGGCTCAATACGTGTTCAATAAGTAGATAAATGGATATATGCCTGTCATGCTTCGACCTCTGACCCCTCACATCACACCGCTACAAAGTTCTGAAGGGGCTGTGTGCCATTCATGGTTTCCACTTTATAAAAATGACTTCACTGGTTTTGAAAAGAATGTGTACATAACACGAATGTATTTTATATGTAATGCAGAAGTTCAAACAATACATAAAATCAGAGAGAAGAAAATAAGAAGCATCAGAGATCTAACTCCAGGAGGCACTTCAACAAGCTACTGAATGGGCCCCCAGGTGTCCCTGAGGAGGAGGCAACTTCTTGGACTCGAGGACTGTTTTGTTCGTATTACATTGGAGAAACTGCAGTCGCTCTGGTAGTGGAAGCCCCCCCCCTGCCCCCCGTCATTTACATCCCTAAGGGAAATGTCCGTGGTAAGCGGTCCCCCTCTGTGCCGGAGAGGGGGAGGATTCCTGAATCTCAGGAATCTCTCATCAGGGGCGAAGGCCGCCCCCTGCTTTATTTTATGTTAAAAACGTCCAAACCTTCAGGAATTTTTATGAGTTTATTTGACCCAAAGTGACGACGACGGGCAAGAAGCAAAATCATCTCCACGGATTGAGAAAATGCTCCAGAGAACGGCCTTTCAGTTTTTGTCTTACACGTGACCTTGAATGGAGGAGGCGCAGCGTAAGGGATCGGATAAAAAACAAAACGTATAGACACAGTTCTTTTCCAGGCCAATATGGGAGAGTTAAGAGTCAACGGTTAACACAGTAACATGATCACAATAACAACGAGGACGTTTGCAGTCTCTGCTGGGTGGGTGGGTAGGTGGGTGGGGGGAGTCGGTGCCCTGAGGGGCCCTGGGGAAAAAAGGAAGTTACCCTTACCCTGACATTCCAAAGGTGAGTTGTCACAGGTGCAAAAAGGACAATCGTCAGGCTCGGTTGGGGTAAAGGCTGACCTTCACCAGGGAAGGTGCGGGCCTAAGCCTGGGTGACCTGGCTAAGCTGCTCTTAGCTGGGAAGTTTCCATTTCAGACCGTCCCATGGGGCTGCTGTCTGTGTCTGAGTGTGTCAGGCCGCCTGCCCTGAGCTGGTCAGGTGTGGTGCCTGGCCCCTTTTTGGTCCACTTGTGCTTTGCTTTTTCTGGTAAGGGAGCTCCCCCCAGCCAGGGTGTTTCTTTCGTCTCTGCTGGGAGTTTACTGCATTTCCATGGGCGCTTCCCGTGCACAAGGTATTCACGCTAATAAACTGGTGCTCGTTCTCCTTTATCAGGAGGGTGACGGGCACATTTATTTTCTCCATACGGTGTGTGTGTGTGTGTGTGTTTTCCACACACTTATACACACACATACATAAATAAATACACTTATACAAAAATGGGGTCGCATTATAACCACTGTCTCCATAATGTATCCTGGGTGTATTTGATGTCAATCAAAAAAGAGGAAAACGAACTACATTGTTACATTCCTGACCCAGGTGATCTTTCCTGGTGAGGAGGAACTAGTTATCAGCCAGAATGGTGATCCAGAACCTCTTATCTTTTCCTTTCTTTCTTCATTCCTGCTGTTAAAAAACAAAACTCCACAGAGTACATTTGAAAAACATCTGATAGGCTTCATTTTAAGTAATTCACGAATTGGACAGAATCCCATCCACAAGTTGAAGGGTGTTCCAAGGGACCACCCAAAATGGAAAATTTTTATCAAGATTTAATCTGTTGAAGAGTGCAGCAAGGAAGGAAAAGAAAAGAAAGGGTTATGTTTAGACCAGGGCATCATCTTTCGGGGTGAAGGGAAGACAGTTCTATCAGGCAGCTGGTCCTCATGAAGGGTTACTTCCTCGGCGTTAGCCAGAAGGTTCCAGACTGCCTGAGGAAGAGCCTGTTTCCCGGAAAGGCTGAAGCAGCACCTACTCAGATCAGGTATTATGTCTAGGTTTGGTAACAGGCGTTAGCACAAGGGAGGCCATTTCAGGCCTGGGGTTTTCTTTCCCATGTTTATTGTCTTGGGGCAAATTTCTAGAAACGTCATCCTTGGATCAAAAGTGAATTTCACAGTTTGATAATAAAACTTGCCGGATGGCCGTCCAGAAAGGACCTTCACCTTAGCTTCTTGGCCTCGTGGACGGGCGTGGCAGGGTGTGTGCTCCTGCCTGCCCTGCTGGTTCTCTACTGTCACCTGCGCACTTTGCTCCCCTCCTCTTATACCCTGAGTTGGTGCCAGGCACCGAGGGAAGCACACCCAGTTAACCTTCTGTCTGGGGAAGGACAGTCTCCCTACTCTGTGCTCTTCCACTGCCTGTCCCAGAACTCTCCCCAGGGTGGGTGCCTGGCTTCCCCAACGACCAGGTAACTGGGGAAAGTCCTTGGCCCGGCCTCATCCTCCACACAGGCACAGCCACTTGTCTGTCTAATCACAGTTCGAAATTTCTGTCCTTTCGAACAGACACACTCACCTTCCCTAGATGGACTTTGACAATCATTGCAATTTCAACCATTGTAGCTCCAGCCCTGGCTGGTGTAGCTCAGTGGCTTTCGTGCTGGCCTGGAAAACGAAAGGGTGCGGGTTTGATTCCCAGTCTGGGCAGATGCCTGGGTTGCAGGTGTGTGAGAGGCAACCACGTATCTCTCACACATTTCTCTCCGTTTCTCCTTCCCTACCCCTCGTTTTGAAAAATAAATAAAAATCTTTATTTTAAAAATATATTTTATTTTTATTTATTTTTAGAAAGAAGCGAAGGGAGGGAGAGAAACATCAATTGGTTGCCTCTCACTTGTCTCCAACTGAGGACCTGACCCAGAACCCAGGCATGTGCACTGACAGGGAATCGAACCGGCAAAGTCTCAGTTGGCAGTCTGGCACTCAAACCACTGAGCCACACCAGCCAGGGCAAATACAGAAAATTTTTTAAAAAAAATTACTAAATCCTGGTGGTTCCATGTGAAGTGATTGTCCTCTGAAGTAGGCTTTCCAGGAGCACCATTTGGGCTGATGCTAATTTTGGAATAAATCCCCAGTCTTATCTCGAAAGAGCTTGTCTGTGGTTTTGCAAGAAGTTCCTTAAATAGTTTCATGTCGTTTTTTCAGGATATTTGCCCCTCTACTCTCCCACAATACCGCGTGCGTTCATTGGGGCTGGGCCTTGTGAGTACTAGTTGGCTTTTTCCTGCGATATGGTTTATTGCACTGCCAGATGTTTTAATAAATGTTTCACTTTTTGGAGGGAGGACGAAGTTATTTGTGGCTAGCCTACCACTTACTATTTAAAATTCATGTATCCTGGCTGTCTGCATTTCAAGATTAGCTCACACTTGCTGCAGGAACTTATTGAAAATGCATAATGTCACCTGATAGTACTGTCAACACTGGAAGGGAAATGAAACTGTCAACCTGCAGGCAGATATGGTTACAGGGGACAGGGCCAAACTGTCAGTGTATCTGAATGCAATTCCAGTCTCTGCTGAGATGATCTTCAGTTTTATCATGAGATGTACACACCCAGATCAGATACTGTTATTCCTTCCTTTCCACCAGGCAGTTATCAAAGCCTCTTAAAAAAAAAAAAAAAAAACCCAGAGAATTTATTCAGATAAAAGAATTAAAATTCTTTACCTAACTGTTGATCTGCTAAAAACGATAGAAGTCCTGCAGAAGGTTCAGGAAACATGAGAAATGAATACATACAGTATAAAGCAATCATTTTTAGGGGTGGAGGACAATAAAGAGGAAAAAATGGGGCAACTGTAGTAGCATAATAAGAATATATAGTAAAAAAGCCCTTAAAAGTATAAAGCAATCTTTTTTTATAGTTCATTTCCCAGTTCATGGACACAGCCTATCAGGTGTACAACGCACTAAGCAACCTTTTGTTTTGAAGTAGGTTAGGCAGCCCCATGGCTCCCAGTGCGTCCCTGCCGCGGGAAGGAAGCTAATAAGCCTTTGTGCTCTGGAGCGTGTAATGTCCAGGGCTCGGAGGAATGAGGATCAGGTGCTGTCAGCTGAGCAGGTGGCGGCGAGTCGGCGCACTGCGAGCCGCTGCGACCGCGCAGTGTGCAGTGGGAAAGGCACAGCAGCCCTTTGCATCTGCGGGGACGGGATTAGGCCGCGCGTGGCGCTGGATGTCACGTGGGAGGTTCGCAGCAGGGACGCGTCCCCCCTGTGCGCAGGGTGCACCGCACTGACTTCCTGCGGCCCGGTGACGGCTTGCAGTCCGTCCCCAATACCCCAAGGTCAGGGCGACAGTTTCTAGCGCCACCCCACTTCCATAGGGTCAGGGGTTACGGCTTCCAGGGTGACCCCCGGGCCAGGGATCATTCTTTTCCCGCCTCCCCGCGCACGCCTCGCGCGGGTCTCCACTGTGGGACCCATGCTGACTCGGGAGGCGCGGGGTCCGTGCGGGACACCGAGACCATCGGGCCCTCAGCAGCGAGCCCAGGCCTTGGCTTCCCCGCAGTCTCAGGGGCGGGGACTCGGCCGGAAGCTCAGCTCTGCCGACGCTGAGCCGTCCAGCTCCCGAGAAACTTCGGGAAGGCAGCGGCGGTCCGGGCGCTTGCGCGGCGTCAGGCCGGGCGGAAGTGGATCCACCACGCCGCCGACGCCTGACGCACTTCCTGTTTGTTGTTGCAGAAAGGAGAAAGGAAAGCGCGAGGAGCCGCTGTCGTCCTCAGCGCCGTCGCGCAGGATAGGAGGAGGAGACCGGACAGCCGCTCGTCGCACCTTCCCGCCGCCTCTTCCGCGTCTTGGGTGAGGGCTGCGCTGGCGCCCCCGTGTTGGGGGCGGACGAGGGGCCGGCGGGCCCGGGCTGTGGGGCCGGCGCCGGCGCCGGTGCGGGGCCGGCCGGAGGGCCGGAGCGCGTTTCGGAGTGTAGTGGGTCGCCCTCCCGCCCGCCCCCAGAGGTCCGGCCCGCGCCGGCGGTTGGGGTGGGGCTCGTGCGGGCGGTGGGCCGCTGGTCCGGGCCCCGTCCCGGTCCCTGCGGCGCGTCCCCACAGGAGCGTCCCGGGGCCTGCAGCGTGAGAGGCCGGTTTTTTTTCTTTTCCGCGTCCCGTGGACGCCCCTAGACCAGGGACGAGGTGGGTGCTCCCCGCAGCGCGCCCTGCGGGGCCCGGGCGGCGGTGCCAGTGGACGCTACCAGAATCCTCCATCGGCTCTTAAAAGTTTCTCCGTGAGGAAAACGCCGGACTTCCCCCTAAAAGCCCCAGGCCGCGTTGTTTCCCTTCGGGGCCCGCAGGTGCGTCTGTGGCTGAGGTTTACATCAGTTTTGCCCGAGTACGGAAACCACGCCAGAGGTGCAGACGGCCCACGTCTGGTCGTCTCGGAAAAAGCTCTCGGAGCCGGTGGGCCTGCTGGTCCGACCCGCCTGCGACGCCGCGGCGGGCAGGGCCCGGGGCCCCTGGGCGCGGGAGGCACTGGCCGCCCCTGCCAGGTCCCACACTCACATTTCAGCTGGGGATTCGGAGTCGGATTTGGTGGCTAGAATCTTTTAAGGTAGCTGATTTGGTAGAAAAGTTAAATGATCCAAGGTGGGGGAGTATCGGCTCTTACCATTTGAATTTGCTGATTGAGCTTAACGTTTAATCTCATTTAAAAATAGCAGTGATGAAATCAGAAAGGTTTTAAAGAGTTTTGTACCTTTCTCCCTCCCCGTGTCCCCCAGCACACCTCGTCCCGTGGTTCTTGTGAGGTTTAATCCAAGTTTCCTTGTTTCCAAGACAAGACTCCTGCTCCCGTGGGGTGGGGCTGGGCAGGCTCCGAGGGGAAGGTGAGAGCGCTGTGTCAGCCCTCTGAAGCGCGGGGAGATTTGGGGAGATTTTGAGATGCTGCGGAACCTGACTTTGTGGAGGTGTGGGGACTGATGGGAAGTGGGGGGAGCCGGGGTGCAGGAGGGGCGCCCGCTGCAGATGAGAGAAGAGAGGAGGGGTGTTCGGGGCTCTTTTCACAGTGTTAGGGTTTCCCATCGGTGTCCTTTTGGGTTTAAAAGGGGTGGACTTGGAAGGTGTCTGGCTGCAGGCCAGGGTGGGGCAGGTTGAGTAACCCTGAACTCCGAGGGGAGGGCCAGGGAATTCCAGCCTGACGTCCGCAGCTGCGCGGCAGCGGTGTTCCTGCCCGAGCAGACTCGTCCTTTTCAAGTGCTGGGACCGAGGGACGGACCGGGCAGTGTTGTTTTCTCTTGTGAGCCCGGCTGCCCTGTGCAGCACCATCAGTCACAGTGCTCAGCCCGCATTCTCAGCAGCCAGGGGTGGCTGGTCTGGTCTGTGCACCTTCCACAGTTTTAGAGAGTGAAGGCTGGTGGGTTCTTTTCACCTTTAGAGGGGAGGGAAAGGAGAGAAGGAGAGAAATATCAATGTATGGTTGCCTCTCTCTCGTCCCCTGCTGGGAACTGGCCTGCAACCCAGGCATGTGCCCTGACTGGGAATCGAACCGTGATCCTTTGGTTTGCAGGCCCGCGCTCAATCCACCGAGCTACACCAGCATGGGCGGGAGTTTTTTTGAATTCAGTTTTATAGGGGGGCTGGTAATGGGACCATGTCTGTCATCTTCGCTGGTCCCTGTCCCTTGGGGGAGGGCAGAGATTGGCTGCCGGGGTGGTTAATGCTTTCAACCCTGGCACTTCTGATGTTTGCTGGGGGGAGTAAGGGCATAGAATCAGTCTTTGTCTTTGCAAGTTGATTCTTTAACAAAATGACAAAAAACGTGTTCTTTTTGCCCTTTCACATCTTTGTAAGGGAGTTTAGAGATGAGTGTGGTGCTGTGTGGAATACCCGGTTTGGTTTACGTTTGTTGGGAGCGCCGCCTCGTGGTGCCGGGTGGGGACTGCAGGCTGGTTAGGGAGCCAGGAGGGTGGGCCAGGCCGGGCAGACAGGTGCTGGGCTTCTCCTCGAGTCCAGTTTGAGAGGACTTCCACCTTGAGCAGAGTTGGGGGCGTGGCGAGAAGAACAGAGTGGGAGGGGGAATCCGTGGTGGAGGGGTAGAAGATGGTTTCAAGGCCTGGTTGGAGAGCTGATTGGGTAAGTCAGGCAGTAAAAATCATGATGATTTTATTATGTATTGGTTGTAAGGTGTTTCTCCAAACTTTATATTTTTAGGGGGATTTTAAAAAGTCACAGCTGACCCCTTTGGTTTCAGTTGCCTACCTAAGAAGGAAATAAAAAAAAACTTTTTATACTTGGGAAGAAGGATATAAGATGTCTTTTTTTCTTTTTTTTTTTTAAGATTTTATTTATTTCTCTTTAGAGGGGAAGGGAAGGAGAGAGGAGAGAAACATCAATGTACGGTTGCCTTTCGTGTGTCCTCTGCTGGGAACTGGCCTGCAGGGGACCAGCCTGCAACCCAGGCATGTGCCCTGACTGGGAATCGAACTGCAATTGTCTGGTTCACAGGCCTGTGCTCAATCCACTGAGCTACACAAAAAACTTATTTTTAAGGTGGGGAGATTAATTTCTGAAAAAAAAAACACCAAAAACCCACATTTCTGAGGTTTGCAGTGTATTTCAAAGCAGAGAATATGCTCTTTATAGCCTTGACCCTTGGCACATTACTGTCTTATTGGGACACAACAAGACATATCTCTTAAACTCTGTACCTTCTCTAAATGGAAAACCGCAGCATGGCTGTGAGGCGGCAGAACTAGTGGTACACCCAGATACTCCAGCTGTCTTCGGGTCCTTTTACCCCACCCCCACCCGCGGACAGCCACCTGTTAGTTCTGTGCGAGTCTCTTTTCTGTTTCTTGTTTTTTAGGTCCCCATATATGTGAAAGCAAATGGGGACTGTCTGCCTGACTAAATTTAGCACAGTGCTGGCCAGGTCCTTTGGTGTTACTCTTGATGGCTGAGTGAGAACTCGCTGTACCTGTGACCCCGGTGCCCACTCACCTGGTGACGGACACCCAGATCGAGTCCACAGCTTGCCTGCTGGGTTCTTAGACTCAGCGGCAAGTGTCCGTGGCCTTTGGAAGGGGGGTTTCCTCAGACAAGGGGATGTGGTGCCCTTTGAGGTTCCGGCCCTGCCTTCCCCACAGAGGCGCAGTGGGTCTGCCCTGTGTTGGTGTGTGGCGCCTGGCAACCCTGCACGTTCCTGCAGGTTGAGTGTCGAGTCTCTCTTGTGTCCTTTGTGCCTGCAGCCTTGTCCTGAGCTCGCGAGTCCAGAAAGGACTGAACGGGCCTTCTTCCTGGTTCGTCTGCATTCTGGTCTCCCTTCTGCAGTTAGTAGTGGAATCCCGAGTTCAGGAAAGTGGGAGAAATACACATATGCACGTGGTTTAAGTTCACAAGTACCAGAGATCGAGCACTTGCCGATGTGCCCTATTTTATCTTAAAGAAAGGAATCGGCCGCGGCTGGTGTGGCTCTGCATTGAGTGCGGCCTGTGAACCAAAGGTCGCCAGTTGGATTCCCAGTCGGGCCGCGTGCCTGGGTGGCAGGCCAAGTCTTCTGCGGGGGGCACGTGAGAGGCAACTGCACATTCAGATTTCTCTCCCTCTCTTTCTCCCCTGCTCCCCCTCCCTCTAAAAAGAAACCAAAACAAAACGGTAAATAAATAAAATCTTAATGAAGGAGTCGGGTAGGTGCCAGTGGTCTTCATCAGGGTCAGAGGAGGTGACTTTCCTTGTGTGTTTCAGGAATGCTTTAGGGGACGTTGTGTAAGAACCAAATATTTAGGTAGATGATCTGTGATAAGGAAGGATTGCTCAAGTCATTTTTAAAAAGCCCTTTATTTAGTTAGAGGGAAAGGAAGGGAGAAAGAGTGGAAGGAAACATCCACGTGCTCTAGATACACCCATCAGTTGCCTCGAGCACTTCCCATCCAGGACCCGACCCACAGCTTAGGCCTGTGCCCTGACTGGGAACTGAACCAGCAGCCTGTTGGCTCACAGGCCAGTGCTCAGCCCACCGAGCCAGGTCAGCTGGGACTGCTTGTGCACTTTGTTGGTTTCTCCCTATCTGTGTGTTCTGGGAAGTCACCAGGTAGCAGAAGGGCATCTGGGAAGCCGCTCCAGAGTGATCACTGCTTCCTGCCTCCGTCCTTTCTGGCAGCACTGGGACCAGGTAGCTTGCGCATAGTGGCGTCTGAGTTCCCTTCCCCAGCTGGAGGGACTGAGGGTCGTTCTGTAACAGTCGTCCTGCAGGTGGACTGCAGGATGTTTCCCTCAGAACACGAGGGCGGGCAGGGGCGTGAGACATCTGGGGCCCTGTGCAGCGCCCCCTGCGCACCCACCTCCCGTGACGCCCAGGGAAAGGAGGTCGTGAGGGCAGCGTGCCGTCGGGGGACGGGGCCCTTTTTTCTCAGAGGCTTGTTTATTTAGCAAGAGTGACGCAGAGTCCTGAGTCCTCAAGAGTCGTGGCGTGGAAGTGTCCTGTTGGCGTGGCCCTTTTTCTGGCTCTGGTGGCACATGACCCAGTGGGACCCTGCGTCAGAGGGGGAGTATGAGCAAACACAGCTTATGGCCTGGTTTCCACAGGTTTCAGCTGAGCCTTTGTAAGGTTTGGTTAAAAACTTCAGAAAGGCATCAGCCAGATGCAAAGGCCTGGGGCTGTGCACAAGCAGTTGTTGGAGACCCTGTGAGTGAGCCCGAAGCACGGCCAGGGCTGGCGGAGGGGCTGCAGTCACTGTTGGAGAGCCATCCCGGGTTGGCGGCGGGTTCCGTCGCCCGGGAAGCCGGAGCATGACAGTACCAGGCAGCTGTGATGGGCAGGGCCTCTGGACTGCAGGGGTGCTGTGTCCTCTTGAAAAAAAATGGGTTGCATGTTTCGAAGATGAAGAGGGCAGCTGTCATGGGAGAACCGGGGCTGTCTGGGCTTGCCACTGGGGTGCAGCCTGTGGGACATAGTGGTCCGCGTGGGAGAAGGGCGGATGGGACAGGCAGCCACCCGTGCTCAGACTGGGCTCCCATGGTGGGGGCTGTGCCAGCCAGGACTCGAGCTCACCATGCCCTCTGCCTGCCTGTGGGGCCTCAGTGGTTGGCCCGTGAGTCGAATCATCTCTGAACTTGTCTGGCCAGTTCCTAAGCCTTGAAGGGCCTCTGCAGTGTAAGCTGGACGCACTGGCTTCTAATCTCCTTCCCACCCGGCACCCCACTGCTCTGGTCTTCACGCTCACTGGTTTTTGGTTCATGTTTGTGATTGTGTGTTTTTAATTTTCATAGCTTAGTTTTTTTTTTGTTTGATATTTATATGTACGTTGGAGATGTAGATGTTTGAGTTGTTTATATGTTGCAATATGACTAGTAGTTCAGGTAACACTTTTGTCATGTCACACAGTCATGTTTTGTGTGTTTTTTCCAGAAACATTTTATTTTTAGACAGTGGGAGAAAGAGGGAGAGAAATGTCCATGTGCAGTTGCCTCTCAAGTGCCCCCCTACTGGGGACCTGGCCCACAACCCAGGCATGTGCCCTGACTGGGAGTTGAACCTGTGATCCTTTGGTTCACAGGTGGCGCACAGTCCACTGAGCCACACCAGCCAGGGCAGATTGCAGCCAGGTGCAGGTGCAGGCACAGGCCCAGGCGCAGGTGCCTGGCGAAAGCAGCTGTTCCTGACTCTCCTTCGCCCACCAGGGCCCTTACCACACTCACTCCATGCAGCACACGGACACGTGGACTCCTGCATGATGGGATGCTTTTTGCTGTTACTTGGATGAACCATTACCTGTTAGATCCGTTAGGAATAAGAAAAACAAGATTTTATTTTCACCCTCCTCTTTTCGATGCGTCCCCGACCCCTGTGTGTCTGAGCCACGTTGTTTCCCTTCTCTCTGAGGAGCTTTTAATACGTGCGCACCGGCCTGCCGCCAGCCAGTGCCTCTGCTGCTGTCGATGGGACTGAGGGCCTGTGCCACGGCGGGCGCCCTGCGGGGCTCGGGGCCCTTGGCCCCGCTCTACTCCTGCTTGCGGATCTGTCCTCCTCTGCTTCCTTGTAGGAAGGTGTTTTTCCTGTGGCTTATGGGGTGTTTTTATCTTTGATTTTTCTGAAATTTCAATGTGACACACCAGCGTGCTTCTAGTGTCAGGCCTGCTCAGTGTGCAGGTCTTCTGGGTGTGCGGTTTGCTGTCTGGCGTTGACCCCAGGCAGCTCTGATGGACCGCAGGCTGCAGGACGCTGCTCTGCTTCTCTCTTCTCCCTGCGGTGGTCCCGTTTGGGATGTTGCGTCTCTTGAAGTCGTTCTGCTCTCAGTCGTCTTTTTTTTTTTTTTTAAAACCACTTAAAACAGTTACTGATTTGAGAGAGAGGCATGGATCTGTTGCTCCGCTCACTGATGCGCTGTTGGCTGAGAAACATGAAATTCGGTGCTGTCCGTGGCAGGTTTGTAGTCTGTCCTGTTGCCAAGTTTGTTTCTTTTGGTTTTTTCAAAGATACTGTTTCTGCTGTTAAAGTTGTCTTAGCTGTTCCCTGTTTGCCCCCCTCCGCCCAGCCGCGCCCCCCCCACAGGCAGTCCGCACAGTTTGTCGTTCACGTCCACAGGCCACGCATGTGTGCTCTTCCGTCACGCAGTCTCGTAGCCGTCTGCACGCAGACTTTCAGCAGTGAGTTTAAGGTTACAGCTCTTCCCTGAGATTCACTTCAGTCGGTCGACCCAGTCGATAGCCCTCCGCCAAAGAAGGCCCCGTTCCCTCCTGGGCGTGTTGGGGAGCGCCGTATGTGGTTCCACACCGCATGTCCTCTGTCTGGGGACGTTGTGCCTGCCCCGTGCCTGGCACAGGGACACTCTGGACGCATGAGGTAGCCAGAGCCCCTGAGCATGGACGGAGGCAGGAAGGTAGGGCGTTCCCGGGGGCCTGCCAGCTGCTGCTCGGGCGGGTGCCGGGTGCTGCGTCTTGGCGACAGTGCCTAGTTTGGGTCTGTGGTGACTTTGAGAGCATGCAGCACTGGACTGTGTAGTCGGGGTGCTGACCCCTTTCCCCTGGGGTCACCAAATGAAACACAGCACCAGCCACCACAACAGTTGTCTGGTGTGAGCGAGTCAGAATCATACCTACTTTTTTGGTCAGATGGGACAAAATACACTTTCCGGTGTGCTGCAGGATTTCAGTAGTTTGTGTGCCACAAGATGAGAAAGGCTGGAGATCAGTGGTTTAGGGTGTTACGAGGCTTTTCAGAGCTTTTCTTGTTCGCGTCAAGAAGGATCTTACTTAGGGCAGGAGTCCCTTCGGTCTCTGCCAAGACTGCAGCCTGGCAAGCCAGCGGTCGTTGCCAAGGGGACATCACCCGCCACTGTGCCTCCTCACGACGGCCCAGCCTTGCAGTGTTGTCCTGACCACCGTTTCTGATTGCAGGGCTCTCCCAGCAGCCTGTGGAAACATGGTGGATTACTATGAAGTTCTAGGCGTGCAGAGACATGCCTCGGCCGAGGACATTAAAAAGGCGTAAGTAGCCAAGCGTCTGCAGTGAGGAGCCTGTGTGCTGGCCCTGGATGCTTGGGTGCTGTTTGTGCCAGTGTTCACTGAGTCCATCATCTTGGTCTTCAGCCTCAGCCCAGCCCTGGGGGGGGGGGGTCCCATGGTTCCTTCTGTCCCTGGCTTTGGGGCAGTGGATACTGTTTCTGTTGGAGGTTGCTTCTGGGGATGTGAGATAATCCCAGAGCCCTTACGTTGGGCTTGGAGGTGGAGGTGACCTGGCGTAGTGTCCTTGTGTGGTCTCTTGGAACCCCACTGCCAGGGGCCCAGCCTGTGCCCAGGGCCTGGACCAGGGGAGCTGCATCTCCTTAATTTATTAGGCGGTGACAGAGCAGAACAGGTCAGCAGGCAGATGTCCCAGCATTGTGGCCCTGCTGGGAACCCAAGTCAGGCATCCTGGGAGAGTGGGAAGCAGGTCTCGGGACCCACTTTCTAACGAGTCCACAAAGGAGTCCTGGGAGGGTCTGCAGCTGGAAAAGAGGGGTCTCTGCACCAGTTTGTTCTAAGAGACCAGACCCAGAGCAGGTTGTGCGCTGTGCCGGGCTTACCTGGAGTTGCCTGAGACCTTGCCTTGTCACACCTGGACCAAGAAACTTCGGAAGACTGTGTCCAGCTGGCTGGGGGCCTCTTCACTCCATCATAGCTCACAGCTGGGGAGAGCTCGGGGCAGTGGGAAGCCCTGTTCTGCCCTGGCACAGACACCCTGGGTGCACAGGACACCCCGTCGGGGGAGGCCCACCTGCATGCGGTGCGGTGTAGCCCAGGAGGCACAGTGGCCCGTAGCGGGTGGGGCTTCCTCACCGAGGGCAGCCCAGGGGAATAAATCCCGACCGGCTGGATTTAGCCTCCTTTTGTATTTTTTTTTTTTTAGTCTCATCTGAGGACCTTTGTTCCATTGCTTTTAGAGAGGAGGGGAGAGAGAAGTCTCTATTGGTTGCCTTCCGTACACTCATGAATTGGGGATTGAATTTGCAAGCCTTTTTTATGGGATGATGCTTAAGCCAACTGAGCTACACACATCCAGGGCTAGTCCCATGCATTTGTGCATTCACTCATTCATTATTAAAAGATGTTGTTTTTACAAAGAGGGGGAGGAAGAAAGAGGAGGTGAGAAACATCGATTCGTGAGAGGAATACCCATTGGTTGCCTCTCACCCGCCCCTAGCTGGGGGCCAGGTTTGCAGCCCAAGCGTGGGCCCTGAATATGCAGCCTCTCAGACTGCAGGCTGGCGCTTAGTCCACGGCACTCAGGGCACTTAGTGTGTGGTGCCGCGCCTGCCGGGGTGGCCTCATTGATTTCTAATGGGTGGTGCACCTTCTGGGGAGGATGAGTGCGGTGACCAGGACACCTCCTGTTTTGGACGGAAGGTGCTGTGTGGCTGTCACTGCCCCAGGTCTGTGTCACAGGCCCTCTGCCTGGGGGCCTTCCCACCTCGCAGCTGCGGTGCTGCTGGGAGCCTGAGGTCCGGTGGGCACGTGGGCACGGCTTATAGGGCATGGGCCTCTTCTGGGGGGTGCACACACATGTCCTGCTCTCACATGACCCCTCAGCAGGGCTGGGAGCTGGTGGGGGTGGGGTCTGCCCCTGCAGGGGTGTGGTCAGCCGAGGTCACACTCTGAACCACTACAGCCCCCCCTCAGGACCTTGCCAGGTGTGAGGAGGTCCCTGTGCCCCTCTGCCCAGACTTTGAGGGGCAGCCCCTCCCCATGCACTGTCCCCGTCAAAAAAGGCTGCCTGTGCTTAGCTCAACTAAGAGGACCTTTTGAGTTTAAAATGGCGTTATTGTCCATTGTCACCTTGGAACACGGTGATGTTGGTCACAGACTGGTGAGTTCACAGTGGGGTGGCTTTGTGAAGACCTGGAATGCATGACCTTCGCCAGGGTGGGAGTGGGCACCTCTTCCTGCCCAGCGGCACCCTCTGTGGGACGTGTTCCCTACATGCACGCACACACTGGGGCCTTGGACACGGCACGCTGTCCTGCCTCGGTCCTGCCTCCGGAGGCTGCTCTGCTCCGTGGCCCCTGGGCCGCAGAACTTGTTCACATGTTTCTGGGGCATGGTGATTGTTGGGCCGAACCATCGCTGCCCTCACCAGCCTGCGGCTCTGAGGGCTCGGACTCCATTGTGATCGATGCTCCCCCGCTCCTCTCCAGGTACCGAAAACTGGCGCTGAAGTGGCATCCAGATAAAAACCCTGACAACAAAGAAGAAGCAGAGCGGAAATTCAAACAAGTGGCCGAGGCCTACGAGGTGCTGTCTGATGGTGAGTGACCTGTGTGTGGCGCCCTCGCGGGGCAGGGGTGGGCGCGGTCTGTGGAGAAAGTCTGGCTGTCTTCCAGAAGACTGGACCCTGTGCGCCTCGTGGGCTCCCCCTGGGTGGCTCAGCACAGAGCCGGCCCTGGGTGCGAGGATGGCAGCACAGACGAGGCCACGGCCTGTGTGTGGCGGCCCCCTTTGTGGTGCAGGACTGCTCCTGCTCACCGCACCGCCTTCACCTTTGTGCTCATGGCTGAGTTGTAGCACTTGGAAGGGCTTCCTTGGTTTCCGGCAGGAGGGACTGCATGCACAGCTGAGGTGGAGGCTCTGGGGGCGGTTCCCGTCCTGGCCGGGGTGCAGGCATGGAGTGGTGGCCAGTCCTTTCCTCCAGCCTGGAGTCATGAGCCCAGGGAGCCCAGCTGTTTCCCGGCTCTGGTCCGCAGTGCTTGGTGGCAAGGAGACCACCTCTGGGTTCTGGGTGAGGGAGGACCGACCGTGTGGGTCTCGGGAAGGAACCTGGGAAGCCACTGCACCAACCTGGCCAGGCGGGACGCTGGGCGGGTGACCTACCTGCCCGGGTGGCTGCTGCTCCGAGAGTGTTTGCGTGGGTCAGGGTCACTGTTGAAAGCCACTGCTGCCTTGGGCCTGAGCGGCCAGTGGTCACTAGGTGTCAGTGCCCTGTTGTACCTTTGAGCACTCCCTCCTTTGTTTCAGGTGGAGGCGGGGCCTCTCACTGCAGGTGTGTGCAGCCTCTGGTCTCAGACCTTGGCTGGGCTTCTGAGCCCCACTGACTTGGGACGCACGGGACCTTGGGGTCCTGAGTGTGTGGGCACTTCCAGACCAGGACAGAGGAAACAGTGCTGAGCCCAAACTTGAACTTCACAGCAAGATAGCCTGTAAATGCCCGTCTGTGCAGTTGTCACCTTTCTCTTTTTTTTGTTTCTTTGTGATGGAGCTGCATTTTTCCTGGGCTCTCAAGCAGCCTGCGGCCAGAGCCGGCAGCTGGGCATCACCTCCAGGGAGTGCCTGTCATCGCCAGGACGCTGGATCCCAGCGCCGGGTGGGGGTGGGGGCATGGCCGATGCTGCTCTGCTCTTCTCTTCCCCTGGAAGGTCAGGGGACAGGACTCTGCATGGCTGGCCAGGCCACTGTCTTACAGGGGCCACGGGGCCTGTGGCTGCCTGCCTCGGTTTCCTGCACCCGTCCACTTGCCCCACCCAATGGCGAGGGCCGAAACTCTTCGAGACTTGGGGTGTGGTTTCATGTAGCACATGTGGGCTCTGGGCAGTGGGGTGAGACTAAATTTTTTTTCAGACTTTATTTTTTTAGGTAGAGGGGAAGGAAGGGGGGAAAAAGAGGGAGACAGATTTCAGAATGTGGTTGCCTCCCACACTCCCACTACTGGGGATCTTACCTGCAACCCAGGCGTATGCCTGGACTGGGAATCGAACCAGAGATCCCTTGGTTTGCAGGCTAGTGCTCAATCCACTGAGCCACACCAGCTAGGGTGAAGTGTTTAACATTGATCATCATGTTTTAACTTCATAACACTGGAAGGTTTTCTGAGATTTTAAGGAGAGATGTGCTTTTAGATATTCTCTCTTCCTTCTCTCGTTCAGAGTGTGGTCGGCCCCATCCTTACCGCCGACAGAACACTGAGAACCGCTTGGTCTGTCTTTAAGGTTCTGACAGTCACGTCTTACTGTGTTTTCTCCCATCACCACCCCTGTCCTCTGTACCGTCTTCCACCCCCTCCCCTCTGCCTGCGTTGGTCTCTGACTTACAACTCAGGGTCCTTTGTTTACGGGCTTGGTTGAGAAAGGTGCATGGTCTTTGCTGACTTTTCTTTTTAACTTCACAGCTAAAAAGCGGGACATCTATGACAAATATGGCAAAGAAGGACTGAATGGAGGTGGAGGTACGCCAGTGTCGGGCTTCCTTTGATGACACACATCGAGACGGGGGTGGGGGAGGGAGTGTGTGAGCTCTCGTGGACACGTGGGCATGGGAGGGGCGCAGGACAGCCTGCAGCTGGGACAGGTGGGGCCGGGAGAGGAAGGACAGATGGATGGCGCTTACGAGACTAGATAGGAAACAACGCAGGGTGAGTTTGTGCATCCAGTGCAGTGTCCTTAGGGGTTACAGACAGGTCCCACTGGGAGACAGAAGCCACCGCTCAGGCGGTGAGGCAAGGCAGCTGTGCTTTGGTGAAACGCCCCTGTGCTGCTCTGCGGGCCTCCCCACGGCGCAGGCCCACCAGGGAGTCCGTGCTCCCCACCCCCCCAGACAGGCTGTGGGTGTGCGCGAGTGTGCACGGGGTTTCCTGGTGGAGTGGGTGTGTGCTGAGCGCACATTCGAGGCGGGAGCGAGGAGGGACACCCTTGTCCAAGCACACATCTGCTGGAGGTGCAGGCGCCGTGCGGGGTGGGGCGGGGCACAGGCTCCCCTGCCTTGGGGTTCCGGAGCGGCTCAGGGCCCGGGTGTGTGGAGCGCTCCGCAGACAGATGGGGCGGCGTGCGGCCCGCAGCATTCACAGCCCGCTGTTCCTGCCCAGGTGGGAGCCACTTTGACAATCGGTTTGGCGAGTTCGGCTTCACGTTCCGGAACCCAGAGGACGTGTTCAGGGATTTCTTCGGTGGAAGGGACCCATTCTCGTTCGACTTCTTTGGTAAGTTTGCCGCCTGGGCTGTGGCCCATGGGGGGCCCCACGAGGCCTGGGAGGGAGGGCTGGTGGCGGCCCCCTGTTTCTGCTGTGTCTCGGCCAGCGGGGAGGTCCGACCGACTTAGCACACAGCACACGGCCCCAGCGTTCCTTGTGCGCTCCTTGAAGGTTCTTCTGAGTTCACACCCCGAACAGTGAAACGGCGAAGGTTTTCGCGTGTCCTTTTCACTGCAAAGGGTCCCCATGGACTTCTTCTGCCTCCTCCGGTGTGCAGTGGTCAGGCCTCGGGTGGCTGCTTCGAGTGGGCAAGCGTGTTGTGCAGGCTGACGGGGACCTGCAGCGCCACAGCTGCAGTGTTGGGGGATGGTTTCTCTGTAGCTTCTTGTGCTGTATGTTTGGTGGTCCTGGGGCAGCAGGGTTGAGTGCAGTCTGCGGGAGGAGTCGGCTCCGGGCCGTGTGGTGTGCTAGAGGGGGCTGTGGTGTTGCCGCTCCCACATTGAAGGATAGAGGCTAGTCCCATCTTCTCCGTGCCCACGTTTGTCTCGGGCACACGCATTGTGGGCATGTCCATCAGCCCGCCACAGCTGGGTGTCTGGATGCTGGCTGGTGGTGTTGCCCCGGCTGCTCTGCCTTTGGGCTCACTGAGGGGCAGTGCCTCGTGTCCCCTCATGCTGGGGCCTGGGTGTGGGGGCTGGACAGCACCTGCATGCCCTCGGGGGGGGGGGATGTTGAAGAGCAGCCCAGTCTGCAGATGCCACAGGGACCACGGACCCGCTCGTCGCAGTGCAGGCAAAGCGACCCACTGCTGTGTGCGGTGGGTGTGCATCCTCCTCAGCTGGGTGGTCCTAGCTCTTGCTCCTGGTGATGGGGATTCAGGGACACTTGCCTTGCTCTGCTGGATTGCAGCCTGGCCGTGAGACGGTGGCGTGTGGCTTGTGGAGGGGCAGGTGACTGTTGGTGTGTGTTTGCAAGCCTCGCCCTCACTGATGGATTGCGGGGGCCTAGCAGAGCTGCGTTCCCACTGTGTGCAGGCTGGGTTCATTCTGCAGAGCGGCTGTGCTCGCTGCCATCC
This sequence comes from Artibeus jamaicensis, assembly GCF_021234435.1. Classification (NCBI taxonomy): domain Eukaryota; kingdom Metazoa; phylum Chordata; class Mammalia; order Chiroptera; family Phyllostomidae; genus Artibeus; species Artibeus jamaicensis. The sequence continues at coordinate 6,129,019 of NW_026521936.1, forward strand.
CGGACCTGCAGTGGGTGCGGCACGGGCTCCCTGTAGGCGAGCGTGCTTGCCCGTCCTGTGTGGGCTGTTCCGTGTCTCAGCACGGCCCTCAGCAGAGTCCAGGTGTGCAGTTTTGTGGGGCAGGATAGTTTTGGGGGACAGCCTTCTGTTAGGTGGGCTGGCCCTCTGCCTTCTTGGGTATGGGGTCTCTGGTGCACAGGACCAAGGTGGTGGGAGGAAAGACCTGTGGTGAAGGCACCTGGGGTGCAATTCATGTCACGCTTTAAAGGTGAGAGTGAGGGGCGAGACCCGCTGTGGTGAGAGGGGTGGGGTGTGCCTCTCTTGGGGAGAAGCCGAGACAGGCTGATCCAGGCCTCCTCACTGAGACAGGTTGTCCCGAGCAGCTCTTTCTAGAGCACGATGCACAGAGAGGCCAGGTGGACAGGGGTCAATACGGACGGAGCACCTCTGGCTGCAGCTGTTCGCACCTGATTCTCCCACTTGGGCGGCTGTTTCCTCTGGGCCTCAGCTGGTGGAGGTGGGGCTGACCCCCCTGCTGTTTGGACGTTGGCCTGCCGCCCAGAGGCGGTGCTCGTGTGGTGATGCAGGCTCCGCCATCCCCACCCGTGCTGTGGCGGTGACCCCTCTCCCGCCCGGCCTTGCAGGTGTCCTAGGAGGCTTCCATTTTCAGGCTGTCAGGATCTGCATGCAGGAAGAGGAGCAGCTCCCTGGCGACCGCACATGTGGCGTGGCGCCGTGGCCTGCTGGCGGTACGTGCGAGGGGCAGCTCCTGTCTGCCAGCTCTGTGGGTCACATGACCTGCCTGATGTCCAAAACACGGGTTCACGGTCTGGTACGAGACACTTCAAGCTGAAGCTGTTGCCGGTCAGAACGTAGAATCTCAGGTGGGGCTGAAGACTGGCCAGACACAGCAGACGGGTGCTGGGCAGACAGTAAGCAGTTCTGGGCCTGAGCACCCAGTGGCAAGGACGCCCCTGGCCTGCAGGAGGACTTGGCTGGGGCCCTGCTGGCCTCGAGCCTCCAGCAGGGGCGGGGGCTGGTTCTGAGCCTGGCTTCTGGGGCTGCTGTCGACCTGGGTGCAGGGCAGCACCCTGAATCAGGACCCTCTTGGCATTCACTCACCAGTGCGGGGCTCTCGCCCAGTCAGGCTACATCTGTGCACACTGGGGCCGTCCGGGGCAGCCCCAGGTGGACACACTTGCATTCTCAGTTTGGCTCACTGGAAACCCCGCCCTGTGTCCAGAGAGTTTGTCTGTCCCCACCCCTTTCCCTCTGTAGGGTCTCCAGAAGCGGGACAGCCTGTGGAGGAGGGTGTGGCCCCTGTTGTGTAGTGAGCCTCCCTTTGCCCCCCAGGGTTCGAGGAGGCCGAGCCGCCTGGGGAGGAGCTGGAGTCGCCGACGGAGGACGACGTCCTGAGCGTGGGGAGCAGTGATGCGCTGGAGGTGGTCTCCAGCGAGGAGCTCGAGGGCTTCAGTGCAGGGGAGTCGAGCGAGGAGGGCTGGAGCTGGGGCCAGGCAGAGCTCCTGAGAGAGGACCTAAAGTTCACGTCCAGCGAGGAGGGCGAGGCCAGCCTGGGGGACAGCCAGGGGCTCAGTGAGGACATCGAGGAGCTGTTGAGTGAGGACAGTGGCCCAGAGCTCGAGGTGCTGCTGGCACACCTGTGACCACATGGTTGGCTTTGAGGGCCAGCCATGGTGAGTGTATCGTGAATAAAGAGTTTCTGCTACTGCTTCTTGGCTGGAGCAGCCCTTGATCAGATTTGGCACTGGCGTGGTGACCACTGAGGACACTGGGGTGGGCAGGGCTCTTTCTGGGACCAGAACCACAGTGCTGGAGGCTGGGAGCCTAAGGTCAGGGTCTGAGGCGGGTGGCTGTGAGGGGGCGTCCCTTCCGGGCCTCTCTAGCTTCTGGTGGCCCCAGAGCCTCCTTGGCGTGCACGTGTCTGCACACTGTGTCCCCATGTGGCCTGTCGGTCCAAACTTAGCCTCTGTGTGCAACTGCAGCGGTGAGGCTCCTTGGTGACTGCTAAGCAGCACAGCGGGGCCACAGTGCAGCCAGGGACGCGGTCTTCTGACTGGGCTGTTAGCTCTGGAGCAGGGACAGTCTGGTGCTCAGGTGGGGGCCCAGGAGTGACTTGTGCCTGTGTGGTCTTGTCTGTGACAAGGCGCTGGCTTACGCTGTGCACAGGGGTGGGGTGGCAGGGCGAGGTCCTCCCGCCGAGGAGAACCTCATGCGACCCTGGTTCAGATCAGTTCTGGTGAGGCCCGGGGTCCTCGGAGGGGGGAGCAGCTGCTCCCACCTGCTTCTCACTGGGGGGTGGGGGTCAGCGCTCTGGGTGAGCCGTTCTCCAAGAGCTGCACCTGCCTGTGCAGGTGTGGAGCAGCCCTGGGGAGTTAATTCTCACCTGAGACTCATGGAGAAGGTGCTGGTGGATGAGGGGGCGGGGTGGGGGTGGGGAGGGTGGTTGTGTTGCTACCTGGCTGCTTGTCCGTGGACCCTTCTTTGACAGCACCCTCCCCACAGAGCTGGGAGGGGGTGGTCTCTGGGAAGGTCGTTCGTTCCTCCTGAGGACCAGTTGGTCAATTCCTGGGCTGTGGGACCCGCAGTGGGGTGCCAGCCCTTTGCTGTGTTGTGCTCCGTCATGGGAGCCAGCATGTGCTCCCGGCAGGCAGGTCCTCCCCTCGTGTGCGGTTTGCAGGTGGCCCTGAGTCAGTGTGTCCCAAGTCTTTCACGGACCAGCCTTTCTGCTCGAAGTCTGGTGGAGCTGAGGCCCCTGTGGGCGCTGCTTCCTGCCAGGAGGGGGTGGGGAGGCTGTTTGGCCGAAGGGACACCCATGAGATGAGACCCAGCTGCCCCTGAGGCCCCTGTGAGGTCGTTTCCGGGGCTTGGGTCAAGGACCATGCCACCAGGGTGGGGTGAGTCTGGGCTCTGAGGACGGAGGTTTGCGGCTGCGGGAACGGTGCTGCAGCCTGGCCGGGACGTGACCCAAAGCTCTCCATTGTTCTGGAGCAGTGGTGTGGGAGCTGGGCAGCCTGAGTGCCCCCTGCTGAGTCCTTAAGTTGCTGTCACATCAATTTTCAATTCCTTCCAAGTAGGTGTTCTGCTTCTGCATATGCAGGGTCTCATGTTCCCCAGGTCTGAGGGTCAGCGGAGGGCTATGACCCTGGTTCTCGGGGCTGGGTTTGCTGGGAGACCTCCACCCTGTCTCAGGTGTCCCCAACGCCCTCAGATCCCGTTTGTGGTCCTGTGCTCATAGGGCCAGTTTCCTATGGTGTGTGTGGGTCTTCCGAGCCAGGACTGGCACTGTGGGTGAGGTGCTCTCTCAGGCTGAGTCTGGGTGAAAATTCGGAAAACGTGCCTGTGGGTGCAGGTGCACGTGTGGGCGCAGATGTGTGTGTTCGGTGCCCATTTTCCCCACACCACTCAGATCAATGTATTTTTTGTTGGAAGCGGTGCCCCCATCTGAGGGGTGCGTCCTGAGACCCCCAGTGGATGCCAGAAACCAGAGATGGAGCCAAACCCCAGGTGCACTGTGTTCTTTGTTGTACACACACACCCTGTTCGTCTAGGAAACCCCACTGTCCGCCAGGCACTGCAGACACCGGCGGGGGGCGGGGGAGTGGCGACGGTGGCACATGCGGTGACATGCACATGGCGTCTCCCGGTGTCCCCTCCTGTCCTGTGCGCAGTGTGGCCTATGGGACGGAGGGCTCGTCTGCGCCCTGAGTGGGATGGAGCGAGATTTCAGCGTGTGCCTCCGAACAGCGTGTGATGTGAAACTTGTGAGTCGTTTCTGGGATTGTGCATTAGAATCCTCAGGCTGGGGTTGGCCGCGGGAGGTACGTCACAGGGCGCCGACTCCCTGCTGTGGGGCCGCCTGCATGGTGGAGCTGTGTATTCTGAGCACAGAGCAGGGTCCATGAAGTTTCAAAGACGGGCTCGGTGCAGGCTGCATCAGACTCGGACTGGAGAAGGAAGCCAGCCATGTTGTGGACCTGCTGGCTCGAGTGGGGCCGTGTCTCAGGACACACGGGGTGTCAGAGGGGCACAGACATGCCTGAGCAGACGTCCTCACATCCAGTGTCCGTACTGGCTTCTCCCTCTCTCGGTGCCCCCGTGTCTGTCCTCGTCCACCTGTAGTGCACAGAGCCAGCTCCCTGGAGCACGAAGACAGGTCAGCAGCTGCATAGCTGACGTCCGGCTCCAGGCCAGAGGCCCGTGGGCTGCAGGAGCCCCAGAGCGGCAGGCCTTCTGCAGATGGGACAGGCCCCCCACCCACATGGGAAGGGCCGTTTGTTCTGTTCAGGCTGCTGCTCTGAGAGCTGGCCTCATCCCCAGATCCCCCGAGACCCCTCCCCCTGTGGCCCTTAAATGGGTGTGGCCCCGGGGGTACAGCTGGTGGGAGAGAGCTACAGCCCCCTCTTCCCACTGCCCCTCACCCTCCAGGCCAGGTGTGGGTGGGCAAGAGGCGGACTTGGCAGCGTGTTTCGGTGTGTTCACGTGTTGTCACCCTGGTCTGGGAAACCTCAGAGTACGGTGTTCACTCCTTCCAACCTCAAAAGCAGTAGAACACACGTGCTCCGGGTGAGACTTGGAACACAGAAGAGAGTGGAAAGGAGGGGGAGCAAGGGCCCTTGGCCTTGCCGCCAGGCGGAGGCATGGCTGACGCCTGTGTCAGGCCCTGTGACTGCTCCACACGCATCCCGCTCCGAGTGCCTCTGAGGCGTGAGCGCTGTGACCGTGTCTCGGCCTGCACAGGACCCGAGCTCCGCCTGCCTGTCCCCTGCCTTGGGGATCAGGCCGTTGGTGGCCCTTGCTGTCAGCGGTGCGCGGGGGTCTCACTGAGCAGCGGGCTCTTGTCTGCTTGGGCCGAGGTGATGTTTTTGTTTTCTTCTTTAAGTAGAATTGCTGGGTTGAGGGTTTTAAACAGTTGTATTTGGCTTTGGGTTGAAGATTTAAAAGCTTGTGATGTATGACTGTACCCCCTTAAAAGGGCAAAACGCAGTGTGGCCAGTGATGGGAAGCTCCTGGTAAGGATTTAGTCTCCTGGCGGCAACTTTTAACAACATCATTGTGACATTGAAAACGTGTGTTTCTAATGACAGTTATAAGTCAGACTTATTTTTAGTCTGACTAAAAATAAAACCCTTTGTTTTGCAGGCTGGCGCTCAGTCCACTGAGCCACACCAGCCAGGGCAGTTTTGTGACTTTAATCTTTGAATGTCTGTGTTAAAATTCTGTGAATATCTGAATTGTAGACAGTAACATTTAGGTTATATAGTATCAGGAGGAAAATAAGCAAGATGTATTTATTTAAAAGGCAACAAAATACAACCAAAAAGCAGTTGACCTTCCTCACACTCTCCTGAACCAGCCTCTGCAGGCACTTCTGCAGAGGGAGATTTTACGGGGGGCCCGCCACCCTGCACAACAGCCCCCTCCCAGAGCCTTTGAGCGGCGTGCAGGTACCGAGGCGCCCTAGGACCCTGAAGTCCCCAGGACTGGTCCTCAGAGCAGTGACCGGGGGACACCTGGACCGCACAACCGTGTGTGGCAGCATGCTGCACGGCTCTGCGCGGGACTGCATGCCGTGGGGCCTCACGCTGGGCACCCCGTTCCCGTCCCTGTGCCGGCCCCTGCGCTCTCCAACGGGCGGCTCTCTTCTTTCCCCCCAGGCACTGCTGTCTTTCTGTCCATCAGATTCTTTTTCTTGTTAATTTCCATTTTTCTGAGAAAAATGGAGTGGTGATTAATCTCGTAGAACCTCAGTGGAAGCTGCTCGTTGACAAGCAGACCACTGCAGACTCTAGGGATGCGCCGCCTCGCACTTTCGGGGGCAGCGGCTGTCTGTCAGAGTGGATGATGTCAGCCCTGCAACTTCGGTGCCTCTGTCTTCAGAGCTGACTCTGCCACTGCCTTTCAGATGCAGTTCTGAGACGCCATGTTTACAGGGATGGTGGGCGTCCCTACATCCAAGGCCCAGGGTGACCAACTGGTCTCTCTGTGCGGCGGCAGCAGCGGCGAGTGGTCCGTTCCTGTAGTTGTTTCGGGCTGTGCTGGGGAATGCTGCCCACACGACCGCGTGCCTGCACGTGGCCCATGCTGGCCTCCCAGGCCCCAGAGCCTGCAGCCTGAGGGGTGGCTGTCCGTCTGTCCCGGTGCACTTGGCTCTGGGTGGACCCCACGGACGGGGGCGGTGTGCCACCGGGGAGAAGGACTCGCTGGGCCAAGAGACGCCTCCCTGGGGGCAGCTGTCCCTTGGAGCAGCATCTCACCACTGTGTGTGTTCACAGACGACCCCTTCGACGACTTCTTCGGGAACAGGCGGAGCTCCCGCGGGAGCCGGAACCGCGGCGCAGGCTCCTTCTTCTCCGCCTTCAGTGGATTTCCGTCTTTCGGAGGAGGGTTTGCTGCTTTTGACACAGGTACCTGGTCCTTCCTCCAAGTTGGTCTCAGGAGTCTGCGGAGTCGGGCTGGCGGACCGCGCCGCGGAGTCAGGGCAGGTCGGGGCGCTGCACCTTCTGGCGGAGCGGACCTGTGCTTTCCGAGGCCTGTGTTCTTTTCTGGCCTTCCCAAGCTCCCTGTATGAAAATCCATTTCTTCTTTTGTTTCTTTTTAAGTTTTTTAAGATTTTACTTATTTCTACAGAGGGGAAGGAAGGGAGAAGGAGAGAAACATCCATGTGTGGTTGCCTTTCACACACTCCCTGCTGGGGGCCTGACCTACAACCCAGGCATGCGCCCTAGACTGGGAATCCAACTGGTGATTCCCTGGCCGGCAGGCCGGTGCTCAGTCCACTGAGCCACACCAGCCAGAGCCAAAGATCCATTTTCACTCTTTCCCATAAAAGATGAAACGTCTGGTTAGGAGGAGTGATGTGCTATGGTGGCCGCCTGCCTGGCTTTCAGAGATGGAGTGAGAGGTGGCCACCGCAGTTCAGGTTTCCTCTGGCCTGTGTGGTAATATTTTGTGTGTTCTGGATTAAAGAGCGTTAATCAAGTTTACCAGTTCTTAAAATTTTTTAATGGGGCCATTGGAAACTCAGCGACAGTTCGACCGTCCTGCTGGCCTTCAGTGGGTTCAGACCGCCCTGGAGTCCGGGTGGCCGGGACCGTGTGGGGCCCTGGGTTTGCAGGAGTGAGGGGACCAGCCTCCTGTCCGAATACGCTTTGCTGCCAGGGGGCTCCTGCACTTCCGGGGTTCATGTCCCCACTGTGGCCGCCATGGAATTGAGGGCGCGTTTAAGAACCACAGTCCCTTCATCTTAAGGTCACTTTAGCTTTTTATCCAGCCAGATTGTCCCCATGGCCCCGTTGCCAGGGGAGGGCTGAGCGGGGGTGCTGCTCCTGGAAGACGCAGGCGCCGGGCCCTCCCAGTCCCTCCACGCGGCTGGGTACCCAGGGGACCCTGCAGATGGGGGGAGCCCACGGGGTGTAGGTGCGGGGGGCGGTGACTGGAAGCAGGGGCCAGTGGTGCTCCTGCCCCTGGACTGGGAGGACACCCCCCACCCCACCCCCCACCCCTGCAGCCCGGGTGTCGCTGTCCCAGCCAACACCGTGCCTGTGTGAGAGTCCTGCTTGCGAGGTTCTGACACTTGGGCGTTTTTGCACTCATTGCCTGATGTGCTTGCCTCTAATCTTTTTCCTTTCATTTCCTGTAGGATTTTCGTCCTTCGGGTCACTAAGTCACGGGGGCCTCACTTCATTCTCTTCCACAACGTTCGGTGGTGGTGGGATGGGCAGCTTCAAATCCGTGTCCACTTCCACCAAAATGGTCAACGGCAGGAAAATCACTACGAAGAGGTACAGTCTCTCCCACCTGCTGTGCTGTGATGAGTGTGTGTGATGATTGGTGGCCTGTTTCCTTCCCTCCCCCAGCGTGTGGCCTGTGGGTTGAGGTTCATCTGGTACCTGAGGGTCTTTGTTTTTTAAAAAAATACTGTATTTATTGTTCTTTTGAGGGGAAGAGAGGGAGAGACACGTTGATTGGTTACTTCTTATGCACCCCCCACCGGGGACCTGACCCACTCACTGCCCTGGCATGTTCCCTGACTGGGAATCGAAGTGGCGACCCTTTGGTTCGCAGGCCGGCCGGTGCTCAGTCCACTGAGCCACACCAGCTAGGGCATAGATGTAGTTTAACGTTTCGTGTTCGTAATCTTCATTCAGAGCCGTTCTGCACGTGCGGTCGTGTGGTAAGTTTGGGCAGCTCTGTTGGGCTGATGGGCGGTCAGTGCCGTTGGCGGTGCGACCTCTGCCACTGTGGCTGGCGCCCGGGGCTCCGTGGGGTGGGGAGCAGACTGCGTCTGTGAGCGAGTCTGCTTGCTTCCAGAGATGGCGCGCAGGTCGGCGTCTGCGGTGCTCTTCGGCATCCGGATCGGTGGTTCCCTGTGTGTCTGTGACAGTTGTACTACTTCAGGTGTGATACGTATACATCTCCCTTAAAGTTTGTAAAAGTGCATTTCGTCCTGCAGAATCATCGAGAACGGTGAAGAGAGAGTGGAAGTTGAAGAAGACGGCCAGCTCAAGTCCTTAACGATAAATGGTAAGGAGCAGCGGCTACGCTTGGATAACAAGTAACTCAACGCACGCATGTAGCAGACATGTTAGCTGTAACAAGCACCGTTTGCGGATTAACAGGAGCGTTGGTTTGAAGACCCCCACGAACTCGACTCTGTGTCACTGACCTAACCTAAAGTATTTATACGCAGCTCACCGGAGCCCCTTGTCATAGACTCTTGAGTTTCTTGTTGGGACCACGTGATAGGACATTTTTGTCTTTGAAATTGTTGTAAATCTCTGTATGCACTTTGCTTTTTTATCACACGTGACCCGAGGTGGCCGCGACCCCGTGCACTAACACCAGCACAGGCGTGCTTCTACGCGGTGTGGGAGCCGCGAGGCGGCAGCCCGCCGGGAAGCCGACCTGGCCAGGACGGACCCTCCAGGCGAGCGATCTCGGTGCTTCCCGTGTGTCGTAGTGCGAGACGCGACTGCGTCGGTGGTGACACATTTCTGGTTCACTGTAAATGGAGGATGTTTCTAGTTGTGCATGAATGCTGGCTACTTAGTACGTTTTGACCATTGTTTTAAATATGTAAAGTTAAGTGTAGGTGTAAAAAGTAAAGCTGGTGAATTGGGTCTTTGTCACTTGCTTAAAAAAAATAAACGCGATGTGTTTGGTGCATTCTTTCCTAGCGGGGCCTGCAGCCCCTGTGTCTGTGTGGTTCTCTGTCTGGGCCTCTCTCGCTTCCCGACTGCCCACAGGGTGTGTGCAGAGTGTGCGAAGATGCCCCGTGTGTGCTCAGTCCGGGGGGCGCTTCGCGGCACGGATCACTGCAGAGAAGATGCGGTGCTGTTTCTGTCCTGCCTTCCGGGCTCCGTCAGGGCCCTCTCAGCGTGCACGGTCACGTCACGGAATGGTCGCTGTGGCAGAATGCAGGGCACTGCCTGTGTTTTCCCGTCTGTAAACTCCGTCCTGGTCCCCTGAGAACGTGGGTGCCAGCCCCTTGGGGAGCATGAAGGGAGCTGCCCCGCTCAGTTTTGTTGCGGAGATAGCGGGGTGAGAGCTGTTCAGACACGGGTACGGGGCGGGGGGGCTTCTGTGGCCTGGGCAGGCCACGAGGGGGAGCACGTGGGAATGTCATTCTGCGTGGTCTCAGCCGTGCGGAACTCGGGTACTGCTGAGAGCAGGTGGACACCTTGCAGGGTCTCAGAAGCCGTGCAGGTGAGGCTTCAGGAAATTTAAGCATTCAGAGGCAGCTGAACTTGGCAAAGGAAAGACAGACACATACACACTTGGGCCAGCCCCGAGCGCCTGGGCCTTGGGAAAGTGCTGGGAGCGCCCAGTTTGACAAACTCTGCTTTAACCGCCAGAGAGCCTGCCTGTCGTTCATGCCGTGAGTAGGATGAAGCTTCTCTGCCAGGTGGGAAGCTGGAAGCAAGTACCTGGACCTCCTTAGAGTTTTACATTTTCCATGCGAGGGCAAGATGAGCCCCGAGTAGGAGGGAGGATGGGACGGCCCCTGGGAACCCACTCAGGGAGAGGCAGGCCAGACCTGCCTGCCCCAGGAAGCCTGTTCCGGCCACTTTGGGGCCCCTTTGTGGGCCTTCGGGGGTCGTGCTGGGCGCGACTCCTGCTGTGAACAGCTAGTCAGGCTGATGTCACCGTGAAAGAGGCACCCACTACCCACCGTACTTTGCCGTGGATAATGGGCACTGTTTTGTCCCAGTTTTTGAGGTAGAAGTGAGGGCGCACGTTACACGTGGGTAGGTAGTACTAATTCCAAGTGTGGATGTTTAATTTCTGCTTCTGTGTTGAGTGTAACTCTAGAAAACAAGAATGATGTCTGCATGCAAAATAATATCCCTGGAATAGGATACTCAGTTTTGTTTCTAGATACAAATGAAACAAATTAAAATTTTTAAAGGAAAGTTTTTTTCCCCCTGGAAGTTTGGGCCATAGATGTCGGTGCACATTACACAGGGTGATGGTGGGCAGGGCTGGTCGGCTCCCCAGGAGCCGAGAGCGGTTTCGGCTGTGGCCTTGCCCTCTGTTCTTTGTGCAGAGAGAGGACCCCCTGGGCAGTGCTGGACTCTCCGGGGGGAGGTGCGGGTGTTGGGTGAGGAGGGTCAGCTTGCTCCTCTCACACACTTTCCGGTACCCAGGCCGTCTTGTCTCGGCATTTTGGTGCTGCTGGCTGGGAAAGCTGCCTTGCCTGGTGGGTTCTGTGGGCGGCCTCTCTGTCCTCAGTTTGGTACGGGTGGTTCCCGCGGAACGGTGCCCCTGTGGGATTCTTGAGGGTCTGGTCGGCCGCCTGAGGCCCCCCGCGTGCGTTCCCTGTTGGAGGTGCTCCGAGCACTTGCCAGGGCGCACGGTCCCTTCCCCACACGCACTTCCGTGTCTCAGGCCTCTTCGCCATCTGGTATCCGCTTAGTCTCAGCGCTTTTCTTCGTGTCTGTTAATTGCGCTTCTGCAGAGTATTCACGTGCATCCTTGTGGTAGATGCACATTTAAGAAACTTAGTTTGACTTAGGGATGAACGGTTTTCATCTCTGTTGACCTCGAAGTCAGTTGCCCGTTTTCATCTCACACGTGGCCGTGGGGACCTGTGGTTTGGGACTTCAGCCTGGTGCACCTGCGCTCTGCTGGGTTTGCTTCCTCGGTTAGGAATCTGCTCCTGCTGCGTCCAGTTTTAATCCAGTTGGAGTGTTTGAGTGAGGTGTGGAATCGAAGTTTTAGTCTCCCATTCGGTTGGTTGTTTAGTCCGGGGCCCCCTGAAACGGAGCTGAAGTCTCAGTAATTGGCATACAGGGTCTCCCTCGGCGACTCGCCGGGGGAGAGGTCCCTCCAGGATGCACTCGCTCCTCACCAGGAGGTGCGACCTGACCTGCAGGTGGCTCTGGGGATGCCCTCGGAACACTGGCTTCTGAGCAGCCTTGTGGGGGCCGGGGTACAACACCAGGGTCCAGTGAAAACCTCTCCAGGGGTATCCAGCCAAAATTTTGGCATCTCTGAGGCCGCACATTGAATGCATCGTGACATATAATCATAAAAAAAAACTCAGTATTTTAAGTGAACGTACGACTACACCCACCGCCGTCCTGGGCTGCGGGTTGGACGCCCCTGCAAGGGCATTCACTGCTGTTACTCAACTCTGGTTGTGAAGAGAATCCCCCAGGACTGCCCTTGGGGGGAGTCGTCCCTCTGTGGTTATGTGGCGCTGGGCCCCTGGTGGACAGCGGTGGTGGCGTGGGGTGCGTGGCGGCGGTCCTGCTGGTCACCCAGGGAGGGTCCCTGCCGGTCAGACAACAGTAAGAGCAAGAGTTCTTTGGCACATCTCGCTTGGTTTCAAGTGGTTTGTAAGAAGTTGACATTTAGCATGTTTGTGTTTCAAAGTCTGGAGAGCTCGGAGAAGAAACTGTAGAGGCACCTGCCGGAGAATTTTTATGTGGGCGCAGCTGTGTGTGCAGAAGGAGGTTTTGTGAATGTGTGACCCCATGGAGACCAGAACGTTCGTCCCGCTGGGCGAACTTCGGTCTGGGTGCTGGGTGTGCGCCCTCCACCTGTCGTGAGCGAGCCGCGCCTCACACACAGCTCGTGGCTGTGGGTCTGGGTCCCGGGGCCTCCCCTGGTGGACTTCTCATCATGACCTTTCTTTGTTTTGACAAGTGGTCCCTTTTTTCTAAGTTTGATTTATTTTCAGAGAGGAAGGGAGGGAGAAGGAGAGAAACACAGATTGGTTGCCTCTTGTGCGCCCCCTACTGGGGACCCGGCCTGCAACCCAGGCCTGTGCCCTTTATGGGAATTGAACTGGCGACCTTTTCGGTTCTCTGGCCGTGCTCCATCCGCTGAGCCTCTCCAGTTGAACTGGGGCGAGAACTGGGCCTGTGTCTGCCAGCAGTGGTGGCTGGCAGTGGTGGCCAGGGTGGCATCTGCCCTCAGCTCTGGTCCTTTGCCCACAATCTGGTCACGGGAGTGGAGTCGCTCCTGTGACGGTCACTCCGTCTCCCCTCACGTCCGCCCCGTCCCCATCCAAGCAGCACTGCCCCCTCTACCACCCCGGCAGCCACTCGCTAGTCTCCCCACACCTGCGCACCTGTCCTCTGCGTCTTCTGTGTTGGCAGGGCCCTTGGCCGGGGCCCTGGCCTCCTGTCACTGGGCTCCATGAGAGCAGGAGGACGTCCACGTGGGGGTCCCCATGCCCACCGGGCGTGATGCAGTTGGGGCGGCATTCAGGGCCTGAGTGAGTGGGGGGTCGACTGTGCTCCCACTGGCAGAACCGAGGACCAGCCGGAACGAGGCTTGCGCACGTCTGGGGAAAGTGTTCACGTCTGCACGGTGCGTCTGCATTTGCGTGTTGCCGAGCAGGCTCCATCTGGGGAAAGCACCGACCGTGGCTGCGACAGCTGAGCACTGTGACAGCTGCCGGAACATTCCTCTCATGGCTTCTTGGTGACGTGGCCCGGCCAGGCCCCGGCACGTGGTGTTTTGTGGAGAGTTTCCACGCACCACCGTGTTCACGCAGAGGGAAAGGCCGGCAGAAGTTACGCCGAAACACTGGCTCCTGTGCGGGCGCAGGGTCCGCGTGACTGACTTCCCAGCGCCTGTGGCCTCTGTGTGGTGCCAGGGCCTCTCCCAGAGGGCGCGCCGTCGCCTGTGTTGACCCCTGGAGTTTCCACCGTTCCCAGAGGTGCCGTGTGGGTTGCGAGTCTTGGTTTCTTGGTGTCCTTGGGCAGTGAAGTTGCTGGTGTGGGGCCGGGTGAGGCCGGGGCAGATGTGGTTGTGTGGTTGTGGTTTTGTGGTGGTGTGGCCATGCTGGTGTGGTTGTGCAGGGGTTTCTGCCAGATCGCTGGGATGGGTTGCGCTGATGACAGGCATTTTGGGGTTCCTGTGGTCACAGGGACCCCGAGGTGCTCCTGTCCTTCCTGGACAGGCTTCGCGATGTTAACAGGGTTCTGATAGATGGGGCCTCTTCTCTCTCTTCCTTTGGGGGGGTTCTCAAGGGGAAGGAACTGCTGGAGAGGCCTGGGCCCGCCCTGGGTGCGCCCAGGAGCACTTGGTGTGGGGGTGTAGAGAACCTTCTGGGAGTGGGGTGCAGGCCGGTGCTCTGTCTGGCTCCTCCAGGCTGTGTCTGGGGTCGTAGCCCCTTACCTGTGAGGGCGCCCTCCGTCCTCCCAGAGTGCTCTTGGGGACTTCCTCCCATTAAATGTGGTGACTGGGCCTTGTTCCCATTGCACAGCCTGGAAGGTGAAGGTTGGAGGGGCGAGGGCTCCGCTGGGGACCTGGAGGCGAGCCATGCCCCTCCAGGGCCTGGCGTCCCAGTCAGTCAGTCTGTAGGGCCCGCTCCCACAGGACTGAGGGGACCTCTTGCCAGGGGCGTTCATTCCAGGGCGCTGGCTGGGGTTCCCAGTGCTCCTTACCCAGACCTGGACGGACCTCTGCCCTGGAGCATCTCGGGGGTTCACCTGTGGCCCCCACAGCCCTTGTGCGTCTGTGCCGTGTGCGCTCTGACGTGCGGCTCGTCCCCCAAAACTGGGAGGGCCTGGTGCAGAGCCTCCTCCCAGCACCCTGGGGGGCAGGTCTGGCAGCCCCAGTTCTTGACGAGGCCTGAGGGGTCTGTGGGCTGTGGTGGGGGTGTCCCTGGGGCCTTCACACACCTCCGTGCCAGGCTGTGAGCGGGGTCGAAAGACCGGCACCTCGGTGTGACCCAGGCGCTGCGGGTGAGACACAGTGACCCTGTCCCTGCAGGCCCCTCACTTCCGCTTGGGAGCTGTGGGGTGGTCTGTCCCCGCTTAGGGCCCAGTCGGGGCCATGGCACCACTGTCAGGGTTGTCCTTCTTAAGGCCCCTTTCTCCCACCTCAGTGGGTGTCACTTACACCTCAGTGTCACCCTGGGGGTGGCAGCCACCTGTCGTGTGAACCCACGGTGGGTGGAGGCCGCTGCGTGGGTCCGCTTGGCCCCGTGCAGCGTCCAGCAGGGCTTGGGGTCAGGGACAGACGTGATTCCGCCACTTCCTCCCCCGCGCGGTTCTTGCTGGTACTGAGACACCAGAGCTCTGCGGAGAGCCCTGCTGATGGACCCTGCTCCAGACCAGGGCCCCTGGGGCTTGCCGTGTGGGAGGGCGTGCAGGTAGTTCAGGGACACGCAGGGCAGGGGCGCTGGGCGGTGAGCCCCACCCCAGCGGAGAGCGCACAGCAGGGCTGGATGGAGAAAGAAGGGCCTGGGGTCGGGTGCCCGGGAGCAGCGGTGAGGGGCGCTGTGGTCCCTCCATTGTGTGAGAGTGCGGGCCACTCGGGGAGGGCCCCTTGCACCCCGGCCCTCGCTGTCAGCGCCGTGGGTGCCCAGGCCTCTCCGGGGGGGAGCGCCCTGGTGGCCGTCCCTCCTGGGGCAGGCACGTGGAGACGGTCTGTCTGGCTTTTGGGTGCCCACCCCGGGCTGGGCTTCTGGGGCTGCTTCCTCACTGGGCGGCAGAGGCCGTGGGAGCAGGACCCTGGGCAGCAGGCCGGTGGCTGAGTGAAGGGACCGGTGATGGCACAGCCGGCCCCCAGGCTCCCAGGGCGCGGCTCCTCCGGACAGCGGACGGCAGCGCCCAGGCAGCACCACGGAGCCTGCACGTTGTCCTGCGGGGCACCCCCCACCTGGGTGCTGGGCCCTGGGGGCACTGCTGTCACCTGGCCTGCACCGCGTTCCCAGTGCTCCTGGGCAGGACTCGAGCTCTCAGGGACGGTGGCCCTTCGTGGCTGGAGGGCCGCAGGGTCTCCTGGCTCCTGAGACCACCTGAGGGCTGAGGTAAGTGAGCAGGTGGCTGTGCACGGACACCCCCCACACTGTGTCGCCGCCGCCGCTGCTCAGTGCCGAGCTCGGACCCAGATACTCCCCTGAGTCGGCACGAGCGGGGCAGCAGCGCACTGGGCTCAGCGGCGCCCTCGGGCGTTGGACGTGGGGTGTGCAGAGTGGGGACCGACCGGATGCTGGGAGCGGGCGACTTGCTTTCAGGGCTTCACCCCAGGGGCCCACAGGGTGGCGGGCTGCACAGGGGACCTGGGTTAGGGGTAGTGTGAGCTCCTCCCGGAGTGTGCCCACCCGGGTGCCGCAGCGACGGCCCCAAGCACTGGCGTGGGCCCCACGTCCCTCCCAGTCCCTCTCAGTCCCTCTCCACTTTGACCGTGGCCATGAGGAGTCCCCTGCACCCAGTGTGCAGGCCGCAGTCGGTGCAGGGGCCCGTGGGGTGTCATCTCGTCACACCACTCAAGCATTTGGGACACCCATTTCCGGTTTATCTGCCCGGAAGCGCATGCCCCTGGCAGTGGCTGAGTCCTGGCTCCACAGACGTGACACTGGGGCAGGAGGCTGGTTACGCAGCAGCCTTGTCTGAGACGAGGGCCAGGGTGGCCCTGCTCCGAGGTCCGTCACACTCAGCACCGCAGTCAGACCTGGTCCTGAGGAACCGGCAGACAGGGTGGCTGGGGTGCGCAGAACGCGTGTTAGTCGTGGGCCTTGACACTGGGTCAGCCTGGGGTCCCAGCTTCCAGACCACGTGGTGGAACAGCCCCCCACCCCCAGTGTTTGTTTCCTCCCCCACGGGGTGGGGGTGCGGCTGCTGCAGGGCTGAGCCTGGGGTGGGGGTGCGGCTCCTGCTTAGCTGGCCCAAGGTGCAGGGACCCGGGCCATGGGGGTCCCAGGTTTTCTGAACTAGAGCTGGACACTTAGCGGCACAAACCTCTGGACGGGGGGGACACCTGAAATCTCCCTTCTCCAGAAGGGGCCTTGGGCCCTGGGCCCCTGGGGTGTTCACAGCTTCCTGCCGGATAGTAACAAGCTTGAGGAGGAGGAGGAGGAGGAGGAGGAAGAGGTAGAAGTTAAGGGCGGGAGCCCCACGCCCTTCCCTGCCCCTCCAGACGTGTGGTGTGGAAGCAGTTCTGATGGGGAACATCCCCAGGGCCCAGGTCCCAATGTCTCCTTGTGGGAGTGTCCCTGGCAAACAGTTCCTGGCTGGTGGGTGTGGGGGATACAGGGCAGCCAGTGTGGGGGCCGCTTGTGGTGGCCTCCCTGCCTCCGTCCACACTTGGGGGGCAGTGTGATTTTGTCACCCACCCTGAAGAGGAGGACTCGGAAACCAGTGAAAACGACCCTTTGTGCCCTTGCAAGCTTCCTGGGGTCCCCCAAATGCGCCCGACCCCTGGTTTCCACGAGACCCCGGTGTCTGGGTTCTGGGCCTGTGAACGCATGGGCTGCACCTCTGCCCCCACGCTCATCGAGCGTTGGGTAGACGGGCAGTGCTGCCCGGGGACAAGGCCAGAGGTGGACCGCAGCCTCGTCCAGGGTGGACCGCGGAGTTGATGCTGACGGCAACCTGGTCACCAGGGCTTCAGCCTCCATGGGCTTCACCAGGTGGCACACACGTCAGCCACGTGCCCTCGGGGTCGGGGGAGGGTTTTCCCATGCTGCCGTCCCCGCCGGGCTGGGGGGCGTTAAGACCCACAGTGCCAGTGACCTCTGCTGGCTCCGGGTCGAGCGTGGCGCCGGCCAGGCGGGGCACTCACAGCTGTCTCCGTCTGTCCTTGCAGGTGTGGCCAATGAAGCAGCCTTCCTGGAAGCATGCCGGCTCAGGGGCCAGCATGCGCTTCCCGCACAGCCCGCCAGCACCAGTGCCCGCCCGCTGAAAGCCCACAAGCCCGCCCCGCTGCCCAAGCACGCGTCCCCTCCCCACGTCAGCGAGGAGGAGGAGGACCCCGGCCGCCACCGGCCCAGCAGCCACTGGGACCCCTCCGTGCTGGCAGGTGTGCAGACGGAAGCACCGCTGGCCGCCCCCGGCCCGCGAGGGCAGAGACCGCTGCTGTGCTGCTGCGTCCTGACCTGAGGGCGGGCGCCGGGGCCGGGCGGCTGGCCGTGTGGGGCGGGGGGCCCTGCTGGGAGGTCCCCCGTGATTAAACCGGGGTGCCAGCCTTCTGTGACGGTATGAAGTGTGTTGTCTTGGGCACAGACCACAGGTGCTGCCTTCAGCTTAAATGCCCCCCTGGTAGGTTCTGCTCGGTGCTTGAGGTCTCCTGGACCATGGGGGGGCTTCTCCCAGCAAGCTCCAGGTGACCTCAGGGCTGAGGGGTCTTGCATTTTCTTCTTTTTTAAAGATTTTATTTATCCATTTTTAGACAGGAGGGAGAGAGAGGGAGAAATGTCAATGAGTGGTTGCCTGTTGCACGCCCCCTCCTGGGTGCCGGGTCCGTAACCCAGGTGTGTGCCCTGACTGGGAATTGAACCTGAGCTGCACCAGCCAGAGCGGGCTGTGCTGCTTTTTCTGCCCTTCCTGCCTGCACTCGAGCTCGGTGAGAGGTGAGACAGGACAGCTGTCTGGGGTGTGTCCCTCTGTCGGTGAGATGGGTGCTGAGCCCGCCTTCTCCCCGAGGCCCGGCGGCCTTCCTGGCCTCCACTGCCGGCGCTGCCCTGGTCGGGGTCCAGACCGGCCGTGCACAGCAGGGCCCAGGCAGGTCTGAGTCGGTTCCCCATGGGAGGTTCTGGATGGTCCCTGAGGGTGTGGCTGTGCTTGTGGTTTTGACCACTGAGGGGTCTCTGAGTTCCGCGTCGCAGGCCGTGTGTTGACAGGAAAGCGTGACCCTCAGTCCTCCGGGTCCAGTGGTGTCATGAGGTCCACTGTGGACCGAGGGCTGCCTGAGAACTGAGTTCACCTCCCAGAACACTCTGTCGGAAACCAGTCGTGTGAAGCCCCTCTGGTCCCGTCAGATACAGGACAGGCACCTGTTGGGACAGGAGACACGTCGTCTACCCACAGGGGGTGTCCTGGGGCTTCGGCCACGGCCGGGCCACTGGGGACACAAGCCTTTTCTGTGAGGTGGGGTGGAGAGCTGGCAGCCGCCAGGCGTGTGGCTCAGGAAGGACCTGGCCACCCTGCACCTGCTGTCCCTTCTGGAGCCGAGCAGGCCAGGCAGGCTGGGCGGGGCCCAGTTTCCCCGAACAGGCTGGACGGGGTTTCGCCAGCTGCGTAAGAGTGGCCCAGCTCCAGGCGTGAGGGGTGCCATCCCGGCCGGCCCCGCGGCAGCTCAGCCGGACTCGGCAGCCTCGGGGCAGACGGCACCGCCTGCCGGCCCGGAGCCGTGTGCTGAGGCCGGCTTGAGGCTGCCGCTCCCGACGGTGCCTGTTGAGTGAGGGACGCTCGTCCCCTCCTGAGAAGGTGAAAAAGCCGGAAGTGAGTCCTCAAGAAAATGGCCTGTCTTTGTCGATTTCCACCACGGGGTCCCTTCTGGGTCCTGTGACCGAGTGTTATGAATTCGGTGTGGGCTCTCACAGGGCAGGCCACGTTGTCCCAGTCCTTGCCCATGGCCAGGGGTCGCGGCCTGCCCCGCACCCCAGGACCCTGGAGCACCGTCCGGAGCGTTTTCAAAACTCCGTGGGAGTTGGCGAGAAAACACACTTCTCTCGTCGTCAGCATGAAGTCACCAGGGACTGCGAGGCGAGGTTGCCCTTCAGTGTGCTTGTGTCGGAGACGACAGTTCTGCCCTGAAGGAAGATTCGAAAAACGGAGGCAGTGAAGCAAGAACAGGGAGGAAGAGACAGTTGGGTTGTGAGCTGTTCCTGTCTGCCGGGCGAGGACACCCAATCTCCGGGTGGCCCTCTGCAGCCGCGCCCCGCTCCGCAGGGCCTGGCGTGGCCTGCTCGCCCACCTGCAGGCGCAGGTGATGCCATGTCTTGGTTAATTTCCCTTAAAGAGCAGCACATGTAAGGCACTTGTTACCAAGACGTCAGGCATCGTGCTTCTATGGCGTGACCGGCCACTGGACGCAGGTGTGCCAGGTTCCAGCTCCCCTTAAAGAGCAGCACATGTGAGGCACTTGTTACCAAGACGTCAGGCATCGTGCTTCTGTGGCGTGACCGTTCACTGGACGCAGGTGCGCCAGGTGCCCGGAGAGCTGGACAGTAATGGGAGTGAGGACCTGAGGCGAAAGCTCAGTGCTCGGGGAGTCCGGACGCACCGCTGCTGTGAGCAGTTTCCCGCTGGTGACCCCTGTGAGCACGGGCGCGGCGGCAGGGCCTGGGCGGTCTGTGCGGGTGGCCGGTGAGAGGGACGCGGGCATCGGTTGCTGGCATTTGGTTTCTTAAGCTGCTGTTGCCTTAAATTCTAACCCCGTAAAATTCTGCTTGCTTTCTTTTAAGATTTTCCTTACTTGTAGAGCGAGGGGAAGGAAGGGAGAGAGAGAGGTGCGTTGGTTGCCTCTGGCCTGAGCCCCACCCGGGGACTGGCCCAGGTCCCCAGGCCTCTGCCCTGACCGGGAATCCACCAGTGACCTTTTGCTCTTTGCGGGACGTCGAGCGCCCCACGGAGCCTCGGCGGCCAGAGCCCTCCTGCTTTATTTCTGATGTGGGAGGCAGGTCTGCGTGTCCAGCCCCAGCAGCCAACAAGTCAAACACTGAGAGGGGTCGGAGCTTCCTGCGGGCGTGGGTGCTGTGCTGGGAGGGAAGTCGGAGCCCATCCCGCACAGAACGACTCGAACTTGGGAGTGAGCTGTGGTGTCCACTGGAGCCCTCCTTCCCGGGGTTGGTGGCACCTCCCTGCCGCGCCCCTGGTTGGGGACTGACGCCGGGCTGCGCTGTGCTGCTGAGGGGCAGGGACTAACCCGTCTGCGAGGCTGGGCTGCACTTCCCGCTGAGAGCCTGCAGCTGCCGTGCGCAGAGTTGGCTTCTGTGAGGGGCCGCTTGGGCGAGGGGCCCTGGGCACCGCAGGCACAGTCCCGAGGGATGGAGGTGTGGCGTTTCAGGGAGTTCAGGTTATGCCGGGGGGTGGCTGGACGGGCTTTGGGAGGGGCTGTAGACCCTTGGACCGGAATCCGTCTGTCGGTCACTGTAGAGCTCGTGGCGGTTCAGCGCCACCCAGGTGCTGGCCCTCCTCCCAGCACCAGGTGAGACGTGACAGGAAGGCAGTCGAGGGCCAGGCTGCCAGAGTCGTGGGGACAGTTTTCATTAGACGTTTGTCCTGCATGATTTTGAAGGACCCTCCCCAACCCGAGAGTGGGCTCTGTACTGGTTGCCACCTGGCTCCCTGAGCCGCCGGTCTGGGGGCGGTTACCTGCGGGGGAGGTGTGCAGCCGCCCTGGGGCGTTGCAGCCTTCTGTCCTGTCACTAAGGTCTTCAGTCTGTATGAGGCCATTTTCCTGTGTTTTGTTTTTAGAGAGAGGGGAGCACCGATGTGTGGCTGCCTCTCGAGCGCCCCCTAGTGGGGACCTGGCCCACAACCCAGGCCTGTGCCCTGACTGGGAGTGGAACCGGCGACCCTTTGGTCTGCAGGCTGGCCCTCTGCGCACTGAGCCACGCCAGCCGTGGCTGTTTCCGATGCTCTCAGCATCAGGCAGGGAAGCCTGTTCAGTAAGAGTGGGAGGGGGACGCCATCTCTTCATCTCTGTGTTCGCTGGGCCCACCCCTGGGGAGCCTGACTTTCCTCCCCTGCCCTTCTCATGGCATCCGGACTGGGGCCAGGTTATCTCGATGGAAAAGGACCCAGGGGGGCCCAGCCGTGGCCCATGTGGTATCACCTCCTGTTGCCCGTGATCTCAACTGCTGTCGGACACAAAGCACGTTCCTGGACAGTCTGGGCCTGTGTCTGTGACCCGGGAGGGTGTCATCTTCCTCTGTCCCGGCCCCAGGTCCCCTGGTGTCACCGCGGGGCTGGCGTTGGGAATGTCCCACTCTCCCTGGCCGGTGCGGTGGCCTCAGCCGGGCGCCGCCCTCTGCTCCCCCCCAACTCAAACGGAGAGCAGACTTCCTGAGCGTGTGGCCGGATGATGGCACAGCCTCGGGCAGGTGGGGCGCCCTGCTGTGGGGTGGCAGCGGGGGCTCGGCCCCGGGGAGGGGGGTCAGCATGGCCGGACATCTGGGGTGCTGGCGGAGGGCTGGTGGGCGGGGCGAGACTGGTGCAGGGGAGACCTGAGGGCTCCCACCTGGTGGCAGGTGGACATCGGGTATTACCAGGCGTGGGGCCTGCGTCAGGTGGTTGTGCTGTGGGGACCCATGCGATGGTGATTCAGTGAGCTGAGTCCCTTGCGTGGCCCGGGGAGGGTCAGGACTGGAGGTGACGCTGTGAGATACCACCTGGTACCTTAAAATCTCAAGGGTGCTTTCAGGAGACCGGTAAGCAGGCTGGGGGCTGCAGTGGTCCTGGCCCCGTTCCGTTCTCAGGTCTGTCCCAGTCAGACCTTTAAACTGAGCTCTTCTTACCTCCACCCACCCCCACCTGTGTCCCAGCCCAGGAGCCCCCGCCCCTCCTCATGGGCTACACCGACTCCGCACAGCTGCGGCAGGAGCTGCGAGGAAGAGCGGGCGTGCCCTGTGCATCCTGCGGCCTCCGCGGCGCAGGCTGACTGCCCGCCTGGGTGGAGGGGGTGGGTCCTGCCCCGCAGACCTGGCAGTACCAGGGGACGGGGTGTGCCCCTGCCGGGTGGGAACAGGGGTCGTGCAAGGCGGTGGGTGGGTGCCCTGCAGACCCTCACACACGGTTTGAGTCACAGGAGCCCGCGTGTGGACCGCGCGTGGGGAGAAGTGTGCCTGTCCCCCGTCCCGGGTCGCGTGCGTTGTTGGCGCGGGGGCGGCCAGGACACTGGGTGGGGACCCGCCGCCCCTCTGCGCAGTGTCTCACGAGCCGTGTCTCCGTAGGACTCAAGGAAGGCGGCAAGAGGAAGAAGCAGAAGCACAAGGACGAGTCCAAGAAGAAGAAGTCGACCAAGGGCCAGCACTGAGCGCGGGGCCGCGCCGCTGCGCCGGGCGGTGTGCGCGCTAGGTAGGGTGTCGCCGCGCCGGCCCCAGACACACCTGCCCCGGCACTGGGCTTTGGAGGGACGGCGATTGGCGGTGGCCGCTGTGGGCATGACGAGCACGAGGCGGTGGGGGCCTCGCTCCCTGGCGCCGAGACAGCTCCCTGCCGCGTGGTTGTGGCGCTCCCCTGTCCTCCCTGTCGACGCCACCACGGTGCCGACTCCCGATGTAGCTGTAGTTTTAGTGGCGTGACGCCGAGGCTCAGACAGGCTGCGGGTGTCTGTTCGTCCGCTCGCAGGGGCGCTCCTGCCTGTGGCAGCGCGGTTCTGGTGACCGGAAAGTAGCATGTGTAGGTGACTCGCAGGTGACACACCTCGCAGCCCAGCGGGCCTGGCGGGCGCCCCTCGGGTCATGGCTTCCGCCTGGTCCCCTCCACGCCGTCCAGGGGGCCTCGGGGCCGCAGTTTTCGCTCATCCCACCTTCTGTCCCGGGCCCACGAGGGTTCTGTTCAGCACGTGGCAGGATTCCCCCGGATTCGTTCGAGGGCCCCTGTGTCTCTGAGTTGAGGTCTTGCCGGGACCGGGCTGCGCTGTCAGTGAGCACACTCGCATGCACACGCCTGTGCCACGGGCTCCCGCTCCGGCGACTCCGTGGCCTCGGCAGCGGCTGCTTTGCATGTGCTGCTGCTTCGCCTTCGCTGCCGAGTGTGGCCCTGACCCTGTTGCCCCGCGGATGCCGCTCGCCCGCCTTTCCCTGACCCTTGTGGAAGGGGGGGCAGCGAAAGGTGTGGACGCAGTGTGAAGTGCCAGCAATCGAGCCCGCGGTCTGGAGGCTGGGAAGCCTGTGCGCCCAGGCCGGCCGCCCGGCGGGTGTGACCACGTCCGGGGGCTGCTTGGTGGGCGGGCGTGCCCGCGGGATGCGGCCCGGGGTCTGATGCTCGTGTGGGAACCGGCTGCCGTGAATAAAGCGTGAGTGTCACCGTGCGGCTCTCGTGCCATCATTTCGGGCGCCGGGAGGCGCACTGCTGTGGGCCTTCGAGTGACAGTGGTTCTGCGTCGTTTCGGTCACGAGAGGTCAAGTGGTGGTTCGGGCAGAAGGGCTGGACTGTGAGTTGCAGGCTGTGCAGTGGCGTGTCCTGAAGGCGGCTGAACACACGGGTGAACCTGCAGCCTGGGGGGGCACGGGCGAGGGCAGGCCTGCTCCCACCTCTGTGAGGAGGGGACAGGACACCTGTCACCTCTGCGGGCACCTGGGGCGGGCGGGAAGGACACGTCACAGAACATGCCCCTTGCCATCCGTGGGCCGCACAGGCGCCGTGTCTGGGTGGGGGTGTCAGGGCCGTGAGTGTCTCCCAGCGCAGGGGGCTCACTCGGCCCCACAGGTGAGGAGCAGGCAGAACCACACCTGCCTGGCTTGCAGGGGGTGGGGCCCCGGGGCAGCCTGGAGGGGGTGGGGGAGGGGTCTGCTGCCCCTCCACACGCTGGGAGGACTCAGCAGCGCAGGCTGGGCACCGCCCCGCGCTCAGGGACATTCATCTGACCCGCTCACGCTTCACTGGAAATGGCACCCACAGCCCCTGAGCTGCTGGCATCCCCTTGAACCCGGGACCCCCGACAGCAGGAGCCAGGGACAGGCCCCCGTGTGTTCGATGGTCACACCCACTTGTCCTCTCAGCTGGCGGGGGCCCGGGTGCTGTGTTTCTGCTCCTGTCTCCGAGGGGCTGTCCCGTCGCCCAGCTGCCTGGGCGGAGTGGGATGGATGCAGGGTCTCAGCCACCCAGCAAGTCCCCACCAGGGCCCCCGGTATCAAAGCTCTGAGGTGGGCGCGGGCAGACCGGAAGGTGCCCTGCCCCACACCGGGTGCTCCTCGCTCAGATGCGTGGCCTTCCCCCTCCAGCTCTCACTGGTCCCCTGGCCACTGGCCCTACAGAGGGTCCCCCGGCGGACACTCCCCTGGTGCCCCACTGTCCCATTTTTAACCCCACGGTCCCCTCAGCAGGTCCCAGTCCTCGTGGTTCCCGGGGCCCAGCCCATGTGCTGTGTGGGCCCCAGGGTGCTGCAGCCAGTAAGGCTCTTTGGCTTCCTGGCACGGGTGCTGCTGCCGCACCGGGGACTCGAGGCGGTACGGCTGCTGCCTCTGCCTGTGAGCCAGCGAGCGACCGAGTGAGCGACCAGCTGATCAGCTTCTTCTCAGATGCGTGTGAAGGTGAGGGCGTCGCCAGGACTTGACTGAACCCCCAGGTGCTTCCCGAGGCCTCCCAGGTGACAGCGGTTGTCAGGGGCCCCGGGCAGCACCTGCCTGGCAGCACCTTCCTGGCAGTGTCACGGTTCCTGGGCAGTGGGGACGCCAGGGAGGCCCAGACCCAGCTGCCGGGACCCCCACCTCTGCCCCCACCCCCTGCGCTGTGGGTGCAGCTGACCGGGGCCCCACCCTGCTCCTGGGGGTCACGGAGTGCTCCTGGCCCACTGGGCTTGTTCAGTGAGCAGACAGAATTCGGCTTCTGTGGAGGAAAAGGACTGAGCCTCTGATCACCCGGTGACAGGCGGGGCCCTGGGTGGCCGGGCACCCTGAGTTTTCCCGTTCCCAGGACAGCAAATTTCATGCCTGGCGTGGCAGCTGGCCGGCGAGTTCGGGGCCCCCGGGGCTGGGCTTGCAGGGGTCCGGGGTCTGGGAGGCCCCGGGTGGGGTCCCCTAGTCCGCTGCCCACGCCTCAGAGGTGCTGCCTGTCCCTCAGGCGCTGGGCCCTGCGGCCTGGGACACTGTCCTTCACTGTGTCCTTCACCCCCCCCCAACCACGTCAGCCCAGGTGCTGGGCCAGAGGGTGGGGTCTGTGTCTGGGTGGGGGGGCGCGTGGGGCCCTGAGCCTGGCTGTCCCCGTCTGTCCACAGTGTGGAGCACGGGTCGCGTACGTCCCCGAGCCTCGGCCCGGCGCCTGCTCCCTCACACCCGGCCCTGGTTGCTCTTGGCCGCAGAACGGCAGTGTCTGCACAGACCCCCTGGTTTGGGGCTGGCGGGGAGAGGTGCCCCTCGTGCCTCCCCTGCCCCCCTGTGCTGGGGCCCGGTCCCGGTCGGCGTGTGTGAGCCTGTCAACACACACACCCACACCCACACACACACACCCACACCCCCCCCCCGACGCACCGGACCCCGGGACTGGGCTGCGTGGCAGTGGGCACGTTGCTGGCACGGCCCCCAGCTTGCCCCACAGTGGACACGTTGCTGGAGAGGGAGCACGTGTGGGGTGCCTGTCATCTTCGTCACCTTCCCGTCTGTCCCGGGGACACCACTTCCTGCCGCACCTGGGCCTCCGTCGCCCGGACCCCGGCCTGGCGTCTGTGCGGCGAGCCCAGGTGGATTCCTGGGTACCCCGGAGGCCAGCCCCCCTCGGCCCGGGGGCTGTGCTGTTCGGCTTCTAGCTGGGATTCTTCAGTGTCCGACTTTCAAATGTGCAACGGAGTGATATCTGAAAAACTTCCTTACAGCTCTGTAGCGAGAGGGAACTTTTTAAAGATTTTATTTATTTATTTTTAGAGAGAGGGGAAGGGAGGGAGAAAGAGTGGGAGAGAAACATCAATGTATGGTTGCCTCTCGTGCCCCCCCTACTGGGGACCTGGCCTGCAACCCAGGCATGCACCCTGACTGGGAATTGAACCTGTGACCCTTTGGTTCACATGCCAGTGTTCAATCCACTGAGCCACACCATCCAGGGCTGTTTAAGAACACACACACAGACAGACACAGACACAGACACACACACACAGACACCCCCCCTAAGGTCGACACAAAACCAGCATGGAGGACTGAGTGGCGTAGGACTGACTGGCGTGTGAACAGGTTGTGTTTCACAGTGTAATCTCTCCCGTGGCCACCAGAGGGCGCCTCCACAAAAGAAACCAGGGTTGTGTTCCAGATACCCGCTTTCACCCCAGCCTGCACACGTGTGCACACACCCATGCACATTGTACACTCGTGCACAGACATGCACACCCAGTGAACTAGTTTAACTGTGTTCAAGTCAATATGGCTAAAATGAGCTTGGGGGGGCGCCCAGAGCGCCTCCGCGGCCCCTTGGTGGAAGGCAGGCACTGGGTCTCGGGGGCAGTGGGTGTTTGTCTAGCTCACCGTTGGCCACCAGCTTGGTGCCTTGTGAGTGAGGGTCCACAGGGACACAGTGCCCCCCTGTAAAACAAGGGTCCCCCGAACACTTACACTTTTCTCTTTCTACGGTCACATCTTCAGTGACACCGAATGAACAGTGATTTGTGGATTCCTGGGCTAATTCAGAAAAGCGAAATCTACTGTTACGATTTCTACCACCTTCCAGCTACGGTCACCCCATAATCGCTGAGCCCTGGGTGGTCCCCTAGTGAGTGTGTCAGGCAGCACGTGGCAAGTCTGGCCTCCCCTGGCACACAGGGCCCTCCTCCGCCACCACTGGGCAGCGGGAAGCAGCCCACCCCGGGCTTCCTGGGACCCGGCCTGTTGTTCCCGAGGCCTGTGGGGCGTCACCCTCCTGGGTGACAACGGGGCGCTGTTTCTGCAGGTGCCGCTCCAGGGCCCGGTGAGACAGGGCAGTTGTGTCTCCATTTCCTTGTGTCTTTTCACTGGAACATAAGGTGTCTCTTGCTCCTGACACTTCGTAGGGTCAGAGAATGTGACCCCTGTAACCCCCACTGTCCTCCATATCCAGCCAGTGGCTGTAGACACTGAAGCAGAAATGTCAAGGGGGCAGAGGAAGGGAAATCAAGGGGAGCGAGGGTGGAGCCCGCCCCGCCCTGGAAGCCTTGTGGGGGCTGGTGGCAGCTGTCCTCACCTCCTCCGGTCTGTGATTTAAAACGCGGGTGGGGGGCGGCGCTCTCGTGGGTGACGCGCCTGCCGCAGCTGCTTCCTCCGAATGGGGCAGCTCCCAGCGGTCACCGGCCAGCCTGGGGACCCACGTCCCCGGGCTCCTTCAGGAGGGGTTCCATTGTGATGCACGTCTGGTCTCAGCTGTGGTTGGAACTGAAAGGAGCCATGAGTGACAGTGACGCAGGGTGGGGGGTCGGACAGCCTGCTGGCCACGGGGTCACCAAGTGCCCTGCTGTCTGGACTTAGGAACTCGGAAATAAAAGCACAGTTCTAGAAAGAAATTCACTTCTGAAGGTGCTCTTAAATCTGCTTTCCAGGGAATTTTATTTTTGGTTCGGATTCGCTTGTGTTGGTCGTATTGGTTCCAGGTATGCAATATAGGGACTCAACATTTAAAAAAAAGATTTTATGTTTGTTTTTAGAGAGACGGTAAGGGAGAGAGAAAGGGAGAGAAACACTGATCAATTGCCTCTCCTGCACCCCCAGCCTACAACCCAGGCCTGTGCCCCGACCAGGAATCGAACCAGCGACTTCACCTGGCAGAACAATGCCCAACCACGCCACAGCGGTCAGGGCTGATTCGACATCCTCACGCCTCACACTGTGGTCGCCTGACTGATCCTAGCAACCAGGTGTCACCCTGTGACCTTAACCGTATTGTCAACAAAATGTCCCTTTTTACCATCTCCTCCCGCTCTTTTGGTATCCATCCCTTTGGTCTTTGTTTTTATGAGTCTGGTTTTTTTTAATCCTCATCCAAGGATATGTCCCCTGGTTGAGAGAGAGAGAGAGAGAGAGAGAGAGAGGGAGAGGGAGGGAGAATTAACGAATGCGTGAATGACTGGTCGCCTCTCCTGTGCTCCCTGATGCGGGGAACGGTATTGACCCTGAAACCCAGGTTGCGCCCTGACAGAATGGAACCCACTCCAGCCGGACCCGCCCCCACCTCCAGGGCTGTTTCTTTTGTTTCTAGATGATGGAGCAGGAAGTGGTGCGGATGTACAGTGGAATATTATGCAGCCCTAAAAAGGGAAAGCCTGCCTTTTGCAACAACGTAGATGGGCCCAGAGGGCCCTGTGCTGGGTGAACTGGTCAGACTGAGAAAGACAAAGGGCGGGCGATCTTGGATGTGGGGTCTGGATACTTTGTTTCCCTCTTTACCTGCAGTGACACATCTCAGTTAAAAGCCCCAGGGAGGAGGGTTTGTAAAATTTGCAGTCAGGGAAGCCAGGTAACTGGTTTTGTTTCAGATCAGGCTGAGTTCAGGGACTTTATTGTTACATAGTTTACATGGTTTTGAACACAGCATCTACGCTCAGACCAGCAGGTAGGCCCCCTGAGCCAATCGTTGGTGCTGTGCTACAGCTTTGCCAGAAATGATGTCATACTCTGCTAATTCAGGCTACAGTCATCATAGCTGGTTCAGACCAGTTGGGACTGATCAGGGAATGTCTCGAGTGTCAGCTCTTTAAGGAAACTGTAAAAACTACGTTGTCATCTTTGGCAAACAAGTGCCTCGTAAACTAAGGCCCCTGGAATGACGTGGGCGTGGCTCCGCAGGATGCAATTTTATTGCTACTTTTAGGGACACAGGTTAACCATCTAACATTTAAAAATTTGGTAGGAATAACAATGTATCAGAGCTATCACAGGAAGCCATGGCATGGGATTACCCAGGAGTGCGGAGTAGCCGATTAGAACGCAGTGCCGTTGCAGGCAGACAACCTGGCTGGGAGCTCGGAGTGCATCTGCTGCCCTCCAGGACGGCAGCCGGCCGCCTGCAGGCGGGAGCTGTTCATGCCGACGCCGTGACAAACTCGCCGCTTTTTCCAAGTGGGCTTTTGGACACTGAGCTCTCATGAGGCCGGATACACTCTGGAGACACTCTGGAATCACTCCCTAGTTTAAAAATTTTTTAAATTTGCTTTCTTTTCTTTTAGACTTTTTTTTTTTTTTTTTTTTTTTGCAAAGCCTGTGTGGAGGGCCAACTTTTCAGTACATCGCAGTAAGGCAGCCACTCTCTACACAGGAAACCCTGACTTAGAAGCAGGTTGTGCATGAATGGTTCAGTGCCACGTTCCCCAGGAACATGTGTCACTGCGTGACGGGTGGGGAGACCCCTTCCCAGCCACAGCCTAGCTTGAAGTTCTACACACAAAAGTGCACAGAAAGTCAGCCCTGGCCAGGCGGTTGGGCATCATCTGTTCAGCAAAAGGCCGCAGGTTCCATTGCTTGTCAGGGCAGGTAAGAGAGGCCACTGATCAGTGTTTCTCTTGCCCGTCGATGTCTCTGTCTCCCTCTTCTTTCCTGTCCCTCAAAATCAATAAACATATTCTTGGATGAGATTAAAAAAAGAGAAATCAGCCTTGGCTGGTGTAGCTCAGTGGATCGAGCGCCGGCCTGCAAACCAAAGGGTCGTCGGTACGATTCCCAGTCAGGGCACATACATGCCTGGGTTGCAGGCGGGGCCAGGTCCCCATCGTGGGGCGCACAAGAGGCAACCACACACTGATGTTTCTCTCCCTCTTTCCCTCTCTAAAAATAAGTAAAATCTTTTTTAAAAAGCATCTAACACCTCCTGTCAAAGGAGCAAGGGCTGTTCTGTTGTTTATCAGTGATTTCTGAGTCCAGAGACACCAAACTGGCCTCCAAATGCAACCGTCGGCAGAGACGGTGCCTGGGAACCTGGGCTGAGGGTGGCCGTGGGCGTCGACTGGGTGTGGTGGTGGCTGCCCCTCACTGTCTGGAAGGGACACCCGGTGTGCATGGCAGGTGTGCATGGCGGGTGTCGGGAGCCACCTCTCTGCCAGGAAGGGGCTGCAGGCTGGATGGTGATGCCGCCCCCAAAGCATCCTCAGAGTCAGCTGAGCCTGCGCTTTAGCGCCACGGGCTTTTGGTGAGAGTGAAGGCACCCACCTTCCCTGCGTGTGCCCATCCCGAGTGACAGGTAGGTTTGTGGGGGCCGCGGTGGTGCGGGTCACACAGGGAGGGCCTGTCGAGAGCCCTTCTCTGCATGTTCTAAACAGAGTGGAAGGGGGGGCGGTTACTGAGCTGTTTCACACCGGCCCCTCCTACAGCCATCATCAGCCATTGTAGCAAGTTACACTATGTTTTTCTAAATATTTTATTTTATTTTTTAAAAAAGACTATTTTTAGAGAGGAAGGGAAGGGGGGAGAGAAACATCCATGCGTGGTTGCCTCTTGTGCGCCCCCTACTGGGGACCCGTCCACAACCCAGACATGTGCCCTGACTGGGAATCAAACTGAGGACCCTTTGGTTTGCAGGCCGGCACTCAATCCACTGAGCTACATCAGCCGGGGAAGGTCACCTTATTTTTATAAAAAATACTGCGAGTGAGAGAAAATGCCTTTTCACACTTAGAACCTGGCGCATTGCAGCGGCAGATGCCCGAGCAGGCAGCCTGTTGCGCCGGCAACACCCGGTCCCTCCCCGGATTTTAGCGAAGGTTTACGTGGCCCAGAGTTGTCGCCTGTGGTCCCCGTGTCTTCCCCGCGTCCCCATCCCTCCCCTGTCACCGTTCACAAAAAGCCGGTGCAGATGTGGCCGGAGCCGCTGCCCCGCCCGCGCGGGGCCGCCTGGATTGGCCGCGCCGTTGCCAGGACTCGGTTGCTAGGCTGGCGCGGCTGCGGCCCGCGGGACGTGCCATGAATTATGGATGCGCGGTTCTCTCCCAGCCGCCCGATCTGTGATGCAGATGAGAGCCGCCTCCCCCCTTTCTTCTGGCTTCTTAAGGAAAAGAAAGAAAGAGAAGAAAGAAAATCAGAGTTTTAAATCAGAAGCTGGCCTTTCCGAAGTCCCAGTGCCCGGGGCAGAGGGGCAGGGGCCGGCGGGGGGGGGGGGTCGATTCTCATGCAAACAGGCGGCCAGAGGTCAGTGTGCCGTTTGTCCTGGAGCCGCGTCTTCACGGGCCTGGCCGCCCGTTGGGGGTGCTCGTTTTCTGCGTGGTGCCTGAGAGCAGAGGCAGGATGGGGGGAGGTGGACAGGAGGCATTTTCCGGGCATCAGACCCCTTTCCTGTGGGCCTGCGGTGCCCCCCGGACAGGGCGGAGGGTCCGGGGCCTGGGCTCCCTGCCTGCCCCTGTCTGCAGGCGGGGGTCCCGGCAGCACCCAGGGGTAGGGACACGGGGGGCTCTCCCTGGCGGCCCCCCAAGCAGGAGGACGCAGCAGGGTCACAGAGGGCCGAGTTCCGGAATAAACCTCAGGCTGCCTCGTCAGTTTGTCTGTCTGTCCAGCCTGGTCCTGAGAAGCCCCTGGGGAGGCCCTGTGAGCCTCACAGACACCCGTCCCAGCTCCCTGTCCCAGGTCTTCCTCAAAGCAGTGCCAGAGGGGGGGGAACAGGGACACCGGGCGGGCACGGCGGCTCCGTGGCCACAAGGCGCTGGCTCTGGGCCTCAACCTCTCGCACACAGAGCAGCGTTCTGGGGGGGTGGCCGCGATGGTGGTGGCGGCCGAGGCCCTGACGGTGGACCCAGCAGGCCTTCTCAGCCCCTGCGGAGAGATGGGGGCTGGGACCCGCACGGAAGGGGAGAAAATGAGCCTATTTCAGAGGCGCCACGTCCCCGCCCCAGGCGTAGGCGAGAATTGCGTTTGTCACTCTGGCTCCACGTGGTGTTTATGGAGCAGTGGCCGGGGCAGGACGAAGGCTCTCAGACCCAGGACACGGAGGGGAGGGGCGTGTTCACGGAATAACCGGCTGAATGTCCTTCCGGAACACGCGTGTTCCTCTGAAGTTGGGTCCTTTCTGTTCACTGAGGGGACAGCTCAGGGCTTCGTCCTTGGGGTCAGGGTTTGCATCACCGCGGGGCCTCCGTCACCTTTTCTTCCCAGGGTCACAGCCGTGGCTTGGGATTTAAGTCCAGCAGACGGAAGAGCCCAGAGCTCACCTTGGCACCTGCCAGGCAACATGCCTGCGGGGGCGTCATTGGCTGCAGCTGGGAAAATCCCGGTAACTGAAGCCAACAATGCAGGTGGCTGTCTCCTCCTCTGAGTCTTTGGCCACTGTTCCCCCAACAGCGGACGAGGCCTGGCCCCGCCCACACAGACATTGCTGGGCTCTGCGGGTGACCAGGGGCCGGGTGATGAGGGGACGATCCCAGCGTGGGGTGCATGTGGGGTGTTGTGTTCTGGATCATTCCACACGCACGTGGATTGTAGGAAAATGACGTCAAAAGTGTTTTGTGCCAAATCGTTTCTCCTTGTGAAACTAGACCAAATTCACCCAAGACACTGGCCCGTCTGTGAAGATGACCATTCAGGCTAAAAGAGAAAGTGGCCAGTGCCGGCCACCTTCGTGCATGCGGGGGGCCAAGCCTTGTTCAGGGGACGGCGCAGCCTGCCCTCGAGACCCGGCCGGGGCCTCAGGTTACGGTGGTCGTTAGTGATCAGTCCCACACGCTGTGGCTTGTCACACTGTCGGCCGGGGGTATGACGGCGCGGGTGTCCCACGTGTCCCTGGCTGCTGCAGGCGAGTGTCGGTGGCAGGGCCACACCGGGTTCCCCTTGGTGAAGTGTCGCTGGTGGCGAGAGGTGTCCGTGGGGTCCCACGTGGTGGTCCTCACCCCAGCTCCTGCCCGTGGCTCCGGGGGCCTCACGGTGCATGTGGGGAGTGAGGAGAAAGGCTGGCACGGTTCCGACCTGCCCTCCTGGTGCGGGCGCCGGGCCCGTGACACCGGCCACTTGGCCCGACTCCCGGGTGGACTAGGAGCCGACGGAGGGGGAGGGGGAGGGGACAAAGGAGGAGGAAGGCGGGAGGATTGGGAGGAGTCTGGGCGGGGAGTACCTGACCACGTGTATGTGTGTAAACACGGTGCTCTGCGTGCCACGTGTGAACAGCCGCGGCCAACAGTGACCGTAGGGCCAGGATCCAGGGTTTCCCACGACACCAGCTGCGCCAGTGGGGGCGAGACGGGGGCCCCAGGCCCCTGTCTCACTGGACAACAGACTCCCTTCCCTGCCCTGCAGACCCCCGGGGGCGCTTCCATTCCTGAGCCCCCGCCTTTCTGCCCTGCTGGCCCCACTGAGAAGGGGGCTCCTGGGGGCCGTGTCCTGCCTGGCGCCCCAAGGATCCCAGGCCTGGCCCCCGCCCCCCCCCGTCCCCCCCCATCCCTCCAGGAGTGCGGCCTCAGAGGGAAGAGCGTTCACGTGGCCGCGCCGGCCGGTGGTCCTCCTGGCTCTCCCCCCGAGGTGCGTGGCAGCACCTTCCACATCTCCACCCCGCGAACCCCATTGTCATTCGGAGGATGGTGCAGCAGCAGATTGAAGATGGAGGGCGTTTCCCTCTGGACGCAACCCCGGCAAGTGCCTTCAGCCTGTCGGAGCCGCTTCCCCACCTCGGCCCTCCTGCCGATGGGGTCGCGCCCTTCTGCAGCGTGACCCCCACTGCGGGTCACAGCCTCTGCCCCCAGCCTTTCCTCCTCTCGGCGGCTCACTGCAGGTGTGAGGTCAGGAGGCTTTGCTTTCAGAGCCTGCGAGGGCCGTTCAGAAATGTGCGTTATTTCCTGAGAACGTCGGTCCACTCCCGCTGTTGGGCGGCTCCCGCTGCTGGGCGACTCCCGGGGACTGTGGGCGGGAGCCCAGCCTCCTGCAGCGGGTCAGGGCCGGTCTCCGAGGACAGGGCCCACCCCAGCTCCCTCCGCGTCCCCGCACCTCGGGGTGCCCGTGCTGAGCCCCAGGTCCCGGCTCTGGTCTCCGAAGGCACCATGCTCCTGACTGACCTAGTGTCGATTTTCCAAATCGTTTTATATCAGGTGTTTCCTCATACATTCTGTCCGTTTTACTTTGGTTTTAGCTTCTATGTTAACTGATAAAGCAGCTCAGTTCCCCGCTGCTGCACCTTGGGCACCCCCGCCCCGTCCCACCCTGGCTTCAGTGCCCAGCAAACCCTGTCTCTGCCTGGGCAGCCGGGGGGGCGGGGGCGGGTGGGCAGCGGCAGTGCCTGGGGCTGGGACACGTGGCCGACCCTGTGCTCCGGGTGTTTCTCCCCCACCATGGAGCCTCGGGACTCAGTCTGTGGTCGCTGTGGCCCCTCGGCCTGTCTGCAGCCTCTGCTCAGGCTCAAGGCCCAGCCAAGGGGGAGCGGAGCTCACCCCACACGCGGCATCTGCTTAAATGGCTGCAATGAAGCAGATGGACGAGCCCCCGGCCGGCACGGACGCGGAGGCCCTGGACCCCGCGGGTGGGTGTCGGGAAAGGTGCAGTGGAAAGGTGCAGCCACCAGGGAGCGACCGTGCTCCCCAAGTGAAGTGACCCACGTGCCCACGACACCTGCACAAGCAGGGCTCCCACCGGACCCGCCAGAGGGCGAGTGGATGAGGAAGTGGGGTGTTGCGCCCCGGCTGGTGGGGCTCAGTGGACTGAGCACAGGCCTGCGAACCAAAGGGACGTTGGTTCGATTCCCAGTCAGGGCACATGCTTGAGTTGCGGCGGGCCAAGTGCCCAGTAGGGGGCGCACTAGAGGCAACCACACATTGATGTTTCTCTACCTCTTTCTCCTTCTCTTTCTCTCTGTCTGAAAATAAATATGTAAAATCTTAAAGAAAACAAAAACTGGAGGATGGGAGACGCTCTCCCTGAGTGCTTCCCACACGATGCTCCGGTGGCAGCGTGAGTCCAGGGCGCTGTGACCAGAGCAGAGGTCGTCCTCGGGGGTGGGGGCGGGGCAGCCACCGGGAACGGTTCGAGGGGACTTTCCGATCCCGTGTGTGTGTGTGTGTGTGTGTGTGTGTGGCGAAGCCGTGTGAGTTCTTCCTCCCTGGAGCGGCCCCGGGGGGCTCTGGTCGTCCCTGTCGGCTGCAGGCGAGTGCTGGGATGAGTAGCCCCACAAAGACATCAAGGTGACGGGCTGACCAGTGTGCGGGGGGGCAGGAGGGTCTTTGAGGGTCACTGCTGTGCCGTGACGTTGGCGGACACACAGCGGGAAGAACGCAGGACAGGTTTTAGGTGACAACAGACTTTCCATTTTTTGGGGGGCGCATGTTCACTAGGGGAGGTAGCTGCTGAGGGCTTGTGTGGGTTTGCTTTGGACCCTAGATAAAGTTACTTTCCCCCAAGGTCCTGGAACCGCCGTCCCAGTCACAGCGGGTGCCCAGGGTGCGAGGCTGATGTCCACGGTCAGCACCACAACTCTGGCGGCCGCGGGGGACCTGCGGGCCTGGCTCTCAGCCTGGCGGTGGGGCTGCCGTGGGGTCGTGGTCCAGGGCCGAGCAGGCTCTGCATCAGAGGCAGAGCTGGGGTAGGACCTGCAGGAAGCGTGTAATCAAAGAGCCACATGGCAACATGTCCCCGAGCCACTGCCAAGTCTGAAGTCCAAGTTCTGTGTGGGTCATGGAGAGGGCATCTGCGGACACACCCGGAACTTTCGTTCTCCGCTTTCCTTCCCGTGGCAACTTTGCGGCCACGACACTCAGAGCGTCTGGGCCTGTAGGGGGCACCCGAGCTCTGTGCAGCCAGGCTGGTGGCCACACTGGTTGGAGGAGGTGTGTGCATGCACGTGCGCGTACCACTGTGATTACATGCATGTATACACACACCCACATGTTCATGCAAGCACACAGATCAATGCACATTCACATGCACATGGTGTCCGCTCACACATGTGCACACAGTTCAGACTTGTAAATGCACATGCATAAGTGTACATGTGTGCACACACGGTTCTTCGCATGTTGACCCATGTTCGTGCACACACATGTGATATATGTGCAGTGTGTGCGTGTGTCCCTGTGAGATATTTTCTGTGAGAAGTTGCTGTTCCTGTGCACGAAATAACACCCTGATTGACCGAAGGGCAGCCCAGCGTGGGAGCCAGTCGGAGGCCGTGTCCTGGGGGAGAGGCGGACAGGGCCAGTGCCTGTCCCTGGGCTGGTGGGGGGGCCGCTCCTCCAGGACTTGGGGGCTTTATCTGCGCCCAGCGACTGGGGTTGGGGGACTGGCTCTCGTGGACGACTCACACAGCCTCCGGACAGACTCCTACCACTGATTAAAATGCCACTGGGTTCCTCATGCCACTCCCACCGATGGAACTACCCTTACTAACATCATTTATTATTCAAAACTGAGTGTTTTTAAATGTGAAGAATGCAGTGATTTCGTATGCAAACGGTGAACACTCCCCCCCCCCCCCCCCCCCCCGTGAGCATTGATTACTGGCATGTGGATGAATTCACTTAGGAGGAGTGACAGCCTGAGGTTCTGGGGTCACATTGGTCACCCATGGACAACCTGACGGAAACAATGAACTAAATGCCAGAAGAGTCCCCGACACATCTGGGGACAGGTGTGCGAGGCGCCAGTGTCTCGTGGCGTCTCCCAGTAATGCAGGACGACTGCATGAGACTGCAGGTGACTCCCCTTCCCTCTGAGACGTCGCTTGCCGTCGCCGGGAAAGCGTGACAGCCTTGCGCACGGCGCCCGCCGTAGTGTCTGTCCTGCTGGCGTCCAAGTCTGGTCGGGCTGCGTTTCTACCCCGTGCCGGGCCGAGCTTTGGCCTCGAACTGGCCCTCTCTTTGCCCCACTCGGTCAGGGCAGGGGGTCCTCTCAGGCCGGTCTCCTCCTGGCCTCGGAGGTCGGAACCTCGGGCCTGGGCCGTGGTGGGCAGGGCCTGTCCACCACAGACTCACCCCCGGGGGGGCCTGGGCCCACCTGCAGCAGGGAGGCTGGCGGAGCTCAGGGCAGCGGCTTGTCCAAGTCTGGGAGGAGCCCCCAGCCCCAGGTGGGGAGACGGGGGCTGCGGGGCCCTGGAGACACACCCGAAAGGTCCTGCTCCTGCCAGCAGAGGAGGAGACCAGGGGTCGGATGCTGTCCCCACCCCAGGACCTCAGGCCTGTAGGCAAATAGGACGGAGCTGGGAGGGACCAACTCCCAGTGCAAAGTCCTCTTGGGCAGAAGCTGGGGCTTCTCCGGGTGAGGGGCTGGTCGGCTGGGGGCCGGGGTTTGTCTGCTCTGCAAGGCCAGGTGGGTGGCCCAGTTCCCCTGTGGCCCCCCTGAGGAGGGCCGACTTCCCTCCACCTGCCAACGGTGCTTTTTATCTATCTATCTATCTATCATTTCTGGTTTTTCTTTTTTTCTTAATATACTTTATTGAATATGCCATTACAATTGTCCTATTCCCCCCTTTAGTTCATGTCCGTGTCATAAGTTCTTTAGTTCCTACATTTCCCAGACTACGCTTGCCCTCCCCATCTATTTTCTACCTACTGTCTATACTTATTCTCTATGCTTTCTCCCCACTTCTGCTCCTCCCACTCCCCTGTTGCTAACCCTCCTTCAGATCTTCATTTCTATGGTTCTGCTCCTGATCTAGCTGTCCTCTTAGTTTGTTTTTGTTTTAGGTGTGGTTCTCAGTAACTGTTGAGTTTGCTGTCCTTTCACTGTTCATATTTTTTAACTCCTTTTTCTTAGATAAGTCCCTTTAACATTTCATATAATAAGGGCTTGGTGATGATGAACTCCTTGAATTTGATCTTATCTGAGAAGCACTTTATCTGCCCTTCCATTCTAAATGAAAGTTTTGTTGGATAGAACAATCTTGGTTGTAGGTTTTTGGATTTCATGACTTGGAATACCTCTTTCCAGCCCCTTCTTGCCTGTAAGGTCTTTTTTGAGAAATCTGCTGACAGTCTGATGGGAACTCTTTTGTAGGTAACTGTCTTCTTTTCTTGTGCTGCTTCTAGGATTCTCTCCTTCATTTTAATCTTGGCTAATGTAATGATGATGTGCCTTGGTGTGTTCCTTCTTGGGTCCAACTTCTTTGGGACTCTCTGAGCTTCCTGGATTTCCTGGAAGTCTATTTCCTCTGCCAGATTGGGGAAATTCTCCTTTATTATTTGTTCAAATAAGTTTTCCACTGGTGGCTGTTCCTCTTCCCCTTCTGGTACCCCTATAATTCGGATATTGGGGCATTTAAAGATGTCCTGGAGGTTCCTAAGCCTCTCCTCATTTTTTTGAATTATTTCTTCATTCTTTTCTTTTTTAAAAAGATTTTATTTATTTATTTTTAGAGGGGAAGGGAAGGAGAGGGGGAGAAAAACATCGATGTACGGTTGCCTCCCGTGTGTCCCCTGCTGAGAACTGGCCTACAACCCAGGCATGTGCCCTGTGCCCTGACTGGGACTCGAACCATGGTTGTTTGGTTTGTAGACCCGCACTCAATCCACTGAGCTACACCAGCCAGGGCTCTTCATTATTTTGTTTGGTTGTTTCTTTCTTCCATCTGGTCCACTCCCTTGATTTGAGTCCCAGTTTCCTTTCCATCACTATTGGTTCCCTGTGCATTTTGCTTCATTTCACTTTAGTGTAGACTTCATTTTTTCATCTAATTTGTGACCAAAATCAGCCAAGTCTGTGAGCATCCTGATCACCAGTGTTTTGAACTGTGCATCTGATAGGTTAGCTTCTGTTGGTGGCTTAAAAGTATTGGCTCTGGGGCTTTGATTTGTTCTTCTGATTGAGCCATATTTGGTCAGGTCTCACCTGTTACGTATGAGGGGCGGAGCCTTAGGTGATCACCAGGGCAGGGCAACTCACGTAGCTGCGTTGTGACGCTGTATGTGGGGGCGGGGTCAGAAAGGGAACAATGGCGCTTGTTCCTCTCGCTCGGATTTCGGCCACCTCTGCTGCTTCCCACAAGCGAACTGGGCCCTCCTGGTGCTGATTCCCAGGTGGGTGGGCTTGTGTACGTGCTAGGACCCTGTGGGTCTCCCCCACGAACTCTGCTGTGAGGCTGGAAGCCTCTCCCTGTGCCTCACCCCCCTCAGGTGTTTTCAGTTGGTGTTTTGAGGCTTTATTTCCCGTCGTTGGGGCCCCTTTGTTGCGCTGTCTCACTGCCCATTTTTTATCTGGTTTATTTGCGTGCGCGTGTGTGTCTGCGGGTGGTCAGCCAACTGCCTCGTGAGTCTCCCTGGGTCTGCTCGTTCCCTCCCTGTTACCGCCTCTTCCTGCCGAGACCCCTCTCCACTGGCCGCCGACTCTGTCCTCTTACTGGTCTGGATGGAGGGTTCGTTGTTGTCGGACTTCGGTACAGTTCAATTTTCTGTCTGTTCTGGTTGTGTTTTTGTTTCTAAATCTTTGTTGTCCTTAAATTTGGTTGTGCGAGGAGGTAAAGTGTTTCCACCTACGCCTCCATCTTGGCCGGAAGTCCCTATTTATTGATTTTTAAAGAAGGAGAGGAAGAGAGAGAGAGATACTAATGTGTTGTTCCACTTAGTGATGTGTTTGTTGGTTGATTCTTTTTTTAAAAGATTATTTATTTATTTTTAGAGGGAAGGGAGGGAGAGAGGGAGAGAAACATCAGTGTGTGGTTGCCTCTTGCACGCCCCCTACTGGTGAGCTGGTGTGTGGCCCAGGCATGTGCCCTGACTGGGAATCAAACTGGAGAGAGTTTGCTTTGCAGGCCGGTGCTCTGTCCACTGAGTTACACCAGCCAGGGCCATTGGTTGATTCCCGGATGTGCCCTGACCAGAGACTGAACCTACCACCTCGGGTTGTAGGGGATGACGATGCGCCCAGTGGGGCCACCTGGCCGGGGCCCAGTGGGGCTTAACTTCCTCTCCAGGGTGGGGTGACGCCGGGGGCCGGCAGGGAGGGCCCCTCCTCACTCACACAGAGAACGCGCCTGGAATGCGCAGTGTTCATGGGTTGAAAACCTTAAGGCAAAACCCCCAAACAACCCCAAAACTTAAACACAAAAATATCCGTGAAAACAAATAATCAGGAAATAAAATTTCCTGCAGGAAATAATCAGGACATATGCCGGAGGGCCCGCTAAGTGAGGAGAGACAGGCCGGGGCATCCGGGGCTTCCTGTCCCACCCACACTCCTCGCCCAGGTGGCCACGACCCCCCCCCCCCCGACGCACGCCCCCAGCCAGGGGAAGGTGGAGCCCACAAAGCTGCACAGGTGAAGTCCACGGCCGTGGTTCGTCCCTCTGTGGCTCCAGAAGATGCACTCAGGCCTGAGGATGGGACCCAATTTGGAGGCTGAGGTGACATCACACTGGATTGGGGGGTGTTTTATGTCCAGTGACTGGGTCCTTGTAGGAAGAGAGGCACCAGGACACAGGGGAACCCCAGGTGACGATGGAAGTGGAGATGGGGAGACACTGAGGGGTGCTGACTGCACCAGAGGCTGGGCTGGGGGCAGAAAGGGCCGTCCCCAGGGCCACTTGCCTCTTCCCTGCTCCCAACTTTTTGTGCCCCATGACAACCCCTTTGCTGGATTCTCGCCCCCTTGCCCCTTTTGTGGCTTGGTTCTCTGCCTCAGTTTTTTTTTTTTTTTTAAGATTTTATTTATTTATTTAGAGAGAGGAGAAGGGGAGAAAGAGAGGGAGAGAAATGTCAGTGTGTGGTTGCCTCTTATGCACCCCCTACTGGCCACCTGACCTGCAGCCCAGGCCTGTGCTGTGACTGGGAATTGAACCTGTAATTCAGCTGCTTTGCAGGCCAGTGCTCAGTCCCCTTAGCCGCACCAGCCAGGGTACTGCTGCCTCACTTTTAAAACCACTTTCTGGGGGCCTCTGCTCAAACGCTCCAGGCGGCGGGACTGGTGCTTGCTCCCCGGAGTTTCTGAGGTGAGGGCTCCGATCCAGGACGATGTCCCAGCCTGCAGGCCTTTCTGCTGTTCTGGGTCAGCCTGACTGTCCTTCCCCGCAGGCGCCTGACCAGGTCTCCCTTCCTCCGCTCCCCGGTGGTGGGACCCCTGCTTTGGGGGGGAGGAAATGCCACTGTGGCGTGTTTACAGCATTGACCCTCACCTCTGACAGTGGGATCCCCCAGGTGTGAATAGGTGTGAAAAGTTAGGGGTCACTCCTGGCTCACCGGCCAGCAGCCGCTTGTGCACATGGGCAGGGCTGGCCGTCACATTTTTAGGAATTTTAGGAGCTGGCTGGTAAACACAGCCACTGGTAAAAGTTAAGCTGTAGCTCCGTCCAGGCAGTTCAGTTTGCAGTGATGTCCTGTATACCTAAGGTTGTGGGTTCGAGCCCCGGTTGGGGTGTGTTCCGGGAGCAACTGATGGACGTTTCTCACATCGAAGTTCCTCTCCCTAAAATGGTTACAATGCGTCGCCTTCTCCTTGTGACCACACCCTGCCCTTGTTCTGGAGTCTCGCTGCTGTGACGTCAGTGCTCCCTACGACTGAGGGAGAAAGGGGACCCCTGTGGTGCCCTGCCCCCCGCCCCCGGACGCCAAGGCCCACACCCAGGACATGGGCGGACGCCCAGGAGAGCCTGCCGCACCCCCTTCCCCAAATAAAGAGCAGGAGCGCCGGGTGCGAAGCAGACGTTTAATCAGCACAATGGAACGCATGTTTCGGTCTCACACCGCAGGGTCTGTCCCGAGACCTCAGGTGCCCGAGACCTCAAGTTGCACCTGTGTCGCGAGTTCAGATGAGTTTGGCTTCTACGGGTTACTCAGGTTCCAGATGAAGAGAACAACGGGGGAACTGGCTATATTACAGCGGACACACGACAGGCCGTTAGAGACACGGCAGTGTTCTGGCGTCTTTCTCCCTGTTCAGCGGGCCACTGTCTCACTGCTTGTGCTCTGTGGCAGCTCTGCTCAGAGAGAAGGGAGTGGGGTGCGGCCGGGAAGGGGGCGGAGCCTGAATGAACCCCAGGGCCGCCTCAGAGCTGTCCTCCCGCGTGTGAAGAAATGACTGTCTCAGGGGTGTGTCGGGGGGGGGGGTCTGTCTGACACATGTCCTTGTGGCAAGTGCTGACCACCTGTAGCTGCTCCCGTCTGGGTGAGTCAGACCGGAGGCTGACCCCCGAGAAGGCGCCCCTACCCCCACCCTGTGGCCGTGATCTCATGTAGGGGAAGGTGTGTGCCGTGTGCCTGTCCCTGGGACACTCGGTTCTGGGTGGGGGGGCACTGTTTGCGCCCAGGGGGCCACAGCTGTTTGCTCCTACAGGGGGAGAGCTGTCCCAAGTGGGGGCTCCCCACCACCTTGCCCGAGTGACGTGTCACTGTCTCCTGGGCTGGGAAAGTGACTCCCTGGACGCCTCTATCAGTGGGGGTGGGGCAGGGGCAGAGCCGCTGGCCTGACCCTTCCTAAAGACAAATGGCAGACGTGTCCCTACGCCTGGGGGCCTCCATGGGGCCCCTCCGCAGGGCGATCCGACCCCAGGAAGGTCCAGGTGAGGGCCAGCCCCAGGGCCACTTGGCGTTAACACAGCGTGGTGTGCAATCCCGAGTGTGAGTTCAGCTTTAGGGAAAATGAAGTTCTTTTCAGGTCAGTGAAAGCAGGTGGGCTGCTGCCCCCGGACAGGACGGGTCGGCTCTCCTCTCTTTTTCCTTATTTGGTTGGATGAAAATGCACATTTTTACTGCTAACTGTGGTGACTATGGGGGTCTGGGACCCTGGCAGGAGGCAGGCTCAGCGACAAGACAGGAGGCTGGCGTGTCCCCGAGGAGGGCGGCGCAGGGCTCACTGCGGGAGGGCCTTGAGGATGGCGTTCACCTCCTCGGCCACGGCCGTCAGCGCAAACTCGAACTGCTCCTGTGGGGACAAGCGGGGGCGGGAGGTGAGGGGACGACAGGCAGGGCCAGAGGGGACCAGACCCTCCCAGGGCTCCCGGAGTGGCCGTGTCTCCCCCTCAACAGAGAGCCGCTGCCGGGCAGAAGCGCAGGTGAGGGAGGGCCCGACATGGTGCTGGCCGCCCAGCGACCCTGGTCCCTGCCCTGTGCGGCGTGAGCTGGGACACGGGAGGGTCTGAAGGGCACTTGGACATTATTTTTTAGGAAACATGTGTGTCTTAGAATTCAACGTCATTCCCCATGGACCGCATGAGGTGCCCTGAGCACCCGCAGGGCACAGGTGAGGCACCTGCTGGGGGCAGGGAGGGAGGAGCCCCCCCCTGTGTGGGAGGCAGGAGCAGGCGGGGCGGGCGCTCGAGGGCCGGGAAGAGGGGGGAGGCTGGCTGGTCCCCGCCCTGCACAGGCTGACCCTGTCCGAGGACCGGACTCAGGTGTTTTAGGAAATGGTCTCTCGGCCAGGCCTCGCGGGGCTGTTGCTCCTCATTTGTGGCAGAAAGAGTGTGGGGCCTGCGCTGCCCCTCCCTTCCAGCTCTGGCCCCGCGTTCTGCTGTTTGTCTGCACTCTCACCACTGGACAGAGAGAAGGGGGGGCAGGGACCCGCCCCCACTTCCCGGGGGAACACAGGACTGGCACCGGCAGGCCCCGAGCGGCACGCAGGGGCAGTCCGGCGGCCGGGTGCCATGGGGCACCTTTTGTACAAAGTCTTCGAGTCCAAGCGGCCATTTTGCAAGGATGTCCGCTGAAGACGAGGTTTCTGCACGGCCAGCAGCAGTGCCACCGAGGGCCAGCTGGCCGAGCTTGGGAGGACTCGGCGTCTGGGGCCTG
This sequence comes from Artibeus jamaicensis, assembly GCF_021234435.1. NCBI lineage: Eukaryota > Metazoa > Chordata > Mammalia > Chiroptera > Phyllostomidae > Artibeus > Artibeus jamaicensis. Next base: position 6,172,501 of record NW_026521936.1, read on the forward strand.
GGGCGCCATGAGGAGCAGGTGTGTGGGGGCTGCTGGGGACACACGTGTTCCCCCTATGGTCATTATCTCCCCATTTGTAGTTCTAGTTCAGCCACGGCCATCGGTGGTCTTGCCTTACTCCAGACGATGCCAACTCGGCCTGTCCAGGGAGTGTGCCCATGAGCTACGAGGGGTGCACAGGGACCCGGGACACGCTGGGGGCATTCCGACGGCCTGTCCAGACGGCCACACAGCAGAGCTCTGGGTGTGGGAGCTGGGAATACTGGAGATTGGGTGGACTCCAGAATGTTCTCCGGCAAGGGGGCTGGGGTTAGCAGTGACCTCCTTCCATAGAAACCTGGGCTCCCCCCCCCGAATCTGGGGGGCGGGGAGCTCCGGGCAGGTGAGCTCCCCCGACTCTTCCCTTACGTTGACACGTTGGGGTTGCGGGGACCTTCCCAGGAAGGGGCCAGGCTGTGTGTGGGTGGGACAGAGTCATGCTGCCCTCCCCCCACTCCCAAGGCAACAGCCCCAGGGGTCCCGGGGGTCCGGGCAGTACCTTTGTCTGGACCATGCCGGGCCTCTGGTCCCTCAGGTGCTCCAGGGTGGCAGCGATGTCGATCTCTTTAGCGCCTGCAACACACAAATGGGGCTGAGCTCGGACCGAGGCCACCCGCACGGCTGCCGCCCCTGTGCCTGGGCCTCTCTGGGCGGAGAGGCCATGGCTGTGTTCAGGGCTGGCAGGCAGCTGCGCCCCAGCGTCCCCGCAGAGACATGGGCGGGGACTGCGGTGGCCGGGAATCCAGAGCCTGCGTCGAAACCTACCGGAAGCCCGCCACCACCACCGGGGAGTAAATTTGTGCGGGCAGGCATTTATATTTAAGTCACAGTAAGTACCATACGGGCTTTGATTACATTGGGTTTTCTTTTCCAACTTAGAGAAATGAAAAATTGGACCAGTCGTATTGATTAGATTGCTTTGAAACGTAGCGTTCTCTGCCTTTGAAGCTCCGAATGCCCCGGAGGGCCCACGCCCGGGCACCTTCACGGCCACGGGTGTTGCCCAGGGGCTGCCCTGTGCGGGCTCGGCTTTCGTGGAAGCAGCACCGGCGGAGCGGGGAGCTTCAGCCTCGTCGCACACCAGCTCAGCCTTTTGCGCGTCCTTTTGCTAAATCTGCAGGGAGCCCAGGCTGGCCGCACACGGGGGCGCGGGGCGGGGGGGGGGGGGGGGCGGGGCGTGAGGGCCTGGCGGCGCTCAGCAGCAGGAGACATGCAGCAGCAGGCTCGGACCCCTTACTCAGCCCCAGGCACATTTCACACGAGACGCGGCCCCTGTCACCATCGTGAGGAGAGGCGGCAAAACTCTCCCCAGCCCGGGCTGAACAGCCCATGTCTGGCCACGCGGAGCAGGTGGCCACTCACGGGAACCCAGCCAGACTGGGCACAGGGGCAAGTTCTTCAGGACATGGGGGGAGTCCCCAGGGGGAGGCCCACTCACCCCCTTAGACACAGACTCAGGAGAATGAGCTTGAAGTTGCTATGATCACATGATCTTCAAGCCCCCAGTTCAAGGGCTTGAGTGGAACTGAGTCGCTGGTGCTGTTTTCTGAGCTGCTGCCGTGGACACAAAGGCAGGAAGGGATGGGGGTCCTGGGAGAAGTACCTGCAAACCCACCAGTGCCTCTGCCTAAGGGGAGGGCAGGCCAGGTGACCAGCACCTGAGCTGAACCCAGTGGGGGGCCTACCTGAGCCCCTGACCTCCCAGTCCCTACGTCCCGGTCCCTGGGTGGGGACGACGGGTGCGTGTGTCCCCCAAGTCTGCAAGGATAGCACTGGGCCTGTCGTGAGGGGACGCCAGGGGACGCAGGCCGTGGGGGTGGGGCCACCGTGAGCCCGCCCACTGGACACCAGGAAGGAGAGGAGGCCCCCCTAGGACACCCCGGGGAGCTCAGCGGGGACTCCTGCTGCCAGCAGGCGGGTGCGGCCCAAAGCTTCTGCACCGGGTCCTCCGCTGGTGTTAGCAGGCCACAGGGAGTATAATTTTGTTTTAAAGGGAGTCTGTAAATTTATTTTTAATTTTTTTAAACCCTCATCTGAGGCCATGTTTGTTGATTTTAGAGAGAGAGGAAGAGGGTGGTGAGAGAGAGGATTTGTTTCATTTCTTGATGGGAAGATATTGCTTGATTTTTGTAGGTGCCCTGACCAGGGATCAAACTGGCAACCTTTGGGACGATGCTCCAATCAACTGAGCCACCCCGCCAGGGCAGGAGTGTGTGAATTTAAAACGGTCAGAATTTAAAACGGTCAGAAACAGCCCCAGCTGGTGTGGCTCAGTGGATTGAGTGCCGGCCTGCGAACCAAAGGGTCACCGGTTCAATTCCCAGTCAGGACACAGGCCTGGGTTTTGGGCCAGGTCCCCAGTGGGGTGGTGTATAAGAGGCAACCACACACTGACGTTTCTCTCCCTCCCTCTCTCCCTCCCTTCCACTCTCTAAAAGTAAATAAATAAAGTCTTTTTAAAAAGTCAGAAATGGACAAGCCACTACCAAACAGAAAAGGCGAATGGAGCTCCACGGGACCCCGGCCCCCTGAGCGCCGTGGCGTGGGAATCGGCCTCCTGGTGTGCGCCCACAGCCACGGGCACTCGGGCCCACCACCCGGGACAGTGCGGCCTGGACCAGCCTGGACCAGTTTGCCTTGCAGACATTGACGCTGACACAGAGCGAGCCATGGTTCCACGGAGGCCTGTGCTTCCTGCCAAGTGGACAGTTCCGCCCCTGAGCTGCCGGCTGCCAGATTGATTCCTGGTTCGATTCCCAGTCAGGGCACATGCCTGGGTTGCAGGCCAGTTCCCAGTGGGGGACTCACGAGAAGCAACCACACATTGATATTTCTCTCTTTCTCACCTTCCCTTCCCCTCTAAAAGATAAAAAAATAAATTATATATATAAAGAATGGCTTAAAAAATTAAAGAGATTGAAATAATAAATATTAAAAAATAATAAAATACCAAAGAATGTGGGGATCATTCCTCGGAACTTTGGCCCCAGACCCAAAGTGAACAGTAGAAGAAATCAAATTGGTGCCTTGAAAATGTACAGCTCAGGCCCTGGCTGGTGTGGCTCAGAGGCCTATGAACCAAAGGGTCGCTGGTTCGATTCCCAGTCAGAGCACATGCCTGGGTTGCAGGCCTAGTCCCTAGTAGGGGGCATGTGAGAGGCAACCACACACTGATATGTCTCTCCCTCTTTCTCCGCCCCCTTCCCCCTCTCTAAAAGTAAATAAATAAAATATTTTAAAAAACCCATGGAATTAATTTCCAGCCAAGATGGAGGCATAAGCAGAAACCTTTCACTTCCTTGCACAACCAAAAGGAGGATAACAACCAATCTAAAACCAATAAACAACCAGAAATGCCAGAAAATCAAACTGCATGGAACTCCAACAACAAAGGACTTAAAGAAACAGTCAACCAGACCAATCAGACTGGTGTGCCAAGACAGAGAAATAGGGCCCAAATGGAAGAACAGAGCAAAACTCCAGAAAGAGGGGTAAGCGATGAGGAGACAGCTAACCTCTGTGATGGAGAATTCAAAATTTTGGTCATCAAAATGCCCACAGAACTGATTGCACTTGGTTGCAAAATAAAAGAACAAATGAAGGATACCCAAAGTGAAATAAAGCAAAACATTCAGGGAAACAACAGTGACAGGAAGGAAACCAGAACTCGAAGCAGCAATTTGGAACAAAAGGAAGAAATAAATATCCAACTGGAACAGAATGAAGAAACAAGGATTCAAAAAAATGAGGAGAGATCACAGGCTTCTTCCGCCAAGATGGAGGCATAGCTGGAGACACCGTGCTTCCTCACACAACCAAGTTTAGAGACAACTAAATATTAGCAACAGAAAACACAGCCAGAACACAGAAAATTGAACTTTTCGGAAGTCTGTTAACAACAAATTCTTCAGCCTGACCGGTAAGGGGCGAAACCAGCAGCTGGCAGAGCGGGGTAGCACAGGAAAACTCAGTCAGATGGACTCAGGCGGCGCAGAATCCATGCGCAGGGTTGGACCTAGTGAGCGACGGAGCAAGCGACCAAGTGAGCGACCGCGGGGAAACAGCGAGGGAGGAGGGCTGTGGGTTGACTGTGGTCGAGCATTTGTGCGCGGATAGACAAGCGAGGGAGTGGGCGATTGGACCGGAACCCAGCTGGTCCCCGTGGCAAGTGGAGGCGGAGGGCGCTGCCATTTCCCTGCTCCGACCCCGCCTCCACATACAGCGTCATAATCCAGCGACTCTGAGTGGCCTGGCCCAGGTGAACCACCTAAGCCTCTGCTCCTCACCCAGCTGCGAGAAACAGCAGAGGGGGCTGCCATTTCCCCGCTCTGACCACGCCCCCACATGCAGCATCACGACCCAGTGACCTGGGAGTCCAAAGCTCCGCTCCTCAGACTTAACGGGCGCAAACAGACCAAAAATGGCTCAAGAAGATCTCAAAGCCCCAGAGCCTATAAATCTAAGCGATGAAGAAATAGCAAAACTCTCAAATGCAGTTTAAAACACTGGTAATCAGGATCCTCACAGAACTGGTTGATTATAGCCACAAATTAGACAAACATATGAAGGCGAAACTAATTGAAATGAATGGAACTGCACAGGAAACGAATAGGGATGAAAAGGAAACTGGGACTCAAACCAATGGAGTGGACCAGAAGAAAGCAAATAATGGCCAAACAGAAAAGAGTCAAGAAGCAAGAATTCAGAGAAATGTGGAGAGTCTTAGGAACCTCCAGGACATCTTTAAACGCTCCAACATCCGAATTATAGGGGTACCAGAAGGGGGAAAGGCACAGCCACCAGTGGAAAACTTATTTGAACAAATAATAAAGGAGAACTTCCCCAATCTGGCAAAGGAAATAGACTTCCAAGAAATCCGGAAGCTCAGAGAGTCCCAAAGAAGTTGGACCCAAGAAGGAACATACCAAGGCACATCATAATTACATTACCGAAGATTAAAA